>NC_135883.1:127975031-129347693 GCF_964194155.1 Cetorhinus maximus
TTATAATGTAACCAAGCAGAATAGACAATTTACGTGCCACAACATCTCACAAAAAATAGTGGAATAATTGACCAGATAGTCTTTTTTTTCATATTGGCTGAGACTTAAATATTGGACACTACACAGGAAGAACTTTCCTGTTCTTTGATTAGTGCTAAAAAATTCCTGTTTATAAAAGAGTTGCAGAATTCAGCAGGTTACATTATTTGTCGATGATGTGATGTATTATAATGCCCAGTTTGCCATGTCTCCAAGACCAAGTCATTGAGCCTCACCTGGCAAGCGTCACCTTTTGTTTGGGAAATGTTGTTGTAACAAAATAGTGTATTTAACAAATTTCTAAAATAATCTAATATACCAGAATGTATTGTTGACCTTTATTACTATAAAATGACTGTTGTGTTATTTTGACACTTAATAGGCGTTCATATTACATTAGGCCAGTCTTACAATTAAATGTCCATTCTCACCAGATCTATAGTATGAGTTTACGGCTGTCGGCATTGTTTGAAGAACACATGAGCTCCATCATTTCTGATTATAAGGCAGCAGTTCGATTCTGTTCAAGAAAGAAGGCTTCCAGCCAAAGGCGCAAGCGAAGAAGAAGTAGCTCCCCCTCTAGCAGTGCTGCGTCAAGGTATGTTAATTCGGAGTACATGAAAGTGGTTTTATTTTGAAGACGCAGATCTAATATTATTTTGTTTTCTTCTCGAAACGAATTGAATACTAAAACCCCAAAAATTACCATAAACGACTGGTTGAACAAAGCCGTGTAACCACAAATTGATGACTTGTTAATCTAGTCTAGTCTCAAAATATTAACTGTTCCTGCTGATGCATATTGCAGCCTTTTTAATGAAGCTTTTAAAGCATTTAAATTGTTTTCACATGTTGAGCAAGATTTTCATAATGCTGTCTTTGTAAATCAACGGAGATTGTTTAAAGCCCTATAGAATGCAAAAAGGTTCTGTGTGATACAAAAATGTTTGTCAATATTTTATTGTTAAATTGCATTTAGTTCTACCATCTATTGTGCTGCTACTTTGTAAGAGTTCTGGAGAGGAATATTCATTGGCATCATTAGAAGTTAAAACACTGGCAAGAAGTGATAATCTTGCGTTCACTTTATTGTATGAAACAAAGGATCTCTTTTTTTTGTGGGGCGGGTGGTGTTGATTGGGAGAGGGGGCAAGAGGAGACAAAGTGAGTGCATCGAAGGAGCTGTGGGTGGGAGAATGGGGTGGCAGCATTGGAGTCAGAATTTAGCAAGTAATTCAGATTCACCAGACTTCTGGGCGAATCGTCCTAAATTGCAGTCAGGCTGAAGCAGTCAAGTCTTCCTACCACCCCTTTCTCATGTTAGCAGAGGCTTTTGATGATGTTCCCAGGCTATTGAGGAAATGCTGTCCTCTTTAGGCCCAAGTAGTAGGGACATCAACCTGCAACTCTGTTTCTCGCTCCACAGTTGCTGCTTGATCTGTTGGCTATTTCCAGCCTTTTCTGTTTTTATTTCAGATTTCCAGCATCCACAGTAATTTGCTTTTATAAGCAAAAAGTATTGTGTAATGAATGTTTTTGGACTGGAAGAACATAAGCAATGATGTGTTTCCATGGGTAAATGCTTGGGATTATTACTGATCTCAAGATACATATATAAATGATCTAGATAGGTGCAGGGGAACTACCAAAATTTGTAAACAACATCAAAATATTTAATATGGTTAGTTGAGGGCTGCAAATAAATTCAGGAGGACATAGCAAAGCTAGTAGGTCCAGAATCATACGGACTCGAAATATTAACTGTGTTCCTCTCCACAGATGCAGTCAGACCTGCTGAGTTTTTCCAGGTATTTTTATTTTTGTTTTGATTTTCCAGCATCCGCAGTTTTTTGCTTTTATCTTAGGTCCAGAATATAGATTGGAATGAAATTTAATGCAAATAAATTTGAAGTAATACATTTTGGAATGAAGAATAAGGAGAATAAATAGATGCATATTGTTAAAAGAATAGAATAAGAGAGACTTGTGGCTTAAGGTACACAAATCTTAAAATGTTGATGGTGAGTGAAATGGCAAAGTAATAATGCTAAACCTGGACAAATCATTAAGGTAAAAGCAAAAAAACTGCGGATGGTGGAAATCCAAAACAAAAACAAAAATACCTGGAAAAACTCAGCAGGTCTGACAGCATCTGCAGAGAGGAACACAGTTAACGTTTCGAGTCCGTATGACTCTTCAACAGAACTAAGGAAAAATAGAAAAGAGGTGAAATATAAGCTGGTTTAAGGGGGGGGGGTAGGACAGGTAGAGCTGGATAGAGAGCCAGTGATAGCTGGAGATAACCAAAAGATGTTATAGACAAAAGGACAAAGAGGTGTTGACGGTGGTGATATTATCTAGGGAATGTGATAATAGGTTACATTAAGGGTAGAAAGTAGGACGAGCAAGGTACAGATAGCCCTAGTGGGAGTGGGGTGGGGAGAAGGGATCGAAATAGGACAAATCATTGGCTTGGCTGTAGTTAGAACATTGTGTTCATTTTTAAGCACCCTACTTTAGGCAGAATGGCAAGGTCATGGAGAGGACACAGATCCACTAAATTGATACCAGGGATGAGAAGCTTTAGTTAGGCTAGAAAAGCTGGTGATCTTTTTGCTAGAAGAGAGAAAATTAAGAGATCTAATAGTGGTGCTCCAAGTTATTAGGGTTTTAGTAAGGCAAATACTGCCTTATTTTGACTGCTGATTGAGTCAGTAACTAGAGGGGATAGATGTATTAATTTTGCACAAGGAAGATAGAAAGTTAGCATAAAGGTACTGCAAGCAATTAGGAAGCCAAATGGTATTTTGGACTTTATTGAAAGTGGATTGGAGTGCAAAAATAAGGAGGTCTTTCTAAAATTGTACAGAGCTTTGGTGAGACCACACCTAGAGAACTGTGCATAGTTTTGGCTTCCATATTTAAGGAAGAATATACTTGGAGGCAGTGCAGCGATGGTTCACTGGGTTGGTTCCTGGGATTAGAGAGTTGTCCCATGAATAGAGTCAGAATAAATTGGCCTATACTCTTTGAAATTTAGAAGAATTGATCTCTTTGAAACATACAGGATTCTGAAGTGACTTGACAGGGTGGACATTGAGAGGTTGTTTCCCCTGGCTGGGGAATCTAGAACACAGGGACATAGACTTAGGATAAGGGGACAATCATTTAGGACTGAGATCAGGAGAAATCTCTTCACTCAGAGGGTTGTGTCTTTGGAATTTTCTAGCCCAAGGGGTTATGGATGCTCCATCGTTAAATATATTTAAGGCTGAAATCGGCACATTTTTTTGTCTCTCAGGGAATCAATGCATATGGGGAGCGGGTTAGAAAGTGGAGTTGAGGCAGACCAGCCATAATCGTATTGCTGCTCGTATTTCTTATTTTCTTATCAGCACCAAAAGAACAAAAGGAGAAGTAAAGAGCTTTTTTTTTAAATATGGAAAATATCCTTGAAAGATGGATTGCACAGCAGAAACATTGGTGGAAACAAAACCCATTATACCTTATGAAATCTATTCCACATATAACAGGGCAAATGGCCTTCTTTAATGTTGGGAAATTGGGTGATTCTTAGTCAAACTTTCGCAGATTAATTGCGGCAAAGTCAATGGCGTTATCAAGTCTGGCATAGTGAAGTGATACTAGAGTTTGACCTCAGCTGTGATTCTAATAGAAGATTCAAAGCAGAAGTGAAGTGATTTGCCCAGGGAAGGAAAATTGGATAATGCGTTACCCAAGCGAGTAGAATGAACCTTTACTACCTGAATTGTGTAGTATTGGCAGACGTCTGGTTGCTCTTTCCCTGCATGCCTTGCACAATTAGCATGAGGAAAAAAATCTAATTTAAAAATATTGAAACCAGAATACAAAAATGTTTGAAAAACTTGTTTATCTTCCTGACGTTTGAATTTTTTTTAATAGAATTTCAGCATGAATATAGACAAGTTTTCTTTGAACATAATGTTAAAGAAATTTAATCTGCCAAGGGTCAATAACTAGAGGACACAGATTTAAGATAATTGGCAAAAGAATCGGGGTTGAGGATAATTTTTTTTAGTTGAGTTATGATGAGCTGGAATGTGCTACACGAAAAGGTGGGGAAATGCGGGTTCAATAGCGGCTTTCAAAGGGAATTGGATACATGAAAAGAAAAAATTTGCAGGGCTATGGGAAATGAGCGAGGTTGTGAGACCAATTGGATAGTTCTTTCAGAGGGGCATGATGGGCTGAATGGTCGCCTTCTCAGTGTTGTAAGAGTCTGTGATTCAATTGTTGGTGGGTTGATATTGTCAATGGAGTTGAAATACAACACAGTGATTTTGATATAAAACAAAAAATACTGGAAAAACTCAGCAGGTCTGGCAGGATCTGTGGAGAGAGAAACAGAGTTAACGTTTCGAGTCCGTACGACTCTTCTGCAGAGCTGAAGAGAAGTAGGAATGTGTGGATTTTATACTGTTTAAGAGGGAGTGGAGCAGGTGGAGCAAGATAGGTCAGGGATAGGTGGGAGCTTAGGAGAGATTGACAAAGATGTCATGGATACAAGACAAAAGAAGTGTTAACGGTAGTGATGTCTTTGTCAATCACTCCTTAACTCCCATCTATCCCTGACCTTCTATCTTGTTCCACCTGCTCCACCCCCTCTTAAACAGTGTAAAATCCATCACATTTCTACTTTTCTTTAGCTCTGAAGAAGTCATATGGACTCAAAACGTAAGCTCTGTTTCTCTCGCCACAGATGCTTTGAGACCTACTGAGTTTTTCCAGCATTTTTTGTTTTTATTTCAGATTTCCAGCATCCGCAGTGTTTTGCTTTCATCACAGTGATTCTGATGTTGAATTAGCAAAAAATTCAAATAAGGAGCACTTTTTTTTAATAAATGAAGGGACAAGTTAGGAATAAATTATTCTTGTGACTTAACCATTCTTTGATTCAATGTTTTCAAACAAACAGTGATATGAATTTAAATTAGCTGCTGTCTGCCTTTTAGTTAGCTAAACGATTGTAACAAAAGATGAAGATAATGGCATTTCTTTCCTCTTCCCTTGAATAATGTTGAATAAAAAAACCTTTCAGCCAAGAAGTGAGAGTTTCAATTGTGGATATATAATGACAATCCATGTTTTACTTACAGCCCTGAAAGGAAACGAAGGCTTTTGAAACCCCAAGCCAAGATAGAGCAGCCCATTTCTTCAACCTTATCTATGCCTGTGAGATCAACAAGTATGAAAACCTCTGTTATTCAGGCCAATGGTAAGGCAGGTGAATCTGCTTCTGTCGTCCGTACCAGAAGCACAAGGCTACGACCGGGGATCACCTCCGGGACCGAAACACCATCTTCATTAGGAGCAGTGGCAGCAGTTTCAAAATCTTCTGTTGCGTCATCAACAGGAAGTGCAAGTAAGAGATGGATTTTGTTGTTAAATGTTTTATTTTGGGGTTGGTAGTAGAAATCCCAATGCCGCTGTCCTGCCAACTACTGTATTTGTAACCACTTCAGCCAGATGTGCCAAGTGGGTGGTCCATCTCAGCCCCCTGAAATCTGCGGTATCACAGGTGTCAGTTGTCAGTAAATTCAATTCACTTCACGTTATTTCAAGAAGCAGCTGAAAGCACTGTATACAGCAAAGGTGTTGGGCTCTGACAATATCCTGGCTGCAGTACTGAACACTTGTGCTCCAGAATTAGCTGCACACTTGGCCAAGCTGTTCCAGTTGAGCTACAACACTGGCATCTACCTGACAATGTGAAAAATTGCCCAGGTGTGTCCTGATCACAAAATCAGAACAAATCCAATCCAGCCAATTAAGATCATTCTCTCCATCATAGCAAAGTGATGGAAGGTGTCATTGACAGTGAAGCAGCACTTACTCAGCAATACCCTGCACACTGATGCCAGTACCACTTGGCTTGGATCTCATTACAGCCTTGGACTAAACTTGACAAAAGAGCTGAATTCCAGAGGTGAGGTGAAAGTGATTGCCTTTGACATCAAGGAAAGCATTTGACCAAGTGTGGCATCAAGAAACCCTAGCAAAATTGAGGTCACTGGAAATCAGGGGAAAACTCTTCACTAGTTGGAGTCATACCTATCATGCAGAAAGATAGTTGTGGCTGTTGAATGCCAATCATCTCAGCCCCAGGACACTGCTGCAGGAGTTCCTCAGGGTAGTGTCCAAAGCCCAACCATCTTCAGCTGCTTCATTAGTGACCTTCCCTCCATCATAAGGTCAGAAGTGGGGATGTTCACTGATGATTGCACAATGTTCAGTACCGTTTACAACTCCTCAGATACTGAAGCATTCCATGTCCATATGCGCAAGATCTGGACAACATCCAGGCTTGGGCTGATAAGTGGCAATTAACATTCGTGCCACATAAGTGCCATCTCCAGTAAAGAGACAATCTGATCATCTCCCCCCCTGACATTCAATGGCATTACCATCACTGAATCCCCAACTATCAACATCCTAGGCCTTACCATTGATCAGAAACTGAGCTGGCTCAGCCAGATAAATACTGTGGTTACAAGAACAGGCCAGAAGCTGGGAAGTCTGTGAGTAACTTGCTTCCTGACTCCCCAAAGCCTGTCCACCATCTACAAAATAGGAGTGCAATGGAATGCTCTCTATTTGCCTGGATGAATGCAGCACCAACGACCAGCAAGACATAGTAGTTCACTTGATTGGCACCCCATCCACTACCTTAAACATTCACTCCCTCTGCCACCAATGCACAGTGGCAGCAGTATGTACCATCTACAAGGTGCACTGCAGCAACTCGCCAAACCTCCATTGACAGCACCTCCCAAACCCATGACCAATACTACCTAGAAGGACAAGGGTAGCAGATGATTGGGAACACCTCCAGTTGCAAGATCACCTCTAAGCCACGCACCATCCTGACTTGGAACCGAATTGTTGCCCCTTCACTGTCAAAAACCTGCAAACTCCCCAGTAGCTCTGTGGGTGTACCTACACCAGATGGACTGCAGTGGCCCAAAAAGGTGGCTCATCACCAGCTTCTCATGGGCAATTAGGGATGGGTTACAAATGCTGGCCTTGCCAGCAACCTTCAATCCTGTGAAAGAATAGGAACAAGTCACTATGACCAAGGTTTGCTTCATTCCCGGGATATGGGTGTTTCCAGAAAATCCGCTTTTTCCACCTGTTATTGCCTTCTCCTTGAACCACTGCAGTTTGATATAATTGAATTGCTTACCCAGGAAGTCAAGAATCAATCATGCTTGTGTGGAACTGAAATCAGTGTAGGCCAGACCAAGTAAAGATGGTAGGTTTCCTTCCCTAAGGACTTCAGTAAAACAGTTGGGCTTTTACAACAATCCAACAGCTTCATGGTCACTTTTACAGATACCAGCTTTTTAATTTCCAGATTTTTTTTTAAGCTGAGTTCAAATTCTCAAACTGCTATGGTGGGATTTGAACTCCAATTCACTAGGTTACACACAGATTCTCCATGCTGAACAGTTTGTCCTTCCCCTCTCCTCTTTCATTGAATACTGATCAGCTCTCCCACCGGTGCAGCTGAACTGAGCTTGGCTCCTCTTAGAACACCAAGTTCCATGTGAGGGCCTGGCTTTTGAATTCTGCATTGTGGGAAGAGAAATTTGAATAACATTTTCAGGAGTCAAACACTCTGTCACTTGAGCTATTAGACCCAGAATCTGTTCTTTATAACTGAATGTTTAATAATTTATAGTTATGTAAACTTTGCTATGACTATCTACTGTTATCTAATGCTATCTTGTGGGGAAAGAAGCGCTTCATAGGAAATATCAAATGCAATTATTCTAATGGGTAAAGGAAAGACACAGTGGGGTAATTTGGAGAGCTACCAAAAGCAAGTTTGGGGATCGTGATGCACGATTAACCTATGGCTGATCATTAGAATGAAGGCAGCGTGCAAACTTAATGCTGCTTGGTCATTTGAATCATTGCTGCTTGCAGCCAGTACTAAAGCTGCTGTTCATGGTCTGTAGGCATCAGCAGAGAACCCATAATCATAACTTATAGCACCACTTAAAGCTAGCCTGCACCTCCTAAAGGGAGCAACGCATTGTGGCTGGAGCAAGTGCTGTAGTCATGCAGCAAGTGAATCTGACCCAGGGTGCTGTGTAAAATGGTGCAACATGGAAGACTGTGTGTTCTAGGGTTTTTGGATGATGCACTGGAGCCCTTGGTGGAGGAGGTGGAAAGTAGGAGATTTATCCTGCAGGTGGCCCTCCAGTGACGAGCTTAAAAGGCAGTTGGAGCAGATAGCCATGGAGGTCAGTGCCAAGATTTCAACTTCGAGGACCTGAATACAGTGCTTCAAAATGTTCAATGGCCTCGCATGAGTGGTCAGTCAGTTGCATCTTCAGGTGCCATATCCTACCAACAGGATCACAGACACTGCTCAAATTACCACATCCTCATCACTCAACTACCAACAGTCCCGAGTCGCATACTTGACATTCATAAGCTTCACTTCGCCCTCACACAATGTGCACTACTGCATGTCCATAGCTCTCAGATAATAAGAGAAAGTGCTGGAAAAACCCAGCAGGTCTGACAGCGCTGTGGAGAGAGAAACAGAGTTAACGTTTCGAGTCTGTATGACCCTTCTTCAGAGTTTCAGTCATACGGACTCGAAACGTTAACTCTGTTTCTCTCTCCACAGATGCTGTCAGACCTGCTGAGCTTTTCCAGCATTTTCTGTTTTTATTTCAGATTTCCAGCACAGTATTTTACTTTCATTCACAGCTCTCAGCTTGCACAAACTGCCAGCCATTCAAGCACAACAGCTCCATCAGCAAAAAGGATTACACAGCACTCACCGACATACTTCCCTCTCTATTGCAGGATAAGGTGGTAAATAACTGGAAGCAATAAGACCTAACTGGACAGGAACAGGTGCTCATGGATGTCTGAACCCCCATGGAGGAGATGCTGCTGGCCATTATTGGGTCATCCATTGCTGAGACCGGCAGCAGGGATGAAATCGTTGAATGGCTGTATTGTCATACATAATCCTCCTCTTCGTTTGCCACTTTGCCTTCATCCCAAGCTCTCTTCCGGTTTACAAGCTGTAAATGGTGTAGGCATGAATTTCTTACTTCCCTGTCGCACCCCTGCATCACAACCTTCTCCTTGTACCTTTTTCCTTTCAGATACACAAAGATGCCTGGCCAGGCAGTGGAGGAACAGCAAAAAGACAATGCTGTTGATAACACAGCAGCGTCTCTTGATTTCCCACTCACAACCACCCGTTCAGATACTGACATTATGCATGTCTAAGAGGATAGATTAGAGGCAGGATCTGCATGTGGTGAGATACGGGGCTGAGGGGTAAGCATAGCGCAGGCCCAACCTCATTGAAGAGCGAGGTCGCACGTAGGTTCTGCTGTGGAGGACTCAGATGAGCATTTAAATTAGGCAGCCTGTGGAAGAATGCTGATGGCTATGCATGACAACATATGTGGTGATTTGGAAAGCCTGCCAATGTCAAGGAGCATGGAGGAGTCCAGCACCAATTTGGCACACGGCTTTGTGCAGAGCTTTGGAGTCCATCCTTTCTAATGTGGAAATGGTAAACATATCAATTTGCACACTTCTGAATCTAACCATGGTGCAGCATTTGATGACCCATGTTGTAACTTCATTACAGTACAAGCAGCAGTCACACAATGGCTAAGTGCTGCAGTGGACGCTCAGACTCCTGCCATAATGGCTGTGGTCACAGTGTGCAATGTGTCTCGCAGAGTGTTACAGCAGTCCAGCAATCTGTTCTCCAATACACTGCAAAGTTTGCTGGTGTTCCTCTTCAGGGGAGTGCCAGTGGCTTCTTGGAGCATGACCTTGCTGCCCTCCCTCAGAATGACAACATTTGTCCTCACACCCCCACTCCACCAGTGTCCTTGCTGTTGCCTGTCAGTCCACATTGCTGCCACCCATGTGTACTACACAGCCCGGCCTTCTGGACCCAGAATTACTTGAGGTCATCCTCCAAGGCCATCTACAGTCACCTCCACCTCCTTAGCCTTCTACCAGCTTTGCTGCAGCCTCTTGGGTTGCATTGCAAGGCAACACTAGGTCAGGCAAAGTCACATGGAAAAGTGGCACTGAGGGAATGCAGCACAGTGATTTGTATGCATTATGGATATGATTTCACTTATACATTTGTTTTGAAATCTTGATTGCGTGGTGGTTTTTATTTTTGCACTGTAGCCAAGTGGATGGAGTGATGGTAAATGACAGGGGGAAGGTAAGGAGTGGGACCTTTGGAGAGGAGAGAATTGGCTTTGCAGTTACTGGCATCACAATTAGGTGAGTTTTGCATAAACCGCCAGGGCAGAAAGGGGCTGTTTAGATTGCATCTTCCCTTCTTCTTCCTTCTCTTTCTCCTTCTCCATCGTCATGCTCTTGCTGCTGTTCCTTGACCTCATGCTATTACTCTTGAGCATCTCTCCATTCACCTGGTGGCAAGGGCTATTCCCTCATAAGGGTGTCGTCATACAGCATGCAGCAGGCAACAGAAAATCTTGACACCCCTCTTTTGAGTACTGCAGTACTCCTCCAGGTGGCAGAACCGTTAGTTGTAATCTTCTCACTATGACCCTGTGGAACAGCAGGATCGTTTTCAGGTTGGGAATCTGACTGACTGATTTTCACACCTGGCCATTGTTCTTTTCAACAGCAAACTAATTACCATCCCTCCTCCAAGCTCCCTGACCAGTTAGGGAGGGTGGGCAGGTTGACTTGTTCATTCTCTCAAAGAAAGGATTTCTAATTAAAAAGACCATGGCATTGGCCAGAAAAACCCATCAGCACTTGGAATTTTGAGGCTGCAGCGGCCACAGGAGTAGAGAGGAGACTTGGGAAGGTTGCTTCCCAATTCTCTCTCTCTCTCTCTTACCTGGAGGTCCTGCTAAGGGATTTAAGGTACTACAGTGAGGTGAGCTCTCCCAAGGATGGGAGGAAGAAGACAACCTTTCCAATCAAGCATATGTGATGGAAGTGGCCGAGGAAGTGAGCAACAGAATTGTGGTCTTTCAAGCCTGGAGATAGTGCACCAGGAGGATCCAGGACCTCAGAATGTTGGGAAAGGTGAGCGGCATAAAACTTTCAGGTGTCAAGCCTGACACACTAACTTGCTCATCATTCCCCTGCAGAACACACTTCAGGTCAACACACCTTGCAGCTCCACTAATTCCTCGCTCTGCAGGTCCTCACATCCCCATCTGAGCAGCCAACACTCTCACTCATGCTCAAACTCTTGCCCTGTCACATCCATGCCTCACAGTCACCTTTACTAATGATGTCTTTCTGTCCTCTCTGTGCAAGCCTTTATGAACACTCATACCTCTGCTTTCTACCCATACAGGAGAAGGGAGCAGACAACTTGCCAAATCCAACGCGACATCTGATCCTGGGATGTTCCCATCCCACATGCATCAGAACCCGCCTCCAGCAGCTTGGGCAGCTTGCCCAATATTTCAGTATGCCAGTGGTTTTCCCTATGTCATTAAATGTGGAAGCAGGCATTCATCGTATACATGCTGTGTACGTGGCTTGCACACCGGTCTTCAGCCACATCATTTGTGGATAGCCCTTGTCACCAAGTAGCCCCCCCTTTGGTTTGCTGTGGTGGCTGAAATGCTACTGGCACAGAGGACTGCTGCAGAATGAAGGCAACATCACTGCTGCCAGGGTACTTGAGCTGCATGATTCTCTGCCTATGGTCACACATCAGTTGGACTTGGAGAGAGTGGGATCCCTTTCACTTCCAGTATAGGGCAATGTTGGCAGGTGCAATATGCACCCTGCACCAAGGGGAAGGCTGCAACCCTCCACATGCTTATCCTCTCTGGAAGGAGAGGACGAATGTAGTTAGTTTTTTTTTTGAATAGAGAACTTCATTGACCTCCCTTTCACAACAGCGAATGGCAAGCTGCAAGATGTTGCAACTCAAGTCTGGAAGGAGCCAGATGCATAGATATTCATTGCCAGGGTTACCTGCATAGCCAACGGCAATGTGGTTCTTGCCATGCTCCAAGGTTGCAGTTCTGGCTGCAGGAGGTAGTTTATTTCAGTGAGGACATTATTACTAAAGCACAGGCATCTCACACATTATTCCTTACTGAGGTTTTGGCAGGAGAATTGTTCCCTGAACATACTGGGCTGCCATGGCCTACTGCTGTGAACCTTTCCCTTGCTTCTCCTCACTCTTCCAACATCTTGTCCTGCTCTGCATTGTCCAAGTCATGCTGCATTCCAAGAGGAATGCCCATTTGGGAGCAAGTGGTTTGTGCCAAGCCTTCAAGTTAGCAAAAAGTCATGTTATAGAGTTTTGCAACTGAGAGCAACTATAGGAAGCACCGAACACTTGTAGAATTGTAGAAGAAGCCAGAAGAACTCAACCAGCAAATAATCTGTAAGTAATTGATGATTCCTTTAAATAGCATTGGTGGTTGGGGGACCCTCCTGCTGCTGAATGCGTGTTGTTGTGCTAGGTTAAGAGAGAGTGTTGGCTGGTGTGCTAAGCTCCAAAATGACAGTACTATTGTTAATTTAGTGTTGCACACAGGTTGATGTTATGATCTGCCTGCTCTGCATACTTCCGGTGGATGTTCAGTGCCCGTGTGTGGTGGCCCTCACTAATAGGGCAACTGGCGCAATTTACACACACGTTGCGCTCACCTTTTTGGAGTTTTAAGGACCCTTATGCCCAAAAATAGGTGCACAATTTCCTGCCCATTATGTATTTAAGACCTTTTTCTTTTAATGTTTCTTTTAGCAGACCATAACGCTAAGCCATCAAAAGCCCAGAACAATCTCTGTTATCCTAAACTATCTGAATCAAAACACAATACTCAGACTTCATTGACAGATGAAAAGCCTGAGAAAAGGAGATTAACACGTAGAAATAAATCAACACCATACAAACAACCTAAAGGCAAGTATCTTAAAACTGGTTTACAGCAACCAATTGCTTGTGTAGTCAAATATCGAATTGATTGTTTTGATGGACACATCTTAGTGGGAAGCAGTCTTGTAATGTATAGGCATGTTCACATTTTCAACCAGTACTAATCTAGCTATAACCGGTTAATTATTAGTATTATGGTAAAGGGAGTCTTCTGCAATGAAAGAACTTACCTTGTCAATGTGTTAGTAACTTCATAAACATAGTTGAGAAGATTTCTTATACCCAACAAAATCATTAAAGTGTTCTATTAGAATATGCTAAAATTTCCCTACAAATAGTGCTAAGAGGTAATTTTCCCAATATGTTTACAATATTAATACCAGGTAGCAACCATAACTTCACATTATGTTTACAATATTGCCAACACACATTTGTGAAATATTTCTGCTACATTTCCAATGCTTTTAATACATAGCAACCACAGGAAATCTTGCTGCTATGATTACAGTGTTGCTAATGCATGGCAACCAGAAGAAATCTTCCTGCCACATTTGTAATTTTGCACATACATAGTGAGAGGGCTTTAAACTAAATATGGGGCAGGGGGGACATTAGGGTTTTGAAGAGGGGATACGTAGGCTAACAAAGCAAAAGGATATGACAGCATTGCAGGTCAGCTATTTAGGTATTGATACCCAGAGTGTGACAGGAAGGGACAGAGTGTACAGACATAAAAAAAAGCAGCAAATAGGGCCACAGGGGGAAAAAATGGTAAAAAGGCAAAATATATGGCTCTTCACTTGAATGCAGGTAGTATTCGGAACAAAATAAATGAATTAACGGCACAAATGGAAGTTAATGGGTATGATCTTATAGCCATTACAGAGACGTGGTTACAAGGAGATCAAAGCTGAGAACTAAATATTTAGGGATATGTGATTTTTTGAAAGGACAGATAGGAAGGAAAGGGTGATGGGGTAGCTTTGTTAGTACGAGATGGGAAAAGAACAATAGCAAGAAATGATCTTGGATTGGAAGATGTTGAATCCATATGGGTGGAGTTAAGAAATAACAAGGCGAAGAAGACACTGATGGGAGTAGTCTATAGGCCCCCTAACAGTAGCTATACTGTAGGACAGAGAATAAATGAGATAATGAAAGCATGTAAAAAAGGCAGTACATTAATTACGGGTGACTTTAATCTTCATGTAGATTGGGAAAATCAAATTGGCAGAGGTAGCCATGAGCAAGAATTCATAGAGTGTAGGACAGTTTCCTAGAACAATATGTTGTGGATCCAACCAGGGATCAGGCTATTTGGATTTGGTTAGGTGTAAGGAACAGTTTACTAAATAATCTCACAGTAAAAGATCCCCCTAGGAAACAGTAACCATAACATGCTGGAATTTAGCATTCAGTTTTGAGAGTGAGAAACTTAGGTCGGAAACAACTGTGCTAAACTTAAAGAAGGGTAATTACAAAGGAATGAGGGCAGAGTTGGCTGGAGTGGACTGGGAGAGGAGTTTAGCAGAAAAGATGGTTGATGAACAATGGCAGACATTTAAGAAAATAGTCCATGACTCTCAACAAAGATATATCCCAGTGAGAAGGAAGTATTCTAGGAGGAGGATAAACCAACCGTGGTTAACCAAGTAAGTTAAGGATAGTATCAAATTGAAAGAAAAGACATACAATGTGGCAAAGATTAGTAGTAACCCAGAGGATTGGGAAAGTTTTAAAAACCAACAAAAGATGACCAAAAAAAAAGGAGAAATTCAACTGTATGAGTAAACTAACAAGTAATATAAAAATGAACAGTAAGAGCTTCTTTAAGTATATCAAAAAGGAGAGGCCAACGTGAACATAGGCCCCTTAGAGAATGATGCTGGGGCAATAATAGTGAGAAACCAGGAAATAGCAGAGGAGTTGAATAAATACTTTGCATCAGTCTTCACAGTAGAAGACACTAATGGCATTCCAAAAATATTAAATAATCAAAAGGAAAAAAGGGGTGGAGGAAATAAATGCTATAACTATCACTAGAGAAAAAGTACTAGGGAAATTAATGGGGCTAAAGGCCAATAAGTCCCCTGGACTTGATGGGTTGCATCCTAGGATATTAAAGAAAGTAGCTCCACAAATAGTGGAAAAGTCCCATAAAATTGGACAACTGCAGTTGTAACACCTTTACTCGAAAAGGGAGACAAAAAAGGTAACTATAGGCCAGTTAGATTAACGTCCATCATTGAGAAAATGTTAGAGTCTAATATAAAGGATGTAATGGCAGAGCATTTAGAAATGTATAATATAATCAAGCAGAGTCGGCATGGCTTCATGAAGGGGAAACCATGCCTGAAAATTTATTAGAATTCTTTGAGGAGGTAACAAGCAGATAGATAAAGGGGAGCCAGTAGATGTAATATATTTGGGTTTCCAAAAGGCGCTCAATAAGGTACTGCACATAAGGCTACTTAATAAGATAAGAGCCCCATGGTGTTGGGGTTAGTATATTAACATGGATAGAGGATTGGTTAACTAATAGATAACAGAGAGTTGGGATAAGGGGGGCACTTTCAGGATGGCAACCTGTAACTAGTGGAGTGCCACAGGGATCAGAGTGCCGCTGGGGCCACAATTATTTACAATATATATTAATGACTTAGATGAGGGAAGTGAATGCACTATCATCAAGTTTGCGAATGACCCAAAAATAGATGGAAAGGCAAGCGGTAAGGATGACACAAAGAGTCTACAGAGAGATATCGACAGGTTAAGTGAGTGGGCAAAAACTTGGCAGATGGAATATAATGTGGGAAAATGTGAGATTATACATTTTGGCAGGAAGAATAGAGGAGCTGAATATTATTTAATTGGAGAAAGACTGCAGAAAGCTGCAGCACACAGCGATTTGGGAGTCCTTGTGCATGAATCCTAAAAAGCTAACAAGTTCAGCAGATAATAGGGAAGGCAGATGGAATGCTGGCCTTTATTTCAAAGAGAATGGAGTATCAAAATAGGGAAGTCTTGCTAAAATTATACGAGGCACTAGTTAGACCACACTTGGAATACTATGAATGTTTTAGGTCCCCTTATCTAAAGAAAGATATACTGGTAATGGAGGCAATCCAGAGAAGGTTCACTAGGTTGATTCCGGGTATGGAAAGCTTTTCTTACGAGGAGAGGTTGAGTAGGTTGGACCTGTACTCATTGGAGTTAGAAGAATGAGTGGCGACTTTATTGAAACATATAAGATTCTTAGGTGGCTTGGCAGGGAAGATACTGAGAGGTTGTTTCCCCTTGTGGGAGAGTCTAGGACCAGAGGGCATAACCTCAGAGAAAGGTGTCGCCCATTTAAGACAGAGATGAGGAGGAATCTCTTCTCTGAGGGTGGTGAATTCTTTACCGCAGAGGGCTGTAGAGGCTGGGTCGTTAAGTATATTCAAGGCTGAGATAGACAGGTTTTTAATCAGTAAGGGAATCAAGGGTTATGGATAAAAGACAGGAAAGTGGAGTTGAGGGTTATCAGATCAGCCCTGATCTCATTGAATGGCAGAGCAGACTTGATGGGCCGAATGGCCTACTTCTCCCACGTCTTATGGTCTTAACCAGACCATATGCTAATTATATCTAGTATATTAGTTGTTTGCAAAACTCCTCTGAGCTGGGGTACCTTTGCAGTAACAACACTTTATATTTATATAGTGCCTTTAATGTAAAACAAAATCCAACAAACTTCATAAAGGAACTAGGTTCGGTAATGCAAATTTTTAGAATTGGTGACATAGAGGAAATTCCAGAGGATATAACAGAGGCTTCTGCAAGCTCTGCTGTGACTGGTCAGACAAAGGGAGGTTAGGATATAAAACTGGGCAGGTTTGGAGATCAAAAGGTTACAGGATTGGCTATAGGATTGGAGGATTATGAAAGGATTTGAAGATTAAGGTAAGGATTTTAAACTTAATGCATTATAATACAGGGACCTAGTGCAAGTCAATGAGTAGAGTCATGGTCAAGGATCATTGTGGAATTGGATATGGATGACCAAGTTTTGGTAAAGTTAGAATTTATAAAAGTGGAAGATGGGAGACCAACAAGATCAAGATTTGACTTCTGAATCTATAATAATAACTCCTAACATTTATATAGTGCCTTTAATGTCTAATTTTCCAAAGGTGCTTTGCAACAAAGGTAGATAGGGCACTGGATACCAAGCCATGGAGGGAGATATTAGGAGGGATGAATAATAGCTTTTCAAAAAGATAGGTTTTGAATAGGTTTCTAAAAAGGAAATGCAAGGGTTTAGGGTAGGAGTTGTCAAATTAGGATCATGTTTGCTTATTAATTTTAATTAAATTGAATATGAAAATAAAATTAAGAGAAAGTATCCAACCATGCCAAGAGTGAACAAACTTATGCCTTTGACCCAAACTTAACTTGTGCAACATTAATTTAAAAAATATGGAAAATTAGCTGTCAGATTCAATTGAATTATTCAGAGTATAATGCACATTGTTTACATTTTATATTACCTTTATATGTATGCTTTCTTAACATACATATTTATTTTCCCTTTAATCTAAGGTGACATCAAAGCTGAATCTTCAGCACAGAAGACCCCACAAATAAATGGACACAGTGTATGTATCTCTGAACCTGTCATTAAGAGAGGTCCTGGTAGGAAACCGCAGGAAGTAAAAAGTCTTAAAGGACCTGGTAAGAAAAGAGGTAGGAAAAGTAAAAAAGAGCTACTTAGTATTGAACAAGAAAATGAAATGAAGAAAGCAGAAGTCAAAAAGGACACGTCAAATGAGAATGGTGAAGAAGCTACCTCAGAAAGCAGCTCTAGTTCAGAGAGCAACACACAAAGAAAATCTTTGCAGAAGAAGCCAACAAGAGGCAGGAAACCCAAAGGAAAGAGTCTACAAGCTAAATCCAAATTGACAGTTGCTGCTAAACGCAAAATGCAGACAAGGAGCAACAGGCGGAAGCATGAGGAGCCTATGGAGCCCATTGAGCCTATAGAGCCTGTGGAAGATGACAAAAGGACTGAGGAAGCCACGGGCTCTAAATCTGTCATGAAAACGAGGAATCAAGGTAGACGGACAACGTGCTACAATGAGGAGGATTCAGAGGAGGAGCAAAGGCAGCTACTGTTTGAAGATTCCTCTTTAACTTTTGGAACATCCAGCAGGGGCAGGCTGCGGAAACTGACTGAAAAAGCAAAGGCTAACCTGATTGGTTGGTAAACAACTGTAGGGTTTTGTCTACTCAATGAGGCTTCTTGTTTAGACAAGAACAGGTAAGGGATTGGTGCACTTGAGGTCACTGCATTCTCACTTGCAGACTGGTTGAAGATGTGACTTGAATTTGATTTAATCAGAAGGCCAAATGAGCAAGGACTGATTTCTTTAAAAACCATTTAATCTTTAGAGAGTTAAAAATCTTGTTTGATATTCTTAGTTACTGGCTGGTGCACTATGTCAACACACAAATCTTTGATGTTTTGCCAGCATTAATTCATGGTAGAATTTTGGCATTTTGATGTACATTTTCATCTTCTACTTCCATCTTCTGTTCTCTGAAGAACCGTAGATTCGGGCTTTGTTTTGGTTGTCGGGGCAAACTTGCAGACTAGAGGGTTGGGATCAGTTAGTATTTGCATTTGACAAAACTGTAACAATTAATGATTGGCAATTGGTTGCCACTAAATTTGACAAGTTCCTTTTTAAAAATGCCTTTTAAACTTATGATTTTCATTATTTTATGTTCAGAGATATTTTAGGTATTCCATTCTGTTTTTAAACTGTTATTTGTACCTACCAAGAATTTATAAGTCATCTAAAATAATAAATTCAAATACATTCAAAATGTGATTGTCATGTTTCAGTATCCCTGAAAGCACATGTAATATTTAGGTTAAATGTTTGCAGCCCCCAAAAGTCTGCATTAATGGTCAAATAATTTCAAAAATATACTATGGTCAGTATTTTTTAAATCCTTTAGCTATTCCTTAAATTTCTTAATGTTGGGACACATTTATATGTATAGTAATATTTACCTTCTATACAAAATTTAACACATCTATGTTGCACTGTCTTGCATCTTTTAAGGAAAAGGTTAGAATAGTTTTGTTTATTGTTAATTGGTTTATACATCTGCAAATGTGCTCTCACTCTTCAACAAGCATATTTAAGTTGAAGTCCTAAATGCCAAGTTGGTAAGAATGTTAAAAGATGACTTTACTCTTATTTTGAGTTTGAAAATATATGCCGTCAAATAATTTTCCACTTACACAGCTTACATTTCTAGTTTCTGATAATTTCATATACTCATTCACAGTCAGAAAATGTTTGAAAGTGTTTGCACCACTAGTTATGTGTAATTATCTGCTCATTACTACTAAACAGGTATAATCGTATTTTTTGTCACCAAAAATACATCTAGATTTTTCAGGTTGTACTTCACCTCCCACCTCCTCCTCCACAACTTAACAATCAGTCCTTGCTTATTTGTCAGTCACATGTACTGCAGAGACTTGACTTCAAGTGCATTTGGGCATCTGCAATTCAAGC
Organism: Cetorhinus maximus; assembly: GCF_964194155.1. Classification (NCBI taxonomy): domain Eukaryota; kingdom Metazoa; phylum Chordata; class Chondrichthyes; order Lamniformes; family Cetorhinidae; genus Cetorhinus; species Cetorhinus maximus. Next base: position 127,994,574 of record NC_135883.1, read on the forward strand.
TTTCCAAAGAATTGCACAAATAGCCTGTCATGTTCCCACTATTCTGAAGCAATTGTAAGCTGCTTCTCCCATTTATTGAATGTAGAGGCAAACAAAAAAAAAGACTGCATTGCACTGGAACCGAGTGGTTGTCTCTTGCTTACCTTACACAATCAGGAAAAAAAAACTGTTGCCGAAGAAAAAAGGAGACTGGTTTTAATTATGTTTTCGCTTATGTGGACACACACACACACACGAATTGTATATTGTAAGTAGAAAAAATATTTTAAGATATAGTACAGGGATGGGGTTGAGATGTGCCATCTGTCCAAATGGCTTTATAGCACACTCACATATAAACGCTTTATAAAGGGTTTATAAGAACATGCCCAGCTCCTTTATTGGTTGGGGAAGGTTATGAGATTTTAGAATTACCAAGCATGTGAATCGTGCTGAAATTTCCAGACTTGTATAGTTTGTGAGAATTTCCCCCACCCCTTCAACAATACAGGATTTCATGGGAACTTACTTGGTACGCAATTAACAAATGTCATGGTTTAAAGGTCCCATTGTATATGAATATTAGCTCAATTATGCTTACTTGGGCTTTCTAGGGAGAAACATTCATTCCATGCAGTAATCTGTTCTGGAGCTTGCACCCTATTTTCTGATTTTAAAAAAAGTTGGCTTTTTTGTAATCAGTAATTAAGTGGTCAAATTACTTTTTATTGGATGTTTGCAAATAGTACATTACTACACAGTGTCGTTTTTGTGCACTTTCTGCCTATGTCTGTTATGCTACATTAAGTCAGTATCTTCCCTCAAAAGGTATAGCATTTGGTGATTGTGCCTTGAATATATCATTTTTTCTATTTTCTTGTTAATGGTTAGGGCTGGGACAAAGATTATTACACTCCCGAGGTTTTCTACCTTTTGACACCACCATATGTAAATAACAAGCAGAACTGTGTTTTTAAACATGAGAGCACAGATAATTACTTTTGAAAGTGATGAGATGCCATGCACTGCATGCAGTAAATGTATACATGATTGCAGATCGTTTTTCTTCCAAACTGCCAAATAATGTAAACAGTGCATTCTAAAGCAGAATATTTCTTTAAGACACTTAAGAATTTTGTCCCAGTTCTGATTTCCCCTTGGCAACCTAAGGGTGATGTTTGATTTGACAGTAATCTTCTCACTGGGGTGAGCTTGTTTTCATTTGCTATTCATTTTTCTGAAGTAATGTGACAGTTTTTATTTCTTGGTTTACCATTTGTGTTTGATTGGATTTTTAAAACAAATAGTTGTTTTTAAATAAGCGTCACCATCTTGCCTGTTATTTTTGTATTAACTTGTTAAGAAAAGAAAACAATTTTGCAATTCCTCACTTACAAATACTACAGATATTTAGAGGAGAGTCATACTCATTAAGATACCAGTATGTTATATCCAGTCAAGTTTCAGACTGTTGCTATGATATGTCCCCATACATCATTCTGACTTCTGTTTAAATATCTGCTTCTGTTTAATTATTTTTTAATAGCCAGTGAACCAAGAAATAATTGTCACTCTCTGTCCAAGTTTAATGTGACCTTGTTTCATTCTTACTGGTCCTTAACAATAATGCTCCCACAAACTGAATTAAAGTGTCTCTTTCCCTTTTGTAATTCTTTGTCAAACATGGTGTAAATAAAATAATGGATAATTGGGTTTTGAGGCCATATAGAACCCTTAGATTAGGTTAACATTTTAATTCACTCACTGATATGCTTGTCATATAACGTATACTGTGTTTGGAATTTTACTTGAGCTATTGCCGTTTTGTGAAAATTTGTGAGTTTCTAGAGGTTTTAAGAGCATTTTGGAACATCAGTGCATAACCAAAATGGTACTTATTTTGAGAACTATTTATCCTCTTGATACACCATTACAGTGGGTTTATCAAAAATTATTTGCAGTGGAATACAGGAAACTCCTTACACCGTATATATTATATATACTTCCTTTATACTGTTCATATCTGCAGAACAGCATTTTGCCATTTCCCTTAGGATCTTTATTCCGATCCTATTTTTAAAATAAAACTTAATTCAAGAAAATTGTTTCATGAGAGGTTGATCTTTGTCTTTATTAAGTTTGAGCATTCACGATTTATTTGTATTTGAACCTGCAGCCAAGGTACGCAAGCTGCTTCCTCCTTCACCTATGGTGGATGGAAAGAGTAAAAATGAATGTATTAAGTTTCTTAATATGTTAATATATGTATTTTGGTTACATGGATGAAATAAAGTGAAGAAAATGTATGTAAATATTGCACAAAACACCCACTTTAATGAAAAATGTAAAGTATTGATTTGTTTATGCTGGCATTCCCCTCTACTTACAATTATGGTACCATTTTGGTATCTATTCTAAAAGTCAGCCTCTATACTAAGAAGGCACAGACATTTGCCTAAAATATATGGCTTGCATGCTCAATTTAACAATGGTTAAAAGGCATTTTTGCGACCTAAACTAACCTTTTCTTCCCCTTACTCCCTTGAAATTAATGGAAATTCCAGAGCATGCTCCGTAGTATAGTACAATATCATATACACCTGTATCTTTACTGTTCATTTTTTTATATAAATCGGAGAGTCAAATTTTAAAAAAGTACAATTATAACTGTACTTGTATATTTTATATTTCACACGCCTGAATTTTGTAGATTGAAGTTTATATGTTTTAAGAATTCAGACTCTTAAAACTAATTTGCCAACATCTTATTTTGATACTATTAACTAAGATAACAAATAAAAATAGTTCCTACTTAGCTTTTTTTTCTTGACTTGTTCAATATCTAGTGGTGCCTGTTTTTAATACATGACATGTGACTCTCCCACAATTTTTAACTACCTGATCATAAATCTATCTCCCATCTGTAAACTTATATAATCTTGCCCTCGTTAACACCATAAGGTGCAAATGGTAAGGAGTGCTCCTAACAGCACCACATTAAAACCACAGTCACCATTTCTCATGCCGTTAACCCTCTTCATTCACCATCACCACCTTCCATTCCTATCTTAGTCACTGCTACCTCTTTTCCGGCCCACATTAATATATCCTTGAGAATAGTTGCAGGCAATGCAGTGGCTTGATGATTGAAACCTCTGCCGGTGATCTGCCTGCGAACACCCAATATAGGCACCTTGAGCCAACTTATTCAGATGCAAGGATCATACCCCCTTTGCTTATTTTTAGCCCTTTTGAATTTCTAGCTCATTATGTTTGACTGTCCAGGATTGAAATAAATCAACGATAAAAACAGAACAATGCTACATAAAACACAGCTAATATGCAAAAAGAAGTAATTCTGAGAAAAATAAGCATTTTGGAAAACTCAGTCATCATTAGGCTTGTTTACTAAGTTTTAAGGACATTTTGTTGGTATATATCTAAGCATTTGATAAGAACATTAATCAGTTTCACATTTCCTTTTTCTGTTATAATTGCAGTAAATATTGTTTAGGTAATATCATAAATTTTATATATGTCTTTGGACTATTAAAATCTTTCTTCTCTATGCCAGGTGTAATTGGATGATTTCTAAGATGGCTAGGAGCAATACTTCAAGCTTTTGTGACAACAACACCTGTGGCTGTTCCATTAAAAAAACCTCAAGTCTTGAATTTCACTGCTAGTGCACTGCAGCTCAATAGTGTACAAATTTGACATTTAGGCAATATTCATCCAACTAGCAGCAATACTGGTCAATACATTTCCGTGAATAATTTCAAGGATGTGAAATGTTTGTGCGCAATTGTTTTTCAAAAGTACTTACAATGCAGCTATGACCTATCTGGATTCTAAAATAAATAGGTCGCTTTCTATCATAGAGCAGGTTACATTAATTTCAATGTTTTTCTGAAAATTGTTCTCAAGTGTCATGGCTGAGTTTTTTTTTCTCTTCCTCTAATCACCAAGCCACCCATTCACAGGTTTCTACCAGTGGCAAATGAGAAGTCCATTAAGAGGAATTGGATGTGTACAAGGTGATTTCTTTCTCTGCACTTCTATGAGGCTACACCTAAGCCTCAATTTCCACTCATAACAACCACAGAGTGTCACTGAGCAGTGAGTGCAGGTTACAAAATCAGACATGGAGGTTTGTGCCCCCAACTCTTAGCGTACACATGTCATGGCCAGAAAAAAATGCTGGGATTTTGCAGGTGAACATCAAGTGATAAAAAAAAGGGCCCAATGATTCTTCACTTTCTTGCCAGTAGCACCGCTCACCCATTTGAAAATAGAGAGTAGAAAATAAAACTATCTAAGTGATACCATTAAGATTTCTAATCAATGTATTGTTTTCTTTGAATGTTAACTTTTTTGCATTGTAGGACTTTTATTTCCTATTGTAACGGTCTTGCTTCCAGCTACATTTCCTTTTGCATCTTCTAAAGAATGGAAATTTATTTTGGTGTTCCAGTGGTGTATTTTAGATTTTGAGGAGTAACAGCTGTTCTTGAGGACCATGTCCCATGCATTCACACCAGTGCTTATTCCAGGATCCACATTTGATGGCTATGTCTTAGGAAGGCAGTCTTAGAAATAGAATATTAGAAATAGGAGCAGAAATAAGCTGTCCAGCCCCTCGAACCTGCTTCGCCAATGCTAGCCCTTCACAAATGAAGCTTCTGGTGGCCAACCTTCAGAGAATTCATAACAAATGGTTCTCTCAGCCAAGGTCATTATCATCATAAACTATTGAACCACTGAATCCTTCTAAGTTACCACCAGCGAATACATAACCAAATCAGCCAAGTAAAAAGTCAAGTAATCACCCCCTACACCTCAGCCCCCTCCCACAGCACCTTCCCATGCAACCGCAGAAGGTGCAACACCTACCCCTTTACTTCCCCCTCCTCACCGTCCAAGGGCCCAAACACTCCTTTCAAGTGAAGCAGCATTTCACTTGCACTTCCCTCAATTTTGTCTACTGCACTCGCTGCTCCCAATGTGGTTTCCTCTGCATTGGAGAGACCAAGCGCAAACTGGGTGACTGCTTTGCGGAACACCTTTGGTCTGTCCACAAGCATGACCCAGACCTCCCTGTCGCTTGCCATTTCAACACACCACCCTGCTCTGATGCCCACATGCCTGTCCTTGGCCTGCTGCAGTATTCAAGTGAAGCTCAACGCAAACTGGAGGAACAGCACCTCATCTTCCGACTAGGTACTTTACAGCCTTCCAGACTTAATATTGAGATCAACAACTTTAGATCATGAACTCTATCCTCCTTCCCCACCCCCTTTCCGATCCCCCTTTTTCCAATAATTTAATAATAATTTATTTTCCCATCTATTTCCATTATTTTAAAATGTATTTCTATCCATTGTTTTATCTCTACCTTTTAGCCTATTTCGATACCCCCCACCCCCACTAGGGCTATCTGTCCCTTGCTCGTCCTGCTTTCCAACCTTAATGTCCCCATTAGCACATTTCTTAGATAATATCACCACCATCAACACCTCTTTGTCCTTTTGTCTATGACATCTTTTGGCAATCTCCACCTGTCACTGGCCCTCTATCCAGCTCTACCTGTCAAACCCCCCCACCTTAAACCAGCTTATATTTCACCTCTTTTCTACTTTTCCTTAGTTCTGATGAAGAGTCATTCGGACTCGAAACGTTAACTGTATTCCTCTCTGCAGATGCTGTCAGACCTGAGTTTTTCCAAATATTTTTGATTTTGTTCTAAATCAGTCAAGTAGTTGGCCACAAATCTATCAAACATCAAAATAGGGACGTGTTTGTAAAGTTAACATATTTATCATTTTCCCTTTAGGATAGCAGCATCCGATCAACAAAACACAGAACATTTCCAAGGTGATAGGATTGCTAAGAGTGCTAAACATTGTAAATGACACCAATGTATTGTTCAGATTGTTAAGCCTGCCAGTTCCAGACTGAGCATGTGTACTGCTGTCTTGTAGTGACATTGTTCTGGAGTGTCAAACAGAGCTACTCTACTTGCAATGGCCTTATGCAGCAGCATGTGCACTTAAATAAAAACAGAATGTGCAAGAAGCACTAAGCAGCTCAGGAAGCAACTGTGGAGAGAGAGAGAGAGAGATAGCGTTAATGTTTCAAGCCATTGGTCAGAACCCATAGATTTCCAGCATCTGCAGTATTTTGCTTTTTTTTTGCTTTCCTCTCTCCACAGATGCTGCCTGAACAGTTGAATGTTTCAGTGTAACAAATTTCTGTCCACAACTAAGTAAGACCTTTCAAGTCTGATGACCACATTCTGCTTTTGAGCTTTTTAATGAGGCAATTGCTGCATGGTCTGCACTGCAAGGTATGGATGTCAGCTTACTTAGATTTTAGATGCATTATTTTATCCCTGTTCGGGCTTTTAACTGCCGATGAAATCTTAAAACTGTATGCCTGTTATAAGCACGTTCAAAAATATTGGTATCGAATAATAATTGCAGTCTTTAACATTTGGTTTGTAACTTTTTTATTCGTTCATGGGATGTGAGCGTTGCTGGCTAGGCCAGCATTTATTGCCCATCCCTAATGCCCTTGAGCTGGGCAATAAATGCTGGCCTAATAATTGATGCTAATAACAGGAGAAAAATTACATAATAATAAAGGCTATCTGACAAACTTAGTAATCTATCAAGCATCTAAATACACTTTGAAAAGAAAAGTGTACCACTTTTTTTTCAGTAACATAACCCTTCTTTATTTATAATACTTATAATAATTTTTAATATAACAGAGTACAACTAATTGGAGAAATTGTAACTTGTGTTCCTAAAGAATTGGCAATAATTAACAGCCAGCAAGGCTACCTGATTTAAAACCAAACTTCCAATTTCTCATCCTTTGTTTCAGAAAAACTTGAGCATTAATTTTAATTGATGCAATTGTATTATAAGAATATGTTACATGCACACAAATGTGTCCACATCCTATTGCAAAGTTCAATCAGCAACAAACCAATAAGGCGGAATTTTATTGTGATGGGAGCAGGGCCATAAATGCTGCGAGCAGTTAAAAGTCCATCGACTTCGGCGGGACCATGAAATCCTGCCAGCGTAAAATTCCGCACTTAATGTGTAAATCTTAAGTCAAATTTGAAGACTTCAAAGATTAAACTCCGAAATGCCAACAATTCTTTAAAGTTATTTTTTTAAGTGACAAATATTGCAGCCAACTGCTGAAAATGGCAAATCTATGCAGCACAAAGAAAATTTAAGTAAGGTAGTAATATTATTATTATTTTTGACTGATAAAGTAATATTCACTAAGTCCTTATTACTGCCCTCATTTCATTCAGGCCAATAATCAGTACCTTAAGATTTGCAGTGGACCAACTAATGTTGTTGTAATAACACAAGTAAATATTTTCATGTGCTTTTATATCCTTATTTCTGAACTCCATTTTGAATGATACAGAACCAAATTACTTTGAATGGAAAATGTTTACATAGTAGAAGCACTTTTAAGAAAATTTGCTCTGGCAGAAATGGAAAGAAATTTGGCTTGTGGCAATTTAACTTGTACTGCCAGTGGGGAATGTCAATATTAGAAACGCACCAATCTGTTAAATATGTGGTAAAAAAATGTCTTCTGTTGTTACCAGGTTAGGAGGGGTGAACTCCACTCTTTGTCCCACTTCTGGGTTGGTTATAACAGAGTTTGAATTTAGAAAGGTGATATTGCCAGTTCAATAGTTATATATTTAACTGTGTGTAGCTCATGTGAGAAATAAGCCAGCCAGGTTCCTTAAGTTAACAAGTAAAGAGTTAGTTTTATTGCTAAAACTCACTTAGAAAAAGTGGCAGAAATTATTAATAAAATATTTAAAAGGTACAAATATGTACAACTACCCACGAATGCAAAAGCAACACACACATCCCCACCACCATACCCCCCTCCCTGCCCAAAGCATGCAAAAGATAAAATAAAACTCTGCAGACTATCTGACCTTAAAACTTGGCCAAGTAAAAGTCAGGAAAAAAATAATTTACTGATTATCCAGATGTTTGTTTACAGCTGAGGGATCACTTTCCACAGTAGATGCTGGTACTTTGGTTTCTCAAAGAAGCAGGGAGCAGTCGTGGCTGGTTGATTCTCTTTTCTCTTGGAGACACAGATGTTGATTTGGAATCTTCCTTTAAGAATTCTCAGTTTGCAGCAATGAAGTCTTCTGCTGGGTTTTCAAACCACAAACAACTCAGCTTTGATGAGTGAGGTTTCAGAAAAAAAGAGGGGATAAATCTGTAATCCCTTCTGTCCCTGTGACAGACTGACTGTTAGTTAAAATTTAGTATATTTTATACCCAAGAGCTGGATCATGTGACCTCTCTCTGGTTTCAGTCTGGGCTTATTTTAGCCACTGTCTCTTAGAGTTCTGTAGACTTTCTGTCCCCATAAAGCAACTTGTGTCCTTTACACATGCAACATAGTAACTTCTATAGGCCAGTGTCCTTTGTTTAGCAAAAGTGTTTTTTTTTAAAAAAACAATGTTCTGTCTCTCTGTCCCTATATCCAGCTGATGACATTATATATTTATATTCTATATGACACATCTTCATAACACCTCCAAAATGTGTTTTGTCAACTTCAGAACGAATACCTCTAACTACCCCATGATGGCCTTAAGCCATAGCCTAGCTCAGTGAGATGCTTGATTTATTGTCAAATTTTAGACTCATAGGTCTATGAAACTGGATTAAGACTGCTTTGTCAATTGAGATGTTTTAGCTGGCTGACAGGAAAATGTTTTTCTATTATTCTGGGCTAGATTTAAAACGAAGCCTCAAAAATGCAAATACAATGTACAGCCCTAAAAAGTACAATGGAGAAAAGAACTGAGGTAAAAAATCTTTTTTTGCTTAAGGGACCTTCTTGAGTGAAAGGACCTTACAATGGTATTGCACAATAACAAATATGCTAGGAAAACTAGGATAATAACTGCTGCAGATATTCATATGATTAATTGAACAAATAATGGTTGTCCATTTCAATACTTAAAGATGCAACATCTTTTTTGTCAGCCTGGTTTTGAAAGATCTCACATTGGGCGGAATTCTCTGGTCCCGTCCGTGGCGGGCATCATTGTGGGCGAGGCGGGAAAATTTGGAGAGCGGCCAGAAAATCTCAGCCATTATTCTCAACACATTTCAACCCCCCCACAGTAGGCTACTTTTTTTTCAAGGGAGCTCACTTCTAAATGAAGCCAGCTAGAATAAAAAGTAAATATTGCCATTATGATAGAAACTGATAACATAACTTAATTACTTTAAAGAGGAGCATTCTGAAATACGTTTAGCATATCACTATACACTTTTATATTGCAATACTTATGAACATGTATATTGGACCAATATTTATTGCAAGAAAGAACCATGTACTTTTATAAGCTTACAAAAGAAATATTCCTTTTCACTTTGTGAAAACATCAGTATTGGGTAGATATTCCTCCGATCGTTTGGAACACACAACAATTCTTTCACTGACAACACTTTGCTCTTACTTACCACTTCTCTTCATTCTAATGAAGGGAAGTTGAAATTTACGGTTCAGTGACTCAAGTAGAACGTGGTCATCACTTGTGGATGGAAATTTGTTATACAAACTGTTCATCAAAGGGGTTAGTTCTAGAAAAGCCATGACCTTATTGAATGGTGGTGTAGGCTTGAGCAGGTGAATGGCCTACTTCTCCTATTTCATATGTTCTTGTAGCCATAGTATTTATTTGTCTGGATCAATTAAGTTTCCGATCAATGGTAACTCCCATAATGTTGAGGTGGGGAATTCAGCAATGGTAATGCTATTGAATGCCCAGGGTAGATGGCTACATTATCTCTTGTTGGAGATGGTCATTGCCTGGCACTTGTGTGTTGTGAATTCTACTTGCCCCTTATAAGTCCAAGCCTGAATGTGTTTCAGGTCTTGCTTTAAGCAGGCACAGACTGTTGTTATCTGACGAGTTATGAACGGAACTGAACACTCACCAGAGAACATCCCCTCTTCTGATCTTATGATGGAGAGAAGGTTATTGATGAAGCAGCTGATTGAGCCATGGACACTACCCTGAAGAACCCCTGCAGTGATGTCCTGGGGCTAAGATGATTGGCCTCCAACAAACACAGCCATCTTCCATTGTGATTGATGTGACCCCAACCAGTGATCTTATGTGATACCACTCATCTTACCAAGAAGCCCACCTCCTACTCCCTTGACTCCTTGCTGACTACCCACCTTCCCTTTTTGGCCCCCATGTTAATTGACATTGTTAATGGTTCTTTCCCCTTCAGATTTCCCGTCAATACACACCTCTCAAATAAAAACAACCCTTGATCGCTCAGGACTTGTTCTGCTCCATCACCAATCTCCCTTTTCTCTCCAGAATCTTTGAACGTGCTGCCACTTCCTAAATCCATGTCCACCTTTCCTAGAACTCCATGTTTGAATCCTTCCAGTCTGTTTCTGCCCATGTCATAATGTCAAAAAAGCTCTTAGCCAAGTTATAAGTAACATCCTATGTGACTGTGACCACGGTAAACTAGCTTGCCTCGCTCTTCTCGACCTATCTGCAGCCTTTGACAATGTTGACCTCACCATCCTCTTCCAACACCTCTCTGCTGATGGCCAGCTGGGTAGGACTGCACTTGCTTGGTTCCATTCTTACCTATCCACTCATAGCCAGAGAATCACTTCCATAGTTTCTACTCCCTGCTCCTGCCTCATTACCTTTGGTGTCATCGATAGATCTATCCTTAGCTCTCCACTATTTTTCATCTGCATATTGTCCCTCAATGACATTATCCAAAGACGCATTAGTTTCCACATGTGTACTGATGACATCTGGCTCTATCTCACTACTACCTTTCTTGAACCTCCCAATGCCACTAAATTATCAGACTGCATTTTTGACATCAAGTATTGGATGAGTGTAATTTTTTTTTCCAGTGAAATATTGGGAAGACCAAAGTCATTGGGCAAATATTACCAACTTAGACCATGTTGAAATGGTGGAATCTGACTCCATGAATAGCATACCCAGCAGTTGCTCTCCATCAGAACAAACCAATTATCACCCTGCCTTCAGACTCCCAAACCAATTAAGGAGAGAGGGAGGGAGAGTGGGTTGACACGTCCATTCTGTTAAAGGAAGGATTTCTAATTAAAGGGACTACAGCTTGTGTCAGAAAAGCTCACCAGAACTTGGACTTTTTAGGCTGCATAAGCATTGGAATGGAGAGGAGACCTAGGAAGGTTGCTCCCCAGGTGTCTCACTCTTACCTGGATGTCCTGTTGTGGGATCTGAGAGACTGCAATGAGGTGAGCTTGCCCAAGAACAGGAAGAAGAGAACCTCTCCAACCAAGTAGGCTTGATGGAAGTGGCCGAGGAGTCAGCAGCAGGAGTGTGCTCTCTCCAACCTGGAGGTAGTGCACCAAGAGAATCAAGGACCTCAGGAGGGCATGACAGGTGAGCAGCATAACACTTTCAGGTGCCAAGCCCCAAACACTGACTTGCCCAAACTCTCCTGCACAGCACTCCTCAGGGTAATACAACTTGCTGCTCCACCCATTCCTCTCTGTCCTCCTCACATCACCATCTGAGTAGCCACAACTGACACCCACCCTCAGTCTAATGTCTTCTGCACCCATGCCTTACAATTTCCTTCTGCAAATTGTGTTTGTTCCTCCTCTGCACACATTCATTATGAGCCCTAAAAACTGTCTGCTTTCTATTATTAAAGAAAAGAGACAAGTTGGCAAGAGGCTGGGACCTTGTGGGGCACGGGAGGTGTGGTGGGAGGCCCTCCAGTGCCATGCACTTTGTTGGCCATTGCCAATAGGTGCCCATCTTGTCCACTGGGATGAATGTCATCTTCCAAAAGGCTGCAGATGTCAGCTGTGACCTGCCATGAGAGCCTGAGGAACTAGTGCTTAGATATGTCGAGATCCTCTGTCTGTAAACCCATGTTGAGTGGGTCTCACGTCCCTCCCACTGGATCTTGGTGTTCATCCCATCTACCCTTTTCCTCCAGCTGAGGAGAAGGAAGCTGGTGCTGCTGCTGGTGTTACGCCTGCTGGCGGTGGTGTAGCCTCAGCAGAGGTGGAAGGTAGAGCTACATAGGTTGCTCCCATGCCATGGTGAATGCAGGCAGCAGAGATGTGCAGCTGAAGGTGAGTGAAATACAAGACAGGTGAAGTGTCTTCCAAGAAGTTGGCAATCACCTGTCAAACAGTGAAAAGAGGAGTGCTTTGAGCAGCAGTTTCTCAATGGCCATGGCTGGAGCTCTTCAGTTTTGCTGATCAAACTCTTCCCAGTTTGTCAATTCCGCTGAAGAAGCTCTCCCCACTTTGCACTCAACTGGGTGACCTGGGAAAGTTGCTGACAGGCTGGAAAATATGTTCCATAGCTAGGAAATTCAGGATTGAGGGCTAAAGAACCTCATAATTGGTTTCTTAACAATCTCTCTAACTGCTTAATTACTTACCCTACAAATCCAAGGTGGTTTCCCACTCTTCAATTCCATGCTGCGGAAAGCTAGCAAAGGCTGGGATCACATCAGGACCCTGATCCAACGTCAGTTTCCAGGGCTTTCCCACCCCTCTTGCCCCTGAATCCACCTCCAACGCTTGGAAAAATTCTGCCCATTGCCTTTGATTTCCATCACAAACTCCATTCCTTAGCCACCAAATGCACCCATCTCCCTGGCAACTATCTGAGGCTGAACCAGACTTGGTACCTGCGTATCATATTTGAACCCAAGATGATCCCACATTTTTGCACCATCTCTAAGACTGCTTATTTCCACACCGTAATGTCGCCTGACTCCACCCCACGTTAGCTCATCTCTTGCTGAAACCCTCACCCATCCCTTAGTTACCTCTAGACCTGACCATTCCAATGATGTCCCAACCGGCCTCCAATCTTCCACCCTGTGTGAAGTTAAGCTCATTCAAAACTCTGCTACCTGTATCCCATCTCACCATGAGTCTCATTCACCTGTCACCACTGTGCTCGCTGACCTACATAGGCTGCCAGTTAAGTAACACCTCTATTTTGCAATTCTCGCATTTGTGGCCTTTCCTCTCACTATTTTTGTAATCTCCTCCAGCCCAACAGTCGTCCAAAATACTTATGTTCTTCCAATTCTGGCCTCTTGCAGATTTCTGATTTTAATCATTCCGTCGTTGCCAGCTGTATCTTTAGCTCTGGAAGCCTAAGCTCTTTATGCTTCTGAACTCTTTTTCCCTCTTCAGAGATGCTCCTTAAAACCTGTGTCTTTAACCATCATTGCTAATATCTCCTTACGTGGGTTGGTGCCAAATTTAGTTTAATGACACTCCTGTGAAGTGCTTTGGGAGATGTTATGACATTAAAGGTGCTATATAAATGCAAGTTGTTGTCAGTGAGGTGAATGGCGAGTGCAGTTCCTTCACTGCTGATTGCAAAATCCGGGCCACCTTATGTTTAAAACCATTCGCATATCATATCGATCATCAGCTCAATGTTAGTTCAAAGCGTCCGTCATGTTGTGCACATTTGAGTACATTTGCGTTGTGTGGACCTGTTGAGATTTGAACGGTCAAATTCAAATCTTCGGATCTCTGAGGATCTAAATCAACTAACAAAAAGTGAATTTGGATTAAAATTGATTTTTTTTGTGTGATTGAAATGTCACTCTTAACAACGTTTGGGAGGGGAGAGTGGGCAATATGATTCACTGGCAGTTCATCAGTTTTCCAGAGTTAGTGCTTGTGGCTGGGATTTTCTGGTCCCATCGTGGTGGGACCCGCCGTGGGACATTCAACGGCCCAGCCAGAAGTCCATTGACTTTCAGCGGGACTGGATGATGCCGGCAGTGGGCGGAGCTGGAAAATTCTGCCCTGTATTTTTTTAAAATGTATTCATGATTTCCCTTTATTCTATTAAAAACTCTATCCCCCTAAGGAGAATCATTTATTCTACTTCTGATACCTTTACATAATCCAATTATGAGATATTTTTCACTTACAATATAGCCTGAATATTCCACCATTCCTTAATCTTTTCTATCTATCTAAGTACCTCACGCACCAAATCACCACTTCATTCTGTAGAACTGACAATATCCATTGTGGAGCATGCAAAGTTAGAAGATAGGAAAATAATAACGTGAAAAAGGTCCAAAATAAATACTGGATTTGTATAGTGAATATTCTGAGGAGTTGCTATATGTATTGAATGGAGGTAAGAATGCACATGCTGAAGAGAATTTATGTATTTTTAAAAAATCTTTCAACACTTTGAATTATGTATTGGTATTACGTTCACATCGACTTCTTTCTCCTCATGGAGTGTTTTTTTTACAGCAATTATAACAAACTTTAAGGCGTACTGTGGTTTTGGTACAAAGTTCTAAATGATGTGATGTGAAAAACACTTTCTGTTGAGCTTTTTATGTGGAGCATCCTTTTTTAAGTAAATGTCCAACTAGATTATTGAATGTGTAATGAGTACTGCCACAAACTGTAGTGAAAAAAAAAATCATATTTTTAAATAAACAATAAGAAAAGTGAATTTTTAAAGTTTTTATTTGACTTTTCAAACCTTTCTGTTCACCACTTCTGCCAACTCTACACATCACCTGAATTAGGATGTCGTAGGGGTAATGTGCACTTTAGAAATGATCAGTCCTGAGTTATTTACCAAGTGATGTCATGGAAATAAAAGATTTAAAACAATCTGATTGTGGAAATAAGACATAGATACAAGAGAAAATTTGGGAAAAGTAATATAATGAAAAGGCTACCATTTCTTTAGATTTAGTTGATTCACCTTTAACTTACTTTCTTGTAGTTGCAATGTTACATATCATTACATTTCTTAGTACCACATACTACTTGGCCAGTTGATCCAACAGGTACATAACCGGTATTTGTGGTCCACACAATTCTCCTCCCACTCTTTTTCATCTAACTTCATAAAGATATCCTTCTATTCCTTTCTCCCTCATATTTCCATAGTTTCCCCTTAAATGCATATCATTTAAACAGAATGCAATCAAACAGAGCCAACATGGTTTTGTGAAAGGGAAATCGCGTTTGACAAATTTATTAGAGTTCTTTGAGGATGTAATAAGCAGGGTGGATATTGTGTATTTGGAAATCCAAAAGCATTTGATAAAGTACCACATGAAAGCTTACTGCACAAGATAAGAGCTCATGGGTTAGGGGTAATATATTAGCATGGGTAGAGGTAGACACCTCTCCGCCATCCAAGAAAAGAGGCTGAGCAGTGGTACAATAGGAGCCACGCCTCCACAAGGGCTGTGGTGGAGAGAACCATCGGTCTTCTCAAGATGCGCTTCCGATGCCTGGACCGGTCAGGGGGTGCACTCCAATACCCCCCAGATTGTGTGTCGCTGATAATGGTTGCATGCTATGCTCTCCACAATCTTGCGCTGGAAAGAGGTGACACAGTGGACGAGGAAGGCGTAGATGCAGTTGCTCCAGATGCACACGATGAGTCCTGCAGTGAGTCCAAGGATAAACATGTACAGGAGAACGCTGAGGGAGTAGACGCTGACCCGGGCATACTTCAGGGAGGCAGGGACACCCGGTAGGCTTTAATCCAAAGAACCTTCAGCTAGCACACCACAGATGGACCTTCAACACACGCCCGAGCTGCAGGCTCCATATTTGAAACCCGAGTGCTTAATCTGCCTGGATAGTAACGTTAACTAAGGCCCTTGTCAATAAAGCTCAATGTCAAACAACTCACGCATAATACCATGGGTTCCCGTCCACCTGCAGAAGTAAGGAATCACCCTGAGGCATGACAACATATCAAAATTTAATGAGATTACAAAAGTAACTTCAGAAGCCAAAATAAAAGGTGCTGCACATTACACCAAGTCTTAATGAACTAATACGGGGCAACATAAAAGCACCAGTGAGAAACCCACGGTATGCCTAAGGTGCCTTAAATTTACGCTTACGGGTGCTACGTCTAGGTGCTGTCCCCTCACTGGCATCTGAGACAGCCTGCTCACTGGTCTGTCCTGTTGGCCTCGATGACTTTGGCAGCCGTCCTCTGGCCCGTGGAGCCTTTGATGGCCCTGCCTGGGAGGGAGAGGCCAGTTCCACAGCTGGCATCTCCCTAGTTGCCGCAGCTTCATCGGATGCCACGGTCACTGGCAGAGGGGCGGAGGAGCTGCTGCCCTCATCCAGAGCGCCCTGAGAGGAGCCTGCAGAGACACCAGGCAGTTGCCACACTGACAGGAGGTCGTGTCGGACCTCCCTGCTCACCGTAGATGGATGGGGACCAAGCTGGAATACTTGGTGCCCAAACCATCTCCCACACGGGCAATGACCAGCTGAGGTCAATGCCGCTGTGAGGGCTTGCAGGTCCGAACGCAACCCCAAGAGGCCCGATTGTTCTCCTGGAGGAGCGTCTCCACTCTCTCCTTGAAGGAAGCATGGCACTTGGCCATGAGGCTCATTGCATTGATGATGCTCCGCGTGGACTCCTCCAGCATGGGCACCATACCACACATAGCCTCATGTATCTCTGCCATATCATCCCGCATACCCTGCTGCACTTCCAGCATTTGCTGCCTCACGGCCGACTCCAGAGGCACATCATCAGCCACCGACTGAGCATGTGCCTGGTCGCCAGCAGTCGGAGGACTGCTGGCGCCATGGGCACTCTCTGCCCGCACTCAAGCGAGTGTGAAGTGCCCTCACCGCCGTGCCCTGGGACACTAGCCGATGATCGAATTCCCACCGAGATGCTAGTATCTGTGCTGATGCCTGCCTGGCAGAGATGGTGTGACGTGGGTGGGGGTGGGGGGGGTCGTTGGGAGGAAAGGCTGCATTAAGTGACCTTAGGCAACATGGTACTCACCCTTCCTGAGCGCAGGAGGCCATTGAATCTTTTACGGCACTGGACCCATGTGCATTGCACCACATCCTGGGAGCTCACACTCTCGGCCACCACCTCCCATGCATGTTTGGTCAGGTGGGGAGGCCTCTGCCTCCCGTCCCTCGGAAGCAGGACCTCCCGCCGTGCTGCCACCTCCTTCCTCCAGGAGGGCAGCTGGGCACTCATCCGCGAAACGAGGGACACACTGCCCCGTTGCCCTACCCTCCGGCCTGGCCTGCCCTGCTGGCCTACCCTCTGGACTTGCGTGCTACACAGTAGCCCTCTGCTGAGCTCCTCTGCTGGCCATTGTAAGCAGCCTTGCAAAGGCTGCCAGGCCTTCATTTAAACAGGCTGCCGGGTCGCCATTGGACCCAGCAGTCTGTGCATGCCCGCCACTGCCTGCCCACTCCCACTATCTTCGGGAGTCGAGAAGTACGCTGGACGGGCCTTAATTGGCCCGCCTGCTTAAAATGGCAGCGCGGACCCGATTGCGGGCGGTAATCGGGTTCGCGCCCTCTCCCGCTCAGCCCGCCCGACTTGGGGAGAATTCTTGTTAGCATGCAGATACAATCGATTAGGAAGGCAACTGGAATGTTGGCCTTTATTGCAAGAGCAATGGAGTATAAAGTAGGCAAGTCTTGATCCAACTTCACAGTGTGTTGGTGAAACCACAGCTGGAAGACGGCATGTAGTTTTGTTGTTCTTACGTAAGGAGGGTTATACTTGTATTGAAGGCAGTTCAGAGAAGGTTCACAAAGTTGATTCCTGGGTTGAAGGGGCAGGACATACCCAGGGGTGGTGATGGTGATGTCTGGGACATTATCTGTAAAGTACGATTTCATCAGTATGGCTGTGTCAGGCTGTTGCTTGACTAGTCTGTGGGACAGCTCTCCCAGTTTTAGCACAAGCGCCCGTTTGTTAGTAAGGAGGACTTTGCAGGGTTGATAGGGCTGAGTTTGCCCTTGTCGGTGTCATTTCTAGAGTCACATGTAGGCCAGACCGGGTAAGGATAGCAGATTTCCTTCCCTAATGGACATTAGTGAATCAGATCGGTTTTTACGAGAAGCAACAATGGTTTCATGGTTATCATTAGACTTTTAATTCCAGATTTTCCATCTACCGTGGCGGGATTCGAACCCAGGTCCCCAGATCATTACCCTGGGTCTCTGGATTACTAGTTCAGTGACAATACCACTACGCCACCACCTATGATAAGGAAACTTTTGAGTCTTTAATTAAGGATGAAATTGCCATGTATCTAAATAAAGAGAAAACACCTAGAAATAATCAGCGTAGATTTCAAAAGGGACAAGCTTCATAGAATTCTTTGAGGGTGTAACTGGTATTACCATTCACCACCAGGGCACTGTGGCTACAGTGTTTACCCTCTATAAATGCACTACAGCAACTCATTAAGACTTCTTCAACAGTACTTCCCAAAGTTGTGTCCTCTATCATGTAGAAGGACAAGGACAGCAGGTGCATGGGAACAGCAACATCTCCAAGGCACACACCATCCTGACCTCAACGCATATCACCACTCCTTCATTGTCTCTGGGAAAAATGCTGACACCCTACCTAATAGCACTGTGGACATACCTTCACCATTCAGACTAACGTGGTTCAAGAAGATTTGCCGCCACCTCATCAAGGGCAGCTAGGTATGAGCAATAAATACTTCCCTTGCTAGTGATGCTCATATCTCAAGAATGATTTTTTTTCAAATGCAGAAATGCATTAAATGTAGAGTTAGGAATGCTATTGACAAAATACAATGTGGGAGATTATGAGAGATTGCAGGTTAGGGAGAGGATAGAAAACAAATCAAGAATTAGCTAGAATAGAGAAAATAGTGTCAGAGTTGAGGGCAGTTTCAGAGTGGGTAATAGTGCCCCATGAATTCTGTTCTTGGAACACTTTTTACTGTAAATGTCAATAATTTAGATATAGGTGTAGTGGGTGTGGTGTTTATATTTGAAGATTATACTAAAATAGGAAATATAATTAATTTTTTAGAAAAGCAAAGGCAACTGTGATGTGTTATCAAACTCATACTTACTTTGGAGTTGAGCTCGAAGGTCAGGAACTTTGTCTCCCAACAGTCTTCGGACTTTCTGTACGTGTACGAGCCAGTAGAGAGCTACACGTACGTAGTTCTACATATATGCGAACATACATACAAACATATGAATTAGGAGCAGGAGTTCTTTACGGTCCTCAAGCCCAGGTCAGGCCCCATGCACCTGTGCATTAAAAATAAAAGGTTGCGAAAACACAGGTCAGCTGATTGGGTGTGGAGTATCATAGCCAACAAATGTCCTATTTAGGGGTCAAGGGAAGGGCACAGGGAGAGGTCCCAAACAGGGGAGAGCAGCAGGGAGAGGTCCAAAAAGGAAGTCTTAGGTAAGGGACAGAGACAGGTGATAGGAACAGCTCCCAGTTAAGAAAAAGAGAGGAGCAGAGAAACAGGCTCCAATTAGAGAAAGGGCTGCAGGGAGCAGACTTTGGGTGGAATCGTCCCAGATTTGCCCTAAGTGCGGTGGCCACAATGGCAGGTTTTCACGCCGTATCATCCCAAACCCATCATATTATTTATGCATTCTCAGGAAACACACTGCTTCCACAGCAGGCGGGCTCTCATTCTCACGCCACACCATCACTTCGTCGCTTCATCATGCCGGGTGCTATATTTAAAGTGCAGCCGCACACACACATCTCAATGCTTCCAGGCTACGATACTCCAGGGAAGATGTCCTCAAAAGGCAAGAAGACTGCTAACCCCAGGTTTATCGACACATCACCGGAACACCTTCTGGATGCCGTGTAGGGTGGGCAGCGGCGTGACCAACCAGGCCAGGCCCGGGAGGCAGCAGCTGTGGTCAGCACCAATGTCCTTCAAAGGAGGACAGCCAACTAGTGCCACAAGAGGATGAATGATGATCTCTGGTCCACCAGGGTAAGTTACTCTTCTCACACACTAAACTCACACACAAACCCAATACACATTCACAGGGATCTCACTCCCTGCCAGTTCAAGGGACATCATCATTCACTCTCTCACACACATCTTCATTATCCTCATCCTGACCATGGGACCACTCACCACCCACACATGGCAGGCATACTGTCAACCATATTGCTTTGGTCTGGAGTCACATGTAGACCAGACCAGGTAAGGACAGCAGATTTCCTTCCCTAAAGGGCGTTAGTGAACCAGATGGGTTTTTATGACGACAATCGTTTCGTGATCATCATCAGACTTTTAATCCCAGATATTTATTAGATTCAAATTTCACCATCTGTCATGGTGGTATTCGAACCTGGGTCCCTAGAGCATTACCCTGGGTCTCTAGAATACTAGTCCAGTGACAATAGCACTATGCCACCACCTCAGCTGAAGTCACCTCAACTGCAAGACTGCCCTTGACCCACCCACCCCCAAATGCACCTCAAACTTGAATTCAACAGGCGACCCTGCCAAGCACTTCACACCGTTGCTGTATGCTCACCTCCGAGTTCCCTGCAAACTGCAACCCGCCAAGTGCATGCCTTTTATATGCTGCCGAAAACACACGTCGGTGTGCTTTCCCGCCAACATGGACAGATGATCCAGCAGAGGGTGGGGGTGGAACGATTCTGGCGGTCTGGCCTAATAATGATATGCAGATGTATTAAAATGAGGTCCCCAATGTCTGATGGTGGGTAATGCGGCCCGCTATTGGCGGGCTGAGCATACGATTGTAAGCTGGTTACACACCCTCATCGTGGCATATTGTCTGCTCACGCCTTCAAACACACTCGATGCCAGTGGACACGGAAAATCCCGGCCTTTAAGTGAAGTGGGCTCAAGAGAAGCCCTGAAGGTCCAAGAAGGCAGCTGAAGGTTGGTGACTGCGTGCTGCGGGCCATTATGGCAAAGGTACCCCTTTGGACCAGTAGTGTCCTGCTTGGTACGGCCAAAGAGCTGAAATTATGCTTGTGAGTTGGTGCTTGAGTGTATCCAGGATTCCAGGGGAACAGAATCTCGGTAGATGAGATTGAAACCCTGCGAGGTGAGTCGTTGTTGAAGTCGTCCGAATGGGAGTGACTTTCAGAGAGAATTCCAAGGTGAGATCTTTGAAGGTGAAGACTAGAATCCCCCGTCAGAGAAACAGAGTTTTAGTGAGATTGGTTGACTCACAGTGTTACTGATGTCTGGGTGAGTTGTTGAGAAATCCATGGACTCTGTCTTAGTCGCATTTGTCATTTGTGCAGTGTGGTGCGTTCGACCACAGTTTGCCTGTTAGTTCATATGTACATCATACTTAATAATGAATGAGTACAAGATAGATATTGTTAAATTGTTTTATCTTTCTTACCTTGTATAGTTTACTTTTGTTTGTTCAAAACCCATGGAATCGTGTGGCTTTGTTAGCAAGCGTCTTGAATCGCAAACTTCGTCTACTTTAAAAAAACGTTATCAGTCCATAACCGGATCCTACCAACAATTTGGGGGTCTGGCCAAGGATCATAACAAATGGGACCGTGATACAATGGGAGAATGAGCTAAAAGAGGCAATTGGAATTCACTGTCAGTGTCTGGTGTAGGTTTATAGAACATTAAAGGTAGCACCTCAAGTTGATAAGGTGGTGGATAAAAATAGAATTTTCGGTTTTACCTCAAGAGGTATTGAAAATAAAATGCAAGAGGTAATGATGAGCCTGCATAAAATCTTAAGATGGCCTCAGGTGGAGTACTGTGTGCAGCATTGCAATCCACACATCAGAAGGATATTGAGGCTTTGGAGAAAATAGAAGAGATTTCAAAGAGAGCAGGTGGTATCGTCACTGGACTGGTATTCCAGAGACCCAGGGTAATGCTCTGGGCACCCGGGTTCAAATCCCACCATGGCAGATGGTGAAATTTGAATTCAATAAAAATCTGGAATTAAAAGTTTAATGATGACCATGAAACCATTGTTGATTGTCATAAAAACCCATCTGGTTCATTAATGCCCTTTAGGGAAGGAAACCTGCCATCCTTACCTGGTCTGGCCTAGCCTACATGTGATTCCAGACCCACAGCAATGTGGTTGATTCTTAAAATGCCCCCTGAACATGGGCAATTAGGGATGGGCAATAAATGCTGGCCCAGTCAGTGACACCCGCATCCCATGAATAAATTTAAAAAAAATTTACCAGCAGTGTTGCCCAATACATTAGCCATTAGCTACATGGGCTAATTAGAAATCCAGATGTGGCTAATAGCATTTCTGATTGATAAGTTAAAACTGAGTAATAGGTGCTATCTTTAAGATGCAATCTCAGTATCCTTACTTTTAAGGTATATGCATCTGTACACTCCCCACTTAGGCCAGGGGAGGGAAGGGTCCACTGCCCTGTATAATCCAACCTATAGAATATAAGATTTAAAACAGCTCAGAAATTTAAATTAAGTTAAAACAAATCTGGAATGCAAAGCTAGTGTCAGTAATGGTGATTATGAAACTACCACATTATCGCAAAAACCCGTCTGGTTCACTAATGTCCTTTAGGAAAGGAAATCGGCCACTAATACCTGGTCTGGCCTGAATGTGACTTCCGGCCGAATGTGATTTACTCTGAAATGTCCTTCGATACGGCCCAACAAGCCACTCGGTTGTATTCATCCAAGAAGGCTGGACGATCTGACAGGGCCGACCGCAGATTGGATGCCATGTCCAGATTCCTGATGGAAACATTAAAGGATGCCAAGCTGCCTGACGTCTTCAGCAACCCTGCAGACAGAGCGCAGCATAGATGCACCTGGTCATGGCCAGACAGGTCCATCCGTTCAAGGCTAGACTTCCTGTTTGTGTCCCGTGCGCTCGCAGTCAGATCCACCGGCGTCAAGCCAGTGTTCTTCTCTGATCACTGCCTCCTACTGGCTGACTGTCATTTACAAGAAGACCAGAGGGTTGGCAAGGGGACATGGAAGCTGAACGTGCAACTGCTGACCCCAGAGAACATTGAGGAACTCAAGAGGGATTACAGAGGTTGGAGAACCGTGAAACCGTTATTTGAGTCCCTGACACACTGGTGGGAAGCGATCAAGGAAAACATCAAGAGGTTTTTCATCCTCAAAGGCTTCCAGAAAGCTAGAAAGGAACAGAGGGAAATGTCCCAACTCCAGAAAAACATGCAGAACCTGCTCCGGCTGCAGTCAATGGGGGTCGATGTCAAGGGGGATTTTCAAGAGGTGAGGAGCCAGCAAGCCTCGGTCTTTGCCTCAGAGGCCTCTAAGATCATCTTCCGGTCCAGAGTCCGCTCCGTGGAGCAGGATGAGACATGCTCACGTTTATTCTTCCAAAAGGTGCACAGAGAGCTCTGTGATCAGCAGCCTGAAGGAAGAAGACGGCTCAGTAAAGTCATCACAGTCTGACATTATGAGGATCAGCAAATCCTTTTATAACAGATTGTATGACGTGAAGCCCACAGACAGCACAGCCTCCCAGTTCTTCCTGTCCTCTATCACGGAGGTCTTAGATGACAGTACATGGGAGAGTCTGGACAAACCGCTAACTCCTGACGAACTGACTAAGGCCCTTGAGTCCTTCGAGAAGAGTAAGGCTCCTGGAAGCAAAGGCTTACCAGCTGAGTTGTATTCGGTTCTGTGGGACTGGATCGGCCCAGACCTGCTAGAAGTGTACGAGAGTATGCTTCTGGCCAGCTGCATGTCAGAATCCATAAGGAGAGGCATCATCACCCTCATCTACAAGCACAAGGGGGAAAGGGAGGAAATTAGAAATTGGCGCCCCATTTCACTGTTGAATGTGGACTATAAGATTCTGTCCAAGGTCATCGTCAATCGGGTCAAGTCTGCTCTGGAGTTGGTGATCCACCCTGACCAGACCTGCGCTGTACCCGGCAGGAAGATCTCTGACAACCTTGCGCTACTTAGGGATACGATTGCCTATGTACAGGACAGGGGTGTGGACACCTGCCTCATCAGCCTGGATCAGGAGAAGGCCTTTGGCAGAATATCGCACACCTACATGGTGGATGTGCTCTCCAAAATAGGGTTTAGGGAGGGAAGCCGCAACTGGGTCCAACTGCTCTACACGAACATCAGTAACGCAGTTTCAATCAATGGGTGGGAATCAGAAAGCTTTCCAATTAAATCTGGAGTCAGGCAGGGCTGCCCTCTCTCCCCTGTCCTGTTTGTGTGTTGCATAGAACCCTTTGCTGAGTCCATCAGGAAGGATCCAGGCATAAGAGGAGTGATGATCCCAGGCAGTGGAGGCACTCAGGTCAAAACCTCCTTGTACATGGACGATGTCGCTGTCTTCTGCTCGGATCCGCTGTCTGTGCGCAGACTGACATCTGCAACTAGTTTGAACTGGCCTCAGGAGCCAAGTAAATTGTGGCAAGAGCAAGGCCATGTTCTTTGGGAACTGGGCTGATCGATCCTTTGTCCTCTTCACCATCAGGTCAGACGGTCTGAAGGTACTGGGGATATGGTTCGGAGGGACCGAGGCATGTGTTAGAAGCTGAAAGGAGCAAGTGGCTATGGTGGAAAGAAAACTGGGCATGTGGGAGCGATGCACCCTTTCCATTATGGGTAAGAACCTGCTCATCAGGTGTGAGGCACTCTCGCTGTTGCTGTACGTGGCGCAGGTCTGGCCCATTCCTCACTCCTGCACGATGGTGATCACCCGAGCCATCTTTCGCTTTGTCTGGAGGTCGAAAATGGATCGTGTTTGCAGGGACAAGCCTCTAAAGGGGGAAAAAAACCCCAACATCACCCTCATCCTGATGGCCACCTTTGTGTGCGGCTGCTTCCAGCTGTGCGTAGACCCTCGGTATGCAAACACCAAGTGTCACTACGCGCTGAGGTTCTACCTGTCCCTGGTGTTGTGAAGGATTGGTCTAGCCACGCTGCTGCGGAACGCTCCAAGTAGTTGGACTGTGCCATACCACCTGTCCCTCATGGAAAAGTTCATGCAGAGAAACACTTTTGATCACAAGTCCATCAGGCAGTGGTTGGCATGTAACGTCCTAGAGGCCTTGAGGGAAAAGGAGATGGTGGATCCTGTCGGATGGTTCCCCGAGCAGACTGTCATAGTCATTTGGCAGAATGCCTCATCGCCGGAACTTACCAACAAGCGCCAAGATGTAGCTTGGCTGGTGGTGAGAAAGGCCCTCCCCGTCAGATCCTTCCTACATGCCAGGAGTCTCAACCCCTCTGCACGTTGCCCTCGAGGTGGCTGTGGTGTGGAAGAGATCATTGTTCACCTCCTTGTGGAATGTGCCTTTGCAAAGAAGGTCTGGAGAGAGATGCAGTGGTTTTTGTCGAGGTTCATGCCGAGCAAAGCTGTGACACAGGACTCTGTGATCTACGGGCTGTTCCCAGGGACACACACCGAGACAAACATCAACTGCAGCCGGAGGATCATCAACTCGGTGAAAGATGCTCTTTGGTCTGCCCAAAACTTGTTGGTCTTCCAACAAGCAAAGAGTTCTCCCCGACTGAGTGTTGCAGACTGGCACATTCCAAGGTCGTGGATGATGTGCTGAGTGTCGCACTAAAGCTTGGGGCAAGCACCCCAAAGGCACAATGGGGAAGGGCTGCTGTCTAAGACCTTTCTGCCATAGTGCACCAAGGGGCTGAGAATTGTATAGACCTCTCAGGCTGTACGACTCACAATGAATGTAAAGTAGCGAATACTAAGTGTATTATAATTGTATTGAAGCACCTCAGAGTGCAACATGATGTATGTCGATAACTTGAATACCATTGCACTTTCTGACTGTCTGCAATTACCATATTGAAGTGACTGTAATATTCATTGATTGTATTGAAGCACCTCGTGATCCATGTGTAAAAGTTTAATGATTGCACTTTTTGTGATGGCCATTTAGAAATGTTCTTTGGGATATTTTATGAATAAAGTATATTTTTCCAAAAAAAAATCGGGAAGGTAGCTTACCACCATCTTCTCAAGAGCAATTAGGAATGGATAATAAACGCTGCTGTTGTCAGCAACATCCTGACAGCCATGACCATAAAACTATAGAAATTTCAATATTCATAGGGCCATTCCACTTATCCTATCTTTGCTAATATTGGCTGCCCATTATAATTATCTATATAATTCCAGTACCATGCTCCTTTCCAAAATTATTGAATGCATTTCCCCATAACTCTAATTCTCTGTTAATGCTATTATTAGGTGACTTGAGTCAAACTTGTAATGTATTACTTATGCGAATAATCCTTCCTATACTTAATAGCTATCCTTTCCCATTATAGGCGTCACTGACAAGGCCAGCATTTGTTGCTTATCCCTAATTGCCCTTGAACTGAGTGGCTTGCCACACCATTTCGATCTGGGCCTCGACCCTCAGGCTCTTATTGAGAAGCTCCAATGGCACCGTTCACCACCCCCGGGTTCGCTCCACTCTGCTCCTGCTGCTGCTCTGACTGGCTCGACCTGGGCGTCGACCATCAGCCTTTTATTGAGAAGCTCCACTGGCACCATTCACATCAGATTGGCAGGGGTAACATGGAAGATGAATTTGTAGAGTGCATCAGGGATTGTTTCTTAGAGCAATGTGTTGCAGAACCTACCCGGGAACAGACTATTTTAGATCTAGTAATGTGTAATGAGGCAGGATTAATAAGAGACCTCTTAGTTAAGAATCCTCTCGGGGATAGCGATCACAACATGGTAGAATTTCAAATTCAGTTTGAGGGCGAGCAATTCGGGTCTCAAACCAGTGTCCCCAACTTAAATAAGGCAATTACAGAGATATGAAGAAAGCGTTGTCTAAAGTGGGCTGAGAAAATAGACCAAGGGGAAGGTCAGTGGATGAGCAGTGGCAGACCTTTAAGCAGATATTTCATAAAGTTCAGCAAAGATTTATCCTGGTCAAAAAGAAGGACTCGATGAGAAGGATGAACCAATCAAAAACTAAGGCATACAAAGCAGCGAAAACTAGTGGTAGGCCAGGGGATTGGGAATTTTTAGGAACCAGCAACAGATGACCAAAAAGCTAATAAAGAGGGAGAAAATTGATTATGAAAGTAAATTGGCAAGAAATATAAAAATAAACAGTAAGAGCATCTACAGGGATATAAAAAGAAAGAGAGTAGCTAAAGTGGGCGTGGGTCCCTTGGAGGATGCAACTGGAAAATTGCTAATGGGGAACAGGGAAATGGCACATAATTTAAACCAATATTTTGCATCGGTCTTCACAGTAGAGGACACTATAAACATTCCATTGATATCAGATAAGCAAGGAGCTAATGGGAGGGACAAAGTATTTGACAAACTAATGGGACTAAAGGCAGACAAGTCGCCAGGACCTGATGGTCTGTATCCAAGGGTTTTAAAGGAAGTGGCTGCAGAGATAGTGGAGGCATTGGTCGAAATATTCCGGAATTCACTGGATTCCGGGAGGGTCCCAGTGGATTAGAAAACCACTAATGTGACGCCCCTGTTCAAGAAGGGAGGGGGGACAAAAAGCAGGAAACTATAGGCCAGTCAGCCTATCGTTGGGAAAATGCTAGAGTCCATTATTAGGGAAGAAATAGCAGGACATTTAGAAAAGCTTAACGCAATCAAACACGAGTCAACATGGTTTTGTGAAAGGGAAATCATGTTTGACAAATTTGCTAGAGTTCTTTGAGGATATGACAAGCAGATTTGATAAAGGGGAACCGGTAGATGTAATGTATATGGATTTCCAGAAGGCATTCATTATGGTGCCACACAAAAGGTTATTGCACAAGATAGGAGCTCACGGTATTGAGGGTACTGTATTAGCATGGATTGAGGATTGGCTAACACACAGAAGTCAGGATTAATGGGATTTTTTCAGGTTGGAAAGACGTAATTAGCGGAGTACCACAAGGATCAGTCCTTGGGCCTCAATTATTTAATGTCTATATTAATGATTTGGAGGAGGGGGCAGAGTGTAATGTATCCAAATTTGCTGAGGATACAAAAATAGGCATGTTTTGATGAGGACATAAGGAATCTGCAAGGCGATAGAGATAGGTTGAGTGGGAAAAAACTTGGCAGATGGAGTTTAATGTAAGAAAGTGTGACTATTATTTAAATGGAGAGAGATTACAAAAAAGTGCAGCACAGCGGGATCTGGGTGTTCGTGCGCATGAAACACAAAAAGTTAGCATGCAGGTGCAGCAAGTAATTAAGAAGGCAAATGGAATTTTGGGCTGTATTGCTAGGGGGTTGGAGTTTAAAAATAGGCAAATCTTGTTACAACTGTACAGGATGTTGGTGAGGCCGCATCTGGAATACTATGCACAGTTTTGGTGCCCGTATTTAAGAAAGGATAGACTGGCATTGGAGGCAGTTCAAAAGAGATTCACTAAGCTGATTCCTGGGATGAAGGAGTTGACTTAACAGGAACAGCTAAACAGATTAGGCCTTTATTCATTAGAGTTAGAAGAATGAGGGGGCTTGACAGGGTAGATGTTGAGAAGATGTTTCCACTAGTGGAGGAATCTCGAACTAGGGGGACATAGTTACAGAACAAGGAGGTACTTACTTAAAACTCAAATGCAAAGGAATCTCTTCTCTCAGCGAGTGGTGAATGTCTGGAACTCTCTCCCAGAGAGTTGTGGAGGTTGGATCACTGAAAGCATTTAAAGAGGAGGTAGATAGTTTTTTGAAATATCGGGGATTTGACAGTTATGAGGAGCTGGCACGAAAGGGGAGTTGAGGTCTGAGGCAGATCAGCCATGATCTTATTGAATGGCGGGGCAGTCTTGAGGGGCCGAATGGCCTACTCCTATTTCTTATGTTCACCCCCAGGTTTGCTCTGCTCCTGCTGCAGCTCCAACTGGCCAAAGGCCCTCTTTCTGTGCTGTAAAACTCTATGACCATTTCAGAGGGCAGTTATGAGTCAACCACATTGCTGTGCATCTAGAGTCACATGTTGGCCAGACCATGTAAGGGTG
Organism: Cetorhinus maximus; assembly: GCF_964194155.1. Lineage (NCBI taxonomy): Eukaryota > Metazoa > Chordata > Chondrichthyes > Lamniformes > Cetorhinidae > Cetorhinus > Cetorhinus maximus. The sequence continues at coordinate 128,023,427 of NC_135883.1, forward strand.
GCTGATTTCCTTCTCTAAAGGACATTAGTGAACCAGGTGGGTTACAACATCAGCAATGATTTCATGGTCACCATTACTGAGACTAGCTTTTCAATTCCAGATTATTAATTGAATTGAAATTCCACCAGCTGCTATTGCAGCATTTGAACCCTTGTTTCCCCCAGAACACAAACCTGGACCTCTGGATTACTAGCCCAGTGACATTACCACTGCACCACCATCTCCCCCTTGTGTCTTGGTTTTCATGCTCGGTAGCCATCGGAAATAACATTTCCCTATTTCTTCCAAAATTTTTGAACCATTCTTCTCAGGATCCTGCAACTAATAGATAGTCCAATACGCAGCAACCAAACATTCCTGTTTAAAATTTATGACAAGGAGTGTACAAGAAAATAATTTGTAAAAAAAATAAATACAAGGCTAAGAGTGCACATTTTAGTATTTCTACCCTTAATGTCACCATTAGCACATCCTTTAGCTAATATCACCACCGTCAACTCCCCTTTTCCTTTTGTTTATGACATCTTTGGCAATCTCTCCTTTGCCTCCACCTATCACTGGCCCTCTATCCAGCTCCACCTGTCCCACCCCCCTTAAATAGCTTATATTTCACCACATTTCTATTTCTCTTTAGTTCTGATGAAGAGTCATACGGACTCAAAATGTGAACTCTGTCTTCCTCTCCACAGATGCTGTCAGACCTGTTGAGTTTTTCCAGCAATTTTTGTTTTTTGTTTCAGATTTCCAGCATCCGCAGTATTTTGCTTTTATCTTAGTGTTTAATTCACTGCCACTTCTCTTCCAGGAATGCCTACCTTGAAGAAGTATTGCTCTTCTCTCCGACAGGATTTCCGCTTGTCTCTTTTGCCCTGTTCACCTTCATTGCTTTCCATTTCTCTCCTGGTGTCTGACAAGGTGTTTATGAAAACTCACTTTCACAACTGTGATGGTCCATGTAATAAGTCATTCTTCAGAGGAATCACTTTACATTTTTTGCATACATAAAAACTCTTGTCCTGTCAGCTTTCTTAAGGGCTACGTACTTTTGTAAAATTCATGACCTTCAGGATCCATATTGACAGAGCGAGATTCGCCAGCAGCAGAATCATCAAGAGGAGGACAAAAAAATAAAGGCACCGCTTCTGCCAGCCGTAAATCCGAACTTTGTCGACATATTTCCTTCCTCAGTGACTGTCTCTGTCTCCGACTTACCCCACGTAGATTCCAACTGAAGTTCCATCCCTCATGTTTCGAACCCACCCAGGATTACAGGTATCTCCAGGACATACAACGCTCCTTAGACTGCTGTTCTCGTCGCATCCTGAGATCTGCACTCGGTGCCATGCGCTGCTATATGAACACACCTGACCTCTCCCTCCAGCAGCACCGACTCACCCTATCTCTAAGTTGTCCTTGCCACCAGTTTCATTTTATTCTTTGTCTCATCTGACGCCTTAACAAGAAGCTTTGTCTCTTTCTTTCAGGTGCAAAGGGACACAAGCTGCAACAACTTATCAACACCAATGCCCATCCAGGACCCTCCACCCCTGCCCATCCCTCTGACCCCATCCCATCTTCTAATCCCAGCCCCAGCCGTGTATTCACCATACCCCCTGACCTTCCCCTCTCTGATGCTGAATGTTCTGTACTCAGTGAAGGACTCAGTTTCATACCCTTACACCCTCACCTCAATTAATTTCGGGCTCAGCACGATGCTGAACTCTTTTTCCGCCGCCTTCGTTTCCGTGCTCGCTTCTTTGGGCAGGAGTCCTCCCCCCGTTCAATGGATCCTTTCACCTGCCTCCAATATTCTCCCTCTACTTGGACCCCTCCCTCTGGCCTCTTGCCTGCTCTTGATCTTTTCATTGAGAACTGTTGGCGTGACATCAGTCGTCTCAATATCTCTGCTCCTCTCACCCACTCTAACCTGTCTCTTTCTGAACTTGCTGCACTCCGTTCTCTCAAGTCCAACTCTGACTTTGTCATCAAACCTGCTGACAAGGGTGGTGCTGTTGTTGTCTGGCACACTGACCTCTACCTCACAGAGGCTGAGCGCTAACTCACAGACACTTCCTCCCACGTCCTCCTGGACCATGACCCCACCACTGAACATCAAGCCATTGTTTCCAGGACTGTCACTGACCACATCTCCTCTGGAGATCTTCCCTCCACAGCTTCCAACCTTATAGGCTCCCAACCTCGGACAGCCCGCTTTTGCCTCCTACCCAAAATCCACAAACAGGCAGACTGGGCGTGTCAGCCTATTCCTGCCCCACAGAACTCATTTCTTGCTATCTTGACTCCATTCTCTCTCCCCTTGTCCAGTCCCTTCCCACCTACATCTGCGATTCCTCTGACACCCTACATCATATCAACAATTTCCAGTTCACTGGCACCAACCGCCTCCTCTTAACCATGGACATCCCAATCCCTCTACACCTCCATCCCCCGCCGGGATGGTCTGAGGGCTCTCCGCTTCTTCCTTGAACAGAGGCCCAAACAATCCCCATCCACCACCACTCTCCTCCATCTGGCTGAACATGTTCTCTCACTGAACAATTTCTCCTTAAACCGGTCTCACTTCCTCCAAATAAAAGATGTGGCTATGGGTACCCGCATGGGCCCCAGTTATGCCTGTCTCTTTATGGGGTATGTGGAACATTCCTTGTTCCAGTCCTACTCCGGTCCCCTCCCACAACTCTTTCTCCGGTAGATCGATGACTGCTTCGGTGCCACTTCATGCTCTCATTTGGACCTGGAAAAATTTATTAATTTTGCTTCCAATTTCCACCCCTCCATCATTTTCACATGGTCCATCACTGACACTTCCCTTCCCTTCCTTGAGCTCTCTGTCTCAATTTCTGGTGGCAGACTGTCCACCAATATCCATTACAAACCCACCGACTCCCACAGCTACCTCGACTACAGCTCCTCACACCCCGCTTCCTGTAAGGACTCCATCCCATTCTCTCAGTTCTTTCGCCTCCGTCGCATCTGTTCTGATGATGCCACTTTCAAAAACAGTTTCTCTGACATGTCTTCCTTCTTCCTTAACCGAGGTTTTCCACCCACCCAGTGGTTGACAGGGCCCTCAACCGTGTCTGGCCCATCTTCCGTGCATCCGCCCTCACACCTTCCTCTCCCTCCCAGAACCATGATAGGGTCCCCCTTGTCCTCACTTATCACCCCACTGGCTACCGCATTCAAAGGATCATCCTCCGCCATTTACGCCAACTCCAGCATGATACCACCACCAAACACATCTTTCCTTCACCCCCCTGTCGGCATTCCGTAGAGACTGTTCCCTCCGGGACACCCTGGTCCACTCCTCTATCACCCCCTACACCTCAACCCCCTCCCACGTGTCCCACTGCACTTTCCCATGCACCACAGAAGGTGCAACACTTGCCCCTTCTCCCATCCTCACCGTCCATAGGCCCAAACACTCCTTTCAAGTGAAGCAGCGCTTCATGCACATCCCTCAATTTAGTCTACTGCATTCGCTGCTCCCAATGCGGTCTCCTCTACATTGGAGGGACCAAACGCAGACTGGGTGACCGCTTTGTGGAACACCTTTGGTCTGTCCGCAAGCATGACCCAGACCTTCCTGTCGCTTGCCATTTCAACACACCACCCTGCTCTCATGCCCACATGTCCATCCTTGGCCTGCTGCAATGTTCCAGTGAAGCTTAACGCAAACTGGAGGAACAGCACCTCATCTTTCAATTTGGCATTTTACAGCCTTCTGGACTTAACATTGAGTTCAACAACTTCACATCATGAACTCTCTCCTCCATCCTCACCCTCTTTTTTATCACCTTTTTTCTAATTATTATTATATATTTTTTATATGTATATTTTTATTTTCCCACCTATTTCTATTATTATTTTTAAAATTTATTTCCATCCATTGTTTTATCTCCACCTTTTAGCCTATTTCGATCCCTTCCCCCCCCACCCCACCCCTACTAGGGCCATCTGTCACTTGTTCATCCTGCTTTCTACCCTTAATGTCATCAGCACATCCTTTAGCTAATATCACCACCGTCAACACCCATTTGTCCTTTTGCTTATGATATCTTTGGCAATCTCTCCTTTGCCTCCACCTATCACTGGCCCTCCATCCAGCTCCACCTGTCCCACCCCCCCACCCTGAAACAGCTCATATTTCACCACATTTCTATTTCTCTTTAGTTCCGATGTCTCCAAACATTAACTCTGCCTTCCATCATAGATGCTGTCAGACCTGCTGAGCTTTTCCAGCTATTTTTGTTTTCATTTCAGATTTCCAGTATCTGCAGTATTTTGCTTGTATCTGATTACTAATAGTCGCTTCTAAGCAGGGCTGCGTCGCTTTCTCAATATGAGGGAGTGGGGACGTGGCGCCGCGCGAAACGGCCCCTGAACAAGTCGTGGGGCGAAATTATTGGACGAGAAACGGGGGTGTCAAGGTCGCCCCACCTGCGGTCTGAGGGCCGCTGAATTGTGGCCGCGAGACGCAGCACCGAATCCGAGCGACACACGCGCACAAACCACACCACTTGTTTGCACGCTGCAGCTGCAATGTTCAGTTCCTGTTTAGACTCTGTTGCGGCCGAAGATACGGCAATGATGCTGTGAGGTGCCAATCGCGGGTCTGCCCTTGTCGAGTTGTTTCCCCAGTGCCTTTGACAGTGGATGGTGAAAGCGATCAAAGCTTCCGTGGATTTAGAGAGAGTTTTATAGAAAGCGCTACAAAGGCTGGGCTGACATTTTACAAAATTCACATAATAAAAAAATATCCAGTGTTTGGTAAGTTGGGCCCATTTCATGCTCACTGTTTAATTTACCCTTTGCTCTCTAGGGCCAACTCTCAGTGAGTGTTTGCAGTAACCGGTTTTAAAAGTTGGGAAGTCAGTGACTGGCTGATTTGGTGGGAGTTCACATGTTTTATAGCTGAAATTTTAAAATTTTAAAAAAAATCAAAGGTTTTTGTTTTAAAGAAAAGCTTCACATCACATATCTTCTATTTGCTTTCGTGGTCTCTGTGATCTGTAATTAAGTTTGTATTTGCGGGCGTTCCGATGGATGGGACTTGCCTTCTGAGACCAGAGATCCAAATCCCAGTTTATTTTGTACATACAATATTAGATGAATTACATTTCAAACAAAGCCCCAAACATCGGTCCTTCTAGCCTAGTTCCTCGTAGTTGTGACTCCGCATCACACACACAAATCCAATCCTGTGTGTTGACAACCTGATCACGCTGTTCGCACCGTTCACCACCTTTAAGCAGCTTCTTGACTGTAAAGAAGCTTTCAGCGATTTAGGAGAGCGGGCTGTTGTGCCGATTCTTTGGTCAACATTTGATATTGAAAGGCTTTCTCAAACTAGGAAAAGATCCACCTTCATGCCTATTGCTGACGCATCGCGATTTACGCTTAGAAGCAATTTTGCTTCCTTATTCGTACCAGCTCACAATCATCAAAACTTTTAAATAGGGCTACATGAGGTCATTGTTTTTTTTAGCAACAGGAGAATGCCTGTAGGAAGCTTGACCTCTTTTGTGAACTTTGTAATTAAAAATCACAAGAAGTTTTCACTGCTCACGGACTACCCCCCGCCCCCAAAAAGAGCTTCCCCATATATTCCCTGGCAGGCTGTTGAAGGGTCATTCGGACTCGAAACGTTAACTGTGCTCCTCTCCACAGATGCTGCCAGACCTGCTGAGTTTTTCCAGGTATTTTTGTTTTTGTTTCCCTGGCAGGCTGTTCATTGCTCACTACAGCCAGGAGGACAGCGAGGAAATAGTCTCAGTTAGGAAACCACTGCATGACCACAACCAAAGTTATACCAGGTAACATTGTAAGACTTCGCTCATCCAGCCCCTCTTTTGTTGTGGGATGCTTCATTTCTTGATACAACTTTATCAGAAGGGACCAAATCCCTTCTGTTACTTGGATGAGGGAGACTGTTTAAGGCACATCATGTAACCTTCAGTTCAAGATTTAAGGGTGTTGTGCTATTCGTCATATCTAGAGATTCATCTTCCCCTCTGCAATTAAAATGGAAGGTTTATGTTCCTAGTTACAGTGAAAACATGGGCCAAAGTAAGGGATAGATTGTGTGCCTAATTTGGCATTCCCCTGGATGACTGGAATGTTCAGACCTGTCTTTTAGCTCAATGTTGAACAAGCAAACAAAAAGTTCTTCAGGTGATACATAGTCTTCTAACAAGAGTGGCGCACACACCTTTCCTGGGTTGTGACCAGCCTGACATGTTCAGTGGCTTTTTAAAAAAAAATCCAGAAAACATCCCAAGTCTGACTTTTTCCCCTTATGCCTAAGCTCTGTCTTAGTTTGCGTTTGAATGTGAATGGTTTGTCACAACTATCACTGTGGAAAGTAATAAATAAAAGTGTAATCAAATTAATCTCCATCTAAATATAAAGGGTTGAATTCACAGGCCCTGACGAGGGAGGGAATGGAGGAGGATGAGGCCCGAAAATCGAGGGTGGGTTCAGAGCCAGCAGGGCTACCCACCACCCCACCCCACCCCCCAAACAATACGGGCAGCCAAACACACTGAAAAGAGGCCCGCTGGGATTTTTCAATTTCCTGACCAGATGGTGGTGGGGGGAGGAGGTTGCAGTTTAACTGACAGGGAATGGGCATCCAGTGGTAGGCTGAACACCAGTGTTCCAGGCAGGCCTAAAGCCCCTCCTCATCTGCCTGGGTGGGGTTGCAACCAAAGGCTGCCCTGCAGAACTTGGCTGCATTTTTAAAAAAATGTGATGCAAGGTGTTGTAGCACCCTCTCAGCTACTTACCACCCATTGCTGCTCCTTTCCAGCTGGAAGGACTCTGATTGGCCCTCCAGCTTTGAGAGCCCACCCACTGCACTTAATTGGATAGGGAAATTGTAACCATGCTGGTGTGAGGGGATGCGGGGGCTGGGGGGGTGCGGGGACACATTCGTGAAAATCCCAAAGACTGACTGTTCGCTCCCAGGGGTTGGTTTGGGACCCAGAAACAGTTACCTGGAGGGAAAATCCAGCCCTAAATATATGTTGCGAAGAAGGATGAACTCAGTAGAAATGTTATTAAGAAGGGAGATGATGTGAATAAAAATTTTACATCACTGTTTTGTTACCAATTTTTTTAATTCTTCCATTGGATACGAGTATTTGTTGCCCATCCCTAATTGCTGCAGTCCATTTGGCGTAGGTACATCCACAGTGCTGTTAGGGAGGGAGTTCCAGGATTTTGACCCAGAAACAATGAAGGAACGGAATGATATAGTTCCAAGTCAGGATGTTGTGTGGCTTGGAGGGGAATTTGTAGGTGTCGTGTTCCCATACACCTGTTGCCCTTGTCCTTCTAGGTGGTAGAAGTTGTGGCTTTAGAAGGTGCTGGTGAAGGAGGCTTGGAGGTTTGCTGCACTGCACCTTGTATATGGCACACTCTGCTGCTTTATGCATCAGTGATGGGGGGAGTGAATGTTTAGAATGATGAGTGGGGTGCTAGTCAGCCAGGCTGCTTTGTCTTGGATGGTGCCAAGTGTTGTTGGAGCTGCAGCCATCCAGGCAATTGGAGAATATGCCATCATGTTCCTGACTTGTGCTTTGTAGATGGTGGACAAGCTTTGGGGAGTCAGGAGAATTCCTAGCCTCTGATCTATACTTGTAGCCACAGTATTTATAAGGCTGGTCCAATTCAGTTCCTGGTCAATGGTATGTTGATGATGGGGCATTCAGTGATGGTAATGCTATTGAATGTCAAAGAGAGGTGGTTAGATTCTCTGTTGTTGGAGGTGGTACTTGTGGCACTGGCTTGGCACTTGTGTGACACGAACAATACTTGCCACTTTTCAGCCCAAGCCTGAATGTTATCCAGGTTTTGCTGCATATAGACAAGGAACTCAGTATCTGAGGAATCACAAAGAGTGTTGAACTTTGTGCATCCCCATTTCTGACCTTATGATGAGGGAAGATCATTGATGAAGCAGCTGATGAACTTGGGTCACTACCCGAAGAAACTCCAGCAGCGATGTTCTGGGGCAGACATGATCGACTTCCAACAACTACAACTATCATCATTTGTGCTAAGTATGGCTCCAGCTAACTCTGTTGAATTGAGAAAGTGCAGTGATGCACTATGAAGCTCAAATGTACCCCTGTCTGGGTGGGCACAGATTCAGTTTCTTCCCACGCACTTGAGTTCCTAAGTTCTGGGGAGGTGCTCAGAAAGCTGTAGCTATGTATTCCTCCAAATGGGTAAGTTATTATGGTTTATTTCTTGGATTACTTTTCTACACTTGTCTGTTACTTCATATCAGTACTATTGGAGCCTTACCAGCAGGCTCCCTACCAGTAGGTTGTCTGGGCTATACTTATTATGTCACCTGAGATACTTAGGAGAAAAAAAATGGGGAATAGAGAGTGTTTACATTTTAAGTTTGAAAATTACTGAATTGTTGCAAACTACAAAGCGAGATCATAGAATTGGCGCAAGCCACAATCGCATTAATATTTTAGAGTCCAGCATGGAACAAACATTTCCCCATTCTTATTTTTAAAAGTTCTCATTAAGTACAGTATCTGAATTGATTATTTAAAATCTGGTATCCATTAATTATTTTTATAGCTATTTGGTGCAACTGGTGTGAACCAGAATTTCAAACTCCTCCTCTTCCCCCTCACCCAGCTTTCCTTCATTCAAATATAATTAGCATTTTTATTTCTTTTACCACCTCCCATTTATTAACTTTGAAATTGTGTACTTTTATTTACCATTTCCACCATCTTATCACTATCGCCACTTGCTTTCTTTCTGCAAATTATTTACACTTTCTTGTTTTCTGTAAATGTATAATAAATATATTTATATAGTATGCAAATTTGGGTAGCATTTCTGCCAGACCCAAATGCAAATCATTTCTCACAGTAAACAGAAGCGTTCCTAAAACAGAACCTGATGGCGCTCCGCTACCAACTTCTAACCAGTCTGAGAAACTGCCCTTAACACCCAAGACGTGATATTAATGAAGGGCAGTGAGAGACCCAGGAAATTTCAACATTCGGGTCTCATTTAAATAATGGTAGGTGTAATAGACTTCAAAATTACTTAATTTACAGTGAAGTGTTTTTCGATGTCCTGAGAACATGAAAGAAAATATGTAAAGGCGAGTCCTTTCTTATTTCTTGTTTTATTAAATTTCTGAGTTTTTATTTCTGCTCTCCTGCTGCATCAGTGGGTAGATGCATACTGTTAGTGTAGCTCTGAGATGTCAAGATCAAGAAGACACAAATACCTAGTAGTACTGGGTTAGGCAAGTTTTTTTTTAGTTGGGGTTATGGCGGGAACAGTGTGGTTAGCCTTAGTGTCCCTGAGCTGGGGTGGGGGTGGGTTGCAAAGTTTCATGCATAGTTCTTACTCCAAAGTGCTAGAAAGCTTGTAGTTTTGGACATATATTGAGCTCTAGGAAGCACCTTTTCCACATTAAGGATACAATGTAAATGCAAGCCATTGTTATATTGAATTTGTTCTCAATGCCATATATAGTTGAATGGTATTCATTGTCTAGGTTTACTTACGTAGTATGGCTAGATTGTGCAGGGCTACCAACACTCCTGGAAATGTATCCTGCTGCAGTTAAGAAAAAGAAAATTGACATTGGGGTGGAGTGTGGTGGAATATTCGTTGCATTGTTGCCAACATATTACTAAACTGTTTTTAATGACTGCTCCACACAATTGTATTGATCTCTGTGTTGTGATCAAGTATCAGTGCCTTAACATTGGGAATATTAAAACTCATCGGTTGCAAGTCACATTCAAATACTTAGGGGGAAAAAAGCAATCATAACACACTTTGTCAATATGCTATGTTGCATTTTAATATAAGACTCTTCATTTTGTTACATTTCTTTTAACATGTATTTATTTTGTTCATTTTCACAACACTTGTTTATGATCCTTTTGCATAATTAGAACACTTAGTAAATTCCCATGCAAAATGATGTTTAAACAAAATGAATATCAGACTGAATACAAGATACCTGGGAACGCAATACCATGTATTTTGTAGTTGAGTCCACTCAATTGCTTAAAATAGTGTCAAACTTGAAACCTCTATATTATGTGACTTTCAAAAAAAAATTGCCATGTATTTAATATTCTTGTACTTTCAATCAACAGCAGTGCAAGTTGGTTATCTTCAAGTCCTCGTATTGTTAGTGAAAGCAGAAGGTGGTGACAACTGGGATGCCTCAGCTAACTGCAGCTGCTGTTTTGCAGATTGGTTTATTAATATCTGCACTTCCTCTACAGTATATTTTATCTCGGTGGTCTGGCAGTGATTCGACCCAACGCATTCAGGCATCAAGAAGGTACTGTAACATGCTCTTTTTCTGAACATCTGTTGGCGTTTGTAACACTGTGTCACTGCTGGGAAAGAGAAATCCTCACAGACTTTGTATAGCCAGCGTCAGCATCAAGCACTCCCAAATTAAGCATAGTATGATGAGAAAGCAGTGTGCCCATGTTGGTCCTTGGGATAAACTCCAGTTGAATTTTATAGCTTCCAAAATGTGCTTTCAATCAAAATTTATGCTGGTAGGCTTTCGCCTTGTCACTGCTATTCACTGATGCAATGCTCAGTACTCAGGATTTAATGGTGCTTAAATAACTTGGTCTGCCCAACATACAGGAGAAAAGCAAAATGTAGTGTATTGTACTGTTGGACTTTATTTGGAGAATCCTGGCTATAGTGGGATGCAGCAATTTACCGCCAACCCAATAATCCTATAATTTTATCACATGTTGCACAGCTTTTGTTTTCAGACTATGGGTCAATGGGTTAACAACAAAATAAGTGATCAAAAACAGCATTCACCACAGCGACACAATGGACTGAAAATGTTCAACACTGTCTACATTTCTTAACCCATTCACATAGAATGAGGCAGCAGATGTAATGAGGCCATTTGACCCATCATGCCTGGCCAGCTCTTTGGTAGAGATGCCAATTACTCTCACTACCTTGTTCTTTCCCCATATCCCTGTAATTTTATTTCCCTTTCAAGTATTTATCCAATTTTTAAAAAATGCAACAATTCAATCGACTATTGCCACCCTTTCAGGCATTGCATTCCAGATCACAAGAACTTGCTGTTTTTTAAAAAAAATTTGCTTCTTCATGTCTTTCACCAAACACGTTAAATTTGTGCCCCCTGGTTACCTACTGCTACTGGAAACCATTTCTCCTTATTTACTCTATTGACACCATTCATGATTTTGAACATTCGTATCAAATGTCTTAACCTTCTCTGCTCTAAACAGAACAACCCCAGCTAATTCAGTGTCACCACATAAATGAAATCCCTCAATCCCTGGCTACATTCTAGTAAATTACTTTTCCATCTCTCTCAAAGGATTTTCCATCCTTCCTGCAGTGTGGTGCCCAGAATTGAACCCAGTGATCCAGATTTGGCTATATTAATAACAGCAAGGTTATCTTCACATACCAGTCCTACAGGGTAAATCTATGGCAGCAACTTCGGGCTTCTGCACACGTGCAGTTAAATCTAGAAGCTGCTATCAGAAATAATCTGCTCTTCCACAGGGCGTGGTGTCGCAGTCTTCACCGGTAGACTCAGCACTAAAATCACTGAAATGCCGTGAATTTGGGTTACTTACCCATTAGTTCTGCATTAGCAACAGCTGGAAATGTTAGGGCTGGTACATTTCAGAGTAAATGAGTTTTTAATAACATAATAAGTGAGCATTACTGTGGAACAACCTATCTGGCCTTGAAAAATTAATTCATAAAAGTAATCTCAATCCCGCAGAAGAAAATTAATATTTCAGATTTTAAAAATAATATTTCTTTTGATTCTGTCCTTCATCCCACTTCCTTGATCTCTGTTTTTATTTTACTTTCTCTATAACATTTAAATTTAATTTATATTTCTGCTTTATAACTCCTCGTGTGAGCTTTGTGTGTGTCTCAGTGAAGAATGGCTGAAGAAACTCGCTGTTGCTTGCCCTGTTCACAGATCCCCTGTAGAGGCTGCTGGATCAGTGGGAATTTCCACTGACGAGGGGGCAAAATGGCTGTGGGCAGTTATATGCGAGGTGAATGGTGAAAGCAGTTCCTTCACCTTTGAGAGCAAAATCCACGCCAACACTCCAGCTGAGGCCTGACAAGTGTTTTATAAGCATTTAGCATGAATTCCTTTCTTTTGTACCCCATTCCTCCATTAGGAAGGATCCTATATGCTTTTTAAAAGCCTTCCCAATGAGTCCTGCAACTTTTAGAGATTTGTGTATATAGAGACCCCCAGGTCTCTGTTCTTGCACCCCCTTTAAAATTGTCCTATTTAGTACTTACTTGTCCCTCCTCATTCTTCCTACCAACATGCACCACCTCACAATTCTCTGCATTTATGTCATCTGCCACGTCTCAATCCATTTCACCAGTCTGTCTATGTCCCCCTGAAGTCTGTTACTATCCCCCACATTGTTTACTGCATTTCTGAGTTTCATATCACCTGTAAACTTTGAAATTATGTCCCAAATATCAGGTCATTAATTATATCAAAAAGTTCAGTGTTCTTAATACTGACCCCTGTGACCATCACTGTAAAACCTCCCTCCAACCTCAAAAGCATTTCACCATTACTGTATGCTTTCTGTCCATTAACCAATTTTGTATTCATTCTGCCACTGTCCCTTTAATTCCATGGACTTTAATTTTGCTAACAATTTTATTATGTGGTGGTTTATCAAATGCCTTCTGAAAGTCCAGTTACATAGCATCAATTTTACTAGATCATCAAACCTCTCTTACTAATTTGTTTGAGTTCTTTGTTGAAGTAAAATACGATTTGCTTTTAACAAATCCATGCTGACTTTTCTTTGTAAGCCCTCACTTTCCAAATCCTTTCCCCAGATTACTGTCTCTAAAAGTTAACCGACCACTGACATTAAGATGACTTTACAGCCAATGAAATACTTTTGAAGTATAGTCACTGTTAGACTGTAGGAACGACAGCAGTCAAAATGTACACAATGGGCTTCCACAACCAGCAAAGTGGTAACATCCAGATTTTTTTTAATGATGTTGATTGAGGAATAAACATGTGCTGGAACACCATGGGCTAAATTTTATGTGCCCCTGGCAGCCGTGTCTGCCACAGGAGGGGGGTCCATAAAATGGGGTGGGCACCCATCCCACCCCCTTCCTGCCCACCCCTGAGCTCACCCCCATAATATGGTGTGGGGGATTGGGGGGGGGTGCTGAAATCAGCAGCCCACCCACCATGTTTAAATGAACAATTGAGGGTCAATTAGGTTTGTTATCAAGCCAACTGACCCTGATAATACACTGCCCAGGCCATAAAATGTTTGGAGTGGGCAGCAGGGTGGGAGTGGAAAGCCGATTCTTCACATCAAGTTGTTAAAGGGCTGGAAGGAAGGAAGGTGGGGGTCACTCCTCCAGGGCTGTTCTTTGCTAAATGCGGGGTGGACCCGACCTTAGGTTGAACCCCGCCCCACCCGCCTTCCTTCCTGTTTGCTTCCTCCCTTAAGCCTGCCCCTCTCCCTAACTTACCCAAACCCTGCCGGCCCAAGACCCCAGGCTTACCTGCTTCTGGGATCCATGGGCCTTGATCTTCCTCTTCTCCTTTAGCTTCAGCTGCCATTGACATCTTCCTGGCATTGCCGGGACTGATGGAGCTGCTGGCCAATCGGATTGGCTGGCAGCCCCACACGTGCGGAAGTCCCACTTAGCCCTCATTCATCATCCCACAGCACTTTGTGGCTGTGGGGCACTTTGGCACGGAGTGTGTCATCTCCACGCCCATGTGGCTTTGAGGGGTGGGGTGGGGCATGCTCTCCAATGGTTCCGCGCCCCCCCCCCCGCCCCCCCCACCCCCCACCAGTTCAATCAGCCCCAGGACTAACTCCCCTGCTCTTTTTCAAATTAGAGTCATGGGATCTTTTATGTCCACCTCAGAGAACAGACAGCTTTGGTGTAATGCATCATCTGAAAGACAGCACCTCTGACAATACAGCACTCCCTCAGTACTGCACTGGAATGTCAGCCTAGATTTTTGTGCTCTGACCTCTCATTGTTCAGTTATTGCTTTGACTACCAAAGTTTGGCTCCTGTCCACGTAGGCCAGATCCCTTTTCAACTCACGGAAGTTAGCTTTCCTCCAGACAAACACTTCATTGTATATTTTCCATAGTTATTCTAAACCTGATATTATGATCATGGTTCTCTAAATGCTCTTCCATTGCAACCTGCTCAATTTCCCCTACTTCATTCCCCAGAAATAGACCCAGCACTGTTTCCTTTCTCACGACCTGAAATTTTAACTCTGTTTCTCTCTCCGCAGATGCTGCCAGGCCTGCTGAGTATTTCCAGCATTTTCTGTTTTTATTTCAGATTTCCAGCATCGCAGTTTTTGCTTTTGGATTTCTGGGCAGAATTTTCTGCCTGTCGGGCGGGCGGGCCCGACCCAATCTCCAGCTGGCGCGGAGCCGATCGCCACCAGCGAAGCAGGCCACACTGCCATTTTACGTGGGCGGGCCAATTAAGGCCCGCCCAGCGTGACGTCCACCGGGAATCACTATGCGTTTCCTGTGCGGGTGGGAGGGGAATCCCTAAAAGTGAGAGTGTGCTCTTTCGCGCATGCGCACGAAAGAGCGCACATCTACCTGGGGCTAAGTGCAGCCTCAGGGAGATCACTTCGACTTTTAAAACTATTAAAGATTGAGAATAGAAAAATCCCTTACATGTCCCCTCTTGTGACAATGTCACATGAGTTGGGACATGTTCATAATTTACAGAATAACTTTATTATAATTTTTAAAACCCTGCATGAAACCTCATCCCGCCACTAGATGAGGTTTCATGTTTTCTCTATTTGCCGCCGGGGCTCCTGGCCTGCCCGCCAACCTTAGGCCTTCCTGAAAATTTAAATGGGGTGGGGTGACGTCGGGGGTTCCTCCCGACGTCATCCTGCGTCATTTTATGCGTCGGTGAGAGGGCCCCGCCCCCTGCTCACCGACGGCAAAATTCTGCCCTCTTTCCTTTCTCATTGGGCCGGAAACACTGATAGAGAAAGGGAGAGCAATTCCTGGAATTCCTCTCCCTTTTGCATAGACTCCCTAGTCTATATTAGGATAATTGAAATCCCCTATTATCACTTCTGTAGTTCTTACATCTTTTTGTAATTTTCCTGTAAACACGCTATGCCAAATCCTTCCCATTGTATGGTGACCTATACTTTAGGCTCTATAGCATATACTCAGTTAAAATCTGTCTTTGACGCCTCAACTATACCATCTCCTTCCAGCACTATAACAGTTTCTGATCAATACTGCTACCCATCCTCATCTTTTTTCCCTTTCCCTATCTTTCCTAAATATCTG
This sequence comes from Cetorhinus maximus, assembly GCF_964194155.1. Taxonomy (NCBI): domain Eukaryota; kingdom Metazoa; phylum Chordata; class Chondrichthyes; order Lamniformes; family Cetorhinidae; genus Cetorhinus; species Cetorhinus maximus. The sequence continues at coordinate 128,038,849 of NC_135883.1, forward strand.
GTAGCGAGCAATAATAATAGTAGCATCAAATGGTTGCAGTGCAGAAGGAGGTAATTTGACCTGTCCTGTCCATACTGCTCTCTGCAAGAGCAAATTAGCTGATCCTTGTATACCCAAGTCCAGGTCAATAATATATATCAAGAAAAGCAGTCGTCCTAGTACCGATCCGTGGGAAACCCCACTGTATATTTTCTTCCAGCCTGAAAAATAACTGTCCACCACTACTCTCTGTTTCCTGTCACTCACCCAACTTTGTATCCATACTGCTATTTTCCCTTTTATTTAATGGTCTTCAGCTTTGCTGGCAAACCTATTATATGGTACTTTTCAAACATCCTTTAGAAGTCCATGTACTCCTCATCAGCCGCATTACACTCATCAACCCTCTCTGTTAGCTCATCAAAAAACTGAATCAAGTTAGTTAAATGAGTCTCCATAAGTATATTCTCTTTTGGTCCCAAACTAGCCTCACCCCACCTCTTATTACGCTTTTATATGGCTATAAAAGAGTTTTCTCTTTAGTTAGCTGCAAGTCTCTTCTCATATCCTCTCTTTGCCTGCCTTATTTCCTCTTTCACTTCCCCTTTGAACTTTCTATACTCCGCCTGGTTCTAACTTGTATTATCAACACGGCACCTGTTATTCATAGCATCATAGAATGGTTGGGACAGGACAGAAGGAGGCCCCCGCTTTTGCCCTGTATTATTACATTTTTTTCTCTTCAAATAAATATCCATTTGATATTGGGATCAAAGATTTGCAGATAAAACTGTGATGGAACATTGGATTGCCTTTAAAGAGGAGATGGTTCAGGTACTGTCAAGGTACATTCTCATGAGGGGAAAAGGTAGGACAGCAAAGCCAGAGCTTCCTGGATGATGCATTGTTCCCTGGATTGTTCATTGTTCTTTCCTGTAGCCAACCTAAATATCTCTTTTGAAAGGCTCAATTGAATCTACCTCTACCACACACTCAGACAGTGCATTCCAGATCCTAACCACTTGCTGCATAAAGTTATCCCTCATGTCACTGTTGCTTCTTTTGCCAATCACCTTAAATCGGTATCCTCTGATTCTGGACCTCTCTGGAAATGGGAACAGTTTCTCCCCACCTCTCTGTCTACGCCCTTCATGAGTTTGAACACCTTTATTCAATCTGCTCTTAATAATTTCTTCTGCAAGGAGAACAGCCCCACTTCTTCAATCCATCCACGTAACAGAAGTCCGTTATCCCTGGAACCGTGCTCATGAATTTTTTCTGTACCTCCTTCAATACCTTCACATCCTTCCTAAAGTGTTGATGCCCGGAACTGGATAAAATACTCCACTTGAGGGCGAACCAGCATTTATCACAGTTTTATCATAACACCCTTGCTTTTGTACTCTAACCTCCATTTTTACCCTTTTTTGAAGACGGATATAACACTTGCAATTCTCCAGTTCTCTGGGGGGGTCACCTCTGTATCAAAGGGGGATTGGAAAATTATGACCCGTAATCCTTCTTAGGTTTCATTTTACTCTCGATCTCTTGCATCATCCAGGGAGCTCTGGCTTTGCTGTTCTGCATTTTCCCCTCATGAGAATGTACCTTGACTGTACCTGAACCATCTCCTCTTTAAAGGCAATCCAATGTTCCATTACAGTTTTATCTGCCAATCTTTGATCCCAATTCACCTGGGTCAGATTTTTTTTCACACCAATGAGATTGACCCTCTCCCAGTTAATTATTTTTACTCTGGATTGTTCATTGTTCTATCCCGTAGCCAACCTAAAAGTCATGTTCTAATGATCACTGTCCCCTAGATGTTTCCCTATTGACACTTGGTCCACATGGCCCTCCTCATTACCCTGGACCAGATCCAGCAATACCTCCTTCCTTGTTGAGTCAGAAGCGTACTGATGTAGAAAATTCTCCTGCACATACACCAGAAACTCTTCTCCCCCTCTGTCCTTTACACTTAAGTATATATTACATACAGACATATAAATTAGGAGCAGGAGTAGGCCACTGGTCTCCTTGAGACCGCTCTGCCATTCAGTAAGATCATGGCCGATCTGAATGTAACCTCAACCCCACATTCCTGCCTACCCCGGATAACCTTTCACCCCCTTGCTAATCAAGAATCTATCTAGCTCTGCCTTAAAAATATTCAAAGATTCTGCTTCCACCACTTTTTGAGGAAGAGAGTTTCAAAGACTCAGCTCTCTGAGAGAAAAAAATTCTCCTCATCTCTGTCTTAAATGAGCAACCCCTTATTTTTAAACAGTGACCTCTAGTTCTAGATTCTCCCACAAGAGAAAACATCCTCTCCACATCCACCCTGTCAAGACCCCTCAGGATCTTAAAGGTTTCAATTAAGTCACCTCTTAGTCTTCTAAATTCCAGTGGATACAAGCCTAACCTGTCCAGCCTTTCCTAATATGACAACCCGCCCATTCCTGGTATTAGTCTAGTAAACCTTCTCTGAACTGCATCTAACACATTTACATCTTTCTTTAAATAAGGAGGCCAGTACTGTACACAATACTCCAGATGTGGTCTCACCAATGCCCTGTACAACTGAAGCATAACCTCTCTACTTTTGTAATCAATTCCCCTCACAATAAATGATAACATTCTATTAGCTTTCCTAATTACCTGCTGTATCTGCAAACTAACCTTTTGTGATTCATGCACCAGGACACCCAGATCCCTCTGAATCTCTGAGCTCTACAATCTCTCACCATTTAGATAATAAGCTTTTTTTATTCTTCCTCCTAAAATGAATAATTTCACATTTGCCAGATCTTTGCTAGCTCACTTAATCTATCTATGTCACTTTGTAGCCTCCTTACGTCCACTTCCTACCTATCTTTGTGTTGTCAGCAAATTTAGCAACCATTCCTTCAGTCCTTTCATCTAAGTCATTTATATAAATTGGAAAAAGCTGAGGCCGCAGCACTGATCCCTGTGGCACACCACTCATCACATCCTGCCAACCAGAAAAAGACCCATTTCTGCCAACTCTCTGCTGCCTGTTAGCTAGCCAATCTTTTATCCATGTCAATATCTTACCATGAACTTTCATGTTCTGCAATAAACTTTGATGTGGCACTTTTACAAAAACCTTCTGGAAATCTAAGTACAGTACATCCACCAGTTACCCTTTATCCACAGCACATGTCAGTCCTTCAAGGAACTCCAATAAATTGGTTAAACATGATTTCCTTTTTATAAAACCATGGGCGGAATCGTCTGTGCCCACTGGTGTCAGGTGTGTTTGGTGGCGTCAGCAGACAATATGGTGATGAGGCCAAAAATTAGTTACACAACGTTGGGAAACTAGTTTGCAATCGTCTGTACTGCCCGCCGACGGTGGGCCGTGTTTCCCGCCATCGGACATCGGGCACCTCATTGTAATACATCTGCACATCATTATAAACCCAGTCCACCGGAATCATCCCCACCCCGCTGGATCATCCACCCACGTCACGCCAACGTGTTTCACAACAGATGTAAAGGCGTGCAGTTGGTGGGCTGCACTTTGAGGGAGACTTGGAGGTGAGTATGCAGTAATGTTGCGGAGCGCTCATCCGGGTCGCCCGTTGGACTTCAAGGTTGAGGCACATTGTGGGGGAGGGAGGTGAAAGGATGCCCTGTGGTTGAAGGTAGCACACAAACACGTGCGGGATGGTGGGTGGGGGGGGGGGGGGGGGATCCGGGGTGAGGGAAGCGGCCATACATTAGGGAAATCTTATAAAGTGATAATTCCTCTGTAGCTGAGACAGTTCAGGTGCAGCCACATTGATATTTTTGGAGTCGGGCCTCTAGCAACACAGAGGCATCAAAATACCACCAAGTGCTCCAGAGCTTTTCACCCTCCTGGGCACAGACTTCAAAGCAATGAGCATTTTAGTGGACTGCAGAACAGTTGGACAACCGGGCACGTTGTACAATCTCCTTGCTAAAGCTGGCCATGGAGCAGTCACTGCTGGAGGTGCTCACAGCCCCTTGCAATGTCACCATCCCGGTTTGACCAGTCTCCTCCATGGTTCAAACTAACAGTGCAGCCTTGCAATGCGGGTAGGAGAATGCCTGTGCCTGAGCTGAGAGCACAGCACACAGTCCAATGGCAAAGCTGCTGCCAATCGGTCAGGTGGAGTGGGATGGAGGTGGGTACGGTTTTGGGCAGCCATGAAGCACACTAATCTCTGGCCATCCAAGTGGTGGTCAACACTCTCTAGGATGCGTTAAGGGTCATTCAGACTTAACCAAGACAGGTTCTTAGTACACCCATGCTAACTCATGCATCTCTCTCATCCTGCAGGAGGACTACATCAGGATCATGGAGCCTGGTGAACTAGCTGTATGCCATGTGGCGTACAAAGAGCGAAGGTGACTGAGAAGAGAGCGACTGAGGCACCTGGCTGCGCAGACGGAGGAGCAGCACCCTGGAAGAAGGGGTTGCTGGGGCTGCCACACACCCCACTGAAGAGCCTCAGCGAGCCGTTGCTGGTTGGCACTAGCTAGACTCAGAATCTATAGATGCCGCCTTTCATTCCTGCAGAGGACTGAGAACCAGTGTTGCTGAAGACTATGCATGCCTAGGGAACTGGTCAGTCACACCTGCCAGCTACTGCTGGATTTAGTGCCACAGGGACATGCAGGGCATCCACTGCCACTAGCTGTGAAAGTGACCGCGGCATTCAATTTCTACACCAGTGGCTCCTTTCAGGGCTCCACATTGACCTCTGTGGGATATATTATGACGTGGCAGGTGATGTGTGCCAGATAAACCAAATCCATAAGGGAAACTTGGCCAGACCATCACAACAGTTTTGCAATTTGTATTTATTATGAGAAGATTACGGCACTGAATTCAGAAGTAATGAGTATATTAATATCTTTAGAGATTTGAAAAACTAAATTAAAATATTTATGAACAGAAGAAAAGATTTCAGGCACATACACAAGATTACAGGTACTTAATATTATAACAAATTCCAAAATTCCTAATTAAACTGACCCCAACACACACCCCATTTAAGGCAACAGTCCAAAATAGGTTTTCAATTTAAAGAGCAAGCCAGAAAATCTATCACAGCACTCACTTGACAGTAGAATTCCAAAGGCTTTTCTCCAACTTTAGTTACTGGACACAGCAGATTTTTGCAAAAGTGGCTTGAAGCTTCCCCAAAGCTGTTTCACACACTCCTGTTAGATCTTACATGGTCCCACAACTTCCTTCATTCTTTATATGTTTCTGTCTCTTTAATCTATAAATTCCATTGTTCTATATGTCTTTTGAAATGTACTTTTTCCATAATATAAAAATCTTTCATGTTGCCAATATAGTCAGTACGTTTTGGGAAAATTAAACATAATAACCGTGCCCTATTTATTTGTTAGTTGTAAACATCCTACCATCCCTTTGAAACCCAAACAATTCCTTCACTTATCTAAAAATGCAAATTTCCTTCACACCCTACATGCTAAAACCTCATCCATGTTTACTCATTTGCATGTCAAATGCCTTTTACCCCTAACTTCCTTTGATAATTTCAAGCTTGTAGCCTATCTGATAATTTATTTAAATCTCACAGACAGAACCATCTACACTCACACCCATAAACCTACTTTACAATAAACTACAATAATATTATGAAACTTATTATAGTTTCATGACAGATATCACAAGCCTCCACCCACAAATGCGACCATGAGGTCATGGATGCCATCTTCATGAGGGCACACATCTTTGTGCATTTCACCAGGGACCAGGACACCCAAGATGCAAGAGCGATTGGATTTATCCATATCTCGGGTTTCTCCACAGGTGCAGGGTGCCATCGACTGCACTCAGATCTCTGTTGTAACACATGGTCAACTATGTCAACTACAAGGGATTCCATTTGCTGAATGTGCAGCTAGTGTGCGACCACCACAAACGGTCTGTGCAGTTTCCAGGGAGTGTGCACGACTCCTACATTCTCTGTTAGTCACAGATCCCTGACATATCCTAGGATCCACAGAAGCTGCCAGTATGGCTCCTCGGGGACAAGGGCTACCCACAGAGAATGTGGCTGATGACACCCGTGGGTGGCCTCAGAGTGCAGCAGAGCGAGGGTATAACAAGGCTCAAGCTGCAACTCACCACGTGGTGGAGCAAACTATCGGGATGCTGAAAATGAGGTTCTGGTGCCTGGACCGGTCTGGTGAAGCCCAGCAATATAGTCCACAGAGGGTGGCACGCATCGCTGTCGTCTGCTGCGCCCTTTACAACCTGGCGCTGCAACGGGGAGAGGAGCTGGCTGAGGAGGAGATTCAGGAGCTGGAAGTCTCCTCCAATGAGGAGGATGCTGACGGGGATGAGGGTGTGGAGGTCCTCGGGGATGATGATGACGATGAACCCCTCACATTGGCTAGACGAGGCAGGCGCTCAGGAGGCCCTCATAGCTGCTAGATTTGTGGAGGATGATGACAACATAGTGAGGAGACACCATAGATCCTCGCATTGCACCTGTGAATGTTTAACTCCAAGTCTGGCTTATGGCAATGCACATACCCTCTATGATAATGCTCCTGTCATGAAGATGCAGTGGAGACCCTAATAGTTGCTCGATTGCTGGAGGATGATGACGACATACAATGAGGACACTCATTAGATCTTCACATAGACTCTGGGAATGTCTGACTCCTGTCTGGCCGAGGGTAACTCGCTTGCGCTCTATGATCAGGGTCATATAGAGATGTAAATGCATCTGCTCCTTTGCCTGCCTTCAGTACCTGACCCCTTCAGGAGCATAGCGTCACTGGTCAGAGATGCTGAAGAGATGGGGGCCAGCCCTCCCTTAAAGGTGCTGAGAGCACACAGAGAGAATGACGGAACTCTGTGATGCCTGCCCACGACATTCTGGCAGCAATGACAAGCACCATCGAGGTGCAGGCATCAGTAATGTGTCCAGGGAGCGTGAGGCTGGAACATCCCTTTGGTCTGAAGGCTGCATTATGCACAGGGAAGAGGCTCTGGACTGACACACCTGCTTTTATCTTGGACAGAAAGGTTTCAAATCTGAGTGACACGAACACTGCTCATCAGAACAAGGAGCCACTGGCAGGGAGACATTCTTGGGAGTTTATTTACAATAATGAACATTTTGTACAAGTGATTAGCACCCGTGCCCAGGCTGTGCAACTAATTCTTAACTTTCCTAACCCTGCCGCTACGTCTTGGTGCTCCCCGGACATCCACAACGGAAGTGGAGGCAGCCTGCTGACAGTGGCGCCCTGTGTGTGATGACCTTGGCGGGTGTCCTCTAGAGGGCTGAGACCTGAAGGGACCCGGCCTGCTTTCAGGGCACTGCTGTGTGGCAGTGGCACCCTCCTTGGCCTCTGGAGCTGCTGAAGTCACAGGCAGGGAGGATTCGGATGGGTTGGAGTGACCTGGATGGATGGCCATCCAGATGGATGAACCTGCTCATCCTCCTCCTTCTGGGTACCCAAGGGCCCTAGGCTGACTCCGTGAGGAGAAGGGGTAGCAAGAGTGAGACCGAGCTGCCCTGCACTCCCTACACACTGTTGGAGGCCAACTGTGGCGCCAGCAATGGAGTAGAGCCCACACAGCAGTGCAGGAGCGACGTCCTGGACCAAGGTCTCCATGGCAGCTGCCATCCTACCAGTGTTGACCTCAGTGCATTTGGCCTACAGGCGCTATTACCTCAGCCTGAAGGCAGACTGACTCTTCCAACATGCCTTGCAATCTCAGGAGTAAAGCGGACATCCCTTCCTGAAGTTCCCAAGCCTTCCTTTGCAGCTCCAGCAACTGTGACATGACCGAGTCCAGAGAATCATCATCTGACTCGGACTCAGTAAATTTCTGGCCTCCAACAGTCCTCCGAGTGCCAGACACCTGGGAAGTCCCTGCCGCTGCCTGCTGTGGATCAGACAGCGCGATGTGCTCACCAGATTGCGATCCTGAGGCTATTCTAAAGCTAGGTCTCACTGAGGTGTGTGTCTGTGCACTGGTGGAGGGTGTGGGTGAGCGCTGTGACAGGACTTCAAGGAGGGTGCCTCCAGATTCCTCTTCAGAGGTTTCTTCCAGATAAAACGCCCCATTCCCTACCCCCCCAGATCGCAGCAGTTCTCTTCCTCCCACACTCTCCCCTGCTCTCTCTCTCTCTCCCTCTCTCTACACCCCCTTATTCCCTACCACTTCCACACCCTTATTTCCTGCCCCTCCCCCTTTTCCCTCCCCTTCCCCTCTTTTCCCTCCCCCACATTTTTCCCTCCCCCCTCTACACTTCCCACCAACCAGAGATCTCTTCACAGGGTCAGCTGGAAACCAGAAGTGAAGTTTTCTAGCTGGCCCTGCTTCAGATTTGAAGTTGACTGGGGAGCAGTGAGGACCGTGGCAAGGAGGTAAGTATTAGGGAAGTCCAGGGGTGGGAGTAGTCGAGAAATGTTGACAGGGGGAGGGGGGTGGGGAGGGAGAGAGAGGTCAAGGAGGGGGTTGTAGAGAGAGGTCAGGGTGGTGGGGGGTCGAGAGTTTGGGCGGCCCGAGGCCCGGAAGATCATGAGGCCCAAGGCCTGGAGACTAGAGGGAGGGGTGGGGGGAGGGGTTGGACATGGGAAGGTTAGAGGGGAGAGTTTGGAGGGAGGGGGGAGATTTTGGAGGCTGGAGGGAGAGGGAGAGTTTGGTCACTGGAGGGATAGAGGGAAGATTTTGGAGGCTGGATGAAGAGAGTGGGGAGAGCGTTGAGACTGAACGGAGTGAGAGGGGAGAGTTTACACCCGGATGCTGGAGGCCGTGGGATTGGGGCGGCGGTGAGGAAGAGAGTTTAGACTCTGAAATTGGGGAGAGTTTAGACCCTGAGACCTGGGGGCATTGGGTGGGTGGAAAGTATAGATTCTGAGATTAAAATGGGTGAAGATCTGCTGGGGATCCAGTGGTGCTCTCAAGCATGTACTGTATAGCGGAACAATTTTTTTGGACTAACTGAAAAACTGAATAAATTCAGATATTATTTAAGCAATTTCCTTTTACTTTTTAATGCTGATTGCTGAGTGCATTTGATAGCTTTGAGCACACTAGATAGCTTGAAAAATGTAAAAATTCAAATGTTTATGGAAATGGTGTATTTTGTAATTTTGAATATGGTTGCTGGTTCTGTATTGATTCACATTTAATAAGTTTAGATATCTACTTATGATATCCAGGTTGCAATCTAATTGGCTGAAAATCTACAAGATTATGAAGCAAACATCTTAAACCATTCCTTTGCTAGATTCATTATTTTACTGATTTGTGAGCGAGGTAACTGCATCAACAGTGTCCAAAAGATCTGTGCCATTTGCTAACCAGGCTTGCTGCATAAAATTCTTATTGTTCTCTTCATATCGCACACAATTTCCTAGTTGATAGGACTGTAATGCTACCTTGCAGCTGTGGTAGTGGGCTGCAATAATTTTCTTCCTGCGTGGAGAAGTACAGTCCTCTCTTAGCCCTGGTCCTCCAAGGCATAGGTGAGATTTAGAGCATCATGTCACTATGGAACCTGATGATTTCTAGAAATGAAGAATTGAGTTTTTACACAATACACGGAAGATCATTTCTGAGCATACCCGCCCCCACCCCCTCTACCCCGCACCTTTGCAAGATTATATGAGTTTCATGTATCAATGCCTGATCACAAATATGCAGCTTGTCTGATCTACAAAGGAGTCATTGGGGGGCTGGTGGGAAAGCGGAGTTAAGGACACAATCAGCTCAGCTCAGCCATGATCTTACTGAATGGCGGAGCTGGCTCGAAGGGCCAAATGGCCAACTGCTCCTATTACGATCCTATGATCTTGTTTATGTTTCTCCCTCTCTCTCTGTCCACAGCACCCTAATATATTGAATGTTTCTAATTCCTTTTTCAAAAGGTTAATCAATAGCTGGAACCGACTCAGAAGATCTTACTTGAATTTACAAGCATGGAAGGACTGGCTAAAAGAATGGAGTTTAAAAGAGAGGTAGGATTTTGTACAATTCAACTGACATTAGCATTTAAATACTATTATTGACAACATCTGCATAATAATCCTAAAATCATAAAGGAAGATGTTATGCAATTATGTATCCTTACACCTATCTATGGTGTCTCCTCATTTACATGCTATACATCAGCACGAAAGGTCAAAGAGGTGCCCCTGTTGCAATTTTAATTCTGATGTTCAAAGGGGTGGAAACCGGTTCCACACCAATTACCTGCCCGTCCATTCCCAGGATGCTAGATTTCTATCCCTAAAACCGTGAAATTTCTAGGCACCTGAGCGAAGATTTGGACCCCATAATCCTCTCAACTGCTTACTTCTATCTTTACAATATTTCCTACTTCTGCCACTAAAACAATATCTTTATCACCTCCAAACTCGACTATTCCACGGATCTCCTTTCACGACCTGTCTTCAACTCCAAGTTTAAAACTCTGGCACATGCATCATAATCTCATGCTTAGTCAGATGTTACCCTTTTCTCCTGATCTAAATTATCCCCTTATTCCCCAGTACTTTCAATTTAAAATCCTTATTCTCTTCTCTTAAATCCATTCATGACCTCACCTCACCCTTTCTCTGCATCCGATGACAGCCCCACATCCCAACCCAACACTCCTTGCATCTGAATCTGGACTTTAGTGAACCCCTCCCCAACCCTTGATAATTCCTTCATTTGTCGCACACTCCACCTGCTTGAGTCCCACTCTGCAATTCCCTCTCTAAATCTCTCTGCATCTCCATTTTCCCGTCTTCCTTTGAAAGCCTTATCTTGTTGACCCATCCTACACCCCCTAACCTTTCTCTTTCTGGAGCAAGGCCAATTTGCCTTGCCCTTATCTGAAGCATCTTGGAGACGAGGATTTTCCGCTTCCGACTGTGGCAGGAATCATCGTGGGCAGGATGGAAAATTTGACAGATCAACCAAAGGTCTGTTAATTTCAGGCGGGAATTGAAAATTCTTCATGTTACAAGTGGAAATAAATGTGACCTTTACTGGTTATCTGTTTGGTCATTCAGCTTGCTCTATTTTATGTTTCCAGGTTGCTTCTTGGAGGGAGTATCAGATGTAAAGATAAGAAAAAGGATTATTAAGTTCAATAGCAATTTAAAACCAATGTGGATCAGTGAGGAAGGGGTGAAACATGACTTGCTACGGAATCAGATAGATGTGCCACAGTTTTGATCCGCATCTTATAGAGTACGGAACATGTTTTCAGTGGTCAGATAGTCCTTAGCTTTACTAAATATTCAACCACATGTTGCAACCACAGGGTGAGGATTGACACGTGGAATTGTGATATAGTGGCCATCACTGAGACGTGGTTGAGGGAGGGGCAGGATTGGCAGCTCAACATTCCAGGATATAGAATCTTCAGGCGAGACAGGGGAGGGGGTAAAAGAGAAGGAGGCATTGCGTTATTAGTTAAGGAGTCAGTTACTGCAGTAAGAAGAGATGATATCTTGGAGGGGGCATCAGATGAAGCTTTATGGGTAGAGCTTAGGAATAAAAAAGGGGCAGCCACATTGTTAGGTGTTTATTATAGGCCCCCAGATAGTCAGCAGGAAATTGAGGAGCAAATATGTGCACAATTTGCGGAGTTGTGTAAAAACAATAACAATAGGGTAATTATATTAGGTGATTTCAACTTTCCCAACATTAATTGGGATAGACATAGTGTTAAGGGCTTGGATGGAATGGATTTCTTGAAATGTGTACAGGAGAACATTTTAGGTCAATATGTAGAGGGTCCAACAAGGGATGCCACAGTGCTGGACCTAATTCTGGGGAATGAAGCCGGACAGGTGGCTGAGGTGGTGGTGGGGGAGCATTTTAGTGATAGCGACCGCCATATGGTACAGTTTAAGTTTGTTATGGACAAAGAAATAGACAAGTTGCAAAAAAATGTTTTGGATTTTCATAAAATAAGGCAGGATCTGGTCAAGGTAGACTGGGAACAGCTACTTGTGGGGAAATCTATAGAGGAGCAGTGGGGGACGTTCAAAAAGGAAACAGGAGGGTACAGGCTCAACAGGTTCCCTCTAGGGGGATAGGAAGGAGTAACAAACCCAGAGAACCATGGATGACCGGAGATATTCAGGTTACGTTGAGAAGGAAAAGAGAGGTTTTTAGCAGGTACAAGGGAAGCAAATCAGCGGAGGCATTAGTGGAGTACAGAAAGTGCAGGGTGGAGGTTAAGAAAGCTTTAAGGAGAGCAAAGAGGGGATATGAGAAAGCTCTGGCTGGTAAAAGGGAAATCCCAAGATATTCTATAAGTATATCAATGGGAAGAGGATAACCAAGGAAATAGTAGGGCCCATAAGGAACCAAAGGGGCAACCTATGGGTGGAGCCAGAGGACATCGCTAGAGTATTGAATAAATACTTCACATCCGTCTTCACCCAAGAGAATGAGGATGAAGGTATCGAACTCAGGGAGTGAGACTGTGAGGTTCTTAAGCAAATTGATATAGGGAGTGATAAGGTATTGGAGGTGTTGGCAGGCTTAAAAGTAGACAAATCTCCAGGTCCAGATGATTTGTGTCCCAGACTGCTGAGGGAGGCAAGGGAGGAGATCGCAGGGGCTCTGACCCAAATTTTTAATTCCTCTCTGGCCACGGGGGAGGTGCCAGAGGACTGGAGAACAGCTAATGTGGTTCCGCTATTTAAGAAGGGTTGTAGAGATAAGCCAGGGAACTACAGGCCAGTAAGTCTCATGTCAGTGGTAGGGAAACTATTGGAGAAAATTCTGAAGGAGAGAATCTATCTCCACTTGGAGAGGCAAGGTTTGATCAGGGATAGTCAGCATAGCTTTGTCAGAGGGAGGTCATGCCTAACAAATTTGATTGAATTTTTTGAGGAGGTGACCAGGTGTGTAGATGAGGGTAGTGCAGTTGATGTAGTTTATATGGATTTCAGCAAAACCTTTGACAAGGTCCCACATGGGAGACTTATAAAGAAGGCAAATGCACATGGGATACAGGATAATTTGATAAGGTGGATTCAAAACTGGCTTAGTAAGAGACAGAGGGTGATGACAGAAGGATGCTTTGGTGACTGGAAGCCAGTGTCCTGTGGCGTACCACAGGGATCTGTGCGAGGTCCCCTATTATTTGTAATTTATATAAACGACATAGATGACTATGTGGGGGGGTAGGATTAGTAGGTTTGTGGATGACACAAAGATTGGCCGGGTGGTTAATAGTGAGGCTGAGTGTCTTGGGCTACAGGAAGATATAGATGGAATGGTCAAATGGGCAGATAAGTGGCAGATGGAATTTAACCCTGAAAAGTGTGAGGTGATACACTTTGGAAGGAGTAATCTGACAAGGAAGTATTCAATGAACGGCATGACACTAGGAAGTTCTGAGGAACAAAGGGACCTTGGCGTGTGTGTCCATAGATCTCTGAAAGTGTAGAGGCATGTTAGTAGGATGGTGAAAAAGGCATATGAGACACTTGCCTTTATCAATCGAGGGATAGAATACAGAAATAGGGAGGTCATGTTGGAGTTGTATAGAACCTTGGTGAGGCCACAGCTGGAGTACTGTGTGCAGTTCTGGTCACCACATTATAGGAAGGATGTGATTGCACTGGAGGGGGTGCAGAGGAGATTCACCAGGATGTTGCCTGGGATGAAACATTTAAGTTATGAAGAGAGGTTGAATAGACTTGGGTTGTTTTCGTTGGAGCGGAGAAGACTGAGGGGCGACCTGATCGAGATGTACAAGATTATGAGGGGTATGGACAGGGTAGATAGGGAGCAGCTGTTCCCCTTAGTTGAAGGGCCAGTCACAAGGGGACATAAGTTCAAGGTGAGGGGCAGGAGGTTTAGGGGGGGATGTGAGGAAAAACTTTTTTACCCAGAGGGTGGTGACGGTCTGGAATGCACTGCCTGGGAGGGTGGTGGAGGTGGGTTGCCTCACATCCTTTAAAAAGTACCTGGATGAGCACTTGGTACATCATAACATTCAAGGCTATGGGCCAAATGCTGGTAAATGGGATTAGGTAGGTCGTCAGGTGTTTCTCACGTGTCAGTGCAGACTCGATGGGCCGAGGGCCTCTTCTGCACTGTGTGATTCTGTGATGTTATCGCAAAACCTGACCAGCTATTTACATAATGTTTTACGAATTAGTTGCTGCTTGCCAGGTTAACCTTCTAATTTTACTCATAAATTAATTCACTTGCAAATTCCAACTGAAGAGCAGTTACTCCTCAAATGGAATGAAATGCATCCCAAGAAGAAAAGAACAAACGTTCCCAGCAAGTTGGCGGGGCCTGAAGCTCTTGTGTCTTTTTGCTTCCTCTCCCCAAAGCTTGGAAGTTGCTTCCTCCTTATGAGTTAGGGAATATTAATTATTCAGCTCTACTCTGTGCATGCGGTTTTATTGAATGGGTCAAGGGTTTTCCAGGAAATGTTACATATTCTCTGACCTTCTGCAGATCTATCCAGCAAGAAGATCCTCCAGGAGAGTCCCCAGCTGTGGAAGTCTTTCGATTGAACGAGAATCAAGGATACTTTGCAGGTACCTTGGGAACAGAAAAGGCCACCACTGTTTGGTCTCAAGAGTTCCAAATGTACATATTTTACTCGTATCTGTTGCACAACTTAGTCACTTCTTTTTCCCAAAATTAAAATGCAGCTCCTTTGTGAATTCAATAATTCTTCTCTATTTTCTCCATCTGTCCATCACTATTTGTGTGTAAGGGTTGAATTGGCCTGAACTTTCGCTCCTGAGGCAGGAGCACAAAGTCAGGACAATTCCTGGCTCCCCAAACCCAAACCGGGGAAAAAGTGCCCCAGAATTTTGGACTTTCATTCTTGGGGGTTGCTGGGATTTATGGGAATCGTGGTGGGTGACTCCAGAAAGAGTGTAGATGCTCTCCTAAAGGTATCCTGGGACCATATCCAAAAGGGTGCCTTACTGCTCCCAAAGGGTTCCCCACCCCTCTAAAGAATTATGGCAGCTCTAGACCTCCTCCTACCATGTCTAAAGTGCACAAGTTGTGCTTTGGACATCCCACTAACAATAATTAATCAGCCTGAGGCAGTTGCACTTTAACATGTGCAGTTGTCTCTGTGAATCACAGATGTGCAACTTAAAAGCTGCCCCTATTTCCAGCCCCCGCCCCCACACCACCTCACCCCCCACCCCCCCCCCACCCCACCCCCCTCGCCCCACCGCAAAAATGCTGCAAAAAGTATTTATCGTGTTCAGGGGCAGGACTTGCAGATTTGGGCTTCCGCTGTCCTTTTCGTAACAATGGAGCGGCTCTCCACCTTTGCAAAAATTCAGGCCAAAGTGACTCATACTGTTGTGAATATGAGTCCATGACTTCTGGTACACAAACAACTTAGCCTAAACTGAACTCGAATTTCTAAGTTTTCTTAGATTCTTCTTGTACCCCAAACTTGGGTATCTGATCTCTGATATCAGTTGTGTTGCCCTTCTCTGAGTTCTCTCCAAAACTCAAGTGTAGTATGGTGACCACTCTTAAGATCTATACACTCTAAGATCTTAATTTGTTGGTCTTGGGCTGTGCTATCTCAGTGCTGCTCTCTGATCAGCTTTTAGTGCTTCAGGAAACTTTCTGTTTAGCTGAATACGATAGTTTTCACCCTTAAATGCACAAGGACAAATGTGCATCATGTTTGGATTAAAATATCGATTTCATTAACAAGACTATTTAGAATTTGGGGAACTGAGTGATAGCGAGTGTTCTTTCCAAGTCTAGGAATTGAATCCGTCCTAAATTGTTAGGAGGAAGGTTGCCTATCAACTTTAATGTGCTACCCCATGTGCACAAACTATAAGCTTTAATACAACCGCTTCAAAATAATTTGAAACAACAATTTGAAATGTAAACTTGTGCATGATTTGCACAAGTTTTCCTCAAACACTCCAAATTTAATTTCAGTGCGCACTTGTTAAAGATGCCTTTTTCTACTTGTTTTATCAGACTCACCGGAGCCTCGCTCTCCAAGGCCATCAACTGTCAAATACAGAGTAGGACAGGTCTTCAGACACAAGCAGGATGGATACTACGGTGCGATTGTAGGCTGGGATGAGAAAGCAAAAGCCCCTGAAGAATGGCTTGACCAAAGATATCCTTCAAACATGCAGGTATGAGAGTGATGCACAAAGGAAACTGTTGAGAGATCTGTTTGCATACTATTTATTTCTCATTGCTAAGACAATACAAATTAACAGCAGAAAAGCTTTGCAAGAAAATAAAAAAAATAACTCTTCTGGTTTATCTGTGTTCTATATCAAACTCAATGAATTATCTCCCTAAAGTTGAGTTTGATCTAGCCTGCCAATGATGTCCATTACACTCAGGGGTCAGAATTTTATAGACCCCTGAAGTTGGGATGGCAGGTGGGAGCAGGGGAGGGGAAGTGTAAAATTGAGCACCATGACAGTGGTATCGTGCCACTGCCCTGCCCGCCCCCACTGCGATTTTACCAGCGGCGGGGAAAGTATCATGGACCAATTGAGGCCATAAGTGGCCAGTTTCCTGCCGCCGATGGAATTTTACCTGTGGCAGAGGAGGTTGGCACCAAGTGTCCAGGCCACCACATGAAACCTGACGGATCGGTGGCTGGTCAAGGGGATGGGTCCCTTTTCAGACACCCTATGCTCAACAGAGGCATCACTCTCCACGGTAGTTCTCCCACCCTCCCTTGGCTCCGGCGAGAAACTGGGCTTACCTTTAAGTCCAGACTTCATCAGCAACTGCAGTCCCAGCAGTGGGCCACTGCTCCCGATGGCGCTGCTGGGACAAGGGAGCTGTCAGCCCCCTGATTGGCTGGCAGCACTCAGAGGTGGGACTGCCTCTCCAATGGGGCGGAAGCCTGCCTCGATCTAAAAACAACCATAAATTGGCTGTGGGACAAGCTGGCCAAGCAGAGGTGGACTTCTCACCGACTCATATGTCTCTGCGGGGGCAGCATAAAATTTAGTCCATGGTGCTAAAGGCAGATGGAAAGTACGTTTCTGACATCACATTATGCCAGAAATTAGGGATATTTTGTAAAGCAAGGGAAAGTAACCCTGATGTACATTTTGCTTTAGTATTTTGGCGGGTGGAAGTAATAGTTTAAGGTATAATCTTTACTTTTTTTGTTTCTCTGTATCACTTTGGAACTGGCCGTTAAGAACCATGGGATAAAATTCTACCAGAACATTTTCAATTATGCAAGTGGACAGTGCTTTATTTTTATTTGCACAGACACATAACCACTCATCACTATATTTTTATCTTTAGAATTTGAAAAATACTCCCCATTATAAGGTTCTGGTTCACACATTTGATGGAAGAAATTCAGAAACAGCCTATATTCCAGAGAGTGATATGGTCATAGTAACTGGTATACAGGTATGTGTTTGAGTGTGGGGCTGAGGGTGGATTTGGGGATTTTAAAAACTTCATTCATGGGATGTGGGAGTCGCTGGCTAGGCCACCATTTAATGTCAATCTCTAATTGCCCTTGAGAAGGTGGAGATGAGCTGCCTTCTTGAACTGTTGCAGTCCATGTGGTGTAGGTACGTCCACAGTGGTTAGGGAGGGAATTCCATGATTTTGACCCAGCAACAGTGAGGGAACAGTGACATATTTCCAAGTCAGGATGATGTGTGGCTTGGAGGTGGTGGCGTTCCCATGCATCTGCAGCCCTTGTCCTTCTAGATGGTAGTGGTCCTGGGTTTGGAAGGTGCTGTCGAAGGACCCTTGGTGAGTTCCTGCAGTGCATCTTGTAGATGGTACACACTGCTGCCACTGTGCTTCGGTGGTGGAGGAGTGAACGTTTGTGGATGGGGCGCTGATCAAGCTTTGTCCTGGATGGTGTCAAGCTTCTAGAGTGTTGTGGGAGCTCCAGGCAAGTGGAGAGTATTACATCACACTCCTGACTTGCGCCATGTAGATTGTGGACAGACTTTGGGGAGTCAGGAGGTGAGTTACTCATCACAGGATTCGTAGTCTCTGACTTGCTCTTGTAGCCACAGTATTAATATGGCTAGTCCAATTCAGTTTCTAGTCAATGCTAACCTCCAGGATGTTGATAGTGGGGGATTCAATGATGGTAATGCCATTAAGTGTTAAGGGGCGATGGTTAGATTCTCTCTTGTTGGGGGTGGTCATTGCCTGGCACTTGTGTGATGCGAATGTTACTTGCCACTTGTCAGCCCAAGCCTGGATATTGGCCAGGTCTTGATGCATTTTGACATGGACTGTTTCAGTATCTGAGGAGTTGCGAATGGTGCTGAACATTGTACAATCATCAGCGAACATCCCCACTTCTGACCTTATGATGGAAGGAAGGTCATTGATGAAGCAGCTGAAGATGGTTGGGCCTAGGACACAACCCTGAGGAACTCCTGCAGCGATGAACTGAGATGATTGACCTCCAACAAGCATAACCATCTTCCTTTGTGCCAGTGGAGAGTTTTCCCCCTGATTCCCATTGACTCCAGTTTTGCAAGGGCTCCTTGATGCCACATTCGATCAAATGTTGCCTTGATGTCAAGAGCAGCCACTGACACCTCACCTCTGGAGTTCAGCCCTTTTGTCCATGTTTCAATCAAGGCTGTAGTGAGGTCAGGAGCTGAGTGATCCTGCTGGAACCCAAAGTGCCGCTGATAGCACTGTTGATGACCCCTTCCATCACTTTACTGATGATGGAGAGCAGACGGATGGGGCGGTAATTGGCCGGGTTGGATTTGTCCTGATTTTGTGAATTGGACAAACCTGGGCAATTTCCCACATAGCCGGCTAGATACCAGTGTTGTAGCTGTACTGGAACAGCTTGGCTAGCGACTGGCAAGTTCTGGAGCACAAGTCTTCAGTACTATTGCCGAAATATTGTCATGGCCCATAACCTTTGCAGAATCCAGTGCATTCAGCCATTTCTTGATATCACACAGAATGAATCGAATTGGCTGAAGACTGGCAACTGTGAAGCTGGGGAACTCCACAGGAGGCCAAGATGGATCATCCACTTCTGGCTGAAGATAGTTGCAAATGCTTCAGCTTTACTTTTGCACTGATGTGCTGGGCTCTCTCATCATTGAGGGGGAGCCCAGCCCATTCAGCCTCCTCCTCTAGTGAGTTGTTTAATTGTCCACCATTATTCATGATTGGTTGTGGCAGGACTGCAGAGCTTAGATCTGATTCGTTGGTTGTGGGATCACTTAGCTCTGTCTGTCACTTGCTGCTTATGCTGTTTGGCACGCAAGTAGTCCTGTGTTGTAGCTTCACCAGGTTGACACCTCATTTTTAGGTCTGCCTGGTTCTGCTCCTGGCATTTCCTCCTGCACTCTTCATTGAACCTGGGTTGATCCCCTGGCTTCGTGGTAATGGTAGAGTGGAGGCTATGCCGGGCCATGAGGTTACAGATTATGCTCAAGTACAATTCTGCTGCTGCTGATCACCCACAGAGCATCATGGATGCCCAGTCTTGAGTGGCTAGACCTGTTCAAAATCTATCCCACTTAGCACGGTTTCCTTGCCCATGTTTGACCTGATGCCATGTGACTTCATGGGGTACATGTTGAGGATTCATGGTATATACTGTACACCACTGCCGCCACCTCTGTTGATGGATGATGATGCTGGTTCTTGACTAGTCTGTGAGAGAGCTCTCCCAATTTTTGCACAAGCTCCTAGATATTAGTAAGGAGGACTTTGCAGAGTCAACAGGGCTGTTTGCTATTGTCGTTTCCTGTGCCTAAGTCGATGCTGAGTGATCCTTCTGGTTTCATTCCTTTTTATTGACTTTCTAGTGGTTTGACACAACTGAGTGGCTTGAGGCCATTTTGGTGTCAACCACATTGTAGGCTAGACCAGTTAAGGATGACAGATTTCCTTCCCTAAAGGGCATTAATGAATCAGATGCGTTTTCACGACAATTGACAATGGTTTCATGGTCGTAATTAGACTTTTAATTCCAGGTTTTTAATGAATTATCGAAACCTGGTTCCCAGAACATTACTCTGAGTCTCTGTATTATTAGTCCAGTGACAATACCACTGCACCACAACTTCCCCTAAGGGAGGTGCTGTGATAATATGAGGATCTGTGTAAAAGCTGAGGTGAAATTATGTTTTATTCTGCAATGTAATCGGACCATAGTTCAAAATACCACTTAGCCACCCCCCCCACCAATTATTTCAAAGTGATGTCAGGAAATGCATCAAAATTTAATTGTCAATTTGATCGTGGTCTTGACAGACTACTTTAATGTTTATTCAGACAACTGTGTTCCCATATTGAAGATAGTTTACAAAAATTTCTTGTATGAATTTGGGATGGAAATAAAATAAGCTGTTAACCCACCACAAAAAGAGCTGTATCTTAGTCTCCCAGTAAAGGAGAAGGAAAATCCAGGTCCAAAAATTTGAGCGCATAGTAATACTCATTTGTTATAAAAACGCAACTGAACAATGTAAATTACTTATAGAAATGAGTGATTCAGGACTAGTCCAGATATCTGACTTTATTAAAGTACAAGGAAATGGAGCTAAACCAAGGTGAAACGGGCAAGTCTTGTAATCACCATCGTTAGAGATGCCTCAGTGTCAGTTGAGATCTTGAAATGGTGAACTTCAAGGATTGGACACCTTCTAACCATTCTTCTCCTTCAACTTACTGCTGGTTATGGACGACAGGTTTTTTTCTCTTCTCCACTAGCTTCCTTCCATTCCTTCCCTGGAAGCATTGACCTAATTTCCTGGGACACAATCAGTCACATATGGGCTTTGATAGAATGTGTTATTCATCCATGTAACTGGATGCGGCGTCACAGTCAGGACCCAATCTTGCCTTCACCCAACATCCACATACACATAGAGGCTATTGGATAGTAATTGAGAATGGAAGCTAAGGCAGATTTTTTTGCCCTCCTACTCCAGGACTTTAAGGCTGTTTATAGAACCTTTACCGCTTCCCAGGCTGAGGTTTCAGATTTGTTATCCACACTATATGTGTTCACTGAGTTCTGACCAATTTTGCATTTTGTCATTTTTAGGTGTACCACCCTCTGTCAGTATATTATTTCAGAATGTTTGATGGAGACCAGTACATAATGATGCCATGGCTGTTGCAAGTCTACCCCCATGACTGAATGATGTTAATTGCCAAATGATGCACAAATTATATTTTGCACCAGGAGAATTAATATGAAGACTTTAAATTCACGAAGGCCTTGAATATATAATGTATTTAAAATATCATGTCAAAATTCTTTCAGGAAAGTTTATAAAATATTACTAGCACAGACTTGCATTTATTGATATTTCCTTTTGAAATATGAAATAATTGCAGGATGATTCGATCACTATATCAAAATAAAATGTATGTTTTCTACATATTATTTGAGAAAATTGTTCAATTCATATCTTCCTTTAACAGTGGCACAGCATATCACAGGTTTCTAGCCTGTACAATACACAAGACTCCTGTTACCAAACCTTGTTAATCATTCACTGACATTCTGTTAGATTTTAGAATGAGAGAAAAATCAAAGCAATATTTCATCCATAGTAATTTGCAGCATGTCCTTTCTATACCAATAATAGTATGGTGTCATAAAATAAGAAAAAAAAATGTTGAAGCTTCTGTTGTGCCTGAACATAAATAGGTCTTTGACTTTATGCTGTAACACATTGAAAACCATGAGTGGTTGTATTGACACCTCTAAGTACATGAGTTATACCCCTGGAGCAGAATTTTCTGCCTGTCGGGCGGGCGGGCGGGCGGGCCTGACCCAATCTCTGGTGGGCGGGGAGCTGATTCTCGCTGGAGGAGCGGGCCGTGCCGCCATTTTACATGGGCGGGCCAATTAAGTCCTGCCCAGTGTGACGTCCAGCAGGAACCGCTATGTGCTTCCTGTGCGGACGGGTGGGGGGGGCGGGTGGATTCCCAAAAAGCGAGAGTGCGCTCTTTCGCGCATGCGTACGAAACATCGCACATCTCCCTGAGGCTAAGTGCTGCCTCAGGGAGACCGCTTGCATGTTGAAAAACATTAAAAATAGAGGAAAAAAAAAAAATCCCTAACATGTCCCCCTCATGTGACAATGTCACATGAGATGGGACATGTTCATAAATTACATAATAACTTTATTAAAATTTTTAAAACCCTGCATGAAATCTCATCCCACCACTGGATGAGGTTTCATGTTTTTCTATTTGCTGCTGGAGATCCTGGCCTGTCCACCAACCTTAAGGTTGGACGGGCAGGTCCTTTAATTGTTTAAATGGTCCTGTCAATGGCCTCTATTGGCCATTGACAGGTGGGCGGGCACACAGCTGATTTTGCTGTTCCCCCGCCTTCCTGAAAATTTAAATGGAGCGGAATGACGTCTCGTTGGCGAGCAGGCCCTTCCCCCTGCTCGCTGACAGAAAAATTCTGCCCCTGGAGTTTCTTTTGCTTAAAAAAAGCCTAGTTCACAAACTTTTGATGACAATTGTGCATGGCTGAGTACTGGAAAGATCCACGTTTGATACAGGTCTGGGAAAGATTAGTACCAGTTGGAGTGCTTCAATTGGTTTTCCAGGCTGGGAAGGGGAAATGTCAGCCAGGTTCCTGTTCTTGACTGCTGGAAAGTGCATAGTAATGGAAACTGGGCATGGACAAGTCAGGCTCAGTTCTCCAGCCTGACTGACATTCACTGACGATGCTTGTAAATGAAGACTGGCTGCCATGGTGAGGCCTATTTAAAATTAATGACAGGTGATGTTCGTAACATTGAAGCAGTTCTGGCCAAATGTCTAGAGACCCCCCCCTCCTCTTGATTCCATCTTCTACCTGGCCACTTCCTCAGGCTAAACCTAATTTTATACTATTTTTGACCCTGTGAAGGGCTGCAAACCCCACATCGAGTCCATCACAAGTATTTCCACTTTGGTAATATTGTCACTTCTAACCATACTTGGCTACTACTACTGTTGAAAGTTCTGGACACCTTTTTCACTTCCAGGCCTTTCCTTGCCAATATACTCCTCAAAGGTGGTCTGAGCTCCAACTGCAGAATCTCCAAGTCAACTTAAACTTTACTCCTTGAGTTCTATCCTATCACCTATTATCCCATCCTCACCAACTTTCTCTGGCTCCCTATCCCAGTGAATTAATTTCATAGGAACATAAAAAAAACCCAAGAACAGAAAAGACTCTAAATTCATCTGGACCAAAAATGAATTATTCCCAGTCACACATTGCACAAATGTTTATCAAGTCTTCCTCATTTTTTTCCATACTAGCTGCCTTCCTAGTGAGCCCATTGGCATCACCCTTTATGTGAAAGCAGTTAAAATCAAACTAAATGTAAACCTTCTCACTTTTAAGCTTGATCCTATGTCCATTTGTTCTAGTATTCTTGGAAACCTTAAACACATCAGCAGGGTTTAATTGATCTCTTCCCTTAAGAACCTTGCTACTAGTTCCCCCTGAGCATCCTTTTTTTCTGTATAAGCAATCTCAGTCTCATTAACAACTCTTTGTAGATCAGATGTCTTAGGCTGGGTCCCAGTTTGTATCCTGTTTTGCACTGCTTTCAATTCCTACATATTGCTTCAGTAAATATTGTGGCCGGAACTGTACACAGCATTCTAGGTGTGGCTGTGCCAATAATTGTATAATTTCATTTTCATCTCTTGGTATTTGTGTTCTTGTTCTAGCTATACATCCAATGATACAGCTCTCTTTACTTACTGTTGTTATGCACTATGGTGTTAGTTTCATCATTTTGACATTACCTATTCTTCAGTGCTCTCCACAAACATCCCATCCCCAATGATGGCAGAGCCCAGCTCATCAGTTTGAAAGACACAGCTGAAGCACTTGCAACCATGTTCAGCCAGAAGTGCCAAGTGGATGATCCATCTCAGTCTCCTCTGGAGGTCCCCATCATCACAGGGATCTCATGTGCTAATTCGATTCACTCCATGTGATATCAAGAAACAGTCGAAAACATGGATACACCAAAGGCATGGGCCCTGACAACACCTTGGCTGTAGTACTGAAGATGTGCTCCAGAACGAGTGCATCCCTAGCCAAGCTATTTCAGTACAGCTACAACACTGGCAATGTAGAAAAACACGTATGTCCTGTTCACAAGAAACAGGACAAATTTAATCCAGCCAATTACCATCCCATCAGTCTACTCAGTTATTGGCAAGGTGATGGAAGGTGTCAGTGACAGTGCTGTCAAGCAGCATTTGCTCAGCAATAATCTGCTTATTGATGCTCAGGTTGGGTTCCGCCAGGCAATTAAGCTCCAGGCCTCAAGACAGTTTTGATCCAACCATGGACGAAAGAGCTGAACTCAAGCTGTGGGGTGAGAGTGACTGCCTTTGATATCAAAGCAGCATTTGACCAAGTGTGGCATCAAGAAACCCTAACAAAATTGAAGTCAATGAGAATCAGAGGAAAAACTCTCTACTGGCTGGGAGTCATATCTAGCAGAATGGAAGATGGTTGTGGTTGTTGAAGGCCAATCATTTCAGCCCCAGGACATCACTGCAGGAGATCCTCAGGGTAGTGTCCTAGGCCCAACCATCTTCAGCTGCTTCATCAATGATCTTCCCTGCATCGTAAGGTTAGAAGTGAGGATGTACACTGATGATTGCAGTGTTCAGTATCAATTGTGACTCCTCAGATACTGAAACAGACTGTGCCTGCATGCAGCAAGGCTTGGACAACATTAAGACTTGGGCTGATAAGTGGCAAATGACATTCGCACCACACAGGTGCCAGGCAATGATCAAGAGAAAATCTAACCATCTCCCTCTGATATTCACCAGCATTACCATTGTTGTTTTCCCCTACCATTAACATCCTGGGGGTTGCCAATGACTGAAACTTAACTGGTCCAGCCATATAAATACTGTGGCAGTAAGAACAGGTCAGAGGCTAGGCGTTCCATGGCGAGTAACTCATTTCCTGACTCCCCAAAACCTGTCCACCAACTTCAAGGCGTAAGTCAGGAGTGTGGTGGAATACTCTCCACTTGCCCATCTGAGTTCCGCCCAAGAAGCTCAATACCATCCAGAAAAAGGCAGTCCACTTGATCAACGCCTCATCCACCACATTAAACATTCAATCCCTCCACCACTGGTGCAAATTGACAGCAGTATGTACCATCTGCAAGATACACTGCACCAAGGTTTCTTCGACACCATCTTCCAAACCTGTGACCTCTACCAGCTAGCTAGACAAGGGCAACAGACGAATGGGAACAACACCATCTGCAAGCTCCCCTCCAAGACACACACCACCCTGCCTAGAAATTGTATCGCTGTTCCGTGACTGTCAGTGGGTCAAAAACCTGGATCTCCTTTCCAAATAGCACCATAGGTGTCCTTACACCAGATGGACTGCAGCAATTCAAGAAGGCAGCTCACCACCATTTTCTCAAGGACAATTAGGGATGGGCAACAAATGCTGGCCTTTCCAGTGATGCTCACATCCCAAGAAAGAATAAAAATTAGATACTTCACCCATGTGACCATTTACTTTATATTCTTCTTGTTTTATTTCCCTTCACCTTGTCTCACTAATGCGTATTTATCAACATAAGATGCCATTTGCTACTCATCAGCCCACTTTCTCGCTCAATCTTTCCAGATAGCTTTGTATTTTAAAACAGAAAATGCTGGAAAAACTCAGCAGGTCTGACAGCATCTGTGGAGACAGAAATAGAGTTAACGTTTCAAGTCTGTTAACTCTGTTTCTCTCTCCACAAATGTTGCCAGACTTGCTGATGAGTTTTTCCAGCATTTTCTGTTTTTATTTCAGATTTCTAGCATCTGCAGTACTTTGCTTTTAGCTTTATATTTAGTTTGTTCCCTTTTATAATCCTCCTACCTCCCACTTGCTGTCATCTGCAAACTTAAGCAATTTTGTTTCTGTTACTGGTTCCAAATCATTTACATAAACTGTACACAAAAAATTACCCCAGCAGCAATTCCTGTGATACCCTATTAGTGATTCTTTGCCATTAGTGATTTTCAAATATGAACTCCTGTCTCTCCACTCCACTGGTGCTATAAATGTTTTTACTTATGGGCCTTTGTGCTTGAGAATTCTCTTCCTAAACCTCTTTTGATTGCTACATCTTTCTCAACTTCAAAAGACTCTTGAAAATGTACTTCTTTGACGATAGCTTTGATCACCTGCCATTACTTTTTCTGACTCTTGCTTGGTTCTGTTTCCCCTTACCACTGGAACCTTTTTTGGTCTTAAGGTTGCAATGTAAATGCAAGCTGTTGCTATCTTGGCCCAATCAGCTAAACTCAGCAACTGAGTGTGGTTCAAACCTAGGATCTTCCTGGTCTACATAGCTCACCTCGTCTGTGTAAACTGCTCAGCCTTAAGAGAGGATGTTCCCTGTAGTTCCCCAATACCCAGCAGCACCTTTGCACGTGAGTATAAATGGGTGACCTTCTGTTAGTATCATTGTGACCTGGCTGCCAGGGACTGTGCAAGAATGCAAGCAGGAGAGTTCTCTTCCAGATGTATTGATTTTTTTTCCCCTTCTCTGTAATGCATGGACCGTAACTTTCAAGCTCCAAGGCAGTATATCTGGAGGGTACCCCAAGATGTGCAGGGATACCCTGCCATAAGTTCCCAGGTAAGGATTGTACGGCAATTGCCCGGGAAGTTCAAACTTCCTTTGGGCAATTGCCCTGCGCTGGGAGCCATCTGAAAATGCAATTTAAATTGCAAACTTTGGATGGTTCCGACTGTCTTACAGTAATAGCCACCCAGAAAAAGTTGGAAGACTTAAAACCACTTCTAGCTTCTGGGTAACATTGTACTAACCACCCCTCAGCTCCACCTCCCCCAGGCCCAATTCCCCATCACCCCAGGCCCAATCCGACCCCACCCAAACCACACCACCCCCACCCCGGCCCAACCGATGTCCCCCTGCTGACCCGACCTGAACCCCCACAAGGCCAGACCCGGTTCCCCATTTCCCACCTACCCCTCTGTCACAACTCCAAGGCTCAACCCAATCCCCCTTGATTACTTGATTTCAAGGTAAGTAATTATAAGCGGAGTGGCAATCCAACTCAATTGCCACCCCATTGGAAGTTACAGGCCATGGTGATTGATATCTGGTATCTCCCCCAACACTATACACCCAAGAGTGGGAGGTGAGTAAACTTGGGTAATTAAGCACTCATCCATTATCACTACAGTTAAAGTGATATGTTGTTAGCAACATTGCTTGACAGAACTCTAGTTTAGTTTGCATTTTCAAGTATCATGTATAATAGATGCAGGCAAAATAGGAAATCCAAATTGTAGCTGTTCCAACTTGTATGTTCAAAACATGCAATTCTGCATTTTTTGTCAGAGAGCTGATCAAATGCATCCTTGATGCTTCATATACAAATGTTGAGGAATATGCATTCTTTCCTCTTAACTTGTCCATTGGAACAGAACACGTAACAGTATTGTAGTTTATTTAAAACAAACTTGGTATAAATTGCTGCACATCGCCCTCATTTAAAAAAGTTTGACAAACATGTAGGTTTGTTACAATAAGCATTGTTTGAGAATGTTTTGTTCCCTTTATGAATTACTGTGAATAAAAGAAACATCAAAGCTAGCTATTAAGGTGTGATCTATTTTCCATATTCAATCGATTTTGTGAGGGATGAGATGGCTAAATAGTTTTGGTGGTAGAATATTTTACATGTCTCATGCTGATGGGTTTCATCAAGTAGTCTTTCTTGCTGGAAATGAGCTATAAACCTGAAGTCTTTGCTCTCATTATGTCATTCATCCTTAACTCCATTTCGTCAATCTTGAGTTTTTCTGAGCTGCTTTTTCTTGGGTCAGAACAACCCTGTGCTCACTAATGCAAACCATCAGAAACTACCATGCCATATTCTTCCAAGAAATTTGCATAAATTCTGCAACATTGGATCCACTGACCATAATCCTAAATTATTCAAACTAGGATGCACTCGAAACTGAGCTGAACATTGGATTGGAGTCAAAGGATGCCATCACTCATCCACCATTTGTAACTGAATAAAATCTATCCAACCCACACAACAGGCCTTGGCTAATGGACATTGGTCCCTCTGAACAGAAACAATTCCAGTCACAGCAATTAAAGCACAAAAGAATGACTTTATGATGAAAATTAGATGACTTTATTTAAGGTTTTTAAAGAACAAATTGGATTGGTTAAGTTAAACAATCTGATAAAGTTGCATTCCAGCCTTATCCTTGAATTTGTTTCTTTTGATAACAAGAAATAAAATTAAATACCTGTGGCCTGAAATTCATGGGCTTATGGAAGCACTGCTGGGGAGTGCACAGGTTGGGTGGAATTAAAATCGAAAATAGTTTCACTGGATCTCAATCCTTTACTGTGTCTAATGAAAAATTCCAATGGGGAAGGGGTGATTTTTCTGTCCACCTCTCCCTGCTGACCTCAGAAGGGGAAAAGTTACTGTTGGGCTGCGTCACTCCATAAAATTCCACCCGTTCTTCCTCCCAAACACAAGTGCTTATGTATGTGTCAGGAGGCTATGCCCTTTTAATTTTGAAAATATGATTTTCAAACTTTCAACCGACTGGAAATTTTGCAATTTAATATGACACAGAACAAGCTGGATGGAGAGTGACGTAGTTGACTCTGAGACCAGGGTCCTGAATCTTATTAAAGGAAACAACAATGGTATGAGGCGCGAGTTGGCTATGATGGATTGGGAAACGTTATTTAAAGGGATGATGGTGGATAGGCAATGGCAAACGTTCAAAGAGCGCATGGGCGAACTCCAACAATTGTTTATTCCTGTCTGGCGCAAAGTAAAATAGGAAAGGTGGCCAAACCATGGCTTATAAGGGAAATTAGAGATAGTATTAGATCCAAGGTAGAGGCATACAAATTGGCCAGAAAAAACAACAGACCTGAGGATTGGGAGCACTTTACAATTCAGCAAAGCAGGACCAAGGGATTGATTAAGAAGGGGAAAATAGAGTACGAGAGTAAGCTTGCGGGGAACATAAAAACTGACAGTACAAGTTTCTATAGGTATGTGAAGAGAAAAAGATTGGTAAAGACAAATGTAGGTCAAAAACAGGGAATTTATAATGGGGAACAAAGAAATGGCTGACCAACGAAATACATACTTTGGTTCTGTCTTCACAAAGGAGGACACAAATAACATACCAGAAATGTTGGGAACACAGGGTTTAGTGAGAGGGAGGAACTGAAAGAAATCAGTATTAGAAGGGAAATGGTGTTGGGGAAATTGATGGGATTGAAGGCCGGTAAATCCCCGGGGCCTGATAATCTACATCCCAGAGTACTTAAGGAAGTGGCCCCAGAAATAGTGGATGCATTGGTGGTCATCTTCCGAGATTCTATAGACTCTGGAACAGTTCGTACAGATTGGAGGGTAGCTAATGTAACCCCACTATTTAAAAAGGAAGAGAGAAAGCAGGGAATTATAGACCAGTCAGCCTGATGTCGGTAGTGGGGAAAATTCTCGAGTCCATTATAAAAGATTTAATAGCTGAGCACGTGGAAAACAGTGGCAGAATTGGACAAAGTCAGCATGGATTTACGAAAGGGAAATCATGCTTGACAAATCGACTGAGGTTATCCACTTTGGTAGCAAAAACAGGAAGGCAGATTATTATCTGAATGGCTATAAATTGAGAGGGGAATGTGCAACGAGACCTGGGTGTCCTCGTACACCAGTTGCTGAAGGTAAGCATGCAGGTGCAGCAGGGGGTAAAGAAGGCAAATGTTTGTTGGCCTTCATAGCAAGAGGATTCGAGTACAGGAGCAGGGATGTCTTGTTGCAATTATACAGGGCCTTGGTGAGACCACACCTGGAATATTGTGTGCAGTTTTGGTCTCCTCGTCTGAGGAAGGATGTTCTTGCTATGGAGGGAGTGCAGCAAAGGTTTACCAGATTGATTCCTGGGATGGCGGGACTGACATATGAGGAGAGATTGAATCGGTTAGGATTATATTCGCTGGAGTTCAGAATAATGAGGGGGGATCTCATAGAAACCTATAAAATTCTACAGGATTAGACAAGGTAGATGCAGGAAGGATGTTCTTGATGGTGGGGGAGTCCAGAACCAGGCGTCACAGTCTGAGGATACAGAATCACACAGTGCAGAAGAGGCCCTTCGGCCCGTCGAGTCTGCACCGACACGTGAGAAACACCTGACCTACCTACCTAATCCCATTTACCAGCACTTGGCCCATAGCCTTGAATGTTATGACGTGCCAAGTGCTCATCCAGGTACTTTTTAAAGGATGTGAGGCAACCCACCTCCACCACCCTCCCAGGCAGTGCATTCCAGACCGTCACCACCCTCTGGGTAAAAATGTTTTTCCTCACATCCCCCCTAAACCTCCTGCCCCTCACCTTGAACTTATGTCCCCTTGTGACTGACCTTTCAACTAAGGGGAACAGCTGCTCCCTATCCACCCTGTCCATGCCCCTCATAATCTTGTACATCTCGATCAGGTCGCCCCTCAGTCTTCTCTGCTCCAACAAAAACAACCCAAGTCTATCCAACCTCTCTTCATAACTTAAATGTTTCATCCCAGGCAACATCCTGGTGAATCTCCTCTGCATCTCCTCCAGTGCAATCACATCCGTCCTATAATGTGGTGACCAGAACTGCACACAGTACTCCAGCTGTGGCCTCACCAAGGTTCTATACAACTCCAACATGACCTCCCAACTTTTGTAATCTATGCCTCGATTGATAAAGGCAAGTGTCCCATATGCCTTTTTCACCACCCCACTAACATGCTCCTCCACCTTCAGAGATCTATGGACACACACGCCAAGGTCCCTTTGTTCCTCGAAACTTTCTAGAGTCATGCCATTTATTGAATACTTCCTTGTCAAATTACTCCTTCCAAAGTGTATCACCTCACACTTTTCAGGGTTAAATTCCATCTGCCACTTATCTGCCCATTTGACCATCCCATCTATATCTTCCTGTAGCCCAAGACACTCAACCTCACTGTTAACCACCCTGACAATCTTT
Source organism: Cetorhinus maximus (assembly GCF_964194155.1). Lineage (NCBI taxonomy): Eukaryota > Metazoa > Chordata > Chondrichthyes > Lamniformes > Cetorhinidae > Cetorhinus > Cetorhinus maximus. The sequence goes on from NC_135883.1 coordinate 128,069,904, forward strand.
GTGTCATCCGCAAACTTACAAATCCTACCCCCCACATAGTCATCTATGTCGTTCATATAAATGACAAATAATAGGGGACCCAGCACAGATCCCTGTGGTACGCCAGGTAGACCATTTAGGCCAGAGATGAGGAGAAATTTCTCTACCCAGAGAGTGGTGAGCCTGTGGAATTCATTACCACAGAAAGTAGTCGAGGCCAAAACATTGTATGTTTCCAAGGAGTTAGATATAGCTCTTGGGGCGAAAGGTATCAGAGGATAAAGGGAGAAAGCGGGAGCAGGCTATTGAGTTGGATGATCGGCCATGATCATAATGAATGGTGGAGCAGGCTTGAAGGGCTGAATGGCCTATTCCTGCTCCTATTTTCTATGTTTCTATGTAAGCTACTTAAAAATGCAAGACCAGCTTCCAAGGTGAAGGTGAAAAATGAACAAACCCCCTCAGGGGAGTGCGAAGGGAGAGACATTAAAACGCAAAGTGCTGGACATTGAAACAATGGCTGCCACTGACAGACCCATTCAAAACCCCTTGGAAATACACAATGGGTGAAACAAAACAGGCCAAGCTGCAGCCACTGTGGATCAATTGCAAGGAAAATTTCAGCAGAGGAAACAGGCTGAAAGCTGGTCGCTTTGTCTCTCTCTCGGAATAAGTGTATTGCCCAGTTCAGAAGCCAACTTTACTAGAAATCTACCAGCGTACTGAGATCTCGTAATAATTGCAATATCTTCTATAGCTGACAGCATCCACAAAACTAACAAATCCAGATTGGCTGCAATGTTTAAAAATCAACGCCCCAAGGTCAGTCAAAGGACATGTAACTGTATGTTCGTTTAATTTTTTTCCATTATCCCTGATACCTGTGTGTGTGTCTGCATGAGGGCTGAATGATTGACGTCGCGTTTTTATTATTTTTTCTCGCGTTTAGTGGTTAATAAATCTGCTCTTTCTTGGATTCAGGAAAACCTTGGCTGATTGGATCTTTAGTGCTCACAGCTTAAATAGTTAAATACATTTGGATTTGGAAAAGGAATATCCTCATGAAAAAGAAACTTAAACCTTTGTTGTGGCCAAATGAGGAGATTGAATAGAGAGGAGCTTGGTAGGAATTCTGGAGTCATTCTGTCAGGTAGGTTGGGAGATCTGTGCTGGCAGATGGTCACGTTTTTGAGGAACGTTTGAGGACTCTGGGTCTATACCCGATGAAGTTTAGAAGGATGATGGGGGATCTGATTGAAACTTACAGAATAATGAAAGGCCTGGATAGAGTGGACGTGGGGAAGATGTTTCCATTAGTAGGAGAGACTAGGACCCGAGGGCACAGCCTCAGAGTAAAGGGAAGACCTTTTAGAACAGAGATGAGGAGAAACTTCTTTAGCCAGAGTGGTGAATCTATGGAATTCATTGCCACAGAAGGCTGTGGAGGCCAGGTCATTGAGTGTATTTAAGACCAAGATAGATAGGTTTTTGATTGGTAAGGGGATCAAATGTTACGGGGAGAAGGCGGGAGAATGGGGTTGAGAAACTTATCAGCCATGATTGAATGGCGGAGCAGACTCGATGGGCCGAATGGCCTAATTTCTGCTCCTATGTCTTATGGTCTTAAACAATTATCTATTATGTAGCTGCTGCTCGATGATTGATTGCTATCTGGAAACCAGTGCTGTGGTTCACAGTTCCATCACAAATATATCTGCATCATGTGTTATGACCAGGTGAGGAGGAATGAACTGGCTATAAATTTGTTGCAACCGCAATACTTTCCATCAAGTCATTACTAGCTTTTTATGGCCTTAATTTGTTTACTACTTGTTTTTTGTTCCTTCTTGTTTTGCATGAACCTAACCCCTGGTAATCTTGAATAATGTCCGTGAAAAGCAGTCACAGATGTAATTAGGATCAATGTTTTGCCTAAAATGAATCATCAGCTCACCAAGTGAATTACTTCAGGACCCAAACAGGCCCAACCTAGTGTGTCCTCTGTTTATATGATAGAATGGCATTCACTATATATGTCCACATAAAAACATTTCAGCAGGATTTAATAGGAGACTTTTAGTTCAGGGTAGCAGCATGTTATATGTTACAACAGCGTGTGGTATGGATTTTTGTATTTCTTGAGGCCCATTTGAGTTTTAAGCTTCGAGAATGACATTGCTTATAAGGTTTTATAAAGGTTTATTCGTCAGTTTTAGTGAAAAGTTGCTTATTTCATATCTAGAAACAAAATCAAAATATATTATAACTTAGAATTGCTTAAAGAATTGATACACAATTGGGCAGAAGTCAAAATTAGGAGAGTCAGCCATAGAGAGAAGGAAAACTTCGAAAGACAGAAAAATATGACTTGTTCAGCAACAAGGTGCCCCAAGCAAACGTTGGCACTTGCAGAGAGCCTGGATCAGGAAATGACAGGGGTACAGCTGGACATGTTATGAGCACGGCCCCTTCTGGGTTCATCCAATTGCAGTCTTAGATCAGCAGGGTAAAATTGGAGAATGGGAAAGAATGAAGCAGTTTAATCTTCCTTCAAGAAGTTAAGCTCACAGCAGCTTTAATAAATTACCGGCAAATCTCTCACAACACCACTTGAAGCAAGTCAGAGTGATGATGTTTCATAATGATAGGTTCTATACCATGCCCTTAGGCAGAACCTTCCAAACCCACATCACTACCACCTAGAAGGACAAGGGCAGCAGATACATGGGAACACCATCACCTGCAAGTTCCCCACCAAACCACTCACCATTCTGACTTGGAAATATATCGCCGGTTCTTTACTATCGCTGGGTCAAACTCACTCCCTAACTGCACTATGGGTGTACCTACACCATATGGACTGCAGCAGTTCAAGAAGGCAGCTCACCACCATCATCTTGGGCAATCAGGGATGGGCAATAAATGCTGGCCTGGCCAGCGATGTCCACATACCTTGAATGAATAAAAAAACGTAGTCGATAGGCAGAATGGCTGATAGTTATACTATACAGCTGATTTCCTGTGCTATTTCACATGAAAAATTAAAACAATATTGACTCATCCTGCAACTATCCCTTGTTCTTTCTTCATCATCAATTCTTACTTTTCTATTTGTCTTTTAATTCTTGTTCCTACTTGTATATTGCTCTGACATTTTTCTCATTTTGGTCTGTCTTGTCTCTGCTTTTTTCTCCCTGTAACTTTTGCTTGCTGCGCCCCCTTGTCTTGCTTTCTCAATATGTCTCAATGGCTCTTGGACATATTATTGCTTTAGCTATACACTAAATTTTTATTTCTTAGCATTTTTTTAAAAATCCCCATGATATGGAGCAACATTTACAAGAATGGAGCTATCGTTATGACCGATAGACTTTATAAGATGTTTTAAACTGTCTCTTTTAAGGTAAAACAGAATGCCCTGGAATGAGGGATGGTGTGAAGTTGTACTGAACTCTGTCCAATGACAGGCCCATGTTACCTGGTTGCTATGAGCCCAAATCAAAGCCGATTGAAAGTCAGGTGCAAGCTTTAACACCTGAACACAAAGAAGGTAGCTGTTCTTGCTGTCTGCAGACTCTCAGAGGCAGTCAGGCCCTAACTAGGTTCTTTAGAAGCTAACAGTGGAATTTAATAATAGTTTATGAAATTATGTACCATACACAGCATTTGATTGCTGATTTGCCAGATATGTATTTCTTTGTACATATATATTAAACTATTTGAATAGTAGCTTTACAGATATAACAAAACTATTTTATTACAAAGGCCCGTTTGACTTTATTAACAAAACATAAATGATGTCATCACATGGTTAGTACAATCCAATATGATGTAAGATTGTGAGATTACACTACCACATGATCAATAGAAAGGTAGTATAGATTTTTGAAAGCACTGCAGCAGCGCAATGAAGGCAGTACATCACCACCTTCTTCAGGGCAATTAGGGATGGGCACAAATGCTGACCTTGCCGACAATGTCCATTAAAGAATAAAATAAATATATTTTATTTATAGTTTACTAAGCTGTTCATTGTGTACATAGCACCAAGTAAATGCCTCACATTGTTTATATTGAAGAAAATACAATAAGGGCCAAGGGAATAGGCAGATACCTCCATTGAGAGAAAACATTCATAGTTCATCTTTTGTTGCATTTAGCATTATGAAATTGTTTTCATATTGATAGGATAATTAATATTAGCAACAATCTGTACACATTATTTCAAAATAGAGTGCAAGCTATGCAGCAATTTGGAAAGTGGTTGATTTAGCAGGCTGTGGTTGCATATTCCCACCTAACTGCAGTCTGATCTTTGCTTCCCATCCTGTACTTGGCTTGCTTTACATCTGACAGTCTAGCTGACCCAGAGTTAGAGTGAGGCCTAATTGACTGGATTGAAATAACAACTCCAAAATAAAGAATGAATGTGCATTTAATAAATGTATTTGTCTGCTCCACTTGTCTGCTTCAGCTTGTGCAAAATTGACTTAAATGAACAGCAAAAACCCAGAAGGCTGACTTTGTTACCTTTATTCAGAGATATTTCAACATCACATTGGAAATTCCCCAAACTCAGGCTTTGATTTAAAATCTGAAACATTTTCATACCCAAATATAAAATCAGTTTGTCACTGAGGTACACCCTGCTTCTAGCTCCTTGGAATTTAAAATCAATTCCTGATTTTGGTGCAAAACACAGACTGAATACTGAATTCAGGCAATTTGGCAACAGATTTTCACAATAGGAAAGCAAGGAATGGCTGAAATTAGTCCAAGGTTATGTAATAGCCATGGGATAATTTATTAATCTAGTTATTTTAGTTACAGAATTTCAAGCTGACTTTGTCATGAGAATTTCAGGGGTATGCAAAGCATTAAGTGTAGAATATGGTATGGCATGGAGAAGCAGAGAGAGAGAGAGAGGTTTCCCGCTCTGTTTCATTGGCTGTAGCTCAATACCTAAATCTCCAAAGAGCTGGTTGAATTTTATTCCTTAAGGGGAGTGGTCTGCTTTGCTGAGCAGACACAATGAACCTTAAGCTACCACTTTAACCAATTAATTTAGGCATAAATCATTGCGTCTATGAGCAACAACAAAGTCTGGAGTTTAAAAATGCTTTTCTGAATTCTCACTACTAGCCCTGTGGATAAAGCAACCAGCTGGTGTTACACATTATTATACAGATCAGAAGGTCCTATGTCATACTCCTGAGTCTAAATTTTCCACTTTGAATTGCACAAGCTTCCCTGTTGTAACTTGAATAAGAGATTCTTCATGAGGCACTGACAGCTCCCAAGTCTTCCTGGTCACTTCTGGGTTTTCTGCCAAAAGTGATGGGTGTGAGATTGCCATATGGCTGCTTGCTGGTGTATTATAATATGCAAGTGATAGATATCTTACCTTACATATTTTGTCATTTGTGTCTTAGTGCTGGGTGCTAGGGACATGTGTATGTTTCTAGTTTTGCTATGCATAGTGCAGCAGGCATAGTTGATCAATTATAAAGCTTACAGTATATTTTTTAAAAATATGTTCAATTGTAGCAGTAAATCTTCATAATTCCTCCAGTATCTCTAGAGGCTGGATAGCCCACATAAGATGTGAAAATGACCTTGGAAAATTGCCACAATTAAACTTACATGGTTGTATGGAACTCCTGCCCCACCAAATTGGTACCAAGGATTTCAGCCACGGAAAACTGATTTTTTAGTTAGCTTATCTAACCGGAAGCAACAGTTGGTATCAATGACTCTTGAAAATGTGCCAGTCTTGATGGATATCCAGTGATCCCAGTGCAAACATTCACATAGGCATAACTGGGTAAGGACACAATCAAGCTTGGGCTTCAGTACCCCACCACTGTAACCATAGTAAGGAGGAACATCCAGCTGACTTGGGTGCATACATGAAGGTTGACCATCTGAGTGCAGTAACCAAGGACCTGTCAGCCTGTGTAACCACAAGTTTAGGTATGCAAGTTACCAAGAATTTTCAATAACCAACTATTTAGTGTGGAGCAGTACATTGTAAAGCATGTGCCCAAATGTAAATAACTTTAATGGTAGTTGAGCAATTGCAGTACATTGCAACAAACAGAAAGAACAAAATAAATACCAACATTTGCATCGATTCTCTGCTTGACCTCGTCAATGATGGAGTCTCCACTCCTCAAAAGGCCAATGACAGCTGAGAACATGGGGTCTGGGTCTCCTTAAACTGAAATGTTCCTGGTCCCTCATATGGAGTTTGACATATACTTGGAAGCCAAACAGCCAGTGAGATGTGGGAGCCCACCTTCCAAAGACCCCCAAGTGGAAGGGAGTTCCCAGACCAGAGAAGCAAGATTATTTTTTAAATTCTACCACTGGCTTCCTGTATAAGGATTGTTGGGGTAGTGAGGGGCGGGGCATGATGTGGTGGCAGCATATATCCTGATCTGTAGATTGGAGGCACAGATATTACAGGTACTCCACCCCCACCCCATCACGACATACATCTGTCTGCCAGCCCAATGCAAATTCTACAGTGTGCACTAGACGACATAACACTGCTCCAATTAACTGCCAGGATTACATCCCACATTAATTCAGGTCCATGGCACCAGCAACTTCACAACCCGAAACAGAGCTGCAATATCAACATGAGTTTCCTTCTCCATTTTGTATCTGCACAGCAATGAAGATTAAGAGATCAAATGATGGGGAAAAGGCTGAAAGAGATTTGGTGACACCAACTGTTGCTCAAAAATATTATTTGCCTCAGTCGTGTATATGACCAAAAACTGCATCAATAACTTTTTGTTCTCACGGGTTTTTGATATTGATTGCCACAAGTTGACATCAATTCCATGTTGCTTTGGTTACTGGTGATGAGCTGAATAAGTAGAAGTAGCAGGTGCTATTATGCATAAGACCAATGGATCCATTTTACCTATATTAAGGAGCATATTAAGAATTAGCACCACTAAGGTTCAGTTAATGTAGCATTTACATCTCCAGATTGCCTTTCACAAAACTGCATTTTATGCATATATGAAACATTCATTGGCATTTTTTAAATGCAGCTGGTTTCCTTAAAAGCTTTAATTTGTAAATTCAAAAGGGATTTACTTAATTATTCCTTTTGAGATTATCTTTTGATTTAAGCTCAAAAGTCACAAACACTTTGGAATAAACAGTCACAGATGCATTGCTAATTTGTTGCTGAATTGTCAATGGCCTCGTATTGTCTGCTGTTGGTGCTTCAGAGGTTGAACCTTCACTTTCTTTGGTTTCTTCTTCCCGAACGATCAAAGGTCTGCCCAGGGTCTGGCCAAGCAGTCGGCATACTTCAAATGCTTTACGTCGAGAATTAGCAACAGCTCGAAGACACGCCTGCCGTCTATACAAAAAGGAGCTTGGATTACATTTTATTTTATTCTTTGCACTTTTAATTTTATTTCACACCCCCCCCCCCCCCCCCCCCCCCCCAATAAATAGGCAGCAGGGTAGATAAAATGGAGCGGGAGATTTACCTAGCTCTCAGTGGTCCCAATTTTACATTGTGGAAGGCAAGGATACCTGCCCCAAGTCAACAGGGTCCTCCTCAAATTTGCAATTGTGCACTGATATCATCAAGGCCCAATCTGACATTGTAACCTAAGGCTAGGGTGGCAGTGATGACTCCTTTGATGAGCGAAACATGCAGGGGCCAGAACATATATCCTCCTCAGAGCCGCTTGAGGAAATCTTGGGCCTCCCGTCCTGGGTTTCCCCTCCTGAAGCACTCTGATGGACTTTACTTGTACTGGGACCACTCCCAGAAGTCTCGGCAGCAGCCACATGCCAGCTAGGCAGCGATTCGGGCAGGACATGTAAGTGAGGCACAAGAACTAACTTTCTGTCATTCACTCTGGCTAGCCCATGCACCTGGAGTAAAAAATCAAACTCTGGATTTAGGAAGTACCAGGAATCTTCCACCTAAGTTATGGCAAGAGACTGCAGATTCTCTGAAGTATTAGTGTAATTGGCCATAGTTTTATTAATCAGCTGCTAGATGTCCAGGTTTCTGGATCAATAAGTTCTCCAACTGTCTGATAACTTCACATGCTATTACAATTTGTACAATATCCGTACTTCATATTTCCACAATTCCTACATGCATAATTAAAAATTAAAACACTGAAATTGGTTTTCTTCCTCTATGACAGTACGTTACAATTCCATTATTTCTAAATACACCTGAAATACTCCTTTTCTATCCACTCAAACTCAGGATCTATCTTGCAGGCAGAGTCTGAAAGCCATTGCTTTTTCTCCATCATACGCCACGGTGATCCAACAAGTAATGTATACATTGTAAAGGGATGTTAAGGGATCCTGTGATATAATGGAATTGACAAAAAAGGACAGTTGGAAGTCAGTGTCAATAAATTTAATGGCTTTGTATAGGATGACAGAGTCTGCAACGGAGGGTTAACTGGTCTGTATTAATCTTGAAGTCAACTCAATTTCAAAAAAAATATGAATCCCAACTGCAATAAAGATAACAGAAATATAGAACAGACTCAGAGAATATAGGTGATTTTTTTTTTTCATTTACAGGTTGTGGGCATCACTGGCCAGGCCAGCATTTATTGTCCACCCCTAATTGCCCATGAGAAGGTGGTGACGAACCACTGCAGTACATACATCCACAGTGCTGCTAAGTTGTGAGTCCTCGGATTTTGATCCAGGGGACAATAAAGGAACAACGATATATTTTGATTTTAGGATGGTGTGAGGCTTGGAGGGGAACTTGCAAGTAATAGTGTTCCCATGCACCTGCTGCCTCTCTCCTAGGCAGCAGAGAACACAGGTATGGAAGTTGATGTAGTGCATCTTGTATGTGGTACAAATTGCAATGACAGTGCATCCGTGGTGGAGGGAGTGAATATTTAGGGTGGTGGCTGGGGTGCCAATCAAGTGGGTTGCTTTGTCTTAGATGGTGTCAAGCTTCTTGAATGTCATTGGAGTTGAACTCATCCACGCAAGTGGAGAATACTCCATCGCACTTCTGATTTGTGCCTTGATGGTGGACAGGCTTTGGGGAGAGTAAGCACTGCAGAATAACAAGGCTCTGACCTGCTCTTGCAGCCACAATATTTATATGGCTGGTCCAGTAAAGTTTCTTGTCAATGGTGACTGCTTTCCCCAGAATGTTGATGGTGAGTGATTTGGCGATGCCAATGCCATTGAAGATCAAGGAAAGTGACTGTACTGCCTCTTGTTATAGATAGCCATTGCCTGACACTTGTATGGCACATATACTACTTGTTAATTATCAGCCCAAGCTTGAATGTTGACCAGGTCTTGCTAAATGTATCACAGGCTGTTTTATTACCTAAGGAGTTGCAAATGGTACGGAACACTGTACAATCATCAGCAAACAACCCCACTTCTGATTTTGGGATGAAGAGCACAACATTGATGAAGCAGTGAAGGTGGTTGGGCTTAGGACATTGCCTAAGGAACTCCTGCAGCAATGCCCTGGGGCTGAGATGTTTAGTCTCCAACAACCATAACCGTCTTCTTTTAGGTTAGGTATGACTCCAACCAGCGGAAGTTTATTGCACCACCTACATGGCCCCCTCCTACCCTAGTTCCCATTGACTTCAAATTTGAAAATTTGAAAACTTAAAATTGACTTCAATTTTACTGGGGCTCATTGATGCCACACCTGGCCAAATGCTGCCTTGATGTAAAGGGTAATCACTCTCACTTCACCTCTACAATTCAATTCTTTTGACCAAGTTTGAATCAAAGCTGAAATGAGGTCTGGAGCCAAGTAATTATGTCAGAATGCAAACTATGCATCAGTGATTTAATTGGAAACTGAGTTAATATTTATTAATGCTTGCTATATATATATAGATTTCAAACAAATCTAGCAACTCAAGACTGGGCATCCATAAGGCGCTGTGGGCCATCAACAGCAGCAGATTTGTACTCAAACACAATCCGTAACCTCATGGCCCGGCATGTCCCCCACTCTCCGATTACCATCAAGCCAGGGAATCAACACTGATTCAATGAAGAGTGTGGGAGGGCATGCCAGGAGCAGCACCAGGCTTACCTAAAAATGAGGTGTCAACCTGGTGAAGCTATAACACAGGACTACTTGCGTGCCAAACAGCATAAGCAGCAAGTGATAAATAGAGCTAAGTGATCCCACATCACTGGGTCAGATCTAAGCTCTGCAGTCCTGTCACATCCAGCCGTGATTGATGGTGGACAATTAAACAAATCACTGGAGGAGGAGGCTCCACAAATATCTCCATCCTCTATGATGGGGGAGCCCAGCACAACAATGCAAAAGATAAGGCTGAAGCATTTGCTACAATTTTCAGCCAGAAGTGCTGACTGAGTGATCCATCTCGGCCTCCTCTGGAGATCCCCAACATCACAGGTGCCAGTCTTCAGCTAATTTGATTCACTCCACATGATATCAAGAAACGGCTGACGACACTGGATAGTGTAAAGGCTATGGGGCCTGACAATATTCCGGCAATAGTGCTGAAGACTTTTTCTCCAGAACTTTCTGCGCCCCTAGCCAAGCTGTTCCAGTACAGCTCCAACATTGACATCTACCCGGCAATGTGGGAAATTGCCCAGGTTTGTCTTATACACAAAAAGCAGGACAAATCCAATCCAGCCAATTACCGCCTCATCAGTCCATGCTCGGTCATCAGTAAAGTAATGGAAGGGGTCATCAACAGTGCTATCAAGCAGCACTTGCCCAGTTTGGTTCCGCCAGTGCCACTCAGCTCCCGACCTCATTACAGCCTTGCTTCAAACATGGACAAAAGAGCTGAACTCCAGAGGTGAGTTGAGTGACTGCCCTTGACATTTGACAGAATGTGGCATCAAGGAGTCCTAGCAAAACTGCAGTCAATGGGAATCAGGGGGAAAACTCTCTGCTCGTTGGAGTCATACCAAGCACAAAGGTTGTGGTTGTTGGAGGTCAGTCATTTCAACTCCAGGACATCACAGCAGGAGTTCCTCAGGGTAGTGTCCTTGGCCCAACCATCTTCAACTACTTCATCAATGACCTTCCTTCCATCATAAGGTCAGAAGTGGGGATGTTCGCTGATGATTGCACAATATTCAGCACCATTCACGACTCCTCAGATACTGAAGCAATTCAGATCCAGCAGCAAGACCTGGACAATATCCAGGCTTGGGCTGACAATTGGCAAGTAACGTTCGCACAAGTGCCGGGCAATAACCATCTCCAACAAGAGAGAATCTAACCATTGCCCCTTGATGTTCAATGGCATTACCATTGCTGAATCCCCACTATCAATATCCTGGGGTGGATTAGCATTGACCAGAAACTGAACTAGACTAGCCATGTAAATACTGTGGCTACAAGAACGGGTCAAAGGCTAGGAATCCTGCGACGAGTAACTCACCTCCTGAATCCCCAAAGCCTGCCCACCATCTACAAGGCATAAATCAGGAGTGTGATGGAATACTCCCCACTTTCCTGGATGAGTGCAGCTCCCACAACACGCAAGAAGCTTGACACCATCCAGGACAAAAAAGCTCAGTTGATTGGCACATCATCCACAAACATTCACTCCTTCCACCACCGATGCACAGTAGCAGCAGTGTGTACTATCTACAAAATGTACTGCAGGAATTCACCAAGGCTCCTTAGACAGCACCTTCCAAACTCGCAACCACTACCATCTAGGACAAGGGTAGTAGATAGATGGGAACACCACCAACTGGAATTTCCCCTCCAAGTCACTTTCCATCCTGACTTGGAAATATATCGCCGTTCCTTCACTGTTGCTGGGTCAAAATCCTGGAACTCCCTTCCTAACAGCACTGTGGGTGTACCTACACCACATGGACTGCAGCGGTTCAAGAAGGCAGCTCACCACCACCTTCTCAAGGGCAATTAGGGATGGGAATAAATGCTGGCCCAGCCAGCAAAGTCCAGATCCCGTGAATGAATTAAAAAAAGGTATTAATAGCAGTGCCTGATTTTCATAGTCAAGGGAGAGAACTTAGTTTTCCTTTGAACCATTCTGCACCATCATTTCTTGATCCATTATTTAATGTAAAAGCTACACGTGGATTTTGTAAAGGGTTTTGATGGACTGAACTGGCTTTTCTCACCCCGTATTTTCTTATATCTGGCCCAAACTTTCTGTTCTCTGGGGATGTATCCCGGGGAACACACTCCCCCCAATCCCTGGAAGTCCCCTTGTAAGGACTGCATGGGAATTTCCCAGGGACTTTCAACTTCCGATGTGCCTGGAACCCTCCGAAACTCCAAGTTAAATTGGACACTTCAGATGGTTCCGACTCTGTTAGCAGAATAGTTACCCAGGAAAACTTAAAAGGATTAAAAGCACTTCTAACTCCTGGGTAACCACAGTACTGATCATACCCCTGCCCACCCGACCTGACCCACCCCCAAGTGGGGAAATCTAGTTCTGTAAAAAGGGGGCATGGCTTTGTCTTCTCCAATGATCCTGCACCGCACATAAAAGACTCCAGTAGCTGCTATGCTACACATTTCTCAGCAGGCCTGGGTCAGAGGTCGAGGCGAGACAAGGGCAACTAAAAAGCAACATAGTGGAAATCCGACTGTGAAAGGCACTCCATGGAAAATTTGGCACATTACGTTAGAAAACTCTAAAGGCAATTCAGTTGATACACAAATTCAAACTGTAGTCTTTTTGGGTAACAGAATCAGGCTCACAAAAACACAAGAATTAGAAACAGGAATAGGCCACTTGGCCCCTCAAGCCTGCTCAGCCATTCCATAAGATCATGGCTGATCTGATTGTGGCCTCGACTCTACTTACTTATATGTCTCCCATCACCTTTGACTCCCTTGTCAATCAAAAATCTAACTCTGCCTTGAATATATTCAATGACCCAGCCTCCATTGCTCGCTGGGGACAAGAGCTCCACTGACTAATGACACTTATGAGATAAAAAATTTCTCATTTTTAATCTGTGTCCCCTAGTTCTAGTCTCTTCCACAGGGGGAAAGATCCGTTCAGCATCCAACCTGTCAAGTCCTCTCAGGATCTTATATGTCTCAATAAGATCACCTCTCATTCTCCTAAACTCCAATAGATACCTTTCCTCATAAGATAACTGGGGGGGTGGGGGTGTCATCATTCGAGTGAACCTTCTCTGAACGGTTTCTAACTCATTTATATCCTTTCTTAAATAAGGACTTTAAAACTGTATATTTTTATTTTATTCACTCATGAGATGTGGGCGGCGTTGGCTAGGCCAGCATTTGTTGTCCATTTCTAATTGCCCTCGGGAAGGCGGTGGTGGTGAGCTTCCTTCTTGAACTGCTGCAGTCCATGCGACGTAGGTACACCCACAGTTGTTAGGGAAGGAGTTCCAGGGTTTTGACCCAGCGACAGTGAAGGAAGTATTTCCAAGTCAGGATGCAGTAGCTTTGGAGCGGAACTTCCAGGTGGTGGTCTTCCCATGCATCTGCTGCCCTTATCCTTCTAGATGGCAGTGATTGTGGGTTTGGAAGGTGTTGTCTAAAGAGCCTTGCTGAGTTCCTGCAGTGCATCTTGTAAATGGTATATGCCGCTGCACGTTGGTGGTGGAGGGAGTGAATGTTCGTGGAAGGGATGCCAATCAAGTGGGCTGCTTTGTCCAGGATGGTGTTAAGCTTCTTGAGTGTTGTTGGAGCTACACTCATCCAGGCAAGCGGGGAATATTCCATCACACACCTGACTTGTGCCAGGCTTTGGGGAGTCAGGAGGTGAGTTACTCGTCACAGGATTCCTAGCCTCTGACCTGCTCTTGCAGCTACAGTATTTATATGGCTAGTCCAGTTCAGTTTCTGGTCAATGGTAACCCCCATGATGTTGATAGTGGGGGATTCAGCAATGCTAGTGCCACTGAATGTCAAGGGGCAATGGTTGGAGATGGTCATTACCTGGCACTTGTGTGGCGCAAATGATACTTGTCACTTTTCAGCTCAAGCCTGGGTATTGTCCAGGTTTGCTGCATTTGGACATGGGCTGCTTCAATATCTGAGGAGTTACGAATGGTGCTGAACATTGTGCAATCATCAGCGAACATTCCTACTTCTGGCCCTATGATGGAAGGTCATTAATGAAGGAGCTGAAGATGGCTGGGCCGAGACAAAACCCTGAGGAATTCCTGCAAGGATGTTCTGGAATGGAGATGATTTACCTCCAACGACCACAACCTCTTCCTTTGTGCTAGGTATGACTCCAACCAGTGGAGAGTTTTCCCTGTGATTCCCACTGACTCCAGTTTTGCTCGGGCTCCTTGATGTCATACTCAAGTCAAATGCTGCCTTGATGCAAGGGCAGTCACTCTCACCTCAATTCTGGAGATCCCTACTTTTATACTCTATTCCCCTGGCAATAAACGCCAATATTCCGTTTGCTTTCCTAATCACTTGCTGCACCTGCATACCAGCCTTCTGTGATTCATGTACCAGGACACCCAGATCACTCTGTACCATAGAGTTCTGCAGTCTCTCTCCATGCAAATAATGTACTGTTTTTCTATTCTTCCTGCTAAAGTCCACAAGTTCCGATTTTCCCACATTATACTCCATCCTCCAATTTTTTGCCACTCACTTAACTTATTTAAATTGCTTTGTAAACTCTGTCCTCTTGAGAACTTACTTCCCTATCTATATTAGGCTCTGAAGAAGTCATACAGACTCGAAACGTTAACTCTGTCTTTCTCTCCGCAGATGCTGTTAGACCTGCTGAGTTTTTCAGCATTTTCTGTTTTTGTTTACTTTCCTACCTATCTTTGTGTCATCAGCAAATTTAGCTACCATAAACTTGGTCCCTTCATTCAAGAAATTGATAGAGATTGTAAATAGTTGAGGTCCCAGCACTGGTCCCTGTTGCACTCCACCAGTAATAGCTTGCCAACCTGAAATGACCCATTTATCCCTACCCTGGAAATCCAAGTACATTACATCAACAGGTTCACCTTTATCCACTTTGCTTGTTACTTCCTCGAAGAACTCACAAAACCATTTTGACTCTGCCTGATTGTATTATGATTTTCTAAATGTCCTGCTATTAACTCCTTAATAATGGAATCTAGCATAACATCTGTCATAGGGAAAATGCTAATTGGTCTTTGGTTTCCTGCATTCTGTCTCCCTCTTTCTTTGAATATCGGTGTTCCATTAGCAATTTTCCAATCTGCTGGGACCTTTCCAGAATCTAGAGAATTTTGGAAAATTACAACGAATGCATCTACTATCTCTGCAGCCAGCTCTTTTAATCTCTAGAATGAAAGCCATCAGGTCCAGGGAACTTGACAACCTTTACTTCTAATTGTTTTCCCAGTACCTTTTCCCTAGTAACTGTGATTGTTTAAAGTTCCTCCCTCTTTTTACCTCTTGATTTTCAAGTATTCTTGGGATTTTTTTTTGTGTCTTCTACAGTGAAGACACAAAATACCTGGTCAACACTTCCGCTATTTCCATGTTACCCATTATTAATTCCAGTCTCACCCTCTAAGGGACCAACGCTCGCTTTAGTTACTCTATTCCTTTTTAAATACTTGTAGAAACTCTTACTATCTAAAAGTTTTCTCTCATATTCTAATTTCTCCCTCCTTTTTTTTAAGTCATCTTTAGTCAAATTCTGTCCAATCTTCTCACCTACCACTAATTTTTGCAGTATTGTACATTTTTTTCTTTCAATTTGATACTGTTCTTAACTTCCCTAGTTAACTAGTCACAGATAGTGCATCCTTCCAATGGAATACATCTTTGCTGAGGGTTATGAAGTATCTCCTTAAATGTCTACCACTGTTTCTCTACTGTCCTATCTTTTAACCTATTTTCCCACTTCACTTTAGCCAACTCTGTCCTTGTAATTGCCTTTATTTAAGTTTAAGATACTAATCTTAGACCTACTTTTCTCACCCTCAATCTGAACATGAAATTCTATCACGTTATAATCACTGTTACCTAGAGGCTCCTTTACTATGATCAGTAATTAATACCGTCTCATTGCACATTACCAGGTCTAAAATAGGCTGCTCTCACTTGGCACTAAAACGTACTGCTCTACGTAATTGTTCCAAATACACTCAATTGAACTCATCTTGTATGCTACCTTTGCCAATCTGATTCGCCAATTATAAGAAGATTAAAATCACCCATGATTATTGCAGTATCTTTCTTACAAGGTCCCCCTTATTTCTTCCTATATACGCTGTCCTACAGGGGGCCTAAAAACTACTCCCACAAGTGACTTCTTACCTTTGCTATTTCTTATCACTACACAACTGATTCTACATCTTGATCTTCTGAACTAAGGTCATCTCTCACTACTGTACTAATGTCATCCTTAATTAATAGAGCTACCCCAGAGTCATTAATATGACATAGAAGGAGACCATTCAATCCATCAAGCCTATGCTGGCTCTCTGTAGAACAATACAGTCGGTCCCATTCTTTCACTCTATCCCCACAGCCCTGCATGTTTATTTCCCTCAAGCGCCCATCAATTTCTTTTGTAAATAATTGATCATCTTTGTTTCTACTATGCTCTGCAAGTTCCAGATCAATACCACTCGTTGCTTAAAATAATCTGTAATTAAGATCACAAACCTTGTTTGTGGTAATATTATTCCATCTACAAGGAATTTCAGTTTTCGTGGACACTAAAAAAGGCCGAAAGCATGTGATATATCAACCAGAGAAATGAGCTGTTCCAAGAATGAATGAGCAAATCAAGAAATAATCTAAATAGTTGTTTGGTAGTACAGAAATTAAGTGCTTCTGAAAAAGGAGACACGCTGTCGAAGCTTTTTGTCTTGCACTCATCAGGACAGATGGAGGAATAAAACATTTCAAAGGGAACAACAATTTATACTACATAAGAAAAAGGCACACTGGTTGCAAGGCAAGTGAACTCTGATTGGTGCAATCCCCTTGGCAACACCTCACCAAGGAACAGTTATTCCCCCAAGCTTCTGTTTAATTTAAAAAAGGCAAGTCAACGCTAATTGGTTGAGGTGTTGCCATGGGGAATGCACCGGGGAACAGTTGTCTCCCAAGCTTTTGTCTAATTGAGAAAGGCTCAAGACCGGACATGTTCTTTCTGTTTGCAGTTACTTTTGCAATAGGCTACTCGTCCTGCCCATGCTTGCAAAGCTCAGAATATGGTGTCCAACATTAGATGTGATTTCACGATTGGACAACACTTACTGAACAATCCAGAGTGTGCTAAGAATTATACAAACAACCAATTTAAGATTATCAGTTGGGCTCACAATGTGACTCACTTATGCATGCTAGAATCTACATATGTTCATAAGCAAGGCTTCCAAACAGAAAAATAATGTCCAGGCATTGTGCCTTTTTCAGTTATACAAATGTTATGAATAATACATCTATAAATTCAAATTAAAAATATACATGTGTGTGTTAAGAAATGTAAAAATGGTTTCAGTTTCACTTAGGTTTTGTTCCAGACCTTGGTGCCTGGGAGTCTGGATAGACTTGTGGCTAAAAGGTTTCAAGTCTTTTGGGTTTATTTGTATATGTACATTTCTAATGAGGTCTGACAGCGCCTGAAGTTAAAGAGATGGGTTAAAAGGAGTTGAAAGTTCAGTGATTCTGGAAAAAAACAAAGTAGAAAAGCTTTACTGTTGCCTAGCGACAGTGATCCAGTGACACAGAAAAGACAGGAGTTGAGAGAGAGGAGGGGGTTTACAATGTGGGTAAGAAAGAGAAGACAGGGATTTTAAGCTCTCTACGAAGAAAAACTGCAAGGCTAGTGAGACAGTAATTAACTGAATAATCAATCAAGGGATTCAATAAAATGATGAGTTTAGTGGAGGTGCTACTGAAAGACTGAGTTTAGGGAACTCATTTGCTTGCTCTGCAGTTGAAGAAACAGTGAGTTTAGAGTCTGGTTTTTGGGTGGCTCAAGGAGAGATATGAGTTGGATGAGGCGCATCAAGTGAATGTTCAGGAATTCATCAGAAGAAGGCCGTTTGCAACTGTGCCAGTTCCAAGCAAGAAGCCCATGTGTGAAGTTAGTGTTAGCTATTCACTGATTTGTGTGTTTGTAAAGAAATTGCTGGAGTAAAGGAATAGTGGGAATTTGACTTCTTGTGTTTGTATTGAAATCTTTTCTAGTTTTAATAAGTATTTCATTTTTTGTATTAAAAGTTCATCAGCAAACTCCTGTGAATTTGTTAGTAACTCCTCCATGGTTTCTTAAAAAAAGCTGGGATCTATCAAGCCAGGTTTCACTCTGGGATCTGTCTATTAACAGTGGCTGGGATTGTAACACAAAAGTTTAGGAGACAACTGTTCCCTGTGTATTCCCCATGGCAACACCTTGACTAATCAGAGTCCACTTGCCAACCAATCAGCACCCTTTTTCTCATGCAGTACAAATTGTTGTTCCTTTTGAAATTTGATATTCTTGCATCTGTCCTGATGAGTGCAAGATGAAAAGCTTCAACAGCTTGTCTCTTTTTTCAGAAATAAACTAAAACACTTGCCTTAGAACAATTTCGTAAACCATTAAATAGGTTTTGCTCCTGGGTAATAACTGCATAAAGTTGTTCATGTTACCTGATAGTTTCTACAGCCTCAGTTGTGTGATAAAACTGAGGTGATCCAACAATAACAGAACTGTCCAGTTTCTCCACTAACAGGTTACACAAATTCTCCATCTTGCCAAAGTCACTGAATACAACACAGACCTGGGGGGAAGAAAAAAAAAATACCACTTTACATTTTTTAAAAAGTAAAGTCTCTGGCTTAACTAAGATACAGTATAACGAAGTGAAAGGTATTCAATAGTACACATATACATCGCACTTTTGCACTTAGGCTGGTTGGTAATTGATTAATCAGAAATATTACCCTGGGCAACAGAAATAGTTCTTATAAACCTCTTCCAATTTCTTGTTTGAAGGTTATAAATTCCAGCATTCTTGTTAGCTTAGCCAACAAGATATGTGCTTGCTGCAAAAGACGATGCCTTTTGTTTGTTGCACCTATTGGCTCAGATAAGTAATGTTGAAATATATTATGTTTCCATTTGTGGGGTTGCCAGTTTTGGACATCTTTAAATTTTTGAATTGGCTATCTATTAGTTTCTAAAAATGCAAAGAAGACATCAACGGTTTTGTTTAGAAGTTAAGATATATTTTTCCACTTGCATTTCTGTCTCATTTATAAAGATTTACAATTTTTTTTGGATCATTGCAAAAACAGAAACTAAGCCATAATCTCATCCCCAAACCTGACTGGCTTTGGACTTAAAGATTTCAAGTCAGGTAAAGGTGGAACTGAAACTGAAACTTACACTCATATAAATACAAGTTGAAGGACAACTCTCAATATTCATGGATGATTGAGTGCCAAGCAGAGGCGAACTGTTTCTTTGCAAGGAGTAAAAATATATGTAAAGTTATCAGTTTGTTATAACGCAAATCTATCTCCATATTATGGCAACAATGATAGGGAGCTGGGAGAAGAGGTCCTGCACAAGAAAGCATGGAGATTGTGAAGGAGGAGGAAAAAGAATCAGTCTGTTTTATACAGGTGTGATCTCACCAAAGCCCTGTACAATTGTACCAAGACTTCCTTATTCTTGAACTCCAATCCCCTTGCAAAAAAGGCCAATATACCTTTTGTCTTCCTAATTTCTTGCTGGACCTGTATGCTAACTTTCTGTGTTTCTTGTGCAAGTACACTCAAGTCCTCTGAATATTAACATTTACAAATTTCACCCCTTTTAAAAAATATTTTGCTTCTCTATTCTTATGACCAAAGTGAATAACCTCACACTTCTCCACATTATACTCCATCTGTCCCTTCTTGCCCGATCACGTGACCTGTCTAAATCCCTTTACAGCCTCTTTGTGTCCTCCTCACAGCTTATATTTCCACCTACATTAGTATATTTCCAATATTATGTTTGTAATTGGATTAAATTACATTTAGCAATCATCCTTTTGTTTCCAATAAAACCAAAAACTGAAAGTAACAACTAGTTCTTCATCCATAGTAATTAATGTAATATACTAATGCTAAGGGTATAGTTTATACAACACATATATACAGCATTTTTAACAAATTTATGAAAAGTTATAACTGAGTAGTACCTCTGCTTCCATCTGATAGGCATTTTCAACTCGCCGAAAATCCTTAGTCACTGTAATACTGTCTTCCTGGAACATTAGCAAATCATTTGAAAACAAAGTATTCAATAAAGTAATATTAATACTAAAAGTGTAATTGTATAGGATTACATAACATCATTACTGCAATGAGGAGGTACAATACCTCACTGCAAGCAGACAGTATTAGTCTTGAGTTTCCAATCCCCAAGTTTTTCCCACTGAGTAATGGAAGCCATTTATTTCAATTCAGTATGAACAGGATTCATTCTGCAAGGAGCCCTGATTCCTGCTAATAGTGAAACTGAGCTGTGACATGAAACCCTTGGGGACAAGATTGGACCTAAGGTTTTCCAGGTGTGTGCTTTCCCCAACTAGAGGGGCAAAACAGCCTGGAATCCTGCCCTCAGAACAAAACTTCAGTTTTTTTCTAGGGCTCTCGTAGGGTTAAATCTGAAGAAAGGTTTTGTTTGGTGGGCAAGAGGGAAGGAGTTATGTGGGAATCTTCAGAGGCAGCTAAACACATGGTCTCAATCTTGATGACAAAAAAGTCCACGAGCTCCTCACACTTAATGAAAGGGTCAGAGGAAAGGGGTTTAATGAGACAGTTGGTAGTGGGAAAACAGTCAATGATTATTTTTGCCATCCAGTATGATCCTGAAGTATTGAGTGATTTTGACAGATGAGAGTGAGACTGCCAGTTCTTGATGTGGTGATGGGTGACTAAACAGCATCAAAACTTTTCTGAAGACAGGTCACAATCTGAAAGATTAACTCTGTTTCTCTCTTCACAGATGATGCCAGACCTGTTGAGTATTTCCAGCATTTGTTTGTTTTAGATTTCTAGCATCCGCCATATTTTGCTTTTGGATAAGTGTCTAATGGGGTGGAGGAACAGAGGGATCCAGGGGTGCAGATACACAAACCACTAAAAGTAGCAATGTGAGCTAAAAAGCTGTAACAAATGCAAACACAGCATTGGAGTTCATCTCTAGTGGAAGGAATTGAAAAGCAGAGAAGTTACGTTAAAATTGTACAGAACCTTGGTTATACTAAATTTGGAGTATTTTGAACAGTTCTGGGCTCCATATCGTAAAATAAAGAAACACTGAAGAAGGTCCAAAATAGATTTATAAAATACTACCAGAACTGAGAGATCATATCTATCAGGAAATATTGAACTGGGACTTTCTTCTCTAGCAAAAAGACTGAGGGATGGCCTGAAAGAGGACTTTAAGATTATGAAATTGTTTGATAGAGTCAACACGGAGATGAAGGTTCCACTTATAGGTGACACCAGAACCAGGAGCCATAAATATACGATAGTTACTAATAATTCCAATAGGGAATTCAAGAGAAACCTCTTTACCCACAGATGGTTGAGACAAACAGCATAGATGCATTTAAAAAGAAGCTAGATAAGCTTATGAGGGAGAGAGGGATAGGAGGATATGCTCATGGGGTTTGATGGAGAAAGGTTGGAAGAAGCTCATATGCAGCACACATGCATCATGGATCTGTTGGGCTGAATGGCCTGTTTCCATGCTGTAAATATTTGCAATTCTCTGTAATATGCTCAAACCTACAGTCCTTGGACTCGGAGTGAAGGTGAGGGAAATGATCAGAATGGGAGAGAGTAAAGAATTGTTTTGGGGGGGGAGGGGCAAGGACATCAATATTTTGTTTCTACAGCTGATTTCTCTCTCAGAGATTAAGTGCTCCACTGCTACTCCAGATGAGGAAAGCTAACTCAGCACTAAACAGGGTTTGAGCCTGGGGCTGACTTGGTCTGTATAGTTCAGTAACAACATGTGAGGATTATTTCCCACTTGAGAACAAGTTCAGTTTCAAAACAAACGAGCACTTTAAATGCTTAAAGTTTACTTTGGATTGGTTTAACATTGCTTTAATTAGCTCAGGGAAATTGAGTGTGGTTAGTGTTCACTATTGATTTTCTCTCAGCTACATAAAACGTTCATGGAAATGTTAATCTATGTGGCTGTTGAACACAAACGAACATTCTGGACGTTAATGAAATGGAATGCTTACTGCCGACATGAAATTGGCCCCAACGTTTTTTTAACAATTATCTGTTAGGTTACCTAGTAATAATTAATTTATTCTTGGCCCCTCATTAACATGGTACCACTCAGAGACATTATCCACCACCATTGGGTCAGCTTTATTGTGTGCTGTTAACACAGTTCTATTTTCCACCACTTCCTTCCAATTCCATATCTACCTCTGAACTGTCAGACTGCTCATTTGGCATTGCTGCGAATTAGTCAAAATTTCCTGCTGTTCAGAACTGTAAAAAACTTTGCTCCGGTGCATTCACTTGATAGTCCTTACTAACCAATTCCTCAGGATCAATCAAGCCTGTGCAAAACCTCAGCACTCTTTCTAATCCTGAAAAAAAGGTTCAAACTGTACTTCCTATTCACAGAATCACAGAGTGCAGAAGAGGCCCTTCGGCCCATCGAGTCTGCACCGACACGTGAGAAACATCTGACCTACCTACCTAATTCCATTTACCAACACTTGGCCCATAGCCTTGAATGTTATGACATGCCAAGTGCTCATCCAGGTACTTTTTAAAGGATGTGAGGCAACCCGCCTCCACCACCCTCCCAGGCAGCGCATTCCAGGCTGTCAACACCCTCTGGGTAAAAAAGTTTTTCCTCACATCCCCCCTAAACCTCCTGCCCCTCACCTTGAACTTATGTCCCCTCGTGACTGACCCTTCATCTAAGTGGAACAGCTGCTCCCTATTCACCCTGTCCATGCCCCTCAAAATCTTGTACACCTCAATCCAGTCGCCCCTTAGTCTTCTCTGCTCCAATGCATCAGCACGATTGCTTACTTCAAATTCTGTATTATCATGTGTCTGCTCCCCACCTCAATCCCATTGGCAGAGAAATGCTTATTTATTTGGACAGGAATGGTTCAAATTTCTCCCACTCCTGCAGATTTACCTGGCATTTTACCCCTCTCCAGATCACATGATGTTTGGATGGTGGGGTGTGTATTCATTGCAATACACATGGTATCACAATTGTATAGAACAGGCTGACTGGATCAGAGTTTTCCTGTCCTTCACTTTTCGTGTGTACATCAAGATTAAATTTCTTTGATGCCTTCTTACCATCTTCAATGCTTCATAAACTGCAATTTGCCCAAAATTCAGCTGCCTATATCCTGTTCCACACTAAGTGCCATTCGCCCATTTTTACTGAGCTCCCTTTGCAGTCTCCCAAAATAAAGGATTTAAAACATTGATCATCAAATCCCTCCACAGCCTTACACCACTCTACCACTGGAATTTATTCCAGTCATTTGACCCCTCCTACACTCTGTTCCTTTTATTCTCACCAATTCCACACTTCATGATTACTAAAATGGGTTCAGTATTTGTATTGGACCATTTATAATTTAACATATTCACTATTATAAATCAAAATTTTACAGATTTGTGTACATTATGACAGTAGTACTAACGCCAGATACTGCTGATGCCACTGTTGAACTGTTAGCAGCTACAATTTTCAGCATGTCACCAAGAGAAGCTCAGTACTTTTTTGTGATTGTGTTTTGCATCAAAGTGTCCATGTATATGGTGGAGTCCATATTGCCCCATTCAAGTAAATAATATACTGCATCAATTTGGGGATTGCACACTAAATATCTACTCAGAATAGGCAACAGCTTTCACAAACCCTTGAGAGGGGAAAAGATTGTTACGTTGTTATCACTAGATAAAAGGTCAACAAAATTAAGTTTTTAACCACATTACATTCCTTAGTCTGGGTGATGCCACCAGTCTTTTCAAACACAAGTAACTGGATGGCGTTTTCCAAGTGACTGTCAAACATTAACGCTGCAGCTGCCGAACATCAGGGAGCTATCATTAGTGACATTTATCATTACCAAAAGTGATTGTAATTGTATCCTTGATGCAAGTTGACTGCATTTTCAATAGTCAGTTAATTATTGTGTCAGATTTAACTAGGTAACTATTAGCAACCACAGCCAACCTCTATAGATGATGAATGATGGAACAGTGCAGCTCAGAAGGCCATACAGCCCAATGTCTGTGCCAGTCTTTCAATAACAATGATCACAAATCATCACCATTACTTCATGATAAAAGCAAAATACTGCGGATGCGGTAAAAAGAACTCAGCAGGTCTGACAGCATCTGCGGAGAGGAATACAGTTAATGTTTCGAGTCTGTATGATTCTTCATCAGAACAGGCACACCATTACTTCATGCATTGGTACGAATATAACCAATGTTATGTGTCTTGCTCTCCGGGTGCTAATTTAACCCAATTGCAGTATAAACTCTGGAATGAGAATCCAAGCTCCTTTTCTAGGCACGAGAATTAGTAACAAAGGAGACAAAGAAAAAAATACATTTAAAAAAATGCCTTTCAGGGTGTCGGAATGCCCCAAAGTACTTCACAGCCAATTAGGTACATTTTGAAGTGAGCTTCACTGTTATAATGTAGGATATGCAGCAGCCAATTTGCACACAGCAGATGCCACAATAATCAAATACTGTAATATGTGTTTTAGTGATGCTGGTTGAAGGATAATTATCGACAAGGTGTCGGGGGGGAGAAGATGCCCCATCCCTGCTGTGTTTTGAAATAGGGCCCTGGGATAATTCTCATCACCAGGAGATAATGCAGAGTTTGCCTGGACCTGCACTTAAATCACAGTCGGGATAAAGTGGAATGAGGACTTGAACACAGCCCAGTGAGTGAGTGCAGCTTGGGTGGGGGGGCTGCGGGCAAGCGGCTCCCCCGCTGGTTCTCCCCTTACCCGCACACCGTGGCCCCGGACACTCTGCACGATGTAGTCGAGCCGCCGTTTGACGCTGCTCTTGGCCGCCGCCGCCGCCTCCTTCCTGCTGCCCACCAGCACGCAGAGCCGAGCCCGGTTAGGAGGCGCCGACACCTCGGCCGAGGCGCTGACCTGCACCTCCCGCTCGCCGGCCGGGGACGACGACGCGGGCGACTTGGCGCCGCGACGCTCTGGCCCGCACCGATTGCTCGTCTCCTGATCCGACAACAGCGCCGCGAAAACCTGAGCGGGAGTGATCGCCATGGTTACCACACCGCCGCGAAAAATGGCGGTGGGGGAGGGGGTAGTGGCGCCGCTACCATGGCAACCACTCCGCCCGGGGGGGGGGGGGGGGGGGAGTAAAGGGGGGTTATGTGCGCATGCGCGGTGGCAGCGTCGCGTCACTTTCTGCTGACAATGGAATGAATTAAATGCAAATACAGGGGCAGGAAAAAGGCGGGAAAGAGAAAAGACAAAGGCTGGAGGCTAGAGTTATTAAATTAAAAAAAAATACTGAGGGTGCAAAACAAGAGGGTGGTAACTGGACAAATCAAGAAACAAAAAAGATGGACCCAGTGGCGAATTAGAGGGATTTAAGAAGTTTTTTTTCATCCAGAGGGTTGTAGGGATCTGGAACTCACTGCCTGAAAGGGTGGTAGAGGCAGAAACCCTTATCACATTTAAAAAGAAACACTTGACTATGCATTTGAGGTGCAGTAACCTGCATGGATATGGACCAAGAGCTGGAAAATGGGATTTAGGCTAGATTACTCTTTTTCTGCTAGGATAGACACAATGGGCCAAATGGCCTCCTTCTGTGTGACTTTTCATGTTTCTGGAAAGGTCTGTTATATGTTGGAGGGCTGGATTAAAAGGGATTATAGGACAAGAAACAAAATATAAATCCAGAGGTGTAAATGGTTACAACAGAATGGCAGAGGGGAAGCATGGAAAATCTAGCCAAGAGGAGAACACTCTTATGGCCCTGGCATGTGGTGGAAATCAGTAACTAGACCTCAAGACTGCTGACCATTGCTGATCTTGTACTGATAGGTGATCCTCAATGCAAATAGCTACTTCACTCCCAACGGCTCTGGGTGTAGTCGTTCTCTGTTATCAACACCTGCTACCTGAAAAATGCTACAATCACTCAGCAAGTCTACCTGTTGACTTGTGTTTTTTCTCTTACAAAGGTACTGGATCCTGATTTGCTATTCCAGTGTTTCAATCTTCCCTTTCATCCACTTTTCCCTACTCTTTTGGTAATTCACTTACTCTGCTAATTGTGTATTTTGGTTATTTATTTGATTTCTCATTGTATTTTCTATTTATTCATACTGTTGTGATCCTTGGCCAGAACCCCCCAAGCTGTTGGTAGGATCCAGTTAGGGACCAATAATGTTTTGTTTAAAGTAGACAAACACCGTGATTTTCAAGCCCATTCACGGTTGGAGAAACTTGTGAGAAGGCCCCAGTCGCGTTACCCAATGATGTAAATCCAGGACACGTTTGTCCCAACCCCACCCCCATCCCCCCACCTCCCTGTCAATGGCGGGCTATGTTTCACGTCGTCGAACGTTGGAACTTAATTGTAATAAATTTGCATCTAATTATTGTGGCCACACACCGGAATCATCCCAGTACGTCAAAATTAAATCCCACGCCGGTGTGATTTCACAATGCTGTGATTTACAACTGCCTTTAAAAGGCATGAACCTGGCGACCTCAACTTCGAGGGGGATACAGACATCAGTGCACACAATTTTGCACAGCGCACACGACGATCCCAGAGGCTCTGCCGTTTTCAGGAGATCACAGGCAAGTTTCTGCAACAGCTTCTTCATGGCTGGCTTGTGGTGCTGGGACAAGGGTGACAGAATTGTATTCAACCACAATCTGTAACCTTGTGGCCCAGCATAAGCACCACTCTAGCATTATCACCAAGCCTGGAGTGCATCCCTGGTTCAATGAAGAGTGCAGGAGGGCATGCCAGGAGCAGTACCAGGCACACCTAAAAATGAGGTGTCAACCTGATGAAGCTACAACACAGGACTACTTGCTTGTCAAACAGCATAAGCAGCAAGTGATAGACAGATCTAAGCCATTCCACAACCAACGGATCAGATATAAGCTCTACAGTCCTACCACATCCAGTCGTAAATGGTGGTGGACAATTAAAAAATTACCGGAGGAGGAGGCTCCACAAATATCCCCATCCTTAATGATGGAGGAGCCCAGCACATCAGTGTAAAAGATAAGGCTGAAGCATTCACAACAATATTCAGCCATAAGTGCCGAATGGATGATCCATCTCGGCCTCCTCACAGATGCCAGTCTTGAGCCAATTCGATTCACTCCACATGATATCAAGAAATGGCTAAAGGCGCTGGATACTGCAAAGGCAATCGGCCCTGACAATATTCCAGAGTACTGAAGACTTGTGCTCCAGAACTTGCCATGCCCCTAGCCAAGCTGTTCCAGTGCAGCTACAGCACTGGCAGCTACCCGGCCATGTGGAAATTTGCCCAGCTGTGTCCTGTACACAAAAAGCAGGACAAATCCAACCCGACCAATTAGACCATAAGGCCATAAGACATAGGAGCAGAAATTAGGCCATTCGGCCCATCGAGTCTGCTCCGCCATTCAATCATGGCTGATAAGTTTCTCAACCCCATTCTCCCGCCTTCTCCCCGTAACCTTTGATCCCCTTACCAATCAAGAACCTATCTATCTCGGTCTTAAATACACTCAATGACCTGGCCTCCACAGCCTTCTGTGGCAATGAATTCCATAGATTCACCACTCTCTGGCTAAAGTTTCTCCACATCTCTGTTCTAACAGGTCTTCCCTTTACTCTGAGGCTGTGCCCTCAGGTCCTAGTCTCTCCTACTAATGGAAACATCTTTCCCATGTCCACTCTATCCAGGCCTTTCAGTATTCTGTAAGTTTCAATCGGATCCCCCCTCATCCTTCTAAACTCCATCGAGAATAGACCCAGAGTCCTCAAACATTCCTCATATGTTAACTCTTTCATTCCTGGGATCATTCTTGTGAACCTCCTCTGGACCCTCTCCAGGGCAGCACATCCTTCCTGAGATACGGGGCCCAAAATTGCTCTCAATATTCTAAATGTGGTCTGACCAGAGCCTTATAAAGCCTCAGCAGCACATCCCTGCTTCTATATTCTAGTCCTCTCGAAATAAATGCCAACATTGCATTTGCCTTCCTAACTACCGCGTCAACCTGCAAGTTAACCTTAATAGAATCCTGGACTAGGATTCCCAAGTCCCTTTGCACTCCAGATTTCTGAATTCTCTCCCCATTTAGAAAATAGTCTATGCCTCTATTCTTCCTACCAAAGTGCATGACCTCACACTTGCCCACGTTGTATTCCATCTGCCACTTCTTTGCCCATTCTCCTAACCTGTCCAAATCCTTCTGCAGCCTCCCCTCCTCCTCAATACTACCTGTCCCTCCACCTATCTTTGTATCATCTGCAAACTTAGCCAGGATGCCCTCAGTTCCTTCATCTAGATCATTAATGTATAAAGTGAAAAGTTGTGGTCTCAACACTGACCCCTGCAGAACTCCACTAGTCACTGGCTGCCATCCTGAGAAGGACCCCCTTATCCCCACTCTCTGCCTCCTGCCAGATAGCCAATCTTCTATCCATGCTAGTACCTTGCCTCTAACACCATGGGCTCTTATCTTACTGAGCAGCCTCCTGTGCAGCACCTTGTCAAAGGCCTTCTGGAAGTCCAAGTAGATAACATCCATTGGCTCTCCTTTGTCTAACCTACTCATTACCTCCTCAAAGAATTCTAACAGATTTGTCAGGCATGACCTCCCCTTGATGAAACCATGCTGACTTTGCCCGATTTTACCATCCACATCCAAGTATTCTGAAATCTTATCCTTAATAATGGACTCTAAAATCTTACCAACGACCGAGGTTAGGCTAATCGGCCTCTAATTTCCCGTCTTTTGCCTCACTCCCTTCTTAAACAGGGGGGGTTACATTAGCGATTTTCCAATCCTCTGGGACCCTCCCTGACTCCAGTGATTCCTGAAAGATCACCACTAACGCCTCCACTATCTCTTCAGCTATCTCCTTCAGAACTCTGGGGTGTAATCCATCTGGTGCAGGTGATTTATCCACCTTCAGACCTTTCAGTTCTCCTAGCACCTTCTCCTTGGTAATGGCCACCATACTCACCTCTGCCCCCCCGACTCTCTTGAACTTTGGGGATGTCGCTCGTGTCTTCCACTGTGAAGACTGCGCAAAGTACCTGTTCAGTTCCTCCGCCATTTCTTTGTTCCCCACTACTACTTCTCCAGCGTCATTTTCCAGCGGCCCAATGTCCACTTTTGTCTCTCTCTTACCCTTTATATATCTAAAAAAACTCTTGCAATCTTCTTTTATATTACTGGCTAGTTTACCCTCATATTTAATCTTCTCCCTCCTTATTTCTTTTTTAGTTGTCCTCTGTTGGTCTTTGTAGGCTTCCCAATCCCCTGGTTTCTCACTGCTCTTCGCCGCATTGTATGCTTTCTCTTTAGCTTTTATGCTGTCCCTGACTTCCTTTGTCAGCCATGGTTGCCTCGTCCTCCCTTTAGTATGCTTCTTCTTCCTAGGGATGAATTTTTGCTGTGTCTCCCAAATTACTCCCAGAAACTCCTGCCATTGCTGTTCCACTGCCTTTCCTGCTAGGCTCATCTTCCAGTCAATTCTGTCCAGCTCCCCCTGATGCCTCTGTAGTTGCCTTTATTCAACTGTAATACCGTTACATCTGATTCCAGCTCTCAAATTGCAGGGTAAATTCTATCATATTATGGTCACTTCCTCCTAAGGGTTCCTTCACCTTAAGCTCCCTTATCAAATCTGCCTCATTACACATCACTAAATCTAGAATTGCCTGTTCCCTAGTGGGCTCTACCACAAGCTGCTCCAAAAAGCCATCTCGTAGACATTCCACAAAATCCTTTTTTTGGGATCCACTACCAACCTGATTTTCCCAGTCTACCTGCATATTGAAATCCCCCATGATCACTGTAACCTTGCCTTTCTTACACACCTTTTCTATCTCCTGGTGTATCTTGTGCCCCACATCCTGACTACTGTTCAGAGGCCCATTATGGTTTTTTTACCTTTGCGGTTCCTCAAATCTACCCACACAGATTCTACATCATCTGACCCTACATCATTTCTTGCTATCGATTTAATTTCATTTCTTACTAACAAAGCAACCCCACCCCTTCTGCCAACCTGCCTATCTTTTCGATAGGATGTATATCCTTGGATATTTAGCTCCCAGTCCTGATCCCCTTGCAGCCATGTCTCCGTGATGCCCACCACATCATACCTGCCAATTTCAATCTGCACCACAAGCTCATTTGCCTTATTTCGTATACTGCATGCATTCAGATACATCCCTTTATCTGATGTGCTTGATGTTAGATTCCTAGCCCTTTCCGAACACTCTGTCCTATTTTGTGTTCTGGAGACTTTAATAGCCTCTCCTGGGCTCTCCTTTCCTTTCAGTTTTTTCATAATTTTCCATGAAGTTGAATCCACCCCCCCCCCCACACGCTAACCTGCTGCTTTGTTTCCCATTAGTCATACTTCTTGGAATTTTACCCTTCCCTCCCCCCGAACTTTCTAGTTTAAAGTCCTGTTGACCACCCTATTTACCCTTTTCGCTAGAACATTGGTCCCAGATCAGTTTAGGTGGAGACCGTCCCAACGGTACAGATCCCTCCTGTTCCAATACTGATGCCAATGCCCCATGAAATGGAACCCCTCTTTCCCGCACCACTCCTTTAGCCACGTGTTTACTTCCCTTATTCTCGTGTCCCTATGCCAATTTGCATGTGGCTCGGGTAGTAACCCGGAGATTATAACCCTTGAGGACCTGTTCTTTAATTTAGTTCCTAGTTCCTGATAATCCCCAAACAAGTCCTCTTTCCTAGTCTTACCTATGTTATTTGTCCTGACGTGGACCACAACAACTGGACCCTCCCCCTCCCTCTCCAATATCCTTTCAAGCCGGTCAGAGATGTCCCTCACCCTGGCACCGGGCAGGCAACATACCATGCGGGACTCTCGATCCTGCTTACAAAGGAAGCTATCAATTCCCCTAATTATAGAATCCCCTACAACTACCACTTGTCTTTTTGCTCCCCCCTCTTGAATGGCCTCCTGTGCCACGGTGCCGTGGTCAGCTGGCTCATCCTCCCTACAGCCCTCTTCCTCATCCACACAGGGAGCAAGTACCTCGTACCTACCGTCCCAAACTGCTCTTGATCATCAGTAAAGTGATGGAAGGGGTCTTCAATAGTGCTATCAAGTGGCACTTGCTTAGCAATAACCTGCTCACTGACGCCCAGTTTGGGTTCCGCCAGGATCACTCAGTTTCTGACCTCAATACAGCCTTGGTTCAAACATGGACAAAAGAGTTGAACTCCAGAGGTGAGGTGAGAGTGACTGCCCTTGACATCAGGGCAGCATTTGGCTAAGTGTGGCATCAAGGACCCTAGCCCAGAGTCAGCTAATGAACTTTTAACTAAACAGTTAAAAAAATTTATTAAACAAGAAAGGATGAACTATATTACAATGCTCCTTCACTCACAACTATACCTTTACAGTTATATACAGATTTGTAAGGATAACAGAAGCTACAAAAGCTATCTTATACTTTAACGTTCACAATGAGTACGCAGTCTATGTATGTAAACCTATGGCACCCTGTGGTCGGATACACCACACTCTGAAACCAAATGACAGATGCCACCTCAGCCAGATGCTATGGATCTCTCCTTAACTTCCCTCTGACGCTTGTCACACCATGAGCCAACCAGTCTCACTGAACTTCATCTTTCACACAAGGGTTTCCAATCTCCACTCTCCAAGAACTTGCCTTGGAATCTTCTCCCAAACCGATGCTGACTCTCAGATGCCTTCCGCGAGGGTTCATCTCAAGGGTTTTGAGCTCTCCCTCTGATGTTCCTCTTCCCTGGGTCACCACATGCATTTAAGCTGTCTTCCACGCACTCTCACTGACTCAGCCGTCAACAGTATGCCACTGCTTCACATAACCATAGCAAAGAATTATAGTCCTTCAGCCATCTCTTTGAGCCTTCTTGCCTCTTGCAAGTTGTTCTCACTTTAAATCTGCTTTCTGCAGGTTTTGTCTCTTTAAGTCTGAAGCTTGGAGTCTTTCTCGCTTCCCCTCACTCTTAACTTCATTAACAGGACCTTTTCTCGGTTCCTGTCCTTTCTTTGGCTGGAAGGTCTGCATGGGACTTTCCCCTGTTTCTGTCTCACTCTTTTGGCCTTGGGACCGTTCGGGTTTTTTTTTTAATCTGCAGCTCTCTCTCCCAGTGTCCAGCCTCTCTGGATGGCTTCAAACTAGACTGAAAACTGCTGTTTCTATAGGTTTTTCTGTGTGTGTCTGTGGGCGTGACCTGCCTCTCTGGATCCCTGTTGCTAGGCAACAACAATTTTTTTTCTACTCTTGTTTGCTTAACTTAGCTTACAGTACTAAACTCTCATTAGAAATGCAAGCAGCTTTTAAAGTGAAACTAAAACTCAACCTGACCTTTCTTGACATACAGATACAGAAATACAAATCAAACTTAAACTTTAATTCTAAAACTCATTCCTAAGACGCACAAATATCAATATAATTTACCTAACCTATCTATATTCCCTAACACATGTCACTCACCATCCTGACTTGGGAAATATATTGCCGTTCCTTCACTGTCGCTGGGACAAAATCCTGGAACTCCCTCTCTAACAGCACTGTGGGTGTACCAACACCACAGGGACTGCAGCGGCTCAAGAAGGCAGCTCACCACCACCCAAGGGCAATTAGGGATGCACAATAAATGCTGGCCTAGCCAGTGACGCCCACATCCCGTAAATGAATGAGTAAAAAAAAAGTCAAGCAGCACTAATTCCTCACAGTGCCGATAATTGCTACTCTACTATTCACCCCCTCATACGCACGCTTCAAACTCAAACAAGTGCTGTGGTGCTGCAGAACTGTTGCGTGACTGGGCAAGCCTTAGGATGCTGTTGGAAAGGTGGCCATCGAACACTGCTCCTCGTCCCTTACATTATGTTTCAGTTGACATTGATAAGTCACCCTTATGGTGCAAGCAAACCGCGAAGCCTTGACATCCAGGTTAGGAAAATGCCTGTGCCTGAGGTGAGAGTTCAGGATGTAGTCGAGTGGCCAAAGCTGCTGCATTCAATCGTGTGGTGTGGGTGGTGCTGGGTGTGGGCATGGTGATCCATGACGTGCTCTAAGCACTGGGCATCCATGTAGTTGCCTGGATTCTCCGGCATGTGTTAAGGGGCCTTGATTGGCAGCCGCAGGCAATGACTTGACCAAGAATGGTCTTTAGGAGACAATTGCTGACCCTTGCGCCTCTCTCTTTGATACTGCAGTGAAGAGACCATCAGGAACATGGAGTCTGGTGATCTCACTATCTGCCTGATTGCTTATAGGCAGGAGAGGAGACGGAGAAGAATGTGACGGAGGCTAGGATGCAGATGAGCGAGAACCAATGTTGCTGATGCCTGCAAATGTCAAGGGAACTGGTCACGCACATATGCTGCCTTCTGCAGGATTTGGTGCCACGCAGACTTGGAGGGCATCCACTGCCATTGGTAGTTAAAATTATTGCTGTACTCAATTTCTACAGCAGCTGCTCCTTCCAGGGCTTGACAGGAACCTTTGTGGGATCTCGCAAGCCTCCACCCACAAATGTATCCAGGAGGTCACAAACACCCTTTCTGCCAAGGCACACAATTTCATCAAGGATCAGGCAAGCCAGGAAGCAAGAGCTCTGGGATTTGCTGAGATTTCCAGATTCCCACAGGTGCAGGGTGCCATGGACTGCACTCACATGGCTCTTAAATCTCACTGGCAACAAGCAGTCCAATATGTGAACCACAAAGGTTACCACTCTCAATGTTCAGCTGGTCTGCAACCATAACGAATTGATCACGCAGACGTGTGCAAGATACCCTGGAAGCATCCATGACTCATACATCCTCAGCAGTCTCAGATCCCTGACATCTTCCTGGAACCACACAGGATGCAGGATTGCCTCCTCGGGGACAAGGGCTACCCACAAAGGCTGTGGCTGATGATGCCCGTGCAGTGGCCTCAGGCTTCTGGAGAGAGAAAGTACAACGAGGCTCATGCTGCAACCCGGAGTTTGGTTGAGCGCACCATTGACATCCTGGAAATGAGGTTCGGGTGCCTGGACAGATCTGGTGGAGCACTGCAGTACACTCCCAGAGGGTGTCACGCATCATAGTGGCGATGCAAAGAGGGGAGGACCTGGATGATGAGAAGATGCAAGAGCTGCACATCTCCTCTGATGAGGAGGAAGTCAAAGAGGATGAGGGTGATGAGGTCCTGGAAGGCGAGGGTGCAGACGATGAGGCCATTGCATTGGCCAGATGAGGGAGGAGTATCCATGAAGCCCTCATTGCTACAAGATTCCAGGAGGACGGTGACGAGATGCAATAAGGACACTCCTGAGATCTTCACATTGCATCTGGGAACGTCTGACACCTATCTGGCTGAGAGCAACGCACAAACGCTCTGTGAAGAGGATCATATCATCGAGACACTGCTGAGATACAGCGGCCACATGGGCTTTAAGGTAACTTGATCCTTTGGCAGGTTTCATCACCTGTTCCTTTCAGCACCACACCTTCACCTGTCAGGAATGGTGTTGGGATGTGGAGGGGTACAGTGATGGGCAGCCGCCCGTCTAAGGTGCTCACAGAGGACATCATGGAACCCAGTGACGCTTGGGTACGAGATTCTTGCAGCAAACACAAGTCATGTGGAGGTGCACGCGCCAGTAATCTGGAGAGTGACTTTGAAGCTAAACAATCACTGTGCTCAAAAGGTTACACCCTGCACAGGGGAAGGCCCTGGATTGCAACAGTAGCCTTCATTTTGTGCAGGAAACACGGTTTCACATCTGATTGACACGAACACTTCTCAATATTCCAAGAAGCCATTGACAAGGAGACATTCTTGGGAGTGTATTTGCAATGGTCAACATTAAGTACAAGTGATTAACACCTGCGCCCACGTTGTGCAACTAAATTTTCTTGACCTGACACTACGTCTTGGTGCTCCACCGACATCCACAGCAGAGGTGGAGATGGCCTGCTGACTGCTACACCCAGTTGGCTGTGATGTCCTCTGGAGGGCTGAGACCTGGAGTGCCCTGGCCTGCTTTCGGGATTCTGCTGTGTGGCAGTGGCACTATCCTCAACCTGTGGAGCTGGAGCTGCTGGGGTGACAGGAGGAGAGGACTCGGATGGGCTGATCGTTCCCGAGTCACCTGGGTGGATGGCCCCAGAGTGTACACATGCTGATTCCCCTCCGTATGGGTGCCCGAGAGCCCCTGGCTGACTCTTTGAGAGGAAGGGGCAACTGGAGTGAGATCGAGATGCCCTGTCCCCGTCTCGCGTTGACACTGATGGATGCCTCAGCGATGGTTGCAGCAGTATAGGATCGAAGGCCTGGACCAATGTCTCCATGGCAGCCGCCATCCTATCAGTGTTGACCTCGGTGCGTTGGCATGTTGGCACTGTCGCCTCAGATTGAAGGTGGACAGACTCCATCATTGTGCCTTGCAGTCTGAGGAGTGTAGCAGACATCCCCTTCCTGATGTTCCTGAGCTTGCCTTTGCAGCTCCAGCAACTGAGGTATGACCAAGTCCAGAGGCTTGTCATCTGACTCGGACTCAGCAACGTTCTGGCTGCCAGCAGTCCTCTGAGTGCCGGAAACCTGGGAAGTCCCTGCCTCTGCCTGCTGTGGATCAGGCAGTGCAATGTGCTCACCAGATTGTGATCCTGAGGCGACTCTAAAGCTAGGTCTCACCGAGGTGTGTGCCTCTGCGCTGGGGAGGGTGTGGGTGAGCGCTGTGATGGGTCTTCAATGTTGTTGTCTGCTGATTCCTCTTCCATGGCATCCTTGGCGCTGGAGTCGAGGTCCTGGCTCGTGGACCCCCTCGGCTGATTCCCAGATGTGCCTGCAAAAGCATGGAGAGACAATTAGTGCATGGCAGGGGACTGTGGAACAGGGGACTCACAGCAGGGTTGTCGGATGGATGCTGCCCTGTTGGATCCTCACTTGAGCACCACCAGCCTCACCGTTAACACAGGAATGGTCCTGATCGTTGCTGGCCAGCTGGATGATTCTATTTTCTAAGTCTGTGAGGACCTTGATGTCGGGCATTCCACCACCAGTCTGCAACCTCTTGCTTTTGTTGTATGCCAGCTTGTGCTGCATGAAGACAGATGGAGAGAGTGTAAGCAGAATGCCTGCCAGGCCAGATGAGAAGGATGCCTGGTATGTGTGGGTGTTGAGTGGTCCCATGGATGGGATGAGGACACGATCCGCAGGGCAGATGAAGGTGCCTGTGAGAAAGTGAATGGTGATGTCCCTTGAGCTGGCAGTGAGTGAGATCCCTGTGGATGTGTGATGCCTTTGTGGGTTGAAAGCGATGGAAGAGTGAATTACCCTGGCAGAATGGAGGAGATCCTCTTTTGGCACTGGGTGGCTGTTCTCTTTTGGAGGGTATTGGCACTGACCACCGCTGCCATTGCCTCCCATGCTGGATTGATAACTCTTTGCTTGCTGATCTTTTCCCAGTGCGGCGGTAGAGAACTTCAGGCCTCCACTGTGTTCAGTAGGTGCTTGAGGGAGGTGTTGCTAAATTTGGGGGCAGCGTGTTTCATCCCTTTGGTAGCTAAGACTTTCCAGCAGTTTCTGATCCCCTAGAGTACAAGCTCGGTGTAAAGGGCACCCTTTAAACATGGTGCCTGGATTACTGAAAGCCTGAGTGTGAATCAGAGCATAGCGCTTCCTGTTGGGCAGGCCGCTGGGCGGGCCTTAATTGGCCCGCCCACTCAAAATGGCGGCGGGCCCTGTTTCATTGGCAGGGGTCTGCTGTCCGCCTGCCGCCGAGCCAGTGGGGTCCGCACGCCCACCAAGGGCAAAATTCTGCCCAAAGATTGTGAACGTATCATATTTGCATCGGAAATATACACAGTGTAGGAGATTAGGTCTCATTCCATCAAAAACGTTTTTCTCGTGGAACCGATGAAAATGTGAGTGAGCTGGATCGCTGGATCCCATGGCTACACCTCCCTCTCTCTCTCTCTTTAGCAGTCTCTCGAAGTGAGGAGGAAGCTGACCCTGGAGCCTATGGCAAGAGCTTGTGCATGGAGTCTTTTAACACTGGGAGGCTGTTGTGCTGCAACTGCCACATCGTTCTGGCTTAGCAGGAAAGTCTCCTGCTCTTACCACCTGCCATAGGAGTATCAGAAGGATTTACAGGTTGAAAATTAACCTGCTTGGCCACATCATGATCACACCTTCCTTGGCCATCAAGTCCTGTGGACCCAAACCTGGAGCATTTGACTCAGAGGTAGAGACACTACCCTCTCTGCCACAAGAAGGATAAACCACCCACTACAGGCCATTCAGCCTAACATCTGCAGTGGCGAAACTGTTAGAGATAGTAATCCAAGACAAACTTAATTGTCAATTAGAAAAATAAGGATTAATAAATGAAGGTCAGCTTGGATTTGTTAAAGGCAAATTGTGTTTATCTAATTCTATTGAACTTTTTGATGAAATAATGGTGAGGGCTGATGAAGGTCGTGTAGTTAATGTTATGTATATGGGCTTTCAAAAAGTGTCCGATAAGATACCGCATAATAGGATTTGTTTATTGAAGCTCCTGGCATTAATGGAATTAATGGGGCAGCATGGGTATAAAATTGGCTAAGAGACAGATAGCAGTGAGTAGTAGTGAATGGTTGCTTTTCAGCAAGTATAGACTGGTCTCTCCCCCCCAAGGGATCAGTGTTAGGACCATTGCTCTTTTTGATAGATATTACTGACTTGAGTACTGTAAACAGTGCATAAATTCAAAGTTGGTAGCTGACAGAAAACTCAGAACAGTGAGCAGGATAGTAACAGATTTCAGGAAGGGTGTGGACAGACTGGTAAAATGGGCAGACACATAGCAAATGCAATCCAACACAAAGCAGTATGAAGTGGTGCATTTTGGTAGAAACAGTGATTTGCATTTAGATAGCATCTCTCATGGCCTCCAGATCGGTGCCCCAAAGCATTTTGCAGCCAGTGAAGTACTTTTAAGTGTAGTCACCGTTAAAATGTGGAAAACACAGCAGCTAATCTGTGCACAGCAAACTCCCACAGACAGCAATGTTATAATGATCTGTTTAGTGATGGGCTGGGGGGCTGAATTTTGGTTTTAATCTCATTTAAAATAACTTAAACTTTTTGGCTTTTTACCCAGCCTGCCTCTGCACCCAGCAGCTTCCTCATTCGTTCCAAGGGGAGGCGGGGCTTGATTTCTAATCCAGCTCATTCCCCCTGGAATGCAAATCCCAGCTGTGGGTGGCCGATTTTAAAGGCCAGGTTCATAGGGCCGAGAGTTCTCCCCTCTCTGCGCACCCGACTTGGGAGAGAAAACCTCAGCCAGAGTATTTATTTTCCCATGGTTGTGTTGCTAATGCGTAAACTTGTCTGCTCCAGTGTCGTGACTGATATTAACTGGCGTGGAAGATTTCATCCCTTACGCTTCCCTAACTGTTGGACCTGGTAGTGCATCTTGATTTAACTCCACCTGTCATTCCTATAAAAGTTCTGTCTATTGCATTGTATAGTTTGATCATTCTGAAGCAACCTTTGTTCATAATTTCTTTAAGTCCAGTGTTAGAGTTGACAAACCTAGCCTTATTGAAAAGAAGCACCAACTAAATTTGGAATGCTATTTCATGATAATGCATGTCACAGGACAAGGGGATGTAAGTATAAACTGATGAAGGAAAGTACAAACTTGATGTCAGAAAGTACTTGTTCATGCAGACTTATCAAAATCTGGAATGGCCAGAGTAGTGGAGGCAAAAACTCTGGAGTCG
The DNA here is from genome assembly GCF_964194155.1 of Cetorhinus maximus. Taxonomy (NCBI): domain Eukaryota; kingdom Metazoa; phylum Chordata; class Chondrichthyes; order Lamniformes; family Cetorhinidae; genus Cetorhinus; species Cetorhinus maximus. The sequence continues at coordinate 128,108,902 of NC_135883.1, forward strand.
TTCTTGAAGTAATTGGATTTTGTAATACTGAGAAGGTGCATTCCTATGGATGAATGAGTTTAGTAAACTAAATATCCCAACACAACTTGCCCCGTAAGTAGTTATTTTTGTGATCTTTCTGAACTACTATCTTAAAGAAGACGTGGTTTATTGTCGCTATGAGGATCAAAACCGCAACCCATGTGTGCACAGCAAGATTCCACAAACAGCCATTGGATGAAATATTCTGGGGTCACCATTGAACAGAAACTTGATTGTACCAGCCACATTTCTGCTGTGCGGCCAAAGTACGTTGGAAGCTGGGTATTCTGTCGTAACCTCTTGACCCCTGCAAAGCCTCTGCACCACCAAAAAAGCACAAGTTAGGAGAGAAATTGAATATTCCCCACTCACCTGGATGGGTGCAGCAACAACAACATTCAAGAAGCTCAACACAATCCAGGGCAAAAAAAGGGCATCTTTGTCAGCAGCGCAGTCATTACCTTAAACATTCACTCCCTCCACCATTGGTACACTGTGGCTACAATGTGCACTACCCACAAGGTGCACTGCAGCAACTTGCCCAGGCTTCATAGACAGCATCTTCCAACCAGTGAGCTCCACCACCTGGAAGAGCATGTAGCAGGTGCATGGAACACAACTGCCTCCAAGTTCCCCACCATCCCAGCAAACCCTCCCCCCCCCACACCAAGTCACACATCACCCTGTCTGTCACCCTTTCTGTAAAACAGAACAAAGCTGCATTAAAGCCTACCTTTCACACAAAAACGAGTGACCTTCTGTTTCTTGGTGCAAGTTTGAATTTGAGTGCATTGCGGGAGGAAAGCCAAATTTTGATTGAAGAGTATTATTTGGATGAGGTGTGTTGAAGTGTTATGCTTGAATCGGGAATTATATGTAATGGAAGTGAGTGGAAAGTGGTTTGTTCCAATGGAATTATATACTTGGATTAGAGTTGTGCTTGGCGGGTTTCTGTTGAGTAATAAATTGCAGTGCTGTAGTATCTGTTAGCTGCCACAAGAGACCACTAAAGCATTGCCAAAGTTTTCTCGAGTTTTCAGCAGACATGCCTTGGCAACAGCTTGGCTAAGCATGTGAAAATTATCAGATGTTAATGTTTCCTTTCTTGTTTTAGTAAAAAGTTAAACAAGAACTTATTTAGCCAAATAACTGGAACAACTTGACAACACCATAAAATATTTACAGATTTTCCCAAGAAGCTGTCAGCGTTGGAAATTTTATAGCCAGGGTGGATTTTTTTTTCATTTTTTTTTACTGCTTTGCTAAAGCTACATTAACTTGCATTTATATAACAGGTTTAACGTCATAAAACATCTGAAGGTGCTTGATAGGGATATCAACTGACAAAATAGATACTGAGCCAAAGAAAGGGACATTGACATTAATTCATTCAATGTTTAATTGACAGGCATTGGAGAAGGATGACACAATCAACTGTGTAAAAGACTGTAGAGGTAAGTCAAGAAGGATCGAGGGTGATAGTATGCCACAGAGGATTTCATGACTTTGAGAAAGGGAGTTTCAAGGCAAAAACTGAATTGGAATGGTTCAAATATGGAAAGATAGGCAATGGTTTGGGAGGCCACAACACCTTCAGTAGTTTTTAAGGGTAGAGGAGTCAAGGATGGGTTTTTTTGAGGAAGGGGTGATGACAGACTATTTGAAAGGGGGCAGACATTACCTGAGGAGAGGGAACTGTTTACAATATCAGCGAACTTGGGGGCCAAGATGGGAAGTTGCCTGGGGTTTGGTGGGAATCGGGCCGAGAGAGCAGCAGGTGGTTTCTCACAGACAAGATGAGTTCAGACAGCAAAGCAGGGTAGATAAGAGAGAAACTAAATAAAGATGCAGGTTCAGAATAGGGCTTGGGAGAATCTTGGCTTAAAGGGCAAGGGAATTGGAGGAATCTGGCAGGTGCAACTGAAAAGATGATCTGAATCTTAATGACAAAGAAGTTCATAAACTCCCCTCAGTTGTTGTTGGTGGAGAACGCAGAGGAGCAATGTTTAAGGAAATGGTTGGTAGTGGGGAAAAGAAACCAGCGGTTATCCTTGTATTCAAGACGATTTTAGAGTACTGAGCAGTTTTGGTAGAGGAGAGAGCAGGGCCCGATTTTATGTGATGTGGTCCAGCCAGATCAGGAGATAAATAACAAACCTGTTGTACTCTATACATTCAAGTCTGCATCCCTTGGACTTAAGGGAGTGAAGATGGAACTGTACCAGGCTGAATGATCAGGGTGGGAGGGAGGAAGGGTTTTATTGGGGACTAAGGCATCAGAGTCCTTAGAAGACACTGTTAACTGCCTAAAGGAAGATAGTGCTACCAAAATTATTTATACATGCTTTTGTTATGATTGCTGTATATTTTTCAGCTGGGAGGAAGTAACAATGCTGCCTCCTATGGTTCAGCTCAGTTAGGACAATTGCGCATCTCAATATACATAAATGACCTGGACTTGGGTATGAGAGCATGATACCAAAAGTTGCAAGTGACAAAAAATGGGGAGCATAGTTAACTTAGATTCAGATATACAAGTGTTTTAAAGCTGATAAAGTTGTAAAAAGCGGGCTCATAGGTTTTACTATCAGGGGGTAAGTACTAAAGCTGACTGCTAATGCTAAATTAATATAAACTCATTGACAGAGCTGCTGTTAGAAAATTGTGTTGGGTCAAGGAGATGTTTAAAGTGGCAAATATGTGAAACCTGAACCCAACTCGCCTTGAACATGCTTGCTTCCATTTGAACAAGCTTGGGAGAAGCCCAGTATCCTGCGCTGAGTCCATCCTCATTATATGTAAATGAGGTTCTGTGCCTGATTTTTGGCAGCCATTTAAATTTAATTTGGTCAGCTGGGTTTCCCAGGAAGGGAAGAGCAGCCAGATCCAGTAGGCCAGTGCTTTTTACAGGAAGAGCAGGTGTGCTTCCCCCTACTCTTCAAGCCTCTGCTATGATCGGCTAACCTTCGCTCCCCCTCCCCTTCTGTTCTGCAATATCTCCCGGCCCTCCCTCCCTCCAGATTGCCAATCTGACTCTTGGATTTTAAGCAAGTTCTGAAGATCCTAGATAGGAGATAAATCAAACCAAGGGAAAATAAAGAGAAAAGAAAGAGAATGGAGAAAAAGGAGAACAGGAGAAATGATTTGGACCTATACCACATGGACTGCAGCGGTTCAAGAAGACAGCTCACCACCACCTTCTCAAGGGCAACTAGGGATGGGCAATAAATGCTGGCCCAGCCAGCGACGCCCATGTATCATTGCCACATCAACTACTGCTAGTGTAATAGTCATTCCTGATATCTCAGCTTTATTACTAAATAATTCTTGAACCTAAAAGCTCTGAGGTGAAATCTTAGAAAAAGTAAGTCCCAGAGGGTGGAAAATACTCTGCACTGGAGATGCCGGTGCTGCAAGGGTTACCTATGCCTGGAAGAGTGCCTCTGACTGTTACGGTTTTTATGATACTTCATAGGGAGGTTATCAGTTTAAGGCTGGTAATTGCTGATAGCATTAATAGCAGATAAACACATAACTCCTTTGTATGACACGCCACTGTCTGTTATGTTAATGATGACCTTAACCTGTTTATTTTAGATTAATTAACATTACTATTGAAATAGTGGACAGAAGATCACCATATGGACAGATTAAATACGAAATTCCTTGGCCTGAATTTTTCCCACGGCGGGTGGGCTCGGCAGGAGTGGGCCGGGGGGTGGGGGGGGTTGGGGGGGGGTTGCGGAGCTGACCGTCGCTTGCTATCGGTTCCACACCGCTGTTTTATGTGTGCCGGCCAATTAATACGCGAGTGCTACCTTTGCGGGTGGGTGGAGGAGGGAGAGTCGGGCCCAGCGTTCTTTCGCGCATTCATGAGAAAGAGCGCTTCAATCTGCCTCAGGGAGACTGAAGCGCTTTTCCAAAAAATAAATGATGACATTAAAAATTTAATTAGACATGTCCCCTCATGTGACTGTGTCACATGAGATGGGGCATGTTTTTATTTTTCAAATAAATTTGAACTCGTAAAAGCTTTAGGAAACCTCATCCCGCTCATGGATGAGGTTTCCTAAAAACGTAAAGGCCACTTGGCCTTTTCGCCTCCCCTCTAACCGTAAGTGTAAAGTTAAGGTTAATTACCTGGTCAATGGCGTTAACAGGCCTTTCAATTATTGGTGGGCGCATCACTGACTCCGGCGTGTGCCCGCCGAATGAAATATCACGAGACAGTGCAATGATGTCGGGATGCACACCTGATGTCATCACGCAACATTTTACACCCCGGCGTGTCGGGCCCGCCCTTGCATATTGACTGTAAAATCCTGGCCTTTTGTGTGAGGATTTAATCATATCAAGACTTCCCAAATACCACATCATCATTCTGGCTTGATGCAGGTCTCATAGATGGTGTGGTCATTGACTTAATTACCCATTCTCCCAACAAAAGGATGGTGTGATACAACCCCCAACATGTCCATGCTGTAGGTACACCCACTGTGCTGTCAGGATGGAATTTTCAGCTTTTTCACCCAGCGACAGGGAAGGAATGGTGATATACTTCCAAGCCAGGATGTTGTGTGACTTGGAGGGGAACTAGGAAGTTGTAGTGTTCCCATGTGTCTGCTGCCCTTGTTCTAGAGTTTTCAGGTTTGGAAGGTACTGCTGAAGGAACCTCGGCAAGTTGCATCTTGTATATAGCACATATTGCTGCCACTGAGTGCCAGTGGTGGAGGGAGTGACTGTTTAATGTGGTTATGAATGCCTTCTTTGGCAAAGTAGATCATGCAAATTATGTCTGCAAAATTTGCTCAACTCGTCAACATCAAATCAATTGTTTCATTTTTCCTGTATCATTCATGGTATTTCATTTTCATGGTACCAGCAGCACATCTGTCCTCATTCATATAACCTTCAACCTGAATAGTAACCGGACATTTATCCAACTCTCGTTTAATCAAAACATTATTAACTGTTTTTGCTAGGAACCTGGTCCACATGTCCACAATTTCTAGCACTTAGCCTTGATCATGGCTTGCTAACTTCAAACCCGTGTAATGTAGTTTGTTGTGTACAATCCGAGTTACCACTTCAGCCCTTTTCGCCCTTTAAGACCTGGGTCAAATGCTGACTTCCCAGCTTTTCACTAATGATCAAAGTTCAGCCCTGAGTGGATCTTCATAATTATCAGTCCTAAATCAGTCTAGTTACTGTCTCAAAATCCTTGCCAAGATATCAATGTCCTTATAAGATGTAAAAACATTGTGAACACCCTGAAGGCTCCTACAAATCTTCTATGTGGTGGCTGCTTTATACCCAGAACACTGTCCCAGATATATGGTTCCTTTTCCAATCATTTTCTGGCCAACCTATTGTTTGTTTATACCCTTGCACAGTTGCAGTTTGCAATATGTGATAACTTCTGGTTGCTACCCTTGGGTAATGCCCTATGGAGGGGAAGAAATTCATGTTTCAGTGCAGTTCGTTCACATCTACATTAATCAATCTATGCTGAACAGTCTGAAAAAAGACAGGAATTTAAGTAGGCAGAGGTGACAAATAGCTCTGTCGTGCTGTGGTTTCTAAACACAGCAGAAATAATTGACACTTACCCAGGAACTTGTGATAACTGAACTCAGTGACTCTAAAGGCACCTTTCAGGGAAAAAAAAGACCAGACTTTATGAATAGTTGAACAGTGATGATTGCTATAGAAGTACTGTTTTGGGGCCAGCCCATGATACTGTGAGAATTTAAACAGCCCAGCTTAAAGGTTAAAAATGTTTGACTTTCACATAGTGGCATTGTTCCAGGTTTATAACCCACACTGTGAGGAACATGAAAAGCTGACCAATTTCTTTGGTAAGATAAGCAGATAAAAGATTCAATTTCAAAACTGAACTCACAAATATGTGAAAGCAGAGACAATGACAATAAATATCTATATGTCCTGTATGTGGTAGTGTTTACACATAAGGTTCACAGCTTAGTGTTCACTGAAGAGCAAACAAATACAGCCAGTCCGAGCATTTAACTTTAAGTTTCATTTGTTGGAGAAGAATTATGAACAAAAAAGTTTCCAAATACACTACAAATGTACATGCCACAGTGTAAGAGTGCAGAGAATGTGTGCATTTTCGTGAATGGTATCTGGTTCTTCTGTCAATAGGTGCTGTCCACCATCTCACAAAGCTACTGTTAATCATGTCAATGTCTATTATTGAGTCACAAATGTTTTACATTCTATCATTGCATCAAGCAAATTGTACGCATTTGTGGAAAGTTCTGACTATCATGACTTGTAGCAAGATTTCTTTATTCTTGTACTCCAATTCCCTTGCAATAAAGGCCTAATTGCTAGCTGCATCTGCATGCTAATTTTCTTTGTTCCTTGTACAAGCATACCCAAGTCTCTTTGAACATCAATACTTAAAAAGTTAATGCCTTTTAAAAAAATATTCTGTTTTTCTATTCTAATGGCCAAAGTGAATAACTTCACACATCATGCATTATAGTCCATTTACATCTTGTTGCCTACTCAATTAATCTGTCTATATCACTTTGCAGCCTCTCTGAGTCCTCCCCACAGTTTACCTTTCCATCTACCTTTGTATCATCAGCAAACATGGATACATTACTCCGTCTTTTCATCTAAGTCATTATTAAAGATTTTAAATAGCTGAGGCCCTAGTACTGATCGTTGTGGCACTCCGCTATTCACTGCCTGCCAACTTGAAAATGCCCCATTTATGCCCATTCTCTGATTTCTATTCATTAACTAATCCTCTATCTATGCTTATATATTACCCCAGTTCTACGAGCCCTTATCTTTTGTGTGGCATCTTATTGAATGCCTTTTGGAAATCCAGGTATGCTAAATCGACTGGTTCCCCTTTATCTACCCTACCAGTTACATCCTCAAAAAACTCTAATAAATTTGTCAAACAGGATTTCCTTTTAGTAAAACCATGTTGACTTGTTCTAATCATACTATGCTTTTCCAAGCGCATTGTTAAGCCTTCTTTAATGATAGAATCCAACATTTTTCCAATAACTGATGTTAGGCAAACTACACAGTAGTTCACTGTTTTCTGTCTCCCTCCTTTCTTGAAAAGCGATGTAACATTTGCCAACTTCCAATCTAATGGGACGGTTCCTGAATCTAAGGAATTTTGAGGAATCATAGCCAGCACGTCCACTGTCTCTGAAGCTATCTCTTTTAAAACCCTAGGGTATAGGACGTCAGGTCCCAGGAATTTGTCGGATTTTAGTCCCTTAAGTTTCTCCAACATTTTTTCTTTGCTGATCTTAATTTCCTCACTCTTTTTAACCCCTATATTACTGTTTATTTCTGGTGTGAAACTTGTGTCTTCTACGGCGAAGACAGACACAAAATAATTGTACAGCCCCTCTGCCATTTCCCGATTTCCAACAATAATTTCTCCTGTCTCTTCTAAGGTATCAATGTTTACTTTAGCTACTTTTGTCCTTTTTATATACTTAGAAAAGCTCTCACAATCAGTTTTTATATTTCTGGCTAGTTGACTCTTATATTCTATTTTTTTTCCCTTTTTAGCAACTTTTTGGTGGCCCTTTGCTGGTTTCTAAAACACTTAAATCCTCAGACTTGCTGCTGATTTTTGCAACATTGTAAGTCTTTTCTTTTAACCTGACACTATCTTGAACTCCCCGAGTGGAGCCACTGATGGGTCTTTATTGCTGAGTTTTTTTAATGGAATGTATTTTTGTTGAAGATTTTGAATGGTTTCTTTAAATGTTCATTTACCTCCATGCCTTTTACCCAATTGCTCTTAGCCAGTTCATCCCTCATACCTATGTAATTGGCTTTGTTTAAGTTTAAAGTTCTTGTTTGTGTTTGGAACGTCACTTTCAAACTTAACATGGAGTTCCATGGTATTATGATCACTATTTCCTAGTGGACCTTTTACTATGATATTGCTAATTAGTCCTACTTAATTACACAAGATAGCTACACAAGAGTTAACAAAGTGAGCGTTGGTCCTATAGAGTGCGTCTGGGGAATTGATAATGGAAAGCAGAGAATGGCGGATGAATTAAAAAGGTATTTTGCTTTGGCCTTCACTTTAGAGGACACAAGTAACATCCCGGAAATAGCTATAAATCAGGAAATGGAAGGGAGGGAGGAATTCGGGAAAATTACAATCACCAGGGAAGTGGTATTGAGCAAATTGTTGGGGCCGCGGGCTGACAAATCCCCAGGTCCGGATGGACTTCACCCTAAGATCTTGAATGAAGTGGCTAGTGAAATAGTTGATGCACAGGTTTTAATTTTACAGAATTCCCTCTATTCAGGGAAGGTTCCATTAGGTTGGAAAATAGAAAATATAACTCCTTTATTCAAAAATGGAGGGACACAGAAAGCAGGAAACTACAGGTCAGCTAACATCTGTCATAGGGAAAATGTTAGAAGCTATTATTAAAAATGTTGTAGCAGGGCACTTAGGCAACATTCCAGCAATAGTACTGAAAACGTTGTGCTCCAGAACTGGCCACGCAGCTAGTCAGGCTGTTCCAGTACAGCTACAACTCTGGCATTTACCCAGTAAAGCGTTTAATACTCTAATCTGCTTGACCCTATGCCAATTGGTGTATGGCTCAGGTAAAAATCCAGAGATGATTATCTTTTATGTTCTGGGTTTTAATTTGGACCCTAACTGATCAAATTCTCTTAACAGAACATCGTTCCTGGTTCTACCTATGCTGTTGGTTCCTACGTGGACCACAACAACTGGATCCTCCCCCTCCCATTCCAAGTTCCTGTCCAGCTGCGAAGAGATTTCTTTAACCCTGGCACCGGGCACAGGCAACACAATCTTCAGAGCTCCCGGTTGCGGCTGTAGAGAACAGTATCTAGAGCCCTGACTAAATTGTCTCCTATCACTATTACATTCCTTTTTGCTCCACCCACTTGAATGGCATCCTTCACCATGGTGCCATGGCAAGTCTGCTCATCCAACTTGCAGTTCTTCTCCTCATCCACACAGGTAGCAAGCACCTGTTGGACAAAGTTAGGAGCTGAGGCTCCTCCATCACTACATTTTGGCTCCCCATACCTGCCTGACTTGCAGTCATACCCTCCTGTCCCTGACCATTGACCAACTCTAAAGTTCTGCCTAACCTAAGGGGAGTGACTGCCAGTTAGATACTCTGAAGTTTTCATTAGTTATCTGAAAGATGGGGAGAAATCTTATAGGAAAATAAATAGGTTGGCTATGTCCCTGAAGAAATGAATTATATGTTGGTTAGTAGAGAATGCAAGATTCATGAATCAAAGTCTTTTTGATCCAACCATTATGTACTTAAGAGACATATGAGTTTCAGGTGAACCAAGGCAGTCATTTCAGGAAGTAAGCACATTAAGCTAATCTGGTTCCTTTCCTCCTCCTCCTTCAATGCCCCTAAGAGGTGACCATGGATTTCCATTGCATTAGTCCATGATTACACTTGGCAATGTACTGCAATGGTTTGCTATTGCCTTCTGCAGTATGGCTGACCAGGAAACTCTCCTGCTTTTACCACCTGCCATCAGGCATGCTGGAAGGATTTACAGCCTGATAATCAACCTGTTTTGCCACATTATCAATGCACCTTCCATGGCCACCAAGTCCTGAAGTGAGACTTGATGCTACCACTGTGTCACAAGACCTCTTCTAGTTCCTTTACCTTTGTATAAATATTTTGATCACTCTTGTATTTCAAAGTATGGACCATTGTGTTTGATTGTCCATAACCTAAATGCATGCAATTGTTTGCCAGTACAATATGGTGAACTGGTCACTGGGTCATGACCTGTTGGACGTCCATACACCCACTGCAAGGACACCGGCAAGCAAGATACAAAGATAGCTTGCAATAACACAGACAACTGGGAGGCAACTAATGATGGCTGTGACCTCTAGAGGGGCCCTGGAAGAGGTGAGGAGAAATGGAAAGATCAACTGGCTGAGAGGAAGGCCAGGAGAAAACAGAGCCCAACAAATCTTGCACCTTCTCACTCCACTGTCTTTGTCCGCGGCAAAGGCGGCAGAGATTTCCATTTCAGAGTAAGATTCTTGATCCATATGAGGTGATGTTTAACACTGAATTGACTACCAAAATAAAAAGCATCATCTCCTGAGATGACTACCAAAGAACAGAATAGATACTCTCATTATCGCTATGCATAAAGGATAATTTAGGAAATCACTTATATATTATATTCCATATAATCTGTTGTTTTCAGAAGATTTTGAATTTTGAAACAAGAAGTGGTTGGGTTCCATATTTAGTTTCATTTAATTTTTCTGATTGCAATTCAGTCTTGTTTGCTGGAGAATACTGGGTAAGGACAGAACCAGGCTTGACCATGATGTCCGTCAAGATGAAATGACCTGCGAACAATTACTGTCTAGATATGCGCTTGAAAAATTGGCACTCAAGGAGGAAGTTTAACCCTCCCTGCTCAATACGAATGGAGTGGGCAAGTTAAAACAGAGTGGCTGCATTTCCCGCTCCATTTCGCCAACAACTGGTTTGAACGCTTCTGATTTGAATGACAAATGAGGCAGGAACCTTGTGCATAAATATTAATTGAGGTGCTATGACACCAATGGACCCACAATGGCATTTTAACTTCGGCCTGAACTGCAGCCAGCCCAGGGGTAATATCTGATCTGAAGCCAGCCAAGGGCCTCTGAGGTGAGTAAAATACACTCCTGTAGTGGGGCTAGATTGAGCACAAATGAAACACTTACATTGGGAACCTTAATGCATCAACTGAAATGCCATTATTTTTACTGACTGTAATAAAAAGAAAATCAATGTTATGGCCAAAAACAATGTATGATAAGTCTGCTAACTGGCCCATTAAATAATACAGTATGAACAGAAAAAGTATATACTCACCATCAAAACTCAAGCTTCAAAAGTAGTTTGATGGTACTTTCCATAGTATTATCCATTTAGTGTTACAGACAGCATTTGATTTCCTCATATTACATATCACCATGTGAAGCTTCAGTACGTACACCAATAATCTCAAGGGCTCTACTTGTGAACCCTCATGCTCTTCATTTCCCATGTACGCTGTTGTGCTTCTTATAGGCCTGTCTTCAAGTAACAAGCAAACTCCTTGGTCAGGCCATGGCTTTTAGTCAGGTTGCCTCAAAACCCCCAGGATCCAAGCCACATTTGAATCCACTTCATATGCAGAGTTAACCTCAACAAGACCTTCGTCTTTCTTTGGAGGATCACATTACATGACTTTGAAATATGTATCATTCTAAGTCAAAATGACATTTGGACAAAAATGGGGGTTTGAGATGTCTTTAAAGATGCCTAAATTCTGTTTATTCATTATATAAACACGATGCTGACTGAGGGCAGGTGATTTATTGAAATCTTTGCGAAAACAAAAGGTAGTGGTTTTACTTAAGTTGTTACTGGATATTTTGAAATGTTTGTGCACGAACAAATTTAAGCTAGCAGAAGTAGATTGTATATGCATATCTCAATCATGTCCCTGCCTTTCTCACCACCAACATCCTCCCTACTATTTATGTGAGTCATTATTAATACAGCTTATGAACTGCAATACATTTTTCAAGAGCTTTTGAGCCTTTTTTCTTGTAAAATCTATCAATTAACTTAGTTTTTGCAGAATCTATTTCACATACTCACTCCTGTATCTTGAGGAAAAAGCATGAGACATTATAAATTTGCTGATCCTGATTCCCCATTTATTCTAAAACATGTCTCTAGAGATAAGTTTCTACTCAGAAGGGGTCAGAGTGAAAATTTTGTATCATTTACATTAATTATTCCACTGTGAATCAGATACAATTCTGCAGCTGTGCTGGAGACAGCTTTTAAAGTGCTATCGGGTCACACAACTTTCCACGCACTGTTCTTTCCGTAGAATGGAACTCCTTCTCCAAAACCTTTTTGTTTAGTCTGTGCAGAAAATTAGTGAAAGCACTTCTTTGGGGAAGATTCAACTCTTCTGCATCTTTTCTGCATCGTATTCTAAATGCATGAGCTTACCCTTACAGCCACATTGTTGGAGCTGCACTCATCCAGCGCATGTGTTATTTAACTTTCACAGATCACGTTGAATACACTGGTTGGCTGATTAGCACAAATGTGGTTGAGCCATAGAGCTCAAACTGAGCTGTGCTAATTGACAAATCCTCTGCAAAACGTCGCTGGTTCACAAAACTTACTTCATTTGAAGTTATGTTTTATTGACTTTTGATACGGTATACATCAAGATTTTTTTATTATTAATTCTTGTGACGTGATATCATTCCAAGTCTGGATGGCATGTGGCTTGGAGGGGAACTTGAAAGTTCTGGTGTTCCCGTGTATCTGCTGCCACTGTCCTTCTAGGGGGTAAAGGTCACAGGTTTGGAACGTGCTGTCAAAGGAGCTTTGGCAAGTTGCTGAAATACATTTTGTAGATGGCACCCATGACTGCTGTTAAAGTGCGCCAGTGGTAAAAGGAGTGAATGTTTAAGGCTATGAATGGGGTGCCGATCAAGTGGGTTGATTTGTCTTGGCTTGTGTTAAGCCTCTTGAGTGTTGTTGGAGCTGCACTCTTCCAGGCAAATATTGCATCACACCCCTGACTTGTGCCTTCTAAATGGTGGTTACTGAGCAAGATGCTGCGCAAGGTAAATATAGTGAGAGATCATGACTGAAATCGAAGTGTGTTCCTCAGAAAAATAAATCAGTTGCTTCATCAAGCAAATGTAATAGCAGCTGACTGGAATACTGTAAGTGATAGGAATGTATAACCTATCAAATGGATAAATAAGATGAAACAGAAATGATAATATTTAAGCTGTACTCATTGCCAACCAGTATGGCTAGAAACAGGAGAAAGCAACGACTGGAAAGAATAAATTGGATTGCAATTTGTGCAAGTAAGATAATGGGCTTTAGTCATTGACCTTATGCTGTAGATGTGAAGGAGCAAATCAAAGAAAGAATAAGCAACAGCACCAGTGTGGAAACCTTGGCAAGCAACTGCAGATGTGTGAAAGGGCTATTGTTTTTGGGAGTTAAAAGGCATTTGGATCCAAAAGACACTTGTTTTTGGAATACTTATGACTCTTCCCTGAAAGAAACACTGATTCCCCCTCAAGATTATTACAAAGAGTCACAACTGCACTCTTGAAATCACAGGCTTTGATGGAGGAAATACTGTGCTCCACTGTTTTGTTAGGATCAAATGTGTCTGCTCCTCGGACAGTTCACAGAGATTTTCGTGTGGTTATTTTTAGTTCCTGGAAGCCTGGGAAGTGCAGGGTCCACGCTGTTAGAATGTTCTTGAAGACGCAGCTGTAACAGGGCCTCTGAATCTGATTATATGAAATAACAAAGATGTTTTGTATGAAGCACAAGCAGGAAGAAGTAAGGTGGGTGGCAACATCTATCATAACTCAAGAGAAAAATAACTCTCAAAGCTGTTGAAATAAATGTGGGCGAAAAGACAACAGACGTCAGCAGGTCTCACATATTATTTTCCCATGTATTGCAAATCTCTCTGGTGGATTTGAATTAACATTCTACTATTCCGACTTTCTATGCAGTGTTTGCGAAGTGTCAAGTTCCCTTCTGTGAAGCTTGAATTCCACAAAAATCTGATTTGTGAGTTGATATATCTGGCTAGCTGGACCGTGTTCCTTTTTGGCAGTATGACCTTGTATGGCAGCAGACAGGATCTGAGTTAGTACATTTTAATCACGCCATTTTTGTAGCCTGTCTTTGATTTATGACGCAGCTTCATTATTTGAAAGAAACAAAATCACACATCAGGTGTCATAAACAACTAATCTAGATAATCTTAATTATTATCTTATTCAATTGCAATTCCATTATTGTGGTATGATGCAGCTACCAGGATGGCAAAATGGACTTTGGTCTTTTTCATCTAACAATTCCTATATGTTCCTATGCTTCAAACTTCATCCATTTGATGATGTTGGATTTGTCGATCAAAGTGGTAGATCTCACAAAAAATGTTTTGACAAATCTTTTTTCCGTAATAGGTGATGGAAATTGCTTTGAACCTAGAGGGAAAAAACAGTAAAAGCTGGGAAATAAGAATACTGGTCCAAACTGGTCTTGTATACCTTCATGTGGAACACCAGTTAAAAACTGGGAAATAAGAGTACTGGTCCAAACTGTTTTTCCCTTCTGGGAAATGCTGTTTGGTGTGGAGCCATTGTACCTAATATCCACATGGCTTTGCTCACTCTTACTCCAAACATACAACACAAAAATTGCCAAACCAGATTTATGAAGACAGTGCCCTAACAGTAGTATCTAACTGATAACATGCAAAATTGTCCAGGTTTGTGTTACCCACAAAAAGTAGGTGTCATGCCTAGTACAAGGATGAAAATATTACAAATTTTAAAACTGTATTTTTTAAAATGGCCCCAATAGTTTTTAAGATGGCTGACAATACATCATGTGACCTTGGCAATATTAGCTCCAGACAGCACCTGAAACTCGAGCAAATACTTCACTAAAATATGAACAATCCCAGCCACTTGTGAAGCTCACATGTCCTTTTTTAAGGATGAACTGTAAACAACCAGGATTGATATACCAGCCGATTTATCTTCCTACCGCACCATGGACAATGGAGACTCAATAACTCAAAACGATGATGAAATGAGTCTCAACGACATTTCATTGTGGCTCTTCAACTCAAACACAAAGACCCTGGCTGTCTCAAAAAACTCTGAAAGACCACAACACAGGATGTGTATCAGCCCAACCCACTGGTTAAGGAAGCCATGTTTTTACCTGCTTTTAAAAGTTACAGCAGAAGCTGTTTGGATCATAGAGAAACATCGTGAAAGACAATAACAAATACATAAACTTTGTTCATGACATAGAACAAATCTATCCCAGTAAATTATCATCACATGGACTGCAGCAATTCAAGAAGGTGACCCACCAATACCTTCTCAAGGGCAATTTAGGATGGGCAATAAACGCTGGCCTGGCCAGCAATGCCCACATCACCTGAAAGAATGAATAAGTAAAAAAAAATTACATCTGAAAGACCACCTGAAAAGCCATTAAACCAGCTGCAAGACAACACAATCAAGATAAAACAGCTACGTCTTAAAAGAGGGAGGGAGAAGAAGTCTCCCCCACCATGTTCCACCTTCAAGTTCAACTCAGAGCTGGCTTCCTGGCAATTCAAGAAACCTTGTAGCTTACTGAGAATCCTCTACCTTTACCCGACCTCCATGCCAGCTACAGCAGTGGATCAGCTAAGAAACTACAGGCCTGCTTTAAAAGAGAATCATTTCAATTTGTAATTGTATTTAATTCCTCATCTGTATCTATTCATTGTGTGTGTGATAGTATGCATGAGACATCGTATTAAAACCTCCAGGCCAAGGGTGTGATACTGAAGAATCTTTTTATTTTTAAATTGACAAAATCTTGCTGCTGGGAATTATTCAAATTGGGGCAAATCATTCTGAGGATAAGAACATGCACTAGCCTCACACACATATATATAAAAAATACTTTGATCACAAAGAATAAAAACATAAACTCTGTCCGTGACATTGGATAACTCTATGCCAGTAAATTATAGACATAGATATAGATAGATTAACTGAGTGGGCATAAATTTGGCAGATGGGGTATAATATGGGAAAATGTGAACTTCCCAATTTGGCAGGAAGAATAGAAAAGCATTATGTTACCTAAATGGAGAGAGATTGCAGAACTCTGAGGTACAGTGGATCTGGATGTCCTGATACATGTATCATAAGAAGTTAGTATGCAGGTACAGCAAGTGATTAGGAAGGCAAATGGAATGTTGTTGTTTATTGCAAGGGGAATTAAACATAAAAGTAGGGATGTTTTGCATACAGTTGTACAGGGCTTGGTGAGACCACATGTGGAGTACTTTGTACAATTTTGCTCTCCTTATTTAAGAAAGGACATAATTGCATTAGAAGCGGTTCAGAGAATGTTCACTTGACTGCTTCCTGGGATGATGGGGGTTCTCTTATGAGGAAAGGCTGGATAGGTTGGGCCTATATTCATTGGAGGTTAGAAGAATGAGAGGTAATCTTATTGAAATATATGAGAGCCTGAGGGGGCTTGACAGAATGGATATTGAAAGGATGTTTCCTCTCATGGGAGAGACCAGAACGAGGCGGCACGGTTTAAAAATAAGGGGTCTTCCATTTAAGATGGAGAGGAGGAGAATTTTTTTTCTCTCAGGGGGTTGTGAATCTGCGGAACTCTCTTCCCTAGAGAGTAGCAGAGGCAGGGTCATTAAATATTTTTAAGGCTGAGTTAGATAGATTCCTGACTAACAAAGGAACCAAAGGATAGATAGTATAGTGGCATTGAGGCCACAATCAGATCAGCCATGATCTTATTGAATGGCAGAGCAGGCTTAAGGGGCAAATTTAAAAATAATTATTTTCTTCATTCATGGGATGGGAGCATCGCTGGCTAGACCAGCATTTATTGCCCATCCCTAATTGTTCTTGAGAACTGAGTGACTTGCTAGGCCATTTCAGAGGGCATTTAAGAATCAATCTCATTGCTGTGGGTCTGGAGTCACATGTAAGTCAGCAGATTAGTGAACTAGATGAGCTTTTATGACAATTGACAATGGTTTCATGGTCATCATTAAACTTTTAATTGCAGATTTTTATTGATTGAATTCAAATTTCACCATCTTCCCCGTCCTCAGAGCATTACCTTGGGTCTCTGGATTACTAATCCAGTGACAATATCACTGCGCCATCACCTACCCTGGCTTATTCTGAGGTTAATTGGAATAAGTAATGGCTAATTTAAGATGTTTTCCTGATTTGTTCACCATGTAAATTTGTGGGGAAGTTATTAGAATCGATCATTAAGGAGGTTATAGCTGGGCATTTAGAAGAGCTCAAGGCAATTGGGAAGAGCCAGCATGGTTTTGTGAAAGGAAAATCATGTTTAACCAATTTATTGGAGTTTTCTGAAGCAGTAACATGTGCAGTGGATAAAGGGGAGCCTGTAGATGTACTGTACTTGGATTTCCAGAAGGCATTTGGTAAGGTGCCACATCAAAGATTATTACAGAAAATAAAAGCACATGGTGTAGTGGGTAACATATTAGCATGGATAGAAGATTGGCTGGCTGGCAGAAAGCAGAGAGTATGCATAAATGGGTCTTTTTCAGATTGGCAGGATGTGACGAGTGGTGTCCCACAGGGGTCTGTACTGGGACCTCAACTTTTTATGATTTACATCAATGACTTAGATGAGGGGAGTGAAGACATGGTAGCTAAATTTGCAGGTGACACAAAGATAGGTAGGAAAGTATGTTGTGAAGAGGACATGAGGATGTTGCAGATGGATATAGATAGGTTGAGTGAGTGGGCAAAGATCTGGCAAATGGACTTTAATGTGGGAAAATGTGAAGTTGTTCACTTTGGCAGGAAGAACAAAAAAACAGAGTACTACTTAAATAGAGAACATCTATTATCATCAAAGTTTAATCCATTTAAAAGTCAATTTCTATCGTGGCCAAGGGCCAAATTGAGATAAGTTTCACAGTCAATCATTCCAAGTAAAATTCCAAGCTGTCCCAGTACAGCTACAACACTGGCATCTACCTAACAATGTGGAAAATTACCCAGATAAGTCCCATCCACAAAAAGCAGGGACAAATGGAATCTGGCCAGTTACCACCACCACCTCCCACAGCACCACCCCCCTCCCCCTCCCCAGTCTCCTCTTGATCATCAGCAAAGTGATGGAAAGGCCCGTGGACGGTACTGTCTAGCAGCACTTATGTTGCAATAACCTGCTCACTGATGGTCAGCCTGGGTTCTGCCAGGGTCACTCAGCTCCTGACTCGTTACAACCTTCGTCCAAACCTGGACCAAAGAGCTGAATTCAGGAGACAAAGTGAGAAGTCTGCCCTTGATATGAAGGCAGCATTTGCAGCAGCTGAGGCATCAAGAAGCCCTGGCAAAATTGAAGTAAATGGTAATCAGGGGGAATAGTCCCCACTGGTTGGAGTCATACCTATCACAAAGGAAAAAACAAAAAGCTAAAAGCTACTGCGGATGCTGGAAATCCAAAACAAAAACAGAATTACCTGGAAAAACTCAGCAAGTCTGGCAGCAACGGCGGAGAAGAAATCAGTTAACGTTTCGAGCCTTCATGGCCCTTCGGCAGAACTGGAGCATAGTTAGAAGAAAGGAGAAATATAAATTGGTTTAAGGTGGGGGGGGGGGGGGGGGGGGGGGTGAAGAGACACATTGAGGGTGTGGTGTGATGATTGTGGAGATGAGCAGATAATCAAAAGATGTCACAGACAAAAGGGTCAAAGAGGTGTTGAAGGTCGTGGTCTTTGTCTGAGAAAAGTGCTAATTAAGAATGGAAGACAGGATATTCAAAGTACAGCTCTAGTGGGGGTGGGGTGGAAAGACTAGACTAGTCTTTCCACCCCACCCCCACTAGAGCTGTACTTTGAATATCCTGTCTTCCATTCTTAATTAGCACTTTTCTCAGACAAAGACCACCATCTTCAACACCTCTTTGACCCTTTTGTCTGTGACATCTTTTGATTATCTGCTCATCTCCACAATCATCACACCACACCCTCAATGTGTCTCTTCCCACCACCCCCCCACCTTAAACCAATTTATATTTCTCCTTTCTTCTAACTATGCTCCAGTTCTGCCGAAGGGCCATGAAGGCTCGAAACGTTAACTGATTTCTTCTCCGCCGATGCTGCCAGACTTGCTGAGTTTTTCCAGGTAATTCTGTTTCTATCACAAAGGAAGATGGTTGTGATTGTTGGAGGTCAATCATCTCAGCTCAGGGTAATGTCCTCGGCCCAATCATCTTCAGCTGCTTCATCAATGACCTTCTTTCCATCGTAAGGTCAGAAGTGGGGATGTTTGCTGATGATTGCACAATGTTCAGCACTATTCGCAACTCCTCAGATACTGAAGCAGTCCGTGTCCTTATGCAGCAAGACCTGGACAAAATTCAGGCTTGGGCTGATAAGTGTCAACTAACATTTGTGTCACACAAGTGTCAGGCAATGACCATCTCCAACAAGAGAGAATCTATCCATCACCCCTTGACATTCAATGGCATTACCATCACTGAATTCCCATTATCAACATCCTGGTGGTTACCATTCAGCAGAAACTGAGCTGGACTAGCCATATAAATACTGTGGCTATAAGAGGAGGTCAGAGACTGGAAATTCTGAGGCGAGTAACTCATTTCCTGTGTCAGGAATGTGCTGGAATCCTCTCCACTTGCTTGGGTGAGTGCAGCTCCAACAAACTCAAGAAGCTTGATGCCATCCAGGACAAAACAGCATGCTTAATTGGCACTCCATCCATCTTAAACATTCACTCCCTCCAACACTTACACATAGTGGCAGCGGTTTCTACTATATACAAGATGCACTGCAGCAATTCAACAATGGTCCTTCGACAGCACTTTCCAAATCTACGGCCTCCACCATCTAGAAGGACAAGGGCAGCAGATGCATGGGAACACCACCACCTGCAAGCTTCCCACCAAGCCACACACCATGCTGACTTAGAACTATATCACTGTTCCTTCATTGTTGTTGGATCAAAGTCCTGGACTCCCTTCCTAACAGCACTCTGGGAGTATCCACACCAGATGGACTGCAGAGGTTCAAGAAGGTGGCTCACCTAATTGTCAAGGACAATTAGGGATGGGCAACAAATTCTGGCCTTGCCAATGATGCCCACATCCCATGAAAGAATAATAAGAGTAGAATGATGTACTAATCGTTAGATTAGGATCTTTACATCATCAGGGTTCAAAGTTTAACAGTCAATATAATTTGTTCATTGTGTGGATGAGTGCAGCATTAGACTCTTCTAAAATCTTGCTGTTTTACATCTTAATTCAGTTAGCTGTTTTGAGTTGCATAGTTGGGAGCCACTGCTTGCAGGTAATAAATACTGACGTTTGGTGTTTGGGAGCGACCTCATGAAAGAATAGCAGAGCGGATCACGTATGTTCTTAAGTGTCTCCAGACCCTAGTCATTTAAGACCAGAAGGTTATCTGAACCAGCCATACCCAACATTTTGCATGAATAGCAAGTCAGAAGCTCAGTCCTTTGATAACTGACCCTCTTGTTAACATCTCAGTGCCTTTCCATCATCTATAAATCAGGAGTACCATGGAGTGCTTTCCATTTGTCCACTTAGTTGCAGCTGCAACAATGCTCATGATGCTGAACACCATCCAAGACAAAGCAAGTGACTGAATGGCACCCTTGCCACTGACTCAATACCCATCCTTTTGTTCACTGCTGTTGTGTAGGTGCAGTACATACAGGATGTAGTACAGCACCTCAGCAAGCTTTTTCAACAATATTTCCCATCTCTGCAACCACTGTCGCTAACAAGGAAAAGAGAATGATCATAGGAACATTATCCAGGCTTGGGTAACAAGTGACAGTTGACAGACCCCCCCATAAAAATACACAGCATCTTGGGTTGGACATGATGGGCTGAATTTTAAATTTGCAACCTGCCCGCAGTGAGGGACCCCAGTAGCACATTGAAAATTTCATCACTATGTTTTTCAGTGGCTTTTTAACGCAGCTTCTGCATTTGCACCTGACTTCTGCATTTCCCAACCAATTGGAATAAACAGACGTGATGATGACCCACAGCAGTCTGTTTCAGCTGAAGCACCTAAAGGGGCCATGTGAGAATCATTGAAACATTGGAGCAGCCTTCAGGCACAGCCAGGAGCTACAGAAATGGAGACACAATGTAGCGAGGCAGCACCGCCCTTCAGCGATGCACATCTATATCTGATTGGAAGGACTCTAAGGGTCCGCATGGAGATCCTGTTCCACGTGGACAGGAGGGTGAAGTCTGCCTCTGCAGGCACGGTTGGAATTGGTTGGGGAGTTCAATAGCAGGAGTGTGGGGCCACCTTCCTGGATACAGTATTGGAAGAGGTTCAATGATGCAATCATGGCAGAGAAGGTGAGTGGTCTGGCACGTTTAACTATGATGTGCATCTAACTCCAACCCCCCCTCACTCTGCCCTCCCTAGCCTTCTCCTGTACCTCATTCTTCATGCTAACATGCTTTCCAGATGCATCCATCTCTCTCTGCCTAGGCACCTCCTCATAACCCCATTTGATCAGCCACGAATGACACTCATTCTTATCTTAATGCAATGTCACACCCATCCCTTATAGTGACCCTTCATAAATATTATCCATCCATCCACTCTAAGCATTCCACTTCTCACACTAGAGGATCCTTCTTTTCTTTCCTTGTAGGGGAAGGGAGCACAAAATACTAGGGAGAGGCAGAGAGCTGGAGGTGGCCCTCCAGTCATCTCTACCTTGACAGTTAGCTGCTGAGGAGCAGACGATGGAGATAAGTCAGGTCTCAGCATGCTTGGCCATTCGAGATGGAGATCTCCCAGATACCTGGTGATACAATTAAATATAACGCAGCCACATGGCATATAAAACTCAATTGTGTTGACTAGATACCAGCAGACAATAAAAATGATAATGTGCAAATTGAGGACTTAGTACCTTCTTACGTTATCTGTTCTAATTCATTTTTTTCATCTTCCACAGGCCCTTCCAGCACCAAGAGATGGTGAGAGAGGAGGATGATGGCAGTGTGAAAGGGTTCATTTTTAACTTGCACCAGCTCAGTTAAACTAACCTCTGTGGGATTGGCCAGACAGGTAGTTGGGTTGTCACATGATGTCTTACACATCAGAAGTAAGCAGGACTAGGTTTGGGAGACAGGCACAGCTGTGGAGAATTTCCCTCAGAGGGTGCAGGATCCCCCAGAGTTTGCTCAGCTGGACGCCAATGATGAGCCTCAGGGGAAAAGAGGATTATTCTAGAAAACGTGTAGGCTTCAATCAGTCTTCTATCAGTCTTTCCAGCCACACTGTGAACGATTAGAAAAAGATTGAAGAAGTCCATCTCTGAATGCAGCAAAGGGCTCTCCAGCTCTTGGTTAGCAGTGAAGTGTGGGTGGGCCATGACAGGAAAGCAAAGACTCTGTTCAAAGCTACACTTCTGATCTCTTGCCCCTCCCTCAGTCAAGCCTCCAATGCTGCCTCCTGTCCCGATGGCCGAGTCTGCCCTTGCATGTGCTGGCAAGGCAGTCTTTGGTGGGGCCCTCCCAGCCTTCAAAACCAGAGGATGTTGGCCAAGAACATCTGAGCAGTCAGAACAGGCGTCTGAGTAGCCTGTATGAGAAACCTCTGCTACAGGTTTGGCAACCCATTGTTATGACTGGTTCCCAGGCGAGGTCCCCCAATTTGTTAACTTCCAGATTGGGACCCCAATTTTGTTAAGCTCCCAGTTATGGAGGAATGAGCTGGCTCCCCTTCTTTATTCAACCCCCTTGGTTGGTCACAACAAGGTTAATTTAAAAGGGATTCCCTCCCACCTGGATACCTTTTCCCAGTCCAAATGTATTTATGTTTAAAAGGATCCGATTTAACCAGGCTTTCTTGAGTCAAAGAAACAATAAGTTTATTAGTTACTAAAAGCCTGAGAAAAAAATAATAAAAATGCAACACACATACACACAGGTCATAAATGAGAAGTTGAGACCAAATAAAAGTTTTAAAAAAGATATACGAATCAGTGTTTGGCTTGTCCATGAAGAGTAGATGGCAAAACCATGTGGCCGTTAAGTTGGGTGAATCTGGCAGAGCTGACTTCAGCAGTTTAGCAGTTGATCTGGAGACACTTGGTTCTATCAGTTGGCTGAAGAAACTGTCCTATTTCCTTTTTTGCTTGTGGCTTTGCTGGCTTGCCTCCAGCAACAGAAAGAGAGATAGCCTTTTGCCTGCAAGCTGTAGGGGTGCCTAGTTGATCTTCTTCTGCTGTCACAGCACACTAGCACACACAGATCAGATTGGCAGCTAGCTTTTTAACCCATTCCCTTATGTATTCCTGGAAGGGAAAAAAAAACAAGCATGTCTTTCACCCAGAGTCTGTTTTTTTACAAATCAGTTCATTTCCATGTTCTGAGATATAACTCAACAGGATATGGTTTTAGATGTCTGCTGAGATGTGGCAATCAGTCTTCATTGTCTCCGCAACCACAGGAGATTAAAGTTCAGTCTTTTGCAATTCATCCCTTCCTTTGAAGTCCCTCTATCTGAAGTAGGTCTTGACAACTTTTTAGGTACAATGTTCTCTCAGGACTAGTTGGTCAAGTATAATCCACATAGGAATTTCCCAGTAAGTGTTTATTTTACGTTCGTAGCCATCTTTTGCTCACTGTCTTTGCTTGTATGTCTTTATTAAAAAAAACACACCTTCCTTAAAAAGTTCAACATGCCCGTATGAAACTCGGGGCTGTAATCCACCATCATGACACTGTAAGAGTAATAAAAAAGGGAATGGAAACAATTTCAGTTTCACAAGTGTACTCACTCTGGTTTTTAACGAAGTAGAGACAATAACTTTTACGAAGAGGTTTGTAGTCCTAGTGACTGACTCAAAAGATCACACATCAAGATTTCACATTTTAAGACTTATACTTTAGCAAAGAAACTAAAATTAACATCAACTCAATATTACTTAGTAGATAACTAATACACTAAGCTACAGAAAAGATATTCCCCCCTTTACTTTCTAACACGACAGAAAACCCACGCCACATTTATATGTTGTGTGGTACGGCACTCTCCGTAGAATTGTAGTCTTTACAGGAACGTGTCCAAAATTATTACCAGCTTTCAACAGGCTCGCTTCTCCCCATTTCACAGAGTCATAATGTCCAGTGTCCGTCGAAAGAAATTTCGCTTGGTTTTCTGAGAATCCCCAAACCGACTCCCAGCAACAAGGCTCACTCTAGTGATTCCTTCTCCAAGCCACACCGGGGTGAATTTTTCAGTGTCCCATTTCTTTGACCAGAGAATGAGCTCCCACCAGTATCCTGTCTGTTGGCTAACAGAAGGCAATCTTCTCTTCTGTTGCTCACAGCAGCTGTGGTTTTTCCTTTTTCTGTCTCTGGGACTCTCTCTCTCCCTCAGGTGTTAAAAGTTAGCAACTGGACTGTCTGGGCCCCTTTCCCATGGCAAATAGGTCACATGGGCTTATCACTGGGCAGAACTTGTAGGCGCTCACAAGCCCCTCTCCACTATAGCATTTTATCTTGAATTAAAGGAGATAGTTTAAAACATAACCACTATAAAATCTCTCATTTGTAACATGTGTTACATTTCTGTTTTATGTTTATGCATCATCACACTTATTTCACTGCCCCTTTGTCCTTTCTGCCCATTTTTACCAGCCGCCTGCCAAGTAGCCTTCTGCCTTGTGAAGAATTGTAGGGATAAAGTTAAAGGCAACCAAAAAAGCAAATGCATGATAACTATTTGGTGATTGCAGACCAGCTGAATATTGATGGAGTGGAAGCCCTTTCAGTTGAAAACCCATGGGGCACCTTGATTGACGCACGTGTATAATCTGTGCAAAATAGATAGACTGCTGATTGTGGGACTGCTTTGTGCTGGGGTTGTGTGCAGGGATGCCCAATAGGGTCAGAATTTGTGTACTAGATGGCTGCACCATCTCAGTTTAAGTGCAATGCATCTGAATAAGGCCATCCTCAGTGTCTAATAAGTATGCGGCTACTGATGCCCTCGCCACATCAAACCCTTCCTCCTGCTGCTCTTCCTGATGCTCCAGCTCTCGCTGCTACTCACTGTGGGGCACCAGACCATTGTCATTCTGGAAACCCTGGCTGCTGTGTACTGAAGAGCATCCTCAGATCTGTCCGCCTACCTGGATCGCACATTCAGCATCCTGATTGTTTGCTCTATCACAGATCTGGTGTTCAGGTGACTTCTGTTGTAGTTTTCCTCGGCGTCAGTATCTGGGCTCCTCACAGGTATCACCAGCCACACCTTTACAGAGTAAGCCCCATCCCCAAGGAGCCCATCTGCTAACTCTGCTCCAAGGCATGGGTAACTTTGGGATATCTTAAGGAGACTTGACTGGCACAGGATGAATGCATCGTAGCAGTTGTCTGGAAATTTTGCACAGAAATGCATGATAATTATTTGGTGATTGCAGACCAGCTGAATATTGATGGAGTGGAAGCCCTTTCAGTTGAAAATCCATGCGGCACCTTGATTGACGCACGTGTATATTCTATGGGTGGAATTTTCTGTGCCCGCTGGCATCAGGTGTCATGGTGGGCATGAGTGGAAAATATGGTGGGACGGCCAAATATCGGTTTCACGCTGTCGTGAAATCAGTTGCAATTGTCCGCTCTGCCCTTCAATGGGTGCCCACGTTTCCTACTGCCGCACATCGGGAACTTCATTGTAATATATCTGCATATAATTATAAGCTCAGTTCATCAGAATCATTCCTGCGTGCTGGATCATCCAAGCATGTTGGCATGATTGCACACTGACGTGTTTCACAACTGAACATACGCGATGTGCTGCACTTCACTCTGGACTTTGAGGCTTGTTTGCCAACCTTGCTTCAGGCAGCACTCAAGGCAGCATCAGTGCCAGGCTTCTCAGGCAGCACCATATCACTTTTAAGGGGGCTTATGGGCAGGTCTCTACCTACGAGAACAGCTGTAAGGCGAGGGTGGCTTTTCAATGGCTGCAGGGCTATGGGGAGAAGATGGAGAAGTGGCCTCAGACAAGGGAAGAGGCTGCAGGGCTAGGGCATTGGGAAGCGGGGTATCCCAGGTTGTGTGTGGGGACACAGGTTGATCTGTGCAAGTGGCCTCAAGATGGTGAGGGCTGAGGAGGCAGTCTCCAGAGGAGATGAGGTCAGATGGAGACGTGAAGATGTGTGTGAGAGAGTGTGATGTGCCTTGAGCTGGCAGTGAATGAGATGCCAGCGAGTGTGTGGTGGCCTTGTGAGTTTGTGAGTTTAGAGTGATGAGCTGGTTGCCTTACCCTGGCAGCACGCGGATGAGATCATTAATTCTCTTTCTGCACTGGACGGTCGACCTCTTCTGTGCAGCATTGGCACTGACTGACCATAAGACATAGGAGCAGAAATTAGGCCATTCAGCCCATCGAGTCTGCTCCGCCATTCAATCATGCCGCTGCCACCACCTACCAAGCTGGAGTGGTGACACTGATGGATCTCCTGCAGCCAGAGCGGAGGTAGAGGATATTGCAGCGGGCTCCAACGATGCCCAGAAGATGTCCATCCCAAGGATGCATCACTAAATCGAGTGGGGGCTGCAGTCTTCTTGCCTTTCAGGGTCTTCTGTGTAGCAGCCCTGGGCTGGAAACACTGAGAGGTTTGTGCACAGTTGCAATTTAAATATGGTGCCTGACATATGGAAGCAGTGAGGTGACGGCATGGTGGGCAAATTGGAGGCTGCCCGCCAGCAAAATGGCGTGTTTCCTGGGAATTCATGATCAATGAAGCGGGATTGGGACGATACGGTGTGAAAAGCCGCCATTGCAGCCAGTGGGTAAAAAGTCCTTTTTCCCACCTGCTATTGCACTTAGTGTGAATCTGGGAGAATCTGCCTTATGACTCCCTAGACCTGTTGGAAGCCAGATGGAGGGATAAACTCAAGCGGTTGCTCATTCTGACTGGCCTCATTAGTAGCAAAGTGCATGTAAGTGCCATCCAATCATGACATTCATTACCTGTGAAATACAGTTGTGGTCAGCAAATCGCGGGATGTTCTCCAACTATCACCTGCAGATCTCCGGAAGGAGCAGTATTAAGGGCTCGTGTTGACCTTGACCATCACTAGCAATGCATGCCCACCTGCTTCACTTGGCAAGAGGTCTTCTTCCAGAAGGCTGAAAATGCCAGTAACCACCACCTGATCGGAAACTCTAAGCCTCCTGAGGTACGGAGGACCGCCAGTAAGCCCTGTGCTAAAGTTATCGTCTCCTGAGAGCTGCTGCTGGCACTGTTCCTGCGCTCACCTTGTTCCCTATCTGAGATCCAAGGTAGAGCTGCATAAGGATCCTCCATGCTGATCTGAAGATTGACAGCTGGAAAGTGTAGATCAAAGACAAAAAACTCCATAGTGTTGGCAATTGCTTCCAAAGGAGCGAAAGCACACTCTGCGAGCAAAGACTTTCACTTAGGCAATAAAGCAGGTATCAGATCTCAGTTTAAGCATTTCTTCCCTGTCAATTGCTCAGCAGCCTCAAATTGCACTGTCTTCTCTTTGCATGTGTTGGCCTATATCTTGTTTTTCTCAATTTTGCTTTCTGTATGCAGCTGCCATTCTGCCATTCACATCTCCTCCGGGCCTATCTTCTGTTTGTTTACTTGCCCTTTTACTATTCTCTTTGGCTCTGCCCCACAAACTCTTCTGTCATTTAAGGCCTCCCATCTTCCACCCTATCACAGACCTTCCCTTTTGTTTTTTCCCCACCCTCCTCCATTGGTGAGACCACAGCTAGAATATTGTGTACAGTTTTGGTCACCTTACTTAAGGAGGGACATACTTGCTTTGAAAGCAGTTCAGGGAAGGTTCACGAGGCTGATTCTTGGGATGAAGGGTTTGTCTTATGCACAAACGTTGTACAGGTTGGGCCTATTATCATTGGAGTTTAGAAGAATGCCAGGTGATCTTATTGAAACATATAAGGTTCTGCGGAGGCTTGACAGGGTAGATGCTGAGAGGATGTTTCCTCTCATGGGGGAATCGAGAACTATGGGGCACAGCTTCAAAATAATGGGTCTCCCATTTAAGATGAAGATGAGGAGGAATTTCTTCTCACAGACGATCTTTAGTGTTTGGAATTCTCTTTCCCAGTGGAGGCTGGACCATGGAATATATTCAAAGCAGAGTTAGACAGATTTTGATTGATTAGGGAGTCAAAGGTTATGGGAGGCAAGCAGCAAAAGCACACTCTTAACTCAGAGGGATTAAGGCCATAAACAGGCCGGCCGTGATATCCTTGAACGATGGAGCAGGTTTGAGAGGCCAAATGGCCTACTCCTGCTGCTATCTCTCATGCTCTCATGTTCACCCACATAAAACCTATTACATTTCTAACTTTTCCCAGTTTTGGTAGAAGGTCACAGACCTTAAACTTTGGGCAGGATTTTTCAGTTGGCGTGCGGGGGGGTGTGTCCCGACATCATCGCGCAGTCCCATGATATTTCGTTCAGCGGGTGCACGCCGGAGTCAGCCGCACGCCCGCCGATATGTAAACAGCCTGTTAAGGCCATTAAGGGAGTCATTGATCTAATTGTTAACACTGCCCATCCGATTTAAGGTTGGCGGGCAGGCGAAAAGGCCAAGCGGCCTTCGCTTCTTTTAGGAAACCTCGTCCATGAGCGGGATGAGGTTTCCTAAAGCTTTTATTAAATAAATAAATTTTCCATAAAATCAAAACGTGTCCCATCTCATGTGACACAGTCACATGGGTGGACATGTTTAATTGAATTTTATATCCATTTATTTAATAATTACAAAAGCCCTTCAATCTCCCTGAGGCTGCTGCATGCCTCAGGGAGATTGAAGCACTCTTTCGCACACATGCGCAAAAGAGTGCTGGCCCTGACTTTCCCTCCTCCCCCCACCAGCACAGAGTAAAATGGCAGCACGGAGCTTATCATGGGCAGCGATCGGCTCTGAGACCGACCCCGGCTCATTCCTGCCGAGCCCGCCCACCGCCTGAAAAATTCAGGCCATTAACTATGTTTCGCTTTCCACAGACCTGTTGAGTATCTTAATCATTTTCTGATTTTATTTCAGATTTCCAGCATCCGCATTATTTTGCTTTTGGTCCATTGTCCTCTCACCTTGTTTTCCCTGGCCGGTTCCAGGAAGCTCGAAAAACCCCACGCATATACAGTTAAAGTCAGAATTCAGGGTTGGAGAAGCAGATAATTAGTACATTACATCTTTAAACAACTGAACCGCCTGTCTCACGGACCTTTCCGGCACGTGACGGGTCGTGGTCAGGTTAGTTGGTGGGCCCTCGCCAGCTTCCCGACATGCGGGCAATTTCAGCACTTTTTAACCTGCAGCCCACTTGCAAACCTTGTAACGTTAACATTCCCCCCCCCATACCCACTCTCAATATTCCCCTGGGTCAGTGTTCTGGAATTTCCTGTCTAGCAACATCCTGGAAGCTCCACCAGCACAAATAGGTGTTCCAAGTAAGGCAATTAAGGACAATAAATGCCGGCCTTTCCAGCATCACTTACTTCCCGGTAACAAATATTAAAAAAACTTCTAAAGTCAACTGAGAAGAGGGAAAAGGAGTTAACTATGATATACTCCACAACAGCCTGTAAACACTGGTTGGATAGGCTTGCTACACATGAAGAATGGCACTTTTGGTAATTCACATCTGTTAAACACTATTTCATGTAGCTAGTATTTATTCAGAGATGCAAAATAGTCCCTGGTGTTGCCATAAAATTACAGTTTGTGGGCCAAAGTGCATGTAAGTGAACTCAGAAAAATCTTCATTGCTAGACCTTGGCTTGATCTATAGTGTATAAAGATTTTGTATATGAACAAACAAGAATGACAAATAGTCCACCTAGCCTATCCCCTATATTTGTGATGCCTTATGCAACACAATAGAGACAGTCCCCACCCATCCAAAGCCATATAGTCTCCTGGAAGACATGGAAAACCATATGTACTTGGATGAGGAATTCTCTGCCCCAGCTGTCTCTCCCTTGAAGTAAAATAGTGAAAAAACATTCACTGCATGAGCCAGCAACCAGTTCCACAGATCCACTATTTCCTGGCAAAGACAAAAACGTTTAACATCTAATCAATTCTGCTCGTAAAGAATAAGACCGCTGCTGCTCCCTAACCTTTCCAGTTGGCAAAATTGGTCCACATAAACAAAATCTAGACCCCTCATTATGTTATAAACCTTAATCAAATTGCCACAAACTATGGTTTTCTGAAGCAGCTCAATGATCTGGGTAACTAAGGTGCTTTAAATTGGGAATTAATTTTGTGGCCCTGCTCTAAATCTTTTCCAAAACCTCAATGTCTCTCATTATAGGAGGAGACCAAAACTAAACACAGCATGTTAACTGAAGCCTAACTAAGGTCCTTTACAAGAACAGAATGGCAATCTTTGTTTTGTAATGAATTGCCCTATAAATATAGCATAGAACCTATACCTTCAAGGCATTGGTCATGAAACAGTAAGAGAGTGAAGCACTATAACTCCGATTCATTTTTTTTTACTACTGGCTTACATTCTGTTCTCTGTAGGCTGTAATTATGCTCAGCATTAAACCAGCCCATGTGCATAACAGAACACTTCTGACATTTACCAAATATTAGTCCATGCCCCAACATCAAGATCTACTTGCAGTTGTTGAGAATCCTCTTCTGTCCTAACACTCACACATAACTTGGTATCATTCTCTTGTGGATCATTCTCCCAACACCTACATCCAGGTCATTAACGTAAAGAGCAAAGTTCTTAACAACAATCCCTAGAGGGCACTGGTAACTGATCGCCAACTGAGAACACCTTTCTGTCTATAGCCTTTCAGGCAATTCTGCCAATTCTCAATCCACTGCAGCAGATTAGCATTAATTCTGTTTTGTAGAGAATCTTCTTGTGAATGATCTTATCAAAGGCGTCCTGAAATTCCTGGTAAACAATGTCATCCCTTCATCTGTTAACTTCTTCATAGTATGTAAGCAAATTTGTAAAACCATCTTTCTTTTCTGGAAATTGTGTTTGGTGTTCCTGATAAAGTGTTCTTTATCTAAATGGTAATCCCTAATTATAATTTTGAAGTCAAGCTAATGGGTTTATAATTCTCCAGTTCTACCTTTTCACCTTTTATTAAAATCAAAATTACGTTAACATCATTCCAGCCTGAGGACAAGTCCCCAGTTGTTATCGGGCTAATAAATAAAAGTTTGCCATTCTTAGACTTGCCTTCACTGACTTCCACCACTGCTTACTTCTGGCACCATCGTTCCTGACACAGCAATAGCATTACTACCACTTGCAGTTAGGGTGATAGAGTTATGAATTTCTATGCTCCTGGTTCCTTCTACAAAGAGATCACATTGACATCATGCAGGCCTCATTATCAAATTGTATATAGGAGGTGATGGATGCTCAGCTTCTTTAGGACAGGATTTTCATTCATTTAAGAAAGCTGAAAAAAATGTGATTAATAACTTTCTCTGTGAGTTGAAGAAGGTGGTGTAGTGGTAATATCACTGGACTAGTAACCTAGAGGCCCAGGCTAATTCCCTGGTGACATGGGTTCAAATCCCACCATGGCAGCTGGTGGAATTTAAATTCAATGAATAAATCTGGAATTGAAAGCTAGTCCATGAAACTATCATTGATTGTTGTAAAAAACCATCTGGTTCACTAATGCCCTTTAGAGAAGGAAATGTGCTGGTCTGGCCTACATGTGACCCTATCCTCTGAAACGGTCTAGCAAGCCACTCAGTTTAGGGGCAATTAGGGATGGGCAACAAATGCTGGCCTTGCTAGTGATGCTCACATCCCATGAAGAAGAGAAGTAGGTCAAAGCTATAAATTCCAAAACCATTATAATGGGTAGGAATGGAGCAATATTTTCATGTAAGTTATACATTAGACCAAAATAAGCCCCTTCAGATAATGTTAGAATCATGTCTCTCAACACTTAAGTTTTCTTTTACAAAATGGCAGGACCTGGCATGATCTGGTCATCTGAATGCTAACCTGGGATTTTTTTTAAAAGAAGGTCATAAGTTTGCCTTGGAACTGTCAACAAGCAAGCCTCTTCCAAGAAATCACCTGACCTGTATGGTACTTGAGAAGGAGCTGTTTGTTTTGTTTGAACTGCAAAGAACTTTAATTAATGAAAACAAAAAAGCTGGGAGACAAAAAAGGCAATCACATGGCAGAGGGAAAAAACTTATGTTGCGAACCTACTTGCTTGGAAGTCAGTTTTGTTGGAGAATGTGCTGAGGGAAGAAGGCTCTCTCTCTGCCTTGCCTAAAATTGTGTGTGTCTATCAACCTGTAGCCAGAGAACCCTCACCTGAGTGTAACTATTCTGCATTTGGACCTGCAAAACTGAGAGTTGGTGAGAATTTCCACTATCACATGAGAGAACTTCAGGTCACCAGCGTTGAGACCCGGCGGACTTTATCCTTTGTTTTATAATCGGCCATCCTCCAAAGCCCATCTCTGCAGAGTGACTCTATCTGTTTGTCCTTTGTTTGTCTGTGTCTGTGTCTGCAAGTGTGTACTGAGGGAATTCTCTAGGAAGAGATAGATATTTAGACTTCCTGATTACAATTGTGTGTTAACTAGTACTAGCAACTTGTAAAAAGAAGTTTAGTTTTAAAATAAATTAATCATTCTGAGTTTTTGAAAGAAGCCTGGTCAGAGTCTCTTTTCTTATGGTGCTAGAGGTATGGGTACACAATTGGCCATTTTAGTTAGAAAATTAAACATTTAAATTAATGGTACGCTCTGCGGAGTAGTGGGGCTTGATAATTCACGCACTCCTCCCATCCCGGTCGCAACATAGATTGGGGGCTCTTGGTGGATTTTGAAATGCGGATAGTGGGTGATCGGACGCAGAATAATAATTGGTAAGGGATAAAAGGACGGAGAGCAGGTTTCTTATACATTGGTAAACCAAAATGGGGTTGGAAGCTGCTAAGACTTTTTTACAGATGGAAAATGTAACCCTGACTGGTTTACAGAAATTAACCAAGAGTAAGCTAATGGAATTGGTGGATAAACTGGAGTTAGAATTACCCGAAGGGGGCAAGGAAAGCAGACATAGCTGAGGTAATAGCACAGCATTTGAAACTGTTTAGGGTAACAGAGAGACCACGTTCTCCAGGGTGTGAGTCAATTGAGTTAGCTAAGATCCAGTTGTGAATGAAGCAACTTGAACATGAAAAAGAATTGAAAAAACTTGAATTAGAAGCAAAAGAAAAAGAACGAGAAAGAGATAGGTCAGAAAACAGAAGGGAAAGGGCAGAAAAGGAAAGAGAAAGCATTTAGGAAGCTGGAACTGGAATTTCAGGCAAGGGAGAAGAATAAAGAAAAAGAGGCAAAGGAACTGGAGAAGGAATGAGAATACCGGCTTAAAAGGCTGGACCTTAAAAATGAGGCCTCAGGTGCTGAGGAAGGTTCTGATGATGCAAAAATCTCCAACCCAAAGCCTAGTGGAGAGATGTTTAAGTTTGTGCAAGCTGTTCCAAATTTTGAGGAAAGAGATGTAGAGGCATTCTTTATTTCATTTGCGAAGGTGGCTAAGAAAACAAAACCTGGACATTGCTGCGATAGAGTAGGTTGGTGGGTAGAGGTCATGAGGTTTATGCTTCACTTTCAGAAGAGGTTTCTGTGGATTATGATGCAGTAAAAAAAGGCTATTCTTAGTGCAATTGAGTTACTCCCTGAGGCATACAGGCAGAAATTTTGGAATATAAGGAAACAGCCTGGGCAGACCTACATTGAGTCTGATAGGGTAAAGCAAAGTAATTTTGACCATTGAATAGAGGCATTAAAGGTACCAACAACATATGAAGCTCTTAGAGAAATAATTCTCTTGGAAGAATTTTAAAAATCACTTCCTGTAGTAGTTAGAACCCATGTTGACGATCAGAGGGTTAAAACAGCTAGACAGGCAGCAGGTCCACAGAGCATCACCCTCAGTCTCTAATCCAGCAACAATACCATTACACCATCACCTACCCTAGCTAGTCTATAAATCTAAAACCTTTTCCCCTCATCCCTCAAACCTGAGAAGGGTAGAAGACAGGAAGGTGAAAGGAAGGCGAGTAGCTCGGGAAGAGAAGGGGCAACTGGGAATACCCCGAAAACGCCTCCTCAGGCCAGAAAGGAAGGTGCTGAGGGTGGAAGTGATATTCCAAAGTCTAAGTGTTTCCATTGTAACAATTGCTGGAAGTTGCGTGAGAAATCCATGGGACTTATTGGGGCACGAAAGGGTGATTCAGGAAAAGGAGCCCTGACTGAAAGTACAACAGGTCATGTTGTAATGTTAATGTGAAACCAAGTGTGGACACTGCTGTGAGTTCAGGAGAGGTGAATGAGATACATGAGAGTTATAAAGAATTTTTGTCCTGGGAAAAAGTAACCCCTTATCCTTCAAATGAGACCGCTAAACCTATAATCATACTTAGAGACACAAGAGCCACTCAAACACTTGCTGGGGAAAGGCATAACTTTTTCACCAGAGAGCGCATTAAAAGCCAAAGGTTTATTCAATGGTATTGGTGGGGAGTATACACCTGTACCTTCGTACTGGGTGCCCTTGGAATATGACCTATTGTCTGGGACAGTGATGGTAGGGGTTGTTCAGCAGTTACCCATAGATGAAGTAGATTTACTCCTGGGAAACTATCTAGCTGGAGTGAAGGTTGTATCTTCTCCCATAATTACAGAAAGCCCAAGTGAGGTTAAAGAAATGGAGCAGTTGCAGGAAAAGGTTCCCGGAATATTTCCTTCGTGTGTGATGACCTGAGCAATGGCTAAGCAAAGTCCATCATCAAAGGTGAAAGTAATAACACACACAGATATTAGGCTGGCTGAAACTTTCATTAAAGACTTAGATAATCCAAAAGAGATGTTTAATAAATCTCTAGTTGAGGCTCAACATGCTGATTCAGAGTTAAGTAAGATAGCACAATCAGCCCAAACTGAAGCTGGGGCTAAGGCAGCTCCAGAATGTTATTACATTAGAAATGGAACTGAGGAAGTGGAAACCTTTTTACATACCTGCAGATGAGGAGTGGACACTTGTTCATTAGAGTTCCATTTCTAATATAATATACCGTCCAAATATCGTAAAGAGATATTACGGATAGGACATGAAATTCCTATGGTAGGACATGTAGGGATACAGAAAACTCAAGTGCGGATAAACCGGCAGTTTTACTGGCCAGGTCTTCATAAGGACATTGTGCAATTTTGTAAAACGTGCCATATGTGCCAGATGGTAGGAAAACCACCACATGCAATCGAACCGGCACCCATAATTCCGATACTAGTTTTTGAGGAACCATTCAGTAGGGTGTTAGTGGACTGTGTGGGACCGTTACCAAAATCGAAAGCAGGACATCTGTACATCCTTACTGTTATGGATATGACAACTTGATTTCCAGAGACCATCCCGTTAAGGACCATTATGGCTAAAGTAGTGGCAGAGAAGTTAACCCAAATTTTTACGCGATATGGATTAGCGGTAGAGATCCAGTCGGATCAAGGCTCCAATTTTATGACTAGAACTTTTCAGAACATAATAAGCAGTTTGGGTATAAAACAATTCAAGTTCACAGCATATCATCCACAAACACAGGGAGCTTTAGAGGTACCATCAAACTCTCAAAACAATGATTAAAGCATTTTGTCATGAATATCCTCATGATTGGGACAAAGGACTGGATTTTCTTTTATTTGCTACCAAAGATTCACTAAATGAATCTACTGGTTCTGGCCCTTTTGACTTAATTTATGGACATGAGATAAGAGGTCCCCTGAAATTAATCAAAGAAAAGTTTTTAGGAGAGAAGGACGAATCCTCTATGTTAGATTATGGCCCAAAATTTTCAGTCGGCGTGTGGGGGCGGGCCCAACACGCTGGCATGTAAAATGACGCGCAATGACGTCAGGCGTGCGTCCCAACGTCTTCGTACTGTCTCGCGATGTTTCGTTCGGCGGGTGCACGCCAGAGTTGGCTGCATGCCCGCCGATAACTGATTGGCCTATTAAGGCCATAAACGAATTAATTAGTGTCATTGTTTATGCTCCTGTCCAGCCTTAAGGTTGGCGGGCAGGCGAAAAGGCCAAGCAGCCTTTATCTTTTTCAGGAAATCTCATCCATGAGTAGGATGAAGTTTCCTAAAGCTTTTATGAATCAAATAAAAAAAAAATGAAAACATGTCCCATCTCATGTGACACAGTTTAATTAATTTCTTTCCGCATTTATTTATTTCAATAGCACTTCAATCTCCCTGAGGTAGCTCCACGCCTCAGGGAGAATGAAGCGTTCTTCCCCGCGCATGCGCTGGCCCCGACTCTCCCTCCTCCCCCCGCCCGTCTTACACTGGTCAGGCCTTAATTGGCCCGCCCGCGTAAAATGGCGGTGCGCAGTTGATCGTGGGCAGTGGTCGGCTCCATGACCGCCCCCGCCCACTCCCGCTGGGGCCCGCCCACTCCCGCTAGGCCCGCCCGCCCCCGTTAGGCCCTCCCACTCCCACTGGGCCTGCCCACCAACTGAAAAATTCAGCCCTGTGTGTCTGTGTTCCAGGAACACCGGAGCCTGCAAAGTGGCTCAAGAACATCTTAAAGTTTCTCAAACAAAGATGAAAGAATGGGCAGGTAAGCAAGCTGTGACCCAAACATTACAATCAGGGGATGAAGTGTTAGTGTTATTGCCATTACAGGGGGAACCTCTGAAAGCACAGTTCAGTGGCCCATACAAGGTAATTAAGAGGGTTAGTAAAGTAAATTTATAAAACACTAGATCGTAGGAAAAATAATTGGCTGTGTCGTATCAAAATGTTAAAATGATACCACCGCAGGGAGAAAGATGGGACCAGAATTTTCTTGTCTGCGTGTGGGGATGGGCCCTGCACGCCGACACGTAACATGAGGCACGGTGACATCGGGCGAGCATCCCGAAGTCACCGCGTGCCGTCGCGATATTTAGGTGGGAGGGCGTGCGATGTTCTTGGATGTGCGCCCGTCATTAATTAATCAGGTACTTAAGGCCTTTGAGCCAGTAATTGTCTGCAATTTTTCGGGGCCCGTGTGATCATCAGGACGTCGCACGGGCGCAACGGGCAGGCGGGTAGAAGACATTTGTATGAACCTCATCCACGGGCGGAATAAGAGGGGCGAGTGTGGTCGTGATTGGTATCTGTTAGATATTTAATTGTGAAAGTTACTGATACTTGCCTGTGTGAGCAGGAATACTTCAAAACTCATACCAGCTGCTTGGACAGGAGTAACAGCCTTCAGGTCAGGACTTTACAGTAAAGATCATTTTTGGGTGTTGCAGGTTTCAGGAAGCCTTCCCTTAGCCTGGGAAGGGAGGGCCAGAAGGGTCAGGACGCCAGGAGTGCACATTCACCTCCAGGGGAACCACCTTTGGGAGGACAGGCGCAGGCACAAGGGGCGCAGGGCCAACAGGAAGTCCAAGGCTGAAGGGGCCGCAGAAGACGCCAGAGTATACAGGCGGCGAAGCAGCTACCTCAATATGACTGAAGTGCAATGCCAAAGGAGGCTCCAACTCTCAAGGGAGACAGTCGCCTCCATTTGTCAGACGATAGGCTCTGAGATCTGCGTCAACTGTGTGGGTGGACACCCCATGCCAGTGGCGTTGAAGGTCACAGCTGCCCTCAACTTCTATGGCTCCGGTTCTTTCCAGGGGTCAGTGGGTCATCTTTGCGGAGTCTCCCAGTCAGCTGTGCACACTTGTGTCAAGCAGGCGACAGATGCTCTATTCAGGCATGCATTGACTTTCATCCACTACTGCTGAGACAAGGCCAGCCGGACAGAGCGAGCCAGAGACTTCGCGGCCATTGCTGGCTTCCCCCGTGTCCAGGGTGCAATAGACTGCACACATGTGGCCATCAAGGCGCCAGCAGGTGAGCCCGGTGCCTTCACCAACAGGAAGGGCTTCCACTCCATGAACGTGCAGATAGTGTGTGATCACAGGATGCAGATTCTACAAGTCTGTGCAAGGTACCCAGGCAGCTACCACGTCGCTTACATCCTCAGACACTCCCAGGTACTGGGGCTCTTCAGTGCTCCAGCCCGGCTGGATGGTTGGCTGCTGGGTGATAAGGGCTATCCCCTCAGAAGGTGGCTCATGACTCCTCTCCGCCATCCAAGAACAGAAGCTGAGCAGTGGTACAATAGGAGCCACACCTCCACAAGGACTGTGGTGGAGAGAGCAATCGGTTTACTCAAGATGTGCTTCCGACGCATGGACCACTCAGGGGGCACATCATGTGTCGCTGATAGTGGTTGCATGCTGCGCTGGAAAGGGGCGACACAGTAGAGGAAGAAGATGTAGACGCAGTTGCTCCGGCTGCACACGATGAGTCCAGCATTGAGTCCGAGGATGAGCACGCACAGGAGAACGCTGAGGGGGTAGACGCTGACCCAGGCATACTCCAGGGAGGCAGGGACACCCGGGAGGCTTTAATCCAAAGAACCTTTAGCTATAACACCACAGATGGATTTCAACACACGCCAGGGCTGCAGGCTCCACACTCGACACCTGAGTGCTAAATCTGACTGGATAGGAACATTAACTAAGGCCCTTGTCAATAAAGCTCAATGTCATATAACTCACTCATAATACCATGGGTTCCCGTCCACCTGCAGAAGTAAGGAATCACCCTGAGGCATGGCAACATATCAAAATTTATTGAGGTTACAAAAGTAACTTCAGAAGCCAAAAAAAAAAGGTGCTGCACATTACACCAAGTCTTAATGAACTAATATGGGGCAACATAAAAGCACCAGTGAGAAACCCACAGTGTGCCTAATGTGTCTTAAATTTACGCTTATGGATGTTACGTCTAGGTGCTCTCCCCTCACTGGTACTGGCATTTGAGACAGCCTGCTCACTGTGCTGTCCTGTTGGCCTTGATGACCTCGGCGGGTGTCCTCTGGCCCCTGGAGC
Organism: Cetorhinus maximus; assembly: GCF_964194155.1. Taxonomy (NCBI): domain Eukaryota; kingdom Metazoa; phylum Chordata; class Chondrichthyes; order Lamniformes; family Cetorhinidae; genus Cetorhinus; species Cetorhinus maximus. The sequence continues at coordinate 128,147,626 of NC_135883.1, forward strand.
CTTTGCTGGCCCCGCCTGGGAGGGAGCGGCCAGTTCCACAGCTGGCATCTCCCCAGTCGCCGCAGCCTCATTGGATGCCACGGTCACAGGCAGAGGGACAGAGGAGCTGCCGCCCTCATCCGGAGCGCCCTGAGAGGATCCCGCAGAGACGACAGGCAGCTGCTGCACCAACGTGAGGTCGCTTCGGACCTCCCTGCTCATCATAGATGAATGGGCACCGAGCTGTGATACTTGGTGCCCAAACCAACTCCTGCACTGGCACTGACCAGCTGAGGTCAATGCCAATGTGAGGGCTTACTGGGCCGAGCGCAACCCCCGGAGGCCTTGATTGGTCTCTTGGAGGAGCCTCTCCACGAGAGTCACCACTCTCTCCATGGAGGAAACATGGTGCTTGGCCATGAGGCTCATTGCATCAGTGATGCTCCGCGTGGACTCCTCCAGCACGGGCACTATGCCACACATTGCCTTATGTATCTCCGCCATCATCCCACACACGCTGCTGCACTTCCAGTGTTTGCTGCCTCATGGGCAATTCCAGAGGCACATCATCAGCCACTGACCGAGCATGTGCCTGGTCCCCTGCAGTCCTCCGACTGCTGGTGCCCTGGGCACGCCCTGTCCCCACCCGCACCTCAAGCGAGTGTGGATTGCCTTCACCGCTGTGCCCTGGGACATTAGCTGAAGATTTATTTCCCACCGAGGTTCTAGTATCTGTGCTGGTGCCTGCCTGGCAGAGAATGTGTGATGCTGGTGAGTCGATAAGTTCAGGGCCCTCAGGTGTGAGAGTGGGCCCCTGTGCCTCCTCCTTCCAGCCCTGCTCCAGTGATGCTGAAAGGAAGAACAAGGACATTTGATTAGTTAAAGTGGAGACAATGTCAATTTTCATGCCGGTCCTCTGGATCATTATGCGCTCATCCTTCCATAATCAATGGACAACCCATGTTGCAAACTTCAATCACTGAGCATTCAGCAGCGCCATGGTTGCTGGGACACACATGGTGACCTTAGTGCTTGGCAAACATACCTCCCCATGGCACCCCAGCCTCACCGCCACCGGTGGACCTGGGGGCATGGCGCCTCTCCAGATCCATGGCCTGCTGTTCAAAAGGAGTCAAGATGGCAACTGGGCCTGGCCTCCGCCAGTCCACATCCTGAAAAGGAGAGAGGAGCATTGATTAGTCCAGCCTGTACTTGGATTCCCATCGCATCCCTGCCAACCCAGCCAGAGTGGGACATTGCAGGGCTCCAGTTCTTCGTTACTCCACAGCTGCCGCACGCTCACACAAAGACGCCAGGGCTGACCGCCCACCCCCATTACCCAAATGCTGCCTCCTTCACATGTGGCACCACAAGGTGTAACCTTGCAAAGCAAGGAGGCACAAGCACATGGAATGCAAAGGCCAGCAGATGGATTGGTGCCCCGCCACTTGGAAGCTCCCCTCCCATCATGTTAGCACCCTGACTTTGACATGCTTCCCAGTTCCAGCACTGCGCCTAGGCGCAGATCCTTGAGTTTCTCCCCGATTCTCTACTCTTAGTGTCAGTGTCACACATGCTGTGGGTGCAGAACCCATCTCAGCACAACCCTCTCAGGGTCGACTACGCACGGGCAATATCTGCTGGCCCACTCAGCGAGGGATACATGCCGTGAGGGATTCAATGCTGTAACTGTACTCAGAGTTGTTTGGGGGCGGTGGGGGGGGAAAGACCTGACGGCTGCATTAAGCGACCTCAGCCAACATGGTACTTACCCTTCCCGAGCGCAGGAGATCATTGAATCTTTTACAGCACTGGACCCATGTGCGTTGCACCACATCCTGGGAGCTCACACTCTTGACCACCACCTCCCATGCACGTTTGGTCAGGTGGGGAGGCCTCTGCTTCCCGTCTTTCGGAAGCAGGACCTCCCGCCGTGCTGCCACCTCCTCCAGGAGGGCAGCTAGGCACTCATCCGCAAACCAAGGGACACACTGCCCTGCTGCCCCACCCTCTGGCCTTGCCTGCCACACTGCCCTGCCCTCCGGCCTGGCCTGTTCCTCTGGCCTACCCTCCAGACTTGCCTGCTCACCAGAAGCCCTCTGGTGAGCCCTTCTACTGGCTATTGTGAGCAGCCCTGCAAAGGCTGCCAGGCCTTCATTTAAACAGGCCGCCGGGTCGCCACTGGACCTGGCAGTCATTGCTCTTCCACTGCCGTCCGCCCACTCCCGCTATCCTCGGGAGTCGAGAAATACGCTGGACGGGCCTTAATTGGACAGCCCATGTAAAATGGCAGCGCGGACCCAATCACGGGTGGCAATCAGGTCCGCACCCACCTGCGCCCACTCGGCCCGCCCAACATGGGGAAATTTCTCCCCAGGGAAGAGCAGGTATGTCAGGTTGTAGCATATTGGAGGACAAGAGAGACAGTGAGAGTGAGATAGAAGGAGACTTAGACTGTTCACAACTTGAACTTCCTACTACCTGATTAGCTAACACTGAAATATTGGGACAGTTAGATACTATGGTTGGAATTTTACAGCCACATCACGACAGGGAAAAGAAAGCAAAGGTGGTATGTTCAAGAGAGAGCCAGACAGCTTTTGAGAAGGTGAAGGTGATTCCAACTAATGAACCAGTATTAGCCGCCCCTAACTTTGCTAAACCCTTCAAGCTGGCAATCGATGCTAGTGACTTGGGGATGGGTGCTGTCTTACTGCAAGAAGGTGAATCGGGCATAGGCAAGCCAGTGGGATACTTTTCTAAAAAATAAAATAGGCATCAAAAGAGATATTCTGCTGTAGAAAAGGAAACCCTGGGATTGTTACTGGCTCTTAAGCATTCTGAGGTATATATCTGACGCGGCTGTAAAGAAACATTAGTATATACTAACCATTATCCTTTGGCATTTGTGGAAAAATTTAAGACTCAGAATGACAGACAGTTCCAATGGAGCTTGCTAATACAACTTTATAACTTGAAGATTGTTCATATTGTTGGAAAAGATCAAATAATTGCTGATGCATTATCAAGATTGTAATTTTTTTAATAATTGTCTGGAAAGCAAGAAAATCAGGAAACTGAGCAGATTTTGTATAAGAAGTGAGTGCATGTTTGATTCTGTTTATATGTTATACATATCTTTTTCGGTATACTTTGTGATGAAGCACATTTGGAAATGGCATTTCTTCTCTTAAAGGCAGAGGCATGTTAGAATCATATCTCTCAAGACTAAAGTTTTCTTTTACAAAATGGAAGAGCCTGGATTGATCCAGTCATTTGGATACTAACCTGGGATTTTTTAAAAAGAAAGTCATAAGTTCACCTTGGAACTGTAAACAAGTAGGCCTCTTCCAAGAAATCACCTGACATATATGGTACTTGAGAAAGAGTTGTTTTGATTGACCTGCAAAGCACTTTACATAATGAAAAGCTGGGAGACAAAAGAGGCAATCACATGGCAGAGGGGAAAAAACATAAGTTGTGAACCTGCTTGTTTTGAAGGCAGTTTTGTTGGAGAATGTGCTAAGGGAAGAAGGCTCTCTCTCTCTCTACATTGTCTAAAATTGTGTGTGTCTATCAACCTGTAGCCATAGAACCCTCATCTGAGTGTAACCAGTCTGCATGTAGACCTGCAAAACTGAGAGTTGATGGGAATTTCCAGGGGGAGGATTTTCCCCTCGGCAGGCGGGCACAACGGGCGGGCCTGGGAATGGCCGTGATGACCAAGCACCGTCTGCGATCGGGCTCCGACCGCGATTTCACGCCGGCGGGCCAATTAACGGCTAGCCAGTGTGAAAGGTGTGCGAAGAGCCACAGTGCTGCTGGGGTGGGGGCGGGAGGACCGTGAGCGCTGAAGTGTGCGCGTGTGCAGGGAAACGGGCACAGACCTGCCTCAGGGAACTGAAGGATTTTAAAATGAAAAATAAAACTTTTTACATATGATATAAACATGCCCCCACATGTGACTCAGTCACATGAAGAGGGACATGTAAAAAAGGATGTTAAAAACTTTCATTTTTTTTTTAGTAACCGGTGGAAACCTCATCCCGCCTGTGGATGAAGTTTCATTAAAAGTGCAAAGGCCGCCTGGCCTATTCACCCGCCTGCCAGCCGAACGGTTGAGCGGGCAGCGAAAAATGCAACTTAATTAATTACTTAAGGGCCTTAATGGGCCTCTGAATTGTCGGCGGGCGAGCTGCCGCCTCTCGCGCGTGCCCACCGACTGAACGACCGTGAGAGTGTGCCATGACATCGGGACGCTTGCCCACGGGATGAAAAATTATGCCCCAGGCATCCACCGGGACCAGTGGCCCGTCTTCACACTCCGGAACTCCAGGCCGACGGCATCGAGACCCTGCGGACTTTATCCTTTATTTTATAACGCCCATTCTCCAAAGCCCATCCCTGCGGAGAGACTCTGTTTGTCTTTTGTTTGTCTGTGTGTGTGTGTGTGTCTGTGTGTGCACTGGCGGAGTTCTTTAGGAAGAGATAGCTATACTTCCCGATTACAGTTGTGTGTTAACCAGTATTTGCAACTCGTTAAAAGGAGTTTTGTTTTAAAGTAAGTTAATCATCCCGAGGGCAAAATTGTCCCAGATTTGCGCTAATTGCGGTAGCGGATGGGTAAAATGACACAATGGCGGCTTTTCACACAGTATCATCACAAACCGGACACTTTAATTATGCATTTCTGGGAAACATGTCATTTCCATGGCGGGCGGTCTCTCATTCACCCGCCACGCCATGACCTCATTGTGTCATCACACCAGGTGCCATATTTAAAGTGCAGCTTTGCGCACACCTCTCAGTGCTTCCAACCCACACCTGCTGCACAGAAGACAGGATGGCCCCTGAAAGGCAAAAAGACTGCAGACCCCAGGTTTAGTGAATGTGTCCCTCGAGCGCATTTTGGACATCTTGGAGGCTAGCCGTGATGCCCGCTACCCCTGTTCTGGCTGCAGGAGGGGCAATGGCATCACCAATCCAGCATGGGAGGTGGTGGCAGCGGTGGTCAGCGCCAATGCCCTACAAAATAGGACAGCCACCCAGTGATGCTACAGGATGAATGGTCTCATCCATTCCACCAGGGCAACTCACTCTTCTAATCACGCTTAACTCACACACTCACAAACCCTTCACACATCCACAGGGGTCTCAATACCTCAAGGGGCAACACCTCTAAATCTCACACACACCCTCACATCTCCATCAAGCTCATATCCTCTGGAGCTCGCTTCTTCCGCCCGTCCATGGATCCGCTCAGAACACAAACATTCCATGCAGTGCTATGTGTCCTGCTCACACTCTTCATCTGTTTCCATGCAGGAGAGAAGCTGGCTCATAGCGGCAGGGAGAGGTCCCTCATTTCCTCCGATACCTTCATACCCCCCTCCAAAGCTCATCTCCCTGACACCTTCATTCCCCGCCCCCCAGCCTCACACCCCCGACACCTCTTTCTCTCCTAGCCGATCCTAGACCTTCCTCTCCCACCCCCTCGACCATCATCCGTTGTGAGCATCAATGGTGACTTTCCACCTTCCGTGAGCTGCTTCGCAGCAGAGCCATGTCCATGAGAACCCACCCAGCATGCCATGTACGTTCCTCCAGGATCCCGTTTCTGTTGGGCTCCAGCATCTTCTGCTCCTTGGATGTCCGTGATGTGAGCAAGGCCCTGATGGTAAGTCCTGACTTCTGCACGTCACAGTTGTCAGGACGTGTTCTACACTGGCGTGTTTTCCCGCCAACGTGGGTGGACGATCCAACAGGGGGGATGAGTCCGGCGGGCTGGCCTTATGATGATATGCTGATGTATTACAATGAGCTTTCTGACATTCAATGGGCGGGAGTGCGGCCCGCCATTGACAGGCTGAGCGGACGATCGCAAACTGGTTTCAAGACATTGTGAAACTGACCTTTGGCCTTCTCGTCATATTGTCCACTCACGCCACCAAACACGCCCAGTGCCAGCGGGCACGGACGATTCCACCCTGAGTTTTTGATAGAAGCCTGGTCAGAGTCTCTTTTCTGGGTGCTAGAGGTTTAGGTACACAATTGGCCGTTTTGGTGAGAAAATTAAACATTTAATTTAATGGCATGGCCTGCGGAGGTGTGGGTCTTGATAATTCATGCACTCCTCCCATCCCAGTCGTAACAATAGTGAAATTTTTTACTGCCTCTACAAACTGCATTAACTTGTATGACATACCTTTGTGAATGTGGAGTCCGACTGAATAAATAGTTCCTGGGAAGCCCTTACTCCTGTTGACACCTCTTACAGCTATTAAATGTCAAAAGAAAGCAGATGCAATGAGGCACAAATTAAACATAGTCGTTCGGGAATTAACATGAAGTTTATGCTGAGATTGTTTGGAGGGAAGATTCAAATAAACACCACACAAAGTGTCAGGTTTTGAGGCCTCCCACCTGGAAGAACCAGGGCAGTAGTTGTCCCCATGCTGGAGAATGAATTATTGCCTTATTCCTACCATCACCACAATCTTTGCCGGATCTACCACTGGCAACTGGAGTGCTCACCAGAGCCGGTAAGTTCGTCTGTTTAAACTGCAAATCGACATCCTATGACACCCTTGGGGATTGAGTTTCCCAATGTAGGACAATAATGTGCTGTGCCTTCTCCTACCAATATTAGCTAGCAGTCAAGGAGAGCCAACAGGTAACTTATTCATTATTCCTGTGCTGGGAGAAACAGGAGTTCTCTTCCAGGTCTAACAAAACCAAACTGTTATAGGGTGGCCGAGTTGCACTATTAATGATAGAGTTGATCTGCAGACACTTCTTGGGTGGAAACTTTAAGTTTATTTACAATATACTCAGCAGCAACTACACGTGTGCTTTCAACTCCAACTCCATCCCTACACTAACTCCTGAGGTTGCCCGTGCTACTCTCCTATTGGTTACTACAGACGATGTGATCTTGGCTAACACGTGTTATTCTTAAAGGTACATTGCACTCGAAATAAAATCATAGTTATTACATTCCTCCCCCTTTAATTCAGCGATACATATTATATTTACAAGTATACATTTTTCAAGACAACATAATAAGGAATTTAGAAGTTCAGTCTTTCAGGTGGTTTCCTGGTACGTGTAGAACATCGCTGCTCCACAACTGCTGATTCTTTGTCAGGAACCTCCTTTTCCAGAGTTGCCTGAACATCAGGTGCTTCGGTGGCACTTGCAGTTCTGTATCCTCAACTCTTACAGGAACATCAGACATGTCAGCCCTGGGTTGAGTATCCTCAACAGGAAATGCAGAGCCGGTCATGATCACTGGTGGAACCAAATCTTGGTGATTTGTCTCTCTCTTCCTTAAATGGTCCACATGTTTACAGATGATCCGGCCTTCCACCTCCATATGGTAAGATAGGGGTCCAGTCACCGCACTTATTTCACCCGGTAACTACTTTGGTCCTTCCCCGAAGTTTTTCACGTATACCGGCTCTCCACAGTAAATTTCTTCTCGCGACTATGCCAGTCGTATCTAGTTTTCCGGCTTCCCTGACTCCTTTCCACCTTCCCCTCTAAATTCGGCATTATTAAGCTCAATCTTGTCCTGATACGATGTTTCAACAAAAACTCCACAGGTGTGACACTTGTTGTTGTGTGAGGGGTAATCCTGTAATGAAAAAGAAAGCGTGCTAGCTTAGTTGCCAAGGAACCACCAGTTAGTTTTTACATGCCTTTCTTGAACATTTGAACTGCCCTTTCGGCCACTCCATTTGAGGAAGGGTGGTATGGTGCAGTTTTCATGAGTGATACTGTTGAGGCTGATAAACCATTGAAACTCAGCACTCATAAATGCCGTGCCATTATTGGAAACAGCTACTTCTGGCAGTCCATGAATGGCAAAACTCTGATGGGTTTTCTCAATTGTAGCAGCCGATGTTGGTGACTTCATCTCATATACGTTCAACCATTTTGACTGGGCATTGACAATGAGCAGAAACATTGTTCCCAGGGAAGGTCGAATGTAGTCAATGTGTAACTGCACCCAAGGTCTACCTGGTCACTCCCATGGGTGTAATGGAGCTGTCACTGGCAACTTTTGCAGTTGCTGACATTGCACACAGTGTTTTACTAAACTCTATACTTCACCATCCATCCCAGGCCGCCATAGATAGCTGTGTGCTATTGTCTTCATTTGGGAAATTCCTGGATAGGCACTGTATAGTTCAATTAAAAGTGGCTCCCTTCCCTTTGGAGGAACTATCACTCATGCTCCCCACAATAAGATGTCATCCTGGCTGGTTATTTCATGTCTTCTGTTGAAGTACACTTTCATTTCATCAGATACGGGCTCCTGTGACCAACTATGTAGCAATTGTTCTCATACCTGAGATAGGTCTCGGTCCCAACTTGTCCAGTCTCTGATCTGTCGAGCACATACTGGTGAGGAATCTAAGAAATTTAACAGTTAAACAAGTTCTAGTAGAACAGGGACGTGCTCATCATTTTTTTGTAAAGGCAAATGACTAAGGGCGTTGGCGTTTGCGATTTGATTGCCAGGCCTATGTACGAAAGTGTATTTGTATGATGCCAGAATTAAAGCCCGTCGTTGTATTCCTACTGTGGCTATGGGTGATATAGCCTTGTCCTCACCAAACAATCCTAGCAATTGTTTGTGGTCTGAACAAATTGTAAATTGGTGTCCATGTATGTACGGTGAACTTCCTTGACACCAAAGATGATGGACAGGCCTTCTTTTTCTATCTGTGAGCATCCCTTTTCTGCTGTGGTGAGCATTCTTGGTATAGGACCTATTGGCCATTCTGTGCCGTCGTCCATCCGATGAGAGAGCACTGCTCCCATTCCGTAGGGAGATGTGTCACATGCCTCTCATGTGGTTGTAATGCACTAACATATAGAACAAGTGCAACAATTGTTTCACCTTTATGAAAGCTCCTTTCTGGGGCACCTCCCAAGACCAATGTTGGTTCTTTGTGAGTAGGGAATGCAGGGGGGCCAGCACTGTAGATAAATTGGGTAAGAACCGCCCATAATAATTGATTATTCCTAGGATTGATTTGAGCTCTGAGGCGTTCTTTGGCTCAAGTGCCTCTTTTATGGCTCTCACTTTCTCCTCAACCAGGTGGAGGCCCTGTGGATCTACCCAGTGACCCAAATAGATTACCTCCCTCGCTTGGAATGTGCACTTTTCTCTTTTTAAATGCACTCCAGCTTTCAAGAGATGTTTTAAGACTTCTTCTAAGTTTGCCAAATGCACTTTTTTAGTGAATCCTGTCCCCAATACATCATCTAAATAGACTACAACCTGGGGCAGTCCTTGCAGTAAATTGTTCATTATTCTCTGAAAGATGGCACAAGTGGAGGAGACACCGAATTGGTACATTGGTACAACCCTCTGTGGGTATTAATTGTGACAAATTCCCGAGCGACATTATCCAACTCTAATTGTTGATAAGCATGGCTCATGTCAAGCTTTGTATACCTTGACCCACCTGACAGCTTGGCATACAGGTCTTAGATTTTTGGAATGGTGTCCCTGTCTATCTTAGCTACTTTGTTAACTGTAGTCTCCACAAATTCGGACGCTTTGGTCAGGCTTATGGATGGGGTCTATGGGTGCTGCCCATTCTGAGAACTGAACAGGTTGTATAATGCCCAGTTTCTCTAGTCTGTTCGGTTCAATGTCAACTTTTTCTCGCAGGGCATATGGCACCTGTCTCGTCTTCATGAAGTGGTGGGTTGCCTCCAGATCGACATGAATCTTGGCCTGCAGGCCATGGATTTTCCATAGTTCGTCCTTAAAGATGGTGGTGTACTTTCTAAGTAGCTCTGGTAGCCCACTTGCTTTCAACTGGAAAATTTCAGCCCATTCTAACTTAAATCCTTTAACTAATTTTGCCCCAAGAGGCTTGGCCCCTCACCCGCTCCCACCATCATGGGTAACTTTGCTGCTTGGCTTCCATAATGGAAAGTTACTCTGCTTATGCCTTTTACTTGAATGGCTTCATCCGTATATGTTTTTAGCTTGGCAGCTGTTTCTTCTAAACTTAATTGATGTTCACCATGATTCAAATGGCTGAAGATTTGTTCCCAATTACTGTAGTGGAAACTCCCATGTCCACTTCCATTCTATCAGGTTTGCCATTTACTTTCACTGTGACAAATATTGGTTCTGTCTTTCCAACTTTCACATTAAACAATGAGTAAATGTCTGAATTTGTTGTTTCAGCCTCTTCTACATTGTAGATTTCATTGGGCTTCTTCTTTTGTTTACAAGCCTGCTTGAATCTTTCCTTGCATTGGCTCATCATATGTCCAGTTCTATGACAATAGTAGCATTTGATTTTTTTAATCTGCAAATCGCTAAAAGACTGATTGTTTCCACCTCTATTAAAATTATTCTTCAATTTCACTGCTAAGTTATTTTCTTTATTCTTCGGCTAGTGGGGACTGTTTCCCGCGTCTTGGCAGAGTCTCACTTTTTCGCGCCTCTTTCGACTGAGGCTTCCGGCCCAATGTGGAGGATGGCGCCATTTGGCACACCCTGTATTGCTTGTGAATCTCTTACTGTGCTTTCCATGGCCATCTCTAGCGCCTTCTTAAAATCCAGATTCACTTTGGACAATAATCTTTTCTGAATAGTGTTCTCTTTCACAGCACATGTCATTCAGAGTCGTACCAAACTCACAATGTTCCATTAACTGCTTCAAATTTGACACATAGCATGCAATTGTCATTCCCAGGGCTCTATTTCAAGAATTGAACCTGAACCTCTGCATCATGACTGAGGACTTTGGTTGAAAATGATCCTTCATGAGGTCCACCAATTCATCAAATCTGGGGCACTGGGTGCGGTCAAACTTTGAATCAAGCTGTAGGTTTTGCTCCCACAAGTACTCAAGAGGATCACTCACCTCTTCACTTCCCCCGTAATCTTGTTCACTTGAAAAAAGAATGTGAGGCGTTCTATATATTGAGACCAATTGCCTGTGGCAGGTTCAAAAGGATCAATTCTCCCAAATTGTGGCATTTTGAGACAGGGTAGCTTCTTCAATTCTAACGGAGCTTGCTACTTACAATCACTGGGCAAGGTACAGTGCCGATTTTTCTTTTTACGTTGATTTCTTTTATTCAATCCTGTTTTATCCTCATTGCCAGTTTGTTGTAGGGTGGCCGAGTTGTGCTATATAATAGAGTTGACCTGCTGACACTTCTTGGGTGGAAACTTTAAGTTTATTTACAATATATATACTCAGCAGCGACTACAAATGTGCTTTGAACTCTAACTCTATCCCTACACTCATTCCTAAGGTAGCCAGCGCTACTCTCCTATGGGTTACCACAGATCATCTGATCTTCCCATCAAGTATTATTCTTAAAGTTACATTGCACATTAAATAAAACCAGAGTTACTACACAGACCACAGTAGGTTTGGAAGGTGCTGCCTCAGGAGCCTTGGTGAGTTTCTGCAGTGCATCTTGTAAATGGTACACACTGCTGTCACTGTTCATCAGGGTTAGAGGTAGTGAATGTTGTGGATGGGGTGTCAAGCAAGTGGACTGCTTTGTCCTGGATGGTGTCAAGCTTCTTGAGTGTTGTTGAGCTGCACTCATCCAGGCAAGCAGAGAGTATTCCATCACACACCTGACTTGTGCCTTGTAGATGGTGAACAAGCTTTGGGGAGTCAGGGGGTGTGTTGCTTGCCTTAAGATTCCTAGCCTGGATATGCTCTTGTAGTCACAGTATTTATATGGCTTGTCCAGTTCAGTTTCTGGTCAATGGTAACTCCCAGGATGTTGATAGTGAGGGATTCAGTGATGGTAATGCCATTGAATATCAAGGGACGTTGGTTAGATTCTCTCTTGTTGGAGATGGTCATTGCCTGACACTTGTGTGGTGCAAATGTTACTTGCCACTTGTCAGCCCAAGCCTGGATATTGTCTTGCTAAATTCAGACATGGACTGCTTTAATATCTGAGGAGTTGCGAATGGTGCTGAACATTGTGCAATCATTAGTGAACATCCCCACTTCTGACCTTATGATGAAAGGAAGGTTATTGACGAAACATCCGAAGATGGTTGGGCCGAGGACACTACCCCGAGGGACTTCTGCATTGATGTCCTGGAGCTGAGATGACTGACCTCCAACAACCACAGCAATCTTCCTGTGTGCTAGATATGACTCCAACCAGTGGAAAGTTTTCCCCCTGATTTCCATTGACTCCAGTTTTGCTGGGGCTCCTTGATGCCACACTCAGTCAAATGCTGCGTTGATGTAAAGGGCAGTCACTCTCACCTCTGGAGTTCAGCTCTTTTGCCCATATTTGAACCAAGGCTGTAATGAGGTCAGAAGCTGAGTGACCCTGGTAGAACACAAACTGAGCAGGTTATTGCTAAGCAAGTGCCGCTTGATAGAACAGTTGATGACCCCTTCCATCACTCCATCACATCATGATGGAGAGTAGACTGATTGGGTGGTAATTGGCTGGGTTGGATTTGTCCTGCTTTTTGTGTATAGGACATACCTGAGCAATTTTCCACATTGCTGGGTAGATGCCAGTGTTGAAGTTGTAAATGAACAGCTTGGCTAGGTGCACGGCAAGTTCTGGAGCACGAATTCAGTACTATTGCCGAAATGTTGTCAGAACCGATAACCTTTGCAGTATCCAGTGCCTTCAGTGGTTTCTAGATATCACCTGGAGTGAATCGAATTAGCTGAAGACTGGCATCTGTGATGCTAGGGACACCCAGAGGAGGATCATCCACACGGCACTTCTGGCTGAAGATTGTTGTGAATGCTTCAGCCTTATCTTTTGTACTGATGGTGTTGGGCTCCTCCATCAGTGGGGATACTTATGGAGCCTCCCCCTCCAGTGAGTTGTTTAATTGTTCACCACCATTCACGACTGGATGTGGCAAGACTGCAGATCTTTTATCTGATCTGTTTGTTGTGGGATCGCTTAGCTCTGTCTATCACTTGCTGCTAATGCTGTTTGGCATGCAGGTAGTCCTGTGTTGTAGCTTCACCAGGTTGACACCTAATTTTTTTGGTATGCCTGGTGCTGCCCCTCATGGATGCCCAGACTTGAGTTGCTAGATCTGTTCAAAATCTATCCAATTTAGCAAGTGCCACTCAACAATGGAGGATATCCTCAATGTGAAGTTGGGACTTTGTCTCTGGTGGTCACTCCTACCAATACTGGCATGGACAGATGATCTGTGGCAGGCAGGTTGGTGAGGATGAGGTCAAGTATGCTTTTCTTCTTGGTTGGTTTCCTCACCAGCTGCTGCAAACCCAGTCTAGTAGCTTTGTCCTTTAGGACTCGGCCGTCTCGGTCAGTAGTGGTGCTACCGAGCCACTCTTGCTGATGGACATTGAAGTCCCCCACCCAGAGTACATCCTGCTCCCTTGCCACTCTCAGTGCTTCCTCCAAGTGGTGTTCAACATGGAGGAGCACTGATTCATCAGCTGAGGGAGGTGGGGGGTGGGGGGGTTGCCAGGGGTGGTGTGGTACTCAGCAGGAGGTTTCCTTGCCCACATTTGACCTGATGCCTTGAGACTTCATGGGGTCTGGAGTTGATGTTGAGGACTCTCGGGGCAATTCCCCCTCGACTGTATACCACTCTGCTGGGTCTGTTCTGCTGGCGATGGTTATGTCCATAAGGCATGATTCCTTGAGTGTGACTATAGTCTGTGGGACAGCTCTCCCAATTTTGGCACAAGCTCCTAAATGTTCATAAGGAGGACTTTGCAGGGTTGGCAGGGCTGAATTTGCCATTGTTGTTTCTGGTACCTAGATTGATGCCAGGTGGTCAGTCCAGTTTCATTCCTTCTTATTGACTTTGTAGCTTGATATAACTGAGTTTCAGATTTCACCATCTGCCATGGTGGGATTCAAAACCAGGACCCCAGAGGATTACCCTGGTTCTTTGGATTACCAGTCTAGTGTCAACACTACCTCCCCCTATTCAAACTTTTTGCTTTGCACTCATCAGGACACTTAGCAAGAATACCAATATAAGGGGAAAACAACAATTTATACCGAATGTGCTGATTGTTTGGCAAGTGGACTAGTAGAGGCATTGCCATGGAGAATACATCAGTGATGGGTGACTGACAGTTAGCTGCCAAGCATTGTTTGAAATTTAAACAAGGCAGCTTGAACCTGATTGGTCAAGATATTGCCCTGAGGAATGAGTCAGCGAATAGCAGTCACTTCTTTTGTTTAGCTGATACAAGTGCAATGTGTGTACATGTTCTTTCTGTCTGCAAAGAACAGGGTCCCATGTATTAATATGTGTAGCTTCTAGTACACATAAATGTGCCACACTGTGAGCCTGACTGACAACCTTAAATTGGTTGTCAGTGTAATTCTTAGCACATTGAGGATTATTTAGCAAATGTTGTCCAGTCACGGAATCACATCTAATGTTGGATACTGCCTCCGTGCCCTCCCCATAATAGAACATCACAGCACTTTGCTGTGGTTCAGTGCATAATCGCCAAGGACCAGACTTCAGCCAGGGAGCTGAAGAAGTAAATAAAAATAACATCTGGAGGAAATATGGCAGCTCATGCATTAAAATGGATTGAAGATGCAGGTTTATGCAAAAAGTATGAAACTACTGATAGATTCATTTCAACAGAGGAAGACTCAGCACAAAATTATGGAGAAGATAACACCTTACTTCTGCCTTTGCTGCTTTTTGGCAAATACATCACCTGTTGCTTACAGTTGATAAACATTGGGTATGAAATAATGATGGCTCGATATTTGACAAAACACTGAGTTGAAACAATATTTAAAAGTGATCTTTGCCCTTGAGCTGCCAAACATCTTTTGGCCACGACGGCTGAGACCCACACATTTTAATCCCTGGCATGCATAGCACCTTCAAAGGCAGCGCCAGCAAAGCTGAGCTGGAAATAAATCACGCCAAAAAAATAACAAATGGGATGGGGTGCTGGCGTATTTCTTCTTGTTATCGCTTTAGAGAGAAACTTCATTTGTTCCATATGTGTGTGTAGGAAACTGTATGGAGCCTTGTTATCAAGCATGGATGTTATTGGTTTTAATGAGCACTTAGGTTCCCATTATGACTGGATAATTATAATAGGCTATATTTATTGTTAGTGTTGTCGCAGACTAATAAGTAATGATAAATATTTCCTTATCAGTACTTTTAGCATTGATGACTTTATTTCCTGCAATAATGTTAGCCTTTACTAATCTAAGTTGCAAGCATTTGCAATGTAATTGTGCAGGCTTGTCCAACTTGCAGCCCACAGGCTGAAGCCCCTCTATGTGTCTCCCGGAGCCACTGTTCAAAGCCGGTAAGACAGGCTGGTAACGCAGTGAAATTCAAGATTTTCCAAGGGGCTGCTCCTCAAACCACAGGCCGTTCCTTTCCCGGATTTGCTGCTGATAGGCTCGCTAGTGAATGTGCTTAGGGCTGGCAGGCCTAAGGGAAGTGAAGATGCGGCAGGGGCCGGATTCTGGGGAGCCAAGGTGCGCCAGGCTGGAGCCCGGGGAGTGAAGGTGCAGCAGGGGCCGGAGCAAGGGGAGCCACGGTGCAGTGGGCCGGAACCTGGTGAAGCAAAGGTGCAGCAGGGGCCGGAACCTGGGGGAACCTGGCAGGCCTGAGGATGGCGAAGTTGCCGTGGTGTTTGTGTGTGTGATTGAGTGTGTGTGTGTGTGTGTGTGTGTGTTGAAGTGAGAGAGACCGAGAGTGAGTGAGTGTGTGTGTATGTGTGGGAGAGAGAGCGAGAGTGAGTGTGTGTGGGAGAGAGTGTGTGTGTGTATATGTGTGGGAGAGAGGGCGAGAGTGAGTGAGTGAGTGTGTATGTGTGGGAGAGAGAGCGAGAGTGAGTGTGTGTGTGTGGGTGGGAGAGAGTGAGTGTGTGTGTATCTGTGGGAGAGAGAGCGAGAGTGAGTGAGTGAGTGTGTATGTGTGGGAGAGAGTGAGTGAGTGTGTGTGTATGTGTGGGAGAGAGTGAGTGTGTGTGTGTATCTGTGGGAGAGAGAGCGAGAGTGAGTGAGTGTGTGTGTATGTGTGGGAGAGATAGTGAGTGTGTGTGTGTGTATGTGTGGGAGAGAGAGAGTGAGTGAGTGTGTGTGTATGTGTGGGAGAGAGAGTGAGTGTGTGTGTGTGTATGTGTGGGAGAGAGAGCGAGAGTGAGTGTGTGTGTGTATGTGGGAGAGAGAGTGAGTGTGTGTGTATGTGTGGGAGAGAGAGTGAGTGAGTGTGTGTGTATGTGTGGGAGAGAGAGTGAGTGAGTGAATATTTGTGGGTGGGTGGGAGAGAGTGAGTGAGTGTGTCTGTATGTGTGGGAGAGAGAGAGTGAGTGAATGTGTGTGGGTGGGTGGGAGAGAGTGAGTGAGTGTGTGTGTATGTGTGGGAGAGAGAGAGTGAGAGTGAGTGAGTGAGTGTGTGTGGGTGGGTGGGAGAGAGTGAGTGAGTGTGTGTCTGCCTTATTCCCAGTCTCAGGTTTCTCACTCATTCTCACCACTACACAACAACATATACGCATATACACAATGACTCACAGAGCCCCACCCACTCCCCTGAGCGCAAAGGTTGGACAAGCCTGTAATTGTTTTAGCAATTTGCCAATGGACATTAAATAATGGAAAAATAATCACCATCTGCTATTCATAATATTTAAATTCAGTAACAAACATCCTAACTTTACCTCAGCAGAATTTTTCGTGGAGGGCCCGACCTGCTGGAGTGTAAAATAGCACGTGATGATGTCAGGTGAGCGTCCTGAAGTCATCGTGCACTTGTGTGATATTTTGGTCAGCGGGCGCTCGCGGGAGTCGGAGTTATGTGTTATGGCCACCATCAATTACAATGCCAGTTATGGCCATTAAAGGCAATCACCCTAGATTTTAAGTTGCCCATGCAATTTTGCACTTGTCGCAAAGGCAGAACGAGCAGGTGGGTAACCAACAATTTGCTGAACCTCATCCAAGGGCGGGATAAAAAGGGTCAGCAGCATTGCCAGTATCAGTAGTGAGGAGTTTTGGAGATAGTTTGCTGCTGGTTGCTTATTGGTACTTGGCAGCTTCATCTCTGACCTGGGTTTCATTGTTAGCATTTCCAGGCTTCATTTCAGGACTCATTGGTGCCAGCAAAGCCCCCGGAGGATTTAGACCGTGTGGACTCTTCCAGGTATCAGACAGCCTTCTGTTACCCTGGTAATGGGGATTGTGGTCTCCGCTGGAGGCACCTCCTCTGAGGAGGAAGAGAGGAGCAGAAGGGAGAGGAGACCAGGTGTCCCTATGCAGCTTCCAGGGGAGCAACCTGTGGGGGGAAAAGTGTAGGGCCAGCAGGAAGTCCAAGGCAGACCGGGCTGCAGAAGACGGCACTATCCTGCTGCCAGGGTTTACAGGCGGCGATGCAGCTACCTCAATATGTCTGAGGTGCAATGCCGAAGGAGGCTCCGCCTCTCTAGAGGGACTGTGACCTCCATTTGTCAGATGATTGGGCCTGAGATCAGCTCCAACTGTGTGGGTGGCCACCCCATGCCAGTGGCTCTGAAGATCACAGTGGCCCTCAACTTCTATGCCCCTGACTCTTTCCAGGGGTTAGTGGGGGATCTGTGTGGAGTCTCCCAATCAGCTGTCCACAGTTGCGCCAAGATGGTGACAGAAGTTCTGTTCAAGCGGGCACTGACCTTTATTCTTTACCAGGACGAGGCCAGCCAGGCTGAGTGAGCTCAAGTCTTTGCAGCGATTGCTGGCTTCCCCCACGTCCAGGGTGCAATCGACTGCACACATGTGGCTATGAAGGTGAGCCCGGTGCCTTTGTCAACATGAAGGGCTTCCACTCCATGAAGGTGCAGATAATGTGTGACCACAGGATGCAGATTCTACAAGTCTGTGCAAGGTACCCTGGCAGCTCCCATGACACTTATATCCTGAGACACTCCCAGGTGCCGAGGCTCTTCAGTGCTCCAGCCCGACTGGATGGATGGCTTTTGGGTGACAAGGGCTATCCATGGAAAAGGTGGCTTATGATGCCTCTCTGCCACCCAAGAACAGAGGCAGAGCAGCATTCCAATTTGGGTCACGTCTCCACAAGGGAGGTGATAAAGAGTACCATAGGTCTTCTGAAGATGCGCTTCGATTCCTGGACCATTCAAGGGGAGCACTACAATAGCCCCAGAGCTGGTGTCACTGATAGTGGTTTCATGCTGCGCTCTCCACAATCTGGCACTGCCAAAGGGGAACCCACTGGAGGAAGAGGATCTTGATGCAGCTGCACAGGTCACAGATGATGAATCCAGTAGTGAGTCAGAAGAGGAGCGTGGTGAGGAGAATGCTGAGGGCATGGAGGCAGACCTCAGTAACCTCCATGGAGGCAGGGACACCGGGGACACCTTGATCCAATGCTCCTTCAGCTAGGTTACCAAATATCAGCTTCCACCCCATAGAGGCTGCTGCCTCTAACCTGGATATCTGAAGTGACTCTTTCATTTGTACCCAAAGACCACTCAATGTCTGTGCAATAAAGTATCCAGCCACTCACGTCCAGCATTACATACCGGCGTACCCTACACCAGAAAGAAAAAAGGTGAAGCATACTCAGACCATCAGAACCAAAGCAAATTGAATCTTATTGTCACTTTGAATGCATAATGATACTACCATTACTGGTGTTGATGTCCACACCAGCAGACATATAAACCAAACATAAATGAACAGCAAACCACCTGTGAACTGTCCCTCTTGTGCTCATGGTGCCTTAAACTTATGTTTCTGTGTGCTACATCTTGCTGCCCCCCCACCTCGCTGGCACTGGCATTGGAGCCAGCCTGCTGACTCTGGCGTCTTGGCCTTAATGACCTTGGCGGTCGTCCTCTGGCCAGTGGAGCCCGTGATAGCCCCGCCTGGGAGGGAGTGGCCAGTGCCATGGCTGGCATCTCCTCAGTCACCGCAGCCTCATCAGATGCCACGGGCACTGGCAGGGGGCAGAGGAGCTGCTGCCGTCATCCAGAGAGCCCTGAGAGGAGCCCGCAGAGATGATAAGCAGCTCATATGCCAATATGAGGTCACTCTGGACCTCCCTGCTCACCGTTGATGGACGGGCACCTCGCTGGGATACTGGGTACCTCATCCATCTCCCACACTGACATTAACCACCTGAGGCCAGTGCTTGCGTGAGGGCTTGCAGGTCTGAGCACAACCCCAGGAACTCCTGATTCTGTTCCTGGAGCTGCCTCTCCATGAGAGTCGCCACTCTCTCAATGGAGGAGGCATTTCTCTCAGCCATGAGGGTCACTGCAGTGCTCATGCTTCTCATGGACTCCTCCACAATGGAGCCTATGGCACGTAAACCCTCATGATCCTCCCGCACATCCTTCTGGACATCCAGCATCTGCTGCCTAATGGACAACTCCAGAGGCTCATCATCTGCCTTCGACTCAGCATCGTCCTGGTCCTCAGCAGCCCTCCAACTGCTGGCGCCCTGGGCACTCTCTCCCTCTGCCTGCACCTCAAGTGAGTGTGAAATGCCCTCACCAATGTGCACCAACACTCGAGCTGATGATCTATTGCCCATCGAGATGCTGGTATCTATGCTGATGCCTGGTTCAGAGAGCAGGTGTGACACAGGTACAAAGAAGCCCGGTGGTCCTCTGGCATCGGGGTGGCCCTTCGGGGCCCAGTGAGCAAGTGCGCGTTGCTGAATCTAAGGAAGAACAAGGACATGTCGTTAGTTAGTTATTGAACTGTCACTGTGCATGCCTGGTGAGGAACGCTGGTGAGATAATGGAGACCTGCATCACGGTGCCATTGTCTTTCAATAATTAATGGGGACTCCAGGTTTGAGGCTGCCATCAATGAAGAGGCTACACTAGAATGGTTACACAATTTGAGAGACTCACCTCTGCACACTGCACTCTTACCTTCATCTTGCATCCCCGCCTCTCCATGCCCAGTTACACGAGGACCGAGCCGGCTCTCCAGCTCAAGGGTGTCCTGCTTGAACCTGGTCAGCAGCTGCAGGCTGGGTGGGCCTCTGCCTGTATGTGACCTCTCTGCTTAGTTATGGCTTATCTTCTCCTGAAAGGACAGAGGAGCATTGATTAGTCCATTCTCTACCTGCAGCGCCATTGCAGCCTGGCCAACCCCTGCTGAAGAACACCTCGCAGGGTACATCCGAGTCATGGACCTTGAGCTGCAAGGCACTCAGTCCAAGGAGCCACGGGTCACCCCCGCTCCAGCGTCATTGTCAGTTGGCACTCAGACTCCAGCACCCTTGAGTCCATGGGGGGTCGGCCAGCCCTTAACACTTCTGCACACTGATCCATGCCAATGCTGTACTCACCCTTCCTGAGCGCAGCAGGTCATTCAACCTCATTCGGCATTGCATCCATGTGCGCCACACCACACGCTGTTGACCTGCGCTGCAACCTCCTCCCACGCCCTCTTTGTGAGGTGCGGTGGCCTCCTCTTCCCATCTCTGGGGCAAGGCTGTCCCTCCTGACAGCCAGCTCCTCTAGAAGGGTCGCGAGGCACTCATCCGAAAAGTGGGGTCCGAGTGCTCGCCCGACTTGCCCTCCCACCTGGCGTCTCTAGCCTCAATCTGACTCCATCGCTTGAGTTTGTTAATGCAGAACAAACATTCTTCTGCGGCTGCCTTCCAGGGGCTACCTGTGCTGTTTTTCAACCGACTGCCGGATCGCTATTGGACCCGGCAACCGACAGGCCCCAGCACCCCCCTCAGCCCTTCCCGGCCAGTGAGGAGCCTTGTTTCATGCTGTGCGGGCCTTAATTGGCCCACCAGCAAGAAGTTACGGTCGAGGGCCGATCATGAGCCCATGACCCGGCCGATCCTGGGCCCGCAGACCGTGCCCGCCTGCTGAGCTCAAAATCCTGCCCCTGGTCTGGCAATTAGAAATGAAAAGGATTAAAACATTATTACGCTGGTGTTGTCATTTCAGATCCAGAGTGGGAACAGCCATTTTAAGATGCAAGAGTTAACCATCTGAAAGCATTGAAAACTATCACATTACTTTAAATTGTGATATTTTTATAAGTGGGCTGTCATCAATCAGAAAGGAAAAAAAGGGCAAATGGTTTAAAGGAGAGCTGACAGCTCTCCCTGTGATTCAGTTGGTAAAGGCAATAAGTAACTTAACCCTCCAGATCAAATGGTCCCAGGTCCCAAAATGATATTGATTCTGTGCTGACTTAGCTGTCCTCAGCTAGGGAGGCATTAGAAATGTTACAATTGCCCGCTGACCTCACTGTTTTGCCACATGAATGAAGGATGGTCGTTTGTGTGACCTGCTGCAGGGCGACAATGCCTGTGGAGTCACATCTGAGTAATATTAGTACTATTGAGAGAGGAGGGACAATAGACAAAAATAGATATTGTCTTGTCACCCCCACACAGTTATAGCTGTGGCTTTATAGTAAAATGGACACTTTCCTTTTAAAAACAGAATGCAAGCTCAACAATTGGCTTTGAAACAAGATGGAGACATGTGGACAGGTGACTTTTGTGTCTACCAAATATACATGAAGCTGCCCAAGGAGGTTAACCTGCTTGACTGGTCAAGACATTAAAATGTAAATGACCTTTTGGAACATTCCATCGAGAAAGACATTAAAAATGCAACACATCTCTCCTGTGGGTTTAACTGCTATTATTGTCCAAATGTTTCCTGCAGAAACTGATGGGTATGGGGAAAACCCATTCGATTACAGGGAGATGCAAAGGCTCATATTCAAACCCCATTGTGTGTCAATGCTTATGTCATCAGGGACCATTTGTGTGGACCATGGGAATACTGATACTATGGTCACCTGACAGAAACCAGCTTGTGATAAGAAACATTTATTAACTTACATTTTGGAGAGCAGCCAGTAGTCAGATAGTCTGGGAGGCAAGGAGGCCACAGAGGGAAGGGATGCAGCCCAGCAAAGGAAGAACCCTGCCTACCATCCACTAACAGGCCGGGGAGTGGGGCTAACCGTATACCTACTGATTTGAAGAACCAAGCCAGATCTTCACTACTGGGGCTCAACTACATCTCAATTGGAGTAAAGCTAGAAACCTGCTATTGCAGGTAGTAAGCCACTGCAAATTCATCATCAGAAGCTTCCAACCTCCATTTCCTCAATGAACCAAAAGAGAATCATCAACCTGGCAGTGCTACCAGCTTCCATCTCGAAAGACTCGAGAGTAATAGTGACTTTTTGGACTTTTTATAAACCTAAGTGCATGCTCCCTCTCTTGTAAACACTTTTATGTGTGTGTGTGAGAGAGAGAGAGAGAGTGGGCAATGTTGTGAATACATTTGGTTTTGAGAAGTAAACATTTATTCTTTTTTTCTTCTTTTTTAAAATTTACAGGTAAAGCTCTCTTGTGTTTGTTCTTGAGAGTCACAACACTCAAGGGGTTAAAACACTTCTTTAAGAAAGACATCTTGTTGTGGTCAGTTGAGAGGTGGAAATGAAGGGAAATCATCAAACCACCTCACCCCTGTCCATAACAGTCACCATAATGGGGAGCTTTCAAGCAGATTAAGGTCCATGAACAACCTAGTATGGTCCTTCTCAAAAACATAGTTCATCAGCTGCCATATTAGTTGCTAACAGATGGAGGGAGCAGAGAAAAACTGCCACTCTATGCCCAATTACTTGCATTGATGTTTTTCTCAGCCTGTCTTGCCTGACCTTCTGACTCTGGCAAGGGCAAGATCCAGACACTGAAGCTTGTCCCCTGGGCCCAGGGTCGAAGAGCCGCAGAGTCGAAGGGAAGGAGGCCACACCCCCCTTTTTACAGCACCAGCTGCTGTAAACCAGGTCAGTTTAAAGGTCCAATGAAAATTAAAGGTCATTGAGAGGCTAGGGAGAAGATAAATGTCTAAGGTAAGGATTTGGGTGGTGGGAGGATCAGAGGTTGGGGGGGGGGGTGTAGGTAGGAGGTCGAATGGGATCGGAGGTCATAGGGGGATGATTGGAGTTTGGGGGCGGGTCTTGGGTTGGGTCAGGCTAGGCCTGCGGGAAGGGGGGGGGGTGCGCGCGGGGTGCCTTGAAGGGATAGGGGTTAGGGTGTTGGGCCTCAGCGGCGGTTGCGCCTTGGGTCAGGCCGTGTCAGGCCTGGCAGGTGTGTGGGAGGTAGAGTGTTGTATCTCGGGGGGAGGGGGGGGTGGGGGTTACAGGGGGCTGGGAAGGAGGGTGTTGGGCCTTGGGGAGTGGTCAGGCCTTGGGGGGTTCGGGCCTTGGTGGGGGGCGTTTGGGCCTTAGGCGGGGTCTGGTTGGAATTGGGGGGATGGGTGTGAGAGTTGGCCTCCTGTGGGGTTGGGATAATGGGAGACACCTAGGGGGCTGGAGGGTGGGTGATTCCTGTTGAGGGGGGAGTAGTCGGGGAGTGGGGGGAGACCATTGAGGCATTGGGGTGGGTGGGGAGTTTGAGGGAGGTGGGGGAGTCTTGTGGGAGTTGTGGCAGTCAGAGGTTTGGGGGAGTCCCCTGGAGGGGTGGATTTGGTCATGTTGGGCCTGAGGGAGGTTGTGGGGTGGAGGGTGTTGGACTTTGGGGTGGTCATGCTTTGGCGTGGGTTCAGGCCGGGCAGGGGGATGGAGGGTGGATGAGTTGGGGGTGAGGGTGACAGGCTTCAGTGGGGGTCAGGCCTAAGGGGGTGGTCAGGCCTCAGGGGCATGGAGGGAGGGTGTTAGGCCTTGGGGACGGGGTCCGACCAGGCCTTGGGATGGGGGAGTGCCCGGTCAAGGCATCAGGCCTTGGGGGGAGTAGGGGGCAGGGTATTTGTCCTTGCATGTGGTGTCAGGCCTCAGGAGGGGATGGGGAGGGTGTAGGGCCTCAGTATGGTTTGGGCCTCTGGGGGAGTCGGGCATCTGGGGGTGATTGGGGGAGGGTGTTGGGTCTTGAGGGGGGGTGGGTGACCCCTTATTTTGAAACAATGACCCTAGATTCTCCCACAAGAGGAAAAATTCTTTCCACATCAACCCTGCCAAGTTCCCCCTAAATCTTCTAAACTCTAGAGGATATAAACCTATCCTGTCCAACCTTTCCTCAAAAGACAACCTGTCCATTCCAAGTATTAGTCTAGTAAATCTTCTCTGAACTGCTTCTAATGCATTTACATCTTTCCTTAAATAAGGAGACCAATACTGGACACTACTCCAGATGTGGTCTCACCAGTGCCTTGTATAGCTGAAGGATAACCTCCCTACTTTTGTAACCAATTCCCCTTGCAATAAACCATAGCAATCTATTAGCTTTGCTAATTACTTGCTGCACCTACATACTAACCTTTTGTGATTCATGCACTGGGACACCCAGATCCCTCTGCATTTCAGAGCTCTGCAATCTCTCACCTCTTTTTTATTTGTCCTGCCAAAATGGACAACCTCACATTTTCCTACCTTATACTCTATTTGCCAGACCTTTTCCCACTCACCTAACCTATCTATATGCTTTTGTAGCCTCCTTACGTCCCCATTCACAACTTATTTTCCTACTTACCTTTATGTCATCTGCAAATTTAGCAACCATATCATTGGTCCCTTCATCCAAATCATTTATATCAATTGTAAAATGTTGAGGGCCCAGCACTGATCCCTGTGGCGCACCACTCATCACATCCTGCCAGCCAGAAAATGAGCCACTTATGCTTCCTCTCTGCTTCCTGTTAGCTAGCCAGTCTTCCATCCATGCCAATATGTAACCCCCTATACCATGAGCTTTTATTTTCTGTAATAAGCTTGATGGGCCGAAGAACCTCTTCTGCACTCTGTGATTCTGTGAATAACCTTTGATGAAGCACCTGATCAAATGCCTTCTGAAAATCTAAGTACAGTACATCCACCGGTTCACCTTTATCCACAGCACATGTTACTTCTTCAAAGTACTCAATGGGCAGAATTTTCTGGGTGACGTGCGGGGTTGGGCCCTGCACATCAGCGCGTAAAATGACACGCGGTGACGTTGGTTGAGCGTCCCAACATCACCGCGCGCCATCGCTATATTTCGCTGGGCGGGCGCGCGATGAAGCGCGACGCGCGGCCGCCATTAATTAAAGGGCTAATTAAGGTCCTTAACTCGGCAATCGATGCTGATTTTCAGGCGCCCATGCAATCTTCAGCGCACGGGCGCAACTGGCAGGTGGGTAAGCGACTTTTCAACAAAATGCATCCACGGGCAGGATATGTGGGCTCAGTGGGGTTGTCAATCTGTTCTACGAAGTATTTATTGCAGAAAGTGTTTTAAACTTGCCTGTGTGATCTGCAGCAGTTCAGAATGAATTCCAGCAGCTTTCTGTGTATTTTGAACCTTCAGTTCATCACCCTGCAGGCAGTAATCTTTATCGGGCCTGCAGCTTTCCAGAAGCCTCCCTTTAGCCTGGGTATGGGTTCTGACATCTCCACTGGAGGCAGCTTCTCTGAGGAGGAAGGAAGGGCTAGAATAAGGAGGAGGCCAGGAGTGCACAATCAGCCTCCAGGGGAGCCACCTTTGGGAGTACAGGCGCAGGCATAAGGGGCGCAGGGCCAAGAGGTTGTCCAAGGTGGAAGGGGCCGCAGAAGACACCACTATCCTGATGCCAGGGTATACAGGTGGCGAAGCAGCTACCTCAATATGTCTGAGGTGCAGTGCCAAGGAGGCTCCGACTGTCAAGGGAGACAGGCAACTATATCTGTCAGATGATTGGGCCTGAGATCTCCCCTAACTGTGTGGGTGGACACCCCATGCCATGGGCTCTGAAGCTCACAGTTACCCTCCACTTCTATGCATCTGGCTCCTTCCAGGGCTCAGTGGGAGTTCTTTGTGCTGTCTCCCAATCAGCTGTCCACACTTGTGTCAAGCAGGTTACAGACACTCTGTTCAGACATGCATTGACCTTCATCCACTTCCGCTGCGACCAGGCAAGCCGGACACAGCGAGCCAGAGGCTTCGCGGCTGTTGCTGGCTTCCCCCGTGTCCAGGGTGCAATAGACTGCACACATGTGGCCATCAAGGCACCAGGAGGTGAGCCCGGTGCCTTCGTCAACAGGAAGGGCTTCCACCCCATGAACGTGCAGATAGTGTGTGACAACAGGATGCTTATTCAACAAGTCTGTGCAAGGTACCCAGGCAGCTCCCACGACGCCTACATCCTCAACACTCCCAGGTGCCGGGGCTCTTCAGTGCTCCAGCCCGGCTGGATGGATGGCTGCTGGGTGACAAGGGTTATCCCCTCAAAAGGTGACTCATGACGCCTCTCCGCCATCCAAGAACAGAATCTGAGCAGCGGTACAATAGGAGCCACGGCACCACAAGGGCTGTAGAGAAGAGAGCCGTTGGTTTTCACAAGATGCACTTTCGTTGCCTGGACCACTCAGGGGGCGCACTCCAGCACACCCCAGATCGTGTCCCTGTGATAGTGGTAGCATGCTGCACTCTGCACAATCTTGCACTTGACGCAGTGGATGCGGCTGCACACAATGAATCCAGCAGTGGTTCGGAGGATGAGGAAGCACAGGGCAATGATGAGGTGCTGAATGCTGACCTGGCACTACACCAAGGAGGCAGGGACACCCGGGAGACTTTAATCCAATGAACCTTCAGCTAGCTCCACACAAATGGATCTGGAGGACCAGCTTGCCTGGCGCTTCCATACATGGCACTTAAGTGCTACATCTTCCACCTTATCAGCTGCAACTATGGGCTTTGTGCACAAACTTCAATGTCCACTCAAACACTCATGACATGTCTATAAAACATACAAATGTAGCACAAAGGAGCCATCCTCAGCCATGGTAACACATGTGGATTTTATTTTGATCCATCATATGGTCCAACAAAATTAATTCCAAACGTTGTTACAACATCAAAAAATAAAAATTCCTTAATCTAGGGCCAAAACAAAAGCACGAGTGAGAAACCCGTGGTGTGCCTTATGCTTATGTTTGCGGGTGCTACATCTGGGTGCTGCCCCACAGCTCGGAGTGGCTTCTGAGGCAGCCCGCTCACTGTGCTGTTCTGTTAGCCTCGATGACCTTGGCAGTCGTCCTCTGGCCTGTGGAGCCTGTGCTGACCCCGCCTGGGAGGGAGTGGCCAGTTCCACAGCTGGTATCTCCCCAGTCGTCGCAGCCTCAACGGATGCAATTGTCACTGGCAGAGGGGCGGAGGAGCTGCTGCCCTCATCCGGAGCGCCCTGAGAGGAGCTCACAGTGACAACAGGCAGCTGCTGCGCCGATGTGAGGTCGCTTTGGACCTCCCTGCTCACCGCAGCTGGATGGGCACTGAACTGGGACACTTGGTGCCCAGACCATCTCCCACATTGCCAATGACCAGCTGTGGCCACTGGCGCTGTGAGGGCTTGCAGGTCCGAACGTATCCCCAGGAAAAGCTAGTTGTTCTGCTGGAAGCCCCTCTCCAGGAGAGTGGCCAATCTCTCCATGGAGGAAGCATGACACTCTGACATGAGGCTCATGCCATCATTGATGCTCCACCTGGTTTCCTCCACCATGGAGACCAAGCAAAGCACCCTCTCACTCCCAGATGCTCCCGCACACCCAGCCGCATTTCCTGCAGCTGCTGCATCGCGGACGACTCCAGAGGCATATCATCAGGTGCCGACTGAGCATGTGCCTGGTCCCCTGCAGCCCTCCAGCTGCTGGTGCCATCGGCACTCTCTGTCTCTGCCAACTCCTCCAGCGATTGCGAAATGCCCTCTCCACTGTGCCCCAGGACACTAGCCGATATAACAATTCCCACTGATGTGCTAGTCTCTGCGCTGGTGCCTGCCTCGCTGAAAAGGTGTGATGCAGCTGACAGTTCAGGCCCTTCAGGTGTGAGAGGGGGCATCTGCAATTCCTCCTGGCGGCTATGCTCTGACGATGTTTAAATAAACAACAAGGACAGTGGATCAGTTAGCGTGCACACAGTGACACACTTCATCCCTTTCCCCCTGGCTCATAATGCGCTCAACCTTCCAGAACCTAAGGAGGCAAACATTGGTGGGGTGGCAAATAGTCAGGAGGAAACCCAAACATTATGGGCGGATACAGACGGGCTGGTCAGATGGCCTAAGGAATGCCAAATCGAATGTTATGTGGATAAGTGTGAGGTGCTGCACTTGGGCAGGAGAAACAAGGTACAGGAATACACGAGGAATGGTAGGACTGTGGAAAGTAAGGATGATTAGAGGGACCTTGCTGGGCATGTCGACAGGCCCGTTAAGGTAGCGGGACAGGAACATAAAGCGTTTAAGAAGGTAAAAGCCATACTTGCCTTTATTAGCCGAGGAATAGAATGTAAGAACAGGGAGATCATGTTGCAAGTGCAGAAAACGCTGTCGAGGCCACAGCTACACTTCTGCGTTCAGTTGTGACCTGCACTTCATGGGAGGGATGTGATTAGAGTGGAGAGAGTGCAGAGGTTCGTGACCAGGATGCATGCCGGCCTGGAGAGTTGGAGTTATGAGGAAACATAGCATATACTGGTGAAATTTGCCGTGGAGCACAGGAGATTGACAGGTGACATTACTGAGCTTCATAACATTATGAGGGGCATATATCGGGTGGATAGAAAGCAACATTTCCCCTTGGCAGAGGGATGTCTAACCTGGTGGCATTTATTTAAGGTAAGGGGCATGAGGTTGACAGGTGAGGTGAGGAGGAACTTTTGGGCAGAGTAATGTGGCACTGGCTGAAAGGGTGGTGGAGGCAGAAACCCTCCTAAGATGCAATAAATATTTGGATGTGCAGTAGCGATGCCATGGCATACAAGGCAATGGGGATAGTGGTCAGAAATGGGATAAAGTGACTTTGGAAGGTGCTAGACACGCGCATCCTCAAAGGGCCAAGGGATCTTTGTGTATGACCCACACGTCTGACTGTCTCAGTCTGTGAATGAGCAGTGTTGCTGCATTAACGATTCCAACAATCATCAGTGCTTTGGATGGTGGGAAGACAGAGTGGATGGGACTGTGGGCATCAAATACCTGGCCGCTCCACCTCAGCCTCACTGACATCTGTGGACCTGGGTGCATGGCGCGTTTCTACCTCCAGGGCCTCCTGTTCAAAACGGGTCAAGATGACGAGCTGGGCCTGGCTGCCTCCAGTGCGCGAACGTTCATGCGCATTATGCACATTTTTCTCTTGCAAAACAGAGAAGAGCATTTATTGGGGCTGATCTCTCATGTACTCTGCACGCGCACGCCGCACCCCAACCACAGTGGCCCATCTGACACCTCCGGTGCCTCCTGTCCACACTACTGGTGATCGGTCACAAAAATATAGTATGGCTGCTCCCAACTCCCCCCCCCCCCCCCCCCCCCAACGCAGTGGCCACCTTGGACACATTCTGCGTCCATCACTTGCAGAAACACACGGTCTTATCTCCCATGACAAGGAGGCGCAACTAGGTGCAGCGCCAAGGGCACCAGATGGCTCTTGGCCATGAGAACTTGAGACTCCCCTTCCACCATCTCATCACCGTGAATAGGACATGTGTTGGAGTTATGAGTATGCGCCTAGCTGCATCTCCTACAAGTTGCCCCCAGACTACTCATGTGCGACTAAGACCAACACATGGTGCGGGGAGAACCCATCTTCTAATGAACCACTGAGGCTGATGTAAGCATGGTCACTATCTGCTTGACCACTCAGCATGCGCCAAATGCTCAACATGAGTCAATGCAATCACAACATTAAGACTTGGGGAGGGGGGGGAGCCCTCAAAGGCTAAGGCTACCTGCTGGGTTAAATGCCCGAGGCCAACATGGTACTCACCTTTCCAGAGCACAACAAATCGTTGAACCGCTTACAGCACTGGATCCAGGTGCGCCGCACCACGACCCTGGAGCTCACCACCTCCGCCACCTCCTCCCAGGCACGTTTCGTCATGTGGGGGACCCTCCTCCTCCCATCCTGGGGAAACAGGACCTCTCGCCGTGCTGCCACCTCCCCGACAAGGGCAGCAAGGCAGTCATTGGAAAAGGGAGGGGCACATTGGTCCCCCTGCTGGCCTGCCCTGCAGCCTGCCCTGCTCTTGGCCCACACCCTGCAGCCTGCCCTCCTCCTCTGGCCTTCCCTCTACATTGGCCTGTTGTGCAGACCCCCTGCGGTGCCACCTGTAGCTGGCCATTGTGAACAGTCTAAAGGAGGCTGCTTGGCCTTTTTTTTATTCAGACTCCTGGGTCGCCATTGGACCCGGCGATCTGTACACACCCGCTGCAAATTTAAGACTCTCGTTCTCCACGGGACTGGGAAATGTGCTGGGCGGGCCTTAATTGGCCCACCCGCGCAAAATGGCGGCGCGGCCCGCATCAGCTTCAGGTCCGCCTAACGGAAAATTTAGGCCAATAAATTGGTTAAACATGATTTCCCTTACACAAAACCATGCGATTCTGCCTGATTTCCTTGAATTTTTCGAAGTGCCCTGTTATAACATCTTGAACATGGGACTGAATAACACAAGGGGGGGGAGGGGGGGGGGGGGGGGGGAGTGACGGAGTTGGATGGCTCGCATCCCCCCGACCCACTGGAAGCAAAGTAGGCCTGGAGCCAATCAGCTCCATGCTGGCCTGCCCCGCAGCCATAAGTTGCCGTGGGCAGATTAAACAGGGCCAGCATGGGACTTTCGCTCCTCACTAGGGAGGAAGTCCCCTCCTCTGGAGCTGCCGGCCAATTCGACTGGGCGCACCCAAAATCGCATTAGTGGCTGCTTCCACTACTGCAAGAGGGAGAGGAAGAAGGGTCAATGGATCCCTGGGACTATTGAAGTCAGGGACCTTTGGTAAGGAGGGTTTGAGCATGTCAGGGAGGGGTGTGGGGGGTTGGGGGGTGTAGGTGGGTAGGAAGAAAGGGGGAATTCCATCTTTGGGGGGCTGCCTCACGATCCCACAAGGGTCAGCCCCCAAAGGTAGGAACCGTCTCCCTTCCTTCCTGTCCTTTGATGAAATCATTTTAAAAATTGGGCTGCCCGCTCCCGCCTGACTGCCCACACCAAATGTTTGATGGCATGGGAAGCACATTATTAGGGTCAATTGGCTTGGTAACAAGCTTAATTGACCCTTGATTACCTATTTAAATGTGGCAGGCGGGCTGCTAATTTCGGCACCCTCTCATCCCCCATGTTATGGGGTTGAGCTTGGGGGTGGGTGGGAAGGTTGTGGGGTGGTGGGGTGGTGGGGTGGATACCACCCTCCTCCCCTCCTCCCCCAACAAAAACACACCTGTCGGGGGCATGTAAAATGCAGGCCATGGTATGGGATAGGATGTGACCAGCAGAGTTGTGGATGAGCTGAAGTTTATAGAGGAGGGGGATGAGAGTATGCTCAACAACAACAACCTATGTACCATATCGCACTTTTAGTGTAATGAAACGACCCAAGGTGCTTCACAGGAGCATCACAAAACTAAGTATGACAATGAGATATTAGGCCAGATGACCAAAAGCTTGTTCAAGGAGGTAGGCTTTAAGGAGTATCCTGAAGGAGGAAAGTGAGATTGAGAGGCAGAGCAGTGTAGGGAGGGAATTCCAGAGCTGGAGGCCTAGGAACAGCCATCAGTAGTGGAGCAATTAAAATTGGGAATGTGCAGAGGCCGGAATTCAAGGAGCAACAGATATCTCAGAGGGTTGTGGGGCTGGAGGAGATTACAGAGATAGAGAGGGGCGAGGCCATGGAGAGATTTGCTGCAAGTTAAGACATGGGCAGCAGAGTTTTGGATTACCCCAAGCTTGTGGAGGGTATAATGTGGGAGACCAGCCAGCAGCTGGAATAGTTGAGGCTAGAGGTGCAAAGGCATGAAGGAAGGTTTCAGCAGGTGAGCTGAGATGGGACGAAGTCCAGTGATGTTACAGAGAGATGGAAATAGGTGATCTTAGTGATGAAAATGATGTTGGAAGCCCATTAAGGGCCAAAATGGCATGAAGGCTACAAACAGACTGGCTTAATTTCAGACTGCTGCCAGGGAGAGGGGTGGAGTCAATAACTAGATTCAGTCTCCCCAGTATTTAATTAGAGGAAATTTCTGCTCATCCAGTATTGGATGTTAGATAAGCAGTTTGATAGTTTAGCAACTGTGAAGGAGTTGAGAGAGATGATGGAGAGGTAGAGCTGGGTGTCGTCAGCATGCATGTGAAAACTAATGCTGTGCCTTCGGATGATGTCTCCGAGGGGCAGCATGTACTGAGAGATAGGAGGGGGCCAAGGTTAAATCCTTGAGGAACACCAGAGATATTGACACGAGAGCAGGAAGAGAAGACATTGCAAGTGACTCTCTGGCTACGATTAGATAGGTAAGAATGGAGCCAGTTGAGAACAGTCTCACTGGATGACAGCGGAGAGGTGTTGGAGAAAGATGATGTAGTCAACCAAGTCAAAGGCTGCAGGCAGTTCTCCAAGGATTTCATTAAAATTAAGGCAGACAATTGGAAGAGCCATGTAGAAACTCAATGCCATTGTATGCTACATGGTGTAATGTAACAATTATTATCAATGTATGCTCTGACTTACCAAGAATAACACCATAGTAGAGCTGCTAAGTACTTATGGAATGTTTGGTCTGCTCTTAGAATTGGAAACTGAGTGAACATGCTGGGTTTTGGCACCTAGCCCAGACTTGGTTGAAAAAAACTTCAGGTCTTCATTTTCTGTTTAAAAAATCTCCAATAGCTTGAAATCCTTGGATTGCAGATGTAATCTGCTCAAAGAGCCCTATAGCATAGGGCTTTTAGTAATACTTTTATTCTTTAGCATGTTTTAACTCTCAACAGAAATTTGAATTGATTGATACAAAGTGAAACCTGAGTGAAATGGCCAGAAGCTTGCATTACTGGCTCCTGTGAAAATGATTTTTAAAAAATAATGTGGATTTTATTTTATTCTTTCATGGGATGTGGGCTTTCCTGGCAAGACCAGCATTTGTTGCTCATACCTAATCACTTGAACTAAGTGGCTTGACAGGGCCATTTCAGAGGGCAGTCAAGAATCACCCACATTGCTGTGGGTTTGGAATCACATGTAGGCCAGACCAGGTAAGGACAACAGATTTCTCTCCCTAAAGGGCATTATTGAACCAGATGGGTTTTTATGACAATCAGTATGGTCACCGTTACGAGGACTAGCTTTTAATTCCAGATTTAGTAACTAATTAAATTTAAATTCCACTGGCTGCGATGGGATTTGAAACCAGGCCCTCAGATCATGGGGGGAAGGAAGTGGTAATGCCATTGGACCAGTGATCCAGAAGCCCAAGCTAATGCACTGAGAACATGGGTTCAAATCCCACCATGGCAGCTGGTGGAATTTAAATTCAATTGATAAATCTGGAACATAAAGCTTGTCTCAGTAATCGTGACCATGGGTAGAATTTTACCCCCGTTCAGAGGGGTTGTGCGGGGGTGGGTATGGACCCGATCGGTGCCCCCGATTGTGTCCGCGCCGCCATTTTACACGGGCAGGCCTTAATTGGAAGAGTGCAGAAATCTCCCCGAAGCACAGAAATGCCCCAGGGAGATTGGTTTAAGTTCCAAAAATTTTAATAAAGAAAAAAAAATTTTAAGACATGTCCCCTCATGTGACAGTGTCACATGAGCTGGGACAGGTCAATGAGCTTTAAAAAATGCATTCAATTTATAAATTTATAAACCCTTCATGAAATCTCATCCTGCCAGGCGCAGCTTTCTTAATGGGCTTAATTAGTTCATTGATGGCCTTAACAGGCTTTTGACAGTTTGGCAGGTGCCCCCCGAACTGAACATCTAAATGATGGGCAGTGACATCGGGATGCACGCCCAACGTCACCCCACGTCATTTTACACCCCTGCTCACCAAGCCAAAGATTCAGCTGCATGAAAACTATCACCAGTTGTCATAAAAACACGTCTAGTTCATTAAGATGTGACTGGAAAATGGACAGTGATCTGAAAGCTGGCCTCTTGGCCTTAAAATGACCTCGTTTTTACATGCCACTCTGGCATCAGGAACATCATAGACCCAGGCTAATGCTCTGGAGAGCATATCACACACACACTGCTCCCACTCTCTGCATCATTCTTTTTAAAAAATTCATTCATGGGATGTGGGCTTCACTGGGTGGGCCAGCAGTTATTGCCCATCCCTAATTGCCTTTGAGAAGGTGGTGGTGAACTGCCTTTTTGAACCGCTGCAGTCCATGTGGTGTAGGTACACCCACAGTGCTGTTAGGAAGGGAACAGGATCTCTGTAATTCTGGCCACAGCCTGGATTAGAGCCTCTAGTGTGGCATCTGAGTACCTGGGTGGCAGACCTCCTCCAGCAATCTTCAATCTGGGAGGTTTTCCTGCTCTCTTCTGCCAGAGTGCACCTTTCCTTTAAGCTGGGCTGGTTGTCTTGAAGTGGCATTTTCCTGCCTATGAAACAGGCATGCAGCCAACGAATAGCACGTGTAACATGAGCTGAACATTTGAATTATTTAAATGAAGACTTAACATAAATTTAACAGGCTACTTGGGACCAAGTGAACAGGAGTGTGCAGCATGTGACTCAGTCCCTGCACACCCCTTTCAGGTATGATTACATGGTTAGGCAGTTGTGTTCTGCAAGACATATGGCCACCTTTATAGTCAAGGATGGTTCTCAATATCATTCCTAACCAGGTTTCAGCTGATTTTTAAAAGTAGTACTCAGTATCAACTTTGACTAGTTCTATTCTGTTGTGTCCTGTGGGGAAAATTCTACTATGAAAATAATGGCCCGAATCCTTTGAGCAGTGGCAATGACAAGCGGATTGTTGCTGCACTCATAAATTCCCCTGACTCAATGCTGCTGCGCATTTCTCCTGGGATCTTAACATCTGTCATCAGGAAAATGTTAGAGTTTATTATAAAGAATGCAATCGCAGAGCATTTAGAAAGACATAATCTAGTCAAGCAAAGTCAGCATGGCTTCATGAAGGGGAAATCATGCCTGACAAATTAATTAGAATTTTTTGAGGAGGTAACAAGCAGGATAGATAAAGGGAAATGAGTAGATGTAATATATTTAGATTTCCAAAAGGCATTTGATAAGGTACTTCACATAAGACTACTTAATAAGATAAGAGCCCATAGTGTTGGGGGTAGTATATTAGCATGAATAGAGGATTGGCTACCTAATACGAGCCAGAGAGTTGGGATAAGGGGGGCATTTTCAGGATGGCAACCTGTACCTAGTGGAATGCACTAGGGTTCAGTGCTGGTGCCACAATTATTTACAATATACATTAATGACTTGGATGAGAGAAGTGAATGTACTATAGCCAAGTTTGCAGATGACACAAAAATAGATGGGAAGGCAAGTGGTGAGGATGACACAAAGAGTCTACAGAGGGGTTTTCTTATGAGGAGAGGTTGAGTAGGTGTGGGTTTGTACTTATTGGAGTTTAGAAGAATGAGAGGTGACCTTATTGAAATACATAAGATTCTTAGGGGGCTTGACAGGGTAGATGCTGAGAGGTTGTTTCCTCTTGTGGGAGAGTCTAGGACCAGAGGACATAATCTCAGAGTAAGGGGGCACCCATTAAAACAGTGATGAGGAGGAATTTCTTCTCTCAGGGTAGTGAATCTGTGGAATTCTTTACCGCAGAGGGCTGTAGAGGCTGGGTCGTTAAGTATATTCAAGGCTGAGGTAGACAGATTTTAAATCAATAAGGGAATCAAGGGTTATGGGGAAAATGCAGGAAAGTGGAGTTGAGGATTATTAGATCAGCCATGATCTCATTGAATGGCGGAGCAGACTTGATGGGTCGAATGACCTACTTCTGCTCCTAAGTCTTATGGTCTTATATAGAAACTTGGCAGTTGGGATATAATGTAGGAAAATGTGAGGTTATGCACTTTGGCAGCAAGAATAGAGGAGCTGATTACTATTTAAATGGAGACAGACTGCAGAAAGCTTCAGCACAGAGGGATTTGGGGGTCCTTGTGCATGAATCACAAAAAGCTAGCATACAAGTTCAGCAGGTAAGGCACTGGAATGTTGGCCTTTATTTCAAAGGGAATGGAGTATAAAAATAGGGAAATCTTGCTAAAACAATACAAGGCACCAGTTAACCCACACCTAGAATACTGTGAACGGTTTTGGTCCACTTATCTAAGCAAAGATATACTGGCATTGGGGGAAGTCCAGAGAAGGTTCGCTTGGTTGATCCCAGGTATGGAGGGATTTTCTTATGAGGACAGGTTGAGCAGGTTGGAGTTTAGAAGAATGAGAGGTGACCTCATTGAAACATAAAGGGTTCTTAGGGGTCTTGACAGGGTGGATGCTGAGAGGTTGTTTCCCCTTGTGGGAGAGTCTAGGACTAGAGGGCATAGTCTCAGAGTTAGGGTCATCCATATAAGACAGAGATGAGGAGGAATTTCTTTTCTCAGAGGGTAGTCAATCTGTGGAATTCCTTATTGCAGAGGGATGTAGTGGTTGGGCCGTTAAATATATTCAAGGCTGAGATAGACAGATTTTTAATCAGTAAGGGAATCAAGGGTTATGGGGAAAAGGCAGGAAAGTGGAGTTGAGGATTATCAGATCAGCCATGATCTCATTGAATGGTGGAGCAGACTCGATGGGCCGAATGGCCTACTTCTGCTTCTACCTCTTATGGTCTTCCAAGCCCGGGTTTCAGAGAAATGTTCAGTGCAGCATCCCTCAGGGAACCCTGTGGGGCGGAGTAGAGTTGGATGAAAACAGGACACACCCCCTTTTTACGTATGGTAAGTTTAAAGGTCCAGATTGAATATTAGTAAATTGATAATTGAATTGGTGAGTGGATGAGTGAGTGAGTAGGTAGGTGGGTGAAGTGGGTAGTGTGGGTAGGTGGATAAGTGGGTAGAGTGGTTAGGTGGATGAGGTGGGTAGGTTAGCAGGTGGGTAAGTGGATAGCTGGGCGAGGTGGGTGAGTGGGTAGGTGGATAAGTGGGAGGTAGGTGAAGTGGCTAAGTGGGGAGGTGGGTGAAGTGGGTAGATGGGTTAGTGCGTATGTGGGTAGAATGGGTTGGTGCGTAGGTGGGTAAGGTGGGTAGGCGGTTAAGTCGGTAGTCTAGTTAGTTAGATAGTCAGGTCAGACCAGGACAGGGGTATAGTGGGGACGGGAGGGGGATGTAGCAGAGTGATCGGGGCCTAATTGGGTAGGTTTGGGGAGGTAGTCAGGTTGGGTCATTGAGGTAGTTGGGCCAGGGGTTAGTCTGGTTGCGGGGGGTAGTTGGGTGGTCCGGGGAGTAATCTGGGCAGTGGGGGGCGGTGTTGGAGGGGTTGATTGGGGGCTTAGTTGTATAGTTACTCAGGTATTAGACCAGGTTATAATCTATCCAAAATTTCCTGGGTAAATACTCGGCTAGGTACTGCCGAACTGTCAGAAGTCTTCCACTATAACTCAAGAGTTGAAGACATTTGCAGAGAGCCCCAGAAGCAAGAGAATTGCCCATCAGAAGTTGAAACTTCCCGAGCAATTTCTACGCAGGTCTGTGCATCCTCTATGACCTCTATGGGGTCCCGACGCACATCTTCAGTCATATGTCTGGTCTCTGACAATATGGAAATGGGAGAAATTGGCCCAATGTCCTGCCACAGGCATGTTGATTTTATTCTTGTGTACTCTATTCACACAATCCCACTAAGTTAAATAATTTGTCCACACTTTATTTATGCAATTCTCTGAATATGTTAAACCTTTCCTTTTGGTACAACAATTTGCATTTATAAAGTGCCTTTAATATAGTAAAACATCTGAGGGTGCTTTATTGGAACATTATCAAACAGAATTGACCAAAAGCTTGGCCAAAGAGGTGCAAATGTCCTCAAGCAGGAGAACGAGATAGAAAGGTGGAGCGGTTTAGGAAAGGAATTCCAGAGCATAAGGCCCAGGCAGCCAGAAACACAGCCACAAGTGGTGAGTGACAAAAATTGGGGATGCTCAAGGGGCTGGAATTGAAGAAATGCAGAAACCTTGAAGGGTTGTAGGACTGGAGAAGGTCACGGAGATGGAGACTGTATACAGAGACAATATGCCACTTTGAATGTGGTTTTTGCAACCAGGTGAAAAGGACAGAAACACTTCCTCTAAACCAAATACAGGTTAAATGACACACATTTCATTTGTTATAGAGAACAGAAATATTGGTTTGTTTGGACATTTCTTAAATTCACTGGCATTTATGAAATTGTTGCTAAATTAGCAAGAGCTTGTATTACTCTGCTACTGAAATGTAACATTCCAAAGTTTATGGGGCCATTTTTGACCCCATTTTTCATCCTCCTCTTGTCTCGCAAAATTCATCCCATCCACTGCCATTTCATTTGTGGCCCCCCAACCCTGCACCCCTCTCCTCCCCATCCCCCCGAACAATTGCTTCCTCTTAGCTTTAAACTTCAACTTATGGCTTTGCAACCAATCCACTTCCTGAACCTGAGTGTTAATTCCATGCTCAGGGATCACTAGGAATTATACAATCACTCTGTCTATTGCCTGCCCTATGTGAACCAGGCCTAAGTATCGGTCCCTGTGACTCTTAATCTGCACTGATCGAAATATTCAGCTGTAAAGATGAATTAACTGTGTGATGAAAGTATAATTATTTTCATAATATTTTCCTGGTTTATTATGAAGTAGGTTTGTGGGGGGTAAGTATAGTTGGGTCTGTGTGTGATGTAATTACATTTGGAGTCAAGTAGACTGCAGGTTTGAAATCATCAAAAGAAACTAGGTGCTTGACATAAGACCATAAGACCATAAGACATAGGAGCAGAAATTAGGCCATTCGGCCCATCGAGTCTGCTCCGCCATTCAACCATGGCTGCTAAGTTTCTCAACCCATTCTCCCGCCTTCTCCCCGTAACCTTTGATTCCCTTACCAATCAAGAACCTATCTGTCTCGGTCTTAAATACACTTAATGACCTGGCCTCCACTGCCTTCTGTGGCAAAGAATTCCATAGATTCACCACTTTCTGGCTAAAGAAGTTTCTCCTCATCTCTGTTCTAAAAGGTCTTCCCTTTACTCTGGGGCTGTGCCCTCGGGTCCTAGTCTCTCCTACTAATGGAAACATCTTCTCCACGTCCACTCTATCCAGGCCTTTCAGTATTCTGTAAGTTTCAATCAGATCCCCCCTCATCCTTCTAAACTCCATTGAGTATAGACCCAGAGTCCTCAAACGTTCCTCATATGTTAAGCCTTTCATTCCTGGGATCATTCTCATGAACCTCCTCTGGACCTTCTCCAGGGCCAGCACATCCTTCCTGAGATACGGGGCCCAAAATTGCTCACAATATTCTAAATGTGGTCTGACCAGAGCCTTATAAAGCCTCAGCAGCACATCCCTGCTTTTATATTCTAGTCCTCTCGAATTAAATGCCAACATTGCATTTGCCTTCCTAACTACCGACTCAACCTGCAAGTTAACCTTAAGAGAATCCTGGACTAGGACTCCCAAGTCCCTTTGCACTCCAGACTTCTGAATTCTCTCCCCATTTAGAAAATAGTCTATGCCTCTATTCTTCCTACCAAAGTGCATGACCTCACACTTCCCCATGTTGTATTTGCTAATGAGTAAACATGGATGCTGGCTTAGCATGTAAGGTATGAAGGGAATTTGCATTTTTTAGATAAATGAGGAGATTTGTCTTCCAAAGGGATCTTAGTCTGTTTACAACTAGTCAGATAAGCAAGGCTAAGGAATGTGTTTTTTTTCCCAAAGGTTACTGACAATATATTGGCAACTGAACATTTTTATATTATGAGGAAGGTACAGTTTCAAAGACATATGGAACAATAGAATTTACACGTTATAAGAGAGAAACACATATAAAGGAGAATGAAAGATTATGTGGCAGAAGGCCATGTAAGATCTAACAGGAATGTGTGAAATAGCCTTAACGAGGCCTCCAGCATTTGTGCATAAGTCTGCTATATAACTAAACTGAAGTTGGGGAAAAGCCATTTGGAATTCCACTGTCCAGAGTATTGTGTTAACTTGCTGCTTCTGTCTAAAACCTATTCTGGATTGTTGCCTTAAAGGGAGCGTAACTGGGGGTCAGGTTAATTAGGAATTTTAGGTGTTATTATAGTACTAAACAATTGTAGTCTTATGCATGTGCTTGAAATCCTCTATATTTTGTTAATACATAGTTTAATTTAATTTTTAAAATCTCTAAGAGTCTTGGTGGACTTATTACTTCTGAATTCAGTGCACACTTCTCATAATAAATACAAATTAAAAACGGTTGTGATAGTGCGACCAAGTTTCCCTCGTGGATTTGGTCTGCCTGGCATGCATCATCTGACACATCAAAACAACTGCTATAGGATATCAGATAATTATGCTAATACAAGAATTGCCATTTTGCGGCTTGTAGCTTGCTGTGAAACTTCATTAGTGTGAAACACATTTGTAAAGATCGAGACAGCTCTGATCAGTGTGGGCGAGTCATCAGAAGGGGTTTACATGGACTACATATCGAGAGACTCATTTTACATAAGTCCAATCTTTACTGTTGTCCTGTGAATCACCTGTATATGCCTGGGACTTTGTACTGCACTTGCATATTGACAACTGGACACTAGCGGGTCCAATGATGGAAGCAAGCATCCAGTGGTAGTGACACTCCAGGGTCTACTGATACCAGGAGTGAATGTGCCAGAGTCTGAAATAAAAGCAGCCATTACATGACCACACCAAATTGAATGTTTGTTGATGATGACTTTTTCAACTGCTTTTTAGAATGAATACAAGTAGTCCTTTTTTGAGAGCCCATGCCTGGAGTTTCCAATTGGTTGTGTTTTGTTTCCCCTTAATTCACCTGAAATTGGCAAAAGCAGTACAAAAATTGCAGCTTTTTAAGCACAAATTATATTCGGTGCAAATTGAGGGTGTTTTTTGCACTAATTTGAAAAACATCCCCTGCCCATAAAACTGTCTAAGCACCCAGATCAAATTGTTCACGATTGCACGTGTTTGCTAATTGCGCCTGTTCGCCTGTCCACGGGCATTCAAAATAGCTCTAACAATTAGTCCTTTTTTTTAGGCACCAGTACACCAGAAGGCACATTTCAAAAGCATTTGAAAATTTTAAAAATTCTTTCATGGAAGCTGAATGCTCCTGGCTAGGCCAGCAATTGTTGCCCATCCCTAATTACCTTTGAGAAGGTGGTGGGTGAGCTGTCATTTTAAACTACTGCATACAATCTTGTATCAATACACCCACTCAGCGTTGTCGGAAGAGAGTTCCAGGATTTTGACCCAGCAACAGTGAAGGAACAGCGAAATAGTTCCAAGTCGGATGGTGTGCGGCTTGGAGGGAAACTTACAGGTGGTGTTGTTCCCATCCATCTGCTGCCCTTGTCCTTCTATATTGTAGAGGTCTTGGGTTTGGAAAGTGCTGTTGAAGGAGCCTTGGTGAGTTGCTGCAGTGCATCATGTAGATGGTACATACTGTTGCCACCGTGTGTCGGTGGTGGGGGGGATCGGCTGTTTAAGTTGGTGGATGGGGTGCCAGTCAAGCAGGCTTCTGTGTTCTAGTTGGTGTCAAACTTCTTGAGTGTTGTTGGAGAGTATTCCATCACACTTCTGACCTGTGTCTTGTGGACAGATGGTGGACAGGCTTTGGAGAGTCAGGAGGTGAGTTACTCGCTACAGAATTCCCATCCAATAACTTAATTTAGTAAGAAATTGACTACCTGTAACTAGCAAATTGCTCTGTAAAGTTTTTAAGAACAATTTAATTTATTTATAATTATTTACTCATGTGTAGTGGATTGCATGGCCTGATTAAAAATGCTTATTTTTTGTGATAAATCAACTTTCAATCGTAGTAATCAAAATGCATCAGATTACCATGTGTTTAGTTTTGAAAAGTGCAATGTTGTACATATTGTTCACTTGAAGCTACCATATAGAATTGTACCACCAGAGGGAGTCTGTAGGCAGAAGTAGAGTATGAAGAAGATGTTTTAATGGAGCAGCAATGCTCCTTGCGCACTTTTAATTTTGGTCTGTTTCTGGCTGTTTCTAGACCCAAGAATCTCATAGTCGTGATGAGGATGATGCGGAATAGAAAGGTATGAATCTTTTTGGATGGTTTTCCTACACTTTGCAGAGA
The DNA here is from genome assembly GCF_964194155.1 of Cetorhinus maximus. Lineage (NCBI taxonomy): Eukaryota > Metazoa > Chordata > Chondrichthyes > Lamniformes > Cetorhinidae > Cetorhinus > Cetorhinus maximus. Next base: position 128,189,663 of record NC_135883.1, read on the forward strand.
AAACAGCATTTTGAGATGCAGACTTAGATACACACAGGCTGTTTCAAAGGGCACACAAGCTCAGATCAAACAAGCAGGAAAGCTTTACAGTCAAGTTTCATCACTGATGCTGATGAAAATGACAGTGTTTATGCTCAATCTACCCCATCATTTGCAGCAAGTCTGGAGCCATCATTTGTCTTCCCACATTGGCAAAAGTGGCTGTGATGCTTTGAAGGGGCTACGGCAGGTTCTACCATCACAGAGGAAAAATGGAAAGGGTACAGCTCTGAAGAAGTCATGTGGACTCGAAACATCAACTCTGTTTCTCCCTCCACAGATGCTGTCAGAACTGCTGAGTTTTTCCAGCATTTGCTGTGTTTGTAAAAGGAAAAAGGTATTACTTTTCCACAATGGCAGTGAAGAACCAACACCTCATCAAAATGACTGTGACTCAGCTACAAAGGCACTAATGTCCTATTTTACTCCCAAGAGAAACACAATATACAAAACAATCATCTTCAGAGACATGAAGCAAGAAACCAACGAGGAAAAGGAAAATAAAAACACAAATCATCAAAGGTTTTCTCTCCCACCGACTATGCCAGAAAGCACTTGAGAATGACAAAAAGCCTGTCAGAGCTGTTGCTAGCAAGGTCACTATCGCTTTCAGAGTCTAGAGCTATGGAAGTTGAGGCTGCCAAAAGCTACACTCCAAATTCAACTCCCATGAACACTGTTCATCATTCACGTGCCAGGAAACTACCTTCCAAACACATGACCACTACCATCTAGAAGGACAAGGGCAGCAGATAGATGGGAACACCACCACCTGGAAGTTCCCCTCCAAGTCACTTATCATTCTGACTTGGAAATATATCACTGTTCCTTCACTGTCACTGGGTCAAAATCTTGGAACTCCCTCCCTAACAGCACTGTGGGTGTACCCACACCACATGGACTGCAGCGGTTCAAGAAGGCAGCTCACCACCACCTTCTCAAGGGCAACTAGGAATGGGCAATAAATGCTGGCCCAGCTAGCGAAGCCCACATCCCGTGAGTGAATTAAAAAAACCCACCCCGTAAGACAACAACAGTGGCCTCACAAACAGAGGTGTAACTTGTCCAAACAATGTTTCCACGGTGGTTGTGCTTACCGACACTGGACAGCGTATCCTGCTATTGGCAAATGGTGCAAAGCTTGTGGAAAACCCAACCACTTTTTCGTGTTTGTTGCTCGTTGGCAAAATCAAAGACCTGTGCCAGAAAAAGAGTGCCAAGTATGTGTACCACAGCAAAAGGGTGAGAGAATGTAGCCAAAGTAGAGGCAGATGACCCTGAATGTATTTTTGTGCTCTTTTTCAAACATAGCAATGAGCCACGTGTGACAGTGGCCATTGACTGCTCGGACATAGAGGCTCTCATCGATACAGGAGCATCTGTCACTGTCATGGGAAACAAAACACATGCAAGAAATTTCAACATTGTCCCATCCCCTGCAAACCAGGGAATACGAAAACTTTTCCTTACTACATTGACAAACCACTGAAAGTTTTTGGGACTTTTAAAACACCAGTCTCATTCAACCAGAACGAACGTTATGTTTTATGTCATATGCATGACACATTTTCCAGCAAAAATGGACGGCAACAGATCTGCACATGATTGTTGTCACATATGTGATTCACACACATACTAACAACATTCTTGAATTGTCTGCTGACCACTTCACTAGTATCAGCAAATTGAAAGATGTTACATGCAAGATCTACGTGCATGTAGATCCCAATGTACTCCCATTCGTGCATCAATGATAGGAATGCTATTTCATGTCAGGAAGCAGACTGAAAAGCAACATCAGTGTCTACTTGGCCTTTACATTATTGAGAAAGTTGGGGATGAGCCCACGCATCAAGTCTCAGCCATACAAGTCGTCAAGAAACCCAAGAACGAGGACCATTAGAATCTGCATTGATATTCAGTCACCAAACCAAGCCAAATAATGAGAAAGACAATTGACTCCAACAATTGATGACACCATAGAGAAAGTGCATGGTGCTAAACGCATCACTAAACTTGACCTCAATGCAGGAGGCCATCAAATTGAACTTGTAGAAGAATCGAGGTCTCTTACAATGTTCTGCACTCACATAGGGCTTTTTCGATACAAGAGCCTCAATTTTGGAGTTGATTCAGCAGCTGAGGTATTTCAGCACTTGATTCAATCTGCACTTCAAGGACTTGAAGGCACCTGAACACCAGTGATGACATTTTCATCTACAGTCCCACTGAAAGCGAACTCGAGACATGTACATGCATGCCTTGAATGTCTTCGAGAATGTAACCTCACCTTGAACAAAGATAAGTGCCTGCTCAGTGAAACCAGAGTCAAATTCTTCGGCCCTGTGTTCAGCGGTGGAGTATCACCCGATTCACGGGAAGTTGACCCTACAAACATGCAGGAAGCCCAGGGTCTGCTAGGACTCATCATTCCTGACCTCGCTACTTCATCTGTCCCCTACGCGATCTGACAAAAGAGACCACCAAATGGCAGTGGGCTACATCACTCAAACAGGCTATACACCAGATCAAACAAAAGTTGTCAGCAAGCTGCACAAATGCCCACTTTTCCCCTGAGAAAACCACCTAGCTAGTGGTGGATGCAAGCCCGGTTGGCTCAGGTGCAGTTCTCATGCAAAAAGACAAGGCAGGGAATCTAACAATTGTGATGGCAAGCAGATTGCTAACACCCATAGAGCAATGCTATTCGCAAAGAGAGAGATTAGGCCATTCAACCCTTCGATCCTGCTCTGCAGTAACGATCTCAATCACATGGGGTATCTTACATTTTCATCTCTTTTTGTATGGAAGCGAGTTTGAAGTAATAACTGTTTTACAATCCACATAGCAAACCACCTACTTGAATAGAGTGTTGAATACTCAAACTACAAGAGTACAAGTTCCATGTTGAGTATTAGCCAGGCAAACTCAACCCAGTGAACTATCTTTCGCAACATCTGTTGCCAACAGTCAGTCCTAATAGTCATGAGGAAGAACATCTTATCTAAGTAGGCCTAAATGCGGTGCCAAAGCCACTAAAAATAGCAGACATCAAAGCGGCAATAAAACAAGATGAGGCATTACAATTATGACAGCAATGGAATCATGAAACTGGAAAGAGGTGATTGAAAGGTGGTCTACAAACAAAATTGCTCAGACACCACAAGGTCTTCACAATGCTCGAAAGGAGCTCGCTGTTGCACCCACATCTGATTTCCCATTACACAATAACTGCATTGTCATTCCACAATCATTGAGGGAATTTGTTGTTGGTAAAGCACCAAGAAATTGTCAAAACCAAACAACTCCTTATAGGTATGATTTCCAGGAACTGACTGCATGGTTGAACACAAAATCAGTCAGTGTTTGCCATGTCATGTAACCACAGTGTTAAATCTTGGTGATCCTCTCAAAATGTCTGAACTACCTCCAGGAGTTTGGATTGAGGTTAGTGTTGATTTCACAGATTTTCACACTGCTGAACACCCGCTTGTTGTCACTGACGACTGCAGCAGATTCCCAGTCGTGGAAGTAGTTACGTCAACTTTACTGAAAGCATTCATCCCAAAGCTTGACCAGATTGTCGATTTGTTTCAAGCCCCTCAAATGGTGGGAAGTGACAATGGATGCACATTCAACAGCAACAAGTTCAGTAAATTTGTGAACTACCTGGGCTTCACTCATTGCAAAATCACACCCCATTGACCAAGACCTTATGGGGAAGTCGAGAAATGTATGCTTGCATTGAAAGAAGTGATATGTACAGCTACAGGTGAGAGTCAGTCATGGAAACAAGAGCTGTATTGCTTTCTTCGCCATTACAGAATGACTCCACTCCTCACTCAACTACTGCAAAGCCTCCAGCTACACTCATCTTTGCACATCCTATGTGCACACATCTTCCTGAGCTACCTTGTGGAGTTAATGATCAACATATAAGTGAACGTGATTGAGAACAGAAAGATTGAATGAGACTAAATGCAGATGGAAACATGGGGCAGAATTTTGCCCTCGATGGGCGGGCGTGCGAGCCCCACCGGCTCGGCGGCAGACAGACAGCCGACCCCCGCCACCGAAACGGGGCCTGCTGCCATTTTGAGTGGGCGGGCCAATTAAGGCCCGCCCAGTGGCCTTCCCGACAGGAAGCGCTATGCGCTTCCTGTGCCGGGGGGTGGAGGGAATCCCCATCTGTCAAAGTGCGCTCTTTTGCGCACGCTCGCAAAAGAGCACACTGCTCCCTGAGACTAAATACTGTCTCAGGGAGATTACTGACAGGTAAGTAAAGTGTAAAAATAGATAAATATTGAAATTATTAACATGTTCCCCTCATGTGACAATGTCACACGAGATGGGACATGTTAATAATAAACACATAAAATTTATTAAATGTTTAAAAAACGGACATGAAACTTCATCCCGCCAGTGGATGAAGTTTCATGAATAATCTGGAGCCCACTGGGGCTCCTGGCCTGCCCGCCAGCCTTAAGCTTGGACGGGCAGATCTTTAATTATCTTAACTAGCCTGTCAATGGCCTCAATTGGCCATTGACAGGTCGGCGGATGGACAGCTGATTTCGCTATCTGCCTGCCTTCCTAAAAATTTAAAGGGACCGGGATGACATCGGGGATTCCTCCCGACATCATCCCGCGTCATTTTCCCGTTGGTGAGCGGGCCCCGCCCCCAAATCGCCGACGGGAAAATCCTGGCCATGAAATTTAGAGCCATGCTGCTAAAGCCAGAAGATAGGGTGCTTGTGAAATGTGACGGTGATGTTGGAAAGCAAACCATCCTTTATGACATCCAGCCATTTGTTATGACTGACACAGAAGGATCAATGATCACTGCTAAGTATGGTTCACAAACCATCACACAAAACGTGTCGTTCTTCAAAGCACTGAAAACACTGGTCGTAAGCACTGAATTCGATTCTAACGTTAAGATCTCAGATGAAGAACGTGAGTTAAATGGAGCTACATCTGATGTTACACAATATCCTATTTGGGAGAGAAAATGTCAACCATACTTAAACGATTATGTTACAATGTGAACTATTTTCAGTCGGTGAACAAATCTTTCATCGCATTGTAAATAACTGAGTGCATTGTTAAATTAATACAAAAGTTCGAATATGTAACAATTTGAAAGTTCAAGTTATGCTTAAGTTTAAGTTTATTGTTTACACTTTAGAGACAAATTATTAGGAATGGGAAGGATGTAGTGTTTAGTTTTGAAAAGTGAAATGTTGTATATATTGTTCACTTGAAGCTACCATACAGAATTGCAAGTAGGAGTCTGCAAGCAGAAGCAGAGAATCTGAAGAAGCTGTTTTAATAAAAGAGCCATGTTGCTCGTGCACTTTTAATTCTGGTCTGCCTCTGGCTGTTTCTAGTCCCAAGATCCTCACAGCCATTCTTACCTATATCAAAGAGTTTTTCATAAAGCAAAGTTAAAAGAAATAACATTCTAAACCCCTGTCCGATTGCACTGGTGTGTGGCAGATTTTATGTTTGATGATATGCAAATGAGTTTGAGCAGAAATTCAATAAAAAAAGTCACTTTGCAAAACCAGTCCAGATTGTTGATTGCACCCACAGTAGAAACTCTGGGTGAACAATACGGCCCGTGGCAGTGGCCGGGAGTGGCACCCGGAAGTGAATGGCTTACTGACACCACCCCCCACCCCCCCCATTGTTCCAGGATGCCAAATAAAATGGCAATCCTCCAATTAGCACTGATTGTTTTCACAGAGGGGTGGAATTAAGGACCTTTGGCATGTACTCTAAGCGTAACCGTGCTGAAAATAGGGAAATATGGAGCAGCTAACTCATAACTATCTTCCTCCATAAATGGCCGAGAGAAGGGTGCCAAGTGATGAGGAGGGAAGAAGGAGCAGGATGGATTCAAGGTTCAATGATGACTCCTTCAGAGCCCTCCTCCAGGCTGTAAGTAACGTCCCAGCATAACCAGAGCAGCCTTGACAGAGGTGGCAGCAGAGGTTAGTAGCACTGGCATTGTCCCGAGAACTTGGGCTCAACGTCAAAAGAGGCTCAATGAACTTTTAAGATCTGCGAGGGTGGGTAAGTCTCCACTGTGGACATGAGCATATACAGGAGGTCATGGGAAGGCTCTATCTGGATAATACCTGTGTACTGCTCAGATATCTGAGGCAACATGATTAATTTGCTGGGGGCTTCCTGTCGAATTAGTGTGACCTAGAGAAAACAAGAGAAAGCCACGAGACCCCGGCTGGAAGCGAAGCCACAGTTGATTTTATTATCGTTGCAATGAGAGATGTCGTTGAGAGCCACATCCAACAAATACAAGCACGTATCCAGTTTTTATAGTAAGACAGTTTCATTCATTGCTATGGCTAACAATACAGCTGAGATAGTAAACAATACGCGGAGACTGCTTCCCATTTCATATTAACGATTGTACACAGTCAAGTTCATGTTACAATGCAGCCGGAGGTAAACTCTGATAAATATAAAAGCAAAAAACTGCGGATGCTGGAAATCCAGAACAAAAATAAAAACACCTGGAAAAACTCAGCAGGTCTGACAGCATCTGCGGACAGAAACACAGTTAACGTTTCGAGTCCGTATGACTCTTCAACAGAACTAAGTAAAAATCTTGATAGCCTGTTAATGATCGGAGGTGAACTCCAATGAAATATTGATAGTCTACTATTGTCTACTTACAGACATCCATCTCTCTTTAACAACTCCCCTTTAACAACTGTGTTAACAACTTTAACAACTGCCCTCCCATAACAAGGTTATGGGTGTTCACAATGCCCAGACGATTCCGATTATCTTAAACGCACAAAATACACATACAACCCACATCAACATCTGTCCCTATCTTACACAGATTTACATCATTAACTAGCTCAGCCTATTACCTTTGTTCTCAACTGACCCAGGTTGGCTCACGAGCAGCAGGGGTCCGAGCACCGGCACCAAGGAGTTGTCCCTACATACCTTTTCATCTAGCTAATGTCGGAGGGAACCACCACACAGCCAAGGAACCATGTTCCCTGACTGAAAATTCCCCACAACAGCTGCTAATCATAGTGCAGCCTGCGGAGTTCTCTCAGTGCATAAGTATGGATGATTGCGTGTACCTGGGAATCTAATTCACTGCACTGTCGCACTTTATTGCAGGAGGAGAGGGCCCAAAATGCCAGGGAGAGGAGCAGAACTGGAGGCGGTGTTGCCAACACGGCCATGCTGACCCCGCTGGAGGAGGAGGTTCTGGAGATCACAGAGAGTGACTAGAGCTGTTCAATTGGCAGAGGCAGGATTGGAGGAAGGCCTCAGGGTGGTGAGATAGCAAGAAGCATTATCTACAGTTGAAAGAGAGAGGTGTTATCTACAGTTGAAAGAGAGAGGGGGGCTAAGGGGAGGGAGGGTGCATGATGCCTGCTATGCTGTTATGAATGACTCATTGATGGTATATGCACACCAAGGCTCTCAAGGACTGGGGAGGAAACAGTGTCAGCATTCTAGAAGTTGTTAAATTCTAACAAAGAGTAATATCTCGTCCTGTGTGTAATGCTAACGGCGTAGGTTTGTGTCTTCGTACGCACTGCGAAAGAAGAGAATGGCCATAACTCACTCTTTCTATTTTGCCTCTTGAGCAAGTGAACCATTGTCTGCTGTGACCGCCAGCCCTGAGGGACTTACACCAGCCTCCGAGGAGGAAGAAGAAGTCTCGGAGGGTGCAGCATCACATCGTTTCCCTGCACCACGCACCAGCGCAGATACTGGCACCTCAGCGGAGTTTTGTGCACCAGAGCAAGGGGAAGCACAATCTGGTGATGGTACTTCACTGTTGCCCGTGCAGCTGCCATTGAGCATGGTGGAGCAGGCCTCAGGCAGTCAGAGGAGTTTCGAGGTGATCCAGAGACTGAGCCCCATTCGGATGAAGAGCCTCTGGAGTCGTCCGTAAGGCATCAAATGCTGGACCTCCAGTGTGAGTTGTGTAGTGATTTGTTGGAGATACCAGATGGGTTACTTGTTCTGGCAGGGACTCTGGAGGTGTCCATCCAGGCCACGTGCACTGCAATAACCCACCCTTCAGAGTGCCATGCTTCCTCCATGGCCTTAGAGGGGCAGACCGTGCAGATTGCAGAAGCAATCATGCCTATGTGCACTGACCTCACTCCATTGCCCTGCTTCTGTGCTCAAGGGCCCAGAGCCAGGGCAATGGGGGACTGGGAACCTGGGCACTCAGCCGACTCCTAGTCCCTCTCAGGCAGGCAGCAAGGCCCAATCGATCCTAGTGGTGGAGGTTGAACAGCAGCTGCCGCCATCTGGAAGCACCTCTTAGGCACTTCTGATCGGGGCAGCCCATCTTCCACCCCTTTGCCATTGGCACAGTTGCCTTCGAGTATTGTGGCTTAGAAGGGTCTGCTGCATCTCTGCAGGAAACTTCCAATGTGGTCGGGCCCTCAAAGCCACACCAGCACAGAGGATGCCCACCAAAGTCACCCAGGGCAAGGGGGCATAAGGATCAGCAGCCTCTCTCCACCGCAGCTGAATGTGAGGTGGGATACAAAGCCGCAGCACAAGGAAGAGATTGAGGAAGACCCCACAGTAGACACATTTCGGTTCACTCTGGTTTGTATTTCTGGCCCGACACTGTCGGGACTATAAATTCCTGCCCAAAGTCAATGGACTTTTGGCCACCCTCTGAATTTTTAGGTCCCACCTGCGCTGATTCATGTCACTTGTGGGACCAGAACATCTCAGTATATGTGTTTCATAGCCCTCGTGCGGAGGTCGAGTGGATTATTCCTGGTTCAAGAAAATGACGGGAGATGTGGTCCATGCGGAAACTTATGTGAAGGTGTGTCAAACTTTAACAATGGTTAATGGATGGCTACAGTGGTTGTGCTGAAAGGACTTTTGGAGTGAGTTTTCTGTGGAGGTGGGGTGAAAGAAATGTGTCCAGTGTATAAGCAGTTCAGAGGCCTCAACTGCATGACCTACTGGAACCTCTACATTATTAAGACCTCTTGTGTGTCACGGCCATCCATGCACTCCTATGCAGGTCCTTGCACTTCTCCATCTGGTGGTTCTCTCAAGTCCTCAACAATCTCACGATCAGAGGATTGACTACTTTCTGTGGCTTCTTTTCCTTCAGGGCAAGATTATACTGAGTGCAGCACAAAATGACCATCAGCGACGCTCTGGATGGAGCGGTCTGTAGTGCTCCTCCTGTTCTATCCAGGCATCAGAACCTCATCTTTAGAAGCCCAATTGTCTGCTCTATGATGGTCCTGATTGTGTGATGGCTGTTGTTGTTCTTCCTCTCTGTGTCTGTCCTCACTGGCGTCAGGATCCATTTTTCAAAGGGTTACCTTGTCACCCAGCAGCCATCCGTCCAGGGCACCAGGCCCAGTAAACATGTCTGGCACCTGAGAGTTCCTGAGAATGTAGGAATTGTGGCTGCTGCCCGGGAACCTAGCGCAGACCTGCATAATTCTTTGACGGTGGTCACATACTAACTGCACATTTAAAGCGTAACAGCCCTTCCTGTTTCTAAATGTATAGGGCCGGCCTGCTGGGGCCTTTATGGCGACATGTGTGTGGACCCTATCACTCCCTGAGCCCTGGGGAAACCTGCCATTGCCGTAAAGCCTCTGGATCATTCAAATTGACTGTGGCGGCCCATGGTGAATGCAATATACTGACCTGCCCTTCAGGACACTGCATTGGTGAAGGCCTTAATGCAGTAGTGGGCAGCAAGCTGCGTTATTCCACTGAGATCTCCACCCACAGCCTGAAAAGATCTAGTTGCAAAAATATTCAGTGCCACGGTGACCTTCAAAGCAACTGGCATTGGATGACCACCTAAGCAATTGGAAGTGTTGCCCACAGACAGGATCTCGCATAGAGAGGTGACAGCCTGAGTCTCCTCTGGCACTGTCTCAGACATTGGAAGGTAACTCATTCTCATGCTGTATACTCGACTGGGAGCATAAGACCTTGCTTTCTGCCTTCGTGGTTGCAGCACCCTCATGGACTTCCAGTGCATCCTGCCCCTGACCATCTGGCCTTCACCCCCTGCATCTCAATCTCCACTTTCTCATTCTCTCCTCCTCACTGGAAGGTATGTCTCCCAAGGGGAGCCACTATGCCCATGTTGCTCAAACCACACAGGCTGAAGTGCAGATGAGGCACTAAGTGCACAAGTCTGCAGGCAACTTTCAGGCTTAAAGCACCTAGGATGGGATTTTCCGGCCCGCCCGCCACCGGGATTGTCCGGTCCCGCAGAAAGTCAATGGACTTTTGGCTGGGCTGGTGAATGTCCTGCGGCAGGTTCTGCCAAGACAGGGCAGGAAAGTTCTGGCCCTATCGATTATACTGAATGCACACCTTCAAAGAAGAACTGCTCACACAACTCACAGCTGGCTGGACTGCCAAAGTCAAACACTGAACCTAACTGCTGCCTTTAAAACCACCCTGACATGCAATCATGTTTCCCACTTGGTGTTTTTCCTACACCCTGAACGTATTATTGCATTCAGCAATTATTATTGCAGTCAGTTGGACTGCTAATTAGCTCACGTGCCCAATAATTGAATGGTTGAAAGTGGTAGGTGAGCTCCCGATTCCCAGGGCTGCCTGTCGATTGTAATATTGCTTTCCAGCATGATGATGTTGGGACCACGATCCAACGCCATCACACTGGATATGACATCACTGCAGGCATGCAACAGTTCTGTTTTCGGACCGTATTATTCAGCCCTCTGTCTCCCAATCTTTCACTTCTAGGAAATGCACACACGCTGATATTAGAGAGTGGCCCTTGAAAGTTTTATGGAAGCTAGGCCACCATCTACCATCAAATCATTTTACTTTTCCTTTCTCTTTTCCTCCTTCATTTCCTCCTACACCTTGGGAGCATGTTAGTGCCTCAGCTTTGATTCAGATTACTTTGCCTATAAAATACGAAGCAAATAGTACAGACGACTTGTCTCCAGAACTTGCCACACACCTAGCTAAGCTGTTCCAATACAGCTACAGCACCGGCACCTAACCGGCTATGTGGAGAATTGCCCAGGTATGTCCTGTACACAAAAAGCAGGACAAATCCTACCCGGCCAATTACCGCCCCATCTGTCTGCTCTTGATCATCAGTGAAGGAATGGACACTGCTATCAAGCAGCACTTGCTTAGCAATAACCTGTTCACCGACTCCCAGTTTGGGTTCCATCAGGGCCACTCAGCTCCTCACCTCATTACAGCCTTGATTCAAACATGAACAAAAGAGCTGAACTCCCGAGGTGAAGTGAGAGTGACTGCCCTTGACATCAAGGCTAGATTTGCCCGAGTGTGGCATCAAGGAGCCCTAGCAAAACTGGAATCAATGGGAATCAGGGGGAAAACTCTCCATTGGTTAGAGTCATACCTAGCACAAAGAAAGATGGTTGTGGTCGTTGGAGGTCAGTCATCCTAGCTCCAGGTCATCACCGCAGGAGTTCCACAGGGCAGTGTCCTAGGCCTACCCATCTTCAGCTGCTTCATCAATAACCTTCCTTTCATCATAAGGTAAGAGGTGGGGATGTTCGCTGATGATTGCACAATGTTCAACACCACCTGCGACTCCTCAGACACTGAAGCAGTCCATATCCAAATGTAGCAAGACCTGGATAATATCCAGGCTTGGGCTGACAAATAATATTTGCGCCACACAATTATCAGGCAATGACCATCTCCAACAAGAGAGAATCCAACCATCACTCCTTGATGTTCAGTGGCATTACCATCACTGAATCCCCCACTATCAACATCCTGGGGGTTACCATTGACCAGAAACTGAACTGGACTAGCCATATAAATACTGTGGCTACAAGAGCAGGTCAGAGGCTAGGAATCGTGTGACGAGTAACTCACCTCCTGACTGCCCAAAGCCTGTCTACCATCTACAAGGCACAAGTCAGGAGTGTGATGGAATACTCCCCACTTGCCTGGATGAGCGCAGCTCCAACAACACTGAAGAAGCTTGACACCATCCAGGACAAAGCAGTCTGCTTGATTGACACCACACTTAACAAACATTCACTCCCTCCACCACTGACTCACAGTAGCAGCAGTGTGTACCATTTACAAGATGCGCCGCAGGAATTCACCAAGGCTCCTTAGACAACATGTTCCAAACCCACTACTATCTAGAAGGACAAGGGCAGCAGATAGATGGGAACACCACCACCTGGAAGTTTCCTCCAAGCCACTTACCATCCTGACTTGGAAATATATTGCTGTTCCTTCACTGTCGCTGGGTCAAAGTCCTGGAACTTCCTCCCTAACTGCACTGTGGGTGCATGGACTGCAGTGGTTCAGGAAGGCAGCTCACCACCACCTTTTCAAGGGCAACTAGGGATGGGCAATAAATGCTGGCCCAGCCAGCGAAGCCAACAACCCGTGAATGAATAAAAAAAAACAAATATACTTTTACTTCAGATTTGGTTTTTTTGGACAATAACTAATTAGTACTTAAAGGGACATTTGACTAGAATATCAGCAGTGATTCTCCAATGGAATACCGGTGGAAGGTCTGGGAAAATGGTGCAAATGGCTAAAGTGATGATTTTTCTGGGGTACCATTGATGTCCTGCTGAAGGCACATCCCGAGATCAAGTGATGCCCATGGAAATCGAGGGCTATTGTCTTTGTGAAGAAAAAGAGAATCAGGAAATCACTTTAGCTGATCGAAAGAGAAAGCCATGCCACCTGATGATGCATTCCACAATATAATTCTCCTCATCATTCTGTGCATTCTGAACATAAGTTTGCCATACAATTTTTATTAAAATGCATTTGGCTGAGCACCTTTTCAATTGATAATGTCAAGTTCTGAATATTAGCAAATTTTGCCTCAAGAGAAATGACAAAGCTCGAGAAGAAGCAGGCATTTGAGTGAGTTTTCCTTTTACTTTATCATGACCTTTTTTTATATGTTTTGATAAATATCTATGTCAGAGTTGGAGCTGGGGTTAAGGTCATGGATGACAAGTCTAATTAGAACCCTCAGAATAATGGACATCAGATATATGAAATTACATTGATTTATTAGTTCCTGTGAAGCAAATCTTTGCCCAGCTGACCAATAAGCTCGAATCCTGCTTTCACTCAGATTTATGTGCAAAATTGGAACCGTTTTGTGACTGATTATAGAAAAAGGAACCTTGAAAGATTGTGGATGTACACACAAACAGACATAGATGGACAAGCACATCCATGAGGTGACTCTACAAATGTTTGCTGCCATGGTGGGTCAGTAACTTTAGACACACAGGACCCCTGAACCTCAATCCCTCCATCCCGATACACAGGCTGCTCTCTGAAGAGAGGGAAAATCTTGGGCGTGCAGCCTGTGAATGTCCACCCATTCATTTTAATTAAATCTCTCATCATTTCTTGAAATGTGTTCCTTTTGAGCATGACTGTGGGCACTTGATTACAGAATTAGCCTCGAATGAAATTCAATAAGAGTTATGCTTTTCTGGTATGATCTGCTGTTTTGCATCATGACGTGGGCTGCATCCACTGGGGTGGATCTCTCTCAAGAATTCTGGCCTGGACCCATTATAATAGATGAGGATGAGATAATGAATGCATCTCATTCAACTGGAGGTGCGTTAGAACCACTTTGATAACAGAGTGTGAACCATTTATTGCCATTTAGTATTATCGGGGATTAAATCCAGGAACATCACTTTGGTCGAGCCCTCGCCCCCAGCGTTGCATTAGACCTCGCATAACATGGTGAGGTCTGAGGAACCCCAAATTTTGGGCCTTGGACCTCATCATCATTAAGACGGTGCAATGGGAGTAGATAAGTAGTTCATGTTTAGGTTACTGCTAGTGCAGTGGGCACAGGTTGGTCCTGCAGTTCAGGATCTCGGCCTTTGGAGTTAGCATCGATGGATCAGGGAGGGGAGAGTAAGGGGTTTCCAAGGGGTTATCACATTGTTAGCATGGAGGGATTCAGGTTTGCAGGACTTTGGTGTTGGGGTGGATGAAGGGGTGATGGGGGGGCAGGTTGTCGGATGTTGGGGATTTCAAGACTGGAAATGTTGGCTTTTGTCATAAGTCCTTTTTAAAATTTGTTTAGGGTCCTTGTGACAGTCAGCATTAGGGATCTGGAACAAGTGTTAAGCCCCTTATTTGAATATAGCTTCAGGGTGGGTAAAGAACTTTTTTGTTCTTACTTTATATGGCAGATGACACACTGCCGAATGGAAGCATCCATAAGGTTCCTGCCTGTCATTTTGGGCCATGGATTTTTTAGACACTGCATGGCCCAATTTCATGGAATCATAGAAATTTGAAGAGCAGAAGGAGGGCATTCAGCCCACTGTGTCAATGTTAGGCCTTTGAAAGAGCAGCTATGCTTAGTCCCACACCACCATTCAACCTCCGTTATCTCTGATTGGAAAAATTTGAAGTTTTGTTTTTACAAAATGCCTGTTGTTTATTATTCTAATAAACATGGTGTAAACTAATCAACAGTATTTATTATATAAAAGAGTACATTTTTACCAGCCCCTGGATGTAGTGCCTCATCCCGTTTTGATTTGTTTGGATTTATTTTAAATTATGATTGAAAGAAAGTGTATAATTTATTGATACACAGATAACTTTCAGGAGACAGAGAGAATTAGCTACAATTAGTTTTGGTGCTTTGCTGCCCTTTATTCTGGGGTATCATTGGTCAGGTTCAGAGTTAGAAAATTAACATGAGAAAGCACAGTGCAAACTAAGATCATTTGACCAATCAAGCCTGCTTCTTCCAAATAACAAGCGCAATGCACTCTGCCATGGACTCTAATCAGCCATTTAACCCAGGGGAAATTTTTGCAGAAATATTCTCTGAAATCTGAAACAATCAGTGAAAAAAAATCTCCCAGAATATTGAGATGATGGTTGCTTTCAGTCATTCATAAAATTGTGGGTTCAAACCCCATTGTAAAACTTGAGAACATCAATTCCTTCCATATTCCAGTAGAGTGTGAGGGATGCTGTCCATGTTGCCTTGCCCACGAGGCATCTTTCAGCCAAGATGTCAAACCCAAGGTCTGTCTGGCTCTATTGCTGATACAGATGCATTTTAAATCTTCTTGGCATTACTTTAAGAAGAACACGGAGTTCTGGTAACAGTACTCTCTCAACCAACACTCCTAACACCAGACTGAATAGTCTTTCAGCTCTGTTCTTTCTGAGATTTTGCCTGCATGCAAAATGATCAATGGACTTGCTTTCAGAAGACCTGTGACTGCATTTCAAAATTAATCCATTGGTTGGGATGTCTTGTGGATGTGTATTTACAGACAGGGGAGAGATGATGGGATGGTTCCCCTTCTTTTCACATCTCGACTAACCTCAAAAAGATGTGTTTTTAAATGGAGACATTTTTAACCCCTTGAGTGCTGTGACATTTAAAAACAGATACAAGACAGGCTTTATAAATTGAAAGAAAAAATAAATATTTATTTTCTCAGTACAGAGTTGTAAATGCAACAACCCCCACACACTCATTCACATAAGACACACAAACACACTCCACTCTCTCTCTCACAAGAAAGGATGATTACAAGAGGTGTAGCATTCACATAGATTTCTTAAAGGGTAAAGAAAAAGGTCACTTTGTTATCAGTTCTCAAGATGGTCGTTGGAAACGTTGCAGACCTGAAAATCCTCTCTTGGCCCACTGAAGACAATGGAGGCTAGAAGTCTCTGGCAATGAACTCACAGTGACTTACCCCAAGCAACAGCAAATTTCTAGCTTTTCCAATCAAAGTTGTAGTTGAGCTCCTGTAGTGAACATGTAATCCTGCAGGTAAAGTGAAATAGCCCCACTTTTCTGCCTGTGGGTGAGTTTCTGGGCAGGGCTCTTCCTTTTGCTGGGCAAGATGGCTTCCCTCTGTATTTTTTTGTATCCCAGCCTGACTGCCCTGGTCTGCCCTTGTGAATTAATAAGGTGTTTTTGTACCATAAACTAATTTCTGTCACGTGATCACAATATCGGTGTTCTCATTGCCCACACAAATGGGTTGACAGGATAAGCAATTGTCACACAATGGGGAATGTTTGATATGTCCATCAATATTTCAGTTCTGAATAGCCTCTGAATATCTTTATTTGCATTCCATCACTATCGACCTGCAATTCTATTTGCTATTGTTACTCTGAACATCTTTAATTGAAGTGGAGAGGGGCAGTTATCAGATCCTGGGAAGGCCTTTTGCACATTAAGTGACTTACCAGAGACATGTCCAGACATGAGTTAGTCCCTGTCTGTACAAAAGACATAAAAAAATCACCTGGCCCCCTGAAGTCCATCTTGTCAATTGGCCATATTCCATACTGTTTTTTTTAAAAGCCAAATGTCCTTCATATGACATATGAAACGGGCCTAATAGTGGTAGGACACCATACAATGCAAGTTTTTCCTAATTGAATTTACTGTTACTTCTATGTTTCCAAACCCTGAGTCAAGTATGAGTATTTAATTAGCAAATCACATGCAGCAGGACACAGCATGCACTCATCCCATATTGCAGTCAAGTTGTTTAATTATAAAATTATAATTGAATTTGTGCATTCTTTAACTTGAGTTTTTATTTACGTCTTGGATAAAGAGTAATAATAAACAATTCACCGATGTGGGGGGTTGGGATGGGGGTGGTGGGGGAATTCTGGCCACATGACATTGAAATAGTCCTGTGTCAGCTGTTACCAGCTGTGAATCTCAACAGTCTTCCTACACCATCTATTCTACCTATCAAGTTACTGGCATGGATGGCTGTGCCAATCCATATCCTCTTTTAGGTCAACAATTAGTGTCAGCAAATGTTTTAGACGACAGGGTGGAATTAACACACATCTGATACTCATTCAAAACAAGGTGGCTTTATTTAAACCAGATTAGTGGGAAGAACACACAAGCTTGCCCTTAGAACTCAAGAATCGGAAATAGTTTCCATAATAAAGATTAGTTTCATATTTTCAATTAGTAAATTACTATAGTCATTAGCTACTTCAAGAGGAGTTACTGAAAGACTTTGATTTAGAAAGTAGTGCCTTTTGCTTAACTACTGTCTGTTGGAATTTGCAGAAAGCAATTCCTAAGCTTTTCTCAGACTTTGCAAAACTACTGTAAGCCATATAAATTTGTATTATACACACAGTCAAAAAAGATTTTGAAACTTATAGGTTGCCAAATAACTGGAAACCATATCATGAATCAAAAGAATTAAAATAATAAAACAGGAATTGATGGCTATAGCTAGAGTTGAAAAAGCTATCAGCAGATATCAAACAGATAGCCTGTCTAACGAGTATTTATGGTCCTATGGTCTGTTTCTTCCATACGTTGGATGATCCAATGCTGTACAAATTTGAAATGCGAATGCTTGTCCCGGAGATACAGACATACGAATTAGGAACAGGAGTAAGCTATTTGGCCCCTCAATCCTGTTCCGTCATTTGATAAGATCATGGCTGATCTGTTGTGGCCTCAACTCTACTTTCCTGTGTACCCCCATAACCTTTGACTCCCTTGTTAATGAAGTATCTAACTCAGCCTTAAAAATATTCAGCGATCCTGCCTCTGCTGCTCTCTGGAGAAGAGAATTCCACAGACTAACTACCCTCAGGTAGAGAAAAAAAAAATCTTCTCATCTCCATCTTAAATGGAAACTCTGTCCCCAAGTTCCAGTATCTCCCACAAGGGGAAACATCCTCTCATGGTCTGCCCTGTCAAGTCCCCTCAGGATCTTATATGTTTCAATAAGATCACCTCTTATTTTTCTAAACTCCATTGGAGACAGTCCCAACCTGTCCAGCTTTTCCTCATAAGATAACCCATTCAACCCTGGAATCAGTCAAGTGAATCTTTGCTGAACTGCTTCTAGTGCTATTGTATCCTTTCTCAAGTAAGGAGACTAAAACTGTACACAGTACTCCAGACGTGGTCTCATAAACACCCTGTACAATTGTAACAAAACTTCCCTACTTTCACACTTAATTCCCCTTGCAATAAATGCCAACATTCCAATTGCCTTCCTAGTCACTTACTGTACCCCCTGCATGTCAACCTTTTGTGATTCATGTACCAGGACACCCTCTGTACCGCAAAATTCTGCAATCTCTCTCCATTTACATAAGATATTTCTTTTTATTGTTCCATCCAAAGTGAGCAAATTCACTTTTTCCCACGTTATACTCTATCTGCTAAATTTCACTCTCCTACTTATCTTTTGTGTCATCAGCAAATTTAGCTACCATACATTCCATCCCTTCATCCAAATTATTGATATAGATTGTAAATAGCTGAGGGCCCAGAACTGATCTCTGTGGCACTCCACAAGTTACAGCCTGCCAACTTGAAAAATACCTATTTATCCCTTCTCTCTGCTTCCTGTTAGGTAACCAATCCTCTATCCATGCTAATATGGTTCTCCCTACACCATGAGCTCTTATTTTGAGTAATAACTTTTGATGTGGTACCTTATCAAATGCCTTTTGGAAATCCAAGTGCAATACACCTACAGGTTCTGCTTTATCCACGTTAACTTGTTACTTTCTTAAAGAACTCTAATAAATTAGTCAAACATGATTTCCCTTTCACAAAAACATGTTGACTCTATCTAATTGCATTAAGATTTTCTAAGTGCCCTGCTATAACATTCTTAATAACATATTCTAGCATTTTAGCTATGACAATGTTAGGTTAACTGGCCTGTAGTTTGCTGCTTTCTGACTCCCTCCTTTCTTGAATAGAGGACTTACATTCATTAATTTCCAATCTGATGAGACTTTTCAAGAATCAAGGGAATTTTGGCAAATTATTTTGAGGTCTGATTTTATAGCTTCAATATTTTACTTGTGTGAGGAAATCAACTATGCTTTTGTAGCAACTTGTGACATTGTGTTAAGAATTTCCTCATCCTCTATGAGCAGTGATTTAGTAAATACGGTGTATGGGTTTCTCCGTATTTCTAATATCATAATCACATTATGAAAGAATATGCAATCGATATGTGTTAGGCCCAGGGAGGATGCTCAATCACTGCAAACAGATCATGAAATCTTGAGTGAATAGGCCCATGTGTAAATGATGTTCAAAGAGTAGTGTCATGCACGTGGACTGATCTAATGTTATTCTTACATCCTAAAGTGGACAGAATTAAAACACTGGTAAAAGAAAGGGAGCTGGGATTTTTTTGTGCATCACTCTCTAAAGGTTTATTAGCAAAGACATGAAGCTATAATTAAAGCAAATAGGGTTCTCGGTTGTATTCATGGGATGGTTCACTATAAAACAAAGCCAAGTCCCAGCTAGAAAGCTGTGTCCAGTTTTGATCTCTGTGCATGGAAGGGGATACTGAGAGTTTGGTATGGCTGCAGAGGAAGGCCACACAATTAAAGTTAAGCACCACAGTTACCCAGATAGATTTGAAGAACTGGGTCTGTCTGCTTTGGAAAGTTGTAGATTTGGGGAAATTTGGTTGAGATTTGTAAAATAGTGAAAGGGCTTGATTATGTTTATGCACATCAAATATTTAAACTGGAGAGGTTAGGGAGAACCGAGGTCCTGCTCACACGTTATGTAAGGAAAGAACTCAATTGGATGTTGGGCGGTTCTTCTTTTTGCAGAAAATGCTGCAGTGTGGAACAGGTTGCTGGCTCATGTGGTGAATGTTTATTTATGTTTATGTTCTCCTTCAAGAGAAAGCTGGAACTGTTTCTGGCTGGGGTGGAGATTACCTTGTATGAGAGTTAGATGTCACATAATATAAATCAGGCCCTCTGTGGTCACCTGGACTAGTTTCAATCATCCCTAAAGGGGTCAGAAAGGAATTTTTCACAGATTGCATGGCTCCAGGCAACAGTGGGGTGTATGTATTATGATGCACTAGGCATTACAACTATATGGAAAAAGTTAGATGGGTCAGTGGGTCTATTACTGTCTGTCATTAGTGCATGTTCAGAAATATAATTTCCCATTCCTTATATAATCCTGCTGAATCTACGCAATGTGCTCTCCGTGGCTTTAATATACTTCTATAATAGGTTGTCCAAAACTCTAACTGCACCAACTAATACTTTGTATGAATTCATGATTATTTCATTACTCTTGTACTTTATGTTCTTGTTTCTAAAATGCAAAATTCATTGGCTTTTTGTAATGCTTTACCTAGCTGCATCTTTGAATTTAAATGTAAAATTATCATTATGGGACTGAAAAACAATGTTTCCTTTAAGCTGCTCAGCAACCCAAAAGTCCCTGTGCAACCATGTAAAATCGACCCCTTTAAGTTACTGCCTGTGCACGATGGCTGTGAGAAGATATTTAAAGGTACCACGCACTTAAAGAAGCCCACCGTGTAATCGAAGAGAATATTGGGAGTGTTGCTGAGAAGTCAAGTTAGGAAAAATTCTTTCCTTTCAAACAGGTTGTTTGAAAAGTTTTTCCCAATGTCAATTAGAGCAATCTTTTGTCCACATTCATATATACATAATTTTTTAATGTAACTTGATGGCATTCCTACCTGATTTAATTTTACCCACCCAACTGCACCGCTGTGATCTTGCCTTGTTTGTCATTGTGTTTGATGACATGATCCTAGCTTAATGGGCAGCAGAGGTTACCTCCCAGCTCCTGTATAACTAACTCAACCCTGCAAGCTTTAAAAACAGAGGCTCAACGAGGTAAAAGAGATAAAACTGTCCCTGAGGCACTGAAAAGCAAAACATTATTACATTAGTACATGATCTGCTTCAGCTCCAGCAGATAGAAAAGGATACAGCGCAGTTATTAATTATGCCTCAAGGGAGTCAGTAGAAAGATATGTGAAATGTTTTAATGAATTGAAGGAAGCAAATTTCAAAGCAAAAAAATCTATCTACTAACGAGAGGACAGTTATTGAAGGGGCCCTCCTGAACTTTTAATTTTAAATTCTTAGGAGGAAATTGTAAAACTGTTTTTCTCTTATCCTCAGGCAGACCCCCTATGCATGTTTTATTCTTATGCTTATCATAACCCTTTGTTTACTTCTCCTGCTCACTTTTTGTAATGATGGGATGCAGGATACAGTTGCACTAAAGGAAAAAGGCTATCTATTTAACTCTTAATTTGGCAGCATGAATTGTTGTCAGAAAAGCTCTATTACTTTACCACATGTGGACATGGTTTTTTTGATCTCACAAAAGCCTCCTGCTTGTTGAATTGAACCACCTTTCGGAAGGCGCCACTGTGACGTGGATGCCCAGCTAAGTTCACAGTTTCCTACATGACAATATGCAAATAACAGTACTAAGTAATGGCTCCATCACAGACCCCTACCCTGTCAAAACAGGTGTCAAATAGGGCTTTGTCATTGCACCAACATTATTCTCAAACTTTCTTGCAGCACAGTTACAACTTCCTACTGACAGGAACCACCCAAGTGCAGTAATAACTTATCGCAGTGATGTTAAACTCTTTACCCTCAACCTGCTGAAGGCCGCAACCAAGACAACAACAACTTCAGTAGTAGAATTACATTATGCTGATGATGCACAAGTTAATGCTCACTCTGAAGAAGAACCACAACAGATAGTTGACATACTCACTGAAGCCAGTGGCAGCATGGGACTTTCCTTGAAAGAGCAAAGTCCTCTACCAGCCCACACCAAATATTTCAAATTCAACGCCTTCAATTGAGATTCATGGTGAAGTGTTGAAAAATGTCCCTCACTTCATGGAAGCTACCTATCCCAAAAAGCTGATGTTGATGAAGAGGCACACCACTAAATCCAATGTGCTGGCTCAGCCTATGGTAAATTACGAACTGGAGTTTTCGAGAATGAAAAAAGAGGTGTACTGTCGAAACTTTTCATCTTGTACTGATCAGGACAGGTGCAAGAATGCCAAGTTTCAAAGGGAGCAACAATTTATACTTCATGAGAAAAGGTTGCTGATTGGTTGTCAAGTCAGCAAAACTCAGAACAAAATATCTAACTTTAGGTGCGATTCCACGATTGGACAGCTCTTGCTGAACAATCCAGAGTGTGCTAAGAATTATACTAACAACCGATTTAAGATTATCAGTTGGGCTCACAATGTTGCTCATTTACGCTTGCTAGAGGTTACATATATTTATACTAAGGGGCCTGCCCTTTGCAGGTAAAAGGAACATGTCCAAGCATTGCTCTTTTTTTTGAATTAAACTAAAGCATGGGGACAATAGTTCCCTGGTGCATTCTCCATGGCAACGCCTCAACCAATCAGAGCTGACTTGCCGACCAATCTGCACTCTTTACTCATGAAGCATAAATTGTTGCCTGCTTTGAAATTTTGCATGTTTGTGTCTGTGCTGATGAGTGCAAGATTAAATGGTTCAAAAGCAGCTCTCTTGTTTCAGGAATACTCAAAATCTGTACTACTAAGTATCCATTTTTGAGGATCATGATATCAGACCTGACATTAAACTCAAAGTACCTTGGGCAGTGGCTCTCCACATGCTTCTGTATGGTGCTGAAGCTTGAACAACTCCGTAGATGCCATATCAAGGCCCTACAACAACATCAAAAATGCTGCCTGAGAAAGATCTTGAATTTCAAGTGGGAGAACAAAAGAACGAACATGAGCGATCTTCAAGATGCAGACATGACAAGGACAGAGTCCGTGATGATCTCACATCAGCTAGATGGACGGAACATATTGTCAGAATATCCGACTCAAGACTTCCTAAACAGGTGCTCTATTCAGAGCTATGCCAGGGATCCCATTCACACGGGAACCAAAGGAAACATTTCAAAGACAACCTCAAAGCCTTCGTGAAGGTCTGCCCAATTAACATCAATGTATGGGAAGCAGATACCCAACTCCGACCAAAATGGTGGTCTGTTGTTAACAATGGTGTCAATACCCTCCAATCAACAAGAAAGTCACTGAGAGAGAACGGTGAGAGAAATGGAAACAGGCAGCTGCTTGAGCCAATAATCCGCCACCACCTCTACCGGCTGACGTCTGATGTCCTCACTGTGAGAGTCTGCAAGGCTAAGACAGAGCTCATAAGCTATCTGCGAACCCACAGCCAACACTGACATCTCACTTTCACCCAGCCTTCTGCAAGAAAGGATCATCCTTGACACAAGGGATTGCCGATGACAAATCATATAAGAAATATATTTTAGTACTGTAATATTAACACTTGACTGTTAAAATGTTCAGCCCAGAATTTCCTGGGAGCTGCTGTCAGTTGACCAGAGATGCAGAGGAAACCTGGATCTGTTCCCAATGGGGATAGGTCCCATTCTGGGCTTAGTGAAAAAACTGAGTGCAAATTTCAAGGGATGTACCATTCATGACTGCCCCTGCTGTTCCAGAGGAGAACCTGAAAAACAACCCATTCTTATCTCTATTTTGGGCCTGATCTGGGCTTTGGACCTGCCCCCTCAGAATAACAGGGCTCTGTGTTCCACTGGCACCATGAACCAACCATCCCTGTAGCTTACTATAGCTGAGTGCGTCAATTTCTATTATTCAAATGATCCTGTCCCCAGGATGTAGGATGGGGTCAGCAGCAGTTCTAAGCCTGGGAATGGCACTGTGAGATTTCTGCATTAATACTTTGAGAGGTAAATTCTGATCGTTAATCTGTTCTGGTCTGTGCTACACATTGCCCTGTGGATTTTGTGCATACTACATTCAGTTACCTTTTGAGTTCCATCCTAAATTGTTGCTGCACAAGTTTGCTTCAAACTTTCTATAAGAATTCAATTTCAATGTAAGACCTAGAGTAAAATCGATTATTTTAAAAATTAATTTTAATTAAGAATTTGCCCAATGTTTAGCAATGGGGAACAATTCAGTGTAAATTCTCGATAAGGGATAACAAGCTATCCCTAATTGCAAGCCTTGGATGGCTTGAGAATTCCAGTATAAATCCCTTTGTAATACCATATTTAGCTCCTAGCTACATAAATACAATCCACTGTGACAGAAATGATTACTGTAAAAGTAATATATATAAAAATAAATGTCCACTAAATGCAAATTTTAAGGAACTCTAAATCTCACATATGGAACAAATGAAAAGGTAAATTATTAGCAGAGGTTTTTGCGAAAGAAATAATTTGAAAATAGCACTCTAATCCTTCCAGGGTTTTACAAAGGCAATGTTTGAATTATGTAGGATTTTGTGAAAGGCTCAGCTGCAGCACTTTAGGCCGTTTCATTGTTAATAGCTGCATGTTGTACATAAATGCTTATTTCAACAGCTCCATCACCTTGAAGCAATTAAGATGGAGAAGAAAACCGCACGATGATTTTGAATCTATTTTCCCTTGACAATTTTCTCTGCTGATCTCCTTGTCTTGAAGGCCCCTAGGTGGGGTATGAATCCACGATGCCAATTGCGCTTCAGAACTTCTGCCAGGTGACTGCAGTTTGAATGGGAACCTTGAACATGAAGTTGGCAGACTGGTTCATCGTGAAGGGTATCACAGCAGAGTCTAATCCAGCTCTCCTGCATTCCAACAAAAGTTGCTGGCCAGCAATCAAGTGTGGGAATCTTGCCTTTTCCCCTTCTGAACCATTGTTTTGTCAGATCAGTTGTAAGCTTCACACCACTGCCCGATCTGAAATCAGTTAACGCAGCATAGTGTTGGCTGGGGTGGAGTGGGGGAGTGGGGTTGGGAGTGGTGATGGGGCAGGAGGGTGGTGAGGGAGATTAAACTTTGGATCTTCCTGGCCCAAATTGACTTTAACTGCTCATTGAGTACAATTATGGACTCACTGGAGAAGCATCTATTTTAATCCCAAACTGTTCATCTCTCCCTGATAGATTCCTATTGTTCCTAGGAAATGCAAGCACTCAAGTGGATACAGCTTCATGGTCACCAGTGCCATCAAGTACTACCCATTCTCCATGCCTAATCCTGGTTAGATAGTGAGTAAGGGCACGGTATTTTAGCACCATGGGCTATCACAACTGAATGGCCAAGCCTCTCCTATCCTCACTGCTGTCCACACACATTTGCTTTACAGCAGGAAACACTGGATAGTGAACAGAAGTAGAAACCTAGGCCTGGATTTTTGCCACAATTGAGAGCCTTGACGACATGGCAAAAATTAGAGAAATGCTCAAAAATCAGAAGTCCGCCCCCAAACACGGCACTTCCTATTTTTTCAGGTTCAGGAATGGGGCGTTTTACTCATGTGCAGTTTATGGAGGCAGCTATCGATTTAAAACATCAACTGCCTTCACTTAAGTTGGATGTTGGTAGCCCAGGAGTATGAAAGCCGAAATTTGCAGAATAGACCTGGTAAGAAAAGGTCTGAACTTTGTGGATTCGTTAGGATAGCCAGGCCCTTTGGAGAGATAAGGTACCCATTTTTTTCTGGTCCTGGTACACCTTTGGGGGTGGTCAGTTGCCTTTTCTGGGAGGTAAGGTGCCCTTTGGAATTGTTAAAATTAGGCATGAATGCATGTAAAAAGTGCATTACTCATTAACTGTCAAGCTCTTTGGAACTGTCAAAATCAACTGTCAAAAGTGTCAAGAGGACCTGTCAACAGGTTCTATCAAGAGGACTTGTCAAAATTGTCAAGAGGACCTGTCAATGGGTTCTGTCAAAAGTTTCAAGAGGAACTGTCAAAAGCCCCTGTCAAAGGGAGCTGTCAAAAGTGTCAAGAGAAACTGTCAAATGTGCCTGTCAAAGGGAGCTGTGAAAAGTGTCAAGGGGAACTGTCAAATGTGCTTGTCAAAGGGAGATGTCAAGCTGTCAAGGCATTTGAAAGTCCTGCCCTTTAAATCTTGGCAAAAAATGTCTGGAGTTTTTAAAAAAAAACATCACTTGCTATTTCATTCTGCCTGCTGACAAACCTGATGGCTTCTATTACTGAATTACTGCTGCATGACTGATTTCACAACCATCCTTTATCACAGTAGAGTGCCTGCTATTTGACAGCTTGATTGACAGCTACAAGTGGCTATAAACTCTTTGAAGTGGGATTATGAGTTCCAATGCTGCTTGTTATGAGGGATTATGCACTAGAATGAAATATTTGTTGCTATTAGACTTTATCTAGTGGAAGGAATGTAAATGTAGTAAATGGGTGTTTATGAATAAGTGTTTTTTTTCAATAGACACATAGAACTTTATTTTATAGAACTTCATTTTATATCATCTTTGCATGGTGGATACTGGATGAGTTGGCATGGTAGGTGTAAGGGAAAAGGGTGGTTGGTGTGGGGGCATGGGTTGGCATGAGTTGGCATTAAATTAGCAAAGGGGTTATAAATGGCTATGGTGGTTGTTTGAGGGGCAAAGGTTGGCATGGAGGTATGAGGGGCGTGGGGGATGGATACAGGGCATGAGGTGGTATGGATGAAGGGGAGGTGAGAGGTGAGGGCCTGGAGGGATTTTTAAATTCCTTTTTAAAATTTTGGACACAGTGCAGGAGCCCCGAGGCAGACCTTGTGCCCAGCCCACCTCCACACCTGGTGGCCTCCTCAGTTCTCCCGAGATCACCCGCTCCGACTTATAATCTAGGCTGCCCCCAGACCGAAATCTGATGTCTGAGCAGCCATTTTAGAAGTTGGGTTCACGCAGCCAGGAAATTTCCTGACTCTGAACACCTGACTCGCAGCCGAAAATCCAAACCCTAGTCTGCTGTTTTGCCCTTCTTAATCATTTATTTGCGACATCAAGTGGCAGGGCAAAATCCCTAATACCGAAGTTCTTGCAAAGTGCTCCATTCCTGACATCGATAGCATGCTTATCAGAGCTCATCTTCGCTGGGTCAGTCATGTGGTTCTCACAGAGCATTCCCGCATACCAAAGGCAGTACTCTATGCCCAGCTGAGCTGAACCTGCACTACAGGACAATCTGAAAACCAACCACAGAGCTTGCAAGCTGGATCCCAAGACAAGGGAGAAAACAACTTTGGACAGACCCAAATGGAGAGGTCTCAGGAGAACCGAGTGCAGCGCAAAGCCAATACTTCCATCCATCTCTTCAACACTGACTTCATATGCAATATTTGCAATTGGTTATGTAAATTAAGGCTTGGTCTAACATCACACATGAGACAACATCAACCTAGACTGTAAATCTTTTTTTTTGCTGACCATCCATCTGTTGAAGTGACGGGAGAATCCATCAGTTAAGGCCTTAGGCTTAATTCAGCTTAGACTGCAGGTTCAAACTTTGGCCCTCTTTCTTAGCTTTGGCTAAATCATGAACTAGGCAATACATTAGCTAATAAAACCACCAATGCTATGAACACAATCGCAAAACCTTACGTACAAAGTAATAGTTGTTGATATGGTACACACTGAAGTCATTTTCTTCACATTTTGTTACTTTTTCATCAAATCATCATCACTTGATGCAAATATGAATACTTTTCACTTTTTTCATCTCTTTTAACTTTGTGTCCCATGTGTTGATGTGTCTTCATTAAGGGCAGAGGATGGACTTGACGGGGAATGGAACTGTTTTATTCAAACCTGTGGATGGTCATAAATGTGAAATTTAAATAATGTTGGAATCCAAGGTTGAGCAGAACAAAAGCTTAGATGACCATTTGGTGAATGTGAGATATATGTTATTTTACTTCAGTCTTAATAGCCAACATCCTTTGGGTAAAATGCAATATAATGTTAACAGACTTAGTTATTTTGTATTTAGAACTAACCTCAAGTATAACAGTGGATTCTGACTGGATTGTTTGTGTTCTAATTCAGACTTATTACATAACACAGTCACTTCTCCTGATGTGTTGAAAATTGAAACATAAAAGAACTAAAGAGTCAAGTCCGTTTTTGGGTTAAAATAGGGTTGGTGCTCCCAGAAATCCTGCATTCCTGGGTGCACCCACGTTTGCTTGAATGGAAGGTCAACTCATCTAAATAATTTCAACATACACTTGTGCAGCTGGGGCTGTGGAGGGCAGCTGTAAATCGCATATTGTAAAGGGATCTGAATTTTTAAAAGGAGGCAGCAATTTTTGTTGGAGGTTGAATTAAGGAAAAAGAAACTTGGACAGGCTTCCAGAATCATCCCCTTTGGTGGAGCAAGACTGGAGTTTTTATTGGAAGGGTTAGCCTGAGGAACATGGCAATTTTTTAAAGAAGAGGGTAATCCTTTAAAAAGAATCCATGGATAACAATGATTCCAGGAGTTTACCTATCATGTTAATATTGTTTCCTCTTGCGTCGCTGATGACAGAAAATCAAAAATGTTTCACAGACTGACAAGGTATATCAAGGTGGGAAAACCCAATGGGTGCTCAATAAAAAGGAGATAATGAAGCGGGTGCCAGAAAGGGCACAAAATAGCTTCATCAAATGAGCACCTGTAAAGCATGTAATAGCTCATGAACATTAACCTACTAGGGCAAGTTAGGTAGGAGGAGTCAACAGGGGCAACTGGATGAAGCATACAAAATATATGAAAAAAACAAAGGACAAGAAAAGTCCAGTTTGGTTATAAGTATTGAGATAGTCAGCAATGAATCCAGTAAAGAAATTCAGGAGAAACCTCTTTACCGAGAGAGTGGTCAGAATGTGCTACCACAAGAACTCATTGTGTAGGGGGTAACATATTAGCATTGACAAAGGATTGGTTAGCTAACAGGAAACAGAGAGGAGACATAATTGGGTCAGTTTGGGGTTGACAAGGTGTAACGAGTGGAGTGCCACAGGGACCAGTGCTGGGGCCTCAATTATTCACAATCTATATTAATGACTTGGATGACGGGACCAAATATATAGTTGTTAAATTTGCTGATGACACAAAGATAGGTAGGAAAGTAAGTTATGAAGTGGATGTAAGAAACTGAAAAGGGAGAAAGATAGATTAAGTGAGTGGCCAAAAATTTTGCAGATGGTGTATAATGTGGGAAAATGTGGACTTGTCATATGATGGCAAAATTACATAGATTTACAGCACAGAAACAGGCGTTCATCCAACTGGTCTATGCTGGTTTTATACTCTTACACAAGCCTCCTCCCACCCTCCTTCATCTAACCTTAATAGCCAATCCTCTATTCCTTTCTCCCTCATACTTTTATCTAACTTCCCCTTAAATACATCAAGGCTATTCATACAAGCATACATACCAATTAGGAGCAGGAGTAGGCCATTCAGCCCCTGGAGTCTGCTCCAACATTTGATAAAATCATGGCCAATTTGATTGTAGCTTCAGCTCTACTTTCCTATCTACCCCTATACCCTTTGACTTCCTTGTCAATCAAGAATCCATCTAACTCAGGCTTGAAAATATTCATTGACTCTGCCTCCATTGCTCTCTGGGTAACAGAATTTCACAGGCTAATGACGCTCTGAGAGAAAAAAAAATTCTCCTAATCTCTATATTAAATGGTAGACCTCCTATTTTTAGACTACAGCTTCTCGTTCTAATCTCTCTCATAAGGGGAAACATCCTCTTGGCATTCACTCTAAGTCCCCTCAGGATTTCATATTAAACTCAACTGCTTCATGTATGCACATCTGAATGTATGAATTAGGAGTAGGATTAGACCATTTGGCCCCTTGAGTCTGCTCCGCCACCCAATAAGATCATGGCTGATTTGATTGTGGCCTCAACTCCACTTTCCTTCCTATCCTCTATACCCTTTGACACCCTTGTCAATCAAAAATCTACCTAACTCAGCCTTAAAAATATTCAATGACCCTGCCTCCACCCTTGTCTGAGGAAGAGAGCTCCACAGACTCACAGCTCCTTTGAGAGGAAAATATTGCTCCTCATCTCTGTCTTAGATGGGCGACCCCTTATTTTTTAACTCTGTCCCCTAGTTCTACTCTCTCCCACAAGGGGAAACATCTTCCCCACATCCACCCTGTCAAGTCCCTCATCCCAGGAATCAGTCAAGTGAATCTTCTCTGAATTGCTCCTAATGCAATTATGTCCTTTCTTAAATGAGAGCAAAACTGTACACAGTATTCTAGATGTAGTCCTACTAATACCCTATACAACTTTTACAAAACATCCCTTCTTTTATATTCCATTCCCCTTGCAATAACCAACCGCATTCCATTTGCCTTCCTAATCACTTGCTGTATCTGCATAGTAACTTGTTGTGATTCATGTACCAGGACACCTAGATCCCTCTGTACCTCAGAGTTCTGCAATCTCTCCCCATTAAAATAAGTTTTTTAATATATGTTCATGGGATGTGGGCGTCGCTGGCTAGGATAGCATTTATTGCCCATCCCTAATTGCCCTTGTTCAGAGGCCATTTAAGAGTCAACCACATTACTGTGGGTCTGGAATTCACATGTAGGCCAGGCCAGGTAAGGATCACAGGTTTCCTTCCCTAAAAGACACTAGTGAACCAGATGGGTTTTTATGACAATTGGCAATGGTTTCACAGTCATCACAAGACTTTTAACTCCAGATTTTTGTTGATTCAAATTTTGCCTTCTGCCATGGGATTTGAGGCTGGGCCCCCATAGGATTATCCTGGGTCTTCTGGAATACTAGTCCAGTGATTGGAGGTATTCCTACCTCCAACCATTTGGCCCAGTCAAACATCCTCTTACCCCCATCTCATATATTTCAATAACTAAAAATAGAAAGTTAATAATAAAAAAGAAACAACATTTTTAATCCCATATAATCTTTTGCAGGCTTGGTCTCAGGCAATGTTCAGGGAATTAATCTTTAATTTTGGGAAAACCTGGGAAAATCCTGAAGGGTTCATAGCCCTAGTCTGGAGTTTGTATAGTTGACAGGATTCCTGAATTTGACCCTCCTGGGAAGGAGCAGACACCGCTCTTTATCTGAAAGCACACAGCATTCGTAACAAGACTGATGAATTGATAGCACAAATAGAAATAAAGGAGTATGGTATTATAGACATTACAGAGACATGGGCCGGGATTTTCCGCGCCCAGTGGTGTTGGGTGTGTTCTTTGACGTGAGCGGACAATATGGAGGGAAGGCCAAAAATCGGTTTCACGACAAATTGAAACCAGTTTGCGATCATTTTCCACATGGCCGCAATTCCTGACATCGAACATCGGGAACTTCATTGTAATACATCAGCATATCATTATAAAGCCAGCCCATCGGAATTGTTCCCCCGCTGTTGGATCGTCCGCCCACATTGGTGTGATTGCACGTGTTTCACAACAGCATATAAAAGGCATGCACTTGGTGGGCTACACTTTGAGGGGAACTCGGAGGTGAGTGCACAGTAACGTTTTGAAGCGCTTGCCTGTTGGATTTCATGGTTGAGGTTCATAGTGGGGGGAGTGGGGCAGGGGGCAAGGGATGCCCTGCGTTTGAGGGGACCTGCTGGGGGGTTGGGTGGGTGTTTGAGGGAAGCATCCACGCATTAGGGAAACCTTGTATAAAGTGACCATTCCTCTGCAGTTGAAACAGTTCAGACGCAGTCACATTGATCTGATTGGAGTTGGGCCTCTAGCTTCTCTGCCCACTCAGGCAACACAGAGGCATCAAAGTGCCACCAAGTGCTTCAGAGATTTTCACTCCTTGAGCACAGACTGCAAACTAATGAGCGTTTTAGTGGGCTGCAGAACAGTTGAATGACTGGGCACATTGTACAATCTCCTCGCTAAAGCTGGCTGTGGAGCAGTCACTGGTGGAGGTGCTCACAGCCCCTTACAATGTCACCATCCCGGTTTGGACCAGTTTCCCCCATGGTTCAAGCTAACAGTGCAGCTTTGCAGTGTGGATTAGGAGAATGCCTGCACCTGAGCTGAGAGCACAGCATGCAGTCCAATGGGCAAAGCTGCCGCAAATCAGTCGTATGGAGTGGGGCGGAAGTGGGTGGGGTTTTGGGCAGCCATGCAGTGCAATAAAGCATTCTCCGGGATGCGTTAAGGGGCCTTCAGACTTAACCAAGACAGTTTCTTAGTACACCCATGCTAACCCACACGTCTCTCTCTCTCTCATCCTGCAGGAGGAGTACATCAGGATCATGGAGCCTGGTGAACGAGCTACAAGCCTCGTGGCTTACTGAGAGCGAAGACGATGGAGTAAAGAGCGACTGAGGCGCCTGACTGTGCTGAGGGAGGATCTGCACCCTCTGGAAGAAGGGGCAGCTGGGGCTCCTGCACATGCTGCCGATGACCCAGAGCGAGCCATCGCTACTTGGTGCCTAGGTAGACCCAGGGTCTGTAGACACCCCCTTTCATTCCTACAGATGACCAAGAACCGAAGACTGCGCATGTCTAGGGAACTGGTCGGTCACATCTGTGGCTACAGGAGCAAGTCAAAAGCCAGCAATCCTGCGACGAGTAACTCACCTCCTAACTCCCCAAAGCCTGTCCACCATCTACAAGGCACAAGTTAGGAATGTGATGGAATACTCCCCACTTGCCTGGATGAGTGCACCTCCAACAACACTCAAGAAGCTTTACGCCACCCAGGACAAAGCAGCCCACTTGATTGGCACCCCATCCACAAACATTCACTCCCTCCACCACCGACACACAGTAGCAGCAGTGTGTACCACCTACAAGATGCACTGCAGAAACTCACCAAGGCTCCTTCGACAGCACCTTCCAAACCCACGACCACTACCATCTAGAAGGACTAGGGCAGCAGATAGATGAGAACACCACTACCCGGAAGTTCCCCTCCAAGTCACTCACCATCCTGACTTGGAAATATATCGCCGTTCCTTCACTGTCGCTGGGTCAAAATCCTGGGACTCTCTCAACAGCACTGTGGGTGTACCTACACCACATGGACTACTGCGGTTCAAGAAAGCAGCTCATCACCACCCTCTCAAGGGCAACTAGGGATGGGCAATCTGCCAGCTACTGCAGAATTTGGTGCCATGGGGACATGGAGGGCATCCACTGCCAGTTGCCATGAAAGTGACCATGATGCTCAATTTCTATGCCAGGGACTCCTTTCAGGGATCCACCAGTGACGTCTATGGGATATCAGAAGTCACCACGCATAAATGCAACCATGAGGTCACGGATGCCATCTTTGCGAGGGCACACAACTTTGTGCATTTCGCTCGGGTCCAGGACAGCCAACATGAAAGAGCGATTGGATTTTCCCAGAACTGGGGCTTCCCACAGGTGCAGGGTGCTTTCAACTGCACTCACATGGCGCTCAGATCTCTGTTGCAACAAGGGGTCAACAATGTCAACTGCAAGGGATTCCATTCACTGAATGTGCAGCTGGTGTGCGACCACCACAAACACATCCTGCAGGTGTGTGCACGGTTTCCAGGGAGTGTGCATAACTCCTACATCCTCAGTTGGTCACAGATCTCTGAAGTCTTCCAGGGTCCACAGAAGCTGTAGGTATGGCTCCTCGGGGACAAGGGCCACCCACAGAGGACGTGCCTGATGACACCCATGCGGCGGCCTCAGACTGCAGGAGAGCAAAGGTATAATGAGACTCATGCTGCAACTTGCAATTTTGTGGAGCAAACCATTGGGATGCTGAAGATAAGGTTCTGGTGCTCTCTGGTCAGGTGGAGCCCTGCAATACAGTCCCCAGAGGGTGTCACGCATCGTCATCGTCTGCTGCATCCTTTACAACCTGGTGCTGCAACGGGGAGAGGAGCTGGCTGAGGAGGAGATGGAGAAGCTGAAGGTCTCCTCCGATGAGGAGGACGCCAAAGGGATAAGGGTGAGGAGGTCTTCAATGGTGACGATGACGGGGATGAGGCCCTTGCACTAGCTAGACAAAGCAGGTGCGCTCGGGATGCCTTCATAGCTTCTAGATTTGTGGAGGATGATGACAACATGCAGTGAGGAGACACCATAGATTGCACCTGTGAATATTTGACTCCAGTCTGGCTTATGGAAACACACATGCCCTCCATGATAGTGTTCCTGTCATGGAGACGCAGTGGAGGCCCTAATAGTCGTTCGATTGCAGGAGGATGAAGATGACATGCAGTGAGGACACTCCATAGACCTTCACATTGCCTCTGAGAATGTCTGACTCCTGTCTGGCCGAGGGCAGCTCGCTTACGCTCTATGATCAGGGTCTTATCATAGGGATGCAGCCATGAAACTTTAAAAGCATCTGATCCTTTGCCCACCTTCAGCACCTGACCCCTTCAGGAGCACAGCGTCACTGGTCATGGATGCTGAAGAGATGGGGGCCAGCTCCACCTTAAAGGTGCTGAAAGCACACAGAGAGAATGATGGAACTCTGTGATGCCTGCCCACGACACCTGGCAGCAATGACAAGCACCATCGAGGTGCAGACATCAGTAATGTGTCCACGGAGTGTGAGGCCGGACCATCACTTTAGTCTGAAGGCTGCACAGAGCACAGGGAAGAGGCCCTGGACTGAGACACCTGCCTTTATCTTGTGCAGAAAGGTTTCACATCTGAGTGACAAGAACACTGCTCATCAGAACAAGGAACAATAAGCAGGGAGATATTCTTGGGAGTTTATTGACAATAGTGAATAGTATATACAAGTGACTAACACCCGTGTCCAAGCTGTGCAATTACAGCTTCTTAACTTTCCTAACCCTGCTGCTACATCTCGGTGCTCCCCAGACATCCACAGCGGAGGTGGAGGTAGCCTGCTGACTGCTACGCCCTGTCTGTGATGATCTTGGCAGGCATCCTCTGGAGGGCCAAGTCCTGGAGGGACCCAGCCTGCTTTCGGGGTCCTGCTGCGTGGCAGTGGCACTCTCCTCGGCCTGTGAAGCCGGAGCTGTTGCGGTCACAGGAAGAGGGGATTCGGATTGGCCAGACAGTCATGGAGTCACCTGGTTGGATGGCCCCTGGGGGCTCTCTATGGGTGCCCAAGTGCCCCTGGCTGACTCCTTGTGGAAAAGGGGTAGCTGGAGTCAGATCGAGCTGCCCCTCACCCTTCTCACCTATGCACTGTTGGAGGCAAACTATGGTGTCAGTGATGGAGTCAAGCCCACGCAGCAGTGCAGTAAGGACGCCCTGGACCAAGGTCTCCATGATGGCTGCCCTCCTACCAATGTTAACCTCGGCGCTTTGGCATGTCGGCACTCTCACCTCACCCTGAAGGTGGATGGACTTCTCCATTGTGCCTTGCAATCTGAGGATGCAGTGGACATTGCTTCCTGATGTTCCCGAGCTTGCCTTTGCAGCTCCAGCAACTGTGACATGACCGAGTCCAGAGGCTCATCAGCTGACTCGGACTCAGCAAATTTCTGGCCTCCAGCCGTCCTCTGAGTGTCGGACACCTGGGAAGTCCCTGCCACCACCTGCTGCCAATCAGACAATGCAGTTTAATGGCCAGGTTGTGATCCCGAGGCTACTGTAAAGCTAGGTCCCACCGAGATGTGTGTCTCTGCACTGGTGGAGGGTGTGGGTAACCGCTGTGAAGGAGCTTCAAGGAGGATGCCTCCGGATTCCTCTTGTCTTCGGGGCTTGATTGGAGGCCTTGGGTCGCGGACTCCATCGGCTATTTCCCAGATGTGCCTGCAAAAGCGAGGAGAGATAATTAGTGTATGGCAGTGGCTGTGAAACAGGACACATCACTCACGGTGTGGTTGTCTGATGGATGTTGCATCACTGGATCCTCACTTGATAGAGCACCACCGATCTCACCGTCAGCACAGGAACGTTCCAGATCCTCGCCGGTAGCTGGATGGCTCTGTTCTCAAAGCCCGTGAGGATCTTGATTTCAGGCATTCCTCCACTGGTCTCCAACTTCTCCCTCTTGTGTGCCAGTTTGTCCTGCATGAATAGAGATGGAGAGATTGTAAGCAGGATGCCTGCCAGGCCAGATGATAAGTATGCCTGGCATATGTGGGTTGTGAGTATGAGGATAATGAAGGTGTGTGTGAGAGAGTGAATGGTGATGTCCCTTGAACTGGGAGTGAGTGAGGGCCCTGTGGATGTGTGATGGGTTTGTGAGTGTGTGAATTGAGCGTGATGAGAAGAGTGACTTACCCTGCCGAACAGAGGAGATCATTCATCCTCTCGCGGCACTAGGTGGCTGCCCACTTTTGAAGGGCATTGGCGCTGATCTCCGCTGCCACCATCACCCAAGCCAGATTAGTGAGGTTGCTGCCTATTCTGTGGCCAGAGCGTGGGTAGGGTACATCACAGTAAGCCCCCACTGTGTCCAAAAAGCGCTCGAGGGACGCCTCATTGAATCTGCTGGCTGCAGTCTTTTTGCCTTTCAGGGCCATGTCTTCTTTTCAGCAGCTGTGGGCTGGAAGCACTGAGATGTATGCGTGTGGCTGGACTTTAAATATGGCACCTGGCATGCTGAAGTGGCAAGGTGATGGCGTGGTCGGTGAATGAAAGGCCGCCCATGGTGGAAATGGTGTGTTTCCCAGGATTGCATAATTAATGCAGCGGGTTTGGGACAATATGGTGTGAGAAGCCACCATTACGGCCGATTGGTAAAACCTTGTTTTACCCACCCACTACCACACTTAATGCAAATCTGGGACGATTCTGCCCATGGTTGCAATGTGACCATGGCTGGGACCTGAATATTTGAGGGTCTTCGACAGTTTAGAAGGACTGCACCTCTGGTCCTTCTATATTCAGCCTGATTCTCCATTGTATTTTCTTCCTGACATCTGTCGTGCGCGCACTTCTCCCTTTTCATCTTTACCTCTATCTCCCTTGTCATCCAGGATGCCCTGAATTTATTTGTCCTACCTTTCCCCTTCAAAGGAATATCCCTTGACATGCCTGCAATACCTTTTCTTTGAAGGTGGCCCATCGTTCAGCCACCGTCCTTTTTGCTAATATTTGATTCCAACTCACTCAACTCAGATACATTCTCATCCCATCGAAGTTGGCTTCCCCCCAATTAATTGCCCCTGCTCTGGATTGTGCCCTGTCCTTTTCCATGACCAACCTAAACCTTATGATACAATGATCACTGTCCCCTAGAGTCTCCCACTGATATCTGATCCACCTGGGACAACTCATTCCCCAGAACCAGGTCCAAAAGTACATTGGACCAGAAACATTCTGCTACAGAAAATTATCTTAAACACATTCCAGGAACTCTAGCCCCTCTTGTCCCTGTGTACTACCCCTAAACCAGTGTATATCTGGATAACTGAAGTCCCCCATTATGATTCTTGCACCTCTCTGTTATTTCTTAGCAAATTTGTTTCTCCACATCCCTTCCACTAGTTGGTGGTCTATATAGTACACTAATCAATGCAGCTTTCCCATTCCTTACCTCCAGGCAGAGAGATTTCGTCCTTGACCCCCTCTGGAACATCCTCTCTCTCCAGTACTGTAATGCCATCTTTAATCAATATTGCCACCCCGCCCCCCCACCGTTTTTTTCCTTTCCTGTCTCTCCTAAACACCTGTACCCAGGAATATTTAACACCCAGTCCTGCTCTTCTTTGAGCCAGGCCTCTGTTATAGCAATAATATCATAATTTAATTTGTCAACCTGTGCCTGCAGTTCACCAATCTTATTAATCACAGTGTGCATTCATATACATGCACATTAGCCCTGATTACGCTTTTTTACTTTCCCCCTTATTCTGACCCCATCTAATGACTTACTATTGCCTACGCTAATGTTATCTAACTCTGCAAGTAGTCTACCTACCTTGATGCACCTTTCTGATATATCCTCATTATTAGTTAATACTTCTCTACTTCCCACTGCCAATTTTTCTCCTCTCCACTCTGAATTTCCCCTCAGGTTCCCATCCCTCTGCCAAACTAGTTTAAACCCTCCCCAACAGCACTAGCAAACCTCCCCACGAGGCCGTTAATCCCAGTCCTGTTAAGGTGTAACCCGCCCTTCTTGTACAGGTCCCACCACCCCCAGAACTGGTCCCAATGTCTCAGAAATCTAAAGCCCTCCTTCCTACTCCATTTCTCATTGTGAGAAGACTTGTGTACAGGAGCAAGAATGTCTTACTGCAGCTATACAGGTCCTTGGTGAGACCACATCTGGGGCATTGTGTGCAGTTTTGGTCTCCTTACCTTTTATTGCACAGGAATTGAGTGGACTTTTGGGTGCGAATGAAAGGGTCATTTCAGACATCTTTAATGGAGGCGGCAGCCCTTGTGTGAGGTTGAAGCTGACCTTTGGTTGCCTAGCTGAAGGAGTGTTGGGTCAAGGCATCCCTAGTGTCCCTGCCTCCCTGGAGGTTACCGAGGTCTGGCTCCATGCCCTCAGCGTTCTCCTCACTGTGCTCCTCTTCTGACTCACTAATGGATTCATCATCTGTGGCCTGTGCAGCTGCATCAAGATCCTCTTCCTCCACTGGATCCCCCCCTTGGCAGTGCCAAATTGTACAGAGTGTAGCATGCAACCACTATCAGTGACACTCACTATTTGGCGTATTGTAGTGCTCCCCCTGAACCGTCCAGGCATTGGAAGCGCATCTTGAGAAGACCTATGGTCCTCTCCATCACCCCCCTTGTGGAGGCATGATTCCTATTATAATGCTGCTCTGCCTCTGTTCTTGGGTGGTGGAGAGGCGTCATGATATCCCTTGTCACCCAGCAGCCATCCATCCAGTTGGGCTGGAGCACTAAGTAGCCTTGGTACCTAGGAGTGTCTCAGGATGCAAGTGTCATGGGAGCTGCCAGGGTATCTTGCACAGACTTGCAGAATCAGCATCCTGTGGTCACACACAATCTGCATGTTCATGGAGTGGAAGTCCTTCCTGTTGACGAAGGCTTGATGGTCACGTGTGTGCAGTTGATTGCACCCTGCATGTGGGAGAACCCAGCAATCCCTGCGAAGCCTCTGGCTCGCTCAGACTGGCTGGCCTCGCCTGTACAGTAAAGAATAAAGATCATTACCCACCTGAACAGAGCTATTGTCATCAGCCTGACGCAACTATGGACAGCTGATTGGGTGACTCCACACTGTGAGCCCTGGAAAGAGCCGGAGGCATAGAAGTTGAGGGCAGCTGTGACCTTTAGAGCCATTGGTATGGGGTGTCCACCCACATAGTTGGAGCTAATCTCAGGCCCAATCATCTGACAAATGGAGGTCACAGTCTCGCTTGAGAGGCAGAGCCTCCTTCGGCAATGCACCTCAGACATATTGAGGTAGCTGCATTGCCGCCTGTAAATCCTAGCAGCAGGATAGTGGTGTCTTCTGCGGCCCCTTCCACCTTGGACTTCCTGCTGGCCCTGCACCCCTTGTGCCTGTACCTCTACTCCCACAGGTCCCTCCCCTGGAAGCTCCACAGGGACACCTCTCCCTTCTGCTACTCTCTTCTTCCTCAGAGGAAGTGCCACCAGCAGAGACTTCAATTCCCATTACCAGGGTAATGGAAGGCTGTCTGCTACCTGAAAGGGTCCACACGGTCTGAATCCTCTGGGGTCTTGGAGACACCGAGGAGTCCTGAAATGTAGTCTAGAAATGCTAACAGTGAAGCCCTGAACAGAGATGAAGCTGCCAAGTACCAATAAGTCACCGGCAGCAAACTCTGTACCAAACCCCCCACTACTGACACTGGCAAGGCGGCTCACCCCTTTTAACCATCCGTGGATGAGGTTTTTGAAATTGTCAGCCGGCCGCTTGCCTGTTTTGCCTGTGCGATGAGCATGAAATCGCACGGGTAATGTAAAATCGCCATCAATTGGCTTTTTAATGGCCTTAAGTGGCCTCTTAACTAATGGCGGGTGCGGCTCTGGCACCCACTTGTGCCCACCGACTGAAATATCTTGCGATTGCAAGATGATGTCGGGACGCTCACTCGATGTCATCGCGTGTTATTTTACGCCCGATCAGGTTGGGCGTGTGCCTG
The DNA here is from genome assembly GCF_964194155.1 of Cetorhinus maximus. NCBI lineage: Eukaryota > Metazoa > Chordata > Chondrichthyes > Lamniformes > Cetorhinidae > Cetorhinus > Cetorhinus maximus. The sequence continues at coordinate 128,229,433 of NC_135883.1, forward strand.
CCCACGGGAAGTAACGTTCTGCCCAAGGAAATGGCAGAAACTTTGAACAAGTATTTTGCATCCATCTTCGCCATAAAAGACACAAAAAAACTTCCCAAGTATAATAGAAAAGGCAGCGGCAAAGGGAGGAAAGAGCTTAAAATAATCACGATCACCAGAGGTAAAGTACTAGGAAAACTAATGGGACTAAAGGCTGACAATTCTGCTGGACCTAAGATCTTGTGAGAATTGGCTGCAGAGATAGTGGATGCATTGGTTGTTATCTTTGAAAATTCCCTAGCTTCTGGAAAGGTCCCAACAGATTGCAAAACCACAAATGTAACACCTCTATTCAAGAAACAAGATACACAAGCTAAGAGCTCATGGTGCTGGGGATAATATATTGGCATGGATAGAGGATTGGCTAATTAATGAGAAATAGAGAGCCGGGATAAATGGGTTATTTTCAGGTTGGCAAACTGTAACTAATGGAACGCCACAGGAATCAGTACTGGGGCCTCAACTGTTTACGATCTATATAAACAACTTGGATGAAGGGACTGACTGTATTGTAGCCAGACTTGCTGATGATACAAAGATAGGTAGGAATGTAAATTGAGAGGAGGATACAAAGTGTCTGCAAAGAGAAATAGATAGGTTAAGTAAATGTGCAAACATTTGGCAGATGATATATAATGTGAGAAAATGTGAGCTTGTCCACTTTGGCAGGAAGATAGAAAAGCAGAATATTATTTAAATAGAGAGAGACTGCAGAATGCTGTAATATAGAGGGATCTGGGTGTCCTTGTGCATGAATCACAAAAAGTTAGCATGATAGTACAGCAAGTATTAGGAAGGCAAAAGGAATGTTAGCCTTTATTGCAAGGGGGTTGGAGTATAACAGTAGGGAAGCCTTGCTACAACAGAACAGGATGTTGGTGAGACCACAACTGGAGTACTATACACAGTTTTGGTCTCCTCACTTAAGGAGGAATATACTAGCATTGGAAGCAGTTCAGAGAATGTTCACCAAGATGATTCTGAGGATGAAGGGTTTGACTTGTGAGGAAAGGTTGAGCAGATTGGGCCTATCCTCATTGGAGTTTAGAAGAATGAGGGGTGATCTTATTGAAACATATAAGATTCTGAGGGGGCTTGACAGGGTAGATGCTGAGAGGATGTTCCTTCTCGTGAGGGAATCTAGAACTAGGGGGCACAATTTCACAATTAAGGGTTTCCCATTTAAGATGGAGATGAGGAAGAATTTCTTCTTTCAAAGGTTTGTTAGTGTTTGGAATTCTCTTCCCCAGCGAGCATTGGAGGCTGGGTCACACAATCACTGAATTGTTGTAGTGCAGGAGGAGGTCATTTGTCTCATTGTGTCTGTGCCGGCTCTCTGAATGAGCAGCTCACCTAGTGCCATTCTCTTGCCTTCTCCCCATGACCCTGCACATTATTTCTTTTCAAATAATCATCTAATTCCCTCTTGAATGACTTAATTGAACCTGCCTCCACCACACTCCCGGGCAGTGCTTTCCAGACCCTAATCACTTTCTGTGTGAAAAAAGATTTTTCTCATATTGTTTTCGCTCCTTTTGCCAATTACTGTAAATCTGTACTCTCTGGTTCTCGATCCTTACATGAATAGGAACAGTTTCTCCCTGTCTACTCTTTCCAGGCCCCTCATGATTTTGAATACTTCAATCAAATCTCCTCTCGACCTTCTTTTCTTTAAGGAAAAGGGATCCCAACTTCTCCAAACAATCTTCGTAACTGAAGTTTCTCATCGCTAGAATCATTCTTGTAAATCTCTTCTGTACTCTCTCCAATGCCTTCAAATCCTTCCTAAAATGAGGTGCCCAGAACTGTACACAGCAGTGCAGCTGAGGTCCAACTAGTGTCTTATACAAGTTCAACATAACTTCCCTGCTCTTGTACTCTATGCCCCTATAAATGAAGCCTAGGATACCATACGCTGTATTAACTGCTCTCTCAACCTATCCTGCCACCTTTAATGACTTATGCACATATGCACCCAGGTCCCTCTGCTCCTGCACTCCCTTTAAAGCTGTACCCTTTATTTTATACTGTCTCTCCTTGTTCTTATCAAAATGTAGCAACTCACATTTCTCCACATTGAACTTCATCTGCCACCTAGCCACCTATTGAATATATTCAAAGCTAAGTTTGGCAGGTTTTTGATTGACAAGGGAGTTAAGGCAATTGGGAGCAGGCAGAAAGTAAAGTTAAGGCCACAGTCAGATCAGCCATTATCTTATTGAATGGCGGAGCTGAATGGGCTGAATGGCCTACTCCTGCTCCTATTTCTTATGATCTTATGGATTGCTGATCAGGATATTGTGGAAGTCCCCAGTGTTTGTTTACCTGATTTTATCAATTTAACAGATTTCTCAGCCAATGAAGGAAGAAATTAGGAGCATTTTTTCACACTGAGATCTGTTGCCCTACCTGAGGCAGTGTTGGAACCAGAATATTTAATATTTTCAAAAAGGGAATTTGATAAATGTTTGAAAAAGGAAACACTGAAAGGGCAAGGAGGTTGGGAACAAGAATGGAGCTAAGTGAATAGTTTTAAAATGCTGGCGCAAATGACCTCCTTCTGTGTTATGTTTATCTGACTGTGTAAGAAGTAGATGAGGTTATTGTTAATATCTTAAGAGCTCTGTAGGAGTACATAAGTACAGAAAGTAACTAGATAACGAGACAGATATGTGGGAGAGTATACAGATGCACAGCAGGCTGGGAGCTTAGCATAAGGGTGACACAAGGCTGAGGTGTTCAAAGGGTTAAAAACATATTTAATTCCAGTTTAATTCAGAATTTGCTCAACCTAGGTAGGAGGCCTGAGCAGCTTAGCTACACAAAGAGACATAACCACGATATTGTATGTAAAGTAGAAACTCATTTAGCATTACAGAGAGATAATTGCTGCGAATAACACAGAAGGAGGTCATTTTAAAACTATTCACTTAGCTCCATTCTTGTTCCCAACCTCCTTGCCCTGTTTGTATTCACAAGGAACATGATCACTGTAATTTGGGTGCAGCAGAAGCTTGATTAGCTCCACAAAGAAAGAGTTTATTTCAACCAGTGACTGGTCTAGTCTTCTAACGAGGCATTGATACTGTAATTGTCTAGTACTGTTTGTGGTCATGTGACAAACTGGATACCTGAGTAACAAGCACAGTTATAAAGTAAACTTCGTTAGTTGAGCTGTATCCCTGTATGCATACTATTAGAATAAAGCCTTTGCCTTGTTTGAACCTTTAACCAGTGTCTTTTAAATGTCGTTTGATACACTACCACAACATAAGAGTTGTGCCTAACTACTGGAAGATATAAAATGTTACCTTAATACTCAAAAATGGAACAAGAACATAGACATTAAAGTTACCCTAACATATATTATGAGAGAAATGACAGACAGCATTATAAAGGATGCTATCAACACTTGTTGAAAAAGTGCAGAGAACACAAGGAATAGTCAATATGGATTTGAAAGCAATAGTAATGCTTAAATAATTTGTTGGAATTCTTCGAGAATGTAACTAAAGTAATATTGGCTCTCAACTGGATATAATTTACTTACATATTTAAAAGACATATGATAGTATCACATGTGAGACTTAAAAGGAGGAGAAGGCTCATGGAATTAATGGCAAAGTAACTAAATGGATTAGATCTGGCTTGTCAATAAGAAACAGAAAGTGATGATAAATGGAAAAGGGGTGGGACTAATGGAGAGTTCCACAAGGATCAGTTGTAGATTGCATGCTGCTTATTCTATTCATAAGTAACATGTAGAAAACTATTTCTTGCATTTTTGAAAAGTTTGTTGATGTTACCATGCTGTAAGGCCAGGAGGCATAAGTGCTCAAGAGACGTGGACAAATTAAGAGCATGGGCTAAGGAATATTAAATGAATTTTACTGTAATGAAACATAAGACTATGCACAATGGAAAAGGAAACAGAGAACATCTGTACACAATGAAGTGGTCCTATTTTGAAATGGGCTGGTAAATCGTGAAGAAATTCAGAAAGAGATTCCATTTACAGGGAGTTCACCCAAAATAATAGTACTAAAAGAAAATAAAAATAACAAAATATCAGTTTAAAACAGTGACTTCAGAGCAAATAATTTAAAGTATGTTAGGTGGTGTTCACTGGAAATAAAAGGCACCCAGTCAGCTGGTAAAGACTGTCTGCTGGCACTCAAATGTCACCTGAGTGCAGAAACATTAGTAACACTCAAAGGCAACAGAATGTGGATGTAATTATTGATTGTGACATTGGTATCCCAGCTTTAATTCAGTAAAATGTCTCAAGGTGCTTCACAGGAGCCAACTGTAACTGAGCAAAAGAAGGAGGCAATAGGAAGGTCTCTCTTTTTTTTATGGTGGATGTAGATGTAGAGCGACAACCGTAATTTTACACTCAGATGGTTAAGTCAGTTATGGCATCTGGAATAGCGGAGTGTATCAGATGCCTCCTTCGTAATTGTGAATTGAGCATTGAGTTGTTATAGGTTCCATGGTCTGTTCTGGCTGACCACTGTCGCAAACTGGAGGGCTTATAATTTTTCATTTGTGCATCAGGTATCATCTGCAGTAGATTGTGCAGATGCGGGTTGGGATCGCCAATGAGCTTTACGGAAGACCGTAGCCAGGGATCTTCTGTGTTTGGTCGTTCATAAGGCGTTTGTTTGTGGCTTAGTGTTTTGAGTCAGGAGATGACCCTTGCATCAGTCTTTTAATCTAGATCATGCTGTAGGCTGTTGACAGCTCTACAAAGGTGGCAATAGTCTTGGAGTCTTTGGGATCACTGAGTTGATGAGAGGCTTGATTCTCCAGAGGGTGATACATTCCAGGTGTTTATAGGTCAGGAGTAATATCAGTCTACACAGGAGTAATATCAGTCTATAGCTTCCTGGATCATTGGTCGTCTTGCCTGACTTGATTATGGCAGTGACTAACGCCTGCTGCCATACTTTTGAGATGCATCTGGATTCCATGGTATTGATATACAATTTCCCCAGCCATTGGGATCTCTTGGGATCGAGTTGATGAAGAAATTCCGGAGGTGGGGAATACCATACACTGTGGCCGCCTTCCTTTTCTTCATTGTGGCTAAACCCTCCTTCACTTCACCTATGTTGATGTCTGTGGGGTCTTGCAAAGAGATTGAGACTATTTTCCGGTGTAGTTGACAATGAATCTTACACTTGTTTTTGTGCTCTCCACCAGTTTGGAGGCTATGAAGTTGGGCTGAACTTTTGAAGTCCGATGTTGCATTGAATTAGACACATAGTAAGGCCCAGGCACAACAACTAGAGTGGTTAGAAGACAGGCAACTACTTGAGAGAAGAGGCAGAGTTTAAGCTGAGTCTTAAAGGATGAGAAAGAGGTGAAGAAATGAAGAGATTTGGGAAGTTATAATCTGAACATCTGTAGTTTAAGTGAAGTTCTTCTCAGAAAAGCTGATCCAAAAAGGTGTTGCATCTGGAGAACATTGGGTATTTTATATCCCTCTCTCATCATTGAATTATAGAATGGTTGCAGCACAGAAGGAAGCCATTCTGCCTGTTGAATCCACACCAGCTCCCTGCAAGTATAATTCAGCTAGCTCCACTTCCCTGCACTTTCCCCATAACCTTGCGCAGTTTTCATCTTCAGGTGGTTATCCAATTCCTTTGTGAAAGTCACAATTGTCTCTGCCTTGACCACACTCTTAGGCAGTGCATTCCAGATCCTAACCAATTGCTACATAAAAAATTGAGGCCACTTTTCAAATATTACAGATGAAAGTAATCTTGGGCACAATGCAAAATGTGGTGGGGGGGGGGGGGGGGGGGTGGGGGAACATGCTACACTCTGCCAGATTTTCTTTACCACAATGGACAGAGTTTTAAAAAATTATTCTTTCATAGGTGTGGGTGTCACTGGCAAGGCCATTATTTGTTGCCCATCTCTAATTGCCCTTGAACTGATTGCCTAGGCCATTTCATAGGGAAGTTAAGTATCAACCACATTGCTGTGGTTTTGGAGTCACATGTAGGCCAGACCAGGTAAGGACAGCAGATTTCCTTCCGTAAAGGGCATTAGTGAACCAGATGGGGTTTTACAACAATCGATAGTTATCATAGTCACCATGCCATGAATGTTAAATAGGCTGCTGTTTTGATATTGCCTGTCATGTTTGATTACCTAAGGTGAATTTTTCCACCATTGAAAAGCTGAAAGTTTTGACAGTCGCACAGTGACAATGTTACTGGACTTGTCATCCAGAAAACTGTACTAGTGATACAGAGGCATGAATTCAAATCCCAGCATAGCAACTGGGGGATTTAAATTCAATTAATTAAGCAAATCTGGAATTAAAAGTTAGTATTAGTAATGGTGACAGTGTGGATTGTTGTAATGCCCCAAAATGGCAGGAAATTTAATACTCTTGCTGTACTCTTGTATTGCCTCTGCAGCCTTCCCTTGGACATATATATTTATATAGGGCCCCAAGTTCCATTTGGGATACAGGTGGACTGAACACGTGGCGTCCTCAGTCTGCCCATTTTTATCTGTTAGTCTAGCTGAAGGGAAGCCAGAGGATACATTTTTAATATTATTGGGAGTCAAGAGGAGAGATTAGCTTCCCTAGATTCCGCAAAGATAATGTTGGTTGCTGATACACTGGGTCCCCCTCCACCCCATTCCCTGCTTCAACGATCGGTCCATCCCTTGTGGGACTCACCTTCATACCAGCCGAGTCAGGCTCTGGGCCACTCGATAGTGCAATTGGCTACATTGAAGTACAGAGGCACACAACTGTTGATATTCCAGGGTTTTGTTTGATTTTGAATATTCGGTATTATTTTTGAAGTATTTTCTTTCAGCGGAATTACTAGGTAACTCATGCATAGTTGTGCATGGTTCTTGGCAGGAGAAGGCTTTATAGGATTTATGAGCTTCCTCATGCTAAACTATCTTACTTCCCTAGGTTTATAATGGGGGAGGGTGATATCCCTTGCAGTTTTTTGTGTATTAATGCTAAATGGGGAAAAAAATAATTTTTGTTGCAGGAGAATCAGGCAGAAGCTGTTGCTACCTGTTTTAAATTCTTCCCTGAGTTCCTCTGGTGGTTCTTCCCATGATGCACCTACCAAGTCCCACAAGCCCTAATCTCAATATATGTTAGTGAGGGCTGATCATGCAGCAGCTCCCAGTTTTCTATTTGTAGTGCACTCAAGGTAATTTAGACTGAGATTCACAAAGTACAGTGGAGAAGGGGTTTCTGAGACTGAAGGAGGAGAGTTTGACTAGTGATCTCTATGGCAGGGACATTTTTTTGCAGTGGTTTTTTTTAACTCTGCCTAAATGTAGTAATGCTTCTCATGGCTTATAAAAGATCCAGACTACTTGCATGTGGTCGTAATGTTCCATCTAATTTTTCTTTGTTGTACGTAGCCTGTTTGTTGCACTGCGTGGTCTCTTTAAGATATGCAGCCCTGCAAAGTGCGCATCTTGAAGGGAACGTTGATTATCCACAGTCTGTTTATTGTACCGTATGGTGCATTCCAGTTTCCTGTGCAAGTTGGAAAGTTGCTAGCAGATTTTCAACATCCCCACCCTCTCTCACGCCCTATCCACAGTATGGGCTTCTCAGGAACATTCCCTACACACATACCCATGATTTCCAGTATTACAGAGGAGGAGCAGCAGCAGAGTGTAGAACAAAGGAGTCTGGCAGCATTTAAGCATTAAACCCAACATCCATTACTTCAGCCATAGACTATACAGGCAGCATGCATTAGGAACCTCAGTGAGAAGATGCGTACAAGCAGAGCATGCACCAGCAAAAAGGCCACCAGGTAGCTCCGGAGCTTACTGTACGGCAAGGTGCAGCCATGTACAGGCTTGTGACACCCTGGTTCAATCTTCCATCACACTCATTCCCCTGGCACTTTCTCACACAAATGCAGGCGGTGCAACATCAGTCCATCCACCATCTCCCACACCTTTGTCAATAGCCCCAGACAGTCCTTTTGGGGATACATACATTTACAAATACTTCTCCCAACTTAGTATACTGAACTTGCTGCTCACAATGGAGTCTCCGGTACACTGCGGGGAACCCAAATTTAGATTACGCCATTGCTTTGCAGAACATCTTAACTCTGTCTGCAAGTATGACCCCAAGTTTCCTTGTTGCTTGAGATATTAATTCTCTGCCCTACTCCTACACTGCCTGCCTTCTATACTGGTCCAGCTCAACACAAGCTGGGGAAAAAGCATCTCATTCTTATGGGGCACTAAAATCACCAAGCACCATGTAGCTTCTTCAGTGGGGAGGATGGGATGCTCCGGGCACAGAATCACTTCTAACATAGATTCTAAGCAGCTGGATTATAAAATGTCAAAACTGATTCTCTGTGTTCACTTCTGGTGGTAAACAGACCATCTCACTGCCTTCCTGTGAGGGGGTGGTCCAAGCATTTTGCAACTTCAATAGCACAGTAACATTGCATATTAGGCAAATTATGATTATCATGTTTCCACAAATATAATTCTTGTCAGCAAACCCCTTGTTTTAAAATGCAGTTCCGTTGTTTTCATTTTAGACTAGACGTGAGATGAGGCTTTAATACCGGATGTGCCATGAGCAAAGTGGCAACAAAGGCCACAGTGGTCAGTATTTACATTATGGGCTACTTGTGATCTCCCTCTTTAGTGACACCCTCAATCTGATCTGCCTTCAAAAGGCTACAAATCAGAGCAGTTGTACTTTCCTAATACCTTGGGTTATTTAATCATCCAGATGGTTTGGCTGGTGCGGTCTGGCTCCTGTTCCCTGGATAGCTGGGATTTAGTGAAAGGATTTGGAGACAGATGAGATGGATAGAGCATTTAAAGGAGAGGATTTTATAGCAGTTAAGGGGTAAACAATAACGTGAAGAAAAGTGCTGAGCAGTCATGGTGATTGTGGACTATCAGCGTTATTCACTTTGAACGACAATAAGCCTGTGATATATACAGAGGTTAAAAAATAACACATCTATTAATCATTACATCAACTACACTTTCTGACTTTGTAAGGTGTTGTCAAATAATGCAGTGCTGATCAAAATTTCCTTCCAGAGCAACCGAAAGATAACACTTGCAATGTCAAGAAGCAGGCCGATATAGTCCATCAGATTGGTACTTTATCACTTCAGTAGGAAATTATTTTTGAATTAACTTCCCCTTTTTTGTCCCTCTTGTAAAATGATTTCTCTTTTACCTATGAATGACTTCCATCTTTTGATTGTCTTTTGACATTGAGGAAACTGGAATTTCCATTTCTGCAACTTCAGAGCCATTCAGTGCTCAGCCCAAAGAATGTCTGCTTCATCAAAAGGATGGATCTATCAATTTCCCACAATCACCACTACAAAAAAACTTGCATTTATGCAGTGCCTCTCAGAAACACCTCGAGGTGCTTCATAAATAGGCATTAGAATGACAGATATTGAGCCAGGAAGAGAAATATTGAGAGGAGTGACAGAAGCTTGAAGAGTTTTGAAGGGTAAGGGATGTTCTTAATGTTAGAGGCAGAGGAAGGCAGCATATGGGTGGGGACATTGAGCTAGAGGAAATTGCAAAGATAGGATGGGGCTAGGTGAGCTATTGACAAAGACAAGGATTTTAAATGTCAGATATTGGGGGACTAGGAGCCAATGTAGTTCACTGAGGTGTAGGTACAGGTGACACAAGATATGTGTAGCAGAATTTTCAGCAAATTTGGACCTTATGGAGGGTTGGGGAATAGCAGATCAACAGGGCAAATGCTAATATAGGCAAATCTAGAGACACTTGCCAGCAGAGTAACTGAGCTAGAGGTGGAGGTAGGCAAGGTTCCAGTTATAGAAGTAAGCCTTGATTTTGGTAGAGTATGGGATTTATAGCTACATTCTGGGTCAAGCAGATTGCTAAGATTATGGATGATTATTTTGGAGATGGAAGAGTGCCTGGGAATGGAATCATTAAAAAGGAAGTGGAGTTTATGATGGAGGCTAAAGATGATGGCTCCAGTTTTCCCAAACTTAACCTGAGAAAGTTGTGACTTATCCAGGCTGCGGGATAAACAGTATAACATCAGAGGGAAATTGAGAGAAGTGATAGAGAGATGGAGCTGGGTACCTTAAGCATACATGTGAAGGCTAACTCCCATGCAAGGAAGTCAGTGTAATGACACTGAAGGAGGTTGACAAGGTCAACTGTGGTGAATGCTGTGCAAAGGTCAAAGAGGAAGAGTGTGATAAAGCACTAGTCACAGGGGATACAATTTGTGACTAGGGGCCAGATTTTCACTGGGCCAATTCCAGAGGCTTTTAATAATGGAGGGCAGGATCTGGAAGCAGAAGTCCCAACTTCATTTACAGCAGATCCCATTTTTGACAGCAGTGGGGCAGGGTGTGAATCACATAGGCAGGAAACCCAAACTCAGCAGGGCTACTTAAAATTAGTGCTGAGTTCAAACAGACTCCATTCTCACTCTTCCAAGGACATTAACCCACAGTATAGGAGTCACAAATTTATGGATGAGGCATAAATGCTCTCGAAGAACAGGCAAGGTCTGTTTAAGTGTCATGATATGAAGTCATTTAAATCTGCAACCCTTTAAAGATTTAAAAAAACTGGCTGCAGCTGTCAGAGTAGAAAAGCAGCTGCTGGAGTGCATTGATTGACAGACCATCTGGTGTAGCTTAGAAAAACCCATTAGCTATTTGTTCCTGCAATTTCAACAGACTTCATTGTTGAAATTTCCTGTGGATTGTTATTATAACTGAGGCCATTATGAATGCTTGGCTAAGCTTCAAAAGCTTCAAGAACACATATCTCAGTGAGGGGGCAGGGCTGAGTTCACAATTTGATTGACAATTTTAAGAGGCTATTAAAGGATTAACTGACTTTGATGTGGTTAGCGAATAGAAGTTTCTTGTTTTTACAACAGATTGACCGCTTGAGGGGATTTAATATTTTTGAATGGGTTTCATGAATGAGAGTTTTCTTCTGTATCAAGTGTGTATGAGTGAGAGCTCTCTTAGCTTTTTAGAAGTTATTTTCATCTCCACATGGCTCCTGAGGCCTGCCCATAGTGGATACTGGGTGAATAGCTATGGAAGTGGCATGGGGATATGATGGAGAATGGGGCTGAGCATGGGGGTAGGGGCATGAAAGTGGAATAGACTAAGAGGGGCATGGAGGTGGCATGGAGGTTATGAAGAGGCATGGGGGGGTTTGAGGAGTGAGGGGTAGAAGACCTAACAGCCTTTTACACAACTGGGCTAAAATCTCAGAGAACCAAGGCAGGCCTTCCAACCAGTCCAGCTTGGCATTCGTCTGCCTCCATGACCACCTCCAAACTGCCTCTGGAGGCAACTGGCCTGGCTCAATTACACTCTGCCCCAGAGCCAAAATTGTGCAATTGGGGGTTATTTCCATGGAAATGGGTCTGCGGAGTCAGGCAATTTCCCAACTCGAGCTTCCTGCCTCAATGACAAAAATCCAGCCTAGGACCCTTCTGGTGCTGTGAAAAAGGGTTAGGCAGCCTAAGGGGATTCAAAGAGAGAGGACTGGATTTTCACAAAACTTTGGAATTCCTTCCTTAGATCTCTCTGCCTCTTTCTCTTCCTTTAAGAGACTCCTTAAAACATAATTTTTTGACTAAGTTTTTGGTAAGCTGTTCTAATATCCCCCCTTATGTGGTTTGGTGTCAAATTTTGTTTGATAACACTCCTGTGGAAGTGCCTTGGAGCATTTTCCTGCATTAAAGATGCTATATAAATGTAAGTGTTTGTTGTTGTTGGCATCACAATGAGGAAACCAATGTGCTGGAGCACAGGGGGGCATGGACTTACCAAGGATGTCAATGAAGGAGCTGGGCTTTGTGGAGGAGAATGCAGCCCATAGACCTCTGAATAAGTGGGATCTTGTCAAGGTGGGAATGCTGAATATGATGGCATTGGAGAAATTGAACTCCAAAGTGATGAAGGCCAAAAGGTTAAATTCAGTTTAAATGATGAAGACTGATCGCATTGATTAGGTTTGTAATTCTTTGAATATAGAAGATTAAGAGATAATCTGACTGAGAGGTGTTTAAAATGATCAAAGAATTGATAATGTAGATAGAAACTATTTCCTCTGGTGCGAGAGCCCAGATCAAGGAAGGATAATCTTGAGATTAAAGCTAGGTTGTTGAGGAATGATGTCAAGAGGCACTTCTTCCCATAAAGGCTAGTGGAAGCCTGGAACTCTTTCCTCCATAAAGCTATTGAGGCCAGGTCAATTCAAAATTTCAAAACTGAGATTGATAGAATTTTAGGCAAGGGCATTAGGGGTACGGAACCAAGACAGGTAAATGAAGATAAGATATAGATCGTTCATGATCTAACTGAATAGCAGAACAGATTTAAGGAGCTGCATGGCCTCCTCCTGTTCCTATGGTCCTGCAGCATGGCTAAATGTGAGTGTCAGTTTGTGCAACTGCAGATTTTGGATTGAATGCTTTACGACAACACGCTAAAAGTGATGCTCAACTAGAATCCCATAACTGGGAAAGGTTTTTGCATACAGTTCACTCGAATAGTGTCAGTCAATGACAATCTGTAGAAAACAATAAGGCAAACTGCTATCTGTAGATTCTTGAAAGCTTTGAGAATGAGACCCAAAAATGAAGTCCTTCAATAAAATGATTCTTAAGATAACTTATACATAATTATTGATTGGATAAGCAGTGCTCAGGTCTGAGCTGTGCCTCCATGTTTACAATTCATCTCTGCTATTTAAAATACAAAGGGAATATAAATTTGCTATGATATTACCATATGCACTAAAGGTGATTAAAAATAGTACAATTTTCTAAAAGAAAAACATGTTCAACTGCATCAATAACTTCTGTAAAATTCCTGAGACAGTTAAGTCGTTCGTTTAGAATGGATCGATTCAGAATCCTAGGTGGGTAAACGTAATCTTTAAATATGGGTATTTGTTCTTTGAGGATTGCTGCAAGTAGCTTAATTCTGTCAGTTCAAAGAAGACTTTAGAACAGTATCTAAACACCATTGAAGTAAAGGGTGGCTAAAAAGTTTTAACAGGTCAGTATTTTGTTTTGTGGCTGCCTCTTTGAAAAGTCTGCTTTATTTCTTCAGTGGTCTGAGCTCTTCTCTCCAGAGACAGGCGAAGCTCAGGAGTTTGCCGCACATCATCAGAGACAGAGTGTGACAGGAAGCTGCTATATGTGAGCACTGGAGCTGGCATTCTATGTGATTCTTGTCTGTTAGCACATGATATTGAGGAATTTCATTTGAAATCTAGGGAAACTAGATCCCAGGTTCTGTAATCCAAAATGATAAAGAGAAAAGGCTGCATTTGAAAATTCACTACCCATTTTCCAAGTCTCTGTTGTATTTAAGGCTAAGTGAAAGGATCTGTCAGTTTTAACACTTTTTGCACAATCACAAAACTAAATGTTACACTTAGGAATAAGTGACTTGAAAGACTTGCAGATAAATAATGTTTTGTCATTTATTTTGGAAACATCCTAAAGCGCTTCGCATACAGTATAATGACTGTTATTATGTGGGTGAATATAGCATCTATTTCATCCTCATCATCACTCACAACCAGCACTGAACTGAATTCCCAATACAACTGTTTTTGCTGGCACTGGATGAGAAGAGTATGCCAGGATGCCAGAGAAATGCCCTGCTCTCTTTGAAATGTAACAGGCTCTTGAGCATCCACTAAATTGTCAGAACAGGCAGACAGCCCCAGAGAAAATGTAAAGCAAAGATTTGTGCTTAAAATAGGGATTTAAAGTAAACCAAATAACTAATTAATTTGAACAAATCCAAACTAGTTCAATTAATCTAGCGACTACCAATGAGACAGGCTATACTTGTTGCTTCCAAGTCTACCAATGGAAGAGCTGGAAGCCTGGGAGGTAACTGTTTTTTATATATATGGAAACCTCCGCAGTTAAAAATGCCTTTTCTGAGGTAGTTGATGGTAAACAGAAACTGTATCAATATAGAGCACACTAGTGTGCATTTTCATCTGACAAATCCTTCCACCTCATGCAGCTGCCTGATGCCTCTGCACCTAATCACTTCTGGCTGCATGCTTATATTCCTGCCTATAATCTTTGTAAATTCAGGTTCGCAGCTCTTCTACCCAGCTTGTAAGAGGAAGCATTATATAACAAGGAGGTAACCCATACAGGAGGATCCTCCATCTCTGCCCTCTTGCCCCCAAGTGGTCCAAGAAATCTTCAGCAGAGAGACAGTTGCTGAAGCAGATTTATGGAGAAATCGCAAGTCTCAGTTTAGGGTTTATACAAAAACTTCCCTGTCCTTTCTTCCTCAGCCTATTCACACACTATTCACACATAATGCATACACCAAAGCACAGTTCCATGTCACTTGCTTTGCTGAAAACTTCAGCTGAAGATCTCTGATCAAATATATTATTGCATTATATACTCATTTTCCTTTTCTTTAAGTTTTCCCTTCTCCTGGGGGGGCTAAGCAATGAAGAAAAACAGCTTCCAACCAGGTGCAGCATCCATCACTAACCTTCCTAAAGTTCAGGTACATCCATCCCACTGGACTTTGACACTCAGGAGGAGCAGTGTGCATGGGTCACTTGAGCAGCAGCAAGTGATAGTGGCAGAAGAAAAGTAGAAATTTGTTTTCTGGATGCCAATACGCGTCCCCCTCAGCTGATGAGAAAATGGCTCCAGATCTTAAGGTACCTCTTCTTAAGAGTTATTTGACAACAGCATGCAATTTTTAACAGGTGATGACTGGTATGCCAGAGCCCATCATCCACATCTGTGCTATATGGAGGCATGGAATTGAAGCATTGCAGTTTGCCATGAAGAAAATGGTAACTGCAGAGCCACCTCCAGCAGAGTTTCCCATTGAAGAAGTATTAAGATCAGTTGAGACTTCTCAGGAATGCTCAGGCTGTTGCTGTAGTCACCTTGGGCTCCAATGTATAAAAACTGTCACCTCTGCTTTGGAAGTCACATGGAAATAACCACTGAAATGGGGTTTAAGGATCCCATTCTTGCTTCTCGTGGATAAAGCAACCTTATATATGCCTGTCACAAAACCAAAGCATGAGATTTAATTGTAGAGCAATCACACTGACACCAATTGGAAGAACTGGGTGCCAAACATGTAAGCTTAATTGGCAGGTTGTTGTAGTAAATCCAATAGATTATACATACTGCAGCCTCATTGCTCCAGTGATAGAGAGGGTGGATATTGAGCCCAATGGCAGTGGTGCTAATCTAGCAAACTCCTCTGTTCTAGATGGTATTGACCTCCTTGAGCGCTTTTGCAGTTACACCTATCTGGTGACTTCTGCACCACTCCTGACTTGACAGGTATAGA
Organism: Cetorhinus maximus; assembly: GCF_964194155.1. Classification (NCBI taxonomy): domain Eukaryota; kingdom Metazoa; phylum Chordata; class Chondrichthyes; order Lamniformes; family Cetorhinidae; genus Cetorhinus; species Cetorhinus maximus. The sequence goes on from NC_135883.1 coordinate 128,244,864, forward strand.
TTGAGCAGAGGCCCTGAGGGCTTCGAACTTTGATGCTCTCTGCGTTCTTAAAGGGCAGAGCCTCTGTCCTGCTTTTGTATCCATGGTGCAGATAAGGCTGGTACAATTAAGCTTCTGGTCAATGGTGATCCTTACGAAGTGGATAGTGGGGTCTCTGTAATGGGAGTCAATGAAATTCAACTGGAGGTGCTTGAAACTTTTCTTGTTGAAGGTTACTGATAAGGAGAATTGGGTGGGCGTATCATGGGTGGCTGAACTGCTACTGCTAGCTTTCTACCTGGCAATGGAAATGACAATTTATCTCTTTGCCTTCACAAGGACTGAGATGATGGGCGGGATTTTCAGACCCCGCCCGCTGCTGGGATCATCCTGTCCTGCTGAAAGTGAATGGACTTTTGGCTGGGCCGCCAAATCTCCCGCAGTGGGTCCTGCCATGTCAAGGGTGGAAAATCCCGGCCGGTGTCTCCTACCTATGGTATCATGAACAGACTTACCTGTGATAGGTAAATTAATGAGGTCACGGTCAAGGAGGTTATCCCCTTATGTTGGCTCTCTCATCATCTGATGTAGGCCTAGACTGGCACCTATGCCATTTAAGTTTCAGTCAGTGTGATTAGCAAGTCACTCAATGGTGAACACTCTCAGCAAGAGTACAGTTTCTTCCAAATAGGATTCAACTTGGAAAAGTACTGATTCAGCAGATGTGGGGGTGGGGTTATGATTATGTAAATATTGTAATACTCTTAAATATTATTCAATTGCATTTTTGCTCAACTAATTTCATGTACTTCTAACACCTTCCCTCATGTAATTTTTCTCAACCATATAAAACAGACATTATCTGTCCCTGCTTTCTGTTCACTTGCGCACTTACACTTCTCTTTCAGAACAGAAACATTTGTCCGTACACAGATCTTGGTGCAGGACTATGCATTCTGGATAAATGCCAAGATGTTGCCATGTAGCCTGCAGCATCTTATTGCTTCAGTTCAAATTACACAATTAATTTAAAAAAGGACTGTATCCATGTGTGTAAAATAATACATAACACATCCAGACAATCAATAGGTCAAATACTTTTTATCCCCAAGAATATTTGATTGAAGAAGGGAAGTGTTATGATAGATAATCTCAAAGCTTCCATTGTTCTAAAATATTTGCAGTTAGTTAATATGTTTAACTGGTAGTAAATGACTGGTACAAATGACAATATATACTGATGTACATAATTGTTGAAATGAATGGATATTTCCAAATCTTGAAACTATTGCATGTTATCAGAAAGTTTGGTCACTTACAACAATTACTTAAAATACAGTTGACTCAATGGAATGTTATCTTTAGAAATCATACAATGAGAATAGCAAGGAGTATATTGCAAAGTCAGCCTTAAAAGCAATTTGCAAAATCTCTCTTTGTTTCTTTCCTCCTCTCCTGAAGATGTATTGGCAACTGTAGTCCTAGAGGCTTTGGCAACTATCCAGTACCTCTCCCCAAGTGGCCACCCTTTATGTGTTAATCTATACAGTAGGGCTATATTTTCCACTGTGATCCCACCTGAAATTGGACCCAGAATGTTCAGCAAGTCAGGCACCTTCCATCTCAGCAGGTGCAACCTCATGGAGAATTCCTCCTTTGTATCCCACTTTATTTTAACAGTCAGGTACAATTATTTTTCTTGTACAAGCTTGTTCTTCAATATTTATTACTTTATAATATTTTGGGGAAGAATGAAAACAAACATAGCTGTCGCCATCTGTGGATTTGTTGAGAGTGATATATGTGTTAATCTATGGAAAGGGAATCTGATTTCAAGTTTCCCAGATTCATTATCGAAACACAACCCCTTTGACTGTTAGGTGTGTGATGAATGTCCCACAGGCATAACATGAATAAGTCATTAGTTACTATTCAGTTGCCTTATAAGAGAGACAGCACTGTAACTGAGAGTACTATGATGAAGTCAGGGTGCACTTTATTCTTATTTTCCATTTACACATTAGGCTTGCTAATGGCTTGTTGTTTTCTTTTTTTGATACAGTTAGGCTATCCAAGGCAGCAATAATTAATACAAGACTGAATATGGTCCAAACTTTCCCCTCAGACGATCATTCCCATTGTGGTGAGACACAAACCCCAGGCTAGTGGAAGCCTGGATAATGCTCTTCCCTGGTGATGTTTAGGAGCTTGGGGGCAGGCAGCTGATTCAGTGGAAAGTGGAGCTTAAAGGTTTTAATTTGTTCTGATGACAGCTATCTTACTTGCTGACGCTCAGTAGGATGAGGTTTCGCAAATGATTAAAACAGATGGGCAGAAGGAAGCAAGTTAAATGGTAGAATGTGTTTGGGGTGATGGGGGGGTGGTGGGGGTGGGGGTTGGCTGCGGTGCGGGTGAGAGGTCAGGAGGTGAATTAGTCCAGTGGTTTCTCATGTTCTGTGGTTGCTTTAAATTACTGTTTGAAATGAAAATCCTAACTACAGGAAACAGTGGGCAATTTTAAGGCATTTTTTTTTTTAACTAAAAGTTTCTGGAGACCTCAGGAAACTGTGCTGGCAAACTTCAAAAGAGTGTAGTAATGGTTATTGGACCATCTTCTGAATGTCATCATTAAAGTTATTTAATGGATACCAAACATTCAAGCATTCACATGGTTTGGCAAATGTGCAAGTAGAACTCATCACATTTCCACAATTACTGCATCATCAGCATACCTCCACGCTTGTCTCACACCATAACATTATGTCCAGCGACAGGCCACACCATGCCTGCACTTCTGGAAGGAAAATAGGCATCTGTCACCTGCAGTGCAAGCTTCCTAACAGAATAACATCTCATGCACCTTCATTAATCAATCCTTTAGCTGCTGTGTAGAACCTACAAAACAAATGTGACAAAATAATTAAAAAGGCAAAGTTCATCTGCACCTTTGACCTGGAGGTCAACCCTGACATCCTTAATGCACTTTCTAAATGACCTATAATGAGCTTGCCAGTGATTTTACGTGGCCCGTCCACTTTTACAGTCAGCGGACGGACCAAACGGCTAGGCGGCCTTCACGTTTTCACTACAAATTCCATCCAGGGCGGGATGAAATGTCCGGGGTGAAATAAAAGAAAAGAAGGCGTTTGTGGGATGATCTGATTTGTAGTCTGCTGCCAGGTGCTTACATTTACAGTACTGTCACAGTTTGCAGCAGTTTATTGAGCTCACTTTTAAATTACCGCAGCCCCCTCAGGCAGTTCCGCAGCAGCCGTCAGCCTTCAGGGAGCGTCAACCCAGACCCCCCCCCTTCTCTCGGCGCCCACCCTCTTCCTGCACCCCCCGGCAGTGCTGAGCCTTTCTCAGCGCGCGTTTGGGCGGCGTGAAATTGTGTTCGGAGGCCGATCGCGGGCAGAAGTGCATTTCACATCCACTTCCGGGCCCGCTGATCGCATGTGCCTGACGAATGTTAGGTTAAGGCCAATGAGTAATAAATACAGACGAGTGTTAGAGTGTAATAGAGTGAGAGTGTGTGTGTCTGGCTCACTCTTAGTCTCAGGATGCTCACTCACTCATCCTCACCCACTGTGAGAGCAGATGAGAGTGCATGATGGTGTGTGTGGGAGTGGGTGACTGAGAATCCTGATACTGGGAGTGAGACAGATTTATGGGCACACCCTGCCACCGCACACGCGCTCCCCACACATTCTCCCTCTCCCTCCCCTACACTCTCTCCCTCCCCCTCACACTCTCTCCTTTCCCACCATGGTAGAATTTAGCATTCAGTTTGTGAGTGAGAAACTTGGGTCAGAAACAACTGTGCTAAACTTAAATAAGGGTAATCACAATGGAATGAGGGTAGAGTTGGCCGGAGTGGACAGTTGATGTACAATGGCAGATGTTTAAGAAAATAGTTCATGACTCTCAACAAAAATATATCCCAGTGAGGAAGAAGGATTCTAGGAAGGGGATAAACCAACCATGGTTAACCAAGGAAGTTAAGGACAATATCAAATTGAAAGAAACAAAAATATACAACATGACAAAGATTAGTGGTAACCCAGAGGATTGGGAAAGTTTTAAAAACCAACAAATGATGACCAAAAAATAGTAAAGAGGGAGAAAATAAACTTTGAGGGTAAACTAGCAAGCAATATAAAAATGGACAGTAAGAGCTTCTTTAAATATATAAAAAGGAAGAGAGGCCAAAGTGAACATAGGCCCCTTAGAGAATGAGATTGGGGAAATAATAATGGGGAACCAGGAAATGGCAGAGGAGTTGAATAAATACTTTGCATTAGTCTTCATAGTAGAAGATACTAATAGCATTCGAAAAATACTAAATAATCAAGGGGCAAAAGTCAGGGGAGGGAGGGATGGGGTTGGGAGAAAATAAATACAATAACTATCACTAGAGAAAAAGTACTAGGGAAACTAATGGGGCAAAAGGCTGATAAGTCCCCTGGACTTGATGGGTTGCATCCTAGGATATTAAAGGAAGTAGCTACAGAGATAGTGGATGCATCGGTAGTAATCTTCTAAGAATCCTTTGATTCTGGAAATGTCGCAGAGGATTGGAGAGTGGCCAATGTAACATCCTTTTTCAAAAAGGAAGGGAAACAAAAATAGGAAACTATAGGCCAGTTAGCTTAACATCCATCATTGGGAAGATGTTAGAGTCTATTATAAAGGATGTAATAGTAGAGCATTTAGAAATGCATGATATAATCAAGCAGAGTCAGCATGGCTTCATGAAGGGGAGATCATGCCTGACAAATTTATTAGAATTCTTTTAGGAGGAAACAAGCAGGGTAGATAAAGGGGAACCAGTAGATGTAATATATTTGGATTTCCAAAAGGCGTTCAATAAGGTACCGCACGTAAGGCTACTTAATAAGATAAGAACCCATGTCGTTGGAGTTAGTGTATTAGTATGGATAGAGGATTGGCTAACTAATAGAAGACAGAGAGTTGGGATAAGGGGGGCATTTTCAGGATGGCAACCTGTAACTAGTGGAGTGCCACAGGGATCAGTGCTGGGGCCTCAATTATTTACAATGTGTATTAATGACTTAGATGAAGGAAGTGAATTTACAATCACCAAGTTTGTGAATGACACAAAAATAGATGGGAAGACAAGTGGTGAGGATGACACTGAAGTCTACAGAGTGATATAGACAGGTTAAGTGAGTGGGCAAAAACTTGGCAGATGGAATATAAAGTGCGAAAATATGAGGTTATGCACTTTGGCAGGAAGAATAGAGGAACTGAATATTATTTAAATGGGGGAAGACTGCAGAAGGCTGCAGCACAGAGGGATTTGGGAGTCCTTGTGCATGAATCCCAAAAAGCAAACATACAAGTTCAGCAGGTAATAGGGAAGACAAATGGAATGTTGGCCTTTATTTCAAAGGGAATGGAGTGTAAAAATAGGGAAGTCTTGCTAAAACTATACAAGACACTAGTTAGACCACACCTAGAATACTGTGAACAATTTTGGTCATCTAATCTAAGTAAAGATACTCTGGTATTGGAAGCAGTCCAGAGAAGGTTCACTAGGTTGATCCCGGGTATGGAGGGATTTTCTTATGAGGAGAACTTGAGTAGGTTGGGCCTGTACCCATTGGGGTTTAGAAGAATGAGTGGCGACCTTATTGAAACATATAGGCCAGGATTTTCCATGCACAGGTGGGCTTGGCGGGATGGAGCCGACACCGCCCGTGATCGGCTCGGCACCGCGATTTCATGTGCGTGGATCGTGAGCGGTAGTGCTGAATGCTACCTGTGCGGGCGGGGGGAGGAGGGAGAGTTAGGTCCAGCGCTCTTTCGCACATGTGTGCGAAAGAGTACTCCAATCTTTGAAGTGCTTTTTAAAGGCACTATTAAAAACATTAAAAATTTAATGAGACATGTCCCCTCATGTGACTGTGTTTTTATTTTCAAAATGAAGTTTGTATATAATCAGTATTCGCTTTAGGAAAATTCATCCCGCTTGTGAATGAGGTTTCCTAAAAAATGTAAAGGCCGCTTGGCCTTTTCGCCCGCCCGCCAAATGTTAGGTTGGACAGACAGCATAAATTTGGAGTTAATTAGTGCGTTAATGGCCTTAATAGGTCTTTCAGTAATTAGTGGGTGTGCAACCGATTCTGGCGTGCGCCTGCCGAATGAAATATCACAAGACAGTGCGATGACGTCAGAACGTATGCCCGACATCATCGCGCGTCATTTTGCGTTCCGGCGTGTCGGGCCTGCCCCCACATGCCAAATGTAAAATTCTGCCCATAAGATTCTTAGGGGGCTTGACAGGGTAGATGCTGAGAGGTTGTTTTCCCTTGTGGGGGCGTCTAGGACGAGACGGTATAATCTCAGTGTAAGGGGTCACCTATTTAAAACAGAGATGAGGAGGAATTTCTTCCCTCAGAGGGTAGTTAATCAGTGGAATTCTTTACCGCAGAGGGCTGTAGAGGCTGGGTCATTAAGTATATTCAAGGCTGAGGTAGACAGATTTTTAATTGGTAAGAGAATCAAGGGTTATGGGGAAAAGTAGGAAAGTGGAGTTGAGGATTATCAGATCAGCCATGATCTCATTGAATGGCGGAGCAGACTCGATGGGCCTTATGGTCCCCTCATACTCTTTCTCTTCCCCTCACACTCCCTCCCTCCCCATCACGCTCTCTCCATCCTCCTCACGCTCTCTCCCTCCCCCTCACACTCTCTCCCTCCCCCTCACACTATCTCCCTCCCCCTCACACTATCTCCCTCCCCCTCACATTCTCTCCCTCCCCCTCACACTCTCTCCCCCCTTACACTTTTTCTCTCCCTCTCTGTCTCTCTCTCCCTCTATCTCATACACACACAGTCTCCAGTTACTCACTCAGATGCCAGTGGGACCCACTCTGACTGTCACAAGCCCTTTCCTGTCGACCCGGGCCCCAGTCCCCAGCACCTGCACTCTGCAGGCCTCGCTCCCTAGGCCCGCTCATAGCTCTTCCACCCCCCTACATCCCCCAGCCCTCAGCTCCCTGCTCCTTGGCTCCCCCGCCCCTGCACTGGCCTTCCTGCTCCTCAGCCCCCCGACTGTTGGCCCACCAACCCCCGGCCCTCAGCTCTCCCGGCCCTCGTCTCCCCGCTCCGTGGCTCCCTCTGGTCCTTGGCTCCTCGTTCCTTTTCTCTGCCCCCCAACCCCCGGTCCTTGGCTCCCCATTCCTCGGCTCACCCCTGGCCCCCAGCTCCTGTCCTGCTCTGCGGCTGCCCGGACCTCACTTTTTCGCTTCTCAGCTGCCCAGACTTCGCCATCCTGCTCCTCAGCTTTCGCAGGCTCTGAACTCTCTGCCGCTGGTGCTCACTGCTCCTCTGGTCACAGATTGTTTCTTTCCCACATTTGCTGCTGACAGACTCACTAGTGAGCCTATCAGCAGAAAAAGCGGGAGAGAAGTGGCATGTGATTGGAGGAGCAGCTCCACGCAGAATCTTTCATTCAAATTTACCTGTTTGACAGGCAATTTGAAAACTGGCTCTGGGGGTTGCATGGAGGGACATTGCAGGCTTCATTCGGCCTTCAGGCTGTACCTTGGACAAGCCTGCCTCAGACAGACTGTAGTTGAACTCTGGTGTTTGCTTTAAGCTAGTTCATTAACACTACACCAAACGGATTACAGAGTAGGTATGTTGCTCCTGAGTACAGGGTGTTCCATCTTCTCTCCCTAGCAGATGACTGACAGGGGTCAGTGGTACATCATCATCTGCATCACTCATTAGCATAGCCATTCTATTAACCCATTACATTACAAATAACACCTTTAAAACAGCAAAACATGCCAATATGTTTTAAAGAATGCCGGATTAGGTACCGAGTTTGAATTGGAAGAATGTAGCAGATGACCAAAGGTGTGCAAGAAGAGACGGCTTTTGCAGAGACTTATGAAGATAACAGAGGTGAATGTTTAGGAATAAAGCACAGGATCTGCCACAAATGGCGGAAGAGTATCCATAACCCAATGTAAGTAGAAAGGAGTTGACCATGTTGTTCTGGGAACAGCGGGGGCCAATCGGTGGTTGGGTTTTGTGAGCTGGCGTCAGGTTCACTGATCTCACTTCTGAAGTATTAAATGTGTGAGGAAATTTAATACCTGGCAACATTTTGTCATAAGCATCCTAGCATTAAAACTTGCCTAGTTGAAATTAAGGCCCACAAAGCGCATGATTATGCTCTGTACATGCACAGAAAAAAGCTTTCTGGGTTTTTCCAATCAGCCTCCTACAGGACTATGGAAGGCGGTGCAGGGTAAGCAATGTAAACAGAGGCGAGCGGTGTACTGCCCAAAATTGGATAAGAATCAGTGCCATAAAACCATCTTAATACTGACACTAGGCTGAAATCCTGGGGGTTTCTTTTGATTGTCTCATGGGGATGAATTTTAGAGCCCCCACCACCCGCCCAGCAACATATTTGAAGGTGGGGAAGGAACACATAAAATAAAGCAGGTAGCCAGCCCACTGCCTACCTACCCTCAACCTGTTCCCCATATTATGGGGGTGTGAGGAGGGGGTATGCGTGTTGGGAAAGGCAGGTAAGGCGTTTGGCAGCCTACCTGTTTTAGGCCTATTAAAGCTCTTAGGTGGCCTCATTCTGCAATAATAGGTGCGGCTAGGAAAGGCTCAAGGAAGGCAGCCAGCCCAGCAAGTTTCAAAACACGGGTAAAGGCGGAGAGGAAGGGGAGGGGGGATACCTCCTTTGGGAGGGTCTCCTGTGCCCATTGTGGGCCTGAAGATTATACCCCCCTTTCTGCCTCTCCCCTGGCCTGTAAAACCTTCCCCCACCTTACTAGAATTCTTGATCCTTCTTCAGAAAATTCCCCAGACTTAAAGACCTTTAAGTTCGAGAGACATCCTTCTTCTTCTCGGGGACTGCTTGTAGTACCAGCAATGGCCACTATTTGTTTCTCGCACTGCTGGAAGCCAACCATGGTTAACCAAGAAAGTTAAGGATAGTATCAAATTGAAAGAAAAAACGTACAATGTGGCAAAGCTTAGTGGTAAGTCAGAGGATTGGGAAAGTTTTAAAAACCAACAGAAGATGACCAAAAAAAAGGGGAGAAAATAAACTTTGAGGGCAAACTAGCAAGTAATATAACAATGGACAGTAAGAACTTCTTTAATTATATAAAAATGAAGAGAGAGGCCAAAGTGAACATAGGCCCCTTAGAGAGTGAGGCTGGGGAGCCATGAAATGGCCGAGGAGTTGAATAAATACTTTGCATCAGTCTTCATGGTAGAAGGCACTAATAGCATTCGCACATACTAAATAATCAAGGGGCAAGAGTGGCAGGGAGGAGAAAATAAGTACAATAACTATCACTAGAGAAAAAGTACTAGGGAAACTAATGGGGCTAAAGGCCAATAAGTCCCCTTGCCCTGTTGGGTTGCATCCTAGGATATAAAGGGAAGTAGCTACAGAGATAGTGGATGCACTGGTTGTAATCTTCCAAGAATCCTTATGTTCTGGAAAAGTCCCAGAGGATTGTGTACAAAATTATGAGGGACATGGGCAGGGTGGATAGGGAGCAGCTGTTCCCCTTAGTTGAAGGGTCAGACATATGGGGACATAAGTTCAAGGTGAGGGGCAGGAGGTTTAGGGGGGATGTGAGGAAAAACTTTTTTACCCAGAGGGTGGTGATGGTTTGGAATGCGCTGCCTGGGAGGGTGGTGGAGGCGGGTTGCCTCACATCCTTTAAAAAGTACCTGGATGAGCACTTGGCACGTCATAACATTCAAGGCTATGGGCCAAGTGCTGGTAAATGGAATTAGGTAGGTAGGTCAGGTGTTTCTCACGTGTCAGTGCAGACTCGATGGGCCGAAGGGCCTCTTCTGCACTGTGTGATTCTGTGATTGGAAAACTGCCAATGCAACACCCTTATTTAAAAAGGGAAGGAGACAACAAATAGGTAACTGTAGGCCAGTTAGCTTAACATCTGTGATTGGGAAAGTGTTGGCGTCTAATATAAAGGATGTAATAGCAGAGCATTTAGAAATGCATAATATAATCAAGCAGAGTCAGCAAGGCTTCATGAAAAGGAAATCATGCCTGAAAAATTTACTAGAATTCTTTGAGGAGATAACAAGCAGAATAGATAAAGGGAACCAGTAGATATAATATATTTGGATTTCCAAAAGGCATTTGATAAGGTACTGCACGTAAGGCTACATAATAAGACAAGAGCCCATGGTGTTGGGTTAGTATATTAGCATGGATAGAGGATTGGCTAACTAATAGAAGGCAGAGATTTGGGATAAGGTGGGCATTTTCAGGATGGCAATCTGTAACTAGTGGAGTGCCACAGGGATCAGTGCTGGGGCCACAATTATTTACAATATATATTAATGACTTGGATGAGGGAAATGAATGTATCATCATCAAGTTTGTGGATGACACAAAAATAGGTGGGAAGGCAAGTGGTGAGGATGACATAAAGTGTCTACAGAGGGATATAGACAGGTTAAGTGAATGGGCAAAAACTTGGTAGATGGAATATAATGTGCGAAAATGTGAGGTTATGCACTTTGGCAGGAAGAATAGAGGAGCTGAATATTATTTAAATGGGGAAAGGCTGCAGAAATCTGCAGCACAGAGGGATTAGGGGTCCTAATGCATGAATCCCAAAAAGCTAGCATACAAGTTCAGCAGATAATAGGGAGGGAAAATGGGATTTGGGGCTTTATTTCAAAGGGAATGGAGTATAAAAATAGGGAAGTCTTACTAAAGCTACACAAGGCACTAGTTAGACCACACCTAGGATACTGTGAACAATTTTCATCCCCTTATCTAATCAAAGATATACTGGCATTGGAGGCAGTCCAGAGAAGTTTCACTCGGTTGATCCTGGGGATGGAGGGGTTTTCTTATGAGGAGAGCTTGATTAGGTTGGGCCTGTGCTCATTGGAGTTTAGAAGAATAAGAGTTGACTTTATTGAAACATATAAGATTCTTAGGAGGCTAGACAGGGTAGATGCTGAGAGGTTGGAGATTCTAGGACCAGAGGGCATAATCTCAGAGTAAGGGGGCACCCATGACAGAGATGAGGAGGAATTTCTTCTCTCAGAGGGTAGTCAATCTGTGGAATTCTTTACCGCAGAGAGCTGTAGAGGCTGGGTCGTTAAGTGTATTCAAGGCTGAGATAGACAGATTTTTAATCAGTAAGGGAATCAAGGGTTCTGGGGAAAAGGCAGGAAAGTGGAGTTGAGGATTATCAGATCAACCATGATCTCATTGAATGGGCAGAGCAGACTCGATGGGCCGAATGACCTACTTCTGCTCCTATGTCTTATAGTATTATGGTCTTATGGTCTTATGGTCAGTCCAAGGGTAATACTTCCTGTCCCAGAGGGACAGAAGTTCCACTGTCAGGCAGTTATGGCAAGCCAGATTTAAAATTGGCGAGTTGCCGGCTGACTTTTTGACCGGAGTGCGGGGGAGGGGGAATGAAGGAATACACCCCCCCATAAAATTCACCTTATGAAGTCAAGAAATGTATTCCCAATGCTTTATGTTCAAAGTTTTACTCGTGATTGTTAACTCCCTTGTGAGATTAAGTAAATTGGATAGTGTCCATGATGGTAAAAATTGTGCATGAGATGGTGGAGAAAGTGGGTTTAATGGCTTGGAATAGCCAGTTCTTGATTCATACTTCCTTGTATTCAAATTCTAAAAGCAATGCTGCACAATGTAAAGATACAGGAACTAGTTACTAATTCGTTACCAATCATTCTATTAGGAAACATTTTTGTCAAATGCCGATTGACCACAACATCCCGGCAACCCACATCCTACAAATTAGTGACCACAAGTATGTGCGGAGTGTTAGCTCACAGAGCAGAATAAATGAGAAAGAACAGACGCCATACCTACAATAAATATCTTCCATTGACGACAAGGAACCACCAATGGAGCTCACGTCAAGACCACCTGCATATCCAGGAATCATCTTAAACTCCATGTGACAGCCACTAAATCCAGTCTGGGATTTTCCACAATATCCGTCAGAATTAAGGTCTGAAACAGCGCAGTATGCCAACATAATTTTAAATCGAGGGGGGAGAATTGATATCTGCATCGAAAGGGCAGAAGGAGAGAGAAATGTTTGCACATTTCAGTGCAGCACTGAGGGACTACTGCACGGTCTGAAATGCTGTCTTTTAGATGAGGCATTAAACTGAGATTCTGTTCTCTCAGCTGGACGTGAAAAATCCCAAGGGATCGTTCGAAGGGGCGATAAGTTTTCTGAGGCCTGAATCTTCAGCTCGGTGAGCGGGGGCGGGGCCCACTCGCCGAGGTGTAAAATGACACGGGGTGAACGTTGGGCGTGCGTCCCGACGTCACTGCGCGTCATTTAGGTTTTCAGTTCGGCAGGCGCGCAGCCGAGTCGGCTGCCCATCCACCAAACTGTCAAAGGCCTATTAAGGCCATTAATTAACTCACTAAGCCTTTTGAGAAAGCTGCCCGTCCAACTTTAAGATTGGTGGGCAGGTGAAGAGTCCAGGCGGCCTTTGCATTTTCATGGAACCTCATCCATGGGCGGGATGAGGTTTCATGAAGGATTTATAAATTAAATAAATTTTTTCATTAAAGTTCATTGAGATGACCCAGCTCATGTGATGTTGCCACATGAGGGGACGTCTTAAATATTTTTTTATTAAAATTTTTAAAACTTTAAAACTTATCTCCCTGAGGCACCTCTGTGCCTCAGGAAGATTTCTGTGCTCTTTGGCGCACATGTGTGAAAGAGTGCACTCTGACTCAGGGAAACCCCTTCCCCTGCCCGCACAGGGAGCGCATATCGCTTCTGGGTGCGCATCACGCTGGGCGGGCCTTCATTGGCCCGCCCATGTAAAATGGTGGCGCGGACACGATCGGGGGCGCCGATCGGGTCTGCGCCCACCCTCGCATAACTCCCCTGACGGGGGGAAAATTTCTTTCCCTAGTGTCCTGGCCAAAATTTATCCCTCAGCCAGCATTGCTAAAAAAGAACCGAATTGGTGATGTTAACTCCATGGTGGAAGAGTATGAGTGGGCAGTTAAAATGCTATGAACTACTTAGTCCCGGTTATCCCATCAACAGCAGTTTTTTAGTCCTGCTACCCACACACATTGTGTTAGAAATTAAAATTAGGGCCAAATTATCTGGTTATTTATCTACTTTCTGCTTTTGGGACCTCCTTGTGCAGAAAATGGCTGCCATGTATCCTTACATTACAATAGTACAATAGTACCTACACTTCAAAAGTATTTAATTGACTGGGAAGGTATTTGGGATGTCCTGAGGTTGTGAAAGATGCTGTATAAATGCATGCTTTACCTTGAGATTTCTCCCTGATGTCTCTTGCTTCCAGTGTCTCTTTTCTTGCCTCTCTGATACTGCTCGCCCTTCTGTGCTGCACTATTGCTTTACAGATTTGAGCAATGTTCCTCAATCTTTAATCCCACCAATACACAGCGTGCACAACAAAAAATAGAAATAAAATCTGACAGAAACAATTAAAAGCTGTTGGTTAGGGAATGCCTGTTGGAAAAACCAGACTGACCACAACATCCTGTCAACCACATCCTATAAATCAGTAGCCATTAAAATGTGTTTTATTATGCTGCCTCCTCGCACCATTTCTTCCTTGCAATACACTGCTCTTCAGTTCTCATATCTGCTGCTCTCACTTCTGCCACATCCTGCGTTTTGCAGTCACCATAATCTTTCACTAATTTTCCAGTGGCATAACTTAGACCAGTGGCATTCACTTCTTTTGGAACAGTGGGCCCAATCCTTGTGATGCAATGAGTGAACAGACTGCAGCTGATTCAAGGTGCAATTTTGGTATGCGATTACTTTCAACATTTACTGGGGCCGCACAGAATTTTCCCTAATAGCTATTGTGTGGGTGAAAAAAAGAAACTGCCTTACCCCAATACTAAAGTTGTACTTTAAATACCTGTATTCCTAAATGACTCTGTGCTCATCCATTTCAATCCAACAACACTCAAGAAGCTTGACACCATCCTGGACAAAGCAGCTCACTTGATTGACACCCCATCCACAAACATTCACTCCCTCCACCACCTATGCACAGTAGCAGCAGTGTTTACTAGCTACAAGATGCACAGCAGAAACTCACCAAGGATCCTCATACAGCACCTTCCAAACCCATGACCGCTACCACCGAGAAGGACAAGGGCAGCAGATAGATGGGAACACCACTGCCTGGAAGTTCCCTTCCAAGTCACTCACCATCCTGACTTGGAAATATATCGCCGTTCCTTCACTGTCGCTGGATCAAAGTCCTGGAACTCCCTCCCTAACAGCACTGTGGGCGTACTTACGCCACATGGACTGCAGCGGTTCAAGAAGACAGCTCACCACCACCTTCTCAAGGCCAATTAGGGATTAAAAATAAATGCTGGCCTAACCAGCGATGTCCACATCCCACGAATGAAAAAAATGAAACCTGGTAGGGGCTGTGCTGAGGACCCGAGGCCTGACTAGGACAGAGATCTAAAGCATCCACAGTGAATATTCTCTGTAAATAGTTGTTTCATGGAGTTACGCTTTCCCTTGACCATTTATACTGTTTTGATGCTGGCGGAATAAAGGAACCTTGTTTTTTTAACCTTTATGCAGTCCGTGTGCTTAAACAGTTTTAACACCTCCTTCTCTCTCTTTGTCTCTTGTAACTATAAGGCAAGAGGCAGTAAACCAAGGACTGAGGAGTTTGGGCAAGTTAGAGATACTTCTGTCTCTGGGACACAGTGGGCTACTAATGTTGCTGAACACAAGGTCTAAAAGTCTCTTGGTTGACAGTCAATGTAAGGGGCGGAAATCAAGTAACCTCAGCTTCAGCCTGTATCCACCAGTTCCTCCAAGGTAGGTCATTTTCGTTCTACTCCTTATTATAACGCAACAGGTGACTATCCATGGGAAATGTGCACCTCCAAAAAGCCCACTGTTAGAAGTAGCCGTATATCTTGACTGAAGCAGCCAAGCAGCATTGCTGAAAGCAGCAACTGCCCGTCAATCCTGTTGACAACTTCAGAAGTACTGCCTGGGATCAAGGGCTCGCTGGAAATGCACACTTGCATGCCGAGTGCTGAGGTGAGATATGATGAGAAGGACTTGCATTGATGCAGCATCGTTCACAACCCCAGGATGCCCCAAAGCACTTTTCAGCCAATGAAATATAGTATTGTTGTAATGATAATATGAAACTGCAACATGTGCAGTGCAAACTTCCATAAACAATACTGTTATAATGACCATATAATCTGTTTCCTAACTTCTCCTCAGCCTCTTTCTGGCAATTTTAAATTGGTTATTGCCTAAAACTGATTCCCCAACCAGAAGGAATAGTCTTTCACTGTATGAAAATAATTCTAGTTTTAAAAAGCTCAATTAAATATCTGCTTAGCCTTCTTTATTCCAGTGGGGGTAATCCTTTTATCTAGTCTGTCTTCATAACTATAGTTTCCTATCCCTGCATCATTCTGGCAAATTTTTGCAGTGTATTGTCTTTGATGTTCCTTTTTAAAATAATTTTCCTTCTTCTTAGGCAGTCCCTTGGGATTGAGGATCACTTGCTTCCACTCTGGTTTGATGGGTTCTGAGGTGGCTGATAAGCCCAATGCGCGATCTGCAAACTCTGCCACATGCAGGGGCAGTGTCAGCCAGATGAACTGTTAGAAGGTTTGTGCACTCTATCCGATGCCTCAACTTTGCCTCTGCACATTTCTGATGGCGTCTCTTGATGTGCTCGGTACCTTCCAGAATGGACCCTCTCCATTTAGGCCGGTCACAAGCCAGGGACTCACCTGAGTCAGCGGGAATGTTTAATCGCTTCAGGAATGCTTTGAGGACATCCCTAAAGCATTTCTGCTGACGTCCTGGAAGTCTCCTGCCATGACCAAGTTCTGAACAGAACAGTTGTTTCGGGAGTCTGATGTCAGGCATACGAACAACATGTCCCACTCAGTGGAGCTGGTTTTGAGTGATTAGTGCCTTGATGCTGGGCATGTTGGCTTGGGAAAGGATGCTGCTGTTAGACCGTCATTTTTGTCACTAGATTTGGAGGATCTTGCTGGTGGTATTTCTCCAGTACTTTAGCACAATAGGGTGCCTAAAGTGACACTTAGGGTGGAATCGTTCCAGATTTGCACAAAGTGCAGTAGCAGGTGGGTAAAATAATGTTTTACCCGCCGGTGGTGATGGCAGGTTTTCATGCTGTATCATCCCAAACCCATTGCATTACTTATACATTCCCGGGAAACACGCTGTTTCCATGGCAGGTGGGCTCTCATTCACCCGCCCGTCATCACCCAGCCACTGCAGCATGCCGGGCGCCATATTTAAAGTCCAGCTGTGCACACACATATCTCAGCGCTTCCAGCCCATGACTGCTGCAGGGAAGTTGTCCACGAAAGGCAAAGAGACTGCAGTCCCCAGGTTTAGCGATGTGTTACTGGAACAGTTTTGGATGCTGTGGAGGCCCACCACGATGTCCTCTACCCCCTCTCTGGCTGCAGGATGGGCAGCGGCATGACCAATCAAGCTTGGGAGGTGGTTGCAGCGGTAGTCAGCACCAACGCCCTTTAAAAGAGAACAGTCACCCAGTGGTGCAAGAGGATGAATGATCTCCTCCGTTCTGCTAGAATAAGTCACTCTTCTCATCACTCTCAACTCACACACTCACAAACACATCACACATCCACAGGGCCCTCACTCACTGCCGGTTCAAGGGACATCACCATTCACTCTCTCATACACACCTTCATTGTCCTCATCTCGTCCATGGGACGACTCACCACCCACCCACACCAGGCATACTTATCACCTGGCCTGGCTGGTGTCCTGCTTACACTCTCCCCATCTCTATTCATTTAGGACAAGCATGATCTCTCCCTCTTGTTCTGAACAAGAGGGAGAGATCGCAGACTGGTGGAGGATTGCCTGAAATCAAGGTCCTCACAGACTTTGAAAACAGAGTCATCCATCTGGCCAGTGATGATCTGGACCGGTCCTGTGCTGATGGTGAGGTCGGTGCTGCTCTACCAAGTGAGGATCCAGCAGTGTAACATCCATCAGACAACCATGCTGTGAGTGATGTGTCCTGTTTCACAGATCACTCCCATGCACTAATTATCTCTCCTTGCTTCTGCAGGCACAACTGGGAAACAGCTGACAGAGTCCGTGACACAGGGCCTCCAATCAAGCCCCGAAGAAACCCCTGAAGAGGATTCTGGAGGTCCCTGCCCTGAAGTCCTGTCACAGCGCTCACCCACACCCTCCGCCAGTGCAGAGACACACACCTCGGTGGGACCTGGCTTTAGATTAGCCTCGGGGTCACAATCTGGTGAACATCTCGCACTGTCTGATCTGCAGCAGGTGGCGGCAGGAACTTCCCAGGTCCCTGGCATTCGGAGCACTGCTGGAGACCAGAGCGTTCTTAAGTTTAAGTCAGATGACGAGCTTCTTGAATCGGTCATGCCACAAAGGCAAGCTCGGGTACATTAGGAAGGGATGTCCGCTGCGCTCCTCAGGTTGCAAGGCACAATGGAGGAGTCCATCCGCCTTTAGTCTGAGGTGGTAGCCAAGCACTGAGGTCAACACTGGTAGGATGGCGGTTGCCATGGAGACCTTTGTCCAGGACGTCGCTCCTGCAGTGCTGCATCGCTGACACCATAGTTCACCTCCAACAGTGTGTACACGAGAGGGATTCTGGGCAGCTCGATCTCACTCCAGCTACCCCTCCTCCTCAAGGGGTCAGATGGGGCCCTTGGGCACCCATAGGGAGGAGGATCAGCAAGTGCACGCCCCGGGACCATCCACCAGATGACTCCGGATGTGTCCGGCCCATCCGCATCCCCTCTTCCTGTGATCTCAGCAGCTCCAGCTTCACAGGCTGAGGAGGGTGCCACTGCCACACAGCAAGACCCTGAAAGCAGCCCATGACTCTTCAGGGCTTGGCCCTCCAGAGGACACCCGCTAATGTCATCACAGACCTCCACCTGCCTCCAGCTGCCTCCACCTTCTCTGTGGATGTCTGAGGAGCACCAAGACGTAGCGGCACGGTTAGGAAAGTTAAGATGTAGTTGCATTGCCTGGGCATGGGTGCTAATCACTTGTACATAATGCTCACTATTGTCAATAAACTCCCAAGAATGTCTCCCTGCCTATGGCTTCTTGTTCTGATGAGCAGTGTTCGTGTCACTCAGATGTGAAACCTTTCTGCACAAGATTAAGGCAGGTGTCTCAGTCCAGGGCCTCTTCCCTGTGCTTTGTGCAGTCTTCAGACCAAAGTGATGGTCCGGCCTCACACTCCGTGGACACATTACTGATGCCTGCACCTTGGTGGTACTTGTCATTGCTGCCAGAATGTAGTGGGCAGGCACCACAGAGTCCGTCATTCTCTCTGTGTGCTCTCAGCAACTTAAAACTGGCCTCCCCCGATCTCATCAGCATCC
Source organism: Cetorhinus maximus (assembly GCF_964194155.1). Lineage (NCBI taxonomy): Eukaryota > Metazoa > Chordata > Chondrichthyes > Lamniformes > Cetorhinidae > Cetorhinus > Cetorhinus maximus. Next base: position 128,263,339 of record NC_135883.1, read on the forward strand.
GTGACCAGTGACGCTCTGCTCCTGAAGGGGTCAGATACTGAAGGCGGACAAAGAGTCAGATGCTTCTAAAGTTTCATGGCTGCATCTCTATGATATGACCCTGATCACAGAGCGCAAGCAAGCTGTCCTCAGCCAGACAGGAGTCAGATATTCACAGAGGCTATAGATCTCTGGAGTGTCCTCACTGCTTGCCGTCATCATCTTCCTGTATTAGAGCCTCCACTGCGTTTACATGACAGGGGTATTATCACAGAGGATATTCGTGCTGTCATAATCCAGACTGGAGCCAAACACTCACAGATGCAATGTGAGGATCTATGGTGTCTCCTCATTGCATGTCATCATCATCCTCCACAAATCTAGCAACTATGAGGGCCTCGCGAGCACGCCTACCTCGTCTGGCCTTACTCCTGTTATTGCTGCCTTCGAGGACCTCCTCACCCTCATCCCCATGGGTGTCCTCCTCAACCGAGGAGATTTCCAGCTCCTCCATCTCCTCCTCAGCCAGCTCCTCTCCCCGTTGCAGTGTCAGGTTGTACAGGGCACAACAGGTGACGACGATGTGTGACACCCTCTGTGGACTGGGTTGCAGGGCCCAACCAGCCCGGTCCAGGCATCGGAACCTCATTTTCAGCATCCCGATGGTTTCCTCCACTATGTTGCAAGTTGCAGCACGAGCCTCATTATACTGTTGCTCTGCTGCAGCCTCAGGCCACCGCACGGGTGTCATCAGCCACGTCCTCTGCGAGTAGCCCTTGTCCCCGAGGAGCCATCCCTGCAGCTTCTGTGGTCACTGGAATACATCAGGGATCTGTGACCGACTGACAATGTAGGAGTCATGCACTCTCCCTGGAAACCATATGCACACCTGCAGGATGCGTTTCTGGTGGTCGCACACCAGCTGCACATTGAGCAAATAGAAACCTTTGCGGTTGATGTAGTCCACCGTGTGTTGCGATGCAGACCTGAGTGCCACAAGAGTGCAGTCAATCACACCCTGCACCTGTGGGATACCAAGATCTGGGCAAATCCAATTGCTCTTGCATCCGGGCTGTTCTGGTCCTGGGTGAAATGCACAAAGTTGTGTGCCATGGAGAAGATGGCATCCATGACCACATGGATGCATTTGTGGGTGGAGGCTTGTGATATCCCACAGAGATCACATGTGGAGCCCTGAAAGGAGCCACTGGCATAGAAATTGAGCCCTGCTGCCATTTTCACTGGCAGTGAATGCTCTCCATGTCCCCATGGCACCAAATTCTGCAGCAGGTGGCGATGTGACCGACCGGTTCCCTAGACATGCGCTGTCTTCGGCGACACTGGTTCTCGGTCATCTGCAGGAATGAAAGGCGGCGTCTATAGACTCTGGGTCTGGCTAGGTGCCGACCAGCGATGGCTCCCTGTGGCTCTTCGGCGGCATGGGCCAGAGCCCCAGCTGTCCCTTCTCCCCGTGGGTGCTGCCCTTCCCTCTGCGCAGCCAGGTGCCTCAGTCGCTCTCTCCTCCTTCATCTTCGCTCTCTGTAAGTCACGAGGCATACAGCTAGTTCATCAGGCTCCATGTTCCTAATGTGCTCCTCCTGCAGGATGAAAGAGAGAGACACGTGGTTAGCTTGGGTGTACTAAGAACCTGTCCTGGTTACGTCTGAAGGCCCTTTAATGCTTCCCGGAGAGTGCTGGCCACCACTTGGGTGGCCAGAGTTTATTGCGCTGCATGGCTGCCCGAAACCCCACCCACCTCCGCCCCACCCTGTCTGACCGATTGGCAGCAGCTTTGTCCATTGGATTGCATGTTCTGCTCTCAGCTTAGGCACAGTCATTCTCCTAACCTGTGCTGCATGGCTGCACTGTTAGCTTGAACAATGGGGGAGACTGGTCCAAACCAGGATGACATTGCAAGCGGCTGTGAGCGCCTCCACCAGTGACTGCTCCATGGCTAGCTTTAGCAAGGAGATTGTACAACGTGCCCAGTTGTCCATCTGTTCTGCAGTTAGAAGCCCAACTCCAGTCATTTCAATGGCTGCACCTGAACTGCCTCAGTTGCTGAGGAATGGTTACTTTATATCGGGTGTCCCTAATGCATTGCCGCTTCCCTTGCACACCCCGAATGCTTGTGTGCTACATTCAGCCACAGGGCAGCCCTAGCACCCTCCTGCCCCCCCACCCACTTCAACTGCAGGGCTGCCCTTGCCCACCTTCCCAAGTCACCTCAACCACAGGGCTGCTCTTGCTCCCCCCAAAGCACCTCAAGCTTAAAGTCCAACAGGCGACCCTGGTGAGTGCTGCACAACATTACTAGGTCACCTCCGAGTTCCCCTCAAAGTGCAGCCCGCCAAGTGCACACCTTTTATCTGCTGTTGCAAAACACGTCAATGTGCTTTCCCTCCAATGTGGGTGGGCAATCCAGCCAGTAGTTGGAGGGGTTGGGGGGGGTGGGGGGTGGTGAGCAATTCCGGCGGGCAGGCCGGATAATGATATGCAGGTGTATTACAATGAGGTTCCTGACATCTGATGGCGGGAATGGCGCCCGAGTGGATAATTGCAAACTGGTTTTTCGCGCCATCGTGAAACCAATTGCGCCATATTGTCTGCTCAGGCCACCGAACATGCCTGATGCTGGCAGGCACCGAAAATCCCAGCCTTAGTATCCTAACTACAGATTAATCAATGTTTTATACAGGTTTATCATAACTTCATAGCTCTACGCCTCACGCACCAAAAATAAAAGTTGAGGAAAGGATAACTGCTTCTGTCCAAAGGCTCAACAAGCCCATTCTTGACATTAATAAGCAGGTAACAAGCCTTAAAAAAATAAAGATCCATTTTCCTTCTTCCTCCACTTTTGTTATTTAACAAATGAGAGGAAAATCGTCATTTTGTGTTACAGCATAGGTTTAAAGAAGGCTAGGCAAGAGTAGGTATTCCCTCAAGATTATGAATTACTCCTTCTCAAGAGTTTACAAACTAACCCTTTTTCATAATGACATTAGGAGAAAGTGCCTTGAAATAGCACAATCATACACAGAGAGCATTTTTCTAAACAAACTGTATAGTGTGGGGTGGAAAGATCCCAGTGCAATGTTTATATTACTCAACAGGTTTGGCTGTATCTAGCCAGTCATCTATGTTATTTAAAAATGTAAATATTATGATATATGTAATTGCACAATTATTGATATTGCAGCCAAATTACTTAAGACAATAGCATCACATTGTAGTGAGTATCATGTAAAGTATCAGTGATTAATTGGCCAGCGCTGTAGCATATTAATTCCAGATTTTTATAGTCGCTGCGTTATTGTTAAAAGAATCAGTGGATTGTGCCAGTGATTGCTTCGACATTAGGTATGCAGACAGAAATGCCTGGCCTGTGCTATTGATTTTGTTAAAATTAGTATATTATTCTTTTTGTTGGCTTGCACAGGCTGTAATTAAACACTGGCACTAAAGAATTACAATTTTATATTATGCTACCACAGTTTATACTTTATTTAAAAGATCAGCATCTAGGGGAAAAACAGCCAGTTAAGGTTTGAACATTACTGAACCATTATGTAATGTGAACTGAACTTTAGCTGCAAAGGTCAGCAAAATATTGCACAGGGTGGATTTCCCTAGCACACAGCCGTGAAATGGATCTTTATTTTTTGTCTAATTTTGTTTTACTCTGCACTTTCTGGAAGTTTGGGTGTGCTAACTGCATTGACAATCTGAAAACAGGTGCGAGGCTGCTGCTGCTCTCCCAGTTTAATGGCTACCCAGCAGCATAAATAGCCCTCTGTTGGCTCAAGCAGCTGCAGAAGGCCCAGAGTCTGAGAGAAATCGAGGGAGAGCGCAGAAGGTATAAACCCTGGTTCACTGATGGCCCCCTGCAGCTCAGTGTAGATGGCACGAGGGTGGTGGCGAATTGCTCCCTACAGTTCAGAAGGGCAGAAGCACGCAGGGCAGGGTAGTCAATGTTCTTCACATCTTGTCATACTTCTGCAAAAACGTCACTTGTGGACTCTCTCAAATTGTCCACTATCTGCAGTACAAGATAGAGATTGTTTCCACTGCCTGAACATGAGATCTATGTTGTAGAGCTATTGATCATTTAAAAAAATGAGCTTCTGAGATCTTGTGCCTTGGGCTTCTCAGCAAGGGGCAATCATTTCCTGCTTGGGGAAAATGGAAAATTGACTCACCATTCCCTCCTGCCTTCTCCTTGAGTCACCCTATGTATTACCCTGTCTCACTCCTCCACCTCAGATAGGCTTCTGCTCTCAATTTAACCAAAACCACCCTGTGAGGATGTGGTGAGTTTGGGTTAGATGTCTAATTTAGAACATAAGAACTTACACGCTGCCTGATTTTGATTCCAGTAGAGCATATATAGGGCAAAGCATAATTTGAGCATTCCATAAGACCATAAGATGTAGGAGCAGAAGTAGGCCATTTGGCCCATCGAGTCTGTTCTGCCATTCAATGAGATCATGGCTGATCTGATAATCCTCAACTCCACTTTCCTGCCTTTTCCCCAGAACCCTTGATTCCCTAAACCCCTTACTCTGAAATTATGCCCTCTGGGTCCTAGCCTCTCCCACAAGGAAACAACCCCTCAGAATATACCCTGCCAAGCCCCCTAAGAATCTTATGGCCAGGATTTTCCATTCAGCGTGAGAACACGCGCCCGACACGCCGGAATGCTAAATACGGGCAATGACGTCAGGAGTGCGTCCCGTTGTCATCGCAAAGTCGCGCTATGTATCGTTCAGCAGGCGCACACTGGAGTCGGCTACACGCCTGCCGATAATTGATAGGCCTATTAAAGCCATTAACCAGGTAATTAACCTGAATTTTACGCTGCCCGTCCAACCTTATGTTTGGCGGGCAGGCGAAAAGGCCAAGCGGCCTTTACGTTTTTTAGGAAACCTCATCCACGAGCGGGCTGAGGTTTCCTAAAGATTTTACAAATTAAATGAAAACTTATTTTGAAAAATAAAACATGCCCCATCTCACGTGACACAGTCACATGAGGGGACGTTTCATTAAATTTTTATTGTATTTATTTATTTTTTTAAAAAACGCTTCAATCTCCCTGTGGCAGCTCTGTGCCTCAGGGATATTGTGGTGTTCTTTTGCGCACATGCGCGTGAAAGAGTGGTAGACCCAACTCTCCCTCCTCCCCCCCCCTGCCCGCACAGGTAGCTAGGCTCTGCAACTGCCCCCACCTGCACCCACCAAGCCCGCCCAACGAATGGAAAATCCTGGCCTATATGTTTCAATAAGGTCGTCTCTCATTCTTCTAAACTCCAATGAGTACAGGCCCAACCTACTCAACCTCTCCTCATAAGAAAATCCCTCCATACCCGGGATCAACCTAGTGAACCTGCTCTGGACTGTCTACAATGTCAGTACATCCTTCCTGAGGTAAGGGGGCCAAAACTGTTCACAGTATTCTAGGTGTGGTCTAACCAGTGCCTTGTATAGTTTTAGCAAGACTTTCCCACTATTATACTCCATTCCCTTTGAAATAAAGTCCAAAATTCCATTTGCCTTCCCATTACCTGCTGAGCTTGTATTCTGGCCTTTTATGATTCATGCACGAGGACCCTCAAATCCCTCTGTGCTGCAGCTTTCTCCATTTAAGTAACGTTCAGCTCCTCTATTCTTCCTGTCAAAGTGCACAACCTCACATTTTCCCACATTATATTCCATCTGCCCAGTTTTTTCCCACTCACTTAATCTGTCTATATCCCTCTGCAGACTCTTTGTGTCATCCTCACCACTTGCCTTCCCACCTATTTTTGTGTCATCCGCAAACTTGCCGATAGTACATTCATTTTCCTCACCCAAGTCATTAATATATATTGTAAATAATTGTTTACTAAATGTGTTAGGTTAAAATTAGAAGACGCTGGGATTTTCCATGCCCCTTGAGGAGGGGCAGGGAGGTGGGAAGGCTGGCAACATTGCATGGGAATGTGTTGGGAGGTGTGCCCGCTTGCTTTCCCGCTGCAATGACATTTTGCCAGTGGTGGGAATGGTGGCAGATGGCCCACTGGCTTTCCCTCGGTGATACCCTGTCGGAGCTTGCCTGACTGACAACAGCGCCTCCAGACCCCAGTTCCTGATTTTGAGGGTGCACACCCATCGATACGTGTTCTTCCTCCAGGTACAATTCAATGAAGGATTGTGCTTTTCTTTCCCCTTTGAACATAGATCACTTTAGACAACCATATGTCCAAAGTGGTGTCTGGGAACAATGGGTGGAATTTAATGCCCTCCCCTCAGGCAAGTTTGGAGGCTGGGGGGTCCCTTAATTGGGTGGGAGGGTGCCGGGTGGGTGCCCTGCTGCCTTATTCCCGGCCTCTGCCCTGATTAAGTCTGGGGCAGAAATGCTAGTGATGGCCTTCCTGCCCTGTTGCCAATTGAGGTCCTTAAGTGGGCAACTAATGCCTATTTAACAGTCTCACACCACCGCTGCTGGTATTCAACTGAGGCAGTGCCGCATGGGAAGCCTGAAAGGTAAAACCTGTTAAGTTTGCTTGCAGGCTTCTGGAGCGGGGTGGCTCCTTTTTCAAAGCCGCTATGTGATTGATTGAAGGACAGGGATTGGGAAGGGGCAGGGCCATTGAGAATCACCCCTCTCCCTCTCTGAGATGCTGACGCCCTTTCCCCTTCCCTCCTGAAAACCCCACCCCACAATCCCCATCCTGCTGTCACTCGCCTGTGGCCTGGGTCCCTCGGTGACCCTAGGCCTCTCCTGGGGTGTATTGCCTGCAGCTGTCATGCTCCCGCTGGCACTGCCTGCAATGAATAGCTGCTGGCCCCTGATTGGTTGGTAGCTCTTGGTGGGTGAAGGGAGGGTGGGGGTGGGGTGGGACTTATGCTCCTGGAGTTCTTGATTCCGAGGAAGGCCGACTACCGGCTCTCCTGTGACGGAGGTTGGGGGGGCTGGGTGGGAAAGACCCCATCGCCTACATTAAATACCATCCAATACTCTGGGCTTTCTCTTCCGTTTGCAACCCATCTCATCCTTTCTACTTTAGAATCACTGATCCCAAAATTGTTCTAAATTCAAGATAACAGTGGAAAGCAGCTGTTTTTGATGTCAAATTTTTTTAAGCCATACAGTTTGTGGCTATGGCTGGAATTTTCCATCCTTACTGGCATCAGGCGTCATGGCGGGTGTGAGTGGACAGTATGGCGAGAAGGCCAAAAATCGGTTTCACAACATCATGAAACCAGTTTGCGATCGTCCGCTCCACCCATCAATGGCAGGCCTCGTTTCCCGCTGTCGGACATCAGGAATGTCATTTTAATTCATCGGCATATAATTTTAATCACTGCCCACCGGGATCATCGCCCCACGCTGTGCCATATCACGTCGACGTGTTTCACAATTGTACATAAGCAACGTGCACCTGACGAGCTGCACTTCGCCCGGGGCTTTGAGGTTTGTTTGCCTTCCTTGCCTTCGGACAGCACTCGCGTCCACCAGTGCCAGGCTTCGCAGGCAGCGCCACATCATTTTTAGGGGAGCTCATGGGCAAGTCTTGACCGACCAGACCAGCCATAAGGCTGAGAACACTGTGCGCAGCTGCAGTTTAAATATGGCACTCGGAGCGAGGAAACGGTGTGGTGATGGCACGGCGGGCGACTCAGAGGCCGCTCGCCAGCGAGATGCCGTGTTTCCCCCAGTGGCAGAATTAATGGGGCGGGAAGCGGATGATATGGCATGAAAAGCTGTTACCGCGCTTAGTGCAAAGCTGGGGCGTTTTCACCCTGTAACTTTGTTTTCCTCCGTGATTCATGCTAACACTGGTGAAGAGTTCTGCCTCATTACAATATAACTCAGACTTCTAACCGACATGAATCTACCCTGTCTCATTTTTTTCCCATGGGTCCTCAAGACTATAAAACTCCTTCCCTCCCTCAATCTTTCCTTCTATAATCAACAGGTCTTTAACTACCCCTCCCCCCCCACAACCCCCAGCACGGTGACATCTAACCATTACTTTTCGATTTACCTTCTTCCATCCTACATTTACTACATTATGACATTGGCCTTCCACCTTGGCTTCTCGATGAGAAAAGAATAGTTATGACCAGAGAGCAGCATAGTTATTAAAGTAAACTCCCTGTGGATTAACAAATGCACACAAAATCCTCTTTGGCGTAGTGTTAATCTTAGCACACCACAGATACCTTTAACCGTAATATGTAAGTGTAGGATAATTTACATTGTTTGTCCTCATAATTGTGGTGTTCAGACAAAGGAATGCTCTAAATGGAACTTTGCACTGGTACTACTGGATGAACTTTAGTCTGTTTTAAAATTGCAGGATTCTGTCCACAATTATTAGGTGACAGATCAAATGCTCGTTCTAACTCAGTTATATCATACCCAGATCTTATTGTGGTGTTAGTGCAATATTACAGATCACTCTCCCAGCCTCTGCTCAGTTCAACAAAACAAATCAGTGTTATGACATTAATGCAGTTATAACTTTTAAATCAGTAACATTTTTACTGTGCTTGGGGGAAAATGATTACTGGTAAATAAGCAAGAAAGAAAAATGATAGATGATCTGCTCAAGAATCGAGCTGAACAGAGGGAATTAAAAAACAAAGAACAAAACAAAGAACTTGCATTTCTATAGCACTTTTCACAATCTCAGAATGTCCCATGCACTTTACAGCCAATGAATACTTATGAAGCATAGCCACTTGTTCTAGTACAGGGAACGCAAGAGCTAATTTCAAGGTCTTCTATTTTGAGTGTTGATTGATGGATAAATATTGGCCAGGACATTAGGAGAAACTGCTGTGACCTTTGAATAGAATCTGATAAATGGATTTTTAGGCAATTAAGATGCTGTAACTGGTTCCCACAGCACCATAAGATCGCCATTTGAAACATGCAATAGGGTTTTTATTGCCTCTACTGCTAATGTAAATGATTGCCATTTTTAAACATCAATCAATATTTTGTACATCATTTTCTCCTGATCTAATGGAAATAATGGGCAGAATTTCACCCATGTCGGGTGGGCTTGGCGGGGGAGGGTGAGGGCAATCGGGGCCGGATGGTGATTTCACGCTGGTGGGCCAATTAAGGCTCACCCAGCGTGAAACACGAGCTTTAGAGCTCAGCGCTACCTGTGTGTGTGGGGTGTGGGGTGGGTGGGGGGGGAGGGTGGAGTGGGAGCGGGGCGAGCACGAACTTCGTGCATGCGCTCGAGTGTCATTTGCAAATCTCCCTGAGGCACAGGGAGATGAACAGATTTAAAGAAAAGATTTTATAAATGTTATAAAACATGTCCCCTCGTGTGACTCTGTCACATGAGCAGGGACATGTAGTTAATGAAAAATTAAAGTTTTTATTTTATTTTTATTTGCTTTTGAAAACTTCATCCCGCCTGTGGATGAGGTTTCCAAAAAAAATGCAAAGGCCACTTGGCCTTTTCGCCTGCCCGCCAACCATCAGGTTGGATGGGCAGCGAAAAATTTCTTTTCATTAACTTTTTAATGGCCTTAATAGGCCTTTTAATTGTTGGCGGATGCGCTGCCGACTCTGGTGCCCACCCGCTGACTGAAATATCGCACGTCATTTTACGCTTGGTTGGGTTGGGTGCGTGCTCGCCCACCGAGCTAAAACTTTTACGCAACGAATTTCACAGAGCTTTGATCATGACAGCAATTGGATTTGCTTCATTTGTAAGATGTCACAAGTCCTATTAAAAGCTTGCCTTGTTTGCTTATTGTGTAATTTAGTTATTAATAACATTACATATTACTTCAATGAATCTACTATTGGAGAGTTTATTTCAGTTAAGCAATCGCAATGATTCAAGAGATTTTTTGGGAAGATATTAGGTGATACATGCTTTGAGTTAACACTCCCAGTGGGTGATGTTTGGCAAATGATCCCTCCCAATCAACAGTCTTCTACTGTATTCGGCTGTTCCATTCTCCCAGTTTCTCCATCTCTTTTCCATCTGTTCTGACAATGAAACCAGTGCCTCTGATATCTCTTTCTGTTTCCACAACTGAAGATTTCATTCCCCCACCACTATGGTTGACAAGGCCCTTGACCTTGTCCATTTTATTTCATGCACTTCTGCCCTCATCCCTTCCCATCACTCCCAGGACCGTAGCAGGGTTTCCCTTGTCCTCACCTCCCACCCCACCATCTTCTGCCATATCTGCCATCTTCAGCATGATGCCACTACCAAGCACATTCTCCCCTCCCTTCCCCTTTCAGCAATCCTTCCGCATTATCCTGGTCTGCTTATCAGTCAGCCCCAGTGCTCTTTCCCTTCCCACGGCACCTTCCCACGCAAGCACAGAAGACACCAGTCCTTTGACCTTCTCCCTTTTCACTGTCCAAGGACCCAAACACTCCTTCCAGGTGAAACAGCAAATTACTTGGGGCAGAATTTTTCGCTCGGTGCTCGAGTGTGAAATAGCGCGTGGTGATGTCGGGCGAGTGTCCTGACATCATTTTGCACTCGTGTGACATATTGGTCGGCGGGCACACGCGCGAGTTGGCAGCGCACCTGCTGACAATTAAGAGGCCTATTAAGGCCATTAAAGTACCAATTGATGGCAATTTTTCACTGCCCGTCCAACATTATGTTTGGCGGGTGGGTGAATCGGCCAGGCAGCCTTTGCCTTTTTGAGGAAACCTCATCCAAGGGCAGAGTGAGGTTTCCAATATTAATTAAAAAAAATAAAAATGTTTGCACAAAATTTTCATCTGGTATATGTTCTGGTGACTGGTTCTGATACGTGGGCATTTTTTCCCGGTGTTTACAATCTTTATTTTTGGCGTTTAAATTCTGCAGCTCCCTGAGGCAGCTCTCTGCCTTCAGGGAGCTTTCTGTGCGCGCTCCCCCGCCTCCGCGCAGACTTCAGTGGGCGCCCTCCTCTTGCCTCCACACCAGTAGCGCTGAGCCTTTCAGCGCGCCTTTCAACCTGGCTGGCCACTAATTGACCAGCCAGCGTGAAATCGCGGTCAGGAGCCGATTGTGGTCGGGGGTCCATTGCCTGGCCACTCCCGGACCCACCGATGGAGCAAATTCTATATTAAATCAGTGCGGTCAGTTGCAGTATGCTGGATGGACTGAGGCTTACCCGGGGTGGACAGTGTTGGGAGCCAGTCTGCTTACAGGTGAGAGGTCTGCTATTTAGGCTACACACACAGCAGAGATGGAAGGAGTACCAGCCAGTTGTGTGCTGAATATCACTCAGTGTCCAGTTGTCCATGAGACCCTGCTTAATCTGGACCAACTGAGGCTGGGAAGGATTAAGCTCACTGAGGGCCTATAGGAGGCAGACAAAGAGCGCATGTTTTGCACTACAGTCTGGCTTTAGGAGGGGATGAAAGAGGTCACATGATCAGTGCAGTACTGGGCAGTAGAGTGGATCTCTTATGAAGCGTGACTATTTCAGTTAAGAAATAGTCAAATAAATGAGGATAGCCAGTGCTGAAACATGTATTCTGCTGCAGTGGGCTGCTCACGTAAAATGGCGACGCGGCCCCGATCGGGGGTGCCGATCGGGTTTGCACCCGCCCCTGTCCACCCCCACACAACCACCCCGACAGGGGGAAAATTTTTCCCTTAGAGTGGGAACAAACTGGAGTGATAGTGCAGCAGGCCAGAAGGAGGGCCCCTTGATTCTCTAATGCAGCACTGGAGGAGTTAGCGCAGAAGGTTGAAAGGAGGAGAAAGGTGCTCTGTCCCGAGGGACCCCTCCAGATGGACACTGCAAAGGCTGAGAGTAGTTAGCCATGGAGGTCGATGCCCGGAGTCTGGTCCCGAGGACACAGACTTGGTGCCACTAAAGGTTCAATGACTTCACATGAGTGGTCAAGGCCAGTGAATGCATCTTCAAATTCCATATCTCAGTAACGGCACCACAAACATCACACACTGCTCAATGCATCACATCCTCATCACTGATCTACCAACAATGGCCAGCAATCAGGACGTATGCTGCACCTTACCCTCGCACCCACCACAGCTGCCAGTTGTCACTTACATTTCATACTTTCCACATGTTACTAGCTAATCAGCTAGGGCAGGCACATTACCCAAACACATTGCAATACACTCACTAACACTCTTACCTCTCTCGTGCAAAACAAGGTGGCCTATTTAACAGGAAGGAGCAGCAACAAGCTATTGGTGGACAGGACAACTATATCTCCTCACCCATTGGAAGAGATGATGCTTAGCATTATCAGCAAGGCTGTCAATGAGGCCGTATCAAGCAGTGACACTGAAGCTATCTAGGATGACAGTACATTCCTGCCTTGTGCAGCTTCTGATTTCCCATTTTATCCTCATCCTGAATCTGGTATGATGTACAAGTTGCAGATCACGTATCTCTTGCTTTCCCCCGCCCCACCATTCCGTCACCTCAACACTCTGTGCACTTATGCTTTCAGATTCTCAAAAACCGCTGCCTGGACAGGCAGTGTTGCCTGAGGATGGAGGCCCAGAGGAAGGAGCGCCGTCATTTGGCCTGACATTGGCAGCCACCAGCTCAGATACTGGCACTGTACATACTTGAGGGGAAAGTACAGAGGCAGGATCTGTATGTGGTGAGTAATGGGGCATATGTGACTCTGGGGCCAGGTGGGGGTGGGATAGGGGAGAAGGATACCACATGAGCCAGCTCCCCAGACCTAGAGGTTGCACTGGGGCTTGGCTGCAGAGATGTCAGAAGAGAACTTTCAAAGAAACCTTGTATCAAAATAGGACCTTCTACAATATCATGATGTCTCAAAGCATTTTACAGCCGATGAAATACTCTTGCCCCATGTTGTACTGTAGGGAACACAACAGTCAATTTACTCACAACAAAGTACGACGAACAGCAATTAAATAAACGACCAGGCGTTCTGTTTTAGCTGTTAGATACGGCATTAATGTTGGCCAGGATTCCCATGTTCTTCTTCAAATAATGAGTTGGGATCTTTTACATCCACATGAGAGATCAGACTGTGTTAATTGTATAAATTAAGGTTAAAGATATATAGGTGGACGGTCTGAAGAAGAGTAATACGGACTCAAAATATTAACTCTGTTTCTCTTTCTGCAGATGCTGTCAGACTTGCTAATTTCTTCCAGCATTTTCTGTTTTTATTTCAGATTTCCAGCATCCATGGTATTTTGCTTTTATTATAAAGGTGGAGGGTGTTGATTAGAATATTACATGAACATATTGTCATCCTGACACAATTATACTCATGGATTTATGGAAAATGAACATATTTACCTTAAAACAAAATGGAGAATGGACACTCTGATTTTGAAACAAAATGGAGTTGAGAGGTCAGGTCACATTTTTGCTTTTCTGTCAATATAAATGGAATTATAAAAGGCCCTGGAAGTGAGCCGGCCTGTCTGGACAAGACCTTAAAATGCATACAATCTCGTGTGCCATTTCATTGAGAAGGCATTAAAATGCAACAGATCTTTCCTGTTGGATTAATGACTGTTCTTATTCAAATAATTGCATAAACTGGTTCATAATAGACTTGCAGAATTCCAAAGAGTGGTTGTGAGAAGAATCTCATTCTATCACAAGAATATGTAAATAGGCAAAACTTGAACACCATTGTATGTCAATGCCAAGGAGCCAGAGACCATTTGTGAGGGCAATGAAAAACAGATACTATGGTCACACAACAGAAACTGGTTTCCTGATAAAGAACATTTAATAAGACATGTTTTGGAAGCAGGAGGCAGAAAGAAAGAAAAGATGTTCCAAACCAGGAATGGTTACATGCCTGAAATGTATACGTAATAACACACACACACACACACACACACACACAGATTAGGTCTTAAAAGTCCAAGAATTCACTGTCACACTTGCTTCTTTCGAGAAGTAGACCCTTAATGTTCCACTAAAGAAATAGAGGTTGGAAATTTTGAAGACAGATTTGCAGTGGTTTATTGCTTGCAGTAGCAGGCATCTGGCATCACTCCAAATGTTGTTCACTCAAACCGCTGCAGCGAAAACCTGGTTTGGTTCCTCAAATAGGTAGATAAAGGCCAGCCCGAATTATTGTGTGAGTGTGTGTTGCATATACATTTCAAGCATGTAACAATAAACATTTATCCTTCTTTAAAACTTATGAGAAAACCTGTCACTTGACTGTTCTTGAGATTTACAGCACTCAGGGTGTTGAAACACTTTTCTTTTACACACATCAGTCTTCAGTCAGTCAAGAGGTGGAAAAAGGGGAAACCATCCCGTAACCATCCATAACAACATATAAAGAGAAACCTATTGATACTGGTGGTGGGTTGTACAGTTAGGACATGATGGGCCGAATAGCCTCCTTCTGCACCATAATAATTCTGTGTTTCTGTGATTCTATGCATTTGTATTGTTTTACTTTGTGAATAAGCCGGAAACTGAGTAAAGCTTAACTTCTGCTTTTCTCATTCAGCAACTGGCCGTCAGAAGTTTAACAGATGGGGCCTCACAACGCCTCATTCAAAAGACAGGTGCCTCCAATAGCACAGCACTCCATCAGTACTGCACTGAGTTCTCCATCCTATATTCCAGCCTTAAACATGAGCCCATCTATTACAGCATTGTTTTAATCTGTATTTTCACGGTGATATACTAGCAAAATTCTCTTTCCCTCTCCTTTTTTTTATCACTTTTAATTACCAAGTCAGCAATCCTTTTCAAAGAAAACATGAGGGAGCATGAAACTAAATAAACACCTGCAACAGCATTTGGTTTTCTGGTCAGATTACCCCAAGGTTAAGCTTCTTTACAGATCAAATCTGTTTCACATATTTTACATAGTACGTTAATGTAAAAATGAGGAGCATATTGTAAGAGTATTTCTGAAACTGACAGGAAATGGAGATTTTAAGGATAACTTACACCCTTTTTGCCTTTGGGTTAGGTTATTATTGGCTTCTCCACTGTGTAAACATGAAATAAATTAAATCTGAATAAAATCTAATTAAATTTTGACATAGGTGTCTATTTGATTGGCAGTACTGATGCTGACAGATTCTGGCACCTACTGAGCATGCCCAAAACTTGATTGATGGGCTGCTATATGGCTGGCAAGTTCACACTTGACTGCAAGTATTAAAAACAGTTGTGTATAATGGAAAAGGTTTCACTTAATACAGAATTTTGATGAGAATCCTAGATTTTTTTATTAGCTGATGCAACAAAACTGGCGCAATACAGGAAACAGGTGTGAGACTGAGAAAAGTAGTACAGAATTACTTCAGCTGACTTTTTAGTCCATAACCTTGCCAGCAGTGCAAGGCATCTTTTCGAAAGCTTTTGCTGGGAATAGGCTGTCACTGCTATGGCTTCACCTTGGCTAAAGTGTTTGTTGACCAGCTTGAAAGGCCACTGTTACCATAAAACAGCGTTGAGTGAACTTCTGAAAGATTTCTGCAAGCATACAAAGGTGATATAAAATTTTATTGAAACATATGCTGTACACCATTTCACTGGTGAAATGATGTACAGCTCTTCTCTGTCCCCAAACAATAAAGGAGTTAGCCAAGACTTTTCCTCTTTGCAAAAAATTCTCTGATTTTTCACTTTTAATCAGAAGTTTGTAGGTACAACAGCCATTCCGGGACTTGAGCACATAATCTAAGCTGACACCCCACTCGTGAAGTGCATTATTCAAGTTGCTGCCTTTTGGATGAAGCCCCCTCATCTCCTTTCCTGAGTCTTGGAGATCCCATAGCAATACATGAAGTGGAACTAGCATCTCTTTGATGCACCTTCCTCAACTAGTATTGGATTTTCACCTAATTGTGGAATCTTGTTCTGTGCAAAATAGCTATCACATTTGCCTACTTATCTTTACTCCAAAATATTTCACCATATGTTCTGAAGTGCTTTGAAATATGTTACAGCGTCTCTAATGCAGATTTCTTGGGTACTGCTCACCACAGGTAGATGTTCTTTATGTGTGAGAGCGGATGACGCTATAAGTGCCTAGGACAAGCATCACTGCTCCTGACCTTGTTCTCATCCGGTGTGTATTTGGAGCAGGCCCAGCAGAATAGAAGTTAGCAGTAGGAATTTGAGTCTCTTCTGGCGCCCCTATCAAAATGTCCCATTGTTTCCCATGTTGAGATGAGCTAACCCAGCACTGATCAGTGTCTAAAACTGGGACATCACAGCCTGATGACTCAGTTCCACACTGAGTGGTGCACTGACCACTGGTTTCCTGTTAAAGGTGTCTTAGTTGTACTGTATCTACAGTGGACACGGATGCCTGCAACTGAGGCGGGAGTTCTCCAGCAGGAGATTGACTGAACTCCTTCACAATAGGCGTAAATAGTTAAAAATGGCTTTAAAGTGCCATTTCTCCAGAGGCTTTGTCTGTCAACTCCCTGCCAAAGTGTGATTCCTGTGCCGGGCTGCATGAAATCATTAAGTTGTATTTCCACCACTGCACAAGGTATCCAGGAGAAGACAAGCTTTACTGGTGACAGGAGAGCTGTTGGGTGGCAACTCATCCAGCAAACCATATTCAGTCAGCAGCTGTGAAATACAGGTATGGTACTACATGGTAGGTTTATGTCAAAGTTAAGACGTGTGGATCAGGGAACAAATAGCTGAATAGACAGTAACTTGGCTAAAAAAAATGAGAGGCAGAAAGTTGGGGTAAGGGATAGTTATTCTTATTGAAGGAAGGTAGAAACCAGTAGCCCACACAAGATCAATGCCTGATTGTTTTTTCATTGTTGTTTTTTCATAATATACCTTAAGGTTTAGGAATATCAGCAACAAAATTTGCAGATGATACCAAACTGAGTGGTATATCTGACATAAACACTCTTACGTTATTAGAGTGTAACATAATCCAAGAAGGCA
The DNA here is from genome assembly GCF_964194155.1 of Cetorhinus maximus. NCBI lineage: Eukaryota > Metazoa > Chordata > Chondrichthyes > Lamniformes > Cetorhinidae > Cetorhinus > Cetorhinus maximus. The sequence continues at coordinate 128,280,214 of NC_135883.1, forward strand.
TCAGGAAACATGCAGACTGGGCAGTTAAGTGTTAAATTAATTTTTAACATAGATAAATGTGAGGTAGGAAAAACAGAAATGACGCTTACGTTTTAGAAAACGAGAATCTGAATGGGGCAGAAGAGCAAAGGAATCTGTTGGTACCCTCGCAGGGACTTGATATACAAACCTCAAGGTAAAGGGGGCAAAAAAGGTAGTGTATATACCCGTGTAAAAATCGAATTTTTGAGACCAATTTCTTTAGGCCGCCACAAAAGCTGCAAGAGCTAGGGGATGCCTATCCCCGCAATGGAGATTGTCATGTCCGGCGTGCAGGGTGCAGGCTAGCGACCCACACCAGCCTGCAACCTTATCCCACGCTGACAAAAATTTGGGGTGCCCGGAATGTGTCCAGAAATCATGGAATCAGACCCCGGGCGCCATTTTTAAAGGTCTGTGAAGTCTCCCTGACTCTCTAAAAACCCACATTTCTGGGCGAGTGACCTTTCATCAGAACTAAGCATCTGCAGTATTTTGCTTTTGTTTCTATTTTAGTAATATTGGTTGAGGGATAAATATTAGTCAGGTCACCAAAGACCATTGCTCCCTTGTGTGCTGAAGTTCCTCTCCAAGTCACTCACCATCCTGACTTGGAAATAGATCGCTGTTCCTTCACTGTCGCTGGGTCAAAACCCTGGAACTCCCTTCCTAACAGCACTGTGGGTGTACCTACACCACATGGGCTGCAGTGGTTCAGGAAGGCAGCTCATCACCACCTTCTCAAGGGCAATTAGGAATGGGCAATAAATGCTGGCCTAGCCAGTGACACCCACATCCTGTAAATGAATGAAAAAAATTATTCTCTCCGGTCTGTCAGTTTTCCCCCCCAAAAATCAAAATTAATTTACATTCTTCCTGTCCTGATTGATGAGCAGGAACTGGAGAAAATATGGTAAGTGCAACTTTTGTATAGAATAACGAATTGAGGTTTTTTATGTGACTTTAGAGTTTACACTTTGGTTCAGGAGTTGTCTATTTAAGTATTATAATGAGGCTGGATACTTTTAATATGTTCTAACCCTGGCCGGTCATGTTTCCCATATCTCGGGAAACCCGGCAGCTCAATAAAGATGAGGACGGCTCCAGGGAAAAGGTAAGTCCATGACAGCCCAGGCTTAGCTGCTTTCTTGGGATCAAGCACATCAACCCCCCCCTTCCACTCATCCGATCAGACCTCCTGCCATCCCCATCCAAAGACATCCTCCCACCAGTTTGGGTGTCGGACCCCCCATGCCGGGGTTAGGGTTTCAGACCCGCCCCTTGCTCTCACCAGCAGCTGCAGATTCCTTACGTGTGGCTGCAGCCTACTCCAGAGGTTTCCCTGCCTCACTGAAAGCCAAGTATATTTATAAGGCTGACTTCCAGATGGGATCCTGTCAAAGGAAATTCACCGCTGCGGAGTCAAAACTCAGCATGTGGGGAAATCTGGGCTTCACGAGCAAAACTCTGTCCCCTACCTTCCCTGCTCATTAAATCCACCCCTGTCAATACTGGGGCCACTACTTCTGTGATCTGGATGTGTTTCTATAGCGGAGCTGCAGTGCCTTATACACTCCTTTTAAATCAAAAGCCTATAAATGATGCTATATCATGACAAAAGTGCAATGCCTAGTTGTTTGAATTAACCCTCAGAAAGTAATCAGGCAACATTGCAGAAAACTCACTCACATCGGATCAAATTTTGTCACTTCATCATAAAAAACAGATCTTTAGTTTTATCCTACAGAGACGTAATGGCATTTTTGGGTTTTTCTTTGGAAGGTGTGAAATAAGACAACCAGTGGCTACCTCCTGATCCCCAAAGCCTTTAAAGGTGCCAGGCTTGGCTCATTGGGCGCATTCTCATCTCTGAGTTAGAGGTTTGTGGGGTCAAGTCCAATCCCAGGGATATGAGCACAAACTCTATGACACTTCAGTACAGCACTGAGGGAGTGTTGCATTGCCTTTCAGATGAAGCATTCAGCCAAGGCCTCATCTGCCTCTGACATTGACGAAAAGATCCCACGACACTATTTAAGAAAATCAGTGGAGTTCTTTTGGTAACTTGACCAATATTTATCTGTCAACCAATATTACTAAGACAGATACAAAAGAAAAATACTGCTGATACTCAGTTCTGAGGAAGGGTCACTCGGCCTGAAATGTTGGGCTGGATTTTTGCAGAGTCGGGAGACTCTGTGGACCTTTAAAAATGGCAGCCGGGACCTGATTCCAGGATTTCTGGCCCCATTCCCAGTGCCGCCCAATTTTTGTCAGTGTGGGATAAGGGTGCAGGTGGTGCGGGCCATGAGCCCACACTCTGCATGCCCGACCTGGCTGGCTACATTCCAGGGGTAGGCTTCTCCTAGGGTATTCTCCTGTTGTAGGGTCAGGCCAGCTTTTCAAGAAGTTGTAGTTCACATCCCCTCAGAGATGTCATGAACCATAGTCAGGATGAGGGAACCTTTTGAAAGTTAAGCTCAAAAGGTCTTAACCATGTCCCCTATGCCAACCTCTGGCCCTTTAAAGCCCATTTACTCTGTACAGAACTAATGAACGCTGCAGTAACAATGTCATATGTAAAAAAAAAACTTTTAAAAAAAGTAATTCATTCATAACTATCTTACAAAAAAACTCCTTTCACTGCAACCCAATAAAAATGTCCATCAACCAGCCCATTAAAATATCAATAATAGAAACTGCAAGCACTTGACACCTCCTTATCTTGTGTAAATAAACATTGAGCAATTGAGAAATAGATTTTCGAGAAAGCTGTCAATCAAGCAATATTTTCCCTTGGGCACAGCTGTTTCAACAGACTAATGGATGTCTGGGATCTCAGGGGCTGCTGCACCCCCTACATTACAACAGTGACTGCATTTCAAAAGTGCTTCATTGGCTGTAAACTCCTGAGGTCATGAAAGGGACTATATAAAATGCAAGTTCTTATGTTCTACCACTTATGAAGTACAAGTTAGCAGTGTGTTGGAATACCCACCATCTCCCTGGATGGGTTTGGCTGCAACAAGGTCATGAAGCTCAATACAATTCAGGGTGTGCCATGCACAAGTTTCAGCGTCTGACTTCCTGCCTCCTGTCCACAGATTGTGAAACGTGTCAGTGGTGGGTTATCTCACAATATACATGGGCCAGGATTTTACGGCCCCCTCCCACCCGGTGGGATATTACAGTCCTGCCAAAATTTAAATGGCTCGCTGCATCCACCAGGGGGAGACATGCTGCAGCGGGGCTGTAAAATCCTGGCCATAAAGCTTTGCAATACATCGAAGAAAATCAGTGCAATGGAATGTGACACTATTGTGTGTATAAAATAGTGATGGGGAATAGAAAAATAATCTTGTTTTAGGTGATACTATGAGTCAAGTGGCACTAATAGAGTCATAGAGTTATACAGCACAGAAACAAGCCCTTCGGCCCCTCGTGGTTTATCATTGTTTTATATTGCTTAATATAAACTTAATATAAATTGCTTAATATAAATTGTTTATATTTACATTGCTTAAACATTACTTTATAATCAAAGAACTCAAACAGGAGTGTGAGGTTTGTAATAGTGATTGGCACAATTTGCCATGGATTCTGTTGCTTGCAATGTTCAATATATTTCTGTTGGCAACATTCATTTGTGGAGTGAAAGCTCCGGCATTCGATTAAAATATTGACCAGACTGTTCAATCAGACTCATTCTTGTACAGACAAGCCCCAGCATTTGTTGAGACTGGAGAAATTATTTAAAATGTTGGGGTTGAAGGTGTTGCAGGCAGTCACTCTGGTACCTATGCATTTCAATAACAACTTGCCATTTTATAGCTCTCTTCATGTGCAGGAAATCTCAAAGTAAACATAAGGGATATCTTGTGGCCAGCCATGTAATATGATTTACATTTCTACAAGTGAGACAGAGCCAATACATCATGGGTGATGAAATTGCAAGCGAGCTTTGGTTAGCCTCATGAATGGAAATATAAATTATACTAAACTGCTGGCTGATAGGTAAAGTCTATAATAGGCTAGAGTACATGATAAGAGAAAGAAGGGAAAAAGTTGTATTCATGTAGCATTTTATACCATCATCAGGATGTTTCAAAGCACTGCACATCTAACAAATTCCTTTATAAGCCATCATTCTTAACTAGGTGGGGCTGGTTAGCTCAGTTAGCTAGCTAGCGAGTGTGTCCTTCGGAATAACACCAACAGCATGCATTCAATTTCTGTTCTGGCTGAGGTAGACCCCCAGAGAATGGGCAGCAAAAGACCTCAGGGGAAGGGCAACAAAAGACCCCAGAAAGAGGGCAACAGAAAGCCCCAGAGTGAGGGAAACAGAAAGCCCCAGAGTGAGGGAAACAGAAAGCCCCAGAGTGAGGGAAACAAAAGACTCCAGACCGAGGGAGACAAAAATACATCATCACCCATGATGTATTGGCTCTGTCTCACTTGTAGAAATGTAAATCTCTCCAGAGAGGAGACCATATTCAAGTAACCACAAGATGGCTGCCGGCCACTTCAGTGCAATGAATGCACAAGCTGAAGGTTCTACAGAAAAATGTTCACATCAGAGCTGAATTGGAAGATTTGAAGTGCAAGATTCAAGCTGGGTATGTACCATTGAAAACACATGATAAATTGAAGTCGCCAATGAACCAAGCTGTGCAATGTCTGAATAAACAAATTTCAGAGACAACACAAAGGTACCAGGAGGAAATAACTGCCCTCAATTCCACAATTGGCAAAACAAAGCAGGAGTTGAAAAAACTCAACCAGATGTACAGCCAGGCAAAACAGCAGGCAGAAAAGACACACAAAGAAGTTGCAAGTCTGAAAGATTTCTTGAAGAATCAAAATGTAGCCATGGAAAAACATGAGGAGCTAAAAAAGACATTGAAAATGTGAAATCTTCCAGATTCAACGAGAAGCAGCAGCCGACATGATCTGGAAATCATCAACCCAGCAGAGACTGACTAGTAGAACATACAGTGTTAATGCATGAGAACAGTTGGTGTATAGTGGGTAACTTGGGGAACTCGCAGTTACACATGATTGTGCATGCAAATATGTTTTTTGTTTGTTAGGAAAAGGGGGATGTTTGGATCTTTTGTTTGTTATGAAAAGGGGAATGTTTGGGTGTTGAAATGCAACAGTATTACATGTCCTAACTGGCTTCCCAAAGTCATGTGCCCACTACCATGAGGCAGCACTCTGGAGGCTGCCATTTTAAGATCAGTTCAGTAAAGGGCTACAATGAGAAAGCACTGAGAGGCTCTGCTGTCTTTAAACAAGAAACACTCACCCGTGGGGGTCAAATGGGGGTCAGACACCTGCACCATATGGGGAACAGTCACTCACCTGTGATTTTCCCCAGTCTGCCAATTTGTGACCAGAGAGTGGGCTTGCCATCCAATTAATAGGAAGCACCAGCCTGGAAGCAGCAACAGGATAACTTTACAGATAAGTGAGGGAGCAGGCACCTCAAAATGGAGGTGCCCTCTCTCCAGCCTTTTTTTAGAAAAATAAAAAAGGCCTTTTCGCCAGGCCACCATCTTAGGCGTGGAGGGTGATGGGGAAGTGATGTGGGGGGATGGTGATATGGGATACCCCTCCACAAGGCAGCCTGCAGCTGATATTTAATCCAAGTATGCAGCAAGCACCTTTAAGCCTGCCTACAGTACTGGCCCCCAGTCTACTGCCAGGAGGCCACCTCCAGTCAGCTACACTGTCCCTGCCACCTCCAGGAGCAACAATTTGCCTTAATAGGCTTTACCTGCCACTTGCAAATGGTTAACCTTACCAGGGCCCCCAGGGCCCCCAGGCGCCCCCCCCCCCCCCCACCCCCCCACTCCCCCCCCCCGCCCCAGGATCCCTCCTCCAGAAAAATGGCATGGGGAGAGCAGGGTAGAGCCAGGGAACTTGCATGCCCATCAGTGATACAAAATCCCACACCTGCCCACCTCTGTGCTTGAGCCCATTAGGGGCAAAAAATTTAGCCTTGGGAGTCTGTTGAAGAAATTCTGGACAGGGTGACTAATCATCCTGCATTTTATGGGATTGTTTGTTCTGTGTCCTGTCTTTTCTCCCTGATATACCATCTGTCCTTTACTTCTTGGGCATCAACTGGGGGAATGCTGGGAGTATTCTCTTGCTGCTGTCCTTGTGTCTTTAGCTTAGTGCAGGCACACTACGCACCTACATATGCATTGCCATTGGCCCACTCAGAGAAGGAGGAGAGCGCGAGTCTGCGGCAAAGATATTTGTAGTGAATTCTAAAAATTTCTAAAAACATTTAACTTTTCCAAAAAATCTTTCTCCCAGTTCAAATGACCAATCTTCCTCCTGTCTGCTCCACTCTGTAAAATTGCAGTTCCTCCATGAATAGGGAGCAGTCAGTAGGGGAGTCCTAAAAATGCAAGTCTTTCTTTCTTTATCTTTCCTTTTTTGTGTGGCCAGAATTTGGAACTCCAAACGTAAGGGTCGCTAACCCTAAGCCCTGCCCCCTGCTAGTCAGTGCCCAACTCAATCTTCTGGACCGGCCAGCTCCTGAGGATGGAGCCCTTTCCTCCTCTCCTTTGCTCCTGCCCCTGACACCCCCACTGCCCCCATTCCCCCTGCCCCCTGGCCACAATGCTGCTCTTCCTGATCATCCACATTCACTCACTCTGCTATTGCCTGCCAGCCGCCATGATTTTGGACATGGACCCCATCTCCCTCCTCCCATGGGTGGTCTGGCACCAGGTCTCCAGGCTGCTACCCACCTGCCTCTACCACATCATGGACAACTGGCTCTACACTGTCTACCAGGTTGTCGTCTTCTTCTTTAAGAGCTATATCTGGGTGGGGTGAGGGCTTTTACCCAGAGACAGATGGACAGATAGACTGAGTGGGGCAGGGAGGTAACCTACCTGTTCCAGCCCTCTCCTGCTTAGCAGGCTTTCCTGATTCTGCTCCAATACGGACACGCTTGGGTTTGTTTATTTTTACATTACCGTCTAGTGAAGTTGGGATTGGTGCAGCAAATCTGCAGTCTTCCTGACACTGATCACAAGACCGGAATGTAATCAAATGGCTTAAGATCATCTAGACTGTCTTTTACCTTCTCACATCCCAACAGTTTGCACAAACTTTTTGCTGGGTTGTAGTTCCACAGCAACCATTGAAATCTTCCTGGAGTGAGCGATGGGGGCAGAGAGGCGAAGTGTTCATAGGCAAACTGTAACATCAACGTATCCACCACCGGATAGCTGTCAGGGATGAGCTGTCTGAGCTCAACCAGTCCAGAATATTGAGGCCCCAATTGAAATCAGCTGACTTGTCACATCAGGACAAACATAGCACCTTTTAGTCTGAATCAGTGCCACACTGTAGGGGTAGAATCTTACCTATGGTGGGCGGGCTGGGCGGGAGCGGGTGGGGGTGGGGGTGGGGGGTGGGGGCGGAGCCGATCGCTGTCCTCGATTGGCTGCGCGCCGCCATTTTATGCGGCAGGCCAATTAAGGCCCGCCCAGCGTAACGCGTGGCCGGTAACGCTCAGCGCTACCTGTGCGGGTGCGGGGAGGACGGAGAGTCTGGGCCTGCGCTCTTTTGCGCATGCAATCTCCCTGAAGCACGGAGCTGCCTCAGGGAGATTAAGTGGATAATAAAAGTTTTTGAAAAATAAAGTAAGTGTCACATGAGCTGGGACATGTGAAGTTGACAACGTTTATTTATTAATTTTATAAAATCTTCAGGAAACCTCATCCCGCCCATGGATGAAGTTTCCTGAAAAATGCGAAGGCCGCTTGGGCTCTTCGCCTGCCCCACAACCTTAAGCATGTTAATAAGGTAAATTGCTTTCTTAATGGCCTTAATAGCTGCCTCCGGCACATGCCCACCGAATGAAATATCAAAATGACGCGCCATGACGTTGGGACGCATGCCCGATATCATCTCGCGTCATTTTACTCGTCGATGCGTTGGGCCTGCCCCCGCACGCCGACGACAATATTCTGCCCTCTGTGTTTACCCATTGATGGGATCTCAAATATAACTTTCATCTTGAATCATGAGATTCAAATCTAGTTTTGACATCATTCCCATTTTAGTGCAAATAATGGAAAAGGTTTACATGGATCTTTGCTGGTTACATTGCGTAGTTTTGGTGGCCTGGCAAAACAAGGTAACTTGTGCACTCTTTTGGAGAATAGCTCTGTTGTACCATAACAAATACCCTGTTTCAACCCTTCACTGCACAACATTCAACACCCTTCCATTGCCACCAAGTATACGTTCAACAGAAAAGTAACTTTTTTGGGAGGGCGGGTAGGGTTGATATTTCATCATATTCATTCAACCCAGGGTGGCAAAACATTAACTGAATAACTATTGAATTCTCAGATGTAGCTCATTTGTGACTTCATGTGAGTTATGCACATATTATACACGAATATCTGGCACAAATTCAGCACTTAAATCATGCCATGTGACAATAAGATAGTTTGGGTACCAAGGGAAAATGGTCCTACATGAGTTGCGTTGTTTCAGAATCACTAAGTGTATAATTGCAATTGAAATCTGAATAATCTGTCCATTTTCAGCTGGAATTTATAATCTTCTGAATGCCTCATGGGTGTTTCTTAACATTTGAAGGCACTTTTTTCTGTGACACTTAGGAAGTTTTGGCCACATTTGTAATACAGCATTCTGAATACTGATGGAGGAGTCTGCTCCCCCAACTCATGCTCTCACCAGCAACTACCTCACCATCCTCAGTCTCAACAGCAACACAGCCCCTGCACCCCCACCGCCCCATGGTAGGTCTTCCTTATTTTATTTGCTTAGGTTCTGGGCCAACATGCCGCCACACAGGATTATGGAACTAAGGTGACATTTCAGCATTCCAATTTGATAAAAAGATAGAATCATGCAGATTTGTATCTCAATTTATCATTGTTAAAGCACTTATTATCTTCTCTATTTTCCATTCTCTTAATCTTAGAATGACATTCGACACTCCCACCTGAAAGGGAACAAAAAAACTAACTGCCAATCATACAGCTCCAGTAACAGTGATTTTATCAACTGTACAAAGCATTCCTTTTGTTTTAGTTTTAATGGGAATCTTATCCCAAAATGTAGGATGTAAGGGCTTATCTTTATAGGAAACTACATCATATTTGGCATCCAATGAAAGTAATGTTTTACAAGTGTTGTAAGAAATGGTTTGACACGAACTACATTATTGGCCACACACCCATGTTCCCATTGAACTAGCTCTTTGATATGAGATCTTGATAAATGGATTTGCTGTACACCCATTTTTAAGGGTAATGTACAAAGGTCTGAACAAACTTTATGTACACCAAATAGCTAGAGATTACATTAAGCAATGTTACCTTATGAGTACCTGACACACTCAAATCAAATTCCTCTATCCGTTATTTTAACAGAAGCATTTACCTATTTGGAATAAATAGGTTACTGGCTCTGTTAAAATAGGAGAGAAAGGATTTTTTATGAGTTCATTAACTTTCGTACAGTAACAGTGCTCAGAGTAATATTCAAACTTTTACCTTTGTAAAAATTGATAATATTCTCTGTTGGAAAAACATGGAATATTTTGAATTTGAATAAATTCATGTAATATATGTCAGTGATGCTGGATGGTTGACATGGAAATGCAACATTCATTACAAATTGTATCTTTATTTCTATACATACCCTCTCGAAATTTCCACTTATTAGTAATGGAAGTGCTTGGTCAACTTTGTCAATGATATGGGAATTCAACTGACCAGCTTGATCACTGCAGCAGGAAGATCAAAGATGTGTGTGTGTTAAACAACATCTCAGTTACTGCCCCTGGAAGTTCATCAATCTCAGTTTGGGCCTTGCTGGCTTCCCACCTTCCACCCTCCATAAACTTAATATCATCCAAAACTCTGCTGCCCATGTCCCAACTCATACCAAGTTGAATTCACACATCACTGCTGACCTTCACTGAATCCCATGAAGCAACACTTCGATTTTAAATATTTCATCCCTGTTTTCAAATCAGTCCATAAGTCTCTCTGCTCCCATCTTTGTAACATCCCCCAGTCCGACAATCCTCCAAGGTATCCGTGCTCCTCTAATTCTGGCCTCTTCTGTCACTTCTGACGTTAATTGTTGCACCATTGGTGGCCTTACTTTCAGCTGCCAGGGCCCTAAGCTCTCGAATTACTTCCCTTTCCCTTCCTTATGCAACCGCAAAGCGTGGGCCATGATTTTATGGCCCCCACCAGTTGGCGGGATATTATGGTCTCGCCGAACTGAATGGAGATTTAAATGGCTCACCACATCCGCCGGGGAGGGAGACTCACCGCAGCGGGGCCATAAAATCTTAGCCGTGATCTCAATTTGACCAGTGGGCCAATACAAGGATGGCATTTGGAGAAGTTAGGGGCGAACCTTCCATTCTGGAGACTATGTCAGGTGGCGGGAGCAGAAGTCGGACTGATTTCCGCTGGAGAACATGGCAGCTGAGCACTCAAGATATTGCGCTATTGAGCTCCGTGGGGAGCACGGTGAATCTTGTGGCTGGGCAGCAGGAAGTGGCACGCCCCGCTGTTACCTCATGTTACCTTAAATGGCACCCAGGCAGCCATTCACTCTTCCACTTTGCTCCTTGCCTCCCCCTACCCGCCCCAGTCATTCCTCAGTCTCACTTTTTCCTGTGCAGCCTGTGCCACAGGCAACCAATATCTCTCAATGACGGTGTGAAAGGAAGGTGAGAGCAGCGTCTACTGACCTCAGAGTCCAGGGAGAAGTCTACCTCGCCAGGTGCATGCCACTTATGTATAGTTGTGAGCGTGAATGTCCTAAATTCCTGTTGGTGGGGCACTTAATTTGGAAGAGGAACAAGGTTCCAGTGCATTGCCCCTTTAATGATCATTCATGAGATGCAATTAGGGTTCCCAACATAATTCCGTGGGACACTCGACAGCCTTTAAGCTGCCATGAAAGTTGGGTGAACAAGAGTCCAAACTAATTCCCTGCCGTTGGGAAACTGATTTTAGGGCCTCCCGCCAAAACTTGCTCCCCTGCTCACCACGATTCCCGCTGCTAGCAGGAGCGGAAGATTCCGCCCCAGGAGTGTGCTCAAAAGGGCAGCAAAGTTTAAAGATGGACACGGGGTAGTCAAAGGCTGCACCCTGTGTTTGGATGACATGAAGTTCCATTCACTGTCGCTGGATCAAAAATACTGGATCTCCCTCCCTAACAGCACTGTGGGTCACCACATGGACTGCAGCGGTTCAAGAAAGCAGCTTACCACCAGCTTCTCTTAGGGCAATTAGGGACGGGCAATAAATGCTGGTTTTGGCAGCAATGTTCACATCCCAAAAACAAATAAAAAATGTTAGAACTAAACTCACCATCAAAATTTAGAAGTTAAAAACAAAAATTGCACAAAATACTCAGCAGGTCTGGCAGCGTCTGTGGAAAGAGAAATAAAAATAATGTTTCCTCAAAGACCTTTCAATTGATGACCTCTCAATGACATTCAGAACAGATGAAAGGAAGTCTTGATTCAACTGTACAGGGCTTTGGTAAGATCACACTGTACACTTTTGGTCTCCATAAGTAAGGAAGGATGTACTTGCATTGAAGGCGGTACAGCAAAGGTTCACTAGGTATCTTCCTGGGATGAGAGGCCGAGTAAATTGAGCTTATACCCTGGAGTTCAGAAAAACGAGAGTGATCTCATTGAAACATACAGGGCAAGATAGAACATGGGGCACAGTCTCAGGATAAGGGGTCAATCATTTAGGACTGAGCTGAGGAGAAATTTCTTCAATCAGTGGATTGTAAATCTTCGGAATTGTCTACCGCGGAGGGTTTTGGATGCTCCATTGTTGAATACAGTCAAGGCTTAGATGGAAGATTTTTGGTCTCTCAGGGAATCAGGGGATATGGGGAGCAGATGGGAAAGTGGAGTTGAGGCAGAATATCAGCCGTAATTGTATGGAATAGCAGAGCAGGCTTGAGGGATCATACACTCCTATTTGTTTTGTTCTTATGATTGCATATCATTGCACACTGTTCATAGCTATGATTGTGAGCAAAATTAAAGCCAATGAGATTATAGGGACAGTGGTAGCATGGATGCAAAATTGACTGAAGGACAGAAAGCAGAGAGTAGTGGTGAGTGGTTGCTTTTCAGATTGGAGGATATGTACAATGGTATTCCCGAGGTGTCATATTAGGATCACTGCTCTGTTTAGTGTATATTAATGGTGTTGACTTGGGCATACAGTACACAATCTCAAAGCTTGTAGATGATGTGCAACTTGGAAATATAATTAACAATGAGGGGGATAGTAACAGACAAATAGGAGTGTTTGGAGAAATGCCTTTGTGCATGGCTGCGTGTTGTGAACTGTGGCTTGCCATAGCCATGTGACCTCTGATGTCATTGCTTTGCTAGTAAAGGATTGAGGCAGAAGCCATTTTACCTACCACATGGAACAGGAGTGTGCAGCAGAAATTAAGTGGATTTTGATAACTGGAAGAGAGCCAGTCAATGTAAGAACAAGAAGAGCATAATTAAAACTTTAGGCTGCAACTTTGTACAGGACTTTGACTGCTGGTGAATCAGTATGGCTTTGAGCATTCCAGTATCAGCTAATGTGGCAATGAAGGGAAATTTGAGAATGCATTGGAAATTCTTCCAGTCTCAATGACAGAACTGTGAAATTGTCACAGATTTAAACAAGAAACCTGAACAAATAAGAGTAGAAACCCTGTTATCAGTGCTGGGCAGAGTGCTACAAGCTGTATTGCACCCTAGACCACACTGAGGAGCAGAAAAGCCAGTCTTATGGAATTTGGAGGCCTTGCACACTCACTTTGAGTCCTCTACTAGTCGTTATTTATGAACATTACATGTTCAACAACAGAGCTCAGGACGAGGGGGAGAATATTGATCAGTTTGTGACTGCACTGAAATGTCTAGCTGAATCTTGTGACTTTAAGCAACTGAAGGATGATCTGATCAGACATAGGATTGTCTTAGGAACAAGAGGTCCTGCCATGAGAGCTCATATGCTGAGAAGAGAAACTTACTCTCAAGAAAGCTATTGACCTATGCAGAAGCTCTGAAGTGATTAATCATCAGCTGAAGAGTATTGATGGGAGAACTAATGAGGCTTCGCATGATGTGGAGAGGTAATTCAGGCCTTTCACGTGCAAGACAATGAAGAAAAGGAAGAACTATTTACAGAAGAGCCAGTAGAAAGGTCAAGGTCTACCTACTGGATGTAAATATTGCAGATGACAACACATGAAAGAATAAGAAGCATGTCCAGCAGGGGGAAAGCCCTAACTGCAAGAAGCTGAATCATCCAGGACAAAGCAGCCCGCTTGATCGGCACCCCATCCACAAACATCCACTCCCTCCACCACCGACACACAGTAGCAGCAGTGCGTACCATATACAAGGTGCACTGCAGCAACTCACCAAGCCTCCTTATACAGCACTTTCAAAACCCACGACCACTACCATCTAGAAGGGCAAGGGGAGCAGATAGATGGGAACGCCACTCCCTGGAAGCTCCCCTCCAAGTCACTCACCATCCTGACTTGGAAATATATTGCCATTCCTTTACTGTCGCTGGGTCAAAATCCTGAAACTCCCTAACAGCGCTGTGGGTGTACCTACACCACGTGGACTGCAGCGGTTCAAGAAGGCAGCTCACCACCACCTTCTCAAGGGCAATTAGGGATGGGAAATAAATACTGGCCCAGCCAGCGACACCCACATCCCATGAATAAATTTTTTAAAAGTCACCTTGCATGCAAGTGATTTTCTGGAATGAAGAATAACCAGCCTATGAAGATGGTTGCTGGAGAGATGTTGGACGATAATCCTGAGGAATCACTCTACATTCCAGAACAGGTTGGCACTGTCAAGTCTAAAGCAAAAAATGGCTTATGACAATTGGAATGATGACTGCAGAAGGAGAGCACCAAGTTAATGTGAAGCATCAGATGGACACTGGCACTATGTGCAACATCATGAGCTTCGGAGCCCTGTGTGAAGTTGCAAAAGTTGGTTGACCTGAAAATGAAGCCACCGAAGGTAAAGTTGAGGCTATATGATGGAATGACGCTCACCCCAAGAGGATAAACTAAACTGAGAGTTCAATGCAATGGCAAGAAAGATCTACAATTCCAGATAGTAGACACAAAACAAAATCCTCTCATCTCTGCTGAAACAAGTCAAAAGCTTGGTCACTCTCCATGTACCAGAAGGCTTTTGCAGCGTTCAGTGGCATTGAATCATTGGCTGTTGAACAGGCCTTGACAAATTACAATGATGTTTTCGTAGGTTTTGTGTGTCTTCCTGGTGAATATCATCTTGAAGTAAATAAGAGTGTGAGACCAACTCAGCATCTTCCAAGGAGATCTTTCACAATATCGGTATCTACCCGGTAATGTGGAAAATTGCCCAGGTATGTCCTGTACACAAAAAGCAGGACAGATCCAACCCAGCCAATTACTGCCCATCAGTCTACTCTCGATCATCAGTAAAGTAATTGAAAGGGTCATTAACAGTGCTATCAAGCAGCACCTGCTTAGCAATATCCTGCTCACTGATGCCCAGTTTGGGTTCCGGCAGGGCCACCCAGTACAGGACCTCATTACAGCCTTAGTTCAAACATGGACAAAAGAGCTGAACTCCGGAGGTGAGGTGAGAGTGACTGCCCTTGACATCAAGGCAACATATGACTGAGTGTGGCATCAAGGAGCCCTAGCAAAACTGGAGTCAATGGGAGTCAGGGAGAAAAATCTCCACCGATTGGAGTTGTAGCAAACACAAATGAAGATGGTTGTGGTTATTGGAGGTCAATCATCTCAGTTCCAGGACATCACTGCCGGAGTCCCTCAGGGTAGTGTCCAAGGCCCAACTATCTTCAGCTGCTTCATCAATGACCTTCTATCCATCATAAGGTCAGAGATAGGGATGTTCGCTGATAATTGCACAATGTTCAGCACCATTTGCGAATCCTCAGATACTGAAGCAGTCCATGTCCAATTGCAGCAAGACCCAGACAACATCCAGGCTTGGGCTGACAAGTGGCAAGTAACATTCACGCCACACAAGTGCCAGGCAATGTCCATCTCCAACAAGAGAGAATCCAACCATCGCCCCTTGACATTCAATGGCATTACCATCACTGAATCCCCCACTATCAACATCCTGGGGGGTTACCATTGACCAGAAACTGAACTAGACCAGTATAAATACTGTGGATACAAGAGCAGGTAACGGACTTGGAATCTTGCGATGAGTAACTCGCCTTCTGTCTCCCCAAAGCTTGTCCACCACCTTCAATACTCAGCACTTGCCTGGATGAGTGCAGCTCCAACAACACTCAAGAAGCTTGACACCATTCGGGACAAAGCCTGCTTGATTGGTGCTTCATCCACAATCATTCACTTCCTCCACCATTGATGCACAGTGGCAGCAGTGTGTAGCACCTACAAGATGCACTGCAGGAACTCACGAAGCCTCCAAGCCTCCTTACACAGCACTTTCAAAACCACTACCATCTAGGGCAGCAGATAGTTGGGAACACCACCACCTAGAAGTTCCTCTCCAAGTTACTCACCACACTGAGTTGGAAATATATCGCTGTTCCTTCACGGTCGCTGGGTCACAATCCTGGAAGTCTCTCCCTAACAGCACTGTGGGTGTACCTACACTACATGGGCTTCAGCGGTTCAAGAAGGCAGTTCACCACCAACTTCTCAAGGGCAATTAGGGATGAGCAATAAATGCTGGCCTAGCCAGTGATGCCAACACCCTGTAATTGAATTTTAAAAAAAGCTGCCCTCAAGTTCAGCCTGAAAGACAAGATAGAGAAATTTGAAAAGATGGGAGTAATGCAAAAAGTGACAATTTCACAGACTGGATAAGCCGTATGGTAGCAGTGAAAAAGCCAGGAAAGCTGAGAGTGTGCATAGAAGCAAAGGACCTAAATAAAACCTTGGAGATCCCACTATCCCATGCCAACCATTGAAGAAATTTGCTCGCAACATGGTAAGGCAAAGCTCTTTACTACCCTCAATGCAAAGGATCTATACTGGTAAGTGAAATTGGATGGAAGCAGCAGATGTCTGATACATGCTGGATGCATTTTGGAGGGACAGATAGTTGTGCATGCCATTCAGCATTTCAGCTGTTCTGGAACAGTATCAATGCAGACGGCATGAGATAATTAATGATCTACCAGGAATGGAAGCAATTGTGGATGATCAGCTAGTCTATAGATCTGGAGATACAATGGAAGAAGTCATCGCAGTCCATGATCAGAATCTGGTGAGACTGCTGGAGAGAGCTCGCCAGATGAACCTGAAGCTGAAAGGAAAAAAACTGCAACTGAAGGTGGCTGAAGTCAAATACATAGATCATGTACCGACAGCGAAAGGACTTTGCCCTGATCCTGATAAGGTGTGAGCTGTAGCTGATAAGCAGCAACCTCTTGTGTGCAACATTGACAATGACCACCTCTGCCACTGCCTCCCAGGTGGGAGTGGTGAGACTGATGGGCTTCCTGCATCCAGAGTGGGGGGTAGAGGACATCCCCGCTGTCCTCCACGGCATCCAGAAGGCGTCCCAGGGATGCGTCACTGAATTGGGGGTGCTGCAGTCTTCTTGGGGCCACTGGGGATTTTGGGGTCATGTCTTCACTGGGCCAGTCCTGGGCTGCAAGCATTGAGAAGTGTGCGTGCGGATGGCGCCCTGCGTGAGGAAGTGGTGAGGTAATGGCATGGCGGGCAAATCGGAGGCAGCCTGCCAGTGAGATGGCGTGTTTCCTGTGGCTGCATAATTAATGAGACGGGAATGGGATGATACAGCGTGAAAAGCCGCCATTGCGGCCGGTGGGTAAAATGTTGTTCTTCCTGCCCGCTACCGCACTTGGTGCAATTCTGGGACGATTCCGCCCATTGAATCTAGCAGACAAGTGTCTTGCTCAGATCCAGCGAATTACGCAATGAGATGCAACTGTCCAAGTGCTGCAGGAAGTAGCGATGAAAGGATGTCCGGAAACCATCGAGGACACACCTGTTGCTATAGTATTGGGTATACAGAGATGAAGTGATTGCCCAAAATGGAATCTTGTACAAAGGAACTAGAGTCATCATCCCTAAGGAGATGAGAAAAGAGATTCTGAAGCACATCCATGCAAACCATCAAGGAATTCAGTCTAGCCTGAGGAAGTCAAGAGAAATGCTGTACTGGCCACTTCACTCTTTTTGGAGCTGATTATCTCATCACCGTCAACTACTATTTGGACGACTGGGAGTTAGTCAAGCTGACGCCAATGACTGCCAGTGAAATTGTAGAATGCCGGAAAGCCCATTTCATGACATTCCTGACAGTGCGGTGAGCGACTATAGCCTTGGTTCACGAGTGAATAATTCAGACACTTCATGAATGATTGGGAAATTCAGCACTGCACATCATCTCCACACTACCCTCAGTCAAACGGAAAAGCCAAGGCAGCAGTGGGATCATCAAAAAACTGAGTTGATCAGTATAAATGTATACAAAGTGACCCTGAAGTGGAGAAACACATCGACTGAAGGCATGGAAAGTAGCCCAGTCTAAAGACTAATATCATACCGCACCCAAACTAATCTACCAATAACTAACAGACCAATAGCCAGAATTAGTAACAGGAGCGAGTGACAAAATCAAAAAGAAAGGACAGAAAGCCAAATTTCACTTTGATAAAGCAGCCAAGTCATTGCCAGAGTTGAGAGTTGGAGAGCCGGTCAGAGTGCAAATATTCAATGCACTCAACAAAAGTCAGCTCGCTTGGCAACTTGGAACCTGTGCAAAGCAGTTTTCACTTTGATTGGACACAGTGAAAGTGAACGACAATATATTGTCGCAATCTCAGACATATAAATGCAACCAGGGAAGCAGACAGCTGATGAGGAAGAGTTGATTTTGCAAACTGAACAAGGAACGGAACAAATTTCAGTCCCAATGATCATCTCTTCCCCAACAAATGCAATGGATCAGCAGCAACACTCACCACAGCAATGGCATTCCCTGGAGAGACAATGTTGCCCCAGGAGCCAGCAGACATCAGATGAAAAACCAATAACAACCCACATGGATACCAAAAGAAGACCTGAATGCTTTAAAGATTATGTTGGAATGCATGTGTAGAGAGGACGAAAGTGAGACAGACTAGAACGAACAGTTTTCTGCTCGCGCGTGATGACTTTCTTTATTGGCTATGTAGCCGGGATTTTCCGCTCCCGCCCACAGTGGGAATTGTCACGGACGGGACAGAAAATTTGACAGACCAGCCAAAGGTCCTCGACTATGGGTGGGAATTTCCGGTACCGCAGCGGGCGGGACCGGAAAATCCCGGCCTCCATGTGGGTGCCTTGCAACCGCACGAAATGTGTCTTTTTTGTGGAAAGGGGGATGTTTTGAGAAATGCCTTTGTGCACAGTTGCCTGGTGTGTACTGTGGCTTGCTAGAGTCATGTGGGGCAGGATTTTACATCCCGTGGGCGGCCATGTGCCTGACCCGATTGGGCGTAAAATCACACACGATGGCGTTGGGCGAGCGTCCCAACATCATTGCACACTCACGTGATATTTTTGTCGGCGGGCACACGTGAGAGTCGGCAGCGTGTCCGCCGACAAATAAGAGGCCTATTAAGGCCCTTAATCAAATAATTGAAAGCTATTTTTCACTGCCCATCCAACCTTATGGTTGGCAGGTGGGCAAATTGGTCAGGTGGCCTTTGGAGATTTTATGAAACCTCAACCACGGGAGGGATGAGGTTTCCAGCAGTAATTTAAAAAAAAAATTTGCACATCATTTTTAACATGTCCCTGTTCATGTGACTGAGTCACATGTGGGGACGTTTCTCTCATTTTTACAATGTTTATTTTTGTATCCACATTTCTTCAGCTCCCTGAGGCAGCTCCGTGCCCTCAGGGAGCTTTCAGTGCACGCTCCCCCACGCATGCGCAGGCTTCAGCGCTCGCCCTCCTCCCGCCCCCACCTCAGTGGTGCTGAGCTTTTCAGCGGGCCTTACATGCTGGCTTGGCCGTTAATTGGTCAGCCGGCGTGAAATCGCGGTCAGAGATTGATCATGGGTGGTGGACGGCCCGTTGACTGCCCGATGACTGGAAAATCCTGCACATGAACTCTGATGTGATTCTTTTGTGAGTAAAGGATTGAGACAGAAGCCATTTTACTCACCACATGGAACAAGGAGGACATGGAAAGTTTGCTAAAATAGGCAGACACAGGGCAGATGGATTAAAATACAGAAGTATGAGGCGATATACTTTGGTAGGAAGAATAAGGAGCAGCAATATAAATTAAATTTACAATTTTAAAGGGGTGCAAGAACAGAGGAACATGGGGTTTATGTACACAAATTTTGGAAGTGGCAGGGCAAGTTGAGATGGCTGTTAAAAAAGCACTTGGGATCCTTGGTTTTATTAATAAAGGAAGAGAGTACAAAAGAATGGAAGTTATAAAATATTTGTTAGGTCTCAGCTGGAGTATTGAGTTCAATTCTAGGCACCACACTTTAGGGAGGATGTAAAGGCCTTGGAGGATTTTTTTGAAGAGGAATTTCCTATCTCAAAGGGCCATTAGTCATTGGAATTAGCTTCCTCATGAAACAGTGGAGGCTGGCTCATTGACAAAAAAAGGCTGACTTTGACAGATTTTTGACTGACAAGGGAGTCAAAGGTCGTGGGGAAAGGCAAGAGAGTGGCATTCGGGCCACAATCAGATCAGATCAATGATCTTATTGAATGGTGGAGCACGCGCGATGGGCTGAATGGCCTACTCCTGCTCCTACTGCTTACGATCTTATGATCTTTTTGGAGAGGATGTAGAAGAGATTTGTTAGAATAGTAGGAGGATCAGAAACTTCAGTTATGTGGAGAGATTAGAGAAACTGGAATTGTTCTTTGAGTAGAAAAAGTTAAGAGGGATTAGATAGATAGAGCTGTTCAAAATCATGAATGGTTTTGACGGAGTTAATTATGAAAAAATGTTTCCAGTGGCAGAAGGATCAATAACCAATGGACATTGATTTAAGGTGGGTGGCAAAAGAACCAGAAGCGACCATGAGGGAACAACATTTTGCACAATGAGTTGTTGTGATTTGGAATGCACTGCCTGAAAGCTTTGTGGAAGCATAGCACATTCAATAGTAATATTCAAAAGAGAATTAGATAAATGTTTGAAGGGAAAAGAATTTACAGAGCTCTGGGGAGAAAACAGGACAGTGGGATTAATTGGATATCTCTACCAAAGAGCTGGCCCAGGCATGATGGCTTCCTTTAGTGGCATATCGTTCAATAATTCGACGATATTAAACAGAGCTGGTTGCTGAAGTAGCTGAAGAAATGAAACTCCTTGTGAATTTCAAACCTGAGGCACTTGCGGGGTATTTGACCTGATAGCACTGGGGTTTTGCGTTTTCCTTCATTTCATTGCTCTTTGTCAGGCATTCTCGATTTCATTCATTAAGTGATAATAAGGAAAAATAAGCAATATGAAATAAACCAAATGTAGGAAACATTTTTAAAGTGAACAATGGCCGCAAGATGTTATTTTGTTAAGATCTTTGTTCTTAATGGGGAAAAGGCAATGTCGCTCAAACTCTTGAGGCATGAATTACAGAATCTTTAAGAAGAATAAAGGGTTTGAATAATTTCTTAATGCAGTCGCAGCAGAACAAAAGTGGTAACGTCAACTGATTCTAAACCAGTTCTCAAAGTGGATAAGAAAAATGTAAAGGACACACAAGCCCCTTCCTATAGATTGTTCTGGCAAAAATCCACAATTCTTGCATTTGCTTCTTTTTTTGTGCGAACACGAATGCTTTCTGCATCGACTCTGAATAAGCCTGCTGTAAAACTCAAAGTTGGACCTGAAAAGTAAAATTATGATGTTAGGTTTCCCATTGGGAAAACTAATTAAATGACTCCAGATCAACACAGTTGAGACAAATAAGATACAGTTGCTGAAAGATGCCTTCAGGCATCTGTTACAAGTTTTTATATTTGGTGGTCATGGGGGCTGTGGATCAGGGAACTAATGGCTTCTTCAAAACTACACCAGTACCTTTGATGTCTTAAACCTACTTAAGCAGAAAAAGCCAACATGCAGTACCATAAACAAATCTTGCATATTTGGAGCCACCTTATGCTGAAGGTTTCACTGCATGCATTTCTGTCAGGCCCATCTAGGAGCACAAGTAGTGAAGCTGTACAATATTAGGAGTTTATGTCAGAGATACTCCATTGTTTAATTGTGATGATTGATTGCTCCTCTAGGTTCTATAAGAAGGAGTGTCAGCATTCCAAACCTGAGGTCAATACTGTTTTCAGAGATTAACTAGACCCGAGACCATTAGGTCTGGTGAATCCACAGAACCGTAGAAAAGTTATAGTGCAGAAAGAGGCCATTCAGCCCATCACGTCTGTGCTGGCCAGCAAAAGAAGGAAAAGAAACTAGCTCATTTTAATCCCACTTTCCAGCACCTGGTCCATAGCCCTGCAGGTTACAGTGCTTCAGATGCAGATCCAGGTACCTTTTAAATGAGTTGAGCATTTCAGCCTCAACCACCGATTTAGGCCATGAATTCCAGATGCCCACCACCTGCTGGGTGAAAAAATTTTTCCTCATGTCCCCTCTAATCCTTAAAAATTACCTTAAATCTTATGCCCCCTGGTAATTGACTTCTCGGCCAGGCGAAACAGGTCTTTCCTGTCTACCCTATTTAGGCCCCTCATAATTTTGTACACCTCAATTAGGTCACCTCTCAGCCTCCTCTGTTTTAAGGAAAACAGCCCTAGCCTATCCAATCTCCCCTCGTAGCCCTGGTGACTTATCCATCTTTAACGATGTCACTCACTTCAGTACTTCCTCTCTCACTATGCTTATTGTATCTAATATTTCACATTCCTCCTCATTAACTAGAATGTCTACATCATCCCTCTCCTTAGTGAAGACAGAGACAAAGTACTCATTGAGAACCCTAACCACATCTTCTGCATCAGCCCACAAGTTACCATGTACATCTCTGTTAGACCCTTCCCTTTCCTTAGTTATTCTCTTGCTCTTTATTGGTAAAACATCTTTGGGTTTCTTTGATTTTTCCAGCCAATATCTTTTCGTATCCTCTCTGCTTTCCTAATTTCCATTTTTACTTAATTTAGTACTTTCTATACTGCTCTAGGCTTTCTACAGTATTAAGTCTTTTGTGACTGTCATAAGCTTTCATTTTCTGCTTTATCTTGGCCTGTATGTTTCTGGATAACCAGGGGGCTCTACATTTGGCAGTGCCACCCTTTTTTTTAATGGGGACATATTTACACTCTGCCCGCAGGATCTCACTTTTGAATGCCTCCCACTGATTTGACATGGTTTTCCCTTCTAATGGCTGTATCCAGTCCACTCACGCCAGCTCACCTAGAATGTTTTCCCTCCATTTAGAACTTTCACTCCTGTTCTATCTTTGTCCTTTTCCATATGATGTTAAATCTAACTGTTTTAGGCTCGCTACCTCCAAAATGATTCCCCACTGCTACTTCATCCACTTGCCCAGCTTCATTTCCTTAGACTAAATCTAGAATTGCTCCCCCTCTCATTGGGTTTGTTACGTGTTGGCTAAAAAAGTCCTCTTGAATGCAGTTCAAGAATTTTGCGCCCTCTGTGCCCTTCACACTGTTCGTATCCCAACTGATATGAGGGTAGCTGAAGTCCCCAACGATTACTGCCCTATTGTTTTTGCACTCAGAAATCTGTCTACATATTTGCTCTTCTAACACTCTCCCACTATTTGGGGGTCTATACTACACTCCTAGCCGTGTGGCTGCCGCTCTTTTATTTCTGAGCTCAACCTATATGCCCTCATTTGATGCTTCATTTAGTATATCATCCCTCCTCTCAACTGTAATTGATTCTTTAACCAAAAATGCTACTCCCCCACCTATTTTATCCCCGTCCCTATCCTGTCTGAAAACTCTATATCCAGGGATGTTGAGCTGCCATTTCTGCCCCTCCTTAAGCCAAGTTTCCATTATAGCAACAATATCATGTTGCCATGTGTCTATGTGTGTTCTCAGCTCATCGGCTTTATTTGCTATACTCCTTGCATTTACATATGTACCTTTTAACACTGCCAAATTCCTGTGCTGTACACTTTTTAACCTGCGTTTTTTCTGTCTTTCAGAGTCACTTACTAATTCTCCATCTCCCGTTCCCTGCTCTGACTTTGCCTGCAGGTTCCCATCCCCCTGCCAATCTAGCTTAAACCAGCTCCCCCCCACCCCCACAACAGCACTAACAAATCTCCCTGCAAGGATATTCGTCCCAGTCCTGTTCAGATGTAGACCGTCCAACTTGTACAGGTTCCACCTTCCCCAGAACCAGTCCCAATGCCCCAGAAATTTGATGTCCTCCCCCCTATACCAGCTTTCCAGGCACGTGTTTAATTGCTCAACTCTTCTATTTCTATACTCACTTGCATGTGGGACTGGGAGTAATCCTGAGATTACGGCTTTAGCGGTCCTGCTTTTCAATCTCCTTCCTAGCACCCTAAAGTCTGCTTTCAGGACCTCATCCCTTTTCCTACCTATATCATTGGTCCCTCTGGCTGACCACCCTCCCTCAGAAGAATGTCCTGTAGCCGCTCCGTGACATCCTTGACCCTGGCACCAGGGAGGCAACATCCCATCCTGGAATCATGTCTATGGCCACAGAAACGCTTGTCTGTTCCCCTAACCAATGAATCCCCATCACTATAGCTCTTCCTTTCTTCTTCCTCTCCTCCAGTACAGCTGAGCTGCTCGTGGTGCCACAAACTTGGCTCTGACTGCATTCCTCTGAGGAACCAGTGCCCTCACCAGCTTCCAAAATGGAAAATTGATTCATGGGCAGGACCCCAGGGGACTCCTGCACTACCTGCCTAGTTTTCTTGGACTGCTTGGTGGTCCCAATTCCCTCTCTGTCTCCAGGCCCTTAAGCTGCAGTGTAACCTTCTTCCTGAACGTGCTATTCACATAGTTCTCGCCTCGCGAATGCCCCACAGTGACTCCAGACGCCGCTCGAGCTCTGAAACCTGGAGCTCAAGGTTCTGCAGCTGGTGACACTTCCTGCGCATGTGCCCGTCTAGGACACCGGGAGTGTCCATGACTTCCCACATATTACAGGATCTGCATTCCACATGACCGAGCTGTCCTGCCATGGCTTTAATTTACCTCTTTTACATTTACTTTATTTTACTTTGGTTTACTTCCATTAGCTTTATATTACTTGGCCCTACTTAATAAATCTTACTAAAAGTACAGTTCCTACTTTATTTTAAACCTTAGGAATAGAATAAACCTTAAACTTTTACTGGCTACTCACCAGGTGCTCACCAAACAGCTAACTTCTTGTCCAACCAATCAAATTGCTTCTTTCCTGTGATGTCACAATTTTTTTTCACTCACCTTTTGAACTGAGCGCGGGCTGGTTCGGAGTACCTGACAGATCCGCCTCTCCGACTACTCCTCCCAAAGGCTGTAGTTATTCTCTCCCCGCTCTGTGTATCTCCCGCAGGTCCACCTCGCCGGCTGCTCTTCCCAAAGGTGAGTGATGTAGGCCGCGCTCCCCGGGCTGTATTTATTCCCTCCCCGCCCTGTGTATCTCCCGCATGTCCACCTCTTCGACTACTCTTCTCGAAGGTGAATGAAACTATTATCAAACCACTCACCCGCAGCCACACAGAAATGGCATAAACAGCTTCTTCAAATATTTACACTATTTTCCTGGGGGGGGGGGGGGCTCCATTGTCTCCAGCCATACTTGCATTCTGTTGTAAAATTTCTGAGTTACACTATTGTTCAAGAATCAATTCCCATTAAATTAAGATGCTCATGTCACTTATGAGAGTGACTTATGCTACTAAACCTGAGAAGATAGCTATGGCAGGTCTCAATTTGCAACAGCATCTCCACCAACTCACTCTGAACAATGCCACAGGAGATCTGTGAGTAATATACTAAAAATCTTCCACAGAATTCCTAGCCTCAAAGAATCTCAAAAAACATGCCAGCATAAAAAATAGGCACAAGAGTAGACCATATGATCTGTGAAGCCTGCTTCCCTATTCACTATGAGCATAGCTGATCTTTGGTTTCAAATCCACTTTGCTGCCCACTCCCCATATCCATTAATTCCCTGAGAAACCAAAAATCTTTCTATCCCAGCCTTCAATATATTCAATGATGGCGCTACCACAACCTATTGGGGTAGAGAATTTCCAAAGACTCACAGCCCTTTGAGTGAAGAAATTTCTCCTCCTCCCAGTCCTAAATGATCAACCCCTTATTATGAAACTGCCCCGGTGTTCTAGATTGCTCAGCCAGGGGAAATAACCTTTCCGTGTCTATCCTGTCAAGCCCCTTCATAATTTTCTATATTTCAATGAGATCACCTCTCATTCTTCTAAACTCCAGAGACTATAGACTCACATTATTCAGCCTCTCATCACAGGACAACCCTCTGACCCCAGGACCAATCAAGAGAACCTTTGCTATACCTTAATTAAAGCAAGTATATCCTTTCTTAAATATGTAGACCAAAATTGCACACACTACTCCAGGTGTGGTTTCATCAAAGCCCTGTACAAATGTAGCAAGATTTCTTAATTCTTGGACTCCAGTTCCCTTGCAATAAAGACCAACATGCCATTTGCTTCCTAATTGCTTGCTGTACTTTCACACTAACTTTCTGTTGCGCTTTTACGAGTATACCCGAGTCTCTCTGAACATCAACATTTACAAGTTTCAAGCCTTTTAAATATCCTGCTTTTCTATTCTTAAGACATTTCCGCACTTTGCTCCATCTGCCACTGTGTTGCCCACTCAATTAATCTATCAATAACTCTTTGCAACCTCTTTGTGTCTCCCTCATAGCTTGCATTCCTACCAATCTTTGTATTGTCAGCAAATCTGGTTATATTACGCTCTGTCTCTGTGCCTAAGTCATTAATATAGATTGTAAATAGCTGAGGCCCCAGCCCTGATTCTTGGAACACCCCACTAGTCACAGCCTGCCAACTTATAATTGCCCCAATTATCGAAAGCCTTTTGGAAATCCAAGTATATCTACTTATCCCCCTTTATCTATCCTAATAATTACACCATCAAAAAACGCTTAAGAAATTTGTCAAATACAATTTCCCTTTCATAAAACAATGCTCACTTTTCCAATCATACTGTGATTGTCTAAGTTCATTGTTAAGACTTCCTTAATAATAGATTCCAGCACTTCCCAGATGACTGATGTCGGAATAACTGGCCTGTCGTTCCCTGTTGTTTCTCTCTCCCCTTACTTGAATAGTGGTATTACATTTGCTAACTTCAAATCTGCTGGGACTACCCCAGGATCTGGAAGTCCTGGAAAATTACCACTGATCCCATCCCAAATCCAGGGAGATTGCTGCTAGCAGTATCTGTGTTGCTACTCTGCAGAAATATTTGGCGAAACGTTTTCATTTATGTTTGATTTGCAATAAGCCTTTTGTGTTATTCATGGGTTATTCTCAGTGGAAAAATCAAATTGTGTTTTTGTGCATAACAGTACTTTTGTTAATTTGAATTTAAATTAGACAATGAGTGTGGGTAGTTCTCCCAGTTCTGCCGAAGGGTCATGAAGACTCGAAACGTTAACTGATTTCTTCTCCACCGATGCTGCCAGACCTGCTGAGTTTTTCCAGGTAATTCTGTTTTTGTTTTGGATTTCCAGCATCCGCAGTAGCTTTTAGCTTTTTGTTTTTATAATGAGTGTGGGTATATTTTCAACTAGGGCAGGAGACCAGTGAAGCCTCTTTGGAATTTCAGCCCTTTTGATATTCCCTTCATGGAATCACAGAATTTTAGCAGCACAGAAGGAGGCCATTTGGCCCATCACGTCTGCACCGGCTCTCCAAATGAGCATTATGACCTAGTGCAATTGCCCTGCCTTTTCTCCATAACCCTGCACATTGTTTCTATTCAAATAATCATCTAATGCCCTCTTGAATCCTTTAATTGAACCTGCCTTAACCACACTTCCAGGGATTGTATTCCAGACCC
The DNA here is from genome assembly GCF_964194155.1 of Cetorhinus maximus. Taxonomy (NCBI): domain Eukaryota; kingdom Metazoa; phylum Chordata; class Chondrichthyes; order Lamniformes; family Cetorhinidae; genus Cetorhinus; species Cetorhinus maximus. The sequence continues at coordinate 128,307,388 of NC_135883.1, forward strand.
GAAACACTCGTTGTGTGAAAAACTTTCTTCTCACGTCACATTTGCTTCTTTTGCAAATCACTTCAAATCTGTGCCCTCTCATTCTTGATCCTTTTATGAGTGGGAACAGCTTCTCCCTATCTACTCTGTCCAGCCCCCTCATGATTTTGAACATCTCTATCAAATCTCCTCTTAGCCTTCTTCTCTCCAAGGAGAACAGTCCCAAACCCTCCAATCTATCTTCGTAACTGAAGTTTCTCATCCCTGGAACCATTCTTGCAAACCTCTTCTGCACTCTCTCCAATGTGTTCACATCCTTCCTGTAATGTGGCACTCAGAACTGTACACAGTACTCCAGCTGAGGTCTAACGAATGTGTTATATAAATTCAGCATAACCTCCTTGCTCTTGTACTCTATGCCCCTATTAATAAAGCCCAGGATACAAATGCTTTATTAACTGTTCTCTCCACCTGTCCTGCCACCTTCAATGATCTATGCACATATATACCCAGGTCTTTCTGCTTCTGCACCCTTTTCAAAATTTCACCCCTTATTTTATATTGCCTGTCCATGTTCTTCTCACCAAAATGCATCACCTTACACTTCTCTGTATTGAACTTCATCTGCCACCTATCTGCCCACTCCACCAAATTGTCTATGTCCTTTTGAAGTTCTACACTGTCCTCCTCACAGTTTAAAACACTCCCAGGCTTTGTATCATCCGCAAACTTTGAAATTGTCCCTTGCACACTAAGATCTAGATCATTAACATACATCAGGAAAAGCAAGGGTCCCAATACTGACCCCTGGGGAATTCCACTACAAACCTTCTTCCAGCCTGAAAAATATCCATTGACCATTACTCTTTGCTTCCTATTTTTCAGCCAATTTTATATCCACGTTGCTACTGTCTCTTTTATTCCATGAGCAATAACTTTTCTCACAAGTCTGTTGTGTGGCACTGTGTCAAATGCCTTTTGAAAGTCCATGTACACCACATCAACAGCATTACCCTCATTGATCTTTTCTGTTACCTCTTCAAAAAACTCCAGCAAATTAGTTAAACATGATTTCCTCTTTAGAAATCGCTAAGGATCTAAAGGCTCTTCCTTATCAAACCATATTTTCCCATGTGACTATTAATTCTATCCCGAATAATTGTTTCTAGAATCTTGCCCACCACTGAAGTTAAACTGACTGGTCTGTAATTGCTGCGCTTATCCTTACAACCTTTTTTGAACAAGGGCCTAATGTTTGCAATTCTCCAGTCCTCTGGCACCTCCCCTGAGTCTAGGGAAGAAAAATTATGGCCAGTGCCCCTGCAATTTCTACTCTCACTTCCTTCAATATCCTTGAATGCACCTCGTCCGGCCTTAATGCTTTGTCAACTTTAAGTACCGACAGTCTATTCAACACTTCGTCCTTATCAATTTTGAACCCTTCTAGTGACAGAGTTTCCTCGTCTGTCACCATGGCCTGGGTAGCATCTACCTCCTTGGTAAAGATGGATGCAAAGTATTCGTTTAATACCTCAGCCATGGTCTCTTCATCCATACGTAAATTCCCTTTTAGGTCCCTAATCGGCCCTACTCCTCCTTTTACCACACTTTTACTATTTATGTGCCAATAGAAGACTTTGGGATTCCCTTTTATATTGGCTGCCAGTCTTTTCCCATAATCCCTCTTCGCTTCTCTAATATGCTTTTTCACCTCCCCTCTGTACCTTCTACACTTCTCTTGGTTCTCAATTGTATTTTCTACCCGCCACCTGTCATAAGCACACTTTTTCTTTATCTTAATCTTTATCCCCTTTTTCATCCAGAAAGCTCTGGATTTGTTTGCCCAACCTTTCCCTTTCGATGAAATATACCTTGACTGTGCCCGAGCCAATTGTTTTTTGAAGGTAGCCCATTGTTCAGGTTCAGTTTTTCCCGCCAATCTTTTGTTCCAGTCTATCTGGCCCAGCTCCGTTCTTGCCCCATTGAAGCCTACTCTCGTCCAGTTAGTCATTCTTACTCTGGATTGCCTATCGTCCTTTTTTATTATCATCCTAAAATGTACAATTCAAGGATCACTGTCTCTTAAATGTTCCCCCACTGACACTTGATCGACTTGGCCCACCTCATTTCCAAGAACCGGATTTGATATTGCGTCTTTTCTTGTTGGATTGGATACATACTGCTGTAGAAAATATTCCTGAACACCCAGTTCTGCCCTTCCTTAAAGCCAGGTCTCTGTTTTCACCACAACATCATATTTCCACATGACAATCTGCAATTGTAACCCCCCAATCTTATTTACTATACTCCGTGCATTCACGTACATGCATAGCAACCCTGATTTAGATTTTGTTACTTTCTCCCTCACCACGACTCCACCTATTAACTTACTTTTCTCTATTCTAGTGTTATATGTCTCTCCCAGTACTTTGGTATTCCTCGCTAATATTCTTTCCTGGTTCCCACACCCCTGTTGAGTTAGTTTAAAGCCCTCCCAACATCACTAGCAAAACCCCTCGCAAGGAACTCAGTCCCAGCCCTGTTCACGTGCAACCCGACCAGTTTGTACAGGTGCCATCTTCCCCAGAGCCATTTGCAGTGTCCTAGGAATCTAAAGTCCTCCAGCCCTCCTTCTTGCACCATCTTTCCATCCACACATTCATTTGTCTTACTCTATTTCTGTACTCACTGGCACATGGCAATGGGAGTAATCCGGAGATTACTACATTTGAGGCCCTACTTGCTAATTTTCTACCTAGCTCCCTAAATTCTGATTGCAGGACCACATCCCCCCTTTCTTACTTAAGTCATTGGTACCAATGTGGACCACAACCTCTGGACCACCCTCCCCCAGAACAATGTCCTGCAGCCGCACTTTGACATCCTTGACCCTGGCACCAAGGAGGTAACATACTATCCTGGAATCATGTCTGCGGCCACAGGAACACCTGTCTGTTCCCCTAACCAATGAATCCCCTATCACTATTGCTCTTCCTCCCCTGGCTCTGAAGAACCAGTGCCCTCATCAGCTTCCAAAATAGAAAACCGATTTGTGAGCGGGACCCCAGAGGACTCCTGCACTACCTGCCTACTTCTCTTAGACTGCCTGATGGCCACCCATTCCCTCTCTGTCTCCAGGCCCTTAAGTTGCAGTGAGACCACCTCTCTGAACATGCTATCCATGTAGCTCTCAGCCTCGCGGATACGCCACAGTGACTGCAGCCACCGCTCAAGCTCTGAAACCCGGTGTAGTCGTCTAGGACACCAGTAGCGTTCATGACTTTGCACACATTACAGGACACACATTCCACTCGACTGAGCTGCCCTGCCATGTCTTAACTCTACTTCCCTTATGTTAACTTTATTCTATTTTGTGTTATTTATATTACTTTATTATATTAGCCCTAAATTTCCCTTATTCCTGCTGCTTCTCAGTTAAAACGAAGCATAGCTACTTGTTTAAAAATATTACACTTTTCTAATTTACTCACCAGGTCCTACTTACCAAGACCATCGATCTTCTTTCTGAGGATATGTAGAAAAGGAAAGGAGCACCTCCTCCCTCACCACCGAACTCCCTCAGTCACCTCTGCTCTTGAACTCTCACCGCTTCTCACGCTGTTTTTATAGTTCCTCTTGTCTCTTCTAGGTGCTGTTGGCTGCCTGGCTTAGGGTACTCTTCTCACACTCTCCTGTAGGAGCTGCTGACTGTCTGTCCCAGAGTCCTCCTCTCGCACTCTCCTCTAGGTGCTGCTGACTGCCTGTCCCAGGGTCCTCCTCTCACACTCTCATCTAGGTGCTGCTGACTGCTTGTCCCAGGGTCCTCCTCTCGCACTCTCCTCTCTTCAGAAAATATGTCAAGTGTGAGACAGAAAGAGATGCATACACAGGCACGGAGGTTTGGAGAGAAAGTACGATGGACATTGTGGTGGAGCTCGACAGAAATTGAGAGAACAAAGATAAAGAAAGAGACACACAAAGATAGAGAGAACCCCAGAGAGCTCGGTAAGAGAGAGACACAGACATGAAGAAAGACAGAGGGATCATTTATAATCGTTATTGCCAAACGAAATACTTACTTAATCATACGATTTTTCTGTTTATTATTTGCTACCCAACATTTAAATTCATGATAACGTAACCTGAGGGTTGCTACAATGAGTCCTGCATGTTTCCTTACATTTCAATCTCCCAAAAGATGGACATTGGTGTGACGAGGCCAAATAGGAATCAATAACTGGTGGTAAGTGAACAAGTCAAAGCAACATCACAAATTACATTCTGTGTGATTGTGACAAAGGTAAACTATTTTTCCTTGTCCTTCTTAACAAGGAAGATTGATGAGGGTAGTGTAATTGATGTGATCTACATGGATTTTAGCAAGGCTTTTGACAAGGTCCCACATGACAGACTGCGTAAAAAAAAAAGCCTATAGTATCCAGGGAATGTAGCAAGTTGGCGACAAAATTGGCTCAGTGGCAGGAAGGAAAGGGTAATTGTTTGATGGATGATTTTGTGACTGGATGGCTGTTTCCAATGGGGTCCCGTAGGGCTCAGTAATAGCTCCACTGCTTTTTGTGGTATACATTATCGATTTGGACCTAAATGTAAGGGGAATGATCAAGAAGTTTGCAGACCTCACAAAATTGGCCACATGGTTGATAACGAGAAGGATAGCTGTAGACTGCAGGAAGTTGTCAATAGACTGGTTAGGTGGGCAGAAAAGTGGCAAATGGAATTCAATCCAGAGATGTGTGAGGTAATGCATTTGGGAGGTCAAGTAAGGCAAAGGGATATACAATAAATAGAAGGATACTAAGAGGTGTAGAGGAAGTAAGGGGCCTTGCAGTGAATGTCCACAGGTCCCTGAATGTAGCAAGACAGATTGATAGTGTGATTAAGAAGGTATATGGAATCCTTTCATTTATTAGCCGAGGTATAGAATATAAGGGCAGGGCTGTAATGCTGGAATTATATAAAATATTAGTTAGGCCACAACTTGAGTACTGTGTGCAGCTCTGCTCACCTCATTACAGAAAGGATGTAATTGCACTAGAGGGGGCACAGAGGAGATTTAGAAGGATGTTGCCAGGACTGGAAAATTGCAGCTACGAGGAAATATTGGATAGGCTGGGGTTGTTCCCCTTGGAACAGAGGAGGCTGAGGAGAGATTTCAATGAGATGAACAAAATTGCAAGGGGCCTGGATAGATTGGATGGGAAGAGCCTATTTACCTCAGCAGAGAGGACAGTGACTAGGGAGCATAGATTTAAAGTGATTGATAGAAAAATTAGAGGGAAGATGAGGAAAAATCTTTTCAATCAGAGGGTTGTGGGGATCTGGAACTCACTGCCTGAAAGGTGGTAGAGGCAGAAAACTTCAGCTCATTTAAGAAGTGCCTTGATGTGCACCTGAAGTGCCATATGGGGCTATGGATCAAATGCTGGAAAGTGGGATTAGGCTGGGTGGCAGGCACAGGCACGATGGGCCAAGTGGCCTCCTTTTGTGCTGTAAACTTTCTGTTTCTATAATTCTTTGACTCTTGACCAATCTGCAGCCGCTGACACAGTTAATCATACCATCCTCTTCCAACGCCTCTCTACTGTCATCGAGCTGGATCAGAATGCTTTCATCTTGTTCCATTCTTATCTGATCTCATTGAAACACCCGCCAGGCTGGTGGGGGTCCTGTGAAATTACCCGGGCGGCATTCTCGCTGCCTTCCCCCCACAACTGTTACCTGTCTGCTATTTTATGTGGAGTGGGCAAGGCCCACTCACGTTTGCCCCACTTGAGGCTCTTAAGTGGCCAATTATCAATTTTGAGTTTGATGGAAGGAGTTCAAGGGCAGAGGGGAAAGCCTGGCAGGTCACCCCACTCAGGTCTCAGGTCGGAAGGGATTGGGCATGCCGTCCTCACTCAGATCACCCTTTCGACATAAGATGCCCCCTGCCCCCACCAACATCTACTCCCCGTTTTTCTTTATTCATTCACAGGATAAGGGCTTCGCTGGCTGAACCATCCCTAGTTGCCCTTGAGAAGGTGGTGGTGAGCTGCCTTCTTGAACCACTGATGTCCATGTGGTGTAGGTACACCCACAGTGCTGTTAGGGAAGGAGTTCCAGGATTTTGACTCAGCGACAGTGAAGGAATGGGGATATATTTCCAAGTCAGGATGGTGATTGGCTTGGAGGGAAACTTTCAGGTGGTGGTGTTCCCATGTATCTGCTGCCCTTGTCCTTCTAGATGGTAGTGATCCTGGGTTTGGAAGGTGCTATCTAAGGAGGCTTGGTGAGTTCCTGCAGTGCATCTTGTAGATGGTACATGCTGCTGCCATTATGAATCGGTGATGGAGGGAGTGAATGTTTGTGAAAGGGGTGCCAATCAAATGGGCTGCTTTGCCTTGGATGGTGGCAAGCTTTTTGAGTGTTGGAGCTGCACTCATCCAGGCAAGTGGGGAGTATTCTATCACACTCCTGACTTGTGCCTTGTAGATGGTGCACAGGCTTTTGGGAGTCAGGAGGTCAGTTACTCACTGCAGGATTCCCAGCCTCTTCTTGTAGCCACATTATTTATATGGCTTGTCCAGTTCAATTTCTGGTCAATGGTAACCCCCAGGATGTTGATCATGGGGGATTCAGCGATGGTAATGCCATTGAACATCAAGGGGCGATGGTTAGATTCTCTCTTGTTGGAGATGGCATAAAACAGAGAGTAAGAATCAATGGGTCATTCTCACATTGGCAGACTGTGACTAGTCGGGTACTGCAAGAATCAGTACTTGGGCCCCAGCTGTTCACAATATATATCAATGTTTTGGATGTGGGGACCAAATGTAATATTTCCAAGTTCGCGAATGATACAAAGTTAGGCGGGATTGTGTGCTGTGAGGAAGATGTAAAGCGGCTACAAGAGGATTGGACAGACTCAGTGAGTGGGCAAAAACATGGCAGGTGGAATATAATGTGGAAAAATGTGAGGTTATCCACTTTGGTAGAAGGAACAGATGTGCAGAATATTTTCTAAATGGTAAGAGATTAGAAAGTGTAGATGTAGAAAGGGACCTGGTGTCCTTGTCCATAAGTCACTGAAAGCTAACATGCAGGTGCAGCAGGCAATTAGGAAGGTTAATGGAATGTTAGCTTTTATCGCAAGAGGATTTGAGTACAGAAGTAGTGAAATTTTGCTTCAACTGTACAGGAGCTTGGTTAGACCGCACCTGGTGTACTGTGTGCAGTTTTGGTCCCCTTATCTCAGAAAGGATGTCATTGCCATAGAGGGAGTGCAATGAAGGTTCACCGGACTTGTTCTGGGGATGGCGGGACTATCTTATGAAGAGAGATTGGGGAAACTGGGCGTGTATTCTCTAGAGTTTCATAGAATGAGAGGTAATCTCATTGAAACCTACAAAATGCCTAAAGGAATAGACAGAGTAGATGCAACATGTTTCCTCGAGTTGAGGAGTCTAGAACCAGGGACACAATTTCAAAATAAGGCAGAAGTCACTTAGGACCGAGATGAGGCAAAATTTCTTCATTCATACGGTTGTGAACCTTTGAAATTCTCTACCCCAGGGGGCCTTGGAAACTTAGTCATTGAGTATGTTTAAGGTAGAGATTGATAGATTTCTGATTAACAATACTGTAAAGGGTTATGGGGATAGTGTAGGTAAAAGGCATTGAAGTGTACGATCAGCCATTATCGTAATGAATGGCGGAGCAGGCTCGACGGACTGAATGGCCTTCTCCTGTTCCTATGTTCCTACTCCTATGGTCATTGCCTGGCGTGAGCATTACTTGCCACTTGTCAGCCCAAGCCTTCATATTGTTCTCGTCTTGTGCATTTGGACATGGACTGCTTCAGTATCTGAGGAGTCACGGATGGTGCTGAACATTGTGCAATCATCAGCGAACATCCCCACTTCTGACCTTATGATGGAGGAAGATCTTTGATGAACCAGCTGAAGAATGTTGGGCCTAGAAAACTATCATAAGGAACCCCTGCAGTGATGGAACTGAGATGACTGACCTCCAATAACCACAACCATCTTCCTTTGCGCTAGGTATGACTCCAACCAGTGCTGAACTTTATCCCTGATTCCCATTGACTCCAGTTTTGCTAGGGCTCTTTGATGCCAAACTCAGTCAAATGCTGCCTTGATGTCAAGGGAAGTCACTCTCACCTCACCTCTGGAGTTCAGCTCTTTTGTCCATGTTTGAACCAAGGCTGTAATGAGGTCAGGAGCTGAGTGGCCCTGGCGGAACCCAAACTGAGTGTCAGTGAGTAGGTTATTGCGAAGCAAGTGCTGCTTGATAGCACTGTTGATGACCCCTTCCATCACTTTACTGATGACCAAGAGTAGACTGATGGGGCGGTAATTGGCCAGGTTGGATTTGTCCCGTTTTTTGTGTAGAGGGCATACCTGGGCAATTTTCCATATTGTTCCAGTGTTGTAGCTGTACTGGGACAGCTTGGCTAGGGGTGCCACAAGTTTTGGAGCACAAGTCTTCCGTACTGTAACTGGAATATTGTCAGTGTCCAGTACTTTCAGCCATTTCTTGATATCACGTGGAGTGAATTGAATTGACTGAAGACTGGCATCTGTGATGCTGAGGACCTCTGGAAGAGGCCGAGATGGATCATCTACTGAGCACTTCTGGCTGAAGGTTGTAGCAAATGCTTATCTTTTGTACTGATGTCCTGGGCTCCCCCATCATTGAGGATGGGGATATTTGTGCAGCCTCTTCCTCCTGTAAGTTGTTTAACTGTCCACCACTATTCATGACTGGAGGTGGCAGGACTGCAGAGCTTAGATCTGATCCGTTGGTTGTGGAGTTCTTAGCTCTGTCTATCACTTATGAGTCATATCTCCGTATGAGTCATATGGACTTGAAACGTTAACTCTGTCTTTCTCCCAACAGATGCTGTTAGACCTGCTGAGTTTTTCCAGCATTTTTTTTTTGTTTCAGATTTCCAGCATCCACAGTACTTTGCTTTTATATTACGATGAAGAGTAACCTCATTGTGAAGACAGGAAGTAAGGACAACAGGTTTCCAGATAAGTTTGGACATCATTCGGCATTTAATTCCACATTTTTTTAATTGAATTCAAATTCAACCATCTGCTGTGGTGGGATTACGAACTCGGGTCCCTGGAGCTTTACCCTGGGTCTCTAGATTACTAGTCCTGTGACAATACCATTACGCCACGACCTCCCACCTTGGCCTCTTTATCAAGATCCCAGTACCCTCTCCTCATCCCCTGAGCCTCACCTCCCTTCAATGCTGTGAGAGCCCCTGCACTTCCCTGGCCCTGAACACCGGGACTTGGGGACCGCGTGTAGTCCCAGTCCTGGCCACTGCTGGTTCTGGTGCTGCTGAGACTACAGAGCTGCCAACCAATCAGCTGATTGGAGCGTTAAATAGCTGTGGAGCTGCTGTGATCAGTAAGTAAGCATCCGTTTCCCACCGATTCTTCGGGTGTCAGGGCCGAAAACCCTACCAAATCCTGCCCTATCTAATCACAGCCAAATCACTCACAATTTCTTCCCTTCTCACTTCTGAACTGTTACCTCTGATATCCTCCAAGGACTTATCCTTAGTCCCATCCTATTTCTCAGCTACATGCTTCACCTCAATGACATCATCTGAAAACATAGCATGTGTATTGCATCACACCCTTGTCTTGTGTCTTGTAGATAATGGACAAGATTTGGGGAGTCAGGAGGTGAGTTACTTGACACAGAATTCCCAGCCTCTGACCTGTTCTTGTAGCCACAGTTTCTGGCTAGGCCAGCTCAGTTTCTGGTCAATGGGACCCCCAGGATGTTGATAGTGGGGGATTCAGTGATGGTAATACCATTGAATGCCAAGGGGCGATGGTTAGATTCTCGCTTGTTGGAGATGGTCATTGCATGGCATTTGTACAGTGAGAATGTAACTTGCCAGTTATCAGCCCCGGTCTGAATGTTGTTCAGGTCTTGCTGCATGTGGGCACAGACCACTTCAGTATCTGAGGAGTCTTGAATGGTACTGAACACTGTGTGAACATTGGCAAACATAGAAACTAAGAGCAGGAGTAGGCCCTTCAGCCCTTTGAGTCTGCTCTGCCATTCAATATGATCATGGCTGATCCCCTATCTCCACACCATATTCCCACTTTCTCTCCATACCCCTTGATGCTCATAATATCCAAAAAATTATCAATTTCTTTCTTGAATTTTCTCAGTGACCCAGCCTCCACAGCCTTCTGTGGTAGAGAACTCCACAGGTTGACCGCCCTCTGAGTGAAGAAATTTTTCCTCAACTCAGTCCTAAATGGCCTGCCCCGTATCCTGAGACAGTGGGCCCTGGTTCTAGACTCCCCAACCAGGGGAAACATCCTCCCTGCATCTAATCTGTTTAACCCTGTTAGAACTTTATACATTTCAATCAGATCCCCTCTCATTCTTCTAAACTCTAATGAATACAGGCCCAGTCGAACCAATCTATCCTCATACGACAGTGCTGCCATTCCCACTATCAGCCTAGTGAACCTTCGCTGCACTCCCTCTATGGCAAGTAAATCCTTTCTTGGGTAGGGAGACCAAAACTGAATGCAGTACTGCAGGTGTGGTCTCACCGAAGCCACTCACCTTAACTGCAGTAAGACATCCCTACTTAAATCATTTTGCAATGAAGGCCAACATACCATTTGCCTTCCTAATTGCCTGCTGCACCTGCCTATTTACCTTAATTGACTGGTGTACAAGGACACCCAGATCCCTTTGTACATCCACATTTCCCAATATATCACCATTTAAATAATACTCTGCCTTTCTGTTTTTCACACCGAAGCATATAAATTCATATTTATCCGCGTTATATTGCATCTGCCATATGTTTTCCCACACACACAATCTGTCTAAATCGCCCTGAAGCCTCCTTACATCCTCCTCACAACTCACAACCCCGTTCAGCAAATTTGGAAATATCGCACTTGATTCCCTCATCCTAGTCATTTATATATATTGTGAATAGCTGGAGCCCAAACATTGATCCCTGCGTACACCACTGGTTACCACCTGCCACCCGGAAAAAGAGCCATTTATTCCTCCTCTCGGTATCTGGTCTGTCAACCAATTCTCAATCCATGTCAGTATATTACCCACAATCCCATGTGCTTTAATTTTACCCATTAGCCTCTTATGTGGGACCTTATCAAAAGCCTTCTTTAAATCCAAATACACCACATCCACTGGTTCTTCCTTATCTATTCTACTAGTTATATCCTCAAAAAACTCCAGTAGATTAGTTAAGCATGATTCCCCTTCCATAAACCAATGCTGACTTTGTCTAATCCCATGAATGCTTTCCAACTGTTCTGTTACCACATCCTTTATAATAGACTGTAGCATTTTCCCCACTACTGATGCTAGGCTAACTGGTCTGTAATTCTCGGTTTTTTTCCCTCCCTTTTTTAAATAGTGGGGTTACATTTGCCACCCTCCAATCTGTAGCAACTGTTCCAGAGTCTATAGAATTTTGGAAGATGACCACCAATGCATCCAATATTTCCAGGGCCACTTCCTTTAGTACTCTGGGATGTAGATTATGAGGCCCTGGGGACTTTTCAGCCTTTAACCCCATTAATTTCCCTAGCACCATTTTTTTTAACTAATACTGATTTTCTTCAATTCCTCCCTCTCACTAGACCTTTGGTTCCCTAAACTTTCTGGGAAATTATTTGTGTCCTCTTTTGTGAAGACAGAACCAAAATATATGTTCAATTCTTCTGCCATTTCTTTGTTCCCCATTATAATATCCCCCATTTCTGACTGTAAGGGACCTCCATTTGTCTTCGCTAATCTTTTTCTCTTCACATATTTATAGAAGCTTTTACAGTTAGTTTTTATGTTCCTTGCAAGTTTACTCATACTCCATTTTCCCTTTCTTGACCAACCTGTTTGTCCACTTTTGCTGAATTCTGAACTACTCCCAATCCTTAGGCTTGCTGCTTTTTCTTGCAATTTTATATGTCTCCTCTTTGGATCTAATACTATCCCCAATTTTTTTTGTAAGCCATGGTTGAGCCACCTTTTCTGTTTTATTTTTGCGCCAGACAGGAATGAATAATTGTTGTAATTCATACATACGTTCCTTAAATATTAGCCATTGCCTTCTACTGTCAACCCTTTTAGTAATGTTCCCCAATCCATCATTGCCAACTTGCACCTCCTACCCTTGTAGTTCCCTTTATAATTTCCCTTTATAATTCAGGACCCTAGTTTCGGATTCAACTTCTTCACTCTCCATCCTAATGAACAATTGTATAATTTTATGGTCGCTCTTCCCCAAGGGACCTCGCACAACAAGATTGTTAATTAATCCTTTCGCGTTGCACAGTACCCAGTCTAGGTTAGCCTGCTCTCTAGTTGGTTCCTCAACAGATTGGTCTAAGAAACCATCACATACATACTCCAGGAAATCCTCCTCCAAAGTATTATTGCTAGTTTGGTTTGCCCAATCTATATGCAGATTAAAGTCACCCACAATTACAGTTATACCCTATTGCATGCGTTACTAATTTCCTGCTTAATGCCTTCCCTTACACTTCCATTACTGTTTGGGGACCAATAGACAACCCCACCAACTTCTTCTGCCCCTTAGTGTTTCTTATCTCCACCTAAACAGATTCCACATCATGATTTCATGATTTTCCAAGCCAATGCCCTTCCTCACTATTGCATTGATTTCCTCCTTTACTAACAATGCTACCCCACCTCCTTTCCCTATTTGTCTGTCCTTCTGAAATATTGAATACCCCTGTATGTTCAGTTCCCATCCTTGGTCACCCAGCAACCATGTCTCCATAATTGCAACTACATCATAACCGTTTATTTCTATTTGTGTTGTTAATTCATCTACCTTATTATGAATGCTCTGCGCATTACAATGCCTCTAGACTTGTCTTTTTAACCTCATTAGTCATTTTAGCTTTATTTTGCACTATGACCCATTTGTTTTTTGCCCTTGTTTTTTCTGCCTCCCACTTTTGCTTCTTACTTTTCTGTCTTTTGTTTCTATCCTTGTTCCCCCCTCCTTTGTCTCCCTGTTTATGTTCCCATCCCCCTGCCATCCTAGTTTAAACCCTCCCCAACTGAGCTAGCAAACACCTCCCCCACCCCTGAGGACATTGGTCCCGGTCCTGCCCAGATGCAACCCGTCCTGTTTGTACTCATCCCACCTTCCCCAGATCCGGTGCCAATGTCCCAGGAATCTGAATCCATTCCCTCTACACCATTTCTTCAGCCATGTATTCATCTAATATATACTGTTATTTCTATTCTCGCTACCACATGTCACTGATTGTAATCCTGAGATTATTACCTTTGAGGTCCTATTTTTTAATTTATGTCCTAACTCCCTATATTCAGCTTGTAGGACCTCATCCCTTTTTTTACCTATGTTGTTGGTACCAAAATGTACCATAACCACTGGCTGGCTGTTCACCCTCCCCCCTCAGAGGGCCCTGCAGCCTCTCTGAGACCCTGGCACCAGGGAGGCAACATACCATCCTGGAGCCTCTTTTGTGGCTACAGAAATGCCTGTCTGTTCCATTTACTATTGAATCCCTTATCACTATAGCCCTGCCACTCTTTTTCTTCCCCAACTGTGCAGCAGAGCCACCCGTGGCGCCATGGACTTGGCTCCTGCTGTTTTCCCCTGAGAAGTCGTCTCCCCCACTAGTACCCAAAATGGTATATCTGTTAGAGAGGGGGACGGCCACAGGGGACTCCTGTCCTACCTGCCTTCCTCTACTCTGCTTGGTGGTGACCCATCCCCTTTCTGCCTGTTCAGTCTTTAGCTGCGATGTGACCACCTCACTGAACATGCTGTCCATGATAATCTCAGCATCGCGGATGCTCCACAGTGAATCCACCCGCAGGTCCAGCGGTTAGCCAGTAGCTGCAGCTGGACACACTTCCTGCACACATGGTCGCCAGAGACACTGGAAGTGTCCATGACTTCCCACATAATGCAGAAGGAGCATATCAGAAGTGCGAGCTCTGCTGCCATGACTTCCCTTTAGATTAAGTTCATTAGTTATTCTCTTTAAAGAATAGTAACTATGCTAGGGGCCTATTCCACTCCAAGCACTTGCACTACAGTCTAAAGTCCTCACCTTGTTTTGTTTAAGCTAATGGACTGCAGCAGTTTAATTAGTAGAAAAAGTAGAAGTACTCACCTGACCCTACTTAGCAATCAGCTGCCTCCCCTGCATCGCGTCACTTTTTGAATTATGACGTCCTCGCACTGCTTTCTGCCCCGAGTCTCCCCTGAGCTCTTGCCCTGTCCTCGTGCTGCTTTCAGCCCCATCTCCACTTCTGACCCTATGATGGAGGGAAGGTCATTGATGAAGAGCTGAAAATGGTTAAGCCCAGGACTCTGCTCTGAAGGACTCCTATAGTGATATCCTGAGGTTGAGATGATTGGTCTCCAACAACTACAATCTTTTGTGTTATATATGCCTCCAGCAAGTGGAGAATTTTTTAATTTTTATTTTTTATCCACTTATTTTTATTTAAATTCATTTTTATTCATTGTTTTATTCTATCTTCAACCTTTTTTTCCCAGCAGCGTCCCCTCCCGTCACCTCACCCCCACAAGGGCCATCTGTCAATTGTTTATGTTGTTCTTTCCAGAGCGTTTACACTTGTTGTGCCATTATCACATTCTGCTCTCTGACCTTGACACCACCACTAGCACCTCCTTTAGCCAGTATCACTATCATTAACACCTCTTTGTCCTTTTATCCATGGCACCTCTGGAAATTTCCCCTTTGCTTCCACCTATCACTGGCCTTCTATCCAACTCCACCAGATCCATAGTGGTTTGATACAACTGAGTGCCTTCCAGACCATTTCTGGTGAAATTTGTAAATGAGGGGCTTAACAACGGCTTCAATTCCCTGCTGTAACATTGGTTTGCCTTGGGGAAAATAAACTGTATGCATTGTATATTTGAAAACAAAGTGATTACTTACCAAAAAAAAACACCCCAATCACTGCTTCTCCTGGTCCCGAGATCACCAACCTCCAATGTCCCCTATCCCATCCCCTGGCCCCACCCTCCTGGTGCCCTGGAATTCCTGATCCCTCCCCAATTACCTGATCCCTTCTCCAAGGCCTTCTGATCCCAACTCAGAGGCCTTCCATCTCCAAGTCCAGTCACTTACCCCTGGGTAAGCTTAAGGCACCCACCATGCTCTGTCTCTTCCCACAGCACTGTGTTCATTGTAATGAAGTCCATGGACCAATATCAGGGACTCCTCAGACCTCAGCATTTGTGCATAGAGTATTAACACTGTGTCTAGCTGCTAGTTCTCTGACCATTGATCTGAATGGTCAGAAAATCAGAGGCAGTGCACCCACCACTTTCCAATAATTGGCTTGCTATATATAAAACCCCACTGACGAAGATGGGAGGCTGGCCAGGAGAGCCATGCAATCATCAAGTCAGCATGTAACACAAGCATGGATGAGTGTTTTAACAGTGTATGGATTGAGGCAGGGGTGAAAATGGGTGAAATTAAGCAGGAGAAAGTCGATGGTCTTTGATGATGGAGAGCTGGGGGTGGAAGCTCAATCCAGTTCAAATACAATGCCTAGGTTATAAACACACTGGTTCACATCAGACATTGGCCAGGTTATATCAGTAGGTTACAGGATCATAATTCTTATAGGTATATTAATACAGGTTACCAAGTAGGATATCAGATCATAGCACCTATTACTGCCAGTTGCAGATTTTTTTATCAGTTGGTTACTGTATGACCGTTGAACTCACCATATATTGACAATTAATTGGTACAGATCAGCATCGACAAATAGTCCAGGCTTAGGCTACTTTGGTGATCATTTATTACTTTATTAATATCTACCACCGTACTTATTTTGGCTATTTATATAATACTGTAAGTGCACAACATAGTACTCCAAATATATAATAGTTGGCCAATTGATCCTTCTCTAGTCCAGAGGATACTGAGGCTATTTATAACATCCCAATGCTTGCTGAATGCATGCAATATGCAACTACTTTTTTTATGGAAAGCTGAGGTTGAATGTTTGGAAAGCCCTTCTTTATCCAAAATTATCTTGTGATCCTGAGATGTGTATATAAGGAAAATGCATACTGTAACAGTGCTTAATGTAACACTTAAGCAATATTCAGTCAGTCAAATAAAATAGCAAAGCTTAACAAGAATGAATTTATTTGGTGTAACCAGAAAATATTTTTGGTTTGCAATATCTATTCATTTTACTAAAATTAGACAAATTTTGGACAGTCCAGTATTTAATTCCATTCATGCTTAATTTTTAAAGAACAATTGAAAAATATTGCATGGGAAAACGGGGGAGGAAACAATTGAAAGGAACACATCTCTTTAAACACAAAGAAATTACTTCATTTCTCAGCTAATTATAACCCTGTTAGCTGCTGACAGCAGAATTCCTGCAAAATAAAACATATCTTTACCATTTAAATCTTTTAGCCCCAATTAAGGCCTTTAAAGAAGAAGCTAACTCTTTGTGAGTTAGGATATTCAATTAAGTTAATTAGCATATAGCTGTTTAGGAGATTAATGTTCCAGTGATTAGTAATTGTTTAGGTTGTCCATATGTTGGTGGTCTGCTGTCTGCCTATTAGTCCCAATGGGGAGACATTTGCTTGTGATGTCTTTAACCCACCCACCATGCCATTATCCTCTCTATTATGGACCTCCTCACCATGTCCCCAGTGACAGATGATCATCCCCATTGTTGGCCTCTATTGTGACTGATATAAACTTTATATAAACTAAGGGACTGCAGCAGGTCCTTAATGCTGGTAGGGATAAAGGACACAAGTTAAAACAGCGCCTTTAGATCAAAGCAGCTAAAGAGAACGGGTCTGAGTGAGAATTGGATGACTTAAAAACCCCACTGACAGCTTTGATGACAGACTACAATTCCACCTTGATAAAATAAATAAATGTATCCTCTGACTTGAAGCGTTGTTGTCGGGTTAACTATGGATTCTTTTTTCTGTGGACAGCAATTTCTCAAATTCAAACTTAAATCGCAGCTTTACTTAGGGTATGACATGTTTAAATTGTAAGGCTGCTCCAAAGTAACAATGTTGTTCGTCCAGTTTACATTGCAGAGAGAATTCAGAGCACTGTTAACAATCCTGAAACCACTGCAAGCACAAAGTCAGAACAAATTCATATGAGCCAGCAATGTGAGAAACATGCCCAAGCAAATCACCTTGTGACGTTTCTTTACATAAAGGTGCTATATAAATACAAGTTGTTGTTTCTGTTATAACACATTTCCTATTTTAACTTAATTTCAGTTCGTCCCTGTCATCAAAAAAATAATAAACCTCGCCCCACATTGTCGCACTTATGGGCTAAATAACACTTCTGTTTTTCTTTTCAATTCTATTCTTACTTTTTGGCTGAGCTGCCTACTTCTCACAGCAGTCTTCTCCGATGACTATCTCCAACAAAAGAGCATCTAATCAACTCCCCTTGACAGTCAATGGCTGAAACCTCCACCATGAATATTCCGGGGGCTTACTATTGACCAGAAACTTAACCAGCCCAGCCATATAAATGCTGTGGTTACAAGAGCATGTTAGAGGCTGGGAATCTTGTGGTGAGTAACTCACCACCTGACTGCACCCCACGCCAAAGTCTGTCCATTATCTACAAGGCACAAGTCAGGACTGTGATGGAATACTCTCCACTTGCCTGGATGAGTCCAGTAACACTGACGAAACTGAACACCATCCAGGGCAAAACAGCCCATTTGATATGCCCTCCACTTTAAAAATTTACTCCCCCCACAACTTTTGCACAGTGTGTATCATCAACAAGATTCACAGCAGCAACCCAACAAGCCTCCTTCAACAGCATCTTCCAAACCCATGACCTCTACCACCTAGAAAAACAAGGGCAGCAAATGCATGGGAACATCACCACCATCAAATTCCTCTCAAAGCCACACACCGTCTTGACTTAAACTGTATCGCTGTTCCTTCACTGATGCTGGGTCAAATTCCTAGAACTTGCTCCTTTACAGCACTGGATGTATCTACACTACGGGCAGAATTTTACGCTTGTCGGGCAGGCTCGCTGGGGACGTGCCTTCGAAAAACTTAAGTTGATTAATACTTTAATGGCCTTAATAGGCCATCTAATTGTCGGTGGGCGCGCTGCGATTACCGCGTGTGCCTGCCGACAACTATTGTGTGAGCGCGTGTTGAAATTGGGACGCTTGCCTGACGTCATCGCGTGTCATTTCATGCTCAAACAGGTTAGGCTCACACCCGCCCACCGAGGTGAAAATTCTGCCCTACATGGGTTGCAGCGGTTTAAGAAGGCATCGCTCCACCAGCTTCTCAAGGGCAATTGTAGTTGGGCAATTCAGGCTGGCATTGCCAGCAATGTCCATATTCAACAAATTAATAAAAATAAATATACAAAGGGACTAACATATGTTTTAGACTTGGGCCAGAATTTTCCCCCAGTTGGGGGGTGTTGTGCAGGGGTGGGTGCGAACCCTATTGGCGCTCCCGATCGGGGACATGCCGCCATTTTACGTGGCGGGACAATTAAGACCTGCCCACCGTGATGCTCACCCGGAAGCGCTGAGCACTCCCTGTGCGGGCAGGGGGGGGGATTCCCTGAGTGGTTCCCTGCGCTCTTTCACGCATGTGCGCGTAAGAGCGCAGAGATCTCCCTGGGGCACGGAAGTGCCTCAGGGAGATCCGTTTGACATGTGTAAGTTTAAATAAAGGAAGGAAAAATCTTTTAAACATGTCCCCTCATGTGACACTATCACGTGAGCTGGGACATGTCAAAGAATTAGTGTAAAAATTTTTATTACGTTTTAAAACACTTCATGAAACCTCATCCCACCCGTGGATGAGGCTTCATGAGAAATGTGAAGGCCGCCTGGGCTCTTCGCCTGCCCGCCCGCCAACCTTAAGGTTGGACGGGCAGCTCATTTAATTGAGTTAATGACTATTTAAATGGCCTTAAAAGGCCTTTGACAGTTCGGCGGGTGCGCAACTGAGTCGTCTGTGCGCCTGCCGAACTGACAATCTGAATGACACGTGGTGATGTCAGGATGCATGCCCGATGTCACCGCGCGTCATTTTACGCGTCAGTGAGTGGGCCGCGCCCCCGCTCGCTGACTGGAGAATTCTGCCCTTGGACTTTTTTTGCACTGGAAAATTGGGACGCAGCCCAATTTAACCCCCTTGACTTTCTGATAAGCTGCTATCTTCATGATAGGCCCTGCCAGTTGTGCAGGATCTTGGAAAATTTTTGCCCCAAATTTGCAATGCTTTGCTATGTTTATATTATGATGCATTCCCTGAAGATAACCAGGATATTTAATCAGCAGTGCAGTAATGTAAGCAGAGTGATGTTAGTGAATTTGATGGCATGGGAACTTTATCTTTAGATATTCTTGTGCCATTGATGGCAAACATAAACAATCACTATTTTTTTTTAAGGCTGCCCACATAGCCTGGGTTTTCGATTGTCTGCTTGGGCTTGTCATCTCACACTCACAGACAAAATCAGAATGTCAGAAATTTCAAGTTCTGCATGCCCTCTTGTTTCAGTGTTGCTGCCGATGGTTTGTATTAAATCCCGCAATGTAAATGGGCTGAATTGCAGAACACCAGCAGCTGGTGCAACAGCCTCCAATGAAAGCAGACATGCAACCTTAACATGGATTTACTGTCGACCAAGCATGAGAAATCAACCCCACAGACAGTAGAGTGGGCTCACTTCCAGTAGCAAGACCAACAATTACTGATTGACTTCCAGCATCTCTACTTCTCAAGCCTGTCTGTCCTCTTGACTGAGCTGTGCATCACTCAGAAAGGTTACCACAGAGGTTCCTCTTGTGGCTCATGTAACACGCTTAAAGTTTTTACATCTGCATAAACAATGACATTAAGCTATAGCAGTTAGTGAACCCTGCTCATAAACGGAGAATTACTGCAGCATCAAGCATCTCACATAACATTTTTCATAACATTTTATTCCCGTTTCCCTCCATAGTCCCAGGACATATTGCAACTCCCCACAGGGGACTTGAACATTTAAACTTTCGATGCTGCTACAGTTCATTTGCTGTGTTATTTAATGTATTTTTAATATTCATAATAAAAACCCTGTGTGGTGTGACAAAGGTTAAATATTTTCTGTGTGAAGAGTGCATATATTAGTGACATCACTGCTACCATGGTGCATTAACCTCAAGCATTTTTTTTCGAGGCTGGACCCATGTACAGTAGATGAAATGACTTTTGAAAATAGCCTGCAGCCATAAACATTGCCTGTGCAATGAGCCACATTGTTCAGTAAATAACGTTATCTGGACTTACTTTTGAAGTGGGTTTGTCTTTTAAATGCTGGCTCTTTTTCCTGGCAACCAGCAGAGAAATGCAGAGTCAGTCTTATTTGGGGCTAGTGAGAAACATAATGGGTGGCTAATTATTTTGCCAAAGAGCTCAAGTATCTAAAGATATGGCCAGAATATTGGCAGCGGCGTGCAGGATGACATCAGGCGTGCGACCCGACATCATCGAGCATCATTTTTAGATCTTTCGTTAGCTGGGTGCGTGCCAGAGGTGGCTGCACACCTGCTGAACTGTCAACGGCCTATTAAGGCCATTAGGAAAGTTACTTAGATAATTAACAGTGCTGCCTGTCCAACCTTAAGGTTGGCGGGCAGGCGAAGAGCCCAGGCGGCCTTTGCGTTTTTCAAGAAACCTCATCCATGGCGGGTTGAGGTTTCCTGAAGGTTTAATAAAATCAATAAATAAATTTTGCTACATTGACAAACATGTACCAGCTCATGTGACACTGTAGGGACATGCGTAAATAATTTTTATCTTTCTTTATTAAAAAATTTCAATATGTGCTTAATCTCCCTGAGGTAGCTCCATGCTTCAGGGAGATTGCATGCGCGAAAGACCACAGGCCCCGACTCTCCCTCCTCCCCCTGCCCGCACAGGTAGCGCTGAGCGCTACGGAACGCGTTTTATGCTGGGCGGACGTTAATTTACCCGCCCACGTAAAATGGCGGCACGCAACCGGCGATCGGCTCCGCGCCCACCCCCGCCCGGTCCCATCTGGCCTGCCCGACGTAGGTAAGTTTCTGGCCATTGTTGCCGTACTTATTTTCTTGGGGCGCTAAGTTGAATGAAAATGGTAGAAGTGAACAAACAGATAAGCAAGATCAGGAAATGCTGGAAAAACTCAGCAAGTCTGGCAGCATCTGTGGAGGGAGGAACAGAGTCGACATTTTGAGCCTGTGTGACCCTTGTTCAGAGCTAAAGAGAAGTAGAAATGTGATGGATTTTATATTGTTTAAGAGGGGGTGGAGCAGCTGGAGCAAAATGGAAGGTCAGGGACAAAGAACCTTTTTTAGTCTTTAACACGACCGTTAAGACACCATTAACACTCCCTTTGATTTGTGTTCATGACATCTTTGTCAATGCCTCCTGAGGTCTGACCTATCCCTGACCTTCTGTTGGACATAAGTCAACTCTGACTGCTCCAATCATTATGCTTTTGAAAGGACTAATGAAAGAAGATTTCTTGTTAAGCATTTGCTGATAGCTGTAAAAACCTCCTTAAGGAGAAAAGCATGCAGGATGTTGCAACGTAAATGGAAAGTAAGCCCTGAATTCTCATTCACAAACAACATTGATTGCATGAACAAAAGAGAAGATTATCAGCAAAAACAATTGGAAGATCCATGTAATAAAATGACATCAATAGCACTGGATATATTTTAATCATGTTGTAGTTCTCGTTTAGATTAAGACTCTGAATTTACATTGTTGCATACGAGTGGACGAATGCTTAATAACTAGTCAGATAACCTTCACTCCGCTATTTTGCATCTATAATATATTATAGTTTGGCACTTTAAATATTATAATGGGGATGCATGCTTCATTTGTATTGACTATTTGAATTTAAATCTGGTCAGCTGGGTTTCATGAGCCTCGGGAAACCAGTCAGCTAAACCCAGGCGATCGACTGCTGGATCAGGATGAAATGTCTTTCCGTGTAACTTGTTGGATCCAGCATGCCTTCCTGGTCAATCCCCCACCCACTGATTGGACACCAGCTCCCCTGATCCTTCCAGTCACACACCTTACTCCTCCACTCAAACCTCTCATTTCTCCCCAAGGCCTCTGATCTCCCCTGTCACCGAGGTGCCTGACCTCCCACCAACATCTTGCACTCCCCTCCCCTCTTGAATATCACCTCCCAGATACTGGGATCAGATTCCACCCATCCGACACCAGCCTCTCATCCCCATCGTGGAGACTCCTGGATCGCACCCAGTCCTAAGGCCTCCACCAGTCTGCTCCCTGCTCAAATGGAAGGCAAGCCTGCAAGTCGCCTAGCTTCTAGGTGGGGAAGCTGTTGGTGACATATGTGCTGTGGAGCTAAAACTGCGCAACACATGGGTGAGCTCCAACACCTGGTTTCTCATACTCTCCTTGTGTTATTATAATGATATAATACCTTGGGCCTATTTAGCGTGCAAGACACAGGGCTCGAACTGCCAGTAAGGGATTGGGTAATTTATTATTGGGTAATTTGGGTTCATTTATTAGGACTAGGCACATGAGAACAGTTATACATAGGTAAAAAGCTTGAAGGCACCAGAGTTCTGCTGTGTTCCACTCAAAGCAAAAGTGAAACTAAGGGCAGAATCTTCCCAGATTTGCACTAAGTGTGGTATCGGGCAGGTAAAACAACATTTTACCTGCCAGCCGCAATGGTGGGTTTTCACGCCTTATTGTACCAAACTCACCGCACTACTTATACATTCCCGGGAAACATACCATTTCCATGGCAGGCGGTCTCTCTTTCACCGCCATGCCATCACCTCGTAGCTTCATCACACCGGGCAGCATATTTAAAGTCAAGCTGCGCACACTCATCTCAGCTCTTCCAGCCCAAGACTGCTGCAGGGAAGTTGTCCATGAAAGGCAAAAAGACTGCATCCCACAGTTATAGCGATGCGTTACTGGAACACACTTTGGATGCCATGGAGGCCTGCCGTGATGTCCTTTACCCCTGCTCTGACCACAGGATGGGCAGTGGCATGAACAACCAGGCTTGGGAGGTGGTGGCAGTGGTGGTCAGAGGACAGCCACCCAGAGCCATAAGAGAATGAATGATCTCAGTTCCGCCAGGGTAAGTCACTCTTCTCATCACTCTCAACTCACACACTCACAAACCCATAACACATTCACAGGGATCTCACTCACTGCCAGTTCAAGGGACATCACCATTCATTCTCTCGCACTCAATGTCATTGTCCTCATCCCATTCATGGGATCACTCGCCATCTACACATGCCAGGCATATTTATCATCTGGCCCAGCAGGCATCCTGCTTACACTCTCTCCATCTCTATTCATGTAGGACAAGCTGGCACTCGACATCAGGGAGAGGTCACGGACAGGTGGAGGAATGCCTGAAATCAAGGTCCTCACGGACTTTGAGAACAGAACCATCCAGCTGGCCGGCGACAATCTGGACCAGTCCTGTGCTGACGGTGAGGTCAGTGCTGCTCTACCAAGTGAGGGTCCAGCAGTGTAACATCCATCAGACAACTGTGCTGTGAGTGATGAGTCCTGTTTCACAGGCCGCTGTCATACATTAATAATCTCTCCTTGCTTTCGCAGGCACACCAGGGAAATGGCTGACTTGAGTCCATGACCCAGGGCCTCCAATCAAGCCCAAAGAAACCTCTGAAGAGGAATCTGGAGGCACTCTCCTTGAAGTCCTGTCACAACGCTCATCCACACCCTCCACCAGTGCAGAGACACACATCTCGGTGGGACCTAGCTTTACAGTAGCCGCGGGATCACAATCTGGTGAGCACATTGCACTGTCTGATCCCAGCAGACAATGGCAGGGACTTCGCAGGTCTCCAGCACTCAGAGGACTGCTGGAGGCCAGAAATTTAGGCAACGAGCCTCTGGACACGTCACAGTTGCTGGAGCTGCAAAGACAAGCTCGGGAACATCAGGAAGGAATGTCTGCTGCACTCCTTAGATTGCAAGGCACAATGGAGGATCCCGTCCACATTCAGTCTGAGGCGGTAGTGCTGGAATGTCGAAGCACCGAGGTCAACACTGGCAGGATGGTGGCCACCATGGGGACCTCGGTCCAGGACGTCGCTCCTGCATTGCTGCTCGGGCTAGGCTCCATCAACGGTTTATTTATTTATTTATTTTTGTTCATTAATGAGATTCACTGGCTAGGCCAGCATGAATTTCCCATCCCTAGTTGCCTTTGAGAAGGTGGTGGTGAGCTGCCTTCTTGAACCGCTGCAGTCCCTGTGGTGTAGGTACACCCACAGTGCTTTTAGGGAGGGAGTTCCAGGATTTTGACCCAGCTAAAGTAAAGGAACGGCGATATATTTCAGTCACTTGGAGGGGAACTTCCAGTTGGTGGTATTCCCTTGTGTCTGCGACGCTTGTCCTTCTAGATGGTAGTGGTCGTGAGTTTGGAAGGTGCTGTCGAAGGAGCCTTGGTGAATTCCTGCAATGCATCTTGCAGATGGTACACAATGCTGCTACTGTGCGATGGTGGTGGAGGGACTTAATGTTTGTGGATGTGGTACCAATCAAGTGGGCTGCTTTGTCCTGGATGGAGTCAAGCTTCTTGAGTGTTGTGGGAGTTGCACTCATCCAGGCAAATGAGGAGTATTCCACCACATTCCTGACTTGTGCCTTGTAGATGGTGGACAGGCTTTGGGGAGTCAGGAGATGAGTTACTCGTCACACTATTCCTAGCCTCTAACCTGCTCTTGTAGCCACAGTATTTATATGGCTAGTCCAGTTCAGTTTTTGGTCAACGGTAAGCCCCCAGGATGTTGATAGTGGGGGATTCAGTGATGGTAATGCCATTGAACATCAGGGGGCGATGATTGGGTTCTCTTTTTTTGGAGATGGTCATTGCCTGGCACTTGTGTTGTGCAAATGTTACTTACAACTTATCAGCCCAAGCCTGGATATTGTCCAGGTCTTGCTGCATTTGGAAATGAACGTGCCATAGTTGGCCTCCAACAGTGCATACGTGAGAAGGGTACGGGGTAGCTCGATCTCAGTCCAGCTACCCCTTCTCCTCAAGGAGTCAGCCAGGGGCCCGTGGGCACCCATAGGGAGGAGGATCAACAGGTAGGAGGACCACCTAGGGCCATCCATCCAGGTGACTCCAGGAATGTCCGGCCCATCCAAATCCCCTCTCCCTGTGACCTCAGCAGCTCCAGCTCCACAGGACGAGGAGGGTGCTGCTGCCACACAGCAGGACCCCGAAAGCAGGCTGGGGCCATCTAGGCCTCGACCCTCCAGAAGACACCCGCCAAGGTCATGACAGACAGAGTGCAGCAGTCAGCAGGCTCCCCCCACCTCCGCTGTGGATGTCGGGGAGCAACAAGGTGTAGCAGCAGGGTTAGAAAAGTTAAGAAGATGTAATTGCACAGCCTGGGCACGGGTGTTGATCACTTGTACATACTGTTCACGATTATCAATAAACTTCCAAGAATGTCTCCCTGCCTATGGCTCCTTGTACTGAAGAGCAGTGTTCATGTCACTCAGATGTGAAACCTTCCTGCACAAGATAAAAGCAGGTGTCTCAGTCCAGGGCCTCTTCCCTGTGTTCTGTGCAACCTTCAGACCAAAGTGATGGTCTGGCCTCACACTCCCTGGACACATTACTGATGTCTGCACCTCAACGGTGCTTGTCATTGCTGCCAGAATTTAGTTGGCAGGTGTCACAGAGTTCCATCATTGTCTCCATGTGCTATCAGCACCTTTAAAGTGGGGCTGACCCCCATCTCTTCAGCATCTGTCACCAGTGACGCTGTGCTCCTGAAGGGCTCAGGTGCTGAAGGAGGAAAAAGACCAGATGCTTTTAAAAGTTCATGGCTGCGTCTCTATGAAATGACCCTGATCACAGAGCGCAAGCGAGCTGCCCTCGGCCAGACAGGAGTCAGACATTCTCAGCGACTATGTGAAGATCTATGGAGTGTCCTCACTACATGTTGTCATCATCCTCCTGCAACGGAGCCTCCACTGCACCTCCATGACAGGGGCATTATCATAGAGGGTATGTGCGTTGCCATAAGCCAGACTGGAGTCAAACATTCGCAGGTCACAGAATCACAGAATCACACAGTGCAGAAGAGGCACTTCGGCCCATCGAGTCTGCACTGACACGTGATAAACACCTCACCTGCCTACCTAATCCCATTTACCAGTACTTGGCCCATAGCCTTGAATGTTATGATGTGCCAAGTGCTCATCCAGGTATTTTTTAAAGGATGTGAGGCAACCCGCCTCCACCACCCTCCCAGGCAGTGCATTCCAGACCGTCATCACCCTCTGGGGAAAAAAAGTCTTTCCTCACATTCCCCTCTAAACCTCCTGCCCCTCACCTTGAACTTCTGTCCCCTCATGTCTGACCCTTCAACTAAGGGGAACAGCTGCTCCCTATCCACCCTGTCCATGCCCCTCATAATCTTGTACACCTTGATCAGGTCGCCCCTCAGTCTTCTCTGCTCCAACGAAAACAACCCAAGTCTATCCAACCTCTCTTTATAACTTAAATGTTTCCTCCCAGGCAATATCCTGGTGAATCTCCTCTGCACCCCCTCCAGTGCAATCACATCCTTACTATAATGTGGCAACCAGAACTGCACACAGTACTCCAGCTGTGGCCTCACCAAGGTTCTATACAACTCCAATGCCTATGCCTTGATTGATAAAGGCAAGTGCCCCATTTTTAGTTAAAGTCTTGTTCTCTTGCTTTTGTCAGTTTGTAGTTTGGCATGAATGTATAGTAGGCAGTTGACATTGGTATAAATACCCAATGTTACTGTAATGACTTGACGTACTTGACAGGTTTCACCACCCCACTAACATGCCCCTCCGCCTTCAGAGATCTATGGACACACATGCCAAGGTCCCTTTGTTCCTCAGAACTTCCTAGTGTCATGCCGTTCATTGAATACTTCCTTGTCAAATTACTCCTTCCAAAATGTATCACCTCACACTTTTCAGGGTCAAATTCCATCTACCACTTATCTGCCCATTTGACCATCCTGTCTATATCTTCCTGTAGCCCAAGATACTCAACCTCACTGTTAACCACCCGGCCAATCTTTGTGTCATCCGCAAACTTACTAATCCTACCCCCACATAGTCATCTATGTTGTTTATATAAATGACAAATAATAGGGGACCCAGCACAGATCCCTGTGGTACGCCACTGGACACTGACTTCCAGTCACTAAAGCAGCCTTCTGTCATCACCCTCTGCCTCCTACAACTAAGCCAATTTTGAATCCACCTTATCAAGTTACCCTGTATCCCATGTGCATTTGCCTTCTTTATAAGTCTCCCATGTGGGCCCTTGTCAAAGGCTTTGCTGAAATCCATATGAACTACATCAACTGCACTACCCTTATCTATACACCTGGTCACCTCCTCAAAAAATTCAGTCAAATTTGTTAAGCATGACCTCCCTCTGACAAAGCCATGCTGACTATCCCTGATCGAACCTTGCCTCTCCAGGTGAAGATAGCTACTCTCCTTCAGCATTTTCTCCAATAGTTTCCCTACCACTGACGTGAGACTCACTGGTCTGTAGTTCCCTGGCTTATCTCTACAACCCTTCTTAGATAGCGGAACCACATTAGCTGTTCTCCAGTCCTCTGTCATCTCCCCCGTGAACAGTGAGGAATTAAAAATTTGGGTCAGAGCCCCTGCGATCTCCTCCCTTGCTTCCCTCAGCAGTCTGGGACACAAATCATCCTGACCTGGAGATTTGTCCACTTTTAAGCCTGCCAACACCTCCAATACCTTGTCACTCCCTATATCAATTTTCTCAAGAACTTCACAGTCCCTCTCCCTGAGTTCGATATCTTCATCCTCATTCTCTTGGGTGAAGACAGATGTGAAATATTCATTCAACATTCTAGCGATGTCATCTGGTTCCATCCATAGATTGTCCCCTTGGTCCCTAATGGGCCCTACTCCTTCCCTGGTTATCCTCTTCTGATTGATATGCTTATAGAATATCTTGGGATTTTCCCTACTTTTACCAGCCAGAGCTTTCCCATATCCCCTATTCACTCTCGTAATTGATTTCTTGCTCCATCCTGCACTTTCTGTACTCCACTAATGCCTCCACTGATTTGCTTCCCTTGTACCTGCTAAAAGCCTCTCTTTTCCTTCTCATCGTAACCTGAATATCTCTGGTCATCCATGGTTCTCCGTGCTTGTTACTCCTTCCTATCAACCTGGAGGGAACATGTTGAGCCTGTACCCTCCCCATTTCGTTTTTGAACGCCCCCCACTGCTCTTCTGTAGATTTCCCCACAAGTAGCTGTTCCCAGTCTACCTTGGCCAGATCCTGCCTTATTTTACTAAAATCCGCTCACCCCCAATCCAAAACAAATGTGATGTGAGGATCTATGGGGTCTCCTCACTGCATGTTGTCAACATCCTCCACGCAGCTATGAGGGCCGACCGAGCACGCCTCCCTTGTCTGGCCAGTGCGAGGACCTCATCACCATCACCGCTGCCTTTGAGGACCTCCTCACCCTGGTCCCCATCGGCATCTTCCTCATCGGAGGAGACCTCCAGCTCCTCCTGAGCCAGCTTCCCTCTCCGTTGCAGCACTGGGTTGTAAAGGGCACAACAGGCAATAACGACGTGTGACACCCTCTGTGGACTATATTGCAGGGCTCCACCAGACCATTCCAGGCACTGGAGCCTCATTTTAGCATCCTGATGGGTCTGCTCCACCAAGTTGCGAGCTGCAGCATGAGCCTCATTATAGCATCGCTCTGCTGCAGTCTGAGGCTGCCGCATGGGTGTCCTCAGCCACGGCCTCTGTGGGTAGCCCTTGTCCCCGAGGAGCCATCTCAGCAGCTTCTGCGGACCCTGGAAAACGTCAGGGATCTGTAACCGACTGAGGACGTGGAAGTTGTGCACAATCCTTGGAAACTGTGCATAGACCTGCTGGATGTGCTTCTGGTGGTTGTGCACCAGCAGCACATTCAGTAATGGAAGCCCTTGCGATTGATATAGTTGACTGCGTGTTGTGATGGAGATCTGAGCACCCCCACGTGAGTGTAGTCAATGGAACCCTGCACCTGTGGGAAACCTGAGATCTGGGTGAATCCAATCTCTCTTGCATCCTGGCTGTCCTGGTCCTGGGCGAAATGCACAAAGTTGTGTACCCACTTGAAGATGGCATCCGTGACCTCATGGATGCATTTGTGGGTGGAGGTTTGTGAGATTCCACAGAGGTCACCTGTGGTGCCCTGAAAGGAGCCACTGGCATGGAAATTGAGCGTCGTGGTCACTTTCACAGCCACTGGCAATGGATGCCCTCCATGTCCCTGTCGCACCAAATCCTGCAGCAGGTGGCCAATGTGACCAACCTGTTCCCTAGACATGTGCAGTCTTTGGTGACGCTGGTTCTCGGCTGTCTGCAGGAATGACAAGTGCCATCTGTAGACCCTGGGTCTAAGTAGGCACTGAACAGTGACGGCTCGCTGTAGCTCTTCATCGGCATGTGCGGGAACCCCAGCTGCCCCTTCTTCTTAAGGGTGCTGCTCCTCCCTCTCTGCAGCCAGGTGCCTTGGTCGCTCCCTTCTCCATCGTCTCTGCTCTCTGTACGCCATGAGGCTTACAGATAGTTCACCAGGGTCCATGATCCTGATGTACTCCTCCTACAGAATGAAAGTGTTGGCATGGGTGTACTAAGAACCTGTCCTGGTTAAGTCTGAATGCCTCTTAACCCATCCCGCAGAGTGCTGGCCACCACTTGGATGGCTAGAGTTTAGTGCGCTGCATGGCTGCCTGAAACCCCACTCACCTCTGCCCCACTCCATCCGACCGTTTGGCAGCAGCTTTGCCCATTGGACTGCATGCTGTGCTCTCAGCTCAGGTAATAGTCATTCTCCTAACCTGTGCTGCAAGGCTGCACTGTTAGCTTGAACTGGTCCAAACCGGGATGATAACATTGCAAGGGGCTGTAAGCGCCTCCACCAGTGACTGCTCCATGGCCAACTTTAGCAAGGAGATTGTGCACTTCGTACAGTCATCCAACTGTTCTGCAGTCCACTAAAATGCTTATTACTTTGCAGTCTGCGCTTGAGGGGTGAAAATCTCAGGAACATTTGGTGGCACTCATTGCTTGAGTGGGCAGATAAGTCAGAAGCTCGACTCCAATCATATCAATGTGGCTGCGCCTGAACTGTCTCAGCTGCAGAGGAATGGTCACTTTCTACAGGTTTCCCGCATGCGTGGCCGCTGCCCTCAACCACCCTACCCCCACCCTGAATGCTCGTGCGCTACATTCAAATGCAGGGTAGCCCTAACACCCCCATCCTGTCACCTCAACCACTTGGCTGCTCTTGGCCCCCCCCCAACCGTCAAGTCACCTCAACCGCAGGGCTCCCCTTGCCTACCACCCCCACTAAGTCACTTTGACTGCAGGACTGCCCTTGTCCACCACTACCACCCCCCAAGTCACCTCAACCGCAGGGCTACCCTTGCCCACCACCCCCCTGCCCAAAGCGCCCCAGCTTGAAGCCCAACAGGCAGCCCTAGTAAGCGCTGCGCAATGTTATTGTGCACTCACCTCTGAGTTCCCCTCAAAGTGCAGCTAACCAAGTGCACACCTTTTGTAAGCTGTTGTGAAACATTGACATGCTTCTCCGCCGACATGGGTGGACGTTTCAGTGGGAGGGGGGATGATTCCAGCGAGCAGGCCTAATAATGATATGCAGATGTATTACAATGAGGTTCCTAATGTCAAATGGTGGGAAACACGGCCCGCCATTGGCGGGCTAAGTGGAGGATTGCCAAACTGGTTTCATGTCATCGTGAAACCGATTGCGCCATATTGTCTGCTGACGCCACCGAGCATGCCCGACGCCGGCAGGCACGGAAAATCCCAGCCTAAGACCGGATCACATGACACATTTCCCTTCTAGTGATGTCATGTTGATACCTCTTGAATGCTACTGTCATGCCCTCTCTCAGCAGCTCAGATAATTTAAAAACTACCCCCCACCTCTTGCTCTCATGGCGTTGTTGCCTACTTATCTTCCCAGCCTAGTTGGAGCAATACATAATATGTCATTCGAATGTGGAAAGCCTAATTGTATCCCTGTGTGAGTAAATACTTAGAAAAATATATGTGCTCCAAATTGTTTGTTGTAATTTGCCTTGTTTTCAGGCCTGCTTGTTCCAACAGGCGATTAAGTGGATGGGCCACAGTCCACAATAAAGTGCGGTGTACATTGTCTGTGGAACTTGTTCTTCTGCCTTTCTACTGTGCTCAATACCACACAGTGAATTTACTAACTGAGAGACTGGCAAGCTTTGCTCTCATGTTCTTATCGCCTTTTAATAGATGCAGAGTGACATTAGCACACTGGGAATGATAGTTTTCTGTGGCAGGATCTGAAGGGCATAGCTTTAAAGTGAGTATAAATTACAACATTCAGTGTTCGATTCGGATGCTGCAAAGCTAAAGTAATTGAGGCTCTGCCCACCCTCCCAGGCTTCTCTAATAAGTTTGAGCACAAAGAGATGTTACCAATTAAGGCTCAGACTACATAGCAAAAATCAAACTGGGCTTCATACAGAAAAAAAACCCTGCACATATGATAAGATTTTTGGAATTCCACACATAGTGGGATCTATAAGACAGTGCATTTCCATCCTGTCACAGAGGGAAAATCTTTTCTATTTGCTATTAGTGGTATTTTGAGGCCTTATAGGTTCACTGATAGCACAGACATTGATGCCATAATAGTGCCAATCACCTGGTCCACCGGGACTCATTCTGCTTCTTACAAGGATCAGGTCATCAATTGCAGATTGACTGAGGCCAGGGGGCAAAATTCTTCTTTTCAGGAGGACAGATTCTGCGTGTGTGGCATAGCCTAAGAGGGAGACTTGGCCTGAGAACCACGTTTTCAAGAGCCTAACAGAACAATTGAAATATTCCAGGTTCCTTCCCTCCTTTTTCTTGAATCCGAAGATGCTCAAGTATACGTTTTCATTTTGAGGCAAAAATGGGATAACTCTGAGGGCTATTTTCAGACTGTTGAAGTATTTTAACAAAATAGACAGGTTTGAGGCAGTAACTGTATTTGGTTAATGAATAGCGATTGTGCTACATTTCAGGGTTAGTGGTGGCTGATGGGGAGATCGTATCAATTTACAACCATAGTGAGCAGGTTCTGAGCCACTTTACCGTTGCAAATGGCAACATAGTGCAGTGGGGACAGCAATGGTGGAAAATGAACAGGTCAGCAAAATGGAGGAACATATTTAAGTAAAAGGAAAATTTGCTTGTTGGCTGAACAGTACAAAAGTAAAAGGAGCGCAATTCCTTTTGCCACAAAAACCTTGTCATCAAAATTCAAGTCAACTGGCTGGATGGTAAGGAAATTTCTCTCAGCAAAAAGGACAACTTGCATTTATTTATGCCTACCGAACACCTCAAAGCACTTCACAGCCAGTGAAGCACTTTTGAATTGTAGCTACTATTATAATGTAGGAAACACTGCACCCAATTCATGCACAGCAAACTCTCAGAAACAGCAAAGTGATAATGACCAGATAATTTGTTTTTTGTGATGTTGATTGAGGGATAAATATTGGTTGTGACGCCAAGGAAAACCCCCCTGCTCTTTATCAAAATAAGCATCTTTTATGGCCACCAGAGTGGGCAGGTAAGGCCTAGATTTAATGCCTTATCTGAAGGACAGCACTTCCAACAGTGCAGCACTCCATTAATACTGTGCTGGAGTGTCAACCTAGATTTTTATGCTGAAGTCCTGGAGAGGGATTTGAACCCAGGGCCTTGTGAAAACCGACAGGGGCTGCAATAGAAAGCAGAATTGGGTGGGGTGGAAAATGAATGGCCAATCTATTCTGTCAGTTTCCTATTGGGCAAGTTAGGTTAAAATTGCACTTATGGATTAAAGTTGCCTGCACCTTTGTGAACAATTTGTAGGGTTGATTGGCGAATCTAGTGCTTTTTCTTTACTTATTAATATATTTGGTGATTTTCCTTTGAAGGTGAACCAGGCAAAGGATATTAGACAAAAGCAAAATACTGAAGATGCTGGAAATCTGAAAGAAAAACAGAAAATGCTGCAAAAACACAGCAGGTCTGGCAGCATCTATGGAGAAAGAAACAGAATTAATGTCTTGAGTCCATATGACCAGAATTAAAGAGAGGTAGAAATGTTATGGATTTTATACTGTTTAAGGGGCCGTAGAGCAGGCGGAGCAAGATGGAAGGTCAGGGGTAGGTGGGAGCTAAGGAGAAATGAACAAATATGTCATGGACACAAGACAAAAGGATTGTTACTGGCAGTGTTAAAGACTAACAAAGGCGCTGATAGTGGCATAAAGGTAAGATATCAGAATGTGCTAATAGCAGAACAAAGGTCAGTGCTCTGTGAAAGCAAAATGTAAGAACATGTGACAAATGAGCTTGTGGGTGGGGGAGGGGTGTGGCACGGAGATGGGGAAAAAATTGGGTTAAAAAAGGGGTCAAGATGGAAGAGAGAGAGTTCATGGTCTGAAGTTGTTGAACTCAAAGTTAAGTCTGGAAGGCTGTAATGTACTTAATCAGAAGGTGAGGTGCTGTTCCTCCAGTTTGCGTTGGCCTTCACTGGAATATTGCAGCAGGTCAAGGATGGACATGTGGGCATGAGAACAAGATGGTAAGTTGAAATGGCAAGGAACATGGAGGTCTGGGTCATGCTTGCGGACTGAGTGAATGTGTTCCGCAAAGTGGTCACCCAGTCTGCGTTTGGTCTCCTAATGTAGAGGAGACCGCGTTGGGAGCAGCGAATACAGCAGACCAAATTGAAGGAGATGCAAGTGAAGCACTGCTTCACCTGAAAGGAATGTTTGGGCCCGTGGATGGTAAGGAGGGAGGAGGTAAAGGGGCAGGTGTTGCACCTTCTGCAATTGCATGGGAAGGCGCCCAGTGAAGGGGATGAGGTGTTGGGGGTGATAGAGGAATGGACCATGGTGTCCCGGAGGGAACAGTCCCTGTGGAATTCTGACTGAGGGCTGAGGAGAAGATGTGTTTGGTGGTGGCCTCATGCTGGAGTTGGCAGAAAAGGCGGAGGATGATCCTTTGAATGCAGAGGCTGGTGGGGTGAAAAGTGAGGACAAAGGGGATCCTATCATGGTTCTGAGAGGAAGGCGAAGGGGTGAGAGCAGAGGTGTGGGAGATGGGTCAGATATGTTTGAGGGCCCTGTCAACCACAGTAGGGGGGAACCCTTGGTTTAGAAAAAAGGAAGACATGTCAGAACCGCTGTTTTGGAAGATAGCATCAGATGTGATGGAGGCGAAGGACCTGGGAGAATGTGCTGGAGTCTTTACAGGAAGCAGGGTTTGAGGAGCTGTAGTTGAGGTAGCTGTGGGAGTCGGTGGAATTGTAATGAATACTGCAATGCTGAACATCTAAACATCTGAAACAAAAGCAGAAAATGCTGGAAACACCCAGCTGGTCTGTGGAGAGAGAAACAGGTCGCAGGCTGATGAGCTTCCATCACAACTGGTAAGAATACCTGCCCTGGAGAAGACACAGTTTCACTTTTGGAAACTAGTGTCAGGAACAAGCTCCCCCACATTAGGCATAGCTTCAGGTTCAGAGCAATACTTTTTGCCCTTTGCCTCAAAAAATACACCTTGACTCAAAAGATCTGCAAAACCTACAAATATGGAAGTGCTGTCTTTCAGATGAGACTTTAAAACAAGGCCCAGTCTCCCTCTCAGATGGATTTAAGTGATCCCATGGCACTATTTCGAAGAAGACCTGGGGAGTTTTTCCTGGTGTCCCATTGTAATCAACACCACAAAAACAACAGATTAACTGGTCATTATCGTATTGCTGTTTGTGGGAGCTTGCTGTGCGCAAAATGGTTGACTATACTTCCAAAATATTT
The DNA here is from genome assembly GCF_964194155.1 of Cetorhinus maximus. Classification (NCBI taxonomy): domain Eukaryota; kingdom Metazoa; phylum Chordata; class Chondrichthyes; order Lamniformes; family Cetorhinidae; genus Cetorhinus; species Cetorhinus maximus. Next base: position 128,342,456 of record NC_135883.1, read on the forward strand.
CATTAGCTTTAAAATACTTTGGGTCATCCCAAGGTTGTGAAAATTATGATTTCAATGTAAGAGATCTTGATTACAGGATTGTGAAAGTTCTACTTCAATAACACCCTGTTATTCCTTACATCTGCCTGGGAGAATCCAAGTCTATGTGTTGTTTTTCAGTGATGGTGCTACATCGCCACATGATTTCTATTGTGAAACAGGCTCCAGCTCTGAGGAAAAGGCAGTAACTGGTGCCTCTGGAGTTGCTGTTGGAAACCATCAGTTTAGGTGCTGGCTGTTGCCTCTGGTTTCCGATATGTCACTGCATTATTTTATCAAGCACTGATGTATAATAAATGGGGTATCAAGTTATGTTGGGATGTTTTGGCATATGGCAAGTTTGTATTGGACTTCACTTACTTAGCGTGTTGATTGCAACTGCCTAGGATATAATGGGTATAATAATACATTTATTTGTGGGATTCATCCCAGTGCAATGCCTTGAAGGTGGTTTTCTCACATTTTAAAGCAAAACTCAGGAAAAGCCATTTTATTTGTTTTTAACTTGACAACAATGGCCTGAATTTTGTGCACGATCGCCGGGCCCGGAAGCGGACGGGAAACAGTCCCCCGACCGCGATTGGCCCCCCGACTGCAATTTCACGCTGGCTGGCGTGCGAAATGCGTCCTGAGAAAGGCTCAGCACTGCCGGTGGGGGCGGGAAGAGGGCGGGCGCTGAAGTCACTACGGGTGCTGGTGAGCGCTTCCAGTGAGCTCCCTGAAGGCAGACAGTGAGCTGCAGACCTCCAAATAATAAAATAAAGCACCAAAAAGCTGCAAAAATGTCTGTGCAGCACAATCAAGCACCTGAAAGCATACCTCATAAAAATGCTGTCCCCTGGTATTTCTTTTTATTTTAGATTTTAACAGGGATTTCATCCAGCCCTTGGATGAGGTTTCATCAAAAATGCACCGTCCGCCAATCGTGAGGTTGGACGGGCCATGAAAAATCGCTGATAATTGCTCTGTGAATGAGCTTGATTGCCTACTTAAATTGTCGGTGGGCGCTCTTCCGACTGCTGTGCGCACCTGCCGAGTGTAACATCACGCAAGTACGCAATGACGTCGGGACGTTCGTCCTACGTTATCTTGCGCGATTTTACGCCCGTTCGGGTCGGGCACGCGCCCACCCGCGGGATGTAAAATCCTGGCCAAATGTGTAGGATTATTTCTGTTTAATCGCAAAAGCAAGTTCCTAATGATCTTTTCCAAATTCTCTCCACCTCTGAAACTGAATTAAATATAGCAGGTGTAGCACACGCCTTACAAATGGCCTATATTTATTTCCTGGCTTGAACACAAGATTCAGGAGCAGGAGCAGGAGCAGGCCATTTGGCCCTTCGAGCATGTTCTGCCATTTGATAAGATCATGGCTGATCCGATTGCAGCCTCAACTCCACTTTCCTGTTTACCCCCTGTAGAAGAAAGGGTTAACATCAGAAGCTTATATGATGCTGATGTTATAATGATGTCAGGTAACATGACTGAGAAGTAAGAGAGGTCTGGAAGGAGGGGAAGCTCCAACCTCATGCAGAGATCCAAATACGCCATAAATAAACAGTAATGGAAGAAACTACAGACTTGAGCAGCATACTTTGGGCGACTAGACAATCCCTAAAACCCCTGTCTAGGCCCTTACCTCACAATGAAACCCCTCCATAACTCTTGATTCCCTTGCCCATCAAAAATTTATCTTACTCAGTCTTAAATATATTCAATGACCCAGACTCCACTGCTCTCCGGGGAAGAGAATTGCACAGACCTCCAAGAGAAAAAAATTCTCCTCATCTCAGGTTTAAATGGGAGATCCCTAATTTTAAAACTGCACCCCCTATTCTAAACTCACCCGCAAAGGGAGACATCCTTTCAGCATCCAACCTATCAAGTCCCCTCAGGATCATCCATGTTTCAATAAGATCACCTTTCACTCTTCTAAACTCCAATGGGTATAGGCCCAACATGCTCAGACTTTCCTCATAAGCCAACTCCTCATCCCAGGAATCAGTGAAGTGAACTTTCGCTGAACTTCTTCTAATGCAATTTTTAAAAAAAATATTCATTTATGGGATGAGAGTGCCACTGGTTAGGCCAGCATTTATTGCCCATTCCCACTTGCCCTTGAGTCTTATTTTTTTAAGTAAAGAAACCAAACTGGGCACAGTACTCCAGATGCAGGCTCACTTAAGCCCTTTACAGTTGCAGCAACACTTCCCCAATTTTACATTTGATTCCTCTTGCGAGAAACATCAACATTCCTTTTGTCTTCCTATTCTCATTTACTGTACCTGCACACTAACTTTTTGTGACTCATGTACCAGGACACCCAAATCCCTCTGTGGCTCAGCCTGGCCTCTTTAACCAAGGTCCACTCTGCTCTTTTGCTGGAGATATCGCAGCAGTGTCCCTTCTCAAATAGCCCCTGAACGACACACCTCCCTGCACAGGTGAGACTCTGCTGTGAAAGTAGGATCGACTGAGAGCTGCTTCCACTGACTCCTGAAACCCCCTGGTGGAAGATTTTGGACAAAAATCTGCCCGAATGCTGTGCTTTACGGAAAATTCCGTTTAACTCGGTGTAGTTCTGCAAGTGTCTTATTGAAGGGTCATAAAAAAACAATAACTACACTTTCAAAATTTCTGATGATTGCTTTCCACTATTATTCTGTGTGCATCTTTTCTAAATGAATTTATATTAAGGAAAGTTCTTTCAGGATTTTTTTTAGCCTACAGCTTCCCTGAAAAGTCTGCAACCTCTTCCCTACCATTTGGGGCAGAATTTTGAGGTCGGCGGGCAGGTGCAGTTGGTGGGACCGGGAACAGCCAGGAAATGGCCCACTGCCCGTGATCGGCCCCCGCCGCGATTTCATGCTGGGCGGGCCAATTAAGGCACCCCCCCTCCAGTGTGGAGCGTGGCTCTTCACTGGTCAAGAAGGGCTGAGCAGGGGCCTGTCAGCCACCGGGTCCAATGGCAATCTGGCGGCTGGTTAAAAACGGCCCAGGCAGCCCCAGAAAGGCCGCCATGGACGGAGGGATGTCTGTTCTGTGTTGTATTGATGGAGTCGAGTGTGGCTGGAGATGCCAGGCCGGGCCGGGGTTTCGGGGGGAAGGTCAGATGGGCACTTGGCCCCTCGCTTTTTTGGATGAGTGCCTCGTGGCCCACCTGGAGGAGGTGGCTGCAGGGGGGACACCCTTGCCCCAGAGATGGGAGGAGGAGGAGGCCACTGCACAAAGAGGGCATGGGGGGAGGTTGCAGCGCTGGTTAGCAGTGTGTGGTGCGGCGCACATTGGTGCAGTGCTGGAAGTGGTTCAATGACCTGCTGTGCTCAGGAAGGGTGAGTATCATGTTGGCATGGATCAGTGTGCAGAAGTATTAAGGTGTGGCCGTTCCCCCCTCCCGTGGACCTCAGCGGTGCTAGAGGCTGAGTGCCAACTGTCAGTGACGCCGGAGCTGGCCAGGAGGGTGAGCCCTGGCTGCTTGGACTGAGTGCCTTGCGGCTCGAGGGCCACAATTCGGATGTGCCCTGAAGGTGTTCCTCAGCTGGGGTTGGCCAGGCTGCAATGGTGCTTCAGGTAGAGAGTGGACTAATCAATGCTCCTCTGTCCTTTCAGGAGAACACAAGCCATAACCAAGCAGTGAGGCCACGTACAGGTGGAGGCCCACCCAGCTGCTGCTCATCAGGTTTGAGAAGGACGCCCTAGAGCTCAAGAGCTGGCACGCTTCCCGTGCAACTGCACGTGGAGAGGCGGGGGGTGCCAGACGAAGGTAAGAGCGCAGTATGCAAAGATGACAGTTTCGGATTGTACAACCATTCTAGTGCAGTTTCTTCATTGACGGGAGCCTCGAATCTGGAGTCCCCATTGATCATTGAAAGAAATAGCACCATGAAGCAAATTTCCAATGTCTCACCAGGGTGCCAGGCATGCACAGTGACAGTGTGATGACTTTAATGACAAATCCTTGTTCTCCCTTTCAGTTTCGCCAGCACGCACTTGCTCTCTGGACCCCAAAGGGCCACCCCTGACACCAGAAGACCACCGGGCTTCACTTGTACCTGTGTCACACCCGCTCTCTGAAGCAGGCAGCAGCGCAAATACCAGCACCTCGGTGGGCATTAGATTGGGAGCTAGGATGTCGGTGCACATTGGTGAGAGCACTTCACCTCGCTTGAGGTGCGGGCAGAGGCAGAGAGTGCCCAGGGCACTGGCAGTCGGAGTACTGCTGGGGACCAGGGCAATGCTCAGTCGAAGACAGATGATGAGACTATGGAGTCGTCCATTAGGCGGCAGATGCCGGATGTCCAGTGGGAAATGTGGGAGGATCTGGCAGAGATCCATGAGGGTCTGCCTGTCATGGTCTCTATTGTGGAGGTGTCCATGCGGAGAGTGAGCACTGCTTTGACCCTCATGGCCGAGAGAAATGCTTCCTCCATTGAGAGAGTGGCAACTCTCATGGAAAGGCAGCTCCAGGGACAGAATCAGGGGTTCCTGGGGTTGTTCTCATACCTGCAAGCCCTCACACAGGCTCTGAGCTCAGGTGGTCAGTGTCAGTGTGGGAGATGGATGACACACCCAGTATTGCAGCTAGGTGCCCGCCCATCCATGGTGAGCAGGGAGGTCCAGAGTGACCTCATGTTGGCGCATGCGCTGCTTGTTGTCTCTGTGGGCTCCTCTCAGGGCACTCTGGATGACGGCAGCTGCCCCTCTGCCAGTGACCATGGCATCTTATGAAGCTGCGATGACTGGGGAGATGCACCATGGCACTGGCTGCTCCCTCCCAGGCGGGGCCAGCACAGGCTCCACTGGCCAGAGGATGACCACCAAGGACATCAAGGCCAACAAGACACCAGAGTCAGCAGGCTGTCTCCAATGCCAGTGCTAGCGAGGGGGTGTGGGGGGAAGTACCTAGACGTAGCACACGGAAATGAAAGTTAAAGGCACTAAGAGCACAAGAGGGACAGTTCATGGGTGATTTTCTGTTCATTTACGTTTGGTTTATATGTCTGCTGGTATGGATATCAACACCAGTAATTGTAATGTCCTAATGATTTCAATGTGATGATAACATTAAATTTGCTTTGGTTCTGATGGCCTGAGTATGCTTCACCTTTTTTCTTTCTGGTGTAGGGTACACCGGTATGTAATGCTGGACATGAGTAGCTGGATACTTTATTGCACAGACATTGAGCGGACTTTGGGTACAAATGAAAGGGTCATTTCAGACATCCGGAATGGAGGCGGCAGCCCTTGCGTGAGGTTAAAGCTGATCTTTGGCAGCTTAACTGAAGGAGTGTTGGATCCCTGGTGTCCCTGCCTCCCTGGAGGTTACCGATGTCTGTCTCTCTGTCCTCAGCATTCTCCTCACTGTGCTCCTCTTCTGACTCACTACTGGATTCATCATCTGTGGCCTGTGCAGCTGCGTCAAGATCCTCTTCCTTCACTGGGAACTCCCTTGCCAGTGCCAGATTGTAGAGAGTGCAGCATGCAACCATTATCAGTGACATCAGCTCCGGGTGAATGGTCCAGGCATTGGAAGTGCATCTTGAGAACACCTATGGAGGCATGACTCCTATTGTAACGCTGCTGTGCCTCTGTTCTTGGGTGGCCAAGAGGTGTCAGGAGCCACCTTTTCAACAGATAGCCCTTGTCACCCAGCAGCCATCCATCCAGTCGGGCTGGAGCACTGAAGAGCCCTGGAATCTGTGAGTGTCGGAGGATGTAGGCATCATGGGAGCTGCCTGGATACCTTGCACAGACTTGTAGAATCAGCATCCTGTGATCACACACTATCTGCACATTCATGGGGTGGAAGTCCTTCCTGTTGATGAAGGCACTGGGCTCACCTGTTGGCGCCTTGATGGCCACATAAGTGTAGTTGATGGCACCCTGGATGCGGGGGAACCCGGCGATCGCTGCAAAGCCTCTGGCTCGCTCAGCCTGGCTGGCCTCGTTCATACGGAAATGAAGGAAAGTAAATACCCGCCTGAACAGAGCTTCTGTCACCAGCTGGATGCAACTATGGGCAGCTGGTTGGGAGAATCTACACAGATTCCCCCACTGACCCCTGGAAAGAGCCGGAGGCATAAAGGCCGCTGTGACCTTCAGAGCCACAGGCACGAGGTGTCCACCCACACAGTCGGAGCTGATCTCAGGCGCAGTCATCTGACAAATGGTGGTCACTGTCTCCCTTGAGAGGTGGAGCCTCCTTCGGCATTGCACCTCAGACATACTGAGGTAGCTGCATTGCCGCCTGCAAACCCTGGCAGCAGGATAGTGGTGTCTTCTGTGGCCCCTTCCGCCTTGGGCTACCTGCTGGACCTACTCCCCTTATGCCTACACCTCCCCTCCCCCAGGTTGCTTCCCTAGAAGCTGCATTGGGACACCTGACCCCCTCTCCCTTCTGCCCCTCTCTTCCTCCTCTGAGGTGGTGCCCCCAGCAGAGACCACAATCTCCATTACCAGGGTAACGGAAGGCTGTCTGAAACCTGGAAGGGTCCACATGGTCTGAATCCTCCGGGGGCCTTGGAGACACCACGGAGACCTGGAAGGAAGCCTGGAAATGCTAACAATGAAACCCCGAACAGAGATGAAGCTGCCAAATACCAGTAAGTCACCAGCAGCAAACTATGTACCAAACCCCCCACTACTGACACTGGCAATGCTGCCCACCCATTTTATCCCGCCCATGGATGAGGTCTTTGAAATTGTCGGCTGGCCGTCTACCCATTTTGCCTGTGCGATGAGCGCGAAATCGCATGGGCAATGAAAAATCGTCATCAATTGGCTTTGTAATGGCCTTAAGTGACCTCTTAATGGTTGGAGCAGCTCTGGCACCCGCTTGTGCCCGCCAATCGAAATATTGCGTGAGTGCGCGATGACGTCGGGACATCAGCTCACGCTATTTTACGCCCAATCCGGCCGGGCACGTACCCACCCGCAGGACGTAAAATTCTGCCCTTTAAGTTGCATAATTTTCTCATTTTCAGTTATGCCAAAGCTCAGCTTCAACCTCACGCCAAGGTTGCCGCCTTCATTCCTGGATGTCTGAAGTGACTCTTTCATTTGCATCCAAAGTCCACTCAATGCCTGTGCAATAAAGTATCCATGATGTTTACAACATCAGTAACAACTCTCACTATCACTTACTAAATCTTGTGTTTCTATTCACAGAGTAATCTGTCGTGGCAAAATTTTTTTTGAGTTGGCATTCTTATATTTTGTATTTTCTATGATTTTATTCAATGTTTTCCATGGAGCACCACAGGAAATAAAAGTCATCAGTCCACGTGCATGCTTGTTGAAAATTGGTAGCTGCATGCAGCATTTTGGAAATAATTTGATATCAGAGACTCAGGAAATGAAGGGGAAAAGGAAAGGTAACTGTAATTGATCGAGAGAGCATTAGCTTCCTTCGCACCTCGGTCCTCACTTACATGAACATTTTCCTCTCCTGGAGCAGCAGTCTATCGCAGGTGTATCAATTAAAATGTGACACCTTGTAAATTAATATTTTACTTAATGAAATGGAGAAAAATCAAATACTCCACGGGAGCTGTTGACATTTTATTTTACAGAAAATAATGTTAACTCATTGGATTCCCCGCCCCCAGTTTCTTGCACGTTTCTGAGACATCACTTTTGCACCTTTTCTGTGCAAGGTCCTCCACCTACCCATTTTATGTTCGAGAATGATTGTGGAATGTCTAAGATCCTCTGCTGTCTATTCTGTATCTAATTTGCCCTCAATTTGTTCTATGTCTAAGAAGCCTCTCATTAATTTCATGTTTAAGCTGCCCCTCCAGTTCCATGCTAAGGATTTCCTCTCTGTTCACTGTGTCTCTGAGAACTGTCCTTCTTGAATACTCCACTGTCTCTGAGCACTCCCACTGGTCTCTGTTTTGTGCTCCCATTGCCTTTTCTGTATTTCTGATGCCCCCTTTAGCAAGAGGTTAATTATTAGCAGTAGCCACATCACAGGCACTTGGACCACATGTCGTCTAATTTCCTTAGTTTGAGTCCACATAAATGTAGGAAGTTCCAAAAGGAAAATTTTGATGATGATAGGGAACTCAATCATTCCTTTTCTACCACAAATAACTACATAACTATGAATGGCAAACAGTGCATCTTTCATACTTCTGACAGATTTCTGCTCAACATCACTGCTCCCGTCATAGTTAAACATTTGTATGTCCTCTGTCCCAAACCATATCACTGTGGTCTTGCATAAGAGACAAATCTTACAAATTTTGGGCTGTCACACCAGTATTTTGACAATGCCATGCACATGCGACTCGGCAACCCGTTTTATAATGCAGCATAAGATCGGGTGTCAATTCAATGTCAGCCCATCTTATGCTATTGCTATTGATCAATTTCACTACATAGGCCACTGTCTTGCTCTCCATCAATACAAGGCTCTCCATCAATGCACAGCTCTCTATCAATGCACAGCTCTCTATAATGCACAGCTCTTTATCAATGCACAGCTCTTAATCAATGCACAGCTCACCATCAATAAGTGTAAAAATAATAGGGTAGTAATAGTGGGGGATTTCAACTTCCCTAACATTAACTGGGTTAGTCATAGTGTGATAGGTTTAGAGGGAGCGGAATTCTTAAAATGCATCCAGGAGAGCTTTTTAAGCCAGTACAAAGAAGGTCCTACAAGAGAAGGGGCGGTTCTGGATTTAATTTTAAGGAATGAAGCCGGGCAAGTGATAGAGGTATCAGTGGGGGAGCATTTTGCAGATAGTGATCATAACTCCATTAGATTCAAAGTTGTTATGGAAAAGGACAAGGACGGGCCAGAAATCAGAGTTCTAAATGGGGGAAGGTCGATTTTAATAACATTAGATATGATTTGGCCAGAGTGGACTGGGAGCAGCTACTTTTAGATAAATCTGCGTCAGAGCAGTGGGACTCATTCAAGAAGGAAATGGGGAGAGTACAGGGCCAACATATTCCAGTAAAGACAAAGGGTGGGACCAACAAATCCAGGAAACCCTGGATGCCGAGTGATATACAGGACTGGATAAAGAGAAAAAGGGAGGCTTATGGCAGATACCGAGGGCTCAAAACAGTGGAAACCCTAGAGGAGTATAGAATGTGTAGGGAGGAAGTTAAAAAGGAAATTAGGAGAGCAAAAAGAGGGCATGAAAAAGCATTGGCAGGTAAAATATAGGAAAATCCAAAGTTACTTTACAAGTACATTAAGAGTAAGAGGATAACTAGGGAAAGAATAGGGCCCATTAAGGACCATAGTGGTAATTTGTGTGTGGAGCCGGAAGACATAGGTAGGGTTCTAAATGAAAACTTTGTGTCGGTGTTCACAAGTGAGAGGTACGATGTGGGTATGGAAATCAGGCAAAAGGACTGTGATATAATTAAAGAAATTAGAATAGAAAGGGAGGAGGTTCTAAGTGGCCTGGCAGGCTTAAAAGTAGATTAACCTCCAGGCCCGGATGAAATGTATCCCAGGCTGTTGAGTGAGGCGAGGGAGGAGATAAGCAGGGGCGCTGGCAATAATTTTCAATACCTTTCTGGCCAGAGGAGAGGTGCCAGGGGACTGGAGCACAGCCAATGTGGTATCGTTATTCAAGAAGGGAGGAAGGGATAAACCAGGGAACTACAGGCCATTCAGTCTAACCTCAATGGTGGGGAAACTATTGGAAGCAATTCTGAGGGACAGAATTAATCTACATTTGGAGAGGCAGGGATTAATCAAAGACAGTCAGCATGGTTTTGTTAAGGGGAAGTCATGTCCGACCAATTTGATTGAATTTTTCAAAGAGGTGACCAGGTGTGTAGACGAGGGCAATGCATTTGATGCAGTCTACTTGGACTTCAGCAAGGCTTTTGATAAGGTCCCGCATGGGAGACTGATAATAAAGGTAAGAGCCCATGAGATCCAAGGCAATTTGGCAAATTGGATCCGGAATTGGCTGAGTGGCAGGAAGCAGAGGGTGATGGTCGAGGGGCGTTTTTGTGACTGGATGCCTGTATCCAGTGGGGTTCCATAGGGATCGGTGTTGGGTCCCTTGCTGTTTGTGGTATATATAAATGATTTAGACTTGAATTTGATCAGTAAGTTCATGGATGACATGAAAATTGGTGGGGTGGTAAATAGTGAGGAAGATAACCTTAGATTACAGGAGGATATAGACGGGCTGGTCAGATGGGCTGATCAGTGGCAAATGGAATTTAATTCGGATAAGTGTGAGGTGATGTACTTGGGCAGGACAAACAAGGCACGGGAATACACGATGAATGGTAGGACCCTGGGAAGTACCGAAGATCAGAGGGACCTTGGTGTGCATGTCCACCGGTCCCTTAAGGTAGCGGGACAGGTAGATAAGGTGGTTAAGAAGGCATATTGGATACTTGCCTTTATTAGCCGAGGCATAGAATATAAGAGCAGGGAGGTTATGCTGGAACTGTATAAAATGCTGGTTAGGCCACTGCTAGAGTATTGTGTGCAGTTCTGGAATCCACATTATAGGAAGGATGTGATTGCACTATAGAGAGTACAGAGGAGATTTACCAGGATGTAGCCTGGGCTGGAGAGTTTTAGTTATGAGGAGAGATTGGATAGACTGGGGTTATTTTTCCTGGAACAGAGGAGATTGAGGGGGGTCATGATTGAGGTGTATAAAATTATGAGGGGCATAGATAGAGTAGACAGGAAGGAACTTTTCCCCTTGGTGGAGGGATCAATAACCAGGGGTCATAGATTTAAGGTAATGGGCAGGAGGTTTAGAGGGGATGTGAGGAAGAATTTTTTCACCCAGAGGGTGGTGGGAATCTGGAACTCACTGCCTGAAAAGGTGGTAGAGGCAGAAACCCTCATAACATTTAAGAAGTATTTAGATGTGCACTTGCGATGCCATGGCATACAAGGCTATGGGCCTAGTGCTGGAAAATGTGATTAGAATAGTGAGGTACTTGTTTGACTGGCGCAGACTCGATGGGCCAAAGGGCCTTTTTCTGTGCTGTAGACCTCTATGACTCTATGGCTCTAATGCACAGCCCTCCATCAACGCACAATTCTTCATTACTGGACAGCTCTCCATCAATGCTCAGCTCTCCATCAATGCACAGCACTCCATTAATGCACAGCACTCCATTAATGCACAGCCCTCCATCAATACACAGCTCTCCATCACTGGACAGCTCTCCATCAACGCTCAGCTCTCCATCAATGCACAGCTCTTCATCACAGCTCAGCTCTCCATCAATGCACAGCTTGCCATCACTGCACAGCCCTCCATCAATGCTCAGCTCTCCATCACTGGACAGCTCTCCATGAATGCTCAGCTCTCCATCAATGCACAGCCCTCCATCAATGCACATCTCTCCATCACTGGACAGCTCTTCATCAATGCTCAGCTCTCCATCACTGGACAGCTCTCCATCAATGCTCAGCTCTCCATCAATGCACAGCCCTCCATCAATGCTCAGCTCTCCATCACTGGACAGCTCTCCATCAATGCTCAGCTCTCCATCAATGCACAGCTCTCCATCAATGCTCAGCTCTCCATCACTGGACAGCTCGCCATCACTGGACAGCTCTCCATCAATGCTCAGCTCTTCATCAATGCACAGCTCTCCATCACTGCACAGCCCCCCATCAATGCACAGTGCTCCATCAGTGCACAGCTCTCCATCACTGGACAGCTCTCCATCAACGGTCAGCTCTCCATCAATGCACAGCTCTTCATCAATGCACAGCTCTCCATCACTGCACAGCCCTCCATCAATGCACAGTGCTCCATCAATGCACAGCTCTCCATCAATGCACAGTGCTCCATCAATGCACAGCTCCATTGATGCACAACTCTCTGTCACTGCATCTCTATCTGTTACTGAATACCCTTCTGCCATTGTGCCTTTCTCCAAGCTGCATCGCTCACTGTAAACTATGCCATGCTCTGTAAGCTGCAGCAATCACTGTGCCACTCTGTAAACTGCATCACATTGTAAACTGCACTGTTCTCTGTATACTGTGTCACTCTCTGTAAACTGCACCACTCTGTAAACTTCACCACTCTCTGTAACACTGTCAGTCTCTGTAAACTGTGTCATGCTCTGTAAACTGCGCCACTCCCTGTAAATGGCGCTAACCTCTGTAAACTGCATTACACTGTAAAGTGCATCAGTTTCCTGTCAAACTATTTTTGATTAATTTAGCTTTAAAGGAAATAATACAAAATGCAGCAATGCAGAATGATGTCGGTGCCACTTGAAGTTATTAATATCAGCGCCAAAGTATTCTTGTGACCAAACATTGTTTAAAAATTGGAGTGCTGACAATAACATGGCTGGCCCAAACGCATGGTGAAACACAAAGCAACAATAAAAACATATGGAAGAGGAAACATGATAGGTTGCCATACATTGTTTTTCAATACTTGTTGAAAAACTACTTTAGGAACAGGGCAACAAAGACAAAGAATGATGAATTTTTGACCTAATTGGATATCCCTGTGACCCTCTGCAGTGTTGCATAATAAATGTTACCTAAATTAAGATTTATCTCTGCTCTGTCAGATTATCTCCACTTATATTTTACTTTGGTGTTTTTTTTTTACACATGTCAATTGATACGAATTCTGCCCTTGCCTGGGAAAGACAACAGTCACATTTCTCAAAGGGCCTCTGTTAAGACTCAGCATTAATGTGGTTTCACAAGAAGATTGGGATTATTTTATTACCCCAGGATGCCAGGAAATTTTCATTTTACTTCCTCAGATGTGTGGGATGAAAGTGGGATAACAAGTGAAAGAATTCCCTGTGCTGGTTTGGATTTCTTTGCTTCAATCAAGGATTGTTTGGCTTAAAAGTTCCGATTCTCCACGGCTTTTATTTTTAACTTAGCTGTTGGGTTATTTTACACCTTTTTTTTTCAAAAAGAGAAAAAAAACAAATTTAAATGAATTTTACCTCATAAGAACAATCAGTCTTTTTTTCCACCACATTATTAAAACTCCTGACACATAATATACAATAATCACATTTGGTGGCTGGACTGCCAACTCTGATGCTACTCTTGGGAAATGTATGCTTTTAAGAACTGATATTGCGGAATTCCAAAGCCCTTACATAGGCACCACACTTGAATGACATGAGATATAAATTGAAAAGATAAAATAAGTTCCTTAGCAACGTGAAATAATCTGTTTCACAAACCTAATTTCGGTTGATGGGAATTAGTCAAACCTGATTTTATAGGGTGCAGATAAGCTGCTTGGTTGCTGGGTCCAGTTGAGCATACTGTAAAGGTTAGAATGGCAGTGCAGTAGTCAAATGTTTACTTTGACAGTGCAAACTGGAGACTCCCATGTTGTAGAACTAAGGGATGGTAAAAGATTTGTTCTGTAGTACCGAGAAAGAAGCAATCTAGAGTTTATCCCATCAAAACTTTAAAAACTTTATTCATACTACTGGTATTACTGCATGTCCCAAAGGGTTTTTATGGATCTCAAATGAAAAAAAAGCAGTATGTAAGTACAATAATTTTTGCAGGTGCTTGGTGCTCACAAGCATTTGTTTTAATGGAAACCTTTCTTGGATGTGTTGGTGTGTGGACTCTGTCTATAAGCATTAACTGAGGGACTATGTGTCGCAATTAAAATCATTACAATTTTAGCTCTAATGATTTGCCTTCACAGGAACATTTCAAATACATTGTATGTGAAGTAATTTAAGACATCCCTGAGACATGATGAGTTGCTTAAAGATGCAGTGATTTAAAGAGGAATCTTCCAAGAATGTGTAGGATCTTTGAAAGATTTGAACACATAAGTAGATGGATTTTGAGTGTAAATTTTGGTTTCTTCAAATGCTCTGTTACTTGTATCATGCATATCTATGCTCATTTGGGAGGAAATGATTTCACATTGACCTGGGTTTTCATTTAGAATAATGGTGAGGCTGTCAGCACTCGTTGCTATTTTTTTTGGGACAGCAACTTCCAGAGTCTGCACATCTGCAGTTAAAAGCCAAAATCAGGATATTGCTGTATTGATTTGCCTTGCTCCTCCTCAAGTTGAGCTACACTGGTACCTCACTGATAGAATCAACATTGAGATCGAAGGAAGGAAGTGAAGTTATGGTACTTAACCATAGGATACCCTCTAAATGGGCCAGAAAAATGAAATGGTTGGTGCATTAAGGTGTAAGTATTTCTTTAACGATGTGAAAAGGCTTATTTACTACCAAACAATATGTCTGATTCTGAAAATTTAATTTTATAAATGTGGAGTCTCATTCCTTGAGAAATTAATTATTTTTAAAAAGTATGCTTTTTAAACTTTTCTCTCTGCTTCTTTTATCTCTCTCCCTTAATCGCATCTTTTATCCTTCTCTTTGCTTTCTGTATATGATTTTACATTAAATTAAATGTACCCATTTATGCTTTTTGGTTTAGAACCTCTTGTATTGGAAAACTCCCAGAAACGTGCACAGCAATTGTGGTGCATTGATTAATCTTTGCTCATTGATTGCCATGCAGGTAGGAAAGCAAATTAATTGGGTGGAGTCTTGTGCCCTTCCCCTTGGTGAGCTTGGTGGCTGGGAGGCATTTAATCAGGTGGGATGGTGGTGGGTGGGGTCCTGCCACCTTCCCGCCTCCACTGCAGATAAGTCTAGAGCAGAAAGGCTCGTTGACGGCCTTCCACCCCACGCCTAATTGAATCCCTTAAGTAACCAATGAATGCCACTTAAGAATATAAGAAATAGGAGCAGGAGTAGGCCATTTGGCTCCTCAAGTGTGCCCTCCCATTCAATAAAATCATGGCTGATCTGCCCCAGGCCTCAGCTCCTCTTTTGTGCCAGCTCCTCATAGCCCTTAACTCCCCGATATTTCAAAAATTTATCTACCTTCTCTTTAAATACTTTCAGTGATCCAGCCTCCACAACTCACTGGGGGAGAGAATTCCAGACATTCACTACCCTCTGAGAGAAGAAATTCCTTCGCACCTCAGTTTTAAATAAGAGTCCCCTTATTCTGTAACTATGCCCCCTTGTTTGAGATTCCCCCACTTGTGGAAACATCTTGTCAACATCTATTCTGTCCAGCCCCCTCAGAATCTTGTACGTTTCGATAAGATCACCCCTCATTCTTCTAAACTCTAATGAATAAAGGCCTAACCTGTTTAGCTGTTCCTGTTAAGTCAACTCCTTCACCCCAGGAATCAGCCCAATGAATCTCTTTTGAACTGCCTCCAATGCCAGTCTATCCTTTCTTAAATACGGGGACCAAAACTGTACACAGTACTCCAGGTGTGGTCTCACCAACATCCTGTACAGTTATAACAAGAGTTCCCTATCTTTAAACTCCAACCCTCTAGCAATATAGGCCAAAATTCCATTTGCCTTCTTAATTACTTGCTGCCCCTGCATGCTAACTTCTTGTGTTTAATGCACAAGAACACCCAGATCCCTCTGTGCTGCACTTTTTTGGAGTTTCTCTCCATTTAAATAATAGTCTGCCTTTTGATTCTTCCTACCAAAATGCATAACCTCACACTTTCCTACATTAAACTCCATCTGCCAAGTTTTGCCCACTCACGCAACCTATCTATACCCCCTTGCTGATTCCTTGGGAAGAATTTTCCCCCTGTCGGTGGGGGGAACTGCAGGAGCGGGCACAGGCAGTTGCGCCTCTGATCAGCACCCCTGATCGGGGGCACACTGCCATTTTACGTGGCCGGGTCAATTAAGGCCCGCCCAGTGTGATGTCCTCCAGGAAACGCTATTCGCTTCCTGTGCGGGCGAGGGGAATTCTCTCAGCCGAGAGTGCACTCTTTCGTGCATGCGTGTGGGCTAAGTGCTGCCTCAGGGAGATCGGCTCCAAATTTAGAAAGGTTAAAGAGACAAAAACAAAATTTTCTTGACATGTCCCCTCATGTGACACTGTCATATGAGTTGGGACATGTCCATCACGTTCAGTGAAACCTTTGTTAAATATTTTAAAACCCTCATGAGAGCTCATCCCGCCCATGGATGGAGTTTCTTGCTTTTTCTGAAGCCTGCCAGGGCTCCTGGCCTGCCCGCCAACCTTAAGGGGTGTGACTATCTCCTGAAACACAGTGTCCAGGTAACTCTCCCTCTCCCTGATGTGTCGCAGTGTCTGCAGCTCGGACTCCAGCTCATCAACTCTGAGCCAAAGTTTCTTGAGCAGCCAACACTTGCTGCAGATGTGATCACCATGGATCGCAGTGAGCCAACCTTAAGGTTGGACGGGCAGGTTAATTAATTACGTTAAGTACTTTTTAAATGGCCTCAATAGGCCGTTGACAGGTTGGCGGGTGCACAGCTGATTCAGCTGCGCCCCTGCTGACCTGAAAATTGAAATGACACGGGATGACGTCAGGAGTTCCGCCCGACGTCATCCTGCGTCATTTTACGCGTCAGCGAGCGGGCCCTGCCCCCCGCTCACCAACCTAAAGATCCTGCCCCTTATGTCCTCATCATAACATGCCCTCCTACCTATTTTTGTATCATCATCAAATTTGGATACATTACACTCTGCCCCCTCCTCCAAGTCATTAATATAGATAGTAAATAATTGAGGCCCTAGGACTGATCATTGTGGTACTCCAACCTGAAAAAGACCCATTAATCCTGACTGTCTGTCTTCTGTGTGTTAACCAATTCTTAATCGATGCTAATACAAAACCCACAATACTGTGAGCTCCTATCTTGTGCAAGAACCTTTTATGTGGCACCTTATCTAATGCCTTCTGGAAATCCAAATACACCACATCTACCGGTTCCCCTTTATTAACTTTGCTTGTTATATCCTCAAAGGACCCTAGCAAATTTGTCAAACATGATTTCCCTTTCACAAAACCATTTTGATAGTTTCCTGCTTTTTGTCTCCCCCCCTTCTTGAACAGGAGTGTCACATTGGCAGTTTTCCAATCTGCTGGAACCCTCCTGGAATCCAGTGAGTTCTGGAATATTTCGACCAAGGCCTCCACTATCACTGCAGTAACTTCCTTTAAAACTTCTGGATGCAGGCCATCAGGTCCTGGTGTCTTGTCTGTCTTTAGTCCCATTAGTTTGTCAAATACTTTCTCCCTTGTGATAGAGACTGTTTCAAGATCTTTCCTCCCAGTAGCTCCTTGCTTATCTGATATCTTTGGGATGTTTATAGTGTCTTCCACCGGGAAGTCGATGCAAAATATTGGTTTAAATTATCTGCCATTTCCCTGCTCCCCGTTATTAATTCTCCAGTCACATCCTCCAAGTGTCCCAAACTCACATTAGCCGCTCTGTTTCTTTTTATGTACCCATAGAAGCTCTTGCTGTTTGTTTTTATATTTCTTGCCAATTTACTTTCATAATCAATTTTCTCTCTCTTTATTAGCTTTTTAGTCATCCTCTTCTGGTTCCTAAAAAAATCCCAATCCTCTGGCCTATTTTGTGTGCCTTAGTTGTTGATTGGATACTCTCCTTGACCACCTTTGTTAACCACGGGTGGTTCATCCTTCTCATCGAATCCTTCTTTTTGATCGGGATAAATTTTTGCTGAGTGTTATGAAATATCTGCTTAAATGTCTGCCACTGCTCATCCTCTGACCTCCTTAGTCTATTTTCCCAGCCTGTTTTAGACAGCTCTTCATTCATACCTCTGTAATTGCCCTTATTTAAGTTGAGGAAACTGGTTTGAGACCCAAGTTGCTCGCCCACAAACTGAATGTGAAATTCTACCATGTTGTGATCGCTACCCCATAGAGGATCCTTAACTATTATATCTCTTATTAATCCCACCTCATTACACATTACTAGATCTAAAATAGCCTGTTCCCGGGTAGGTTCTACAATGTATTGCTCTAAGAAACAATCCCTGATGCACTCTACAAATTCATCTTCCATGTTATCCCTGCCAATCTGATTCGTCCATTCAATATACAGATTAAAATCACCCATGAAAATTGTAGCTCCCTTCTTACACACCTCCATTATTTCCTGATTTATACTTTGTCCTACAGTGAGGCAACTATTCGGGGGCCTAATGACGACTCCCGCCCGTGATTTCTTCCTCTTGCTATTCCTTATTTCCACCCAAACTGATTCCACACCACAATCTACTGCACCTGTATCACTACTCACCACAGCACATTTACCCCTTTAATCTTATTTACCCTGCACGTTGCTCAGGTAGTAATGCAGAGATTATTACGTTTGTGGTTCTGATTTTTAATTTAGTCCTGAGCTGCTCGTAGTCCCTCAGCAGAACCTCTTTCCTAGTCCTATCTATGTTGCTGGTGCTTTCGTGGACCACGACAACTGGATCCTTACCCTCCCAATCCAGGTTCCTCTCCAGCCCAGAAGAGATGCCCTTAACCTTGGCATCAGGTAGGCTACACAGCCTTCAGAACTCTCTGTCTTTGCTGCAGAGAACAGTATCTATTCCCCTGACTGTACTATCTCCTATTACTACTACATTTCTCCTTTCTCCCCCCACTTGAATGGCGCTCTGTACATGGTGCTGTGGTCAGTTCACTCATCCTCCCTGTAGTCTGTGTCCTTGTCCATACCAGGAGCAAGAACCTCATACCTATTGGACAAGGGCACTGGCTGAGGCTCCTCCAAAGCTGAATTCTGGATCCCCACACCTGCCCCACTCGCTGTCACACCCTCCCGTCCCTGACTATGGTCCAAATTTGAAGTAATTAATCTAAGTGGTATGACTATCTCCTGAAACACAGTGTCCAGGTAACTCTCCCTCTCCCTGATGTGTCGCAGTGTCTGCAGCTCGGACTCCAGCTCATCAACTCTGAGCCAAAGTTTCTTGAGCAGCCAACACTTGCTGCAGATGTGATCACCATGGATCGCAGTGGCGTCCACCAGCTCCCATATACTACAGCTGCAACACATCGCCTGCCCAGCCATCTCTATTCTATTTAATTAATTAATTTGGATGTTAAATATTTTAAAAGTGAATTTCTTAACTGTACTCATCAGATGTAATAACATCTCTTGATTTAAACCACCTGGCCAATCAAAAGAGACATGGAAGACATACCCACCAATTGCCTACCTGTTTTCCTTTGACGTCACACTTCGGCTCTGACAGGTAGAAATAGGTCCTCTGGTCACACTGTCCTCTGGGTGCTGCTGACTGCCTTTCCCAGGGTCCTCCTCTCGCACTCCCCTCTCGATGCTGCTGACTGCCTGTCCCAGGGTCCTCCTCTCACACTGTCCTCTAGGTGCTGCTGACTGCCTGTCCCAGGGTCCTCCTCTCGCACTCTCCTCTAGATGCTGCTGATTGTCTGATTCGGGGTTCTCCTCTCACACTCTCCTCTAGGTGCTGCTGACTGCCTGTCCCAGGGTCCTTCTCTCGCACTCTCCTCTTAAGGGCCTTATCCTGCCATCGGTGGTATTAAACAAACACTGGGAGATGCCTTGCCATGCAGGGAGCACAATAAGCAAGACTTGGCATATTTGCTTGCAGCCTCACAGGGAGAGGTGGATCTCTCATTCAAGGACACACAGTGCCTGATCGAGGGGCCTGGTATCAGGAAGGTGAGGGCCCTTGTTGCCGACACCCCTCACTTCAATCCTCTGCGACCTCCATCGAACCATCACTCACCTTTGCCTGGAGTCTGTCCTCGATCCTAGGGTTCAGGTGTGTGTATTATCAGCAGCAAATCACCACATCCCCAGTGGCGCTGCTGAGTACAGAAGAGCAGCAGGCTCAAACCGGCAAGGAGCTCTTGGTAGGCGGGACATCTGCCTCTGGGGTCCCTGATCCCCAGGGAAGGCCTGCTCAGGGTATGCTAACTTTATATGAGACACTCGTTAGACCTCAGCTGGAGTATTGTGCACAGTTCTGGGCACCATATTATAGGAAGGATATGAACACATTGGAGGGAGTGCAGAAGAGGTTTACAAGAATGGTTCCAGGGATGACAAACTTCAGTTATGAAGATTGATTGGAGACATTGGGACTGTTCTCCTTGGAGAGAAGAAAGCTAAGAAAATCACAGAATCACACAGAATCACAGTGCAGAAGAGGCCCTTCAGCCCACTGAGTCTGCACCAACATGTGAGAAACACCTGATCTACCTATCTAATCCCATTTACCAGCACTTGGCCCATAGCCTTGAATGTTATGACGTGCTAAGTGCTCATCCAGGTACTTTTTAAAGGATGTGAGGCAACCCGCCTCTACCATCCTCCCAGGCAGTGCATTCCAGACTGTCACCACCCCCTGGGTAAAAATGTTTTTCCTCACATCCCTCCTAAACCGCCTGCCCCTCACCTTGAACTTATGCCCCCTTGTGACTGACCTTTCAACTAAGGGGAACAGCTGCTCCCTATCCACCCTGTCCATGCCCCTCATAATCCTGTACACCTCGATCAGGTCGCCCCCTCAGTCTTCTCTGCTCCAACGAAAACAACCCCAGTGTAACCAACCTCTCTTCATAACTTAAATGTTTCATCCCAGGCAACATCCTGGTGAATCTCCTCTGCACCCCCTCCGGTGCAATCACATCCTTCCTATAGTGTGGCGACCAGAACTGGACACAGTACTCCAGCTGTGGCGTCACCATGGTTCTATACAACTCCAACATGACCTCCCTACATTTGTAATCTATGCCTCAATTGATAAAGGCAAGTGTCCCATATGCCTTTTTCACCACCCCACTAACATGCCTCTCTGCCTTCAGAGATCTATGAACAGACTCACCAAGGTCCCTTTGTGCTCAGAACTTCCTAGTGCCATGCCGTTCATTGAATACTTCCTTGTCAAATTACTCTTTCCAAAGTATTTCACCTCACACTTTTCAGGGTTAAATTCCATCTGCCACTTATCTGCCCATTTGACCATCCCGTCTATATCTTCCTTTAGCCCAAGATACTCAACCTCACTGCTAACCACCCAGCCAATCTTTGTGTCATCCGCAAACTTAATAATCCTACCTCCCACATAGTCATCTATGTCGTTTATATAAATGACAAATAATAGGGGACCAAGCACAGATCCCTGGCTTCCAGTCACTAAAGCATCCTTCTGTCATCACCCTCTGCCTCCTACAACTAAGCCAATTTTGAATCCACCTTATCAAATTACTCTGTATCCTATGTGCATTTGCCTTCTTTATAAGTCTCCCATGTGGGACCTTGTCAAAGGCTTTTCTGAAATCCATATGAACTACATCAACTGCACTACCCTCATCTATACACCTGGTCACCTCCTCAAAAAATTCAATCAAATTTGTTAAGCATGACCTCCCTCTGACAAAGCCATGCCGACTATCCCTGATCAAACCTTGCCTCTCCAAGTGGAGGTAGATACTCTCCTTCAGAACTTTCTCCAATAATTTCCCTACTACTGACATGGGACTCACTGGCCTGTAGTTCCCTGGCTCATCTCTACAACCCTTCTTAAATAGTGCTACCACATTAGCTGTTCTCCAGTCCTCTGGCACCTCCCTCGTGGCCAGAGTGGAATTAAAAATTTGGGTCAGAGCCCCTGCGATCTCCTCCCTTGCCTCCCTCAGCAGTCTGGGACACAAATCATCTGGACCTGGAGGTTTGTCCACTTTTAAACCTGCCAACACCTCCAATACCTTGTCACTCCCAAAGATTTGATAGAGATGTTCAAATGATGAGGGGGCTGACAGAGTAGATAGAGAGAAGCTGTTCTCGTAAAAGGATCAAGAACGAGAGGGCACAGATTTAAAGTGATTTGCAAAAGAAGGAAATGTGACATGAGAAAAAACTTTTTCATACCACGAGTGGTTCAGATCTGGAATGCACTACCTGGAAGTGGGATGGAAGCAGGTTCAATCAAGGCATTCAAGAAGGCATTAGATGAATATTTGAATAGAAACAATGTGCAGGGGTAGAGGGAAAAGGCAGGGCAATAGGACTAGGTCATAATGCTTATTTGGAGAACTGGTGCAGACACGATGGGCTGACTGGCCTCCTTCTGTGCCATTAAAATTCAGTGATTCTGTGATTTTGTGATCTGATGGTCGATGTCTCAGTTTCCATTGCAGCGCAAGCAACTTCCTCCAGAAGTTGGAGTGCTGCAGTGGAAGATCAAGCTGGTGTTATGCAAGCTTAGCTTGTTGCCACCATGGTTCTGGATACCTGTGTTCAAAGGGGCTTCCAGGGCATCACAATGATCCATCAATCTATTCTCCAAAAGACCACTAGAATTGCTGAGGTTCTGCCCTGGGAAAGTGGCTGTGGCTCTTTAAGGTATGATTCTGCTGTCTTCTCTTAAGATGGCAGCACTCATCCACCCAACCCCTGTCACCTTACCTGTGCCCTTGCTTTTGCCTGCTAATCAGCCAGTCCAAGCTGAGATGGTGCTGTCTGAAGGTGGGCCTTCTGGGTCCAGAGCTGCACAAGGACATTGACCAAGGTGATGTGCTGTCTTCTCAACTGACAGCAGTCATGCTGTAGCCATAGGGGAACCATCTCATGGAAGCACTAGGAGGGGCAAACTAACATGGAACAAGCAATATGGAAATGCAAAAGGGTGACTAGTTTATTGTTGTACACCATATAATATGATTTATACATTTGTATTAGAATGTGTATTCTGTCTGGGCTTTTATTTTTGCATTGTGGGAAAGAGGATGATGTGATGGTCAGTGATAGGGAAAAGCAATGAGTGTAGGACTGTTGGTGAGTGGGGTGAAGTTACTGGTATCACTCATTAAGTATTTGATTGCGTAGAGCCTAGGCAGAAAGGGGCTGTCTACACTGCAGTCCTCCTTCCTCTTGCTGTTCTTTCACTTCCTCCTTCTCTTCCATCTCCTTGTACTCCTGCTTCTCAGTTTCTTGCCTGACAAGGGCTGTTCGATCATAATGGTGAGGTTGTGCAGCATGCAGCATATCATGCCTGCTTAGCTGAATATTGCATGGCTCCCCCAGAGCTGCCCAGACAGCAGAAGCATTGCTTGAGTATACTGATGGTGTACTCTATAGTGTTCTTTATGGCCACATGCTTCTGGGCTCCAAACGGGATTTAAGAGTCATGTCCTGAGTGTGGAAACCTTGTTGCCTCATAATCACCTTTTGATTTGCCCTGGTAAATCAAATGCAGCTGGCACAGGAGATTGCCACAGAGTGAATGAATCCTGACTACTGTCTGGATACCAGGCCTTGACTTGCCTGTGGCCATACTCCAGATGCAGATTGAGGGAATGAAATCTCTTTTGGTTCAGGAAAATAGCAGGTTTGACATGAAACATACAGAAAACAACTTGTGTGAAATCACTGGCACCCTGCACCATGCGAGACCTGCAATCTGAGAAAACGCTTGTGCTTGTTCTATCTGTTCCTCTCTGGAAACGGTGAATAAGATGAAGCTGCCACTCGCTATATAGAGATCGTCAGTGAACATCATTTTACAGCATTGTATTGCAAACAGTGAGATGTTGCTCATATCTCCAGCAGCAGCCTGGAAAGTGCCAAATACCATAAAAGTTCACAGCCATGGTCGCCTTGACAGCCATTAGCAATGCAATCCTTGCCCTGGTCTGAGGTTGTGGCTCTGGCTGCAGCAGTTGGCAGATTTCAATTATAATCTCTTTGCTGAAGTGCAGAGGTCTCAAGCATTGATCGTGACTGAAACTCAGGTAAGAAAACTGCTCCCTGTACACCCTAGGCAGATATGGCCTCCTGCTAAAAACCCTTCTCCCCTCTCCCCACCACCTCCTTCTTCCAACATCTTGTCCTGCTCTGTGTGACCTATCTTCATTTTCCTGTTCATGCTTAATTCCAAGAGGAAGACACTCACTTCTGGAAGCAACTGGTTTCAGCCCGAGCGTTTCAATCAATAAGAGCACACCCTGTATACTATCTGAATTTCAGACAAGTATAGAAAAGCTCACCAAAATGCATAGAATTGCACCAACAGTGAGAAGAAATAGTCCAGAACTAACCTTTATGTAGTTCATAATCTCTTTACCAGCACTTGGCGCAGTTCCTTCATGGTGTTTAAAGTCATGGTCAGCTGTGCAAGATTAAGAGAGGACATGGTCTGTAGTGTAGAGCTCAAAAATGGCATCGCTGGCATCAACTCAGAGTTGCGCACTGACTGATGCCACAATGTGCCTACTCAGCATACTCCCGATGGTTGTCAGACGTGCATGCACAAACCTCTTATCAAAAATGGCATCTGGTGCATTTCCTATTGGAAGTGTGTAACTGCATATCAGACATCATTTTTGAACTTTAGGAGGCCTTGTAGCACCCAAAAGACATGTATTACAGAGCCCGATTGCTCCTGTGTGTCTCAGTAGGGGTCTTTCAATCTGACTGATTGAAAGATTTTGCTGTTGCTTGCCCTGTATACGCACGCCACAGTTCCCCTGTGGAAAACATTACGCTGAAAAGGATCTCTAAACCTAAATTGGCACTCAAAATCCCACAAAAGTCTGTGGGTAGCTGTAAGCCTAATGAAAGGCAAATGGTGTTGCTTTGCTGCTGACCGCAATCTGGCCCATTATGTTAAGTTTTTCTTACCCTCCCCCCTCCGGTCTTAATTAGGAGTCAGCTGGATTTGAAATTTAATTTGGGGTGAAACTATATTCCTCCTATAACTTTTACAACATGTGCAAATTTCAACAGCAAAAGTAAATAAATTTAGGCTTGCTTCTACAAGTAGAAATCATTAAGCTTTTAAAAGTCATATTTCATTTATATGGCTGTTGAATTGATAGCTAATATCAACAGTGCCTGAAGTGGCTGCTGATCTTGTCAAGCATGAGTTAAATGGATGCTTCAAAATTTCTTGAGACCAAAACATTTGGTGGAATTTTGTGCCGGCGAAATTTTACGCCAAAATCAATGGACCTTTGAAGGGCTTGCTGTATTTTATGGCCCCGCCCCCATTGCGATGGGACCGTAAAATTCCACCCATGGAGCTCAAAGACCAGCGGTCCAAACTGAGGACATGTCTCACAATAGAAAATTATTTCCATTGAAAAAAACGCTAATGTCTTTAATGTCATGAGTGAAGAAAAAGACCCTCAAAACCTAATTTAATACCTCAGGGAAATTCCCTTGTCCCCTTCACTCTTAAGGTGAGTCCATTTCTCGGCACACATTCACTATAATAAAAAACACATTGGTAGTAAAATAGCAAAAGATTTTGATTTCTAGTTCATGCAGCCCAGTTAACTTAGAACTCAGCTAATTTTCATTGAGCAACTGGTTGGTTTACTCCTTTGTACATCTACCCACGTGGTGTGGAGAATCATCAATTGCTAAAATCAAATGACCAAATGAGCAGGGCTTGTGGTGTGACATAAAGAATCTTAGAACACGCCAAGGAGCAACGAGAGATAGATAATGGGATTCAGCATGCTGGTATTTTTTAAAGGTGAAAACTGTCAGGCAAATCATTGTTAAATGAAACAAATAACTTTACAATCTAATGACTTTCTGATTCTGCTGGTTACTTTCGCATACAATTGTGGACTGTGTTGTGTTGTATAATGATGTATTAAGCTTATTTACTGTACAGGACACATGGCACCAATCACTCATAAGGGTTTGGGTGAACATGTTGTAGGTTCATTTATTAAGGCAAGGCACATGAGAACAGTTATATATAGGTATATAGCTTGAAGACATCAAAGCTGTGTGTATGCTCTGCTCAAAGCAAAGGTGAAACGAAGATTGAATCACATGACACGACTCCTTCTAGTGATGTCGTGCTGATATCCCTCAAAGGCGTATTACAACACCCCCTTTCTTTATAAAGATACTTCCTCCCCACTTCCAAAGGTGTAAAACTATTTACAATACATGTTCATGGGCAGAGTTTTAAGCTCAGCATGCGGGCGTGTGCCCGACATGCCCGAGTGTAAAATGATGTGCGATGATGTCGGGCACTCACGTGATATTTCGTTTGGCGGGCACACGCTGGAGTTGGCTGCGCACCCGCTGATAATTAAAAGGCCTATTAAGGCCATTAGCGAGCTCATTAAATTCAAACTTACATTGCCCGTCCAACCTTACGGTTGGTGGGCAGGCAAAAAGGCCAAGCGGCCTTTACATTTTTTAGGAAACCTCACCCACGAATGGGATGAGGTTTCCTAAAGCAAATAAACATTAAATAAAAACTTTGTTTTGGATTTAAAAACATGTCCCATCTCATGTGATATACCCGCATTTTTATTGTGCATATTGGTCATTGTCCCTTTTAGTTTTAAAAGTTGCTCTCTAGTTTCTGAGAGAGTAGAATGGGATAAGAGTAGGTAAATTGCTACGCACTGGTCTGCCAAATATGAGCTCCACCGCTGATGGAATAGGTGCGCTTAAAGGTGTCACTCTCAGATGTAACATTGCAATGTGTAGATCTTGCTTGACCTGTCTACAGTTGAGAATTAGAGATTTCACTGTGCAACTCATTAGTTCAGCTATGCTGTTGGTTCTAGAGTGACGAGGAGAAGTAGTGTGATTGATATTCCACTTCTTGCACATATCCTGAAATGGCTTACCAAAAGATCTGCAATGATCTCTCTAGGCACACCAAATAAAATGAAAATAACACCTAGAGTGTGCACAACTGTTTTGCTGGATGTAATGTGCAATTGTCAAATAATGGGGTACTTGTTAAAGTAGTAGACAATGAACATGAAAGCAGTGGCATGGACATGAAAGAGGTCAGATATGATTTTGGACCAAGGATGGGTAGGAACTTCATAAAGAATCAATGTCTGCTTTGTGCTGACTTCTTGACAATGACTTCAATGTCTTCGTTCATACCCGGCCAATAGACTGGCTCTCTTGTTCATGGGTGAGTGATGAAGTTGTTAAATAATATTAGGTCGCAAAGATTCCGGTTCTGATGACCTGCCTGCCTTTAAAAATGACTTTCTGGGAGATGCCTAGCTCATCCCGATAAGGTCAAAATAGTCTCACGTATTGATGGACATGCTGAACTGAATCAGGCCATCCTTTGATGATGTTTTTCTACAGTTTCTGTGGTGCAGAATCTTTTGCATTTTTTCTTGTAGCTGCTGGCATTTGTGTTACACAAAGTGTACCAGATCAATTTGCAGAACATCTTCAAGTTTGATATCAATGAAGGCAGCTTGTAGATCTAAGGATATATCTTTTGTTTTCTTTGGGTTAGACAATCTGCGAAGTGTATCCGATGTGACCATCAAATTACCTGGCTTGTACCTAATCTCACAGTCATAACCTTGAATCTTTATCAAGAGATTGCATTACTGACAGAGATTTTGAAGCAAATGCCTTTTTGTAGTGTGCATACTCTCAGACCGTTCTGTGAGGTATCTATCTCCAGGGTAGTTGTCTCCATAGGATCGTAAAATCGCAATGTCGATCCTTCTGATAATGACTGTTTCAGTGTTTCAAAGAGGTATTGGTGGTCTTCATGCCACAGGAAAGGTACATCCTTTCTCAACAATTTCCTTAGCGATGGAGATTTTTGAGAAAAATTGGGAATGTAAGGAGACAAGAAATTTAAGGGGCCTAGGGCGGAATCATCCCAGATTATTTTTTATTATTCATTCATGGGTTTTGCTGGCTGGGCCAGCATTTGTTACCCATCCTGAGTTTCCCTTAAGATGATGGTGGTGAGCTGCCTTCTTGAACTGTTGCATTACATGTGGTGTAAGTACACTCATAGTGTTGTTAGGGTGGGAGCTATGAATTCAACCAGTGGAGAGATGACAATGTCAGGCTGTTGCTTGACTAGCCTGTGAGACAGCTCTCCCAATTTTGGCACTAGCCCCCAGATGTTAGTATGACAACCATCTCATCACTCTAAACTCATACACTCATGATCATCACACATTTACAGGCATCTCACTCACTGCCAGCTCAAGGGACATCACTGCCCATTCTCACACACACCCTCACATCTCCATCTGGCCTCATCTCCTCTGCAGACTGCCTCCTCAGCCCTCGCCATCCTAAGGCCACTTTCACAGATCAACACGTGCCCCACACACGCCCTGGGATACCCTCCTTCCACAGTAAAGCCCTCATCCTGCAGCCTCTTCCTTTGCCTGAGGCCACTTCTCTCCCTTCCCCAAGTAAGCCCTAGCCTAGCAGCCATTGAAAAGCTACCCACATATGGCTGATCTGGTAGGTAGAGACCTGCCCGTGAGCCCTCCTAAATGTGATGTGGTGCTGTCTGTGAAGCCTGGCGCTGATGGCTGTGAGTGCTGACTGAAGCAAGGTAGGCAAACAAACCTTGAAGTCCTGAGTGGAGTGCAGCCCACCAAATGCACGCCTTATGTAGACTGTTGTGAAACGTGTCGACATGTTTCCCTGCTGACATGGGGGGGATGATCCAGCAAGGGTGGAGGGCGGGGGGGTGGGGGCTAGGGTTGGATGAGTCCGGTGGGCTGGCCTTATAATGATATGCTGAAGTATTACAATGAGGTTCTCAATGTCTGATGGCGGGGAATGCAGCTCACCATCGACGGGCTGAGCAGAAGATAGCAAACTGGCTTCATGACATTGTGAAACCAATTTTTGGCCTTCCTGTGATATTGTCCACTCATGCCACTGAACATGCCCATGCCAGCGGGCATGGAAAATCCTGGCCCTGGACATCTTCGAAGATCATCCTTATTTTGGGGAGTTGGCATGGCCTTACTATCCTCTATTTTATTTGGACTGGGACATATACCAGCACTGGAATAAATAGAACCAAAGAAATTGATCTGCACATTGATGTCGCATTTTGGATTTTGGATTGTTGCACATCAAGCCTTCACGCTGTGCTGCTTGCATTAATAAGTGCAGATTATGGTCATGTTCTTGCTTTGTTCTTCCCACAACAGCTATTTCATCTGCGATTAAGATGCATCCTGGTATAGTGCACGTAATGCGGTCTATGTGACCTTGAATGAGATCCTGGCTAGACGATAACCCGAAAGGAAGCCGTTGAAAACAGTGTCGTCTGAATGCGGTATGAAATGTAGTCTGCTCTTGATAATTCTCCACGAGATGTACTGACCAATAATCATGCTGGGCATCAAGCTTCGAGGAGAATTTTGCACCTGCAAATCTTGGATTTAACTCTTCTAATGTGGGTATTTTATAAGGGCATCATTTCAAATCTGTGTTTAAACATCATGGATTGAGGCATAGTCTCAAAGATCTGACCTTCTTTAGGATACATGTGATTGAGCTGCACCCATCTGTGTGCTCCTGTACTCTTCTAATGATTCCATCTCTCTCCATTTTGCCTAGTTCATCCATCACTTTATCTTGTAAGTGGATGCTGCACTTATGTGGTTATGTGAATCAATTGATGGACTTGCTTTCTCCTGGAAATGTAATGTTGCAGCTCCCTTGAAACTGCCAATTTTGCCGAAACAGTCCAAATATTTCAATGTTAGGTCATGAACTGAGGTAATAGGAGTAGTTTCTGAGGTTGATCTCCCTTGTGATGTTTGACCGATTCCATAAATTGCAACTAGTGGTAGGTCACGTCATGCCAGTAGACCTGCAAATGCTGGGCCTGTATTTTCCACAATGTAGAACATCTGTGACACCCAGGAGTATTGATTGTACTTGCACTCCAGAACTATGGATCCAGAACATGGAATTAGTGAACTCTTGTACTCTGAAACTTTCACAGTAGTAGGTTTCGCCATGGCCTTCCACAGCTGTGGATATATGTCTTTTAGAATTTGCAAAGGTAGTGTGCTGTGTTACGAGAATGTGTTCTTTAAAGAAGAAAATACAATTTTTAATGCCTTTATTTTCTTGCTTGATTTTTAATAAACTGTAGTCCTATTAAGACAATGGAAAGACTGCCAGCCAGCCGAGTGTACAACTTGCATTCCACCCCCAAGTGGAATGAAAAGGAACAGACTCTCAACCACCACCCTCCACTCCACTGTCCCCCACGGGGAGCATGAAAGATCCCATCTCCTGTTGACTTTTACACTATTACTCTTTAAAATTTTCTGAGATGAGATATCAAAAATGTAATTACCTGTTTTGCAACACAATGACCACAGCAGACATAGTAATCAAATTCCTCCGGAATACGCAGCCAGCAAGGCCTTTTTTTTAACCATGTCAGAGCAGAGATCGGAAGGATATACTGAAAGGCTGCAAGAACTGGGCCTCTTCCTATCTCTCCCTTGGAAGTATTGAGCATGGATATTGAGAAGAGGAATCTACTGCAAACCAAGATCTTTTGGGGATTAAAAAATGGAAATTTGTTCTGTACAGTTACACCCACGAAGATAACTGAACAAAAAAGCCACAACATGGAATTACTGTATTGAGACCAGCCGAAGGACAGTTAACAACATATTTCTTTGTTTATTTTCTTCACAAACTGTAAAAAAAAAAATCATTAATTCTATGTTCATATCCTACCATCCGTACTAGTGTGTGTGTGTGTGTGGGGGTGTGTGGGGGGGGGAGGGGGGGCAGCGGCGGTGGTGGTGGGTGGGGGGGAGTGTCATTTCAACAACAGCCTACAGAGTCCACAGACCACTTCATCAGCAGATGCAGAGCAAAGGGTATACACTGTGATTTTTCAAACGCAGAGCTAGCAAACAGAATTGTTGAGTTGGTGATCAAGAAACAATAGCTTTATATGCTGTTTAAAAATGTTTTAAACGGATAGTAGGTCAGCTGCATTCCAATTCAAACTGGGGAATTTTATGGACATTGTGACAATACCCCTTTGACATTCCTTCTTTTGTAGTGCCTGGGATGAGAGTCACTGTATCCGCTTTCACACGCTTTTCTGAAGCTCCACCCACGAAGGTGAGTTGTGGTGGGAATGTGCCACTGCGTAATGGCATCTTTGCTTTTTTATTCAATTTATTGTTCAGGCACTCCCAAAACCACCTGTTATAATCAGAATCTTCTCTGGCCTGATTTTTATGATTTTTTGGGGGTTTTTTTGTTGAGTGCCTTCTCATGCTGCGCAGCATGATCTAAAGCTGCTCACCATGTCAAGCCTGTACCTAACCTTGCTGCCATCTGTCTTACCACCACCGGTCACCATGTATTATTATTATAATGATATAATACCTTGGGCTTATTTACTGTACAAGACACAAGGCAACGATCGCTCATAAGGGATTGGGTAAACATGTTGTGGGTTCATTTATTAAGACTAGGCCCATGTGAAAAGTTATACATAGGTATGAAGCTTGAAAGCATCAGAGATGTGTGTGTTTGTGTGTATGTGTGTGTGCTCTGCTCAAAGCAAAAGTGAAACATTTCCCTTCTAGTGATGTTGTGCTGATACCCCTTATAGGCTTATTACAACAAACTGCACTTTCCAATAAGTGGATTGAACTAGTGAAAGTAGATAAGGTTTAAAATACTGTAAATCCTATTGCTACAGGACTGCTGCAGGAAGAGTAAATTCTGTTCAGAGAATACTTATGCAGAATTTTCTCTGAGGAGATTAAATAGTTTGCCTAAAATCCATGACACTGTGTAAACAGCATGCTTATAGACTGCATAGCCATTCCTCATTCCAGGTTTTCTTATGTTCATATGAATTGAAAAATCCCCCATTACTAGAGTTGTAGGGGTGATGGAGGAGACAGTGCAAATGTAACTTATAAGGATGGCAGTAGATATGTGACCAGTGGTTTATGGACTGTTTCATGAGCTGAAGATTTAAGGCAGGTGTCTCCCAGATGCTAAGCTAACACGCAGCCTCTTCTTTATTTTGTTTTAAACTCAAATAATATTGCTGAAAAGAAAGACAACAGAAGCTTGGGAGCCTATAGTTCTGCACTGCTTTCTCCATGGGCAATGCCTCAGCCAATCAGAGCCGCCTTGCCAACCAATCAGCACCCTTTTCTCCTGTAGTGTAAATGATTGTTATCGCTTGAAATTTTGGTATTCTTGTATTTGATCTGCTGAGTGCAAGACAACAAGCTTCGACAACATGTCTCTGTTTTCAGCAAAACTCGAATAACTAACATTCATATCTTAGCTCAATAAGATAGAGGCAATGCAACGCTTTTCAGTAAACACAGTATACATTTTATGTACATGGGCACTGCCTAGAACCCCCAAGTTGGCCCACTTCCAGTTGCTACATCTGACCTCTGCTGACACTATGTCAGGTTCAACTGAAGGCCAGGAAACCAGGAACTCCTGACATCGGGATTTATCAGTCCCTCTTATGCCAATGGCCATGTTTGGGTAGGCAGAGGTATCACTTCTAAAAGGCCATCCAGAATCCCTGATATAAAGCTTAGACCTGGGCCCCGGCCAAAATTCTAGCCTTTCCAGTGGATTTCTGGTGAAGTTACAGTAAACCAGCCTGGGTTTGCCAAAGAATCATGGCCATTTTCATTTGCCCCTTTAACAGTCAGGGAAAATGTTATAAAGTAACTCATGTATTTTCTCTGCAGCAACGTTAAGAGAAAGGCTCCCTGTAGCAAATGTTTTCACATTTCAAAATAGTACAATATGCATTCCTTAACATTTAATGAAAAACTTTTAAAAGCCTTAAAAGGGAAATTTCTATTTAAAAATTGAGTTGTATTCGTATAATTGCACAGCGATATTGCACAAATGAGCTAGTAGTTTTGATGACTGAACGGTTGCATGTACAGTTTGACCAATTCTCAGCAGATAATATGCATTGAGTTGAAGAAAAACGGTTCATAATGCATCATTTTCTGTCCAGTCTTGCTCGGGGAGACCATAAGAATGACTGGCATATACAATGAAAATGCAATACTGGTGAATTGAGAGGTTTATGTAGGAAATGTTTAAGTTTGGTGATAAGACGCATTGTGAACATAGTGCAAGAAGTAAACAGCCTACAATGCTACTGTGACTTGATATTCATAATGAATATAACAAAGCAAATTGAGCAAATATTTCAAAATATTTCCTGATCTAATTAAGGCCACCCTTGTTCCTAGTTACAAAGGCAACGTTTAAAGGGAATAGGCAAGACAGAACAGGCGGTTAAAAAGAATCATACCAGTGACTTCTTCGATTTACCAATTCCTCCAACATATGCTATTTTTTCCTTTAAAGTTCTACAGGTATCTTCGTAAAAATGTCCTTCTGAGCATTAAATCATGCAACAACTTGCACGAAGCTCACCAACACACTGCTTCGTTTAACTGACACATCATAAAGTTTTACACATTCAGTCACCCAGATAATTACACAATTAAATTTCACTCAGTACAGCTGAAGCAGGGATAATGAAATTTCCATTGGTGTAGCCTTACATCTCTGGGTGTCAAAGGTCAACTTCCTGTTTGGATAAGGGTCAGTTTAAAGAGGATTTCTGATGGGTTTTTACTTCAATTGAGTATAGAAAAACGGCTGCAGCGGTATTTCAATTTGTAGGACTCAATGGAAGCAGCAGATGCTGGAAGTGTGCTGAAGCCATTCAGTGAACAGCTCTCAATGCAGGTGTTGGTAAGCGTAAGTATAGGTGGGCCACACTGTGTTTAAAAACCTCTCTGGCCCTGATTTTAAGACTCCCCATCTGGACGGGTGTGAGGTGGATGAGCAGTTCCCATCGTCATCTCAGCAGCCCCAATTTTAATGGAGCAACTGACTCTGGAAATGTAAGAGGGTACATGGTGAATATATTTAAGTCAGGGCTCCCGTAATGTACAGGGGAATGCGGTGCAATTTTATCTGGGGTCAGATGGAAGTCTAGCCCAGTGGCTAATTCGCTCAGCAATGCCTCATGGAACTGGCCTCAGAAACTGATTATCTAAACCGTCAGGAAGATTTAAAGGGGCATGGACCTCTGACGTCCTGCCTGATGAGAAGGACCTGGAGGAAAGCGAATAGGGAGAAGAGTTAGGATGGCATTGGTGGGCTTCATAGATTCAGAACATAAGAAATGGGAACAACAGTTGGCTATTTGTCCCCTTGAGCTTGCTCCACCATTCAGGAAGATCATGGCTGATCTGTCAGAAGGTAATTTGACCTAGTTAAGATGGGTGATTGTGTGTTTTAACATATGGACATATGGGACAGAATTTTCCCCCTATTGGGGGGGAAGTTCTTTAGCGGGTGCTGCCTCAGGGAGATCGGCCCCTGTCTGAAAAAATTTTAAAAACAGAAGATATAGATTTCCCTGACATGTCCCCTCATTTGACACTGTCACATGAGTTGGGACATGTCCATCACTTTCATTGACAATTTTATTAAAAATTTAAAAACCTACATGAAACCTTATCCCGCCCTGGATGAGGTTTCATGCTTTTTCTTAAGCCCACCATGGCTCCCAGCCTGCCTGCCAACCTTAAGGTTGGATGGGCAGGTCCATTAATTACTTTAACTATTTTGTCAATGGCCTCAGTTGGCCACTGACAGGTCGGCGGGCGCACAGCTGATTCTGCTAAGCCCCTGCCTACCTGAAAATTGAAATGAGGCGGGGTGACGTCGGGAGTTCCACCCAACGTTATCCCGCGTCATTTTACGCGTTGGCGAGTGGGCCTCGCCCTCCCTGCTCGCCGACCGGGAAACCCTGGCCATGAATTAGGAGCAGGAGTAGGCCACTCGGCCCCTCAAGCCTGCTTCCCCATGCAATAAGATCTTGGCTGATCTGATTTTAACCTCATGTTCCTGTTTACCCGTGATAACCTTTCACCCCCTTGCTTATCAAGAATCTATCTACCGCTGCTTTAAAGATGTTCAAGGACTCTGCCTCAACCACCTTTTGAGGAAGAGAATTCCAAAGCCTCACAACTCTCTTGAGAGAAAAAAAAATTCTCATCTCTGTCTTAAGTGGGTGACCTCTTATTTTGAAGCAGTAACTCCGGGTCCTAGATTCTCCCACAAGAGGAAATATCCTTTCCACATTCAACCTGTCAAGTCCCCTCAGGATCTCATATGTTTCAATCAAGTCGTCCATTACTCTTTTAAACTCCAGCGGATACAAGCCTATCCTGTCCATAAGACAACCCGCCCATTCCAGGTATTAACCTAGTAAATCTTCTCTATTGCTTCTAATGCACTTACATCCTTCCTTAAATATGGAGACCAATACTGGACACAGTACACCAGATGTGGTTTCACCAATGCCCTGTATAACTGAAGCATAACCTCCCTACTTTTGTATTTAATTCCCCTCACAATAAATGATAACGTTCTATTAGCTTTGCTAATTACCTGCACACTAACCTGTTGCGATTCATGACACATTCTCTAATGCCTAATGAAGGGGTGTAAGTAATTAAAAGCTCTGTTCAGTGTAGCCCCCAGCCTGATGATGGCCAATGCACCCAGCTCTGCCAGGCCCTGAAATTTCCAGATTTTCTGCTTCAGCTGGCTCAGCATCATAAGGTTAGCTGATTATCTCTTGTGATCTTGTATAGCATTTTCACCTGTGGGAAGAGAGGACAAGATTTATTGATTGACAAAGAGAGTGCAGCCAGTGGCTAGGTTGAGAGTGAGAAGAAGCAAGGTGTAAGCATCAGCCGAAATTTCTGCACTCAAGGACCTGAACCTAAAACCTTATGATTCAGAGGCAATAGTGCTACCGACTAAGCCACAACTGACACAGAAAGCTTCTGTTATATTTAATTCATTTGAGTGTTCCACAGATTCATTAAATTTAAATCTGCTATACTTAAGTACATAAACTATCATCTACCATTTTTCATTTTCTTTTAGTTTGTGCGCTTGTAATAATGTTTTCTTAATTTAACATTTGTTAATTCAACAAATCTGACCACCTGATTCACACTTACACAGGGACTGATATAATTTCCCGTGCAAATGTCACTTATTTGTCCAGTAGCCTTGTTAAACTTCAAAAGTTGTGTTCAGGAAATATGACTGAATTGCTGGTTAATATTGTATTTATTACAGGCCAGTTGAAATTCCGGTTGCAGCCAACCATATTAAAGCCTAGTGGGGAAAGCAAAGATAAACTGCTAATTGGAAACTTCCATATTAAGAAATGAATAATCTCACATTTTGTAATAGAGCAAAATAATTATACTTGAAATAAAGAGACTTTATCATCTGATCAATATTTTGATTTAACCAAATTAATCTCCATGGTTTTCTAGGGGAGAGGATATCAACTATAACTTATGTTTATATATAGTGCCTTTAACATAATAAAAATGTCCCAAAATGATGCACAGGAATAGCATCAGACAAAAT
Organism: Cetorhinus maximus; assembly: GCF_964194155.1. Classification (NCBI taxonomy): domain Eukaryota; kingdom Metazoa; phylum Chordata; class Chondrichthyes; order Lamniformes; family Cetorhinidae; genus Cetorhinus; species Cetorhinus maximus. The sequence goes on from NC_135883.1 coordinate 128,378,606, forward strand.
TTGGCGAGCTGCATGAGCAAATATTCGGCCAGTTGACTAACAAGCTTTACAGAGCGACTTTAAAGGAGGAAACAGAGGTAAAGAGACAGAGAGGATCAGGAGGGGAATTCTAGAACCCATGGGCTGCCAACAGTGAAGTGAAGGAAATTGGGGATATGCAAGGGGCCAGATTTGGTGGAGCGTCGATATCTTGGAGTGTTGCAGGGCTGGAGAAGTTAACAAATATAGAAAGGGATGAGGCAATGGTGGGAGTTGTAATCAAAGATAAGAATTTTAACATTGGACAGGGAGCCAATGTTGGTTAGTAAGTACAGGGATGATGGTTGAATGGGAGATTTAAGATTTGTAGAATAGAGATTTATGATATATGATTTATGAAATGTATTGCATGGAAAGCGATAGCCTGAATTCAGAGTTTATGGGCTGAATTTTCCTCCCATCAGTGGGGGGAAGTTGTACAGACGTGCTTCCGATCGGCGCCCCCGATCGGAGGCGCGCTGCCATTTTACGTGGGCGGGCCAATTAAGACCCGCCCAGCGTGATGTCCGCACGGAAGTGCTATATGCTTCCTGTGCGGGCGGGAGGTGGGGAATCCCAAAATCGAGAGTGCGCTCTTTTGCGCATGAGCATGAAAGAGCGCACTCATCTCCCTGAGGCTAAGTGCAGCCTCAGGGAAATCGTCTGCAAATGAAAAAAAAACAGAAAAATAAAATTTCCCTTACATGTCCCCTCATGTGACAATGTCACATGAGTTGGGACATGTCCATTATTTTTACAAAATCTTTATTAAAATTTTTTAAAGCCTACATGAAACCTCATCCCAGACCTGGATGAGGTTTCATGTTTTTTCTAGTTCCCGCCGGGGCTCCTGGCCTGCCCACCAACCTTAAGGTTGGATGGGCAGGTCCTTTAATTACTTAATTGACCTTGTCAATGGCCTCAATTGGCCGTTAACATATCGGTGGGTCCGCAGCTGATTTTTCTGCGTTCCAGCCTTCCTGAAAATTTAAATCGGGCACAGTGACATTGGGAGTTCCCCCCGACGTCACCGCACGTCATTTTACGCGTCAGCGAGCGGGCCCAACCTCCGCTCGCCGACTCGTAAAATTCTGCCCTATGAATTTATGCTGCGCAGCACCGGGAAGTGCTATTGCTGGCAGTGGTCATTGCCAGGGCCCCAATGACCAATTAAGGACAACAGCCCAAGAACTGTCAGCTCAATCAGAAGGTGGCAGGTCAACAGCCTCAGGAGCGCCACTGCTGGCAGTGGCCATTTCTGGGGCTACACCTACAGGAGAGGGCATCTCAATGGCCAAAGTGGGGCTGGAGGATAGTGAGGCCAGGCAGGCAGGCCTCGGCAGTCGGAGTAAGTGGGTGCTTCTCAGTGCACACATGGTGCTGTTGCCATTGCTGCCATGGGGCCTCTAAGTGGGCCATGGAATACCCAGAAAGGAGGGTACCCCCCCAGAAGCCTGGCAGGAGGTACCAGGTTTCACTGAATGGCCTCCTCACGCAGCAGCAGCCACCCATACCTGGGCAAAATGCCCTTGTAGATGAGAAGTGGCCCATAACTGACCATTTAATTGGCTCAAATAGGCTGCCAGTGGATGGCCGATCTGCCGACTTTTCCACTGCTGGCAAAATAGCATGACAGCAGGACGACATCGGCCACTCCCGAATTATTGTCCTACCTTCACATGCATGTAACCCTTCACTAATGTCCTTATGCATGCGTAACGGGGCTAAGACATCACACTATATTTTATAATGTATGTTTATATTCTTATAGCTAATTCCAAAAATTTTTAAAAACTGGAATAAAACCCTTTTTAAAATGTCTGAATCTATGTCTGTCTGAGACCCTTAACAAAATGGTCTATTTGGCAGTATCACAGAAACTTGCGCCTTGTTATCTTTGAAGAGATGCTAAAGACCCCTGCGGGCTGCAGAGACCAAATTCAAAGGGAACTGTACAAAGACTATCTGCATTCCATAACCCAGGCTGGCCAACTAGGCTGGTCTACTAGCCTGCTAGGACAAAGAGCTCTGCAGCCCTCCCTTCAATTCTTAATGGCTAGGACAATCAAAACCCCAAAGACCCAGATAAGGAACACACGTCCTTTGTTAAAGGTGGTGTGGAGAGATGGGAATCATGTACGTGAGCATATAGCAGGGAGAACCTGTTATACTGTCTTGTGGCACTGCAATGCTCAGTGTGCCATCTTCCATCTACCAAGCAGCAGCACACAAAAGAGGTTCTGTCCAAGTTTGAATGCCTAGCCCCATCTACATGGTTTCTACTGGAACTTCTGAACTTCTATGCCATCGCCCACAAGACTAATTCATCTCTGCATGCCTATCCCATTGTGGAAGTCATCTTTATTGGAAAAGTGAATTATCCAGCATCAGTTTTCAACCCGCTGACCTATGTGAAGGAATACACCATTAGACTTTGATTCCGGACTCTGGATTCACATGAAATTAATTCTCTACTCCGTGGTCTGTAAGTCTTTCTTTCTGTATTCCTCTATAATTGTGTGAATGCACGAGGAAGTATGTAGCAAATCCCCTCCAAAATTTAAGAATGTGCAAATAAACTAACCCTCTGAGTTTACCCAACTTGAGTTTGCTGCGGAATTATTAATAGAAATTGGATCACACCAAAACTGAGGGGTTGGGAAATAGGCCACCATTTATAAAGGGGGAAACAAAAATCAAAACACCTTTCTGTTTATGGACGGTTGGTGAGAGGAGCAATCAGGGCTGTTTAACATATTGTTATCTGCTGGAAGTTTCACATGGAATGTTAATACTTGTTGTAGTCACCTGTTAGCGTCTCCATTTGAGACTACATGTGGAAACCGAGGTTTTACCGCATCTCATGATTACTGAAGCTAACTTAGCCTCTTTGGATTTCATTTCCCGAGGGCTCAGCCACCTGTTGGGAGAAATCATCAAAAGATGGTAGGCCCCCAAACCATTACCTTCTCACCTTTTTGAGGATTATCCATCGGAACTTCTCAAGAGGGAGACAATAGCGATGCATAAGACAAAGTAGAAGGGCAGCTGCCAGCTGAGGCTAATGGTCAAATTTTGCTTCTCTTCCTCCTCATCCTTTTGTGTACCCCACCCACCCATCAACATAATATATCACGGGCGGAATTTTCCCGTTGGTGTGTGGGGGCGGGCCCCGCACGCACGTGTGTAAAATGATGTGAGGTGACGTCGGGCAAGCGCCCCGACGTCATCGCGCATCATCACGAAATTTCGTTGGGCGGGCGCGCGATGTTCTCTGATGTGTGCCTGCCATTAATTAATGGGCCGCTTAAGGCCCTTGAGGCGCCAATTGACCGCGATTTTTCAGTGCCTGTGCAATCTTTGGGTCGGTGCAGGGGCACAACAGGCAGGCGGGTAGGACACATTTGTATAAATCTCATCCATGGGCGGGATAAGAGGGTTCAGTGGGGTCGCGAGTGTGCTCTGCCAAATATTGATGTTTCAAAGTTACTGATACTTGCCTGTGTAATCTGCAATACTTCAAAACGCATACCAGCTGCCTGGCCTGGACTCACAAGCTTCAGGTCAGCACTCTGGAATGAGGAATCTTTTTTGGGCCTGCATGTTTCAGGAAGCCTTCCCTTATCCTGGGAATGGGAGTTGAACTCTCCACTGGAGGCACCTCCTCTGAGGAGGAAGGGAGGAGGCCAGGAGTACACATTCAGCCTCCAGGGGAGCCACCTTTTGGAGGACAGGTGCAGGCACAAAGGGAGCAGGGCCAAGAGGTAGACCAAGGCGGAAGGGGCCGCAGAAGATGCCACTATCCTGCTGCCAGTGTATACAGGCGGTGAAGCAGCTACCTCAATGTGCCTGAGGTGCAGTACTGAAGGAGGCTCTGTCTCTCAAGGGAGACAGTCAACTATATCTGTCAGGTGATTGGGCCTGAGATCTCCCCTAATTGTGTGGGTGGACACCCCATGCCAGTGGCACTGAAGGTCACAGCTGCCCTTAACTTCTATGCCTCCGGCTCCTTCCAGGGGTCGGTGGGTGATCTTTGCGGTGTCTCCCAATCAGCTGCCCACAATTGTTACAGATGCCCTGCTCAGGTGTGCATTGATATTCATCCTCTATCATCGGGACAAGGCAAGCCAGACACAGTGAGCCAGAGGCTTCGCGGCGATTACTGGCTTCCCCCGTGTCCAGGGTGCAATAGACTGTACACATGTGGCCATCAAGGCGCCAGAAGGTGAGCCCGGTGCCTTCATCAACAGGAAGGGCTTCCACTCCATGAACGTGTAGATAGTGTGTGATCACAGGATGCTGATCCTTCATGTCTGTGCAAGGTACCCAGGCAGCTCCCACTGCGCCTACATCCTCAGACACTCCCAGGTGCCGGGGCTCTTCAGTGCTCCAGCCCAGCTTGATGGATGGCTGCTGGGTGACAAGGGCTATCACCTCAAAAGGTGGCTCATGAAGCCTCTCCGCCATCCAAGAACAGAAGCTGAGCAGCGGTACAACAGGAACCATGCCTCCACAAGGGCTGTGGCGTAGAGAGCCATTGGCCTTCTCATGGTGCACTTCTGATGCCTGGACCGCTCAGGGGGCGCACTCCAGTACCCCCCAGATTGTGTGTCGGTGATAGTGGTTGCATGCTGCGCTCTTCACAATCTTGTGCTGTAAAGGTTGGACGCAGTGGACGATGAAGACTTAGATGGCAGTGGCTGTGGCTGCACACAATGAGTTCAGCCAAGGATGAGCACACACAGGGAAATGCTGAGTGGGTAGACGCTGACCCAGGCATACTCCAGGGAAGTAGGGACACCTGGGAGGCTTTAATCCAACGAACCTTCAGCTAGCACACCACATATGGACCTCCAGGACAAGCCTGGGCTGTATGCTCCAAATTTGAGATCTAAGTGCAAAATCTGCCTGGTTAGGAACATTAAATTAGGGCCTTGTTAATAAAGCTGAATGTCCCACAAAACACTCATTCCATTATTGGAAACCATCCACCTGCAGAACAAAAGAGGAACCCTCAGCCAAGGTGACATGTCTGAATTTAATATTGCAACCAAAGAAACTTAATGAAACAAAATGAAAAAGGTGTTGAAAGTCACACCAACTCATAAAGACCTCATTGCGAGCCAACACAAAAGCACCAGTGATAAACCCGTGGTGTGCCTAAGGTGCCTTATGTTTCCATTTCTGGGTGCTACGTCTTGGTGCTGACCCCTCACTGGGAGTGGCACCTGAGACAGCCTGCTGACTCTGCTGTCCTGTTGGCCTCGATGACCTTGGCGGTCGTCCTCTGGCCCGTGGAGCCTGTGCTGGCCCCGCCTGGGAGGGAGCTGCCAGTTCCACAGTTGGTATCTCCCCAGTCGTCGCAGCCTCACCGGATGCAACAGTCACTGGCAGAGGGGCGGAGGAGCTGCCTCCCTCATCCGGAGAGCCCTGAGAGGAGCCCGCAGAGACGACAGGCAGCTGCTGCGCCGATGTGAGATCGCTTTGGACCGCCCTGCGCATTGTGGATGGATGGGCACCAGGCTGGGAAACTTGGTGCCCAGACCATCTCCCACACTGGCACTGACCAGCTGAGGTCAATGCCAATGTGAGGGCTTACTGGTCAGAGCGCATCCCCAGGAAGCCCCGATGGGTCTCCTGGAGGAGCCCCCCCATGAGAGTCGCCACTCTCTCCATGGAGGACAAGTGGCGCTCGGACATGTGGCTCATTGCTTCGGCTATAGTCTGCGTAGACTCCTCCACCACGGACACCAAGCCAAGCATAGCCTCATGTATCTCCCCCAGATGCTCCTGCACACCCAGCTGCATTTCCTGCATTTGCTGCATCACGGATGACTCCAGAAGCGCATCATCAGCCACTGACTGAGCATGTGCCTGCTCCCTTGTAGTCCTCCGACTGCTAGCACCCTGGGCACTCTCTGTCTCTGCCAGCTTCTCCAGTGACTGTGGAGTGCCCTCACCGCTGTGCCCCGAGACACTAGCCGATGTTCTAATTCCCACCGAGGTGCTAGTATCTGCGCTGGTGCCTGCCTGGCAGAGATGGTGTGATGCTGGTCAGACATCAGGGCCCTCAGGTGTGAGAGGGGGCCCCTGCTGCTCCTCCTCCCGGCCCTGCTCCGCTGATGCTGAAAGGAGGAACAAGGACAGTGGATTAGTTAACGTGGAGACAATGTCAATGTGCATCCCTGTCCCCTAGATCATTATGCGCTCATCCTTCCATAAGCAATGGTCAAGCCATGTTGCAAACGTCAATCACTGAACATTCAGCACTGCAATGGCTGTTGGGAGAAAAATGGTGACCTCAGTGCTGGGCATACATACCTGGCCATGGCACCCCAGCCTCACCAACACCGGTGGACCTGGGCACATGGCGCCTCTCCAAATGTAGGGCCCCCTGCTTGGAGCGGCTGAGAATTGCTAACTGGGCCGGCCTGCCGCCAGTCCTCACCCACTCGGCGGCATTATGTGCATTCTGCTCCTGAAAAGGAGAAAAGAGCATTGGTTAAGGCTACTTGTACCTGGACTCTCTTCGCGGACGGCCCACCCCAACCAGAGTGGGACATGTCAGGGCTCCAGTGCCTCCTCACCCCGCTGCTGCCGAACACTCACACAAAGATGCCAGGTCTGTCCCCTACCACCTCCCCCTTGGCCAAATGCTGCCTACATCACATTTGGCACCACACGGTCTAACCTTCCATAAGAAGGAGACGCTAGCACGTGGAGCACAGAGGGCAGCAGATCGATTGGTGCCAATGCCACCTTGAAGCTCCCCTTCCAGCAGGTCATCACCCTGACTTTGACATGTCCTGGAGTTCCAGCATTGCGCCTAGGTGCAGCTCCTCCAGGTTGCCCCCAAAACAGTCATGTGGGTCTCAGTGTACCACATGCTGCAGGTGCAAAACCCGTCTTATCACCACCCTCTCAGGGTGACCCCGGCAAGGGCAATATCTGCTGGCCCACCCAGCGAAGGACACATGCCGTCAATGATTCAATGCAGTCGCTACACTCAGATTTGGGGAGGTGGGCACCAGGGGGAAAGCCTACCTGCTGGGTTAAGTGACCAATGCCAACATGGTACTCACCCTTCACGAGTGCAAGAGGCCGTTGAAGCGCTTGCGACACTGGATCCAGGTGCATCTCACCACCTCGTGGGAGCTCACCACCTCCGCCACCTCCTCCCAGGCACGTTTGGTCATGTGGGGGGGCCTCCTCCTCCCTCCCGCTGTGCTGCCACCTCCTCGAGGAGGGCAGCAAGGCAATCATCGGAATAACGAGGGGCACAGTGCCCCCCTGCCCTACCCTCCTACCTGGTCTGCTCACCAGCAGTGCTCTGGGGAGCCCTTCCACTGGCCGTGATTCGCAGCCTTTGAAAGGCTGCAGCAACTTTTTAAAACAGGCTGCCCGCTTGCCATTGGACCCGGCAGACATTGCAGTCCCACAGTCGCCTGCCCACTCCTCGGGAGCCGCGATTCATTCATAAAATGGCGGCACGGACCTGATTGCGGGTGGTGATCGGTCTCCCCACTCCCCCTGCCAGCCATAAAATTCTGCCCCATGAAACACTAACCCCTTCTGCTGAAAAGGAATCCATTCTAACCTGTCTACATTTCTCCCTTAGAATATACCTGAGGAAGAAGAGCAGAGTTGGAAGAAGCACCAGGTTCCTCTGCTTCCGGCTCTGCTAGCACATCCCATCGGTCACCTCCCTCCCACACAAGCAGCAGCCAAGAGGTATCCACCTGAGGGGCATTGGAGAGTGAACCAATAGGAAGAGCACAAGGCAATGAAAAAAGCATGAATGAACAGTTGGAGCTGGGGGTTGAATAGAAGGAGGAAGACGTTTTCCAGAGGGTCAGGACATGCCGCTCCTTGGGTGAAGAGTCTGAGGATCCAGGCCTTAAAGGTTTTTCTTTTACAAAAAGGACACATACAAAGCATAAAGCAGGCACTGGGGCTTCTGACGGAGGAAATTCCAGCCAGCAGGGGATTGGGGATATGGTATGATTCTGGCTGGTGTTAGGAATGTGAATTTTGGAATAATATAGACAAAAGGCTGCAGCCCTGTGCCTATGTACCAAGGATGAATTCAACATGCAGTCAAACACTTGAAGATTTATGAAAAGTTAAATGAACTTGAACATATGCATGGCCAACACCTGAGGTTAGAAAAGACACAAAAGGTACACACAGTAATGTTATTTATTCTTAATTATTCATGGGATATGGGCATTGCTGGTAAGGCATTTTATCACTCAACCATAATTGCCCTTTAGAAGGTGGTGGTGACTTGTTGCTGGTCTGTGTAATGAGCATACTTCCACATTACTGTTAGTCTGGAACTTTCATGGTTTTGACCCAGCGACACGAAGTAACATTTTCTTTTCGAGCCAGGATGCTGTGTGAGGTTAGTGAGTTTGCAAGCAGTGGTGTTCCCATTCACCTGCTGCCATTGTCCTTCCAGGCAACAGAGTTTTTGGAGGTGCTATTGAAGAAGTGTGCTAATGCAGTGCATCTTGTAGATGGTACACACTTCTGCCACTGTTCACCAGTAGTGGAGACGATGAATGTTTAAGGTGATGGATGGGGTATTGATCAAGCGAGCCACTTTATCCTGGATGATGTCAAGCTTCTTGAGTTTTTTTGGAGCTGCACTTGAACCAGGAAAATGGAATGTATTCCGTTATATTCCTGATTTGTGCCTTGTTGCTGGTGGACAGGTTTTGAAGAATCAGGCAGGGAATTATTCGCCACAGAATTCCCAGCTCCCGACTTGCTCTTGTAGCCACAGTGCTTACATGGCTGGTCCAGTTAAGTTTCCGGGCAATGGTAACCCTCAGGCAGTTGATGATGGAGAATTCAATGATGGTAATGCACTGTATGTTGAGGGAAGCAGCATAGCCTCTCTCATGTTGAATCTGGCCATTGTCTGGCACTTGTATAATGCAAGTGTTACTTCCCACTTATCAGCCTAATTCTGAAAGTTGTCCAGATCTTGCTGCGTGCGGACATGGACTGCTTCATTATGTGAGGAGTTGCGAATGGTACAGAGCACGTCACAATCATCAGCGAACATCCCTACTTCTGACTTTATGTTGGAGAGAAGGCCGTTGAGGTTTGACTCCAGACAGTGGATAGTTTTCCTCCTGACTCCCATTGACTTTAATTTTACTATGGCCAGCATTTTCTTGATGCATAAAATGACGCGCGGTGGCATCGGGTGTGCGTCCCCGCAAGTCATTCCAATCTTTCGTTAGGCAGGTGCGCACTGGAGTCGGCTGCACACCCACTGAACTGTCAAAGGCCTGTTACGGCCATTAATAAACTAATTAACCAAATTGACAGGGCTGCCCGTTCAACCTTAAGGTTGGCGGGCAGGTGAAGAGCTCAGGCGGCCTTCACGTTTTGCATGAAACCTCATCCATGGGTGGGATGAGGTTTCATGAAGGGTTTATTAAATTAATAAGTATTTATTAAGCATTCAATAAACATGTCCCAGCTCATGTGACGCTGTCACATGAAGGGACATGCATAAATGATTTTTAACTTTTTTTATTTTGAAGTGTCAAATTCAGCTTAATCTCCCTGAGGCAGCTTAGTGCCTCAGGGAGATTTCTGCACTCTTTTGCGCGCATGCGCAAAAGAGCGCAGGCCCTGACTCTCCCTCTTCCCCCCGCCCGCACAGGTAGCGCTGAGTGCACTGGGCGCGCGTCACGCTGGGTGGGCCTTAATTGGCCTGCCCACATAAAATGGCGGTGTGCAGCCGATTGTGTGTAGCGATTGGTTCTGCGCCCGCTACCGTCCAGCCCGCCTGATGGGGAGAAAATTCTCCCCTAGGAGTCCTTGATGCCACATTTGGTCAAATGCTGCCTTGGTGTCAAGGGCAGTCACTTTCACCTTAACTTTGGAATTCAGCTCCGATGTTCATCTCATTATAAGGCAATAATGAGGTCTGGAACCAAGTGGTCTTGTAGAACTGAAAATGTACACCAGCAAGCAAAATATTGCTAAGTGCCTCTTGATGGCACTGTCGATGGCACATTCCACAACCCTCAAGATGCCCCAATCTTTATTTTCCATTCTATGACTATGATTTTATATCATTTACGCTGTTGCTAATTGTGTTAACCCTATGGCGTTGGCATTCTGTAACATTCTACCCACTCTCAATCTGCAGTCTTATGGCTTATGCTCTCAGTTGGTATAGGAAAACATCAGTGTTTTATAGTCAACATGATGCAAAAGGAGCCATGCCACCAGAGCAATGATAGTGCACCTTCAGCTTCGAGTGACAAAGCAAATCTAAAATCTAAGCACATGCCAGATGGCCTTTGGGAACAGATCCTGTCAAAATATTATACTGTTAAATTATTTTTATGTGTTCCTGGGATCAGGGCTAGCAATTATTGCCCACCCCTAATTGCCCTTGAAAAGGTGGTGGTGAATTGCCTTCCTGAGCTGTTGCAGTCTGTGTGATGCAGCTACACCCACAGTGCTTTTGCAGTCTTTAATTCGAGGAATTAATGACAGGATATAAAGCAGAACCTAACATTAGTGATTATTCCACAGTAAATGAATTCCCTTGCTAATTCTCAATCTTAATCTGTAACATTAGATTATTTAATCAACTCCGGGTCGATTTTGGGGGTTTATTCTGAGCTCTCAGACAAATCTTCACAACTCGTTCCTGGTAGGCCCAGCATGACTTATGCCTGCGAAAAGGTGTAAATTCCATTCTGGACCTTAAGAATGACCCAAGGAACAACCCAAAGGCAGTTGTGTGAGGGTCAAATATGGAAGAATAAACCAATTGAGGTGCTTAAGATGATTAAAGCATTTGTTAGGACAGACATAGAGAAATTATTTCCTCTGGCGGGAGAGCCCAGAAATGTGGTGTTTCAATAACCTTACAAATTAGAGTTAGGTTGTTGGGAGGTGATGATGGGAAAGAAAGGGTGTTGAAGATCTGGAACTCTCTCCCTTAAAAAGCTGTTGAGGCCAGGTCAGGTGAAAACTTCAAAACTGAGATTGATAAGTTTTTGTTAGGTAAGGAGGAGGTCTTGTCGTGCAATGGGTAGCGCCCCTGCCTCTGAGCCAGAAGCTCTGAGTTCGAGTCCCACTCCAGGGTGTGATGGCCACGCATGGTGCATTCATAACGTGGTCAAACAGGTTGATATCAAATTGCAAATCATTTTAATACACCAATGCCAGGCGGTAAGAATGGGAGAGTCTCCTGGTTACCCATGCTTGGCACCCCTCAAGAAAAAGCCTCTGGCGACTGGCTAGTGACCTGTCCCAAGAAATACTAGCCGCAGTAACAAATGTAAGAATGTGCTTCATCTGCCTCATGCATGGAAAGAGAATGAAGAACAAGAGTACTAAAACATACTGGAGATGTGCTAGAATTCGTGGAGTTCCTGAGAAGTACACACAGGACATGCATAAGGAGTGCCTGACAAGAATAAGAAGCAGCGTGGGGGAGAATGAGCGTTTCAAAGCCAAAATTGGATTGCATCAAGGATCCACACTGAGCCCCGTCCTCTTCTTCATTGTCATGGATGTTCCAACTGAGTAAGTGAGGCAGGAAGTGCTGTGGCCAATGATGTTTGCAGATGGCATCGAGGCATGTGGTGGGGATGATGAGAACATGACTGAGTATCTAGAGAACTGCAGAAAAACTCTGGATGATAGGGGAATGAAGATCAGTAGACCAAAGACCCCACATATGGACAGTCAGTTTGAGTTTAGCAAAGAGTATCAGAGTGAAGGTGTAAAGATTACAATTGAAAACTTGGAGAAAGTGACTAGTTTCAAGTACCTGGGGCCAGTGGTGGCAGAAGATGGAAGTGTGGGAATGATAATTAAGCAATGGATTAGCTGTGGTTGGAGTAATTGGAAGAAGTGCAGTGGAGTAGGAACATAGGAATATAGGCCTTAGGAGCAGGAGTAGGCCATTCAGCCTTTCGAGTCTGCTCCACCATTCAATAAAATCATGGCTGATCTGGTTATCTCAACTCCACTTTGTCGTCTGCCCCACCATAACCCTTGACTCCCATGTCTGTCAAAAATCTGTCAACTCTGCCTTGAATAAGTTCAATGATCCAGCCTCTGTGTTCCTTTCTGGGGAAGAGAATTCTACATACTAATGACCCTTTGAGAGACAAAATTTCTCCTCATCTCCATCTTAAACAGTAAACCTCTTATGCTTAAGCTGTGTCCCCTGGTTCTAGTTTCTCACACAAGTTCTCTACCCTATCAAATCCCCTCAGGATCTTTTATGTTTCAATATGATCATTTTTCATTTTTTGGAACTCCAGTGGGTATAGGCCCAACCTGTTCAACCTTTCTCCATAAGATAAGTCCCCCATCCCAGGAATGAGTTGAGTGAACATTATCTGAACTGCTTCTAACGCAATTATATCTTTTTTCAAATAAGGAGACTAAAACTGTACACAGCTTTCCAGGTGTGGTTGCACCAACTCCCGTATGGAGAGTCATGTGATAGAAAAGTATCATTGAAACTGAAAGGAAGAATCTACAAGACAGTTGTGAGACCAGCCTTGTTATATATGAGCATACGAAATAGGTGCAGGAGTAGGCCACTCGGCCCCTTGAGCCTGCTCTGCCATTCAATAAGATCATGGCTGATCTGATTGTAACCTCAGCTTCACAATCCTGCCTATCCCTGATAACCTTTCACCCTCTTGCTTATCAAGGATTTGTCTACCTTTGCCTTAAAAATAATCAAAGACTCTGCTTCCACTTCCTTTTGAGGAAGAGAGTGCCAAAGACTCACGACCCTCTGAGAGAAAAAAATTCTCCTCATCTCTGTCTTAAATGGGCGACCCCTTAGTTTTACACAGTGGCCCCTAGTTCTAGATTCTCCCACAAGAAGAAACATCCTTTCCAAATCCATGCTGTCAAGATCCATCAGGATCTTATGGGCAGAACTTTGCCCTTGGCGTATGGGATCGGCGGGGGCAGGCGGGGGCGGTTGGGAAGCCGACCACTGCCCGCCAATGACAGCGCACCGCGATTTCATGCTGGCGGGCCCATTAAGGCCCGCCCAGCGTGGTATGCGAGCGGCAGCACTGAGCGCTGCCTTTGCGGGCTGGGGAAGGAGGTCGAGCAGGCCTAGCATGAACTTCACGCATGTGCGCGAGAGAGAGCTGAATAATCTCCCTGAGGCACGGAGCTGCCTCAGGGAGATGAAGAATATATTGAAAAAGCTATTAAACAGCAGAAAATTTTAATAAAACAGTTCCCCTCATGTGTCAGATTCACATGAGCAAGGGACATGTTTTTAATTTAAAATTAAAGTTTTTATTTTATTTGTATTTGCTTTTGGAAATCCTGCCCCTGGATGAGGTTTCCAAAAAAATGCAAAGGCTGCTTGGCCTTTTCGCCTGCTGGTCAACCGCTAGGTTGAACGGGCAGTGAAAAATTCAGGACAATTGATAACTTAATGGCCTCAATAGACCTTTTAATTGTCGGCGGGCGTGCTGCCGGCTCCATCATGCGCTCACCGACTGAACTATCGCAAGACTGCGCGTTGATGTCGGCACGCTTGGCATGTTCCCATTTGTGTCGGCAATAATAAGTGTCTCCTCTTCATTTCTTCTAGTCTTGTCAATGTTTTCACCACTTTGCGCGTCATCGCGTGTCATTTCACGCTCGGTCGGGTCAGGCGTGCGCCCACCCGCTGAGCTAAAAATTCTGGCCTATATGTTTCATCAGGTCACCGCTTACTCTTCTAAACTGCAGCGGATACAAGACTAGTCCGTCCAACATTTCCTCATAAGACAGCCCACCATTCCTGGCATTAGACTAATAAATCTCTGAACTGCTTTCAACACATTTACATTTAAATAAGGAGACCAATACCGTACACAGTACTCCAAATGTGGTCTCACCAACTGCATGTAGTGCAGAAATTCGAGCAACATCAAGAGAGAGGAACAATGACTGGATATTAATGCGAATGCTGAGATGGATGTGGGAGTAACAAGAAAGGACAAAATCAGGAACCAGCACGTCAGGGAGTCAGTAAGGATTGTGAGAGCATCGAAGAAAGTAGCTGAGAAGAGATTGAAATAGTCTGATCATCTGTTGCGGAGATAAAGAGGAAATGTGATGAGGTGAGTGATGGAGATGGGACTGCCAGGAAGAAGAAGGGAAAGGCCTAAGACCAGCTGGAAAGATGCAGTGGCAAGAAAATTAAACATAGCAGGATTGGAAGAGGAAAGGGTGACTGAGGGGAGGGGATGGAGAAGGGTGATCGGCCAGCATTGTGGTGACTCCAGGTAAAATGGGAGAAACCGGAAGAAGAAGGATGTTAAGAAATATGGATCCAAGATTATTAAATCGAGTTAAGATAGAGATCAGTGGAGAGAGAAACAGAGTTAACGTTTTGTGTCTGTATGACCCTTCTTCGGAGCTTTGAAGAAGGGTCATACAGATTTGAAACATTAACTCTGTTTCTCTGTCCACAGATACCGTCAGGCCTGCTGAGTTTTTCCAGCATTTTCTGTTTTTATTTCAGATTTCCAGCATCTGCAGTATTTTGCTTTTATATTAAGATAAAGACAAGTTGAACGCAGAAAGGCTTGAGGGGCTATAGGGCCTACTCCCATTCCTAAATTCCTCTGGCAACCCCCACACCGCCACCCTCATCCCACTACCACAGTAGCAGAGCAATGCAGCAGGCAGAAGTTCCAAACTTGATACTCTTCGAATCTGAATCACATTCTGCTTTCTTACCTTTATGCCACTATCAGCACCTTTTTTTAGCACTAACCACGACCATTAACACTTCCTTTGTCCTTCAGTTCATGACATTTCTGTCAATCCATCCTTTGTCCCCACCTATCGCTGGCCTTCTATCCAGCTCCACCTGCCCCACCCCCCTTAAACAGTATAAATTTCATCACATTTCCACTTCTCTTCAGCTCTGAAGAAGGGTCATACAGACTCGAAACGTTAACTCTGTTTCTCTCTCCACAGATGCTGCTAGACCTGCTGAGTTTTTCCAGCATTTTCTGTTTTAATTCATGACGCTGATGGATACAAATTCCACCACCGAATATCCATTGTTTTATACACTGTGAAAAGCTCCAGTTTCTGCTGGTTTTATTGGAGGAGAGATACATTGCCCCTTGTACTTATTTCACAGGAGTTGAAGAAGACTCTTACTTTAATAAATCAGAAGGAATGGCTTTTTGGAGGACATCAAAGCCTAGCCAGCTTTTAAGAAACTAAATCAAAGCATGAAGAAATAATGGGACTGCAGCCATTTGAAATACTTTGACTTACAGAATTAACAAACTCCCTTTGAAGTCTATTGGAAAATTACATTCATGTGGAGGATTTGGAAAAACATTGGATCTGTATTCTGTAAATGGTGAGAGCTTGGGAACACTTCCGAGGCCAAGTAAATAGTTTCCACTGGACAATTCACTGATGGATTTGAGGTGTCCAAGCTTCTTGCCCGAGTCTGGTGCTGGAAGGCGGTCAGCTGGAATAGGAAGGACCTTTTTTTAGATTCCACAGAAGGGAAGATTATATTGTTAAAAAACTAGATATTGCCAGGGACCTAGCCACCTAAAGGTACTGAAAGAAGTCTAATTTAGGAATGGAGTATTGGACTTGCAACCTCTCAGTGGAATTGCATGTGTTATCTATGGAGGCATTGTGGACTGGACTTTAGCCACCCGCCATGGCAGGAACTATGACCGCCGGGCCCACTTGATCATGGGAGAGGCCCCGTGGCAGCTTCCTGGTAGAGGCAAAACCTCCCCCGATTAGGTCGGAGGGCGGAAGGGGCTGACGTGGGATCCCCTGCTGTCAATGGCAGGATGTCAGTTCGGCTTATTCAAGGGCTAATTGATTCCCATTATCCCTGAGCTCGCTGCAATTTAATGCTGTTTCAGGGATTAAATAGAGCCTGCACGCCCTCAAAAAGCTGCCTAGCAAAACCTGTTGGGTTTGCCAGTGGCACCCCGGGTGGCGGGTGCATTGCTGCCAGCAGCTACCACTCCCACTGGCGCTGATGGCTTGAGGAGCCGTTGACTTCTGATTGGCTGGCAGCTCTCGGTGGGCAGTACTTCTGTCATCGGGAATCTCAATCTGAGGGAAGGCTCGACGTTGGCCAATTAAGTGCTTGAAGGGCACTTGATTCCACACAGCCTCCTGCGCGGAACTGATGGGGGCTCCCTGCCGGTTCTCTGACTGGTGGGCGAGACCCCCGTCGGCCCGACAAAATCCCAGCCTGTGATTCTCTGCCCTGACACCCATTCAAATAGGATGACTTTGTATACCTCGTCAAATCGAGTGTTTAGTCATAATGGGACATTTAAGGAGTGTAATAAATTCGCTGTCAGTGATCTCCAGCTGCCTGCTACAGGACTAAATTACCCAGATAATTGATGTAATGCCATTGCATGCCATGCAAAGTAAAGAACGCTGGCGTATGGTTTTCAACGTTTATCCCTTTTTCAAACATCTGCCAAAATGATCACGGAATTGGAGGTGGCACAGCATAGTGAAAATTTTCACTTTAAATTATGTGCTAAAGCCAAGGATCCAGAGGCTTAACCCAACATGAAATTTATTTTTGTTAATGATCTGAGCACTTCACTGTCATTCATCATCATCAATGACCAGGTCACCTAGCTGCTGGAGAAAAACTCTATCAGGGCCCATCTAAAAAGGAACAGTTTTCTGTTATTAAGGAGAGTAATTGTGTTTCACAACCTGGATAAAGGACTGCACACGTTACATTGGGACGAGAGCTTGTCAAGGAGGTGAAAAAGACATTTTGTCAACAGCTTCTTGTACTGTGAAATCCTCACTGTTATGGTGTTGAGTTTAAAAGAAACCTGAGAAACATAAGGTACTGATAAGAAACAAGGTCTGATTTAGAGTGATTAAAAAACTGCAGATCAGCAAAGAGGTGTAGCGTAATGTGTCAGCTCCACAGTACTGACATGTAAGAAGTAGAGTACCAACAATGGCTGCCACATTTCATGATTTGTGCTTACCTTTGAGGATGATATGTTTGTGTTTGAACAAAGGATCTGATTCAGGTTGACGCACAGCCAAAAAGAACACATGTGTTGAAGGACAAGTTCAGAGCTTTTCAACAGAAGTTAATGACCAATGCATCACCACCTCCTATCCTCTCCTCAAGAATTGTTCAAAATGCTTTCCAGATCCTACACTCTTTCTCGGCTTTAACTTCAAGAGGCAGTCCACAAAATCCCACACTGTAAAATGGCTTCTTTCAATTTACGATAAATCAACTCTTATTCTCCAGAATACCAGCGAAGCAGCTTAAAATGGGAATCTAAATTGCCATAATGAAATCTGAGGCAGTGAGAACAAAACAAAACTGAAAATATTGACAATCTGAAATCGAAACAGAATATGTTGGACATACAAACTGGATAGACACTGGCTTGCTGCTGTTATGCACATTCCAAAAATAATGGTGGCGAAATTCTTCTTTGTGTACAAACAATGAATGATCATTCTTGTCCCTTTTTATTAAACACAATATCAAGAAAATAGATTTGTGTTTGTTGGAAGCTTGGGGGTACTAAAACAACATACTACTGAGGTGACTGAACAGAACCTTCAAAAGCACTCCTAATGCTTTTAATGGTGCGGCAAAAAAATTTGCCTTAGTGCCACCATTTATCAAAGTGAGAATTTCTTGGGAAGAAACAGTAAGATTCAGTAAGGATCATTCAGAGTCAGAACCCCTCGTGCTTTTTAAATATGGATTCCTTTATTCTCTTCCTAGATGCTCTCTGCAGGTACATTGTAAGGTAGCCTTAAGTGGACAAAATGCACAATGCAATTTTCAATACACTACACCCCTCCTCTCTGCAGCAAATGACAGACATAGAGTCAATGTTTTGTTTCCAAAAGTTTAAACAATAAACTTAAGCATAGCTTGAATATTCAACTTCACCAGTAACACTCTGGAATATTCAAATTTTCCTATTAATTTAACAATGCATTCAGTCATATACAATGTGATAAAAGATTTGTTCATCAACTGAAAATAATTTACTTTGTAATATAATAACTTAAGTATGGTGGATATTTTCTCTCATGAGTAGAATATCAGGTGTGGTCTCATTTAACTCATGTTCTTCATCTGAGATGTCAATATTGGAATCGGATTCAAAGCTTACAAACGGTGTTCTTAATGCTTTGAAGAATGACACATTTTGTGTGATGATTTGCGAACCACACTTAAGATCCTTTTGTATTGATCACAACAAATGGCTGGATATCATAAGGGGTTGTTTGCTTCCCAACATGATCATGTTTCACAAGCATTTCATCCCCTGGCTTTCAATCCTTCTGTTCTTGACTGTGTGCATGTACATGTTGATCATTACCTCTGTGAGGTAGCTCAGGAAGATGTGTGCGCATGGGATGTGCAAAGATGAGTGTAGCTGGAGGCTTTCCAATAGTTGAGTGAGGAGTTGTTCTGTAATTGCGAAGAAAGCGATACAACATTTGCTTCCACAACTTGCTCTCAGCTGTAGCTGTATGTATCACTTTTCTTAAGGTACACATAAAATTCTCAACTTCTCCATTAGCTCTTGGTCAATGGGGTGTGGCCTTTTGGATGAGTGAAGCCCAGGTAGTTTGCAAATTTACTGAACTTGTCGCTGTTGAATGGGGGTCCATTGTCACTTCTCACCATTTGTGGGACTCCAAACAAAGTGTTAATCTTGTCAAGCTTTGGGATGAATGCGTTCATTTAAGTTGACGTAACTGCTCCCACAACTGGGAATCTGCTGCAGTCGTCAGTGACAACAAGCGGGTGTTCACCAGTGTGAAAATCTGTGAAATCAACATGAGCCTCAACTCAAACTCCTGGAGGTAGTTCAGACATCTTGAGAGGATCACCAAGATTTGACACTGTGGTTACTTGACATGGCAAACACTGATTGATATTATGTTCAACCATGCAGTCAGTTCCTGGAAACTATATCTTTTCCTTAAGGAGTTGCTTGGTTTTGACAATTCCCTGGTGACCATCGTGTGCCATATCAACTACATATTCCTTCAATTATTGTGGAATGACAATAGAGTTGTTGTGTAACACAAAATCAGATCTGGTTGTAACAATGAGCTCATTTCAAACATTGTGAAGACTTTGTAGTGTCTGACGATTTCTTTTGTAGATGGTCTCTCAATCACATCTTTCCAGTTTCGTGATCCCATAGCCAACAATGTTGTAACACCTCTGGAATTGTCCCAATTTGCAGTGTGTGTGGCAGCAGGCGTGAAAAAGATGTTTTACCTGCCGGCCGCAATGGCAGGTTTTCATGCCATATTGTCCCCTTCCTGCCTCATAAATGATGCAGTCATGGGAAACATGCTGGATCGCTGGCCTCTGATTTTCCCACCATGCCGTTAGCTCGCCACTTCCTCATGCCAGGCACCATATTTAAAATTCATCTGCGCGCACATTTCTCAATGCTTGGAGCCCAGGGCTGCCCCAGTCAAAATATGGCCTCAAAAGCCAAGTAGATTGCAGCCCCCTGATTCAGTGACACATCCCTGAAACACCTTATGGACGCAATGGAGGCCGGCTGTGACGTCCTCTATCCCCGCTCTGGCCGCAGGAAGCCCATCAGAATCACCACTCTGGCTTGGAAGGTGGTTGCAGTGGTGGTCAGTGCCAACACTGCACACAAGAGGCTGGCCAACCAGTGCAGAAAACAGATGAATGATCCATCGGTGCTGCCAGGGTAAGTCAAACATCTTATCACTCTAAACTCACACACTCACAAGCCCATATTCACTGGCATCTCACTCACTGCCAGCTCAAGGGACATCACCACGCACTCTCTCACACACACCCTCCCATCTCCATCTGGCCTCATCTCCTCTGGAGATCGCCTCCTCATCCCGCCCATGGCTCCACTCAGCACACATGCACACTGGCACCTTTTTCATTTGGCCTGGCATGCACCTTGCACAAAGTCTCTCCATCTGTCTTCATGCAGGACAAGATCGTGCACAATCACCAGGAGAGGCCCCAGATCGGGTGTGTCGGTCCTCACTCACTTCGAGGGTCACGTGTTCAAGCTGGCCAGAGAGGGCGTCGACCTTTCCTGCGGCAACGGTGAATTCGGTGGTGAACACACACGTGAGGATCCTGCACCACATGATCCCTCTCTCAATGTTACTCTGAGTCAACTGTTCTGTGTTCAACGTGGCTGCCAATCACTAATAATCTCCACTTTCTCTCCCAGGCACATCTGACACGTCACCCTCAGGCAAATTTGAGGCTGACCCCAGCACTGAGAGCACCTCGGTTGAGGACCCTGAGGACAGCACCGTTGAAGACCCATCACGAAGCTCACCCACACCCTCCACCAGCGCAGCGACGCGCACCTTGCTGGGACCTAGATGTACAGCAGCCTCGGGGTCGCAATCTGGTGAGCACAGCACACAATCTGTTCCACAGCAGGCAGAGGCAGGGACATCCAAGATCACCGGCACTCGGAGGATTGCTGGACGCAAGGAATCTGCTGAGTCTGAGTCAGATGATGAGCCTCTGGACTGGGTAAACACACAGCTGGTGGAGCTGCAAAAACAATCACGAGAACATCAGGAAGGCATGTCGTGGGCAGGTGTCACAGAGTTCTGTCAGCACCTTTAAGGTGGGGCTGACCCCTCATCTCTTCAGCATTTGTGTCTGATACTGTTGTGCTCCTGAAGGGGACAGGTGCTGAGGGCTGACAAAGGATCAGGTACATTTAAAGTTTCACGGCTGAGTCTCCATGATATGACTGTGATTACAGAGCGCAAGTGAGCTGCCCTCAGCCAGACTGGGGTCAGACATTCTCAGAGGCAATGTGAAGATCTATGGAATGCCCTTGGTACATGGCGTCATCACCCTCCTGGAATCTTGTGACTGTTAGGGCCTCCGCTGCGTCTCCATGACATGAACCCGGGCACTGAGGGTATGTGCGCTGCCATCAGCCACACAGGAGTCAAACGTTCACAGATGCAAGGTGAGGATGTCAGGACTGTCCTTACTGCATCTTGTCATCTCCTCCAGGAATCTTGCACCTATGAGGGCCTCCTGAGTGTGCCTGCCTCATCTGGCCAGTGCGTTGCTGGCATCCTCACCTTCGAGGACCTCATCACCGTCATCCCCTTCGATGTCCTCCTCACCGGAGGAGATGTGCATCTCTTCCATCTCATCCTCAGTCAGGTCCACCCCCTGTTGCAGCGCCAGGTTGTGTAGTGCACAGCAAGCTATGATGATGCGTGACACCCTCTGGGGACTGTATTGCAATGCTCCCCCGGACCTGTTGAGGCACCAAAACCTCATTTTCAAAATGCCTATCGTTTACTCCACCAAAGTCCAGGTCGTGGCATGAGCCTCGTTATACCATCTCCCTGCTGCAGTCTGAGGCTGCTGCATAGCGTCATCAGCCTCGTCCTCTCTGGGGACCCCTGCTCCCCGAGGAGCCAACCCTGCAGCCTCTGGGTACCCTGGGAGATGTCAGGGACCTGAGACCTGCTAAGGATGTAGGAATCATGGACACTCCCTGGGAATCATGTGCAGACCTGCAGAATGTGTTGCACACCAGCTGAACATTCAGCGAGTGGAAGCCCTTGAGGTTGACGTAGTTGACTGCTTGTTGCCATGGAGATCAAAGCGCCACGTGAGTGCAGTCGATGGCACTCTGCACCTGTGGGAAGCCTGAGATCTGCGTAAATTCCAGCGCTCTTGTTCCCTGTGCCTCCGCTAAGGTGCAATACAGAGGGACTTGGGGGCCCTCGTTCATGAATCCCAAAAAGCTAGCATACAAGTTCAGCAGGTAATAGGCAAGGCAAATGGAATGTAGGGATTGGAGTATAAAAATAGGGAAGTCTTGCTAAAACTATACAAGGCACTAGTTAGACCACACCTAGAATACTGTGAACAGTTTTTACCCCTTATCTAAGTAAAGATATACTGACATTGGAGACAGTTCAGAGATCCCGGATATGGAGGGATTTTCTTATGAGGAGAGGTTTTTAGGTTGGGCCTGTACTCATTGGAGTTTAGGAGAATGAGAAGTGACCCTCTTGAAACATATAAGGTTCCTAGGAAGCTTGGCAGGGTAGATGCTGAGAGGTTGTTTCCCCTTGTGGGAGAGTCTAGGACCAGAGGGCATAATCTCAGAGTAAGGGGTCGCCCATTTAAAACAGAGATGAGGAAGAATTTCTTCTCTCATAGGGTAGTGAATCTGTGGAATTCTTTACCGCAGAGGGCTGTAGAGGCTGGGTCATTAAGTATATTCAAGGCTGAGATAGACAGATTTTTAATCAGTAAGGGAGTCAAGAGTTATGGGGAAAAGGCAGGAAAGTGGAGTTGAGGATTATCAGATCAACCATGATCTCATTGAATGGTGGAGCAGACTCGATGGGCCGAATGGTCTACTTCTGTTCCTATGTCTTATAGTCTTATGGTTATGACCTCCTGGGTACACTTGTGCATGGAAGTTTGTGAGACCTTCAGCTGCATGTGCGGCAGGTCCTGCCGCCCCTTCATCTTGAGGGAGGTGCTCCTCCCTTCGCTGAGCTAGGTGCCTCCACTGCGCTCCTCTTCTTCTTCTCTGCTTCCTGTAAGCCATGAGGCATACCACTAGATCACCAGGTTCCATGATCTTGATGTTCTGTCCTGCAGGATCAAAGAGAGAGACGCATGGGTTAGCATATGTATCCTAAGAGCCCCGCTTGGTTAAGTCTGAAGGTCCCTTTATGCATGCAGCAGAGTGCTGGCCACCACTTGGATTCCCACTGTGTAGTGTGTTTCATGGCTGTCCGAAACCCCACCCACCTCTGGCCCACTCCACCTGACCGATTGGCAGCAGCTTTGTCCACTGGACTGCATGCTGTGCTCTCAGCTCAGGTGCAGGTATTCTCCTAACCTGCACTGCAAGGCTGCACTGTTAGCTTGAACCATGAGGGAGACATCCATGGCAGATGGGATTTAACCCTGAAAAGTGTGAGGTGATACACTTTGGAAGGAATAATTTGACAAGGAAGTATTCAATGAACGGCATGACACTAGGAAGCTCTAAGGAACAAAGGGACCTTCGTGTGTGTGTCCATAGATTTCTGAAGGTGGAGGGAAATATTAGTGGGGTGGTGAAAAACGCATTTAGGACACTTGCCTTTATCAATTGAGGCATTGATTACAAAAGTATGGAGATCGTGTTGGAGTTGTATAGCACCTTGGTGATGCACAGCTGGAGTACTGTGTGCAGTTCTGGTTGCCACATTATAGTAAGGATGTGATTGCACTGGAGCAGGTGCAGAGGAGATTCACCAGGATGTTGCCAGGGATGAAACATTTAAGTTATGAAGAGAGGTTGAATAGATTTGGGTTGTTTTCGTTGGAGCAGGGAAGACTGATCGAGGTGTACAAGATTATGAGGGGCATGGGCAGGATGGATAGGGAGCAGCTGTTCCCCTTAGTTGAAGGGCAGTCACGAGGGGACACAAGTTGAAGGTGAGGGGCAGGATGTTTAGGGGGGAATGTGAGGAAAATCTTTTTTACCCAGAGGGTGGTGGCGCTCTGGAATGCGCTGCCTGGGAGGGTGGTGGAGGCAGGTTACCTCACATTCTTTAAAAAGTACCTGGATGAGCACTTGGCACGTCATAACATTCAAGGCTATGGGCCAAGTGCTGGTAAATGGGATTAGGTAGGTAGGTCAGGTGTTTCTCACGTGTCAGTGCAGACTCGATGGGCCAAAAGGCCTCTTCTGTACTGTGATTCTGTGATTCTGTGACTGGTCCAAATCTGCTGTGAGCGCCTCCACCAGTGACTGCGCCATGGCCACCTTTCACAAGGAGATTTTACAACTTGCCCAGTCGGCCAATTCTTCCGCTGCCCCCTAAATTGCACATTAATTTGCAGCCTGTACTTGAGGGGTGAAAAGTTCTGGAGCATTTGGTGGCACATTCATGCTTCTGCCTTGTTTGAGTGGGCAGAAAAGCTTCAGAGGCCCGACTCCGAGCATGTCAATGGAGCTGCTGCTGAATTGTCTCAGCTGCGGAAGAATGATCACTTTTGCCAAGCTTCTCCAAGTGTATGGCTGCTTTCCTCACCCTCCCCCCAACCCTGGCATGTGCTTGTGTACAGTCCGTTCTGCCTTGGCCCACCTCTTCTCAGGCCTCACCTGCACTGAAGCCCTTGCCCTGGCACCGCACTGAAAGCCAGCCAGGAAAAAGTGACTTGTCTCTGCCCCTACCGAACGCGCAGAACCCCTTTCTTGATGTCCTATTGGCGATGCTCGTGAGCGCTGCATGAGGTTGTGTGCACTCACCTCCGAGTTCCCTTCGAATTTCAGCTTGCCAGGTGCACGCCTTTTAAAGGCAGTCGTGAAGCTCGCCGTTCTGAAGTCATGCTGACGTGGGCGGTAAATTTGACGTGGGGGGGATGATTCCGGCGAGCAGGGCTTATAATGAGATGCTAAGTTATTGAAATTAGGTGGTCGACGTGCGACGGTGGGAAACACGACCCGCCATTGACAGATGGAGCAGACATTGAAACTGATTTTTGGCCTTCTCGCCATATTGTCTGCTCACGCCCGCCAACAAGACCGGATGATTTTGCCCCTCATCGTATTTTGTTGCCATTTTGATGTCAACTAGTTTTAGTACCACATTTAGGCTTATGTAATTAAGATGTTCTTCGGCAACCTTTTCCTCATGACTAGGACTGTTAGTAACAGATTTCATGATAGTTTGCTGTGTTCAGCTTGTCTGGCTGATAATCAACATGGAACGTGTACTCTTGTAGTTTGAGTATCCAATGCTCTATTCGAGTAGGTGTTTTGCTATGTGCATTGTGGAACAATCTTACTATTTATTGGTCTATGATCAGTTATAATTTCAAACTTGCCTCCATATAAGTGGAGGTGAAAGTGTAACTTACCGCACGTGATTTCTCTCTATTTGTAAATAACATTGCTGTACAGGCATTAGCGATCTGCTTGCCATTGCAACAATTGATGGGTTACCTCTTCTTGCATGCGAACTGCACCAAAGCCAACCAGACTTAACGTTCATGACTGGCTGGGTGGTTTTCTCAGGGTTGAAATAGGCATTTGAGCAACTTGTCAAATATAGTTGCAATGCCTCATTTTGTTTTGTTGCCACTTTGATGTCAGCTAGATTTAGCGACTTTGGTTCTGCATTTAGGTTTATGTAATTAAGATGTTGTTCGGCAACCTTTTCTTCATGACTAGTAGGGCTAATTGTCAGTGACAGATGTTAATGGATTAAAAATAGTCTTCAGGGTTGAGCCTGCCTGGTTGATACTCAACATGGAACCACTCTTATAGTTTGAGTATCCAATGCTCTATTCGAGTAAATGTTTTGCTATGTGGATTGTTGAACACTTTGGTCTATGATTGCTCGTTACATCAAACTCACTTCCATACAAAGATAAAAGTGTAAGATACACCATGTGATTGAAATCGTTTCTCTCTCTGGATGCGAATAACATTGCTCTACAGGTGTTAGCAATCTGCTTGTCATTGCAACGATTGGTGGTTACCTGTCGTATCATTCTGCATGAAAACTGCACCTAAGCAACAGGGGTTGCATCCATGACTAGCTGGGTGTTTTTCTCAGGGTTGAAATAGGCATTTGTGCAATCTGCTGACAACCGTCACTTGATCTGCTGTACAGCCTGTTTCTGTGATGTAGACCACTCCTGCTTGGTGGTCTCTTTTGCCAGATTGCGTAGGAGGGCCGATAACATAATGAGGTCTGGAATGAAGCGACTACAGTACATAATGAGTCCCAGCAGGCTCCATGCTTCCTGCACATTTCTAGGATCTGCAGCATTTGCAGCAGCTTCAACTTTCCATCGAGCAAGTGACACTCCTTCACCACTGAACACAGGACTGAAGAATTTGATTCTTTCAATGAACAAGCACTTGTCTTTGTTCAAAGTGAGATCACATGCTCTGAGATGTCGAGCATGCGTGTAGGTGTATCTTCAGTTCACCCTGCAGCCACTGATGAGAATGTCATCACCGATGTTCAACATGCCTTCAAGTCCTTGAAGTGCAGACTGAATCATGTGCTGAAATACCTCAGCTTCTGAGAGACTGAAAAATTGAGCCTCTTGTATGGAAAAAGTCCAATGTGATTGGAGAGTCTTCTGCAGGCTTGATTTGATGGTATCCTGCATTGAGGTCAAGTTCAGCAAAATGTTTAGCATTTCTCTATAATATCAATTGTCGGTGTCAAGTGTCTTTCCCATTATTTGGCTTGGTTTGGTGACCACATATCAATGCAGATTCTAATCTGGTTCTCTCTCTTGGGTTTCTTGACGACTCGTGTGGGTGAGACTCAAGGAGTAGGCTCATCCCCAACTTTTTCAATAATGTCAAATTCAAGTAGGTGATAAGCTTCCTTCTCAGTCTGCTTCCTGACATGAAATGGTATTCATTGCTGTTGATACACGGCTGAGGGCACTTTAGGGTCTACATGCCACTTGCATGTAAAACTTTTCAATCTTCTGACACCAGTGAAGTGGTCAGCGTACAATTCAAGAATGTTGTTGGCATGCATAGGACTGCTTATATGACTGCAATCATGTGCAGATTCGTTACCACGTGGAAACTGTTAAGAGTGTTGCATTCTACAGATATGACATAGAATACATCATTCATTCTAGTGTCTGAGCAGTGTTTCAAAAGTTCTGAGAATTTTCAGTGGTTTTTCACTGCTGTATAGGAAAATTGTCATATTCCCTGGTTTGCAGAGAATGGGACCATGCTGAAGTTTGATGAATGTTTTGTCTCCCATGACACTGACAGATGCTCCTGTTATCTATAAGAGCATCTATGTTCAGGCAGCCAACGGTCACTGTCACACATGGCTAGTTGCTGCATCCAAAAGAAGACACAAAAGTATATTCAGGATCATCCACCTCTACCTTGGCTACACTCTCTCACCCTTCTGTTGTGGTATGTGCACGCGCATTCTTCTGGTGATATTGTCACCTTAGTAGTTTATTTTGGCCATGAGCGACAAATGCCAGCAAATTGGTTGAGTTTTCCACAGGTTTTATGCTGTTTGCCAGTAGCAGGACACTGTTGACAGCTACAGTGGAAACATTGTTTGGACAAGTTGCAACTCTGGTTGTGAGACTGCTGTTGTTGCTTTGCAGGTGGTTTCCTGGCATGTGAGTGATGAACAGAGTTCACAGGAGTTGAATTTGTTGTGTAGCAGTTACTGTTGGCAGCCCCAACTTCAGTAGCTCTGGGCTCTGAAAGAGATAGTGATCTTATGAACTACAGCATCTCTGACTGCTTTCTGTCTTTCTTGAGTGCTTTTCGGCATAGTTGACTAGTGACTAGACAACTAGACAACTCACTTGACAACCTTTGATTATTTCTGTTTTGATTTCTTGTTCCACATATCCAACATCACCAAAATCACATTTAGTTGCTAGTTGCCTCAACTACATGCAATACTGGTCAATTGTCTTGTTTACTTCTTGCTTAGTATGTGAAAAGACAGTTGTTTCGTATATTGTATTTTTCTTATGCATTAAGCTGGTTTTTAACGCATTTTTGGCTGAGTTGTAATTGTTTTGTTCAGGTGCAAGTGCCTCAAAAATATCTTCCAATTCTTCACCGCCATAGTGGAGAATTAAGTTCTTTTTCCTTTAGTCACCTGTGATTGCAAAACCTGCCACTGTGCCTTCGAAACATTGCAGTCACTTCTGCCAACCTGGGAAAAGATGATGGCTCTGAATGCACACCAAGGGTCTGGGATCATTTTCCTTCCAAAAAAAAAACTTCTCTGTAATGATCCAAGGTTAATATTTTTTTGATTGGATGGTTATTTTTGCGAGATTAGTACACCGTGCAGGCCTTCCTCTTGCTAATCCAGAGCTGGAGTGCCTTTTGTGAGTCTAACAACAGGCCACTGTGCTCCCTAAATCTCCAACTTAAAATGCTGTCTGCAGAAAGTAGATAAACACCTTCCAAAGTTGCATGCCTGAAATATATGTTTCCTATTTTTTAACCCTCTTTGTCACCATTGTCAAGTTTTTGGGAAGAAATAGATTCAGTAAGGAGTACCCAAAATTGGAATTGCAAATGCTGTTAAAACATGGATTCCTTTATTCTCCATCTCGTCTCCCTCTATTGGTATATGTGTATGATAGCCTTAATTGAACAAAATACACAATGCAATTTTCAAATCTCTATAGTTGCCTTAGTGACACCTTTAATAGAAGAACTACAAGTGTAAAGGGCTGGAATGCAAGCGTTGGCAAAACATGTACACACACTTTATTTAACAAACTTGGAAAAGCTTTGTGCCAAATTCATGCGTTAACTGCCAGGAATTTGTATGACGATTCTCCTGCTCAAAATGGCCATTTACTTAATTTCTCCAGGCAAGTTTCATTAATCTCACATCAAAATTATGGCAGAAGAACGAGAAAAAACTGTTGGAAATTTAGGGCCAGTATTACTGTCAAAAGGGATTTTATGAGGATAGGCAACATTTAGTGACTGCTCCATTTATGCTTCTATGCCAATTGAATACATATTAGCACCTACCACAATGTACATGCTGTAAAATGTCAAGGAATTTACCCCAAAAGTGAGGCACGTGGATGTTTTGATCCAATCTTTGTGTTCCCTAACATTTCTACCAAGAAAAATGATCCAAAACAGTGACAGTTCCCCGCCATAACTCTTCAGTTATTAAATAGGCACAGTTCTGTGTTAACAGGCTGTGTTTATTTTCTATGTTGAGTACACTAATTATTAATGAGGTCTGTGTGTAACTGTTTACATGGGTGATTAGAGATGAGAATTGTGCGTACTGACTGGTTCTGAATGAAAAGCCTGTTGAAGTCATCAGCATCAGCCATTCATCAAGCTAAATGTGCTGAATCTGACTGCAGGCAATGACTTGTCACTTCCAATGTGCTTTTCTCATAGTGTCCTAAAATATGGTTAAATGTGATTCTATTTACGTTATCTGACTGCATGGAGCTCAGTAAGACTTGAATTGGCTTAGCACTGCAGTGCTCCTGCATTTCCTGCTGTACCATTAGAATGACTAGATCAAGGTAAAAGCCAAGGGTTGATGCTCATTTGGTGCTAGCAAACTGAAGCACATCCTTGAATAGACTGTTTAATAATTACACATTTTAGACAAACAGCAACAGTGCTTTCCCTCCCCAACAATGCCCCCTCAAATTACTGACGAAATGGATTCCTCTGGACTACTAGGGAAAATGGATTCCTTGGTCAGTGTTACCCAGATCCAACCAGACACGGGTTGGAGATGAAAACAGAAAATGTTGGAAAAACTGAACAGGTCAAGAAGCAGCTGTGGAGAGAGAAACAGACTTCATGTTTCAGGTCAGTGACCTTTAGGTTCTGATGAAAGGTCATAGACCTGAAACATTGAGATGGATTTTCCAGCAGATGTTGGAACTCCAGCATTGGCCTCATATAGGATTCCTGAGGCCACCCATGTCGGCAGCGGGGCCACTAGTGCAACCTTCCAGGAGGTGGCCTTCTAAATGCCATGCTTGCCATCCTATTAAGGATGACAGGTTGTCTACTGAGACCATAGGCCCAATCAGAGGGGCCACAGCAACATCAGGCCAGTAGCCCCACTGGGAGAGGTGGATGCTGCCGAGGCAGGTAGGCAAGCCTGAGAATGCCTCAACGTAGAGGCCCCCTTGGCTGCCTATATAAAAGCAATCAATTAAAAAGGCCCAAAGCCAGGAGAGTCATCGAGTTGGAGGGGTAACCTCTCCACAGGCCTAGTCATGGGGGCTGTAGCCTTTCATCCTCACTGCCCTGTCCTTGGGGTGTGGAGCTGCAGCTCCGATCACCACCCAGCCTGCTGCTTGGAGACTGCCTTGCTCTATGTTGGTTGTGACTGGCTAAGGAATGGTTGCAGAGACATAGATATGTCTGTGGTTTATTGTATGAACATAACTATTCAAAGATATACAAGACCACAGATATTACAAAGTCTAAGTCATGAACTTTTCCTTCTCTTCTAGCCTCTTAGGCATGTGCCTCTCTCTTACATCATCACGTGGGCGGTACTATTTCCCCAGTCCCACACATTAACCCTTTCAGCCCTGAACATTCTAATACTACATTTCCCCCCAAGTCTTTGGCAAAATATATTTCCATTTAAATTTACATACAACCCCTTCTCCACCCAAGTCTCTGACTTCATATGTTTAATTGGTCTGGACATTTCATGACTCTCCTTGATCATGTCCTTTCAAGACTAGGACTTCTTAGCTTTGACTTGATTTGCCTTCAATAAGCGTTGTAGTATCTGGTGCATTGTGAGTTTGACTCATAATATCTAGTACAATGGAAGGTCCTCTTGTTTGGATCTAGACTTGATCCTTTTCTACCTTTCCCTGCCGTTGTACCTCTCTTAATCCATTGTTTCTCTCTCATGGTCAGATTTTGTGGGTTTATCCCTTTCTGTACATTTACTATGTTCCCTATCTTTGTTTATTGAGTTGACCCTGGTCCCTTTTGATGGTTTCGTCCGCCGTTCTTCACTTCTGGAGTGATGACGCCTTGTAGCCCCTGGTTTGTGAAGTCTCGGGGAAACCTGGACTACTGACTCCAGGATAATTGTGTCAGCAAGACAGGAAGCTGTGAGGAAGGTGCTTGATCAATATCTTGTTGTCCCTCAAATTCCAGTAACCCTGGTGTCACAGGAAGGTCAGTGTCCTCTAAATTTAAAGAGGTGGACATTGTCATGTTCAGTTCTGTCTCTGGTTCTGGGCTTATTTGACTGCTTGTGCCCTGGACTACCACTTTTGGTGGATGGGTAGGTGTGGATGCACTTATCAAGAGGTCACCACTGTCAGATGAATGTGATATTCTAACAGTCTGTTCTGTTGCCTGAGTTTTGTCCTCCACCTTCTCGGCCCACATACAGAGTGATGAAGGATCATGGTCGCACTCAGGTATTCATTGGTCCAATTTGTTCATTACCTCTTCACTAGGAACAAGATTACCCCCTGTCCTCTGGGCATCTTCTTGGAAAAAGGCTGGATTATCGGCCACAGTGAAGAGTGTCATAAAATCAGTACTGAAGGCCCAATCAAAGTCATCAGAGCATTTGGATGGTTTGAGGGGCTCCCATTTGGTATAAGCGATAACTCACTATTCTTTGATGTCTTCCGCTGTCTTGATGAGGTTAAGGGTGATACAGGTGTTTCAGCTCAGGAGAGAAAATTCCTGATTGTGAATGATATATAACGTTTCCACTACCTTTTTATTCCTGTATTGGAATGATGCTTGTAACATGTCTATGGCTGGTAGTTTGATCCATCCTAGACCATACAATGGCTTTTTGGTTGTCCTGAGCCATGGGTTTCTTTATTGGACATGACAGTTACGCTTGCTCCTATATCTGATTTGAAATCAGTGGTGTGTCCATTGCGAAAAATGTCCACATTCCAGAAAGTGTATCTTGGATCTTTGGTCTCACCTAGGAAACATTGTTGTTCCTCTTTTTGGTGAGACTCCTCTATCTCATTAATGGCCTTTTGTGCAAAGATTCTCTCGTTGTCCTCTGTGTTTTTGGAGGTTTTAGTTCTGCACATCTTTCCAAACTGCCAAAACGTTTTACAATGAAGACATTCTGAGGTGCTTGCAGGACACTGTTCACACTTGTGGGGCTTTTTGGCGCCACAGTGCTGGCATTGGTTTACTGGCATCTTGAGCTTTTGTTCCATACGGTCTTTTTTGCCCTGAAGTGTCTTTGGCATTCTTTGTTTAATAAAGCTGTACTGTTATTGGTGGCTTTCTGAACCATGGTTTGTCTTCCCCTCTTATTATGGCTCTACTTTGATGATGGATCTCTGATTGTCTGACTACCTGTATCGCTTTCCCCAAAGTTAAGTTTCTTTGGATTGCAGTAGGTCAGAAAGGCTGTCATCAGTTAGCCCTACTACAATGCGGTCTCGTATCAGCTCAGATTTAAGATCACCATATTCACAACCTTCAGCAGGTTATTGATAAAGGTATCCACTGGTTCATTAGGTTTCTAGACCCTTTTGTTAAACTTAAACTGAAAAGTTGTTACTCTGCAAATTAGAATAATTATCAAATGTTTTTAAGATCTCTTCGAATTTGTCTGATGTTTCATTAAGGCCATTTGTTGCTGTCACATCATCAGAAATTGCTCCAATAGAGTACAATAACGTATTGACTTGTTCAGCTCTTGATTTATTGTTTAATCTGGATTCAATTCGGAATCTTAAAAACTCTTCCTCCACAGTGCCCAAATTGGCCTAGTATTAGTACAACATGCCATCCTGACCTTGTTAACGTACTACAGTGAATATACCATGAAAATTGTTTATAAGTGGTCAGGTTACGCTAAAAATCTCCTACCCAGGCCCACTTATTGGGGGCATGCCCTCTGGGGATGTGTCTGATCTGGCCCATCCATGTGCCCAAACCAGTCTGGCAAGGTGAATTTGGAATCCATAGTTGTTTTATGCTCTTAGGAGGTTTGCTGGGATTTTTAAAGCTTCTGTTGCAATAGTGCAGTTTTCCAGTGCTGATCAGGCTTTCACTGATACCCACTGTGGTCACTGACCGTCTTTGGTAGTCATTCCTAAACTTTAACGAATTTTGAAATTAATTGCTGGGTGTAATTAATAAGGCCAGTTCACTGCTTTCTTCCTGTTAGGAAATCATTTTGAGCAGCCGATTTTTTTTTTTCAATTGCAGCCTTGTGGTCGACACATGTGCTGGTGCCGACATCGGACCCAGGCTGTGGGTTGTATAGAAACCCACGCTCGCCAAAATAGAATTTCTCCCAGTGCTGCCTGTTTACTGGGCCATAAAATTTGAAGATTTTAAGCCTTTTTCAAGGTTTGTTCACCCTTGCCTAATCGCCTCCAGGTTCTTTGACTCTGCTGCTAGATTGGGATTTTTGGATTTTTTTCACAGATTGTCCTGTGCTATGGAAGCTGAACAATTGATTTCTTTCTGTCTCTCAGCCTCCACATCTTCCAAGGAGCTCTTTTGGTGATTTTCAACTGTTTTACTGAATTCTTCAGCTTTGGCGCCTTTTTTGCAGGTCAGACTTGCAAATTTTATTAAAGTTGATTTTCGGGGATTTCAGGGTCCTTCACTGCTGCCACCATGTGATTGGCCACAACCAAGGAATGGTTTGTAGACAGAGGTATGTTTGAACAATAGCTGGTTTATTGTATGAACTTAACAATTTACAGATATACAAGACCACAGGTAATACTCAGTCTAAGCCATGAGCTTTTCCTTCTTCTTCTAGACTCTTAGACATGTGCCTCTGTCTTACATTATCATGTGGGTAGTACTGTTTCTCCGTCCCACATATTAACTCTTTCAGCCCTGAAAACCCTAATACTACACACTTCGGTTGAGCTGGCAGCCTACACAAGGCGGGGGGAGGGGAGATGGGGGGAGAGGGGGTGTAGCGGACCTGGTTCCCAGCCTGCTCCTGGGAATGTCGCCAGAGGGAATGCCCCCAATAAGTGGGCCTGGGTAGTAGATTTTTAGCGTAACTTGACCATTTATAGACTATTTCCATTGTATATTCACTGCAGTATGTTAACAAGGTCAGGATGGCATTTTGTACTAATACTAGGCCAACGAAGCCCTTTTGTGCTCTTTCACATTAATTAAGAATGTGTTTTTACACCATATCGTCGCAAACCCGCCACATTATTTATGCACTCCTGGGAAACACACCATCACCTCGCTGCTTCATCACGCCCAGCCCCATATTTAAAGTCCAGCCGCAAGCACACATCTCAGTGCTTCCAGACCATGACTGCTGCACGGAAGAATGAAGAAGGCTACAGCCCCCAGGTTCAGCAATGTATTCCTCGAGCATCTTTTGGATGCCCTGGAGGCCTGCCGGATGTCCTCTACTCCCGCCATGGCTGCAGGAAGGACAGCAACCTCACTAATTCAGCTTGGGAGGTGGTGGCAGCAGCGATCAGCGCCAGCTCCCTTCAAAAGAGGACAGCTACCCAGTGCCGCAAGAGGATGAATGATCTCCTCCGTTTCGCCAGGGTAAGTCACTCTTCTCATCACTCTCAACTCACACACTCACAAACCCATCACACATCCACAGGGATCTCACACACAGCTGGTTCAAGGGACATCACCATTCACCCTATTACACACACCTTCATTGTCCTCATCGTGTCCATGGGACCACTCAGCACCCACACAGGCCAAGCATACTTATCAGCTGGCTTGACAGGACACTTTCTCCACCTATATTCATGCAGGAGAAGCTGGCACACAGCAAGATGGAGAGGTCGCAGACCCAGTGACGGAATGGCCGAAACCAAGGTCATTACAGACTTTGAAAACAGAGCCATCCAGCTGGCCGGCAAGGGTCTGGACCGGTCCTGTGCTGACGGTGAGGTCGGCGCTGCTGTACCAAGGGAGGGTCCAGCAGTGCAACATCCATCAGACAATCATGCTGTGAGTGATGTGTCCTATTTCACAGGCCACTGCCATGCACTAACTATCTCTCCTTGCTTCTGCAGGCATTTCTGCCAAACAGCCAACAGAGTCCGTGACCCAGGGCCTCCAATTAAGCCCCGAGAAACCTCTGAAGAGGATCCTGGAGACACCCTCCCTGATGTCCAGTCACAGCGCTCACCCACACCCTCCACCAACGCAGAGACACACACCTCGGTGGGACCTAGCTTTAGAGTACCCCTGGGATCATAATCTGGTGAGCACATTGCACCATCCGATCAACAGCAGGTGGTGGCAGGGACTTCCCAGGTGTC
This sequence comes from Cetorhinus maximus, assembly GCF_964194155.1. Taxonomy (NCBI): domain Eukaryota; kingdom Metazoa; phylum Chordata; class Chondrichthyes; order Lamniformes; family Cetorhinidae; genus Cetorhinus; species Cetorhinus maximus. The sequence continues at coordinate 128,413,494 of NC_135883.1, forward strand.
CGGCACTCAGAGGACGGCTGGAGGCCAGAACTTTGCTGAGTCCAAGTGAGATGATGAGTCTCTGGACTCGGTCATGTCACAGTTGCTGGAGCTGCAAATGCATCCTAATGGTGGTGCTCTCAGTAACTTTAAGAAGGGACTGGGCCCCATCTCTTCAGCATTTGTGACCACTGATGTTGTGCTCCTGAGGGGCTCAGGTGCTGAAGGCGGACAAAGGATCAGATGCTTCTAAAGTGTCATGGCTGCATCTCTATGATATGACCTTGCCCTCGACCAGACAGGTGTCAGACATTCTCAGAAGCCATGTGAAAATTTATGGAGTGTCCTTAAATCAGGAAGGAATGTCCGCTTCACTCCTCAGATTGTAAGGCATGATGGAGGAGTCCATCCAACTTCAGGTTGAGGTGATAGCGCTGGGATGCCAACGCACCGAGGTCAACACTGCTAGGATGTTGGCTGCCATGGAGACCTTGGTCCAGGACTTTGCTCCTCAAGAAGTCAGCCCGGAGCCTCCAGGCACCCATAGGGACGAGGATCAGCAGGTGCACACTCCAGGCCCATCCATCCAGGTGATTCCGGGAGTGTCCGGCCCATCCAACTCCCCTCTTCCTGTGACCTTAGCAGCTCCAGCTCTACAGGCCGAGGAGGGTGCCACTGCCACACAGCAGCACCCCGAAAGCAGTCTGGGGCCCTCCAAGTCTCAGCCCTCTTGAGGACGCCCACCAAGTTCACCACAGACAGGGTGTTGCAGTCAGCAGGCTGCCTCCACCTCCGCTGTGGAGGTCTGGGGAGCACCAAGACGTAGTGGTACGGTTAGGACATTTAAGAAGAATTAGTTGCATAGCCTGGGCGCGGGTGCTAATCACTTGTACATACTGTTCACTATTGTCAATAAATTCCCAAGAGTGTCTCCCTGCCTATGGCTCCTTGTCCTGATGAGCAGTGTTCGTGTCACTCAGATGTGAAACCTTTCTGTCCAAGATAAAGGCAGGTGCCTCAGTCCAGGGCCGTTTCCCTGTGCTCTGTGCAGCCTTCAGACCAAAGTGATGGTCCAGCCTCAAACTCCCTGGACACATTACTGATGCTTGCACCTTGGCGGTGCTGGTCATTGCTGCCAGAATGTTGTGGGCAGGCACCACAGAGTTCCGTCATTCTCTCTGTGTGCTCTCAGCATCTTTAAGATGGAGCAGCCCCCATATCTTCAGCATCTGTAACCAGGGACGCTGTGCTCCTGAAGGGGTCAGGTGCTGAAGGTGGACAAAGGATCAAGTACATTTAAAGTTTCATGGCTGCATCTCTATGATATGACACTGATCACAGAGCACAAGTGAGCTGCACTCGGCCAGGCAGGAGTCAGACATTCCCCTACAACTGAATGACTATTAAGGCCTCCACCTCATCTCCATGACAGGAGCATTCTCACAGAGCATATTCGCGCTGCCATAAGCCAGACTGGAGTCAGACATTCACAAATGCGATGTGAGGAACTATGGTGTTTCCTCATTGCATGTCATCATCATCCTCCACAAATCTAGCAGCTACAAGGGCCTCCTGAAGACGCCTGCCTCATCTGGCCAGTGCGAGGGCCTCATCCACGTCATCGTCGCCTCCAAGGACCTCCTCACCCTCATCCTCATCAGTGTCCTCCTCATAAGAGGAGACGTGTAGCTCCTCCATCTCCTCCTCAGCCAGCACGTCTCCCTGTTGCAGTGCCAGGTTGTAAAGGGCGCAGCAGACGACGATGATGCATGACACCCTCTGCGGACAGTATTGCAGGGCTCCACCAGACTGGTCCAGGCACCAGAACCTTATCTTCAGCATCCTGATGGTCTGCTCCACCAAGTTGTGAGTTGCAGCACGAGCTTCGTTACAGCGTCGCTCTGCTGCAGTCAGAGGCTGCCGCACAGGCATCATCAGCCACACCCTCTGCGGGTAGCCCTTGTCCCCGAGGAGCCATCGCTGCAGCTTCTGTGGATCCTGGAGGACCTCAGGGACCTGTGACCCACTGAGATGTAGGCGTTGTGCACACTCCCTGGAAACCGTGCGCACACATGCAGGATGCGTTTCTGGTGGTTGCTCAGCAGCTGCACATTCAGTGAGTGTGCAGTTGATGTAATCCACCCTGTGTTGCAACTGAGACCTGAGAGTCACATGAATGCAGTCGATCGCACCCTGAACCTATGGGAAACCCGAGATCTGGGCAAATCCAATCGCTCTTGCATCTTGGCTGTCCTGGTCCCAGGTGAAATGCACAAAGTTGTGTGGCCTCGCAAAGATGGCATCCATGACCTCATGAATGTATTTGTGAGTGGAGGCTTGTGATATCCCACAGAGGTCACCTGTGGAACCCTGAAAGGAGCCACTGGTTTAGAAATTGAGTGCCATGGTCTTTTTCACGGTCACTGGCAGTGGATGCCCTCCATGTCCCTGTGGCGCCAAATCCTGCAATAGCTGGCAGATGCGACTGACCAGTTCCCTAGAGATGCGCAAATCTTCAGCGACATTGGTTCTCAGTCATCTGCAGGAATGAAAGGTGGCATCTACAGACCCTGGGTGTCCCTAAGCACTGAGCATGTGCAGGAGCCCCAGCCGCCCCTTCTTCCTTACGTTGCTGCTCCTGCCACTGTGCAGTCAGGAGCCTCAGTCGCTCTTTCCTCCGTTGTCTTCGCTCTCTGTAGGCCATTGGGCATACAGCTAGTTCACCAGACTCCATGATCCTGATGTATTGCTCCTGCAGGATGAAAGAGAGAGACACGTGGTTAGCATGGGTGTACTATGAACCTGCCCTGGTTAACTCTGCTGACCCCTTAACGTTTCCCAGGGAGTGCTGACCACCATTTGGATGGCCAGAGATTTGTGCGCTGCAAGGCTGCCCATGGGGGGAGACTGGTCCAAACTGGAGTGATAACATTGCAAGGGTCTGTGAGCGCCTCCAGCAGTGACTGCTCCATGGCCAGCTTTAGCAAGGAGATTGTACAATGTTTGCAGTCGTCCAGCTGCTCTGCAGTCCACTAAAATGCTCATGAATTTACAGTCTGTGCCAGGACTGGGGACGTGGGGAGTGAGGGTGTAAAGCTTTGGAGCACTTAGTGGCACTTTGATGCCTTTGCATTGCTTGAGTGAACAGATAAGCTAGGAGCCTGACTTTAATCCTATCAATGTGGCTGCGCCTGAACTGTCTCAGCTGCAGAGGAATGGTCACTTTCTACAGGTTTCCTTAATGCATGGCCACTTCCCTCGCCCACCCTACCCCCACCCGAAAGCTTATGTGCTATATACAACCGCAGGGCTGGCCTTGCCCCCCCCACCAGTTGCCTCAGCTGCAGCGATTCCGGCGGGCTGGCCTGGTAATGATATGCTGATGTATTACAATAGGGTTCCTGATGTCCATTGGTGGGAAATGCTGCCCCCCTTGGGTGGGCTGAGCGGACGATCGCGAACTCCTTTCCCACTGTTGTGAAACCGATTGCGCCATATTGTCTGCTCACGTCACCGATCACACCCATCGCCTGCGGGCACGGAAAATTCCGCCATTGACCCTGGTCCTCACAAAGTCGCATGACAAGTCAAACATGGGCAAGGAAACCTCCTGCTGATTACCCCCCACGTGACACCCTCTGCGGTGGATCACCACACAGTCCTTGTGGAGGAAAAGTCCCATCATGACTTTGGGGATACCCTCCATCGCGGTGTGTGGCATAACCACTGTGCTAAATGGGATAGATTACAAACAAATCTAGCAACTCAAGACTGGGTATCCATGAGACGCTGAGGGCCATGGAGGCCCGTCGTGATGTCTTCTGTCTCTGCTCTGGCTGCAGGAGAGGCAGCAACATTACCACTCCGGCTTGGCAGGTGTTGGCAGTGATCAGTGCCAATACTGCACAGAAAAGGTTGGCCATCCAATGCAGATAGAGGATGAATTATCTCATCCGTGCCACCAGAGTAAGAGAACCATCTCAGCACTCCAAACTCACGCACTCAAGCTCATCACACATTCATTGGCATCTCACTCACTACCAGCTCAAGGGACATCACCACCCATTCTCACACACACACCCTCACATATCCATCTGGCCTCATCTCCTCTGGAGATTGCCTCCTCAGCCCTCACCATCTTGAGGCCACTCGCATAGATCAACTTGTGCCCCACACAAACCCTGTGATACCACCCCCCTCTCCCCCACCCCGGTCCCTTCCCCAGAACAGCCCTTGTTCTCCAGCCTCTTCCCTTGCCTGAGGCCCCTTCTCCCTCTTCCACACGCAAACCTAGCCCTGCAGCCATACGAAGTCACCCCCTCCTTATGGCTGGGTCTGGTAGATGGAGACCTGCCCGTGAGCCCCACTAGAAGTGATATGGTGCTGCATGAAAAGCCTGGTGCTAATGACTGCGGGTGCTGCCCAAAGCAAGATAGGCAAACTAACCTCAAAGTCCCGAGCAAAGTGCAGCTCGCCAGGTGCACGTCACTTATGTGCAGTTGTGAAACACATTGGCGTGCAATCACGCTAATGTGGGTGGATGATCCAGCCTGGGGGAGGATGAGTCCAGCAGACTAGCCTTATAATGATACGCTGATGTTTTACAATGAGGTTCCTGATGTCTGATGGCAGGAAATGCAGCCTGCCATTGACGGGCTGAAAGGACAATCACAAACAGGTTTCATGACATCATGAAACCAATTTTTGGCCTTCTTGCCATATTATCCACTCACGCCGCCGAGTACGCCCGACACCAGGGGGCACGGAAAACTCTGGCCAAGATGTCTGCCCCCATGGCAGAGTCACATGACTATGGCAAGTTAGTCAGTACAGCATTGCATTTCCTGAATCCAATCACCCCACTTTTCATGTTAAAAAAATGATGCAAACATCCCCTTTCTCATATTAAAAAAAGGATACAAACATTCCCTTTTTCAAATTAAAAAAAAATGCAACATTCCCTTTATTCCCAGCGAACAAAAGACATATTTGCATGCATGATCCTGTGTGACTGCGAGGTGCCCAAGCTACTCACTATATACCCACTGTGCTCATGCATTGACAATCACCATCCATTCTGTTCGGTCCACTAATCAGTCTTTGCACATGCATTGCACACATAATCTATAAACTGTGCAGGTCTCTTAATGGAACATATGTGCGTTGACATTCGTCTGAGTGATGTTCCTTGTCCGGAGAGTGTCGTTCCCATGGCACTAGTTACCTTGGTGTTCCATTGCTGTTGTTGGGGACTCATGGACCTCTGGAATTGATGGTAGTTCTGTACTTGGTACAGCTGATGAGATCCCTTCTTCCTGACCGCCCAATTGCTATGAAAGAACAGCTCGCTAGTTGAGTGTATATGCCTGCAGTTGCACCTGTATATCTGGTTGAGTTTCTTCAACTTCCACTTTGAGTTGCCGACTGTGGAATTGTGGGTTATTCCTTCCTCCTTGTACCTTTGTATTGTCCCTGAAATTTGTTTAGTAAGATCTTGCACAGCTTGGTTAATTGAAGACTTCAGTTTATTGTGCATTTTCAAGGGTATAGACTCAGCTGGAATCTTGCCCTTCAACTCTTCCAGTTCAGCTCTGATGTGAACATCTTCTTGTAGAACGTTTACCTTCTGCTTGTGCATTTCATTGACCGACGTGGTCAGCAACCATCTTGTAGTTTACTTGAATGTTGTCTCCCTCTCTCTGGGGTCTTCTGCCTCCATCTCTCTGGAGTCTTTTGTTTACCTCTCTTTGGGGTCTTTTTCTGCCCTTATTCTGGGGTTTTTTTTTGCCCTTTCACTATTGGCACACTCAAGGTTACCAGCCCAAGCTTTAGACTTGCTCTAGCTGAGATGAGTGGTAGTTGCAACCCATCTATGGTATGGAACTCGAGATCTTCCTTCTTGCCATTGCATTGGGCTGTCAGCCTTAGTTGTCCTCTCAGTATGAGTCTTGTGCCATCATATAGCCTCAATCTTACTTTCGAGGGCTTCATTTTTGGATCGCCATGTTGAGCTACTTCACACAGGTCTGTGAAAGTCAATATGTTGTATGATGCACCTGTGTCTATCTGACACTTCTTGTTCACTTGATACACTCCCTCTGCGGTCATCATTGTAACAGTCACAAATTATTTGTCTCCTATAGAATTGACTGAACCAACTTGCTGCATGGTGTATAGTTCTTCATCAGACTCAACTGCTGAAATCTCTCCACTGGCCATCTGTATAAGTTTGTTTTGCTTTTTTTTTCTGGCCAAGCACTTGTGGGTGAAAAGATTTTGCTTCTTGCAGTTAAAACACTGCTTTCCCCATGCTGGGCGATTCTTCTTTCCCTGGGCATGCTGTCTTCCACAGTATCTGCATCCTGCCCTTTGTCTGTGATTACTCAGCTCTTTAGGCTTGTACTGTCTCTCAGCATAATGTATTTCCTGGTTTGCCCTGTCACATGTATGCTTTAGCTGTTGTTTCACAAATTCTGCATTTTGACACATGCCTATTGCTTTCTTTAACGTCAATTTCTCATCTTTCAGCAGACTTTCTCTCACTTAGGGGTCTCTCATGCCTAAGACCAATCCATCTTTAATAAGATCATCTTTTAGCTGTCCAAATTCATATGATTCTGCTAGCCGCATTACTGCTCAATGGTCTTGTTTTCACTCTGAACTCTAAAGTGTTGAATACATAATGTTCAAATGTAACATTCACTTGGGGTACAAAATATGCATTCAATGTTTTCAAAATCTCTGTTGTCTTTTTTCTTTGCTCATCTGTTAGGCTTGGAGTGGTAGCAGTCCTTCCCCAGTAGTGTTAACAGCATGGCTAGTTTTATCAGTTCAAGCTTGTTCATTAAGTCTGTTGCAATCTCGTGGTTTTGCCATTGTGAGTGGAAAAGCTGCCAATTTTGCTCTGCATCATTTTTCAATTGGACTGGAGATGGGACTGGAAAATTTACTGCAGCTATTTTTACTCACTCAGTAATTTGCTTGCAGCCTCTGTCTGTCTTTCCTTTATCCTTTTTCTCTGCAGCCAATAATTTCACTTGCAGTCTGAGGGGTGCTTTTCTTTTGTCCTTTTTTCAGCAGCTTTTTTTGCAGATTTGTACTTTTCTCTGTGCCTTTCTGAGCTGTCTCACTTGCAGCCTTAGCCTGTTTTTCATTGTTCTGTTCAGCAGCTTTTTGCAGATTTGATCCTTTCTGTATTCCTGGGTTTTCAGTGTCTTCTCTGCCCCTTTTGAGGGTTCAAAAACCTATTTTTTCTTCACTTCTATACACCTTGTTCCATATGCTCCTTCAGTGTGTACCCAGTGAGAGCCTTTATTGAACTGACCCAAGATGTCTGCACCCAGAGGCAGAGTGCCTCATGGCAGAGTCACATGACTATGGGAAGCCAGTTAGTCAGTACAGCATTGCATTTCCAAAACCCAAATAGACGCTCTGATGAAAATGTTTATTTTTTGTGATAAATCTATTTTCTACTGTATTAGTCAAACTTTACCAAGGCCAGAATTTCACACTCCCCTGCCGGCTGGTTTTAAGGGTGGGCAGGGGGAGCATGAAATTGAAGGAACTGGATTCCCTCTGGGTTCCTGATCGCCCCAACCACGCAGTGATTTTATGCTGAGGCCAGCAAGGCCTCTGACAGAAAGCCTGCCTTTGCCCCAATTGAGGCCCTAAAGTGGCCAATTATTGACCAATTAAAGGCCGCTTCCCGCCCAGCCTCAATTTTTCAGCTGGTGGGAGAACTTGCCTGGCATGGGGGAAGTCCGACAGAACGAGCTTAGATCTCAGGTTGGAATGTTAGGGGGACGCCTCCATCAAAGCCCCTTTCTGACTGCAGGTGCACCCCCCCCCACTCCTTTAAGGTCCAGTGGCCGCCGGACCTCCCTCCAGCCCCGGCCTCTCCTCTGACACCCTGAACACCCCCTTTGCACACGCTGCCCCCCAAGGCCTTCCCTACCATCCCACCCTGGGACCCCTTAAACTTACCTTGTCCCCTGATCCTGGGACTTAGGCTCAGGCATGTTGGTGCACTTCCTCTTCAGTCCACTGCAGCTCTTGTAGCTGCAGGGCCTGGAGAGCTGCCGGCCAATCAGATTCCAGAGTGAGGGACGGGCGACCCGCCTGCAGCCAATTGACACTCATTTGAGTGTGAAATGACTGCGGGGCACTTGGAGTTGGTGGGAACTCTTCAGCTGGCAGGAAGGGAGACTCCGCCTTCTGAAAAATTCAGGCCCAAATTACCATTCTTCAATCTATCAAGGAATATTTTGTAAAGCAATTTTTTTGTAAACTTATGTTTTAAAACATGACCTGATTGCGCTGATTCATGACAGATGCACCCAAAGTGGAAACTCTCCCCTTGTGGCCTCCCATTAACTTATCACATTAAGGGTAGGCCATTAACAAGTGCAGTTGTGATTACTCACTAGGCAGGACAGCAGTTACTGAGAACTTCTCCTCAGCAGTAAATGGCACAGCACAAATTGCTGCAAAACATGTGAGTGCATTGCCACCTTTACCCTGAATGATGCACTGACGGACATCATTAAATTGTGGTTCCTCCTGTTGAAGCTTCACTGCAACCCAGCCAAGGTAGGCACTCAACCCTAGGTAAGTAATCAAGCCCCTATGTAATGCCTTCCAGTATTTGTCTGTCATTCCAAGTCTCAGAGTTTCCCCATCAGCCATTTTGCATCTGTCTCAGGGTACAAGGATTTTTGCAGGACAGTTTGTGATGTGTCAGCCGTCTTTAAGATGGGGGACTTGGTGCGGGAGAAGCAGTTTCAGTTTGGGAGAAGGGAATGATGTGATTCTTTGTTGGAGACTGCTGACTTCCTTCTTCTTCATACCCAAATTTATGGCTGGATTCTCCCTGGCCTTGTATCCCATTTGGCAGGGACCAGAGACCTCGTTGGGCGGGGAGGATGGTGTTGGTGAAGATCAGGGGCTTCTGGGGAAGGTTGGGGAGGCAGGCACACTAAACCCAGGAGGTTGATATAAAAGGTACTCACCCCCTGGATCCGTCAAGCTCTCACCTGGAAGAAACTGGCACTTTTCCCGAAGCTTGGAAAACCCAGTCGACAACAGTTATCATGGAAAAAGTTCACTGCCTCATTATCATATTTAAAGAGCTAACTCACCTCCTTGGCACAGGTTTGTCACTCACTCACCTTCCTGTCTCAGTTAAAGTAGGAAATGGGCAGGTTGAAGGTGCATTGGGTCAGGATTATGGATTTTTAAAAACTGAAATCCACCACCCCTCCTCATCCAACCGCCCAAGCCAAATCTGTCCATTTTTTGAATAAAATTCCACCCATGCAACCCAACCCCCCCACCCAACCTCAAAAGGCCACTCACTCTTTGGGCTGAATTTTGCTGTCGGCAAGCAGGCAGCGGGGCCCGCTCGCCGACGTGCAAAATGACACGGGATGACGTCGGGTGGAACCCCCCGGCATCATCCCGCCCCATTTAAATCTTCAGGAAGGCGGGGGCGCAGCAAAATCAGTTGCGGGCCCGCTGACCTGTCAATGACCAATTGAGGCCATTGACAGGATCATTAAAACAATTAAAGGACCTGCCCTTTTATCGTCCAACCTTAAGGCTGGCGGGCAGGCCAGGAGCCCCGGCGGGGAATAGAAAAAACATGAAACCTCATCCACCGGCGGGATGAGGTTTCATGTCGGGTTTAAAAAAGTTTAATAAAGTTTTAGTGTAGATTATAAACATGTCCCATCTCATGTGACATTGTCACATGAGGGGGACATGTTAAGGATTTTTTTTTTCTATTTTTAATATTTTTAGAACTGTCAGCGATCTCCCTGAGGCTGCACCTAGCCTCAGGGAGATGTGCGCTCTTTCGTGCGCATGTGCGAAAGAGCACACTCTCGCTTTTGGGGAATCCCCCCGCCTGCACATGAAGCGCATAGTGCTTCGCAGCGGATGTCACGCTGAGTGGGCCTTAATTGGCCCACCCACGTAAAATAGCGGTGGGGCCCGCTTCTCCCGCGGGGATCGGCTCCCCGCCCGCCGGAGATTGGGTCGGGCCCGCCCGCCCGACAGGCAGAAAATTCTGCCCTTCAAGTTGGACTTTGGAAGGTAGCAGCAGTTGGTGAATACTGCTGTGTGTTGAGTTGTTCTAAGTGTTGACAGATCTATTCCTTTATCATTCAATCTTTAACTTTAATGAATTCTGAAACTAGGTTGGTGTTGGTACTATACAGGCACATGGATTTTTTTGTATGGTAGCTTCCAATGGTATGTTTCAGGAACACATATCTGATTTTTGTTCTGATTAATACTGCATTATCGTGTTGTAGAAATCAGAGTAGAAATTGGTGAAATGTTTCTGATTTTCATTTACATCAATATTTCAATACTTAACTCACTTAAGAGCAATGAGAAAGACTGGGGATCAAATTGGTCTTTGGTGCAAAATGGGCCAAAGCAAATCGTCAGCAGCCCATTTTATACCCCAAAATGAAAACCAGCCAGGGTGTAAAATGGGCGGCCGATCCACTAAACCCCATGTTACATTCCTGTCAAAGATTACCACCCCTTTGTCAAAAATAAAAGTTGAACTTTCAATAAAATATGGGCTTATGCAACCTCATTCACTGCCATGATAATGGACAACAAACCACGGGTACTGTTAAAACCACAAGATAATATGGTTCAGGATAGAAATTTGAATGATGGAAAATATCAGTGTGGCAGATCTGGACTTTATGCAATTGCATAAAGCGGGTGATAAGAAGCTTGCTTTACATCTCGCGCAATTTTTATTTCCAGGGATTTCAACAGAAATAAAAATGGAGTAGACACATAAAGTGGGCCTATGATCCATCTAACGCAATCATACAAAGTCAGTATCTGAGTGAGTTAGGAGTGCTTACATCTAAAACATAGTGAAATCTATGTACCGAAACAACTGCATAAACTCAAGGTTCAGGACAAATAGCTGCTAAGTGTCCTGCTAAGTGTATGAATGATAAGGCAAAGGAGGAATTCACTGCAGTTGTGTGTGAACTTTATGTTTCCCTCACATCTGGTTTCCCATCAGCCATATTTGGTTCCTCAGAATAAAGAAAGCCCTGTGATGATTGCTCAGCACAGCACTTTTGAGCTCTGTGCAAATCTCAGAGCTCTGTACCGCACTGTTCAAGTTCCCCTCTTTTGTTTATTTGCCTTTTTCTCTTTCAGTTCAGGAAGTTTTTTTGGTGAGTGGTGTGGGGGGTTCAGATGAGATTCTGTTTATGTTCTTTGGTGCTTTTGGTGAGTTGAACCGCTTGTTTCTGCTAGTCAGGAAAAGGAAAATACAAAGTATTGAAGAAATAGGGTCACAGATAAAACAAACAGCATGTACCTTGGAATTACAGACTGTCACACTGATGTGTCGACGTTTCTTTTCTATATGTTGCAAACAAGTATCTGTCAGCACTCAAAAGGTAATGAATCCTTTCTGGTTTTAATATCAATGGTGGTAATGCCACATGACAAATGAAAATACACATTAATTCATCGTTGCTAATGGATGGAGGGGAGGAAAAGCAATTTTCTATAGAATGCTTTTACTTGGAATCTGCCGCACCCCTAATTAAAAAGGGCAGTGTTTGGGCTTTACAAGTTTTTCCATAGGTTTGGAAGATCAGGGACAAGCCACTCGGTAATCCCTGCTGCAGTGCTGCCATTTTGCCTGTTCTTTCTGCTGCAGTGAACATTTTCGATGTCATTTTCCAGTAATATGAATTTTTTAAAAAATCCAAAATGTGATCAAGAATGCCATGTCATCCCTGTCAGCTCATCCTCTGTATAAACGCACTTTAAGTGTTTTGGCAATGTTGTGAAAAGTCGATGCAAGTCCAGTTTATCCTGAGTGCTGTTGTGGGAAAGTGTAAAGTAAAAGATAGGCAGCCCTACAGGAGAGGGAGAAAACATCAAAGAAAAACACTTAGGCCTGAATTTTTCAGTTTTCTGGCGCGTGCAATTGGTGGCCCCCGGAGTGGCTGGGAAAAAGACCCCCGAGCGCAATTTCATGCTGTCTGGCCAGCATGGAATGTGCGCTAAAGAGCTCAGGGCTTCCGGGGTGGGGGCGGAAAGAGGGCGGGTGACAACGTCACCGCGGGTGTGGCTGAGCGCTGCGAGAGAGCTTCCTGAAGACAGACAGCTGCCTCAGGGAGCTGCGGACCTGCAAGTAATGAAATAAAACTGTAAAGAGCTGCAAAAAAATGTCCATGCATCACAATCAAGCACCAGAAAGCACACCTCATAAAAATGCTGCCCCCAGGTATTTATTTTCATTTTATTTCCTAATGGAAATTTCATCCCGCCCTAGGATGAGGTTTGATGAAAAATGCAAAGGCCGCCTGGCTGATTCGCCCGTCCGCCAGCCGTAAGGTTGGATGGACCATGAAAAATCGCAGACAGTTGTGCTGTTAATAGGTTTCATTGCCCTCTTAATTGTCGGCTGGTGCACTTCCAACTTATGAGCACACCCGCCGAGCGAAATATCACACGAGTGCGCAATGATGTCGGGATGCTCGTCCAACATCATCTCACATGATTTTATGCCTGATTGGGTCAGGTGGCGCCTGCCCACAGGACGTAAAATTCTGCCCTTAAACAACAAGTTTCTGACCACTGGCACGGTATGGGAGACAAAGCCCAAGATGGCCTACCTGAGAAGTCTTCTGCTTCTTGGCCGACTGGCTCCAGTGAATGAAGCAACCACCTTTTGTGCTCAAAGGAAAAGAAGAGGAAAATAAAACCTCCAATTAATACACTCGGCCTTAGTTCCATATGATCCAGATATAGTTACAAGGATGGTATATTTCCCGCTTGAGATTGAATTCTCATCCGCTAGGAGTGCAGATTGGAAGTCTCGCTGATGTTCCCATTTAAGTCAGATTTTTCGACTTAAAATTTTGTGGCTCAGGTTGTCTCAGTTGGTTGCACTCTTTCCTGGGGGATGTCAGAAAATTCCGGATTTGACACCCAGATCACAGCTTTGAGCTCAATGCCAAGGCAGACACCTCAGTGCTGTGGAGCTGCTACATTGTTGGTGTACTAAACCAAGATGTAACTTGCCTGTTCAGGTAGATGTTAAAGGGTTCATTCAAATATTTCACCATGATGAAGTTGTGGGGAAGAAGGGGAGGGGCAGTAGATAAGAGGGACCATAGGAACAGGAGTGGACCATTCAATCCCTGGAGTTTATTTTGCCATTGGATCAGATCATGGTTGATCTGTACCACATATCCATTTTAATTTTAATCAGAAGCATGTATTGGAGGAAAAAGGTGGTAGAATTGAAGAGTTTCTTTTTACTAAGGAAATCACCCTGGATAAAGTGCCAGTTGAGTCAGGATGACTAGCTGGTTACTGGATCAGTTGATGTTTTAGTCAACATTCAGTACACCAGGGTAATGTGCAGGCATTTAATGGTCAGGTGTATAATGGTTGGATTGTCTAACATGCGGGTGTCTAATGCACAGAGTTTAAAACGGGCGGGTGTATAAAAGGCATGTGCATAATGGGCGGGTGTGTAACGGGCGGGTGTATAACTGATGGATGTCTAATGGGTGAGTGTTTAACAAGCAGGTGTCAAATGGGTGAATTGTGTAACAGGTGTCTGTATAACAGGCGGGTGTGTAACAGGCGGGCCTATAATGGGCATATAATGGTGTATAATATGCAGGGTGTCTCATGGGCAGATGGATGACATGCAGTGTGTCTGATATGCAAGTTTCTAACAATATCTAATCTGCTTCTTCACCTCCTGTCCCTCACCCGAAGTTGAAATTTGCACTTTAATCCAAATAGTGTTAGTCTTTGGGAGCTGAATGATTGCCAGCTGTTGTGGTAGCCAGGTAGAAAGTTTAGTTACTGCTGGTGGGTTGTTATGACACAGTAGTTGGTAAAGATTGAGTTATTTAAAACCCCAGAGAGAGAAACTTTAAACAGCTGTCTTAACCTATATTTTCAAATGGTATGTTTGAGATGTAGCTCTGAAATCAGAAATGAAACCACCAAACCTTGAGAAGGGTTTTATATAAATTAAACATTTTTTAATTTAACAACAAATTTAAACACATACACATGTCTACAAATTAATACCATAATAACTTCTAAACAAATCCCCAAATTAATCACTCCCAGGTAATCTTCCCCAAGGCAACAATAACCCATAGACTTAAACAGACACCAGGTAAAGCACATCTTACGAATTCAAAATGAGGTTCCTTTCAATCTGGGTCCTTCACATGGTTGTAGGCTTATCGGCAGCATGCCTCTGACCCACACACAAAACTCTTTTCTGTATATATCTAGCCTTCCCTTTGAATGCAAATTCTCATTGTATCACCAGGCCCTTTGGACTCCACCTCTTCTAATGATAAAACCTCTTTCAGAGTACCAATTTTATTAGTAATATAAACATTGCTTGGTGTCTCCTAGCTAGGTGCAAGATTTCACCCCCGGTCTTTGAATGGTTTATTCAACAAAATGCAAGTGCACTCTTTACCTTAACTTCCTTACTGTTTAACATCTTAAAATTACTATACATCAAAGCATCGAGACTAGCTGGCTTTAATCCAATTAAGACACACACAGACACAGACCCTACTACAAGTCCACTTTAAATGAATTTCCAAAGACATTATATACATTAATACCTTCATGACACAGGTGTTGGAGGAGACAGAAGGCTTTGAAACACATTGTTGAGAAAATGGTTAAAAATTGTCCAGAGACATTCTGTTGTGAAGTGAAAATTGTGGGGTTTGCTTTGAGATTACAACATTTGAAGAGTAACATGTCTTCCTACTGTACCAAGCAACATTCTTCCTCGGCCTATCGTGACTTTTAATACTCCATTGAGTTGGCCTTACCCATTTATATTGGACACATTTCTTTGATTTGTTATCTTTTCTCTGGTAGATCTGTGTCCACAAATAGAAACACCCATTTGTTGAAGCCCAGTTCTGCCAGATGTTAAGCAAGTTCCACTGTTAAGGAGAAACAACAGCAAGGCTAACAGGAGGGGAGGAGGCTAATGTAAACTAACAGAACTTAGAAAGAAAAATATTTCTCAGAGATAAAGTCTGATGATTGTGGTACTGCAGCACCAAGCCACAAGGTCGAGGAAGGTCTCAAACTCTGCTCCCATTTTGTTTCCTTTTCCTCTGCAGATTTCAGTTTTACTCAGTTTTTTCCCTCGTTTTTGCTTCTGGATAACAGCTGATCATCATTCTGCCATTCTCACCTCCTCGAGGCATATCTTTAATGTCTTTGTTTGTCCCATTACCACTCCCTTAGGCCAAGCATCACCAAATCTTTTGTCATTTAATCACTCGATGTCTTCCATGCTTTTCACAGGCCCTCGCTTTTGTTCTTTTTCCGCCCTTCCCCCTTTCACTTGCTTAACACCTATTACATCTCTAACTTTTCCCAGTTTTGGTGAAAGGTCATTGACCTGAAACATTGTCATTGACAGGATTTTTCCTGCAGGCTTCAGAACCTTGCAATTAGGGTCATATGGGGGCCAGAAGTCCACACAGTGTGGAGAACAGGTACTCACCTCTGATTTCCTCCAAATTAACCAGAATAAGGGCCAATAGGAGGCCCTCCAACTCTGAAAAAGCAACAGGTTGTCTTTTCAGGTAAGAGGGAGAGAGGACATCCCAAGATGGGAGGCACCCCCTCTAGCTTTTTTAACTTTAAATTGAAAATGTCCTCAGCGGCCAGGCCACCAATGTGGAAGGGGAAACCCTGCAGTATTGCAGCCTGTGGCTACAGCTGTAGCTGGGTAAGCAGGGAGGGCCTCGAAGGTTGCCTGGAACATGACCACTGTGGTCAGCCTCCAGGCTGTTACACTGTTCTCCATCACAGGGGGACCTGGAGGCTGAATGGAAAATTCCAGTTCCAGTCTAATTTCCCAACTATCACCCTCTTGCCCTCTGTTTGTGACAATATTTCTGCAACTACTGATTTGCTGAACCACACCCTCACCTCCACCTTCGATACCCCCGACCCAATAAAACTATTACTCTCTCTCACCCTGGCCATTCCCCCAGGACAGCCCTCATCTCTGTTCCTTAAGTCCAAGGAAGGTAGTCATGGGAGGATATTGTGGATAACTTGTTTAGCCATCCACCACCAGATCTGGTTGGATGGCTTAAATCACTATCAGGTCGTGCTCTCCTCTGCTAAAGCTGCTCACTATTCAGGATCATCTTGGAATACAAAGATAACCTCCGGCTTCTTTCCTTTACTGCAAACCATCCTTTTAAATCCTTCTCCCCTGTGCCCTCTACCATCAATTCCAACAGCAAGTGCGAGGAGCTCACGGATTCCTTTGCCACTTCTCTTCAACTAGCCTGCCATGCTAATCCCCAGCACTGAACTCGCCTCTTTCTTTAGTTTCTCTCCGATCTCCCCTCATGCCCACTCTGAGCTCAGAGTCTAGGCAGGAGCAATGGCATACTGGCAGTGTCGCTGGGTGAGCAATCCAGAGGCCCAGGCTAATGCTTTGGGGACACGGGTTCAAATCCCACTGCAGTAGCTGGTGGAATTTAAATTCAATTAATAAATCTGGAATTAAAAGATAGTCTCGGTAATAGTGACCATGAAATCATTGTTGATTGTCATAAAAACTCATCTGGTTCACTAATGCCCTTTAGGGAAGGAAATCTGTCATCCTTACCTTGTCTGACTTACATGTGACTCCAGATCCACAACAATGTGGTTGACTCTGAAGTGGCCTAGCAAGCCACTCAGTTGTATCAAACTGCTATGAAGCCTAAAAGGAATGAAACCAGATGAACTACCTGGTATTAACCTATAGGCACTGGAAACAACAATGGCACAACCAACCCAGGGTGCTGCAAAGCTAAGGGCTTTTGCCAAAATTGGGAGAGTTGTCCCACAGACTATAGTCAAGCAATAGCCTGACATAGTCATACTTATGGAATCATGCCTCATAATGTGTCAGACACCACCATCACCATCCCTGGGTATGTCCTGCCCACCAACAGGACAGACCCGCCAGAGGTGGCAGCACAGTGGTATACAGTCAGAAGGGAGTTGTCCTGAGAGACCTCAACATCGACTCCGGACCACATGAAATCTCTTGGCATCATGGTTAAACATGGGCAAGGCAGCCTCTTGCTGACCACCACCTATCGGCCACCTCAGCTGATGAATCGGCACTTCTCCATGTTGAACACCACTTGGAGGAAGCACTGAGGGTGGCAAGGGTACAGAATGTGCTCTGGGTGGGGAACTTCAATGTCCATCACCAAGAGTGGCTCAGTAGCACCACTGCTGACCAAGTTGGCGGAGTCCTAATGGACATAGCTGCTAGACTGGGTCTGTGGTAGGTGGTAAGGGAACCAACAAGAGGGAAAGCCCTACCTGACCCCATCCTCACCAATCTACCTGTTGCAGCTGAGTTGGGTGGCAGGTGGGTAGGGTAGTAGGTGGTCAAGTTGGGTTGGGGGAGTTGGGAGGTCAGAGGGGAGTCAGTGGGGGGTTGTCAGTGTAAGTGATTGGCGGTGGTGGGGGTGGGGTGGGGTCAGTTGTATAGTTACCCAGAAGTTAGACTAGGAATTTTCTGTTTAACATTTTCTGAGCAACTTTTCAGTTAAGTAAGTCGGGATTGTCTGAAGTCTCCAACTCTAGCTCAGAGTTGGAGGCTTTTTTGGAGGACTCCAGGGAGAATTCAAAATTCCTGGAAAATTCCCATAGAGTCAGTGTGTTGAGACTTCCAAGGGGTCCCAATGTGTATTTTGTGGGGCACGTCCAGTCTCCAATGATCCAGAGACCAGAAGATCTGGGCCATACTTTTCTAACAGATTGCATATGCAATGCTTTCTGGGGCCCACATATCAACTCTGCCCTATATCAGAACTGAAAGGGATTCCATTCCCTCAATGTTCAGCTGGTGTGTGGCCATAGGCAGTCCAAATTGGCTACCATGTATCCGGTAATTATTCTTCAAAAGTACTCCATTAGCTGCCAGAGGTCATGAAAGCTTCTATATAAATGCAAGATTTTCTTTCTTTTTCATCTTTGTGATGAAGGTTTTAATGCCCGGTATCCTGGGAATAGTCTTGATGCTTTTTTTCCACAGTAGTCCATTTTGTCTGCTAAATTTTAGCCACCAGGCCAAATGAAAGGGTGGCTATTTGTTGGCAAGGTATCCATTGCCAATATGGGTCATGATTCTGGTTCACAACCCATGCACATGTATGTAGCATGCACACAATGAAAGTTATGCTGCTACAAGAAATGCAACAGAGCAGGCCATTGCAATGCTGAAGGAATGATTCCCCTGCATGGACTACTTGGCTGAACAGGTCTCAAGATTCCTGGTGGTCTGCTTCGCCATAATCACAGGACAGCCCTTGTTAGTAATATTGTGCACAATTGTTCAATTGTTTGGTGTTTGATTGTGTATGCCTGTTGACTGTTCTCGGCATGAGGGACGGAGGGAGGTGGTCAGAGGGACCTGTGCAGTTTGAGTGCCAGTGAGGAGGGAATGTTGGTAGGTGTGGTTACAGAGAGAAAAAAAACTGCAAGGAAGCTTTTGGGGTACAGGTATTATAAAAGCTTTTTGAGCCCTGTCCACCTAGAACCTGGTGGGTGTCATCTCTGCACATCTCCAAGGCACAAAACACAATAGGTAAGAGGTGAGAAGCTGAGGAACAAGAGCATGAGGAGGAGGAGGATGTGGAAGAGGAACAGAGGCAGCAACCTGGCCAGCCACCTCCTGCCTGGGCTGTCCGTCGATAATTTATCTGAATGTGATACCAGTAGCAGCCATATTGTTTTTCCCACTTACCAACTCTCCTTACCTTCCCACTGCCACTGGCCATCTCATCGTCCTCTTAGCCATAATGCTAGGAAAGAAGCTACTACAAAATAAACATTTCAAATCAAATTCGTAAATTAAAACATACCATATTGCAATTGCAAACTCTCTCACATGTGCATTTCCTTAACGCCTACCTTGTCAGCACTTTTGCCTGTTCTGGTGCTCCTATGCAGTGCCTGGTGGAAGACCCCTGACTTTCAGTGGAGGACACTGTAGATGATTTGGTGATGTCCTTCAGCAATACTGGGCTATAGATTGTGCCATTTTGCCCAGGCAGTGCCTCAGCAACCTTCGTAATCTGATGCAGGACAGATTGCTGGAATATTCTGACTCCCTGAAAGACCCTTGAAACGCTCGTATCCACATTCCTGACAGCAGGAAGCTGAGCTTGCATGAACACAAGTTTTAGCATAACTTCTCTGCTGTTCAATTCTATTCATCTAGAAATGTACCTCAATGCTTTTTATGCTTTCTCTTATGGTCTTATCAACCCACATTGCTTTTAGTGGCTTGTGTATCTGTACCCCCGACTCCCTCTGTTCCTCTACCCCATTTAGTCACTTATTTTCCAAGGTGTGGCCTCGTTCATCATCTTGACAAAATGTGTCACCTCATACTTAGCTACACTGGTGTTCACACACCCATTCTGCAAGTTTATTAATGTCTTCCTATAACTTTTCACAGCTCTCGTCTGGAGTAACTACACCCCTTTCCTCCCCAATTTGGTGTAATTTGCACATTTTAAAATAGTCTTCATGAAATACGGAAATCATAAATTTACTGTGAAATGTTACTCAGCATTAATGTGATTTTGCCTCTTGGGTTTGGGTTCAATCCAACAGTCTGAACTAAGTGAATCGAGTCTGTGGAACTCAGTTCCAAGTGTACACAAGATTACTTGATAAAACTTCATCCAATCCATCACTAATTGGGAAAATCTGCAGGGATTCTGTAGGGATTTTGAGCTCAAACAATTGGTGCGGTAGAGAATGTTACTACGGCACTTGATGAAGAAATATTTGACACTATGGGCTGAATCTTTGGCTCGGCAAGCGGGGGCGGGGCCCACTCGCTGAGGTGTAAAATTACGCTGGGTGACATCAGGAGCACGGTAGGGCGGAGAGAGCATGCATTTTGATGCAAAAGACATCACACTGTCAAAGGCCTGCTAAGGCCATTAATGAACTAATTAACCCTATTGAGAAAGCTGCCCGTCCAACCTTAAGGTCGGGCAGGCGAAGAGCCCAGGCGGCCTTCGCATTTTTTCATGGAACCTCATCCACGGGCGGGATGAGGTTTCATGATTCATTTAAAATTTTCAGAAAAATTTTTATTAAAATGAATGCACATTTCCCAGCTCATGTAACAGTTTCACATGAGGGGACATGTCATAAACATTTTTACAACACTTTATTACTTAATTATTAAACCCAAAACTAATCTCCCTGTGTCTCAGGGAGATTTCTGCACTCTTTCACGCGCATCACACTCCCGACTCAGGGAACCACTCCATCCCGCACCCCCCCCCCCCCCCCCCCCCCACCGCCCACACAAGGAGTGCACAGCGCTTCTGGGCGCGCGTCACGCTGGCCGGGTCTTAACTGGCCCGTCCACGCAAAATGGCAGTGCGGACTTGATTCGGGGCACGGATCGGGTCCACGCCCACCCCCGCACAACCCCCCCCCCCCCAAACGGGGGGATAATTCTACCCTATGATTGGACACTAAAATCACTATGAATAAATAAGTTTAAATTCCCAGTACCTTAAAGAACATAAAACTAAACCTGATTTAATGAAGCAAATAATTCATTTTCTGAAGTTTAACTTGCAGAATTGCCCAGTCCTGCCGACATGCTTGAAATATTCTGGGATTAAACTCCTCAATTAAAAAAAACCAAAAAAATATAGAGCTTCCCTAACGACTTGGTGGATAGGTGTGGAACAGAAGATATCAATTAACGCCATAAAGAAGTAGCTGGTTTTATATTTGTTGGGATGGGGCTATTAAGGGTTATGGAGATATTAATAATTCTGCTTGTGCTTTATCGGGGAAGGTGGGACAAGGAACATGGTCATTTTCTGACTTTGCTCCTGAGGAGCTTTGTCTGCTGGCAGCTCTTTCCCAACATTTCAATGGCTCTTCATTTAATTGGGAATTGTATAACATTAATAAGGGCCAGAGTGATCTCCTTTGCTGATCCCAATTATTAAGAGTGAGAGGGAAATTGTTCAAATTTTCTTTCCCTGGGTTTTTAATATGGCTGTTCATTCCTCCTAAGAAATGACATGGTAGGGCGGAGAGAGCATGCATTTTGATGCAAAAGACATCATGGTTACATGGGGCAAACTGGATGGACCAGTCTTTCTTTTCCTGTCTGGAATTTTTTGTAATTTTGTAGATAGTCAGGGAAACTTTTTTTTAACGTTGGTTACCTGATTTATTGACAGGCCCTCCTGGTGGCTGAGACTAGCAGCTGGCAGCACAGCATCAGAAAACTCAACCCTTCAATGTCTTTAAAGTAGGGGTTCAAGAGGTGTATGGCAGTAAATGACAGTGATGATGGGTGGGGTGAGTATACATGGTATACAGGCTCTGAATGGAGCAGGCTTGATGGGCTTAGTGGCCGTTTTCTCATTCCGAGTTTTTGATGTTATTAATTGCACTAACCGCTGTGGCACTACGCTATGCAGAGCATTGGGGGAATTGGTGCTGGTCTAGCTGATTTCATCAGCAAGCTAGGGATGGGGATAAAGGACAGAATTTTTCCATCGGCGATTTGGGAGCGGGGCCTGCTCACCGACGGGAAAATGACGCGGGATGACATTGGGAGGAACCCCCAATGTCATCCTGGTCCATTTAAATATTGAGGAAGGCGGGCGGACAGCGAAATCAGCTGTCTGCCCGCCGACCTGTCAATGGCCAATTAAGGCCATTGACAGGCTAATTAAGATCATTAAAGACCCTGCCCGTCCAACCTTAAGGTTGGCGGGCAGGCCAGGAGCCCCAGCGGGCTTCTGATAATACATGAAACCTCATCCACTGGCGTTTCATGTCCGTTTTTAAGAAGTTTAATAAAGTTTATGTCCTTTTTATTAACATGTCCCATCTCGTGTGATATTGTCACATGAGAGGACATGTTAATAATTTTTATATTTTTAATGTCTTTTGCACTGTCAGTGATCTTCCTGAGACAGCACTTTGTCTCAGGGAGCTGTGCGCTCTGTCGCGCACATACACGAAAGAGTGCACTTTGACAGATGGGGAATCCCTCCACCCCCTGCAGAGGGAGCGCATAGCGCTTCCCGTCGGGCAACCCGCTGGGTGGGCCATAATTGGCCCGCCCACTCAAAATGGCAGCGGGCCCTGTTTTGGCGGCAGAATTTGGCTGACCGCCCGCCCATCAAACTAAGAATTTTGGCCAAAATCATCAGGGGCAGATTTTTAGTTTGGCGGGCGTGCGCGATTGGCGGGTCCGGGAGCGGCCAGGGAATGGACCGTTGACCATGATCACCCCCGACTGTGATTTCACGCTGGCCTAGCCAATTAACGACCAGTCAGCGTGAAGCGAGCGCTGAAATGCTCAGCGCTGCCGGGTGGGGGCGGGAGGAGAGCGGGCACTGACGTGGACGCGGTGGGAGCATGGAATGAAAGCTCCCTGAAGGCAGAGAGCTGCCTCAGGGAGCTGAAGAATCTAAAAGCAATGAATAAAGATTTAAAAATCCAGAAAAAAAATGTCCACGCATCAGAATCAGTCACCTGAACATAAGGATGATGAAAATTCTGCCCAAACATTTTTATTTTTTTAGATTATAACTGAAACTTCATCCGGCCCTTGGATGAGGTTTCATCAAAAGTGCAAAGTCCGCCTGGCAGATTCGCCCGTCCGCCAACCGTGGATGGACCATGAAAAATCGGAGTCAGTTGGAACTTCAATGGGCTTAATTGCCTCTTAATTGTTGGCTGGCGTACTTCCGACTTTCGCGCGCGCCCGCCATCCAAAATATCGCGCGAGCATGGGATAACACCGGGACACCCGCCCGACGTGGGTCAGTGGCGTGCCCACAAACCAAGCTAAAAATTCTGCCCAAGGTCTCGACTTCCTGTGCTTGCTGGGCTGAAATCAGCCAGCCTCCTCAGTTCTTATCTCTATTGTGTGCCATCCTACTAGAAAGTGTATGAGTCCTGACAGTGGATGCAGGCGGCTTAAGGCCATGATGCAATGCCTTCTGACACCCACTGATGCGGCAACGTGACCAGGACTGCTGCTGCTTAGGTGATGTGTACACCTGTTCCTAACCAAAGTGACCTTGCATGATGTTGTAAGAATAGCTCCATGAAGCCGTGATGCTGCTGGCATTTAGTGCATGAAGCACTCGGAACACATGGAGTTTGGGCCTCGTGTGTCAAATGTCAGCAGCAATGGAAGGGCTTCTGGCTGTCCCTTTAGCAAAAGAAAGAAAGACTGTGTTTATATTGCACCTTTCACAACCTCCACACATTCTAAATTGCCTGACAGCCAAAAAGTTCTGACATGTAGTCAGTGTTGTAAGAACAGTTATGGCAAATACTTTTTTAAAATTCATTCATGGGATGTGGGCTTCGCTGGCTAGGCCAGCATTTTTTGCCCATCCCTAGTTGCCCTTGAGAAGGTGGTGGTGAGCTGCCTTCTTGAACTGCTGCAATCCATGTGGTGTAGGTACACCCACAGTGCTGTTAGGAAGGGAGCTCCATGATTTTGATCCAGCGACACTGAAGGAACGGCGATATATTTCTAAGTCAGGATGGTGAGTGACTTGGAGTGGAACTTCCAGGTAGTGATGTTCCCATGTATCTGCTGCCCTTGTCCTTCTAGATGGTAGTGGTCGTGGGTTTGGAAGGTGGTGTCTAAGGAGCCGTGGTGAGTTTCTGCAGTTCATCTTGTAGCCCTCTAATTGCTCTGCAGCCTTAATTGTATATCCACAGAACATTTCTAACCCATTGCATATGGCCTCATGGTGAAGAATTCATACCTAAGCTTGATAGTGTCAGAAAAATTTCTCTTGTGGTATACAAGCAATTTATGGGGACAAATGATGGAATCTTCTGCTTTCACTGGTGGCGAGTTTGGAGGCTGGAAAGGCGCTTAGTTAGGCGGGATAGCGGTTTACCGGAATTACGTTCTGGGTGGGAAAGCCCATGGTCGACCTTCCTGCCCTGTGGCCTATTGAGGCCCATCAGTGGCCCATTAATGACCAGTTAAGGGCCTCACCCACCAGTGGAATTAACCCAGCTGCAGGCGGGCCTGTTAGCCTGTCAGTATGCGGCATGCATGACAGCTACAACTAAGCGGCCAACTTGTAACCTCTGGATTGGTAGGGGGTCCTTCAATCAAAGGCAGTCAGTGTCTGATGGAGGCACTTGACATCAGGAAGGGGGGGGTGGGCTGCTGTTGAGAGCCATCCCCTTGCTCTTGCTGCCAACCCCCCCTGAACCCCCATCCCTCGAAACCCATCCCCACCACCCACCCCCCCCCCCTCCCCCCACCCCCCCCAACGTTTTACTTACCTGTGACCTGAGCCGCTCCGCAATCATGGGACTTCGGTAAGTGTTTCTCCTGTGACAGCCAGCGTCTCCCATGTGGCACTGCTGAGCACAAGAACTGCCAGCCTCTGATTCACCGGCAGCTCTCGGTAGGTGTGGCCTCCGTCCCTTGATCCCAGGGTCTTGATTCCAGGCAAAGGCCTGCCGCTGGCCCCACCACTGCCTGCTTGGTTTGTGGTTCAATGGGTCTTCCCAAAAAGAGGCAGCGTGAGTCTTTCGCGAGTTCTCCAGACGGCAGGGCGAGACCCCTGACACTTCAACACAATTCCGCCCCAAGAGTGTAAATAGTTCATGTACCTTTCTGAGCTCTTTGGGGAAATGCTGGTGAAAATGTTGATGAACCTCGACCAAGAAACGTCAATGAATCTCTATCTGTTGGTGAAGCCGTATTCATCACTTGATGGTCCAATGACAAATTGAACTGAACATTTAGATACATAGCAGATCCCTGAGAGCCCAATAGTTGTCAAAGATATGTGTTAGATCCCTGGAGGTCTGGTCCTGGAATAAAATAGCTGTCAAATCCCTAATGGTCTAATTGTGAAATCGGATATGTATCAGGCCCCTGGTGATCCAGTCAGTGGAATGTGACTTGCATCACATCCCTGGCATTTCAGTTGTTTATTGAGTTTGTATCAGATCCCAGACTTCATGTCAGGCTTCACACATATTAAAAAATCGCATTGAATTTGGGCCATGTTTTTCCTTAGTCTTCATTTATCTTTCACCTCTCCATGGCGTTGAAAATTATATCGCTACATTCTTCAAATTTCATAAAGGTCAGCAGGATTTTAGAATATCAAAAATAAATTGTATTTATGTTGTAAAAGGGCTCACACAATGACATCAGTGCATTAGGAAAGGCTAACTTTGGTCACATTGACACTGTTAATTCAGCTTCTCGCAATTGTGGAACCAAAACCATTTTAACCCAGTAGCTTTGATGAGGTGGTCAACATTCATTTAGTATTTTCACAAAATCTATTTTCAAACAATCACTGAAATTTATCAGGCAAACTAAATTCTGCTGGTAGAAAACATTTTTAAAAAAGGAATCCTCTTGTAAGACTTGTCCTTTCAATTGACTTAACCACTGACTGTGACATTACCATTACAAGCATGAGGATTTTTGACTGTGACATTATTATTACAAACATGAGGATTTTTGACTGTGACATTATCATTACAAACATGAGGATTTTTACCTCTGACATTATCATTACAAACATGAGGATTTTTGACTGTGACATTACCATTACAAACATGAGGATTTTTGACTGGGACATTATCATTACAAACATGAGGATTTTTGACTGACATTACCATTACAAACATGAGGATCTTTGACTGTAACATTACCATTACAAGCATGAGGATTTTTGACTGTGACATTACCATTACAAGCATGAGGATTTTTGACTGTGACATTACCATTACAAGCATGAGGAGTTCTGAATCTGAAATTACCATTACAAACATGAGGATTTTTGACTGTGGCATAACCATTACAAACATGAGGATTTTTGACTGTGATATTACCATTACAGGCATGAGGATTTTTGACTGTGGCATAACCATTACAAACATGAGGATTTTTGACTGTGACATTACCATTACAGGCATGAGGATTTTTGACTGTGACATTACCATTACAAACAAGAGGATTTTGGACAGTTACATTACCATTACAAACATGATGATGTTTGACTGTGATATTACCATTACAAACATGAGGACGTTTGACTGTGGCATTACCATTACAAACATGAGGATTTCTGACTCTGACATTACCATTATAAGCATGAGGATTTGACTGTGACATAACCATTACAAACATGAGAATTTCTGACTGTGACATTACCATTACAAACATGAGGACTTTTGACTGGGACATTACCATTACAAACATGAGGATTTTTGACTGTGATATTGCCATTACAAACATGAGGATTTTTGACTGTGACATTACCATTACAAGCATAAGAATTTTTGACTGTGACATTACCATTACAAACAAGAGGATTTTGGACAGTTACATTACCATTACAAACATGATGATGTTTGACTGTGATATTACCATTACAAACATGAGGATTTCTGACTGTGACATTACCATTACAAACAAGAGGATTTTGGACAGTGACATTACCATTACAAACATGATGACGTTTGACTGCGACATTACCATTACAAACATGAGCATTTTTGACTGTGACATTACCATTACAAGCATGAGGATTGTTGACTGTGACATTATCATTACAGGCATGAGGAGTTCTGAATCTGAAATTACCATTGCAAACATGAGGATTTTTGACTGTGGCATAACCATTACAAACATGAGGATTTTTGACTGTGACATTACCATTACAGGCATGAAGATTTTTAACTGTGACATTACCATTACAAGCATGAGTATTTTTGATTTTGATATTACCATTACAAACATGAGGATTTTTGACTGTGGCATAACCATTACAAACATGAGGATTTTTGACTGTGACATTACCATTACAAGCATGAGGATTGTTGACTGTGACATTATCATTACAAGCATGAGTATTTTTGACTGCGACATCAGAATTACAAACAAGAGGATTTTTGACAGTAACATTACCATTACAATCATGAGGACGTTTGACTGTGGCA
Source organism: Cetorhinus maximus (assembly GCF_964194155.1). Taxonomy (NCBI): domain Eukaryota; kingdom Metazoa; phylum Chordata; class Chondrichthyes; order Lamniformes; family Cetorhinidae; genus Cetorhinus; species Cetorhinus maximus. Next base: position 128,440,572 of record NC_135883.1, read on the forward strand.
TTACCATTACAAACATGAGGATTTCTGACTCTGACATTACCATTATAAGCATGAGGATTTGACTGTGACATAACCATTACAAACATGAGGATTTCTGACTGCGACATTACCATTACAAATATGAGGATTTTTGACTGGGACATTACCATTACAAACATGAGGATTTTTGACTGTGACATTGCCATTACAAACATGAGGATTTTTTGACTGTGACATTACCATTACAAGCATAAGAATTTTTGATGTGACATTAACATTACAAACAAGAGGATTTTGGACAGTTAACATTACCATTACAAACATGATGATGTTTGACTGTGACATTACCATTACAAACAAAAGGATTTTGGACAGTGACATTACCATTACAAGCATGAGGATTGTTGACTGTGATATTATCATTACAAGCCAGAGGATTTTTGACTGCGACATTCCCATTACAAACGTGAGGATTTTTGACTGTGACATTACCATTACAAACATGAGGATTTTTTGACTGTGACATTACCATTACAAGCATAAGAATTTTTGACTGTGACATTAACATTACAAACAAGAGGATTTTGGACAGTTACATTACCATTACAAACATGATGATGTTTGACTGTGATATTACCATTACAAACATGAAGATTTCTGACTGTGACATTACCATTACAAACAAAAGGATTTTGGATAGTGACATTACCATTACAAGCATGAGGATTGTTGACTGTGACATTATCATTACAAGCCAGAGGATTTTTGACTGCGACATTACCATTACAAACAAGAGGATTTCTGACTGTGACATTATCATTACAAACAAGAGGATTTTAGACAGTGACATTATCATTACAAACATGATGATGTTTGACTGTGATATTACCACTACAAGCATGAGGATTTTTGACTGTGACATTACCATTACAAACAAGAGGATTTTGGACAGTGACATTACCCTTACAAACACGATGATGTTTGACTGTGACATTATCATTACAAGCCAGAGGATTTTTGACTGTGACATTACCATTACAAACATGAGCATTTTTGACTGTGACATTACCATTACAAGCATGAGGATTGTTGACTGTGACAACAGCATTACAAACAAGAGGATTTTTGACAGTAACATTACCATTACAATCATGAGGACGTTTGACTGTGGCATTACCATTACAAACATGAGGATTTCTGACTCTGACATTACCATTATAAGCATGAGGATTTGACTGTGACATAACCATTACAAACATGAGGATTTCTGACTGTGACATTACCATTACAAACATGAGGACTTTTGACTGGGACATTACCATTAAAAACATAAGGATTTTTGACTGTGGCATTGCCATTACAAACATGAGGATTTTTGACTGTGACATTACCATTACAAGCATAAGAATTTTTGACTGTGACATTACCATTACAAACAAGAGGATTTTGGACAGTTACATTACCATTACAAACATGATGATGTTTGACTGTGATATTACCATTACAAACATGAGGATTTCTGACTGTGACATTACCATTACAAACAAGAGGATTTTGGACAGTGACATTACCATTATAAACATGATGACGTTTGACTGCGACATTACCATTACAAACATGAGCATTTTTGACTGGGACATTACCATTACAAACATGAGGATTTTTGACTGTGACATTACCATTACAAGCATGAGGATTGTTGACTGTGACATTATCATTACAGGCATGAGGAGTTCTGAATCTGAAATTACCATTACAAACATGAGGATTTTTGACTGTGGCATAACCATTACAAACATGAGGATTTTTGACTGTGACATTACCATTACAGGCATGAAGATTTTTGACTGTGATATTACCATTACAAGCATGAGTATTTTTGATTTTGATATTACCATTACAAACATGAGGATTTTTGACTGTGACATTACCATTACAAGCCAGAGGATTTTTTGACTGTGACATTACCATTACAATCATGAGGACGTTTGACTGTGGCATTACCATTACAAACATGAGGATTTCTGACTCTGACATTACCATTATAAGCATGAGGATTTGACTGTGACATAACCATTACAAACATGAGGATTTCTGACTGCGACATTACCATTACAAACATGAGGATTTTTGACTGGGACATTACCATTACAAACATGAGGATTTTTGACTGTGACATTGCCATTACAAACATGAGGATTTTTTGACTGTGACATTACCATTACAAGCATAAGAATTTTTGACTGTGACATTAACATTACAAACAAGAGGATTTTGGACAGTTACATTACCATTACAAACATGATGATGTTTGACTGTGACATTACCATTACAAACAAAAGGATTTTGGACAGTGACATTACCATTACAAGCATGAGGATTGTTGACTGTGATATTATCATTACAAGCCAGAGGATTTTTGACTGCGACATTCCTATTACAAACGTGAGGATTTTTGACTGTGATATTAACATTACAAACAGGAGGATTTTGGACAGTTACATTACCATTACAAACATGATGATGTTTGACTGTGATATTACCATTACAAACATGAGGATTTCTGACTGTGACATTACCATTACAAACAAAAGGATTTTGGACAGTGACATTACCATTACAAGCATGAGGATTGTTGACTGTGATATTATCATTACAAGCCAGAGGATTTTTGACTGCGACATTACCATTACAAACGTGAGGATTTTTGACTGTGACATTACCATTACAAACATGAGGATTTTTGACTGTGATATTACCATTACAAACATGAGGATGTTTGACTGTGATATTACCATTACAAACATTAGAATTTTGGACAGTGACATTACCATTACAAGCATGAGGATTGTTGACTGTGACATTATCATTACAAGCCAGAGGATTTTTGACTGTGACATTACCATTACAAGCCAGAGGATTTTTGACTGCGACCTTACCATTACAAGCCAGAGGATTTATGACTGTGACATTACCATTACAAACATGAGGATTTTTGACTGGAACACTAGCATTACAAACATGAGGATTTTGACTGTGACATTACCATTACAAACATGAGGATTTTTGACTGTGACATTACCATTACAAACATGAGGATTTTTGACTGTGACATTACCATTACAAGCATGAGGATTTATGACTGTGACATAACCATTACAAACATGATGATGTTTGACTGTGACATTACCATTACAAACAAAAGGATTTTGGACAGTGACATTACCATTACAAGCATGAGGATTGTTGACTGTGATATTATCATTACAAGCCAGAGGATTTTTGACTGCGACATTCCCATTACAAACGTGAGGATTTTTGACTGTGACATTACCATTACAAACATGAGGATTTTTTGACTGTGACATTACCATTACAAGCATAAGAATTTTTGACTGTGACATTAACATTACAAACAAGAGGATTTTGGACAGTTACATTACCATTACAAACATGATGATGTTTGACTGTGATATTACCATTACAAACATGAAGATTTCTGACTGTGACATTACCATTACAAACAAAAGGATTTTGGATAGTGACATTACCATTACAAGCATGAGGATTGTTGACTGTGACATTATCATTACAAGCCAGAGGATTTTTGACTGCGACATTACCATTACAAACAAGAGGATTTTAGACAGTGACATTATCATTACAAACATGATGATGTTTGACTGTGATATTACCACTACAAGCATGAGGATTTTTGACTGTGACATTACCATTACAAACAAGAGGATTTTGGACAGTGACATTACCCTTACAAACACGATGATGTTTGACTGTGACATTATCATTACAAGCCAGAGGATATTTGACTGTGACATTACCATTACAAACATGAGCATTTTTGACTGTGACATTACCATTACAAGCATGAGGATTGTTGACTGTGACAACAGCATTACAAACAAGAGGATTTTTGACAGTAACATTACCATTACAATCATGAGGACGTTTGACTGTGGCATTACCATTACAAACATGAGGATTTCTGACTCTGACATTACCATTATAAGCATGAGGATTTGACTGTGACATAACCATTACAAACATGAGGATTTCTGACTGTGACATTACCATTACAAACAAGAGGATTTTGGACAGTTACATTACCATTACAAACATGATGATGTTTGACTGTGATATTACCATTACAAACATGAGGATTTCTGACTGTGACATTACCATTACAAACAAGAGGATTTTGGACAGTGACATTACCATTATAAACATGATGACGTTTGACTGCGACATTACCATTACAAACATGAGCATTTTTGACTGGGACATTACCATTACAAACATGAGGATTTTTGACTGTGACATTACCATTACAAGCATGAGGATTGTTGACTGTGACATTATCATTACAGGCATGAGGAGTTCTGAATCTGAAATTACCATTACAAACATGAGGATTTTTGACTGTGGCATAACCATTACAAACATGAGGATTTTTGACTGTGACATTACCATTACAGGCATGAAGATTTTTGACTGTGATATTACCATTACAAGCATGAGTATATTTGATTTTGAAATTACCATTACAAACATGAGGATTTTTGACTGTGACATTACCATTACAAGCCAGAGGATTTTTTGACTGTGACATTACCATTACAATCATGAGGACGTTTGACTGTGGCATTACCATTACAAACATGAGGATTTCTGACTCTGACATTACCATTATAAGCATGAGGATTTGACTGTGACATAACCATTACAAACATGAGGATTTCTGACTGCGACATTACCATTACAAACATGAGGATTTTTGACTGGGACATTACCATTACAAACATGTGGATTTTTGACTGTGACATTGCCATTACAAACATGAGGATTTTTTGACTGTGACATTACCATTACAAGCATAAGAATTTTTGACTGTGACATTAACATTACAAACAAGAGGATTTTGGACAGTTACATTACCATTACAAACATGATGATGTTTGACTGTGATATTACCATTACAAACATGAGGATTTCTGACTGTGACATTACCATTACAAACAAAAGGATTTTGGACAGTGACATTACCATTACAAGCATGAGGATTGTTGACTGTGATATTATCATTACAAGCCAGAGGATTTTTGACTGCGACATTACCATTACAAACGTGAGGATTTTTGACTGTGATATTAACATTACAAACAGGAGGATTTTGGACAGTTACATTACCATTACAAACATGATGATGTTTGACTGTGATATTACCATTACAAACATGAGGATTTCTGACTGTGACATTACCATTACAAACAAAAGGATTTTGGACAGTGACATTACCATTACAAGCATGAGGATTGTTGACTGTGATATTATCATTACAAGCCAGAGGATTTTTGACTGCGACATTACCATTACAAACGTGAGGATTTTTGACTGTGACATTACCATTACAAACATGAGGATTTTTGACTGTGATATTACCATTACAAACATGAGGATGTTTGACTGTGATATTACCATTACAAACATTAGAATTTTTGACAGTGACATTACCATTACAAGCATGAGGATTGTTGACTGTGACATTATCATTACAAGCCAGAGGATTTTTGACTGTGACATTACCATTACAAGCCAGAGGATTTTTGACTGCGACCTTACCATTACAAGCCAGAGGATTTATGACTGTGACATTACCATTACAAACATGAGGATTTTTGACTGGAACACTAGCATTACAAACATGAGGATTTTGACTGTGACATTACCATTACAAACATGAGGATTTTTGACTGTGACATTACCATTACAAACATGAGGATTTTTGACTGTGACATTACCATTACAAGCATGAGGATTTATGACTGTGACATAACCATTACAAACATGAGGATTTTTGACTGTGACATTATCATTACAAGCATGAAGATTTTTGACACTGACATACCATTACAAGCATGAGGAATCCTGACTCTGACATTACCATTACAAACATGAAGATTTTTACTCTGACATTTTCTTTACAAACATCAGGATTTTTCAGGACAGACATTTGGTCCTTTCAACTGGAAGTGAAGACCGACCCAAGCAATGGATTCTTTTAATTTATCCGGGCTCTCCATTTTATTAAACAGCTCTCCAGATACTATGGTTGCTGAAGGAGAAGCTGCACAAATCTGGACAACCATTTGCTTGCCATAGTGCCATCAGTATTTATATTAACAACCGTTCTGCTCGCAGAGACCTCTGCCCTCAATTCTTTGAGTCTTGAAGAGATTTTTTTTTAAAGCTGGCTATAAATTTCCTATAAGGCAAGCCTTTTTTAATGTTGGTCAGACAGATTCACTCACCCTAAGTCACCCAATCCCATTTAGACTAATGAATGGATGTGCACTCAGTTTGAGCCTTCATAATGCCTCCTTGCACTATACTGCCAAAAAAAAGACACGTGTTACCCCAAAAGAAAGTTCTTCTGCTGGATTTTTAGTGAATAGAGGATATAATTCATCTGATTTCTGAGCATGGGTCATCCGTTTTCTTCCAAAGAAGCAGCATCATGGAAGGAAATGTAAGCTGAGTTAAGGGACAAAATGTTTTTTTTAAGTAACAGGATCATGTTCAGAATTTTGGCCAATCCACATGACCGGGCCTACTTCTGGTAAATTTTAATATCTGACCTTATCCTTATCGAGAACTGTCTTAGCTCATCAAATAGGAGCAGAGATATAGGAGTGACAATCAGCCATGGGACTTGATCGCACAGCCTACTGGTTGAGAATCAAGTTTTCAACCATTTGAACTACTGGCCTGTTCCTGTCACATGAGACTTTTATGTTTCATGCTTTTCATCTTAATTCTGTTCACTAAACATCTCTGTTGTTCTATTGGATTGCAGTTAGGTCCTGCAGATAACCTAAAATATGTTTACAAGCCTTATCAGCATGCAGACAATCATCCCATTTAAAGTGAATCACTCCCCCGATCATTTTTTCCTCCTCTGTCTTGAAGCCAAACATTTGAAGCAAAAAGGTCCGGCGGGAGCTATTGTATCAGAAAAACTTCAGCCTGGCTCCGAATGAGAGAAATTTCTATTTAAAAAACACACTGATGTAATGCATCTCCCAGAAGACTCACTCTCAACCTTAAAGTCCCACAATATTTGAGAGAGATTGTGCAACTGAAAACCTCTTGTTTTGATTATATTGGTATGACTAAATTTCTGCTTTGAATTCTGATAGCAGGATGTCTTTATTTAGCACTCTTTAGTTCATTAATTAATGGTGTAATAGAGTTCCTTTCGATCATTCCGTCAGATGTGTGGCTAAGCTCCATTTCAGGCTTTTTTCTAATTTCCTGCCAGGGGCTTCATTTTCTGCCAAATCGTTAAAACTTGTACTTTCCAGACATAAATGTGAAAACCTCTCTCGTTTGGTGGACGGTGATTTCGGTGATTTTTCAGGACTTGCAAAGTTAAAATAATTTGGCCATTGTCCTGACCTTAACATTTAATTGAGTCATGAGGCCAGTGCGTGCCAAGACTTGCCAGTACTTCTTCACCTCCTCCAACTGAAGTGCGATAACACGAATGAAAACTTGGAAAGAAAGCTAAAACATAAAGACCCTGATCCCACTTTGTCCACGAGCCACGTAAAGAACCATGAGTTGTGGCTCTTGTCATCCTGCCTCCTCTTCTCAAGCCTCTCATTGAGTTTCAACCATTATGTCTACATCCTCACCTCCCCCCTGCTCCCCCCCCACCCCCACACCGCACCCCCCCCCTCCCCCCACTGATGATCCACTCCTCCAGCTCATTGCTGAGCCTACGTGGGGTGTGCCTGCATGAGTCACACTGACCTTTGAAAGTGTGACAAATTATCAGCAAGTAATTTTTCTGAAATTGATACCCGACAGCTATCGCACAATGCATTTTTGCGTGGCAAGCCAAGCATTTTGATAAAGAAAATGTGTTCTAGAAAATGTGGCTGCTTTCTCTCGTGAGCTCTAAACAACTTCCTCACCAAAATGTACAGCAGGTGGTGCTGCAATGTATGGTTGAAAATAATGGGGGAAAAGCTTTTGCCGCTTTCATTGCTTTCCTGCTTTTAACCTCCTGTTTGACACTGTCTGGCTACTTCCAGTTGGGTGTGCAGCCAGCGGTTTCTCTGAAAATTGGGGATTTTAAAATTCACTTAAGCAGCATAATGAGGGCAGCACTCTGGGCTTTGCGCTGGAAGTATGTTTAGTGCAAGTGACGCCTGTTAAATTAAGAAAGTGCTTTTTGTGCACATTGCTTTTCGTTTCTTTGCCAAACAGAAATCCTTCCAGGAGCTTCCATGCACTATGCATCAACTTTTTACTCTCACCTTGAAAGTACCAGTGTGAGGCTTCCTTTATCCTTTCACAGGATGTGGGCACCGCTGACAAGGTCACCATTTGTTGTCCACCCCTAATTGTGGTAGGGAAAATGTTAGAGGCTATTATTAAAGAAGTTATAGAAGGGCACTTGGATAAGCTCAAGGTCATCAGACAGAGTCAATGTGGCTTCGTGAAAGGAAAATCGTGTTTATCCAACTTATTGGAGTTCTTTAAGGAAGTGACAAGTGCTGTGCATAAAGGGGAACCAGTGAATGTACTGCACTTAGATTTCCAGAGGCGTTTGATATAAAGTGCCATATCAAAGGTTATTGCGGAAAATAGAAGCTCATGGTGTCGGGGTAACATATTAGCAAGGATAGAAAATTGGCTAGCTAACAGGGAGCAGAGAGTTGGCATAAATGGGTCTTTTTCAGGTTGGCAAGCTGTAACGAGTGGTGCACCACAGGGGTCAGTGGTGGGACCTCAAATGTTTACAATTTATGTAAATGATTTGGATGAAGGGATTTAAGGGTTGGTTGCCAAATTTGCTGATGACACAAAGATAGGTAGGAAAGTAAGTTGTGAAGAGGACATAAGGAGGCTTCAAAAAAATATAGTTAGGCTAAGTGAGTGGGCAAAGATCTGGCAAGTGGAGTGTAATGTGGGAAGATGTGAAATTATCCATTTTGGCAGGAAGAATAAAAGAGAAGTGTTTTATCTAAATGGTGAGAAATTGCACAGCTCTGAGGTGCAGAGAGATCTGGGTGGCCTAGTGCATGAATCACAGAACTTTAGTATGCAAGTACAGCAAGTAATTAGGAAAGCTAATAGAATGTTATCATGTACTGCGAGGGGAATTGAATATAAAAGTAGGGGGTGTTATGCTTCAGTTGTACAGGGCACTAGTGAGACCACATCTGGAGGACTGTGTACAGTATAGGTCACCTTATTTAAGGAAGGATGTAAATGCGTTGGAAGCAATTCAGAGAAGGTTTACCAGACTAATACCTAGAATGGGTGGGTTGTCTTATGAGGAAAGGTTGGACAGGCTAGGCTTGTATCCGTTGGAGGTTAGAAGAGTAAGAGACAACTTGATTGAAACATGTAAGATCCTGAAGGGTCTTGACAGGGTGGATGTGGAGAAGATGTTTCTTTTTGTGGAAAAATCTAGATCTGGGGGTCACTGTTTAAAAATAAGGGGTCACCCATTTAATACAGCGATGAGGTGAAATTTTTTCACTCAGAAGCTTGTGAGTCTTTGGAACTCTCTTCCTGAAAAGATGGTGGAAGCAGAGTCTTTAAATATTTTTAAGTCAGAGCTGAATATATTCTTGGTAAGCATGGAGGTGATAGGTTATCGGGATAGGTGGGTTGCAGATTTGGGGTTACTATCAGATCAACCATGATCTTATTAAATGGTGGAGCAGGCTTGAGGGGTTAAATGGCCTACTCCTGCTCCTTGTTCATATGTTCCTACTGGTGGATGCCTTTGTTGGGCACAGAGTGCCTGGCTAAGAGGGACTGCCTTATCAGGCCCCGGGCCTATCTGCCAGGGTAATCCCAGTGATAGTGGAAATTACCACTCACATAGCCACTGCATAGTAGCAGTGTGAGACAGCCTCCCTAATCTGTTGTTCAAATTTTTAAGATATTTTGCCTTTCCAAGGTAATTTGAGGGCACTTTTCAGGTCCCAAAGTGGTGGCCTTTGGCCCATTTGTGATACACAGAGAACAATGATCTGATCAGGATAGCCATTGTCCTATGGGATAGCTTTGTTCTGGCTACCATCCAATTGTGCAATGTCATGTATGAATTTCAGTGTTGGTGTGATACCAGATACATAGGCAGTATATCCCAGTGATTAGTTGATCAAATCAAACAGTGTTTTCCTTCAGCTGTTCATAATCGGCAGAGTGTAAACCATACTCAACCAGTCCGCACTTGCAAAACCCAAAACAAAGTGTCTACTGTTAGATGAGGTTTTTCAATTGGGCAGTATTTTCTGAACAATTCTGAGTGTGCTAATAGTTACACTAATAACCAATTTAATATAATCAGTTGAGCTTGTAATGTGGCTCATTTACCCTTGCTAGAAGCGACATTCATTCATACGCAGGGGCCCGTTCTCTGCAAACAAAAGGAATATTTTCAATTCTTGCACCTTTTTTGAATTATCCAGGAGCTTGGAGAGCCTATAGTTTCCTGCTGCTTCCTCCATCACAATGCCTTGGCCAATCAGAGTTGACTTGTCAACCAATGAGCAGCTTTTTCTCCTTGTGATCATTTGAAGTTTGGCATTCTTATGTTTGCCCTGATGAGTGCAAGACAAAAGAGCTTGGCAAAACGATGTAGATAGGTTCATTGAATGAGCACAGAAATATGAAGCAGTACATATTGTGAAGAAGGATACTGAAAGGAACTGTTCAAAAATGGTAAGAAATGGTTTGAACTGTAAGCACAGAAAAAAGTAATGGTGCAGATACAGATGTTGGGGCAAAAGCTTTTTCCTTTCTCCTGTGATAAGGCACTCTATTATAGCACAATGTTCTAACTTAAGAGCAAGAATAGTCCGAAGCTTTCTCCCTTCCCTTGAGCTGAATAGTGAAAAATATGATCTAGAAATCCAGTAGAAACTCTGCCCCATGCATTTTGGTGGGAAGAATCAAAAGACAGGCTAATATTTAATTAGAGAGAGACTCCAAAAAAAGTGCAGCACAGAGGGACCTGGGTGTTCTTGTACATGAAACACAAAAAATTAGCATGCAGGTGCAGCAAGTATATAAGAAGGCAAATGGAATTTTGGCCTGTATTGCTAGGGGGTTGGAGTTTAAAAATAGGGAAGCCTTGTTACAACTGTACAGGGTGTTGGTGAGACCACACCTGGAATACTGCGTACAGTTTTGGTCCCTGCATTTAAGAAAGGATATACTGACATTGGAGGTAGTTCAAAAGAGATTCACTAGGCTGATTCCTGGGATGAAGGGGTTGACTTATCAAGAACGGCTAAACAGGTTAGGCCTTCATTCATTGGAGTTTAGAAGAATGAGTTATTGAAATGTACAAGATTCTGAGGGGCCTTGACAGGGTAGATGTTGAGAAGATGTTTCCACTAGTGGGGGAATTTCGAACCAGAAAACATAGGGTAGAATTTTTCCAATGGCGGGTGGGCTGTTCGGGAGCAGGCGCGGAGCTGATCCCCGCCTGCGATCGGCTCTGCACTGCCATTTTACACGGGTGGGCCAATTAAGACCTGCCCAGCGTGAATCGTAGCTCCTGAGAACAGCGGAAAGGGGCTGGCGGCAGCGGAAGTCCAATGGCTGCCGGGTCCAATGGCGGCCTGTTTAAAAATGGTGCAAGCCACCTTCCAAAGGCTGCCAACGATGGCGCACAGAAGGTTGTCTGAGAGCGCTCGTGGAGAGCAGGCCAGGCAGGAGGGCAGGTCGGCGGGGCAGTATGCCCCAAGATTTTCAGATAAGTGCCTCGCTGCCCTCCTCAAGGAGATGGCAGCATGGCGCGACATCATAGTGCCAAGGGACAGGAGGTGGAGGACCCCCCTCAGATGATGAAACATGTCTGGGAGGAGGTGGCAGAAGGGGTCAGTTCCCACGATGTGATGAGACCCACCTGGTTGCAGTGCCACAGGTGGATCAATGACCTCTTGCGATTGGGGAGGGTGAGTATCGTGTTTGCATGGGTCACTTAACACAGTAGCTAGGTTGGTGCCCCCCACCCCCCCTCCATCCCCCCCACCACCCCCCAACTCGGAATTTTGTCATTCATTCACAGCATGTGGCCTTCGCTGGGTGGGCCTACATTTATTGCCCATGCCTTGTTGCTCCTGAGAGGGTGGTGGTGAGCTGCCTTCTGTATCTGCTGCATGTGGTGCATGTGCACCCACAGTACTGTTTTGGGGGCGAGCTCCAGGATCCGGAACTAGGCGCAGTGGTGGAACATTTCAAAGTCAAAATGCTGACTGACTTGGAGGGGAAATTCCAAATGGCGGGGTAGCCAACCATCTGCTGCCCTTGTCCTTCTAGGTGGTAGTGCTCCTTGGTTCGGAAGGTCTTGGAGTGTGAGTGGCAAATGTGATGGAGGCAGCATCCGGGCAAGGGGGTCAGCCCAGGCTGCTTGGAATGAGTGTATGGCGGCTCCAGGGTCATGAACCGGATGAGCCCTGCCATATTTCACTCAGGTGCTGGTGGCAAGGCTGCAATGGCAATGCAGGTACAGGGTGGACTAATCAATGCTCCTCTCTCCTTTTCAGGAGAAGACCGCACACAATAATGCAGAGTGGCTGCGGACTGGCGGAGGGCAGCCCCACCTACTCATACTCACCAAATACGAACCGGAGGCTCTCGAGCTGGAGAGGCGCCATTCACCCAAGTCTACCGGCTGCAGTGAGGTTGGGATGCCGGTAGGAGATAGGAGTGCCCTGCACTGAGGTCAAATTGTCTATCAGGGCAAACATCCCACTGTTGACTGTATATTGATTTTAGCATCCAACATAGGTTTCCCATTGATAATGGAAGGAGGAATGCATCCTGATCTGGGGGCCAGGCACGCACATTAACAGTGTAACGTCTTCAACTAATCAAATGTCCTTGTTCTTCCTTTGAGCCTTACCGGAGCAGGCCCAGACTCAGGAGGCACAGGGACCGCCACTGACCCCTGAGCGCACAGAAGATATACACGCACCAGCGTCACACCCTCTCAGCCAGGCAGGCACCAGCGCAGATACCAGCAACTCAGTGAGGATAAGATCATCGGCTAGTGGCCCGGGGCATGGTGGTGAGGGCACATCACAGTCACTTGAGGTGCAGGTGGAGAGAGAAAGTGCCCGGGGCATGCCAATAGCCGCTCCCCCACAGGCGGGGCCAGCATAGGCTCCACGGACCAGAGGACGCCCGCCAAGGTCATTTAGGCCAAAAGGACAGCTGGGTGAGCGGGCTGTCTCCAGTGCCGCTGCCAGCAAGGGGGGAGCACCTAGACATAAATCGCCTTAGGCACAACACGGGTTTATCACTAAGATATAAGCAAAAAACTGCGGATGCTGGAAATCTGAAACAAAAACAAAAATAGCTGGAAAAACTCAGCAGGTCTGACAGCATCTGTGGAGAGGAGCATAGTTAATGTTTCGAGTCTGTATGACTCTTCACCAGAACTAAGGAAAAATAGAGAAGAGGTGAAATATAAGCTGGTTTAAGGGAGGGTGGGACAAGTAGAGCTGGATAGAGGGCCAGTGATAGGTGGAGATAACCAAAAGATGTCACAGACAAAAGGACAAAGAGGTGTTGACAGTGGTGATATTAGCTAAGAAATGTGCTAATGGGGACTTAAGGGTAGAAAACAGGACGAGCAAGGTACAGATAGCCCTAGTGGGGGTGGGGTGGGGGGAAGGGATCGAAATAGGCTAAAAGGTAGAGATAAAACAATGGACGGAAATACATTTTAAAATAATGGAAATAGGTGGGAAAAGAAAAAAATATATAAATTATTGGAAAAAGGGGGATCGGAACAGGGGTGGGGATGGAGGGGAGAGTTCATGATCTAAACCCTTGTCCTCACTTATCACCCCACCAGCCTCTGCATTCAAAGGATCATCCTCCGCAATTTCCGCCAACTCCAGCATGATGCCACCACCAAACACATCTTCCCTTCACTCCCCCCTGCAGCATTCCACAGGGATCGTTCCCTCTGGGACACACTGGTCCACTCCTCCATCACCCCCTACACCTCAACCCCCTCTCATGGCACCTTCCCATGCAACAGCAGAAGGTGCAATACCTGCCCCTTTACTCCCCTCTCCTCACTGTCCAAGGGCCCAAACACTCCTTTCAAGTGAAGCAGCATTTCACTTGCACTTCCCTCAATTTAGTCTACTGCATTCGCTGCTCCCAATGCGATTTCCTCTACATTGGAGAGACCAAACGCAGACTGGGTGACCGCTTTGCAGAACACCTTCAGTCTGTCTGCAAGCATGACCCAGACCTCCCTGTCGCTTGCCATTTCAACACACCACCCTGCTCTCATGCCCACATGTCCGTCCTTGATATGTTGCATTGTTCCAGTGAAGCTCAACGCAAACTGGAGGAACAGCACCTCATTTTCCGACTAGGCACTTTACAGCCTTCCGGACTGAATATTGAGTTCAACAACTTCAGATCATGAACTCTCTCCTCCGTCCCCACCCCCTTTCCGATCCCCCTTTTTCCAATAATTTATATATTTTTTTTCTTTTCCCACCTATTTCCATTATTTTAAAATGTATTTCCATCCATTGTTTTATCTCTACCTTTTAGCCTATTTCGATCCCTTCACCCCACTCCACCCCAACTAGGGCTATCTGTCACTTGCTCGTCCTGTTTTCTACCCTTAAGTCCCCATTAGCACATTTCTTAGCTAATATCACCACTGTCAACACCTCTTTGTCCTTTTGTCTGTGACATCTTTTGGTTATCTCCACCTATCATTAGCCCTCTATCCAGCAATACCTGTCCCACTTCCCCTTAAACCAGCTTATATTTCTCCTCTTTTCTACTTTTTCTTAGTTCTGGTGAAGAGTCATATGGACTCAAAACGTTAACTGTGTTCCTCTCCACAGATGCTGTCAGACCTGCTGAGATTTTCCAGGTATTTTTGTTTTTGTTACGGGTTTATCACTGGTGGTTTTCTGTTGCCCCCATATTAGTTGCTTCTCATTCGGTGTGCAGCTCAACACCTTTTAATGCATTTTCATTTCTGTTTTGTAGTTTGCAATCATTAAATGTTATAGTTCTCAACAAGCCTCTGGGTGTTTCATTAGTTCTGCAGGTGTACAGGAACCCATGATGTTACGACTGAGTTGTTTGTCATTGAAAGATTTATTGGCAAGGCACATAGTTAATGTTCCTAACCAGGCAGATGTTGCTTTCAGGTATTGAGTTTGGAACCTGCAGCCCTGGCTTGTGTTGGAGGTCCATCTGTGGTAGGCTAGCTGAAGGAGCTTTGGATCAAAGCCTCCCGGGTGTCTCTGCCTCCCTGGAGGTTGCCCAGGTCAGTGACTATCCCCTCAGTATTCTCCTGAGCATGCTTGTTCTTGGACTCACCACTGGACTCACCACGTGCAGCCAGAGCATCTGTGTCCACAGCTTCTTCCTCCACCGCGTCCCCACTTTGCAGCACCAGATTGTGGAGAGCGCAGCATGCAACCACTATCAGTGACACACGATCCGGGGGGGTACTGCAGTGCGCCCCCTGAGCGGTCCAGGCATCGGAAGCGCACCTTGAGAAGACCGATGGCTCTCTCCACCACAGACCTTGTGGTGCCGTGGCTCCCACTGTATCACCGCTCAGCCTCTGTTCTTGGATGGCGGAGAGGCATCATGAGCAACCTTCTGAGGGGATAGCCCTTGTCACCCAGCAGACGTCCATCCAGCCCGGCTGGAGCACTGAAGAGCCTCTGCACCTGGGAGTGTCTGTGGATGTAGGTATCATGGGAGCTGCCTGGGTACTTTGCACAGACTTGTAGAATCTGCATCCTGTGATCATACACTATCTGCATGTTCATGGAGTGGAAGCCCTTCCTGTTGACAAAGGCACCGGGTTCACCTGCTGGTGCCTTGATGGCCACATGTGTGCAGTCTATAGCACCCTGGATGCAGGAGAAGCCAGCAATGGCCACGAAGCCTCTGGCTCGCTCTGTCTGGCTGGCCTCATCCGAGCAGTAGTGAATGAAAGTCAATGCATGTCTGAGCAGAGTGTCTGTCACCAGCTTGACACAAGTATGGACAGCTGATTGGGAGACTCTGCAAAGATCACCCACTAACCCCTGGAAAGAACCGGAGGCATAGAAGTTGAGGGCAGCCATGACCTTCAGAGCCACTGGCATGGGGTGTCCACCCACACAGTTGGAGCTGATCTCAGGGCACATCATCTGACAAATGGAGGTCACTGTCTCCCTTGAGAGATGGAGCCTCCTTTGGCACCGCGCCTCAGACGTATTGAGGTAGCTGCATCGCCGCCTGTAAACCCTGGCAGCAGGATAGTGGCGTCTCCTGTGGCCCCTTCCGCCTTGGACTTCCTGTTGGCCCTGCGCCCCTTGTGCCTGCGCCTCTTCTCCCAAAGGTGGCTCCCCTGGAGGCTGAATATGGACTCCTGGCTCCTCCCCCTTCTGGCCCTCTCTTCCTCAGACCAGGTGCCTCCAGCGGAGAGCACAATCCCAGGGTAAGGGAAGGCTACCTGAAACCTGCAAGGCCCCAAGAATTATGATTCCTCCTGACCTGAAGCCTGTTATTCCTGTCAAAGCAGCTCTGAAGAGATTTGAAGTTCTCCTGTTCATACAAGCAAGTAGCAGTAAGTTTCTAAAGTAAGTGACTAACAACTCGCATTTGTGAGCCCACTCACCCCTCTTATCCCGCCCGTGGATGAGGTTTTTAAAAATGTGGCCTACCCGCTTGCCCGTTGCAACTGTGCGACGTTCTGAAAATCGCACGGGCTGAGAAAAATCGCTGTGTATTACTGCCTCAAGGGCCTTAAGTGGCCCGTTAATTAATGATGGGCGTGCCTCGGAATGCAGCGTGCCCGCCCTCCGAAATATCGCGATGGCACGTGGTAACATCAGGACACATGCCCCACGTCATTTTACACATCGGCGTGTTGGGCCTGCTCCCGCACACCGACGTCAAAATTCTGCCCTTAGTTACAGAATAAGGGGACACTCATTTAAAACTGAGATGTGAAGGAATTTCTTCTCTCAGAAGATAGTGAATGTCTGGAATTCTCTACCCCAGTGAGTTGTGGAGGCTAAATCACTGAAAGTATTTAAAGAGGAGGTAGATAGATTTTTGAAATATCGGGGAGTTGAGGGCTATGAGGAGCTGGCACAAAAGAGGAGTTGAGGCCTGGGGCAGATCAGCCATGATCTTATTGGATGGCAGGACAGGCTTGAGGGGTCGAATGGCCTACTCCTGTTCCTATTTCTTATGTTCTTAGTGGGAGGAAGTAGGCTTAAAAGTCAGTTAAAACTATGGCCAGAATTTTTACCTCATTGGGTGGGCGCACGCCTGACCTGAATGAGCGTAACATGATGTGCGTCCCGACGTCATCGCGCACTCGCGCGATATTTCAGTCGTCGGGCACGCGCGGGAATTGGCAACGCACCCACCGGCAATTAACAGGCCTATTAAAGCTATTAAAGTACCAATGAAATGTAATTTTTCACTGCCCGTCCAACCTTACGCTTGGCAGGCAGGCGAAAAGGCCAAGCGGCCTTTGCACTTTTAAGGAAACCTCATCCATGGGCGGGATGAGTTTTACAGCAGCAATTAAAAATAAAATAAAAATTTTAACTTTTCATTAGTAACATGTCTCTGCTCATGGGACAGAGTCACATGAGGGGACATGTTTTTTTTTAAACATTTTAATAATCTTTATTTTTGATCTTTTATACCTTCAGCTCCCTGAGGCAGCTCTGTGCCTAAAAATCCTGCCCCTGAAATTTTTTGTTGCCTGCATAAGTTATATGTCCCTTCATAAACTGTTGCTGATTGACCTTCCTGCCATTATGCTTTTCTCCTCTTGTTACAACTCTCTTAGTTTTGAAGTGCTCGGCACTACATATCACAACAAATTTCCAGACCATGTAATCTTTAGTTAAATTTTCCCTGGTTTATGAATGAATGCAACTTGACTTTGTTTTAGGTTATGATTGTACCGTTTTCCCTCACCTCTTATTGGCCTTTTTTTCTGACATCAATTCATTGCTGAATTGGCCTTTGGAAGCCATTAGCCTGACAAGCAGAAAGCACGTCCATCAGAGCTGTCTTGTAGAGCCATGATTTTGATGATGGTCATCTTGTGATGCACAAAAACTGTGGTTCTTAAGTTGTCCGCTCACCTTCTTCATTGAAGATTGCAGAGGTTGCCCATGGCTGTTTTGCAAAACGATAGCCCACAGGATTAAAGAAACAATGGCTGCACGCTAAAGAAATTTGCTAAGGTGGAGAGAAGCAGAGAGTAATGATGAATGATTATTTTTCAGAATGGAGGGAAGTTGCAGTGGAGTCGAGGCTGGGACCACTTTTCTTTTTGATGCATATTAAAGACATGAACTTGGGTATACATGGATTAGCTTCAAGAAATTTGCAAACGTAGTAAATAGTTAGGAAGATAGTAATAGACAGCAGGTGAACAGAGACAGGCTGATGCAACAGGCAGATCATGACAGAAAAGCGTGATGTTATTCATTTTGGTGGAAAGAATGGAGAGGGGTGATATAAACAAATAGTGGAATTTTAAAGGGAATACAGGAACAGAGAGAACTGGGTGCGCATGTATCCAAGTCTTTAAAGGTGTCAGGACAAGTTGAGGTTATTAAAAAGAAATATGGGATCCTAGGCTCCATAAACAGAAGAATATAGTACAAAAGCAAGGAAGTTATGCTTTATAATCAGAAGAGTTTTATAAAACACTGATTAGGCCTCAGTTGGAGCATTGCTGTCAAATCTTGGTATCGTATTTTAGGAAAGATGGCAAGGCCTTAGTGAGGGTACAGTGAGCATTTATTAGAATGGTACCAGGCATGAGTGTGTATAGTAATGTAGAGAGAAGTAATGTGGAGAGAGTGTCGATGGAGTAAATAAGGAGGAACTGTTTCCACTAGCAGAAGCGTCAGTAACCAGAGGACCCCAGATTTAAGGTACTTAGCAAAAGAGACAGAGGTAACATGAGGTAAACATTTTTTACAACGCAAGTTGTTATGATCTGGGATGCACTGCCTGAAAAGGGTGGTAAAAGCAGATTCAAAAGTAACATTTGAGTGGAAATTGGATAAACTGAAGAATGTTTACAGGGCAATGGGGAAAGAGCAGGTGCAGGCACAGGTACGAGGGGCCAAGTAGCCTTCTCCTGTGCAGTATCATTCTATGAATCTATGCTTCAAGCAGCAATATTTTTTGATTGTAAAAGCTGTAGTGAACACAACTGCAATGTAGATCATAGCTTTGGCTGTACTTTCAAGTCACAGAGGAGCCAAATATAATGTTACAAGTAATTACTTGGAATGGCCATCTTGCTGCAGCTGTTGATCTCCTGGTCTAGCTGTACATTACGGAAGAGTACATTGTCTAGGGACAGGAAACTATCCACTGCAATTAGCTTTGTGCCTCCTAGCACAACACAAAGCTATATGCAGTGTATAATGTGTTTATTATAACGTTAATCCAATTAACTCAGAAGCAGAATTTATTCCTTTAAACCAATGGCCAAAGCGTAATTCAATGCTATCCCCGCAAATTGATTATTTAAAGGGGCAATTTTGTTCATTTGCACCCCACCCACAATTATTTTGCAGTGCTCAGACCTGCCTGAGTAGAGGTACATTGCAGGTCACCAAATAATGGGAATAAAATTGAGGAAATGGCTAGTTTAACAGAAACTGTCTGACAGTGGATTAGTTATCTGTCATTCAATTGGATGGCTGCCTGAATATGTGTCAATTACTGTTGCAGGAAGCCAACTTGGCAGTTGCAACTTGGGGGTGAGTCACCATTCCTTAATAAAAGCAGACAGGTTTTGCGACCACACAAAGTGGGATCAGAGATGATGAGGACTGAGTATGATGAGGAACGAGTGCTAACTTGTGCCATTTGGTACAGATGGGAAGTCAGTGCAGAGGGGGAAGGGGGTGCTGCTTTTTATACCTTTTTTTCAGACGACAGTAGGTAATGAGTGTTCACAGCCATTAATTAGGTGACCAGGTAGGTGACTGGTTGTGAGTTTTAAGATTTTATCCCACTAAATTGGGACAGTAGTTTAAACCAGTATTGGGGAGATATAAATATTGCATTAAATTTATAGCTTAACTATTTAAACTACTTAATACAACTACAGATAACAGTTGAGTGTGATTTCTAAACTTGAAACCTAATTAGTTAAATAAAACACAATAAAAATGGCAGGGCAGGTGATGAGCAGCTGCGATCTGCGTGAGCTGTGTGATCCAAGGCAATCACATCTGCAGTGTGTGTCTGCAGCTTGAGGAACTTCAGAGTTGATGTGTTGGAGGCCGAGCTGCAGACGCTGCAATGCATCAGGGATGGGCAAGTTACCTGGACACTTTGTTCCAGGAGGCAGTCACCAAACTTAGGCTGTCTCACATTTTTCCCTGGCCCTCACCCACTTCTCTCTGGCTCTCCCCATGTCTCTCCCGCTGGCCCCAGCTCTCCCCTGCTTTCCGAATCTCTTGGCTCTCGCCCGTTTCCCCAGGCTCTTGCCCACTCCTCCCGGCTCTCGCCCACTTCTCCCAGCTCATTTCCGCTTCTCCCTGCTTCCCGCTGGTTCCCTCCCCCCAGTATCTCCCTTGCTTCTGTCTCTTCCTGTGCTTCTCCAGGCTCTAGGTCCCTGCTCTCCCCAGCTTCTCATCAACTCGTGCTGCTCCCGACGGCATGCGCCCTCGTTCGGGCGCGTCTAGGCCTCAGGCCTCCCATTGCACCCACCGAGTGAGTGTGAATGAGCAACTGTGCGTGAGAGTGAGTGGGTGTGAGTGAAAATTCTGCGGAGTCATTGAATATTTTTAAGGCAGTGGTAGATTGATTCTTGTTAGGCAAGAGAATCAAAGGTTATCAGGAGTAGATGGGAATGTGGAAATTGAAACACAAACAGATCAGCCATGATCTTATTGAATAGCGGAGCAGGTTTGAGGGCCGAATGGCCTACTTCTGCCACCTCCACCTCCTCCTCTCCGCCACCTCCATATCCTCCTCTTCCTCTCCATCGACCTTGCCCTGACTCTCCATATTGACCAGCTTTCAGTAACGTCAGGCAGCAGTGTTGGTCACTGGCTGTCTGTTTTCTCAATGCCGAGAAGCCCGTGTCAGTGCGCAAAAAGGCTGGCGAGGTTGGAAGGGAAAAAGCTACAGCAACACCAGGATTGGCCACGCAGGCATTTTGCATGACATGTGCACCAGTTATGGTGGATTCAAGCGGACGTGGTCTCAGCCACATCCCTCCCTATTTCTTGTGTCTTTGTGTATGGTTCAACACATGGAAATTCTCCATATATTGTCATGTTGCCTGTGTAATTTCAGTGTTCACATAAAAACAATCGGAAATGGAACAATTAATGAACACGCATATAAAGGATTTTTATTTTGGAAATGGGGCTTTCTCCAGCTCGCGAACTATTGCAGATTAAACACCAGTCCCGTTACCATAGACCTGAGGCTGATAATTGTTCACTGCCCAAAAGTCACATTTAAACCAGAGGCAAGAGCACATCGGCATCCCAACGTGGCCCTGATATACTGGGGTAAGGGGCATGCTCGATTTCAGCCTGTCCCCAGTTCAAGTTAATTGCTCCCAATAAACCAGAACCAGACATATCCTAGAATCAGTTGACAAAATCAAGGGCAAAATGGTTTCTGGTTGGCTTCTGGTGGCTTTGACTGACCCCAGGCAAATACCGGCTATTCCCGTGTGACCTGGTTTCAACTGGTTTTTCCTTTGGGCTAGGAACTTTTTGAATTGGTCAATGGTCAAGGACGGAAAGTGTGACTATGAGTGAAGCAGATCTGGGCTTCCAGAAGGTAGCAATGGAAGAGCCTGAGCCCTGCAATTGTCCAACAGGTTCAAGTTTCTTGCAGCTTTGGTGGATGAGAGCAGGGGCTGCAGAGTAGATGAGCAAACTTTTTTTATTCATTTACGGGATGTGGGCGTCGCTGGCTGGGGCAGCATTTATTGTCCATTCCTAATTACCCTTGAGAAGGTGGTGGTGAGCTGCTTCTTGAACCGCTACAGTCCATGTGGTGTAGGTACACCCACAGTGCTGTTAAGGAGGGAGTTCCAGGATTTTGACCCAGTGACAGTGAAGGAACGGCGATATATTTCCAAGTCAGGATGGCGAATGACTTGGAGGGGAACTTCCAGGTGGTGGTGTTCCCATGTGTCTGCTGCTGACCCACAGCACTGTGGAGCAGGGAGCAATCCAGTGAGAGGATTAAAATGAGATGTGGTTATAGTATGGGACAGTGAAGTTAGGGGGATTAATACTGTTATTTGCAACCAAGAGATATATCCTGAAGGTTGTGTTGTTTGTCTGGTGTCAGGATTATGGACATATCCTCCAGGCTGGAGAGGAACCTGGAGTGGGAGGGGAAGGTACCAGTTGTTGCAGTCCATGTGGTTACTAAGGGCATAGGTGGGAAAAAGGTTTTGATTCATGGGGCACTGGCGACAGTACTGGGGAAAGAAGGAGTTGGTACCATTGGGACGCTCTTTACCTGAACCGCACTGGGACTACTGTCTGGGCAAGTTGTATAAATAGGGCAGTAGAGAGGACTTTAAACTAAATAGTCGGGGTCAGGGAGGGTTCACATGGAGGGAATTTGGAAAGCTAAAGAGAAAGGACAAGGCCATAGCGCAGGGTGGCAATATGGGTAATGGTAACCAGAGTGTGACAGGAAGGGACAGAGCAAACAAACAAAAGCAAATATAGTCAGAGTAGGGAAAAATGGCTTTAAAATAAAAGAGGTTGGTGGAGAGTTTGGCTGAAGGGAGATTTGGAAATCCAAAGACAAAAGTTGAGGCAATAGGAAAGTATATCAATGTAGGTAGGACAGGAAGGGGCAGAGGGTTTGACAGTAATAGCACATTAGAGAGTAAGGTCCATGTAGGGAATATCAAAAGAACACGCAGTAACATACAAGGTAAAGGAGCACCAGTAGACCATATGGCCCTTTGAGCCTGCCCTGGCATTCAATATGGTCATGGTTGATCTTTGGCTTCAATGCCACTTCCCTGTCCATTTCCCAAATCTCTTGATTCCCTAAGAGACCAAAAATCTGTCCATGCCAGCCTCAAATGCATTAAAAGATGGAGCAACCACAACCCCCTGGGGCAGACAATTCCAAAGATTCAAAACCCTTTGAGTGAAGAAATTTCTCCTCATCTCAGTCCTATATAATCGTTCCCCTATTCTGAGACTGTGCCCCTGCCTATTAGATTCCCTGACCAGCAGAAACAATCTCTCAGCGTCGACCCTATCAAGCCTCTTCAGAATCTTGTATGTTTCAATGAGTTTGCCTCTCATTCTTCCAAACTCCAGAGAAAATAGGCCCAATTTGCTCAGCCTCTCATCGTAGGAAAGTCCCCTCATCCCAGGGACAAGTTTAGTGAGCCTTCCCTGTACCACCTCCAATGTAAGTGTATCTTTACTTAGATGTGGAGAGCAAAACTGCACACAGTGGCCTGAATTTTTTGGTCGTGGGGTGTGGTGATCAGCGGGCCCGGGAGTGGATGGTAAATGGGCCATCGGCAGCAATCAGCCCCTGACCGCAATTTCGTGCTGGCTAGCCAATTAACAGCAAGTCAGTACTGTAATGCCATCATTAATCAATACTGCCACTCCCCCCACAACCCCCTTTTCTTCCTTTCCTGTCTCTTCTAAACACCTTTACCCCAGGAATATTTAACACCTAGCCCTGCCCTTCTTCGAGCCAGGTCTCTGTTATGGCAATAATATCATAATTCCATTTGTCAAGCTGTGCCTGTCATTCACCAATCTTATTAATCATACTCAGTGCGTTCATATACATGCACATTAAGCCTGATTTAGGCTTTTTCACTTAGCCCCTTACTCTGACCCCATCTAATAACTTACTATTGCCTTCTCTAATCCTATAAAACTCGGCAAGTATTCTGTCTACCTGGATACTACTCTCTGATATATCCTCGTTATCAGTTGATACTTCTCTATTTCCCATTGCCAGTTTCTCTCCTTTCCACTCTGAATTTCCCGAGGTACCCATCCCCCTGCCAATCTAGTTTAAACTCTCCCCAACAGCACTAGCAAATCACCCTGCGAGGACATTAGGTGTAACCCGTCCTTCTTGTACAGGTCCCACCTGCCCCAAAACCTGTCCTAGTGCCTCATTTAATCCAATACTATCTCTAATTTCCTGAGTGAGCCACAGATGGGTCTTTCTTGCTAAGTTTTTGTTTTTCCATGGAATGTATTTTTGTTGGACATTTTGAATTGCTCCTTTAAATGTTTCCCACTGTTCTTTAACAGCCTTTTAGTCTATTTACCCAATTAACCTTAGCCAGTTCTCCCCTCATACCTATGTAATTGGCTTTGTTTAATTTTAAGATTCTTGTTTGTGATTGGAGTATGCCACTTTCACATTTAATGTGGAATTCAATGGTATTATGATCACTATTTCCCAGTGGATCTTTTACTATCATGTTACTAATTAACTCTGCTTCATTACACAACATCACATCTAAGATATCTTCATTCCTCGTTGGTTCCAAAATGCATTGGCCCAAGAAACTGCCATGAAAACATTTCACAAACTTATCTTCTAGACCACTCTTGCCAATTTGATTGTCCCAGTCTGTATGAAGATTAAAGTCCCCACATTATTACATTGCCTTTGTCATTAGCGCGAATGCTTTCTTGTTTAATGCTCTGTCCAACAGTATAACTGCTGTTAGGGGGCCTATAAACTATGCCCTCCTCCCCATGTTTTCTGACTCTTGGTATTTCTCATTTCTACCCATATCGATTCTACTTCATCATCTTCTGAGACCAAGTCCTTTCTCACTAAAGTCCTCATGTCATCCTTTATTATCAGGGCTACCCCTCCTCCTTTGCCATTTCGTCTATCTTTTAGAAATATTGTATACCCTGAAATATTTATTTCCCAACCTTGATTACCTTGTAACCATATCTCTGTAATAATGATTGGATCTAAATCATTTACCTCTATTTGTGCCACTAGTTCATCTATCTTATTGCAGATACTTTGTGCATTCAGATAAAGAACTTTTAATTTCATTTTTTCACTTCTATTTCCTGCAATGACCTTATTCATTGTTGTACAATTTGTGTTAAACTTTCTATTCTTTCCTGTCCCATTATGCATGTCTTTACCCACATTGTTATACTCTTCCAGTGCCTTGACCTTCCTCTTTGGGTTTCTAAATCTCTCATCACCTGAACCCTCCCCACCACCCCTGTTAATTTAAAGCCCTGCCCATAGCCCTAGTTATAAAATTGACCAGGACGCTGGTCCAAGCCCAATTCAAGTATAACCCATTCCATTGGAATAGTTCACTCTTCCCGCTGGCCGGAAAGGCAGGTTTTCACACCGTATCATCCCCTTCCACCTCATTAATTATGCAGCCACAGTAAACACGCCATCTGGCTGGAGGGCAGCCTCCAATTTGTCCGCCACGCCATTACCTCGCTGTTTCCTCATAGTGGGCACCATATTTAAACTGCAGCCGTATGCACACTTCTCAACGCTTGCAGCCCAGGACTGTTCCGGTGAAGACTTGGCCCCAAAAGCCAAGAACAGTACAGCCCCCCCGATTTAGTGATGCATCCCTGGGGCGCTTTCTGGATGCTGTGGAGGCCCACCGCGATGTCCTCTACCCCCGCTCTGGCCATGGGGGCCCATCAGTCTCACCACTCCAGCTTGGGAGGCGGTGGCAGAAGTGGTCAGTACCAACGCTGCACACAAGAGGTTGGCCATCCAGTGCACAAAATGAATTAATTATCTCATCTATGCTGTCAGGGTAAGTCAACCATCTCATTACTCTAAACTCACACGCTCATAAACCCATCACACATTTACTGGCATCTCACTCACTGCCAGCTCAAGGGACATCACCAATCTCTCACACACCCTCACATCGCCATCTGGCCTCATCTCCTCTGGAGACTGTCTCCTCAGCCCTCACCATCTTGAGGCCACTTGCACAGGTCAATTTGTGCCCTCACACACACCCTGGGATACCCCACTTCCCTCATCCTGCAGCCTCTTCCCTTTTCCCCCTTCCCCAAGCAAGCCCCAGCCCTGCATCCATTCAAAAGACACCCCCCCTTACGGCTAAAAGTGATGTGGTGCTGCCTGTGAAGCCTGGCGCTGATGACTGCGAGTGTTGCCCGAAGCAAGGTATGGAAACAAACCTTGAAGTCCCGGTCGTTGGTGTGTCCCTTCCCCAGAAAGTAGTGGAGGCTGCATCATTAAACTTATTCAATGCAGAGTTAGACAGATTTTTGTTAGACAAGGGAGTCAAGTGTTTTGCGGGGGTGGGGGGGCAGGTGACAGACAGGAAAGTGGAGTTGAGATGACAACCAGATCAGCCATGAACATTTTTTTATTCACAGAGTGCAACTGAGCTGAGTGAAGACATGGAGTTTGGTGAGAGGTGGAGTTTTAAGTGTTAATTTTGTTCTTAAATTTTGCTCTTAAAATCTAATCTAGTCTGTAATTGGTAGTAACTGGGAAGTACTGTGTAAGCAGGCTAAGTTCTTTTTTTCTTG
Organism: Cetorhinus maximus; assembly: GCF_964194155.1. Taxonomy (NCBI): domain Eukaryota; kingdom Metazoa; phylum Chordata; class Chondrichthyes; order Lamniformes; family Cetorhinidae; genus Cetorhinus; species Cetorhinus maximus. The sequence goes on from NC_135883.1 coordinate 128,467,190, forward strand.
CAGTTTAGACAGGGTAAGCTCACTCTCAGCTGTAGGAGCTCAGTAGTTAATGAGCTAACTGGTTGTAACTGGTTACTGTAGCGCTAGTTTAGTTTACTATAAATTCAGGGCTCTTTAGTACAGCCAAGGCAAACGGAGGGAAGACTTAGAGTTTGGTGAGTGGGGGAATTCGGTGATGGGGTGGGTGGAAGGAGATGTTTGTTTCCTTTTTCTATCTTTGATACTCCATAGGAACTGGTTCTTACTCTACCACAAGGAAAGGAGCTAGCTGTTTGGTGAGTATCTGCTAAGTGGGTAAGTTCTTTCCCTAAGGTTTAAAATGGTACGTTAATTGGTGGTAAAGTTAAAAAAATATATAAGAAAGCAACATAAATAAGTGATTAATATAATTAAGTAATTATTTAAAACACATTAAGGATCGCAGGACAGGTGAAGTGTCAAGGTTGCAGCATGTGGGAGCTCCTGGATAACATTATGATCCATGGTAAACATGTCTCCAGTAAGTGTTTGTGGCTTGAGGAGCTTTGGCTCAGAGTCATTGAACTAGAGGTGGAGCTGCAGCCTCTGTGACACACCAGGGAGCGGGAAAGTTACCTGGATGTTTTATACCAGGAGGCAGTCACACCACTTAGGATGGGGTCTCCTGATTTGGTCAGTGGTCAGGGACAGGAGGGTGTGACTGTGAGTGAGGTAGGTAAGGGGATCCAGAGGGCAGGGGTGCAGTAGTGTGAGTCTCTGCAATTGTCCAACAGGTTTGAGGTTCTCTCAGCTTGTTGGATGAGAGCAGAGGCTGCAGGGTAGATGAGTAAACTGACTGTGGCACTGTGGTACAGGAAGCCATTCAAGTGGAGGGCGCAAAAAGGAATGTAATGGTAGTAGGGGACAGTATAGTGAGGGAGATTGACACTGTTCTCTGTAGCAAAGAGCTGTGTTGCCTGCCCAATGCCAGTGTTCAGGACATCTGCTCAGGGCTGGAGAGGAACTTGCAGTGGGAGGGGGAGGATCCAGCAATCGTGGTCCATGTAGGTACTAACGACATAGGCAGGATGAGGAAGGAGGCTCTGCATAGTCAGTATGATGAGCTAGGAACCAAATTAAGAGGCACAACCTCAAAGGTAATAATTTCTGGATTACTACCTGAGCCGTGTGCAAATTGATGTAGGATAAATGAGATGAGAGAAATGAATGTGTGGCTCAAAGGCTGGTGTGGGAGAAGTGGGTTCTGGTTTGTGGGGCACTGGCACCAGTATTGGGGAAAGTGGGATCTGTGCTGTTGGGACGGTCTACACCTGAACCGTGCTGAGGCTGGTGCCCTCGTGAGCCGCATAACGAGAAGTAGAGAGGATTTTAAACTGAATTGTGGGGGTAAAGGGTCATATTTAGAAAGATATGGTAAATCAAAGTGTAGATACAAGTCAAGAGAGACAGGTATTAATATGGGAAATGATAAACAGTCTGTGACAGGAAGGGAGAGAGAGTACAAATCTAAGAGTGAATCAGCAGACAAGACTAGATGCTACAAAAATAATAGAAGTACAAAACTAAACGCTCTGTATCTAAACACATGTAGCATTCAAAACAAAACAGATGAACTGATAGTGCAAATAGAAATAAATAAGTATGATCTGATAGCCATTACAGAGACAGGGCTACAGGATGACATAGATTGAAGGGTATGTGACATTTAGGAAGGGCAGAAAATTAGGAAAAGGTGGAGGGGTGGTTCTGTATTTAAATGATGGTATTAGCACATTAGAGAGAGATGACCTAAGTTCAGGAAACCGGGATGTAGAAGTGAGTTGGGTTGAGATGGGGTATGATAAAGGCAAGACCATCACTTGTGGGAGTGGTGTACAGGCCCCCTAATTGTAAGTATACAGTAGGACAGAGTATAAAAGAAGAGATAATGGGAGCTTGTCCGAAAGGTACAGAATAATCATGGGGGATTTTAATCTATATATAGGCTGGAAAAATCAGATGGGCAAGGGTAGTGTAGATGAGGAGTTCATAGAATGTTTTTGGGGTAGTTTCTTAGAACAGCACTTTCTGGAGCCAACCAGAGAGCAGGCTATACTAGACCTTTGGTACTGAGCAATGAGATAGGATTAATTGATAACCTCCTAGTGAAGGCACCCCTAGCTAGCAGCAATCATAATATGATTAAATTTTACATTCATTTTGAGGGAGAAACTAGTGTGTCCAAGATTAGTATTTTAAACTTAAATAAGGGCAACTATTAGGGCATGAAAGCAGAGCTAACTAAAGTGAACTGGCAAATGAGGTTAAGAGATAGGTCAATAGAGGTTCACTGGTAGACATTTAAAGAGATATTTCAGAATACACAGAATATATACATTGCAATGAGAAAGAAAAATTCCAAGGGGAGGGCCCCCCATCCGTAGTTAACTAAAAAAGTTAAAGATAGTATCAAACTTAAAGAAAAAACATATAATTATGCAAAGACGGGTGGCAGGTCAGAAGATTGGAAAGCATATGAAGAACAGCAAAGAATGACATAAAGACTAATAAGGAGGGAAAAATTAGAGTATGAGAGAAAGATAGCTGGTAATATAAAGAGGGATAGTAAGAGTTACTACAGGTATTTAAATAAGAAAAGACTTAACAAAGTGAGCTCTGAAGAAGACTTATACAGAAGAAGAGACATACGGACTCAAAATGTTAACTCTGTTTCTCTCCACAGATGCTGCCAGGCCTGCTGAGTTCTTCCAGTATTTTCTGTTTTTACTTCAGATTTCCAGCATCTGCAGTATTTTGCTTTCATCTTAACAAAGTGAGTGTTGGTCCTATAGAAAGTGCACCTGAGGAATTGATAATGGAAAGTAGGGAGCTGGCAGATGAACTTAAAAGATATTTTGCTTTGGTTTTCACTATAGAGGGCACAAGTAACATCTTTGAAATAGCCGTAAATCAGGAAATGGAAGGGAGAGAGGAACTCGGGAAAATTATAATCATCAGGGAAGTGGTATTGAGCAAACTGTTGGGGCTGCGGTCTGACAAATCGCCAGGTCTGGATGGACTTAACTCTAAGGTCTTAAAAGAAGTGGCAAATGAGATAGTTGATGCACTGGTTTTAATTTTCCAAAATTCCCTAGGTTCGGGGAAGGTTCCATTAGATTGGAAAATAACAAATGTAACCCCTTTATTTAAAAAGGGCGGGAGACAGAAAGCAGGAAACTACAGGTCAGTTAGCCTAACACCTGTCATAGCAAAAATGTTAGAAGGTATTATGAAAGATGTTATAGCAGGGCACTTAGGAGAATTCAAAGCAATCAGGTAGAGTCAACATGGTATTGTGAAAGGGAACTCATGTTTAACCAATTTATTGGAGTTCTTTGAAGGGGTCACATGTGCTGAGGGTAAAGGGGAACTGGTGGATGTACTGTACTTAGATTTCCAGAAGGCAATTGATAAAATGCCACAACAAAGGTTGTTGCAGAAAATAAAAGCTCATGGTGTAGGGGGTAACACATTGGCATGGATAGAAGATTGGCTAGCTAACAGGAAGCAGAGTTGGCATAAATGGGTCTTTTTCTGGTTGACAGGATGTGACGAGTGGTGTGCCACAGAGATCAGTGCTGGGGCCTCAACTTTTTACAATTTATATAAATGATTTGGATGAAGGGACTGAAGGAATGGTTGCTAAATTTGCTGATGACACAAAGATAGGTAGGAAAGTAAATTGTGAAGAGGCTGCAAATTGACATAGATAGGATAAGGGAGTGAGCAAAGGTCTGGCAAATGGATTATAATGTGAAATTGTCCATTTTGGCAGGAAGAATAAAAAAGAAGTTTATTATCTAAATGGTGAGAGATTGCAGAGCTTTAAGATTCAGAGGGACATGGGTGTCCTAGTGCATGAATCACAAAAGTTTAGTACGTAGGTACAGCAAGTAATTGGGGAAGCTAATAGAATGTTATCATTTATTGCGAGGCAAATTGATCACAAAAGTAGGGAGGTTATGCTTCAGTTGTACAGAGCACAGGTGTTACCACATCTGGAGTATTGTGTACAGTACTTGTCTCCTTATTTAAGGAAGGATGTAAATATGTTAGAAGCAGTTCAGAGTTTTACTAGACTAATACCAGGAATGGGCGGGTTGTCATATGAGGAAAGGCTGGACAGGTTAGGCTTGTATCCACTGGAATTTAGAAGAGTAAGAAGCGACTTGATTGAAACTTTTAAGATCCTGAGGGGTCTTGACAGGGTGGACGTGGAGAGAATGTTTCCTCTTGTGGGATAATCTAGAACTAGAGGTCATTGTTTAAAAATAAGGTGTCGCTTATTTAAGACAGAGATGACAAGAAATTTTTTCTCTCGGAGGATCGTGAGTCTTTGGAACTCTCTTCCTCAAAAGGCAGTGGAAGCAGAGACTTTGAATATTTTTAAGGAAGAGCTAGATAGATTCTTGGTTAACAAGGGGGTGAAAGGTTATCGGGAGTAGGCAGGAATGTGGGGTTGAGGTTACAATCAGATCAGCCATGGCAGAGCAGGCTCGAGGGGCTGAGTGGCCTACTCCTGCGCCAAATTCGCATGTCTGCATGTTCATTAGATGTGGGCATCACTGGCTAGGCCAGGATATATTGCCCATCCCTAACTGCCCTTGGGAAGGTGGTTGTGAGCTGCCTTCTTGAACCGCTGCAGTCCATGTGGTGTAGGTACACCCACAGTGCTGTTAGGAAGGGAGTTCCAGGATTTTGACCCAGCGACAGTGAAGGAACGGTGATATATTTCCAAGTTAGGATGGTGTGTGGCTTGAAGGGGAACCTCCAGGTGGTGATGTTCCCTGATGTTCCCATGTGTCTGTGTTCTCCTTCTAGATGGTAGTAGTTGTGAGTTTGGAAATTGCTGTCGAAGGAGCCTTGGTGAGTTCCTGCAGTGCACCTTGCAGATGGTACACACTGCTGCTACTCTGCATTGGCGGTGGAAGGAGTGAATGTTTGTGGATGGGGTGCCAATCAAGTGGACTGCTTTGTCCTGGATGGGTCAGGCTTCTTGAGTGTTGTTGGGGCTGCACTCATCCAGGCAAGTGGGGAGTATTCCATCACACTCCTGACTTGTGCCTTGTAGATGGTGGACAGACTTTGGGGAGTCAGGAGGTGAGTTACTCGCTGCCTCTGACCTGCTCTTGTAGCCACAGTTTTATTTGGCTAGTCCAGTTCAGTTGATGGTCAATGGTAACCCCCAGGATGTTAATAGTAGGGGCTTCAGCAATGGTAATGGCATTGAGTGTCAAGCAGTAATGGTTAGACTCTCTCTTGTTGGAGATGGTCATTGCCTGGCACTTGTGTGGCGCGAATGTTACTTGCCACTTGTCAGCCCAAACCTGGATATTGTCCAGGAATTGCTGCATTTGGACCTGGACTGTTTCAGTACCTGAGGAGTCGCAAATGTTATTGAACATTGTGCAATCATCAGCAAATGTCTCCACATCTGACCTTATGATGGAGGGAAGGTCATTGATGAATCAGCTAAGATGACACTACTGAGGAACTCCTGCAGTGACGTCCAGGAAATGAAATGATTGACCTCCAACAACCACTACCACCTTCCTTTGTGCTAGGCATGATTCCAACCAGCTGGGAGTTTTCTCTGATTCCCATTCACTCCAGTTTTGCTCGGGTGTTTTGATGTCACACTCGGTCAAATGCTACCTTGATGTCAAGGACAGTCACTCTCGCCTCGCCTCCGGAGTTCAGCTCTTTTGTCCATGTTTGAACCAAGGCTATAATGAGATCAGAAGCTGAATGACCCTGGCGGAGCCCAAACTGAAATTCAGTGAACAAGTTATTGCTAAGCAAGTACCGCTTGATAGCACTTTGGATGACCCTTTCCCTCACTTTACTGACGATCAAGAGTAGACTGATGGGGTGTTAATTGGCTGGATTGAATTTGTCCTGCTTTTTGTGTACAGGACGTACTTGTGCAATTTTCCATATTGTTGGGTAGATGCCAGTGTTGTAGCTGCACTGGAACAGCTTGGCTAGGGGCGCGGCAAGTTCTGGAGCACAAGTCTTCAGCACTATTGCCGGAATATTGTCAGGGCCGATAGCCTTTGCAGTATCCAATGCCTTCAGCCGTTTCTTGATATCAGGTGGAGTGACTAGAATTGGCTGATAACTGTCATCTGTGATGGTTGAGATCTCTGGAGGAGGCCATGATGGATCATCCACTCGGCACTTCTGGCTGAAGGTTGTTGCATATATTTTAGCCTTATCTTTTATACTGATGTGCTGGGCTCCCCCATCATTGAGGATGGGGATATTTGTGGAGCCTCCTCCTCCTCCTGTGAGTTGCTTAATTGTCCACCACCATTCATGACTGGATGTGGAAGGACTGCAGAGCTTAGATCTGATCCGTTGGTTGTGGGATGGCTTAGCTCTGTCTATTACTTGCTGCTTATGCTGTTTGGCGCACAAGTAATCCTGAGGTGTAGCTTCACCCGGTTGACACCTCATTTTTAGGTATGCCTGGTGTTGCTCCTGGCATGCCCTCCTGCACTCTTCATTGACCCAGTGTTAATCCCCTGGCTTGGTGATAATGGTAGGGTGGGTGATATGCCGGGCCATGAGGTTACAAATTGTGGTTGGGTACAAGTTTGCTAATGCTGTTGGCCCACTGCGCCTCATGGATGGCCAGTCTTGAGTTGCTAGATTTGTTTGACATCTATTCCATTTAGCACGGTGGTTGTGCCACACAACCCACGATGGAGAGTATCCTTAATGTGAAGAAAGCACTTTGGCTCCACAAGCACTGTATGGTGGTCACTCCTACCGATACTGTCATGAACGGATGCATCTGCAGCAGGCAGGTTGGGGAGGATGTGGTCAAGTATTTTTTTCCATCTTGTTGGTTCCTTCACCACCTGCCGCAGACCCAGTCTAGCAGCTATGTCCTTTAGGGCTCAGTCAGTAGTGGTACTGCCGAGGTTGGTGATAGACATTGAAGTTCCACCACCCAGAGTACATTCTGTGCCCTTGCCACCCTCAGTGCCTCCTCCAAGTAGTGTTCAACATGGAGGAGCACTGATTCATCAGCTGAGGGAGACACTACATGTTAACAGCAGGAGGCTTCCCTACCCATGTTTGACCTCATGCCATCAGACCTCATGAGGTCCAGAGTTGATGTTGAGGACTCCCAAGGCCTCTCCCTCCCAATTGTATACCACTGTGCCGCCACCACTGCTGTCCCACCTGTCCCACCAGCAGGACATACCCAGGGATGGTGATGGTGGTGTCTGGGACATTATTTGTACGTACAATTCCATGAGTATGACTACTCTGTGGGACAGCTCTCCCAATTTTGGCACAAGCCCCCACATGTTAGTAAGGTGGACTTTGCAGCGCTGAGTTTGCCGTTGTTGATACTGAATGGTTTGTCCGGTTTCATTCCTTATAGACTTTGTAGCGGTTTATGCAACTGAGTGGCTTGCTAGGCCATTTCAGAGGGCATTTAAGGGTCAAACACATTGCTGTGGGTCTGGAATCACATGTAGGCCAGACCGGGCAAGGAGAGCAGATTTCCTTCCCTTAAGGGCATTTGTGAACCAGGTGGATTTTTACGACAATCGTGTCATGGTCATCATTAGACTTTTAATTCCACATTTTTATTGAATTCAAATTTCACCATCTGCTGTAGCGGAAGCATTACCCAGGGTCTCTGGATTTCTAGTCCTGCGACAACACCACTACTCCACAGTCTCCTCGGTCTTATTGAATGGTGGAGCAGGCTTGAAGGGCCAAATGGCCTACTGATGCTCCTTTATTCCTATGTTCCTATCAGGAGGAATGAGGAAATGCAGAGAGATTGAACAAATATGTTTTGTCTGTCCTCACAGTAGAAGATGCAAGTTGTGTACCAGGAATACAGGGTAACCTAGGGACCAACAAGAGTGAGAAAATTATTGTGATTTATATCCATAGAGAGAAAAAGTACTGGAGAAAATCAAGGGACTAAAATTTGACAAATCCCTCAGTACCTGATAGCCAACATTCTAGGGTTCTAAAGGAGATAGCTACAGAAATAGTGGGTGTGCTGACTATGATTTCCCAAACTTCCATTCTGGAATAGTCCCAGCAGATTGGAAGTTAGCACAAGTAACACTGCTATTCAAGAAAGGAGGGAGAGGGAAAACGGACCTACAGTCTAGTTAGTCTGACATCAGTCCTCTGGGAAGTGCTAGAATTTATTATGAAGGAAGTCTTAACAATGCACTTAGAAAAGCAGAGTATGATTAGAACAAGTCAACATGGTTTTATGAAAGGAAAATCCTGTTTGGCACAGTCATTAGAGATTTTTAAGGGTGTAACAGGTAGGGTAAAGAAAGCAGGGAGAGCGAGGAGACTTCATTTTAAAAAGAGCGTGGAGAGTGAGGAGATTTCATTTTAAAGAGAACGGGGAGACTTCATTAAAAAAGAGAGCAGGTGCCTTCATTTTAAAAAGAGCACAGAGAGTGGGGAGACTTCATTTAAAAAGAAAGCAGGTGTCTTCATTTTAAAAAGAGCAGGGAGAACGGGTAGACTTCATTTTAAAAAGAGTGCGGAGAGTGGGGAGACTTCATTTAAAAAGAGTGCAGAGAGACTTAATTTTAAAAAGAGCACAGAGAGCAGGTGTCTTCATTTTAAAAAGAGCGGGGAGAGTTCATCCGAGAACAGCGGCAGAGTGACATCACGAAACACAACATGACTTGAATGCAGGGAAAGCAGCTGATTGGTGAGTATAATTGGTGAGTACTTCTAGTCTTTAAAATAAAAGTAAGATCTTTAGCTTGTGTTTAGGTCTCTAGTCTTCTCTTTTTTTCTTAAAAATAGCTTGTTAAGTATAAGATCGATAGATCGATACTGGTGTAAAAAAAATGATTACAATAAGTGTAAAGAGCAGGGGTACTAGAGTAATTAATTAATAAATTAAATAAAATACGATAGCGATGGCAGGATGGGTGAAGTGTTGCTGCTACAACGTGTGGGAGCTGCTGGACACCAAGGTGATCCAGGGCGAACACATCTGAGGTAAGTGTTTGCAGTTCGAGGAACTTCTGATCCAAGTTGAGGAGCTGGAGTCAGAGCTGCAGACATCGCAGCATCAGGGAGTGGGAAAGTTACCTGGTTACGTTGCTCCAGGAGGCTCCTCAGATTAGGTAATTCAAATCTGGTCTTGGATCAGGGACAGGAGGGTGTGACTGCAGGTGAGGCAGGTATGGAGACCCAGGGGTCGCATTCGAGGAGTCCAGCAGTTACGATATAGACAGGTTAACTGAATGGTTATCAAGGTGGCAGATGGAGTATAATGTGGGAAAGTGTGAGGCTATTCACTTTGGTCATTAGAATATAAAAGCAGAATACTTTTTTAAAAAGCGTGGAACTTGTAAATGTTGATGTTCAGAGAGATTTGAGTGTACTTGTACAAGGAACACAAAAAGTTAGCATGTAAGTACAGCAGCAATTAGGAAAGCAAATGGCATGTTGGCCTTTATTGCAAGGGGATTGGAGCACAAGAATAAAGAAATTTTGCTACAATTGTACGCAGTTTTGGTGAGGCCACACCTAAAATATTGTGTGCAGTTTTGGTCTTCATGTTTAAGGAACAATATACTTGCATTGAAGGTGGTACAGCAAAACTTCACTTGATTGGTCTTGGGGATGTGAGAAGGTTGTCCTATGATGAGAGGCTGAGTAAACTGAGTCTATATTCTCTGGAGTTTAGAAGAATGAGAGATGATCCCATTGAACATTTAAGATTATGAAGGATTTGACAGGGTAGATACTGAGACGCTGTTGCCCCTGACTGGGGAATCTTGAACAAGGGGACACAGTTTCAGGATATGGGTCTGATCATTTAGGGCTGAAATGAAGGGAAATTTCTCCACTCAAAGTGTTGTGAGTGATTGGAATTCTCCAACCCAGAGGGTTGCGGATGGTCAGCTATGATCATACTGAATGGCAGAACAGGCTCAACAGGCCATATGGTGTTATCCAGCTCCAATTTCCTATCTCTTATGTTCTTATGTGTGTAAACAATTTAGAGAGCTTTATATTAAGAACAGAGTTGCAATTATGGATACTTCAGCTGTCCTAGACTGGGATAAGTTAAAATGTTACCAAAATGAGTAAAGGTTCTTAGATTGTACCTAGCTTCGACGCAAATTGAACAAAAAAGGGATGGAGCGTTAGATTTATTTCTGCATAACAAAGCAGAACAAGCAAGTACCCCGAAGATAGAGGAATACTTTAGTAATAGTGGTCATAACATAAATAGGTTCACTTTAGAAAGGGAAAAGAGTCCAAGAAAAGATGTTGTACTGAAAATTGCCCAATTTCAGTGGGATGAAAGGCAGCCTGGTCCTGATTAATCTGTTGGAAAAATGACAGATCAAACAGTGAACCAGCAGTGGGAGGTACTTAAAAGAGAAGGAAACTATGACAGTGTCTAGAAAGGAATCACCAAGAGAAATTTGGATGGCCAAAAGGTGGTATTAAAGAAGATTGATGGTGGTGATCAGCATAAAGAGAAAAGGCAATGGCTTTTATCAGCACAAAAGAAGTAAAAGGTTAACCAAAGAATAAAGACAGATGAGGCTGTCTTACACTTGAGAAGAATGAAATACCAGAGACGGTTAATAAGCATTTTTAATCAGAATCTACAGAGGAAGGTGAAAGAAGGACTGTAGGAATACCCTGAAGGGGATGTGAGGAAACCACTACAGGATTTAAATATTTAAAATGGAACTAAAAGTGAAAGATCACTAGGGCCGGATGGAATACATTACAGGATACAGGGGGAGGTTGGGCAAGAGACATCAGAAGCACTAACTGTAATTCCAATTACCTTTGGAATCAGGAATTTTGCTGGAGGTTGACAAATGCTCTGAAAATGTGAGACCTTTTCCACTGGGGCAGGGAAGATTAACAGAGAATTTAATAACAGATTTTCAACATTATAAAATGTCTTACAAAGGTAAATAGTGAATGACTGTTTGCTTGGTAAATAGTAAAGCGAATTGAATCATTGTAAAGGCAGACCATAAAAGGATGTCGGTAATTGGCAAAGAAATGAATGAGTCGAATTTTTGTACAGCTCTCCATTTAGACGTATGGTGGACAGTCTGACGTTAGAACATACCCAACAGTTGCTAACGTGCTGCTAACAAAAGCAAACTACTGCAGATACAGGAAATCTGAAATAAAATCAGAAAGTTTTGGAAATACTCTGCAGGGCTGGCACCGCCCCTCCCATGGGGACCTCCATATGGGCAGTACTTCATCAGAGAGCAGGTGGATGCACTCCTCGCCTCTGACTCACGTGTCACTCATTTGAGGGCTTCCAACAGCTCTGTGTGATGTTCCCCTGCCTTCTGCTGACTCTCCAGGATGAGTTGGAAGGCTAAACCCAGAGGCTCGTCATCTGACTCGGACCTCACAGATGCCTCTTCCCCAGCAGTCCTCCAAGTGCCGGAGAGCTCGGCTGAACCTGCCTCCTTTAGCTGCAGACAAGTGTTCATGCAGTGACCACCAGACTGTGAACCCGAGCCTGCTCTAGATAAAGGTCCCACCAAGGTGTGTGTCTCTGCACTGCTGGAGGGTGTGGGTAAGCGCTGTGACAGGTCTTCCAGGCTGTTTATTTCCAGCTCTTCAATGGAGGAGGTCCTCTTAGCTGGAGGTGAGGACCTGGATGTTCCTGAAGGACTAACTGCCTGAGGGTGTCGGTCACTTGGTGGAGTTCCTGTGAACCAAAGTAGAGATAATTAGTGCATAGCAGCAGAGTCAAAAGCAGGAGAGAGGGCACTCAAAATTGCGTTTAGAGAGAGATGATGTGTTGCAGACTCCTGACATAGGTTTTCGCCGCCGACCTCACTGTCACCACAGGCACGGTCCATGTCCTCACCAGTTAGCGCATTGGCACACTCCTCAAAGTAAGTGAGGGGCCTAATGTGGGCCACTCCACCCCCAGGCTGAGACCTCTCCCTGCTGATGTGAGCCAGCTTCTCCTGCATGGAAACAGATGGAGAGAGCGTGAGTGGGACACATGGCACTGCGTGGAATGTTTGTGTGGTGAGCGGAGCCATGGACGGGATGAGGACGTGAGCTCCAGAGGGTATGAGCCTGATGGAGATGTGAGGGTCTGAGTGAGAGTTAGTGGTGTTGTCCCTTGAGGTGTGAGATCCCTATGGATGTGTGATGGGTTTGGGAATGTGTGTTGAAAGTGATGAGGTGGTTGATTTACCCTGGCGAAACAGATGAGAGCATTTATCCTCTTGTGGCACTGGGTGGCTGTCCTCTTTTACAGGGAGTTGGCCCTGACCATTGCTGCCACTGCCTCCTATGTTGGATTGGTGACCTTGCTTGCTGGCCTTCGCCCAAAGCAGGGGTACAGGACTTCACAATGAGCTGCCACTGCATCCAGTAGGCACTCCAGGGAGACATTGGTAAATCTGGGGACAGCATGTTTTCTCCCTTTGGCAGCCATCAGTTCCCAGCTGCTTCCTATCCCTTGAAGAGTGCTAGCTCTGTGCAGAAGTGGCCTTTAAATATGGTGCCAGGTTTACTGAAGGCCTAAGGTGATGGCGGGGCAGGTGAATCAGAGGCTGCCCCGGCAGCAACCTGGCCTGTTTCCCCAGAATGAATTATTAATGAGGCGGGAATGAGATGATACGGTGTGAAAAGCCGCCATTGTGGCTCGTGGGTTAAATGTCCTTTTTCCCGCCCACTACCACATTTAGTGCAAATCTGGGACAATTCCGCTCCTTGTTTATGGAAGGATGTAAATGCGTTGGAGGTGGTTTAGAGGAGGTTTACTAGATTGATACCTGTAATGAGGAAAGGTTAGAAAGACTGTCCAGCTTCTATTGGAGCTTAGAAGAGTGAGGGGTGTCTTGATTAAGTGTATAAGATCCTGAACGGTCTTGACAAGGTGGAAGGGGAAAGGATGTTTCCTCTCGTGGGTGAGTCCAGAACTAGGAGCTACGGTTTTAAAATTGGGGGTCACGCTTTTATGACAAAGACGAGGAGAAATTTTTTCTCTCACAGGGTTGTACTTCTCTGTCTCGAAAGGCGGTGGAGGCGGGGTCACTGAATATTTTTAAGGCAGAGGTAGGTAGATTCTTGTTAGGCAAGGGAATCAAAGGTTATCAGGGGTAGATGGGAATGTGGAATTCAAAAAACAGATCAGCCATGATTTTATTGAATGTTGGAGCAGGCTCGAGGGGTCGAATGGCCTACTTCTGCTCCTATTTCCTATGTTTGTATGTTCATATGAACAGTGTTGCAATGGTGGTTGTAGTGCTAAACGAGTTTAATAATCTTGGTGTGTATGTCGTCATTACCACTGCACAGCAACCTTACATTAGTGCAATGCATTAAATAGACATGGCATGCATAATGGTCTTCCATCCACATACTCTGACAGTACTTTGATTGCTTACATCACAACAGCTTCCTATCCCATGAATGGTTCCTATCCTTAAATCCTCAACTTCTGCTGCCCCAAAAAATACTTCTATACATTATACCCTCTTGTTATATGCTGCTTTGTCCACACCCTCTATGGACAGTTCAGTGATACATAGACGTCCATGTATGTCCCACTGCTCTTTATTTGAAATTGTGTCAAATACAAACATTGCTTTCTAACAAAAATACAGTGTATCCAGTTTTAAGTTATTTTCGTATTTATGTTTCTATCAACTAAATTAACAACAATTCGTATTCTATTGTTATAGTATTGACATCTGATAAACTAGCCAGTTAGTTTGTAGTGAAACTTCATAATCTGCTCCAGCAGCATTCTTCCAAAGTGTGGTGATGGGTCACATAAAGGGGAGATTAGTTGGATTAAGTCGATGAGTAATTATTTGCGGAGAAAAATCAACAGGCTGCAATTTGTCATTAACTACTTCTCCAAACATCTTGGTGGCGAACACAGAGGAAACACTGTCACTCCACATCAGCAGGCTTTGTTTAGTTTGTTGGAAAGGCACTTGAGATGGCATTCCTCAGCCAGTCAGCAGGCAGCAAGCGGCCCACAATCCTCCATTGTCCGGGACATTCAACAAACAAACACAAAAACACTGGCAGCATTTGGGGTCCTGCCCTTGGCCCAACATCACCAAGAGAAAAAGTAATTAAATCAGGCTTGCAAGCAATGTTGGGAAGCTGCCTGCAGAAACGTAAACAACATTAAGTCAGACTGAGAACTCATTACGCGCTGACAGTTGGTCAGGTTTCTGCTGAATGCTCCCTGCATTTGGTTCACAGTAGGGATGAAGCATGTGGCAAATTCAGTTGATCACACTCGGCCAGTACACATGGTTTGTTAATTGATGTGTTAGCATTCCAATTAGAGAGACTGGAGAAGGTAAGGAGAACAATTAGAAGGCTCTTTAGCTATCACAAGCTGTTAGCAGTAGGAGTTGCGGCCAACAGTGATGTCCTGGCATTCGAATGGGAAAATCTTGCACTTTAATTTGAGGCCTGCTCAATTAAATACATTAGTGGCTCTCCACTGCAGGCAGCAAATGACACAGTGAGAAGGCCTTGAGGGTTGGAAGCTGAAAGTTATGCCAGTGGCTATAGAAAGGCCGCCGTAACTTTTTATGCAGCCAAGCTGCCGGGTGCATAGTAAAGAATGGGCCACTGAAGATGGATAATAGTTGGCAAAAATAAAAGCAAAAAACTGCGGATGCTGGAAATCCAAAACAAAAGCAAAAATACCTGGAAAAACTCAGCAGGTCTGGCAGCATCTACGGAGAGGAGCACAGTTAACGTTTCGAGTCCGAATGACCCTTCAACACACTTTGGTAAGGATCATCCTGTATGGTGAAGGTAACCCAGGACAACTATTTGGGATTGATTTGATGGACTTGTCCTTAAGCAATAGATGTTGAAACAACACTTGCGTACTTCCACCACAAGGAAGAGGTTACAAAGGCAAAATACTGGGGATGCTAGAAATCTGAAATAAGTATAGAAAATGCTGGAAATACTCAGCACCCCTCTAATTTCTTTCATTTAGGACAAACGGTCATCGACCTGAAACGTTAACATTCTTCCATTCTTCACTGATGCTGCTAGGCCTGCTGAATATTTCCAGCATTTTCTATTTTTATTTTATGAAGAGATTCCCTCCTGGACCTCAATGGGTTTTGTCTCGGACAACTCAACAAAAGGCTTTTGTGCCTTAAGGCCAATTTATTCACAAATCTGTGATATCCCGTTTATGAAAGGATCATGGAACCCAGCGAAAGATTACTTAAGAATTTGAAGTCTAACTGCAACAGCCTTCTTTGTAGATCCCAGTGCCTGATTTATTACGTGACTAAACATAGACACATAGAAATAGGAGCACGAGTAGGTTATTCAGCACTTCGAGCCTTGTCTGCCATTCAGTATGATCATGGCTGATCTTTTATCTCAACACCCTACTCCCGCGCTCTCCCCATACCCTTTGACACCTTTAAACTACACCAGCTGTTCCTGCTTAGCCAATGATTCTTTTCACCAAAAATGAAGATTAACTACAGATCAGTCCTGACCATCACCTGGTGGTCACAAGAGGTAAATACACTACACGACAATTCCGTGTGGCAAGAGAAAACAGGTGTGTCCCTGTCAAGATGTGGCACCATCTCCAATGGAACTGGACACAGAGCACATGGACATTGGTAAAATATGAATTGTTTGGAATTAAGGATAGTGGGCCTATCTTTGCCTTTGGAATACCTCTGGAGCAAATACAAGGCATGCTAGTATGTTGTTGCACAACCCCATGGTGTCTTCCTGAATGACCAATTGAGAGCGATTCTTTTCTCTTCAACTTTGTCAAGATATTATCCTGCTACTGTGCAGATGGTTAAGTCACAAACGTACTCATTGAGGTATTTAGCCAGGTAGTCAGCATGGTGGGATTTGTCTTCATGAAAAGCTCGGTGGTAGCTCAGACCATTTCCTGCAGTTGGAATATCCGGAGGAGGATTTGCAGCTCTGGACAGCTATTAGCTCTAATGTCAGGCCATTGAGGAGTTGGGGATCAGGGGGGAACTTGTTGGGGTCTGAATTGCCCAACGGAAAATTCTTTACCATAACAGCAAGATATTGTGGATGCTGGAAATCTGAAATAAAAACAGAAAATACTGGAAATACTCAGCAAGTCACACAGCACCTCTGGAGAGAGAAACAGAGTTATCATTTCAGGTCAATGACCATCAGAACTGAGAAATCTTTAATCTTGATTTCTTCTTCTGCGATGTGCCATGCCCCTAGTGGTGATAAATTTCTCTTAAATCAGTGATTATTGGGAAGCTGAAACATGGACCTTGCTTATGGCTGCTTGTGTGTGCAGATAAAGCTGCCATTGGCCACATATTGGTTGGGATTTCAGGTGCAGCCTACAATTGTTTCATCATGACAGAGCAGCATGTGCGGTGTAATCGGAATTTCCAATGCGGGTGGCTGTAGTTCTTTGCAAAGTCATCCCTAATGTGATTCTGTGCAATGTTAGCCATACAGGCATGGAGCTTCAGAAAGTGCAGCTTGTATAATTGATGACATTTTATTTAAGCCACCAGTCACTCCAAAGTACAAGCCCCTGATCCTGTTCCAAATGTTGGAGTCGGAGGCATATGTATCCTGTTGTGAAATACACCTACCATTTCTGGTACAACTGGGCTCCTGCCATTGTCCAAGTTCTGGCCGTAGGGCGGCCCCACCCACCGCCGGTATCACCGGTCCTGCTGAAAGTCATTGGACTTTTGACTGGGCCACCGAATTTTCTGCGGCGGATCCAACCATGACAGGGCCAGAAAATCCAGGGCAACTTGTGAGAGAGCTGGCTGCACATTGAAAGATCCCAAAAAGAGAAAAGAAGCCAGCCTGTCCTCTTGCTTGTCTGGTTGCAGTCCTGCAATTGATTTTTGTAACTGATTGTGGTATTGAAAGCTTGGTCTTTTAATTTTGACATCTCTGGATGTCCTTGGCAACACTGGGTATCAGGGATGTGCCAGTGGCTCTGGCATATAGATATAAGGTGAAAATTACAATGCATAATGTGACTCCTGTACTTATCCATTTGTATATTACACACTAACTCCCAAATGCTGGGGAGATTTTGATGGACAGAAAAAATGAGGGAAGAACCCAGCATAATTGGGTCCTCTCCAAATTCTGTTCTCACCCGCCCAAAATCTGGCATATCTGTGCCAAAAATTTTGAGGAAGTAGAAGTTCAATTACAGTCCTAATATAAAAACATCAAGAGGGAGAAATTATGCTGAGCTTGATTAGCATTCTCATTTTGAATTGCTGAATATGCTATTTTAAAGAAGTCATAAAACTGCTAACAAAAAAATAAATAGGTTAATGGTTTAGTGAAACTTGGTGCAGACAGAAGCAATGTAAGTCAAGTCTTCAATAAAAAATGGTACAGAGTAAATTCTACCCGAAAGAAAAGTTCAAAACTGCACATTCAAATTTCAATTAGCATCAATTACAAGGAATGTAAAGGAGCCTGAAATTGACCGCATGTTTGACTGTGTCTTTCATCATTAAACGTGACTTTCTGTAGAGTCTAAACCGATTGCATCTAAATTGGGTACGATCATTAAAGTCATGTTGCCTTTACTCTCTCAGAGACTGGCCAATAAAGTTCAAGTGAGACTAAACATATGGAGGACTTTAGCCAAAGTGAGTGATGGTAATACAATTCATTGAAAGTTGAAAATGCTGCTTCAGTGTGCAGTCAAGAATAAAACAATTCCTTCTTGTCTGATCAAACTGTTGTACTTTTTTCACCCACGCACATCCCCTCCCACTGAATCTTTATGCTTAATCGGGTCTTATTCTCCTCCCTATTTCATGCTGTTACAGTCGATCCTCTCTCCACTGCAGTTTCAGACCAGGTGATTACCGTTTCCTGCTAACACATGCAATTCGAATATGGAGCACCAAGCATTTCTGATTATTTTTGAGCCTTCTCCATTCTCATAATTCTGACACATTGCAGGACAATCCTGGCAAGATATCAACAGGTGTGGTGTCAGGATAGAACCAATTCAAAGCCTTCTGGTGCATACCAGTAACAGCAGTTGGCCTCGCTAGACTACACAATCGAATTTCTAGCTCAATATGTACTGCCCGCAAAGATCTACAGAGCATAAGATATTTCCATCCAGATATATAAAATTATGGGGTTATATTTAAATCTGGCCTGTTGGACTTGTTCACTTTCTGGCATACCTATTGTTATTTGGATGGGGTGCTGGAGGGGCATGATGTTACAAAATATTGGGAGGCATCAGCCTCATCCTTTCCTAGTCCCTGCTCCTGAGCACTTTCAATTATCTAAGTGGGAGCTGACTCCTGGATGGTACTGAAACCCAGAATAGGCTCCTTCCATCTGATTCACCAGCATGTTTAAAGCAGAGAAGAGAGCTCCATGGAGATTGGACTGCCCAGAATTAATAAGAGAATGACTTATGTTACAGGAACTCCATTGCAAATATCCGCTTAACATCCATCTTCTCTCTTGGTATTGGAAACGAAGGTGGGAGGAAGCAAGGAATATGATTTGAAATAAAAACTGAAAATGCTGGAAATACTCAGCAGACCAGGCAGCCTTTAGTGGAGAGAGAAACAGAGTTAATGTTTCAGGTCGGTGATCTTTCATCAGTAGGGGAGAAAGTTAGAGATGCAACAGAGGCAGGGAAAGGGGGAAGAGGAGAAAGACCAAAAGGGAAGGTCTGTGATAGGGTGGCAGGGATGGGGCAAGGCATAAAGGGGTGGTGATGGGACAAGTAAAGAAACAAAAGATGGGTCTAGAGAAGCTTTAAGCAATCCCCAGCAGAATCATTAACAACAGCTGTTGTCTACAAAGAATGGAGGCAGAAGTTAGGATCTGAAATTGCTGAACTCAATGTTGACTCCGGATGGCTGTGAATTTACATCTAAAGATGAGATGCTGTTCCTCGGCTTTCCTTGAGCTTCATTAGAGCGGTGTTGGAGGCTGTTAACAGAGAAATCAGAGTGGGAGTGGGGGCAGAGAATTAAAATGACAAGCGACAGGAAGCTCAGGCTCATACTTGCAGATTGAATAGAGATGTCCTGCAAAGCAATCACCTAAACTGCAACTGATCTTCCCAATATGGAGGACAGCACATCATGAGCAGCGAATGATGAATTGAAAAAAGTACAATTAAATCACTTTTTCACCTGGAAGTAGTATTTGGGTCGTATCTATGGTATTTTGCTTTTATAAATAGGGCCATGGCTTCTAGGATAATCATGAAATAATAGGGGGATTTGACTGAGAATGGTAGAGCTTACTATGGTTGAGCTAAATTGGACAAGGAATGATTAGATCATTTATGCGCCAGGTGTGCTCAGGTTTTCTGCCTTTAGACTTAAGGGAGCAGAATTGGGAACCATAGCAGAGAAACAGTAAAAACAGAACATGGTGAACAATTTAATTGGAGTAGAGCAATGAAAGCAGAAGTGAGGGAAAAGTTAAGCAGGCCAACAACTATAAATGTGTAATAGCAGGTCTGGGCACCACCTTTTAGGAAGCACATGAAAGATTTGGAGAGGTACAGAAGAGATCTACTAGAATAGTTCCAGGGTTGAGGGATTAGAGTTATGTGGATAGTTTGGAAAACCTGGGTTGTTCTCCTTAGAGCAGAGAAGGCTAAGAGGAGGTTTAATAGTGATGTTTGAAATCACAAAGGATTTAGATAGAGTAAGTAAAGAGAAATTGTTTCCAATGGCTGAAGGATCAATAATCAAAGGGCACAGAATTAAGGTGATTGGCAAAAGAACCAGAGGTGACATGAAAAATTATTTTTTTAGGCAATATGAGGTTAGGATTTGGAAAACATTGCCTGGGGTGGTGAATACAGATTTGGTAGCTGCTTTCAAAATGGAATTGGATAAATGCTTGAAGGAGAGAAAGTTGCAGCATTATGGGGAAAGAACTGGGGAATGGGACAATCTTTGAAAGAGCAGGCCCAGACTTGAAGAGCCAAATGGTGTCATTCTGTGCTGTACAATTCTATGATTCTAAGTTGCCTTGAGGCTTTGCAGGTGACATCCCTTTATATTTAGAGGCAGGAATGGAAGAGAGCGATGTTTTTGAAAGAGGTAAAAAGTTGTCAGAAATTTAAGGGTAGAGGTCAAGCCTGGACTTGCTGACAAGTACTAAGTGATGGAAAGTGTAGTCAGCTCAGAATAGTTTGGTGAGAGGAAAGGAATTTCTAACTATAAATTGGGGTTTCTTTCAGTGCCAGAATGTCAAGAGGTTGACACATGGTGAATTGTGGATTGCAAAGGCCTCGTTTACAGGTAAGCAAACATTCTGGTCGGGAATGCAGAGTTGGATAATGGTTGATGGGGAGGAGGTTAGTGGGAAAACAGTGATCTGGACAATTTGCCCATATATTTGACATAATGAAATGCTGTCTAGCCTTATCTGGGCAAACTCCATGAGAATGTAATTTTTCAAATTTATTTGCTTTTAGGTCCTCTCTTGATAATGAAGAGTTCATTGACTCTTCCTTTCGCCTCTGTTAAGTGACTCTGGCATACCAAAGAGCACAAACCAGCTGCAAGAACCAGTCCAAAGAGGCATCAAGAAGTGAAGTGGTCTTACTCGTTGTTCCAGCCACCTCTTCTCTTGTGCACAGCAACAAGTCAAGTGCTTTAAATAACAGGTGAAGTCTTTAAATGCTACATCTGGATGTTATTTCCCACCTCCCAAAACCCAGGCCAACCTGAACTTGGTGTTCACTATTGGCACAATTAATGGGCTTGATCTCAGGAAATCTCATAAAATCAAACCAGCATCTGGGGAGCAATCCACTTGCTGTGTCATGGTCCAGCTATTCTCATGCCGGGGTGGAATTTAATATTGGAGATAGGGGTCTCGGCTGCTGCCTGGAGAAACAGTGGGAGCCCTGCTTCACCTCCTTTGGGGAAGGCTCACTGGAGGTACCCACCAGGCACTTAACTGGGCAGCAGTAAGCCTTCCCTGAGATTTAGGGCCCGCGGGGTACAAATCCCGCCCCCCTCCCTCCCCCCCGAGAGCTGCTGGCTAAGCAGAGGCCGGGAGATCTCCCTTGCCTGTCTGTGCCACATGGGGTGTGGTGGCTTCCGCCAGAAATGCACCAACCAGAGGTCTAGGATCAATGAGAGATCCAGGCCACAGGCAAGTGAAGGCGGGATGGGGGTCATGGGGAAGGACTCCCTAGCAGGGGGCAGGAACGGGTTGATTGAAGTGGCTCTTAGCGGGACTTCCCTTCTCGATGCCGGGTCCCTCGATCAGGCACATGAGGGGCAGCCCCTGGAAGCTTGCAAGCAAACCTGACAGTGTCTGCTTTTCGATGGTGACACTCCACCTGCCACTGGCTGAATACCAGCAGTGGTGGAATGAGGTCTTTAAGTGGGCATTAATTTCCCACTGAAAGGCCTCAATTAGCATCTGTAACAAGCCTCCGAACCCAGGACTTAATCAAACAGAGGTGGGAAGGCGGAGGGATCCCCACCCCATACCATCTCGCCCAATTAAGTGCTCCCCCCATCACCCCCTCCAAACTCACTGCTGGGTGGGGGGAGGCTGGCATTAAATTCCACTTAAGGAGTGTAAAACTCCCCCTTGATGTCTTGAATATCCTTGCAGTTCATATGCAGTGTGCCAGCATTCAGTTCCTTCATATTGTATGGCACTTTACAAATTTGTACTGATGTCTTGGTTTTCATGCATTAATTGTCCCTCTAGCCCACAACCATTCCCCTACATGTATGTGGCTGTTATTGTGCATTACATCGTGCTGTAAAAAAAATGAGGAAACACAAACATCGAAAGAGCTGTGATCATGTTATTGCCATTCATTGACAAAATCATGGAAGTTTTTCATGAAGTAATCCCATTTGTTGCTACACAAATAACTGCCAGAGTGTGTTTGTGAACACTGTGCTATCTGAGTAAATGTTTGCTAAAACAGAAGTTGGAGTCTGGCAGCCTCATTAACGCTGTGTAAAGGCTATTTGAAATCTGGAACCTGTGGAACACCATGAATGCAGCAGAAAATTACCCAGTATCAAAGAACTGGTTTTACATTACAAGACAATGACTCAAAGGGCAGTGGTAGTTTGCTGACAATTGCTGTATCAACTAATAAAAACGGTGACCCCCACCCCCAACATGACTAGTGAGTCACGCTACAGTTTTAAATTGTTGCTGCTTTAATTGCATTTGTGTTGTTCAATTCAAACTGAATGTGCTATCCTGCATAAAAGAAAAACTTGCATTCACATAGAACTTTTACTTCAGGATGCCCCAAAGCACTTCACAGCCAATGAAGTACTTCTGAAGTGTAAGCATTATTAGCTTCATATAATACAATCGTGTATAATTTCCTCATGCTTTAAACTTTAACGTAGAGCTGGTGAGGAATATTGATATTTCTAAATTTTCCTTCAATTGTTACAACGATGTTACAAAATTAAAATTGATTTCCTTTTTGTTGAAGGATTGTCATTGACTGGTTTATGTCTGCTATGTGTTTGTTGACATTTTTATTCTCCCAGAAACATTTAATGCTTTCTTTTCCCAAAGCAGAAATAATCCAAAGAAGGTGATCATCTCAGATTGCATATCTGTTGCTCTACAACAACAGGAGTGAAAGTCTCCAAGTTTCAGCCGGCCACACTATCTGAGTCTGGATGCCCACTTTTGGAATAAGATTTCTAACCCAAGCACCTCTCTCACTCATAGCACTCGCTATCAGTCATAACCTCTGCGCTGAGTCTCCAACTAGTTCAATTGAGCTGCATGTCACATGTCTGGCTAAAAGAATAACACTTAAATTCACAGATTTAACTGCAAGAAGAACATATTTTAATCTGCCATGCTGGCCAACTCCCTAATATATGCTATCTGACTTTCAACCTCCCCAGGTTAGGTGATCCCATATGTAGTACAGAGTGTACCTTACAATGCCTCACCCAATGATCATATAGTTTCTAATACTAACACACACACAATCAACTATCATCATGACATCCCTCCATTACATCCATGGCATTAGATCAAAACACATGTCCATCATTTTTCTGCTTCATGTATTTAGCTCAGATTCCATCCCTCACTAAACATACCACAATAAATATTGCAAATATACTGAAAAAATCATTATTTCCTTAGCTCACTGAGTAAATGAATTTCTTCAATTACGAATGTCAGATAAGTTCAGTGCATCATAGTCCAATATAGTTTCAGTATTTTGTTCAGTCCCTTTTTGGAACTGTAATTTCTCTGTGGCATCCCTTGTGATAATCATCACCACGTAATTCGATGCTCCTCAATGATCCAATCCGATTGCTTTCTAATGTACTGTACTTGCAAATATCACAAACAGGAATTTTAAAATCACAAGGGCAGCATTCAGCGTACACTCTTTTTGTTTTGCAAATAATTACAACACATAAAACTTCACATCTAGGCACATGCTTTGTGTCAAGATTTGCTGTTTTTTAACTTAAAATTGCATTGTTTTAACTCACAAATCATTGCTGCAAACTGATTTCCACTTTGTTACGAGCTCAAAGACTACAGTGTTTCTAGTGTAATGTCTTTATTGAACTGCTTGCAAGATGGCTGTCTGCAGTGAGTCCCTCGTGGCAGAGGTCACATAACTACGGCAAGCCAGATAGGTTACGTAGATTGCATTTCAAAACCCAAACATCCCCTTTTTCTTAACGAACAAAAAGCAAGTTTACATGAGCTATCTTGTGTAACTGTGAGTCACCCAAGTCATCCAATATACCATAACTGTTCTCATGCATTAACAACTGTTGGTTATTCTTGTCAGTTGCTGCACATGCATTGCATACATAGTTGTTAAATTGTGCAGATCTTAATGGCACATGTGTGCATTGTCATTGGCTGTTCATCTGGTTGAGGTTTCCTCTCTGGGTAGTGTCATTCCCGTGGCACTTATTGCCGTGGTAACTCTTGCTATTGTTCCATTTAGTTATGATACTTGATTTGGCAAATTACAAACACATTTTCATTGTATCAGCCTGAAACATTTTATCTACGCATTCCTAATGGAGTTGCCCTCGGAGATTCTTTTGGTTCTGCATTGATAATGATAATTCTATCAACATGGGAGCCAGTAACATCACTATGTCAACATTAAATATAGCGCAAATTCTTGTAGTGAGGGAGAATCTAGAAACTGCTGTTTGTGATGTATGCACTAAAAACGTGGTAATAATAGAAATAGTCAGACTTGTTAAGTGCCTGAGGATGATGGAGAAGAAAAATAAAGGGCTAGGGTTCACCTGAGATTGTATCATTGCCAATCCTGTTAATCTGACACATGCTACAGGCCCCCGTCATTCACTTCTGATCCTCCTCTCCATCACTGATGCTACTGATGGGGGCAGAAGCAGCCTTCGGTAAAGATGGGGGTGAAGTTTTGGTAAACATCAACTGGAACGTTGGGGACTGGGACCATTCTCCTGTTGGGTTATTTAAGGGGCTTTGCCTTGGAGACAGAGTTTGCAACATCTGACCACCCCCCACCTCTCCTGGAAAACCTGTTTCCAAGCTCCATCTGGGCCAACAAATAAATTCTCACGATTCCTCTTCCCACTTTTGTATAAGGTCATGGCTTTTGCCCCCGGCTTTGTAAACACATTCTTCTGATTTTTCTTCTACAATCTTCACTTTTTCTTTCATTTTGTCGATATGATTTTGGAAGCGGTACTTCTTTTCATTAATGAAACTAATGTTAAGCCCTTTGACTGTGTAAGCTCTCTAGAGGTTACTTGGGGCATAAACATTGTAATCTCAGACAGCTCTGGTGATAAGGTTAGAGGTGGAGATTCCCTCTATTCTTTGAGTGGGGACAAACATGCCAACTTCCTTAATGTGTTTATAGATATCACCTGATCCAGCAGAGGATTACAGAATGTCACCATGTGCCACAAAATCAATCTTATGTTTTTCAAGAAATTCTGGAGTTAGCGTCCACGGTGCATCACTGATAATCTCAGCAACATGGTGGCAACGTAACAGGGCATCAGAGCGCTCAATCTCATTCATGACAGTGAAACCTCCATACTGCGCACTGCGAGTAAGTAGGCATTTTGGAAAAATTATTTGGCCTGTATGAGAGTATGAGCATGACCCGAGTGAAAGAGATCGAAAATTCCAACTGCATAAACTCTCACTGGTCTGTAGATTTGTTTTCCAAAATGGGCCTGAACAATGTCAATCTTTCTTGAGGGCCCTCGCACTGGCAGCTTGTTCCATCTGCAAACGCAGCAGGTTCAGTCAATGTTGTATGAGGCTGAGGGTAGGTATGTTCTATTCGACAGGAGCTGGGAGAGGAACGTCAACTTTATTCTTCTCCGCCGATGCTGCCAGACCTGCTGAGTTTTTCCAGGTAATTCTGTTTTTGTTGAGGAAAATTAACAGCCATTTTGTCTCACCCAGTCCTTCTTTTAGTTTTTCCTTATCTGTGTTTTTTATTCAGCAGCTTTTAGCAGGTTGTAACATTTCAGTGTTCCTCCTTCAGTTGCTGTGGGTTCTCTTCCAGCTTTTCAGAGCTGAATCTCAGCTCAACCTCTGACACCATGGGCAGAATTTAGCCCTTGGCTGGTGGGCGGGCCCCACCGGCTCGGCAGCGGGCAGGCAGCCAAACCCCGCCGCCGAAATGGAGCCCGCCGCCATTTTGAGTGGGCAGGCCAATTAAGGCCCGCCCAGCGGCCTGCCCGACAGGAAGCGCTATGCGCTTCCCGTGCAGTTGTGGGGGGGGTGGTGGAATCCCCATCTGTCAAAGTGCACTCTTTCGCGCATGTGCATAAAAGAGCGCACTGCTCCTTGAGGCAAAGTCCTGTCTCAGGGAGTTTAGTGAAAGGTAAGTAAAGTCAAAAAATAGAGACACTTTAAAATTATTAACATGTCCCCCTCATGTGACAATGTCACACGAGATGGGACATGTTGATAACAAACTCATAAAATTTATTAAATTTTTACAAAACGGTAATGAAATTTCATTCCGTCAGTGGATGAAGTTTCGTTAATAATCTACAGGCTGCTGGGGCTCCTGGCCTGCCCGCCAGCCTTAAGGTTGGCCGGGCAGGGCATTTAATTATCTTAATGAGCCTGTCAATGTCCAGTGACAGGTTGGCCGGCGGACAGCTGATTTCGCTGTCCACCTGCCTTCCTTAAGATTTAAATGGCCCGGGATGACGTTGGATGTTCCTCCTGACGTCATCCCATGTCATTTTCCCATCGGCAAGTGGGCCCCGCCCCCAAATCGCCGAGGGGAAAATCCTGGCCCATGTTACAAGCTCAAAGACTACAGTCTTTCTAGTGTAGTGTCGTTATTGAACTATTTGTAAGATGGCTGCCTGCAGGGAGACCCTCACGGCAGAGGTCACATGATGACAGCAAGCCAGATAGGACACGTAGAAATTATTGTATTTCAAAACCCAAACACACTTCATGTTCTGTCACTAAATTACACAAAATTTTCATATCACTTTAGTTGTCTCCTCTTGCACGGTAATCTGCCTGCTCTTGCAGGAACTGTGGTCATCACATCAGGATTAGGAAACATATAATCCCCTCTGAAACCAATGTCTTTCCCTCTGGATATCAAGCTGTCTGCCTGCCATCAGTATTGCTGGCTTGGACCTTTGGATTGCTGGTAGTCAGCTTTGCCTCAGCTCTTACATCTGTTTCATCTATTGCACCATGTCACCATGATACTTTTTGACACATGAAGAATTTCTGTCATACAGTACTCCTTCTGACAACTGCACTGTCATAATGTTCTCCTTCTTGGTGATGACAGTGTACGGTTTGGGGTAAAACGGTATATCCACCTTACTCGTACTCTCTCATCTCAGCTGTACTTCATCACCTGGCATCAAATTAGACTGTTTAGCCCACCGCCCTTCCATGGTCTGCATAAAACTTTGCAGCAACCTTTTTCTCTGCATCATGACCTTGAACCTCCTGATCAACACTGATGTCCCTGATCACTGGCATCTTGCTGCATATTTTGCAACCAAATAGCAGCTGAGCTGGGCTCTTTCCCTCTGCCACAAGGGACTCCCTGCAGCCATCTTACAAACAGTCCAATAAAGACACTACACTGGAAAGACTGTAGTCTTTGAGTTTGTAACATGGTGTCAGAAGTGGAGCTAAGATAAAACATGAAAGACAAGCCACAGCTACTGAAGGAGGAACACTGAAATGTTCACATATGCATGGTCACCTGTGACGGCAACACCTTCTTCATTCTATGCCTTCAGTCTGAACAACTCTTATCCGTTTCTGTAAGGATTGGTTTTGTCGTTCCACTTCCCCATTTGCTTGTGGCCATTTACATGTTGCTCTGTGATGGTGAATGCCTGTGACTTGCATGTAATCTGCAAAGGTCTTTGAAATGGAATGTGGCCCATTATCTGAATACAGCGTGACTGGTAGACTGGTGTCACTGCAGACACCGTTTCTTCACTGTTGTAAACTTCACAACATACTCAGAGTAATGGCTGTAGTATGCAACAAGGCTGTGTCCATATGCAGCAAGACCTGGACAATATTCAGGGCTTGGGCTGAAAAGTGGCAAGTAACATTCGCGCCACACAAGTGTCAGGCAATGACCATCTCCAACAAGGGAGAATCTAACCATCGCCCCCTGACATTCAATGGCATTACCATCACTGAATCCCCCACTAGCAACATCCTGGGGAGTTACCATTGACCAGAAACTGAACTGGACTAGCCATATAAATACTGTAGCTACAAGAGCAGGTCAGAGGCTAGGAATCCTGCGGTGAGTAACTCACCTCCTGACTCCCCAAAGCCTGTCCACCATCTGCAAGTCAGGAGTGTGATGGAATACTCCCCACTTGCCTGGATGAGTGCAGCTCCAACAACACTCAAGAAGCTTGATGCCATCCACGACAAAGCAGCCTGTTTGATTGGCACCACATCCACAAACATTCACTCCCTCCACCACCGACACACAGCAGCAGCAGTGTGTACCATCTACAATTGCACTGCAGGGACTCATCAGCTTCCTTAGACAGCACCTTCCAAACACACAACGCCTACCATTTTTTTATTCGTTCATGCGATGTGGGCATCGCTGGCTCGGCCAGCATTTATTGCCCATCCCCAATTGCACTTGTTCAGACAGCATTTAAGAGTCAACCACATTGCTGTGGGTCTGGAGTCACATCTAGGCCAGACCAGGTAAGGACGGCAGACTTTCTTCCCTAATGGACATTAGTGAACCAGATGGTTTTTTTTTAGAAGGGCAAGGGCAGCAGACACATGGGAACACCTGGAAGCTCACCCCCAAACCACACACCATCCTGACTTGGAACTAAATCGCCGTTCCTTCATTGTTGCTGGGTCAAAATCCTGGAACTCCCTCCCTAACAGCACCCTAACATGGTGTACCTACACCACATAGACTTCAGCAGTTCAAGAAGGCAATTCACCAGCCCTTCCTTAAAGGCAATTAATGATGGGAAATAAATCTTGGCCTAGTCAGCAACGCTTACATCCCATGAATGAATAGAAAAAAACACACAAATCACATAAACTACACATGCACACAAATAAACTACTATTTGTGTGTAATAGATGCATAAACAACCAGAAATATTATCATGCAGAAACTTATATAGGTACACATTTACATGTACACGTAGAAACATTCCCACATCTACAGGAAAAATATACATATAACACGTACTCAAACAAATATGTACACATATGCAAACATTAACACATTTAGAAATGATATAAACAAAGAAGTAAAAGTACACACATACATATGTAAGAATAACAGACACAGACATCCATCCATATGCACTTGAGGTCCAGATAACTACCACAGATATCTGAGGATGTCCATCACAGCAAATCCCTTGTGGTGTTAGACATTATGGTGACCCTGAGGTAGAGCGCCACTATGTGAACCCTGCAATCAGTGGCATGTAAAGCAGGCTCCAGTCTGATGATTATATTAATTGCTCTTCATTCCTCTAACCCTGCTCCTATGTCTTCAGATAACAGCATTCCCCCCACTCCCACACCTGACCACTCACCAGGGCAGCTCATTTATCCTGCTTCCCACTAGACGTCAGCACATGCCCACACAGTATCGAAGAGCAGGGAGTAGGGGCCGGATATTATGATCTTCCTGCTAATCCCTAGAGGGGGCACCTTTTCTAACGATTAATATTAATTATCTCTGCTAAGGCTGCATTTGAAAACAAACTACAAGAGATCTTTAGAAAAGAATCGCAACGGAGAAGAAACTGTGAAGGATAGTTCATGCTTTTAACTGTTTAAAATGAGAACTACCTGTCATGTCAGGATATGCTTGGCCAATGCACTTCAATCCAACATACAGCCTTCCAGCTGGTGTGGTGGTAATGTCACTGGACTAGTAATCCAGAGGTCCATATTAATGCTCCCGGGAAAGAGGTTCCAATCCCATCGCAGCTGGTGGAATTTAAATTCAATTGATTTATAAAAATCTGGAACACAAAGTAATTGAAACCAGTGGTGCCATGAAACTATCATTGATTGCTGCAATGAATGGTTCACTAATGCCTTTAGGGAAGGCAATCTGCTGTCTGGCCTGAGCAATGTGGATGACTGTAACTGCCCTCTAAAATGTTTCAGCCAGCCACTCAATTGTACCAACCTGCTGCAGAAAAGACAAAAATGAATGAAACAGGATGGATCACTTGGCATCAACTTGGGGATCAGCAAATTCCTTGAGTTTCCTTCCTAACAGCACTGTGGATGTACATCAGATGGACTGCAGCAGTTCAAGAAGGGCCTTCTCAAGGGCAATTAGGGATGAGCAACAAATGCTGGCCTTGCCCGCGATGCCCACATCCCATTAAAGAGTAAAAAAATGTAAGTCAAGACATGGAAGGTCCCAGTAAAATACTGAGTTCACTGATCTCAGGCAGCATATTGGTGGAGGTATTATAATTGATGTCAGCGTCCCTGAGTTAGGAAGGAAATTGGCCAGGGTTCCTGCCACTGATTACCCCCCATGGACTCTTGCAAGAGGCTCATGTGCGTGGATGTCATGATGTGGGATTGGATCCATGTATAGCCAAGTACCCTGCTTACTTAAAGGTACACAAAGTATTAGAAAGTGACTAATGTCTAAGGAGTTGCATCACAAGAAGGAATCAATTGGGCAAGTGAATTTTCTAATCACAGTTGCCTGTTTTTCACCTGAGAAATGGGCAACCAGCAGAGAAAAATTATGTTGATACTTTGGATATGCATTTGCCTGACTCATTCAATTTTCAGACAGGCTTTTACATGGACAATCAAGACTCCTAGCCAAAAGGGGCAGCAGGCTTAATAAATATGCAAAACTGTGTGTTAAACTGGTTATAGGCCACAAATTGCAATTTTATTATACACTTGGGTGGAGCCTGTGCCATGTATGCTGATGCCAGTTGTACTGAGTGTTAACTAATCCTAATCAGTGGTTGTTAAAAAGATTTGTTATCAGCTAATTTTGTGCTATTGGCAATGACAGTCCAGTCCCATTATTCAACCTTGTCCTGCTTCACCTTTCTGCAGCTTTTGACACTATCAATGGCACCATCATGTCCCAAATCCTCTTCTCCTTTGTCTACTTGCTCTTTTTCAATTGTAACCAAAGCTTCTTTAGCAAATAATTTTTCTTCAAATCTGCATTATCACAAAAAACTGCCTACTTTGAACTTTGTGACAGGGTTTCTTAACACCCCTGCCATCTCCCATTGAAGCCTCATTCATGCCTTCATCGCCTTCAGATTTGATTTCTCGCTGCAAGCCTGCCAAGCTCCACCATGTTCATACGAAAATCTGCTACCCATATTCAGACCAAGTCCCTCTTGCCCATCACTCCTGTTGTTTCTGACTTACATTACTTTCTGGTATGGCAATGTTACAACTTTAAACTTCTTGCTCCTGGCTTTGCCCTACCTTATCTCTACTTCTTTCTCCGATCCTACAACTCTCGATCTCAAACTCTCCATTCCTCTGACTCCAGCCACTTGCACATCCCTTCTCTTGTTTGTCCATTCATTGGTGGCTGGCTCCACTTTCTGAAATTTTCACTTTAAACCCCTCCACTTTCTTCTCTTTTTTACAATCCCCCTTTAAATCAAACCCCTTGACCCAGGTTTTGGCTACCCTTTATGCCAACTATTTTTCTCAAGCCTCTATGAAATACCCTGGCACATCTATCTCCAGTAAAGATGAAATATAGATGCCAGTTGTTTCCTTTGATACAATTGATGGCAAATGGTGGGTGCTGGCTTTCCAGCTCTCATGCCTGCTGATCTCCTTGGTATGTATTATTTCAACATTTCACTTAAAGCAAGCATTCTTCCCTCACCTTGAGGATATTCCTAGAAGTTATATGGAGACTGGCCTTTGTCTCTTTTCCCTCTACTTTGCTCATGAGAAATAGGATGCCCTGGGTACAAAATGAAGGAAAGTCAATGCTATTCCCTCTGGAGGTAATTCTGTGGTTTTTGCAGGGAGTGCATCTCAGAATATTGTGGTGATCACGCTCCTGATTTTCTAACCAAAAGGATAAAGCTGTGTATTCCTAATTTTCTAATATATGCATCCTCCTTGTGGTGGCCGCTTCATGAAATCCATCTTATATTCACTAAAGCCTGATCTTTGTTGTGATACACTAGTCATTACATCTCATACACTCCAATTATTATGTCATTTGGCCATGTCATTCATGCATAACTGTAATAAAAATATTAAATGTGTTTGTTGATGAAAGATAGGAAACTGGAACTCCGTAAGCTGCAGTCTATAATTTAGAATTACAGTGTAAAGAATACCAGTAGAATTGTGAGGCAAACAATGGTTATATAAACTTTACAAAGCCAAAAGATGGTGCTAACATTCTTGTGAAAACAATATTTATAACCATTAAGAGCTGGATTTTCACTGTCACTGCTTGGATGGTGGGAGGAGGGATTGTCAAAGCCTGCCTGAACTTCAACTTTGTGAAATTTGAGACACAGAGTTGCTTAATAATTTTCTTTAGGCTGTGATTAGTTGGCGTCAGTGTTTTATTTAAGGGCCTCTCCTTTATTCCGCACTAGCGTACTGATGGTTCCTCTAATTAAACATGCATATCAGCATGATATATGGTGACACTAATCCCAAAGTGAAGCTAAAGTAGGCAATGTTCCTGTGCTGAGACAGAACAGTTGATTCACAATGCATGAGGAAATTCTCAGCAAAATATATCACTCCAGAATTCTTGAGCTGGGACTATATTAGGGAAGCAATGGCTAACAGAGCCATGTAATTTGTCGCAGTTGGCAGAAAGAATAACCTTAGACAGACATCCATTATTTTGAGTGGGAATGCCAGTGTATTTTGAAGAGAAGAATCCTGAAGGGAGGATGCCCAAGTGATTTGTTGAAGTGCTGAAGCCAATCCAGAGGAGGAGGGTGTTGATGACTATCACAGAGTTGGTGACCCCACTTTACACTGAAGTGTTATTATACAGTTCAGGAATGTAAAATGAACATACCTTTCACTCCATTGCTGATCCAAGGAGGGACACTTAACAACAATGTCAGGCAAATTATCAGTGGTCACAACAGTCTGTGTGGGATTTAACTGTGAATAAGAAGACAGCACTCATTCACCTAGTTACAAAACTACTTCCAAATCAAACCAGCTAGAAGCTATGTACCCATTTATAGATGAATTAATGTAGATCAAACCCCACAGTTCAACACAACACAACTATTTCAATTCTTTCTATTAAAATCCACAAGCTCCATAATTCAATATAACTGTTACTGTCCTTCTCCATTTCATTTCTTAACATACCACTGGCTTCTGTTTGTAAAAGTTAGATTAAACAATATTTTAAATGAAACAGGTCTAATATGGTGACCTGTTCAGAACTAATTCAGTAGATCATTTCTATAATGCCATATCTTACCAGAATTTTTCTACCTTTGCAATGATTATTTTCCCTTGGCCATGTTTCATTTTGTTGTTTCCGAGCAAGTGTCTTTATGTAATTTTGACTTTGTTCAATAAAGTGAGCGAAAGTGGATTAGCAGCTCATTTTACTTTTCTCCTGAGTTCTATTTCTGTTGACTTGGGTGGAAATAGAAATCATGGAAGAAGTAGAGCGGGATGCCAACTCAGTATCCCATGCTTTCTTGTGTCACACAAAGTCAGAATTACCCACTCTGTGCTGTGTTTTTTTTCTGAGAGGTTAGCTCACCAATAGCATTCTACATAGACAAACTATCATATTCCAACGGCAAGGAGGTCTTTTATCCTGAAGTGCCATGACAACTGAAATCCTCAACTTGGTGAACATGTCTGCTTTAGAAAATAAAAAGATCAGAATTCGGTGTTTTGTCTTTTGTGGGCTGAGGCCCTGGACTATGGTGCTGTATTGGGAATTCCCTTGAGGATTCTCCCCATTGGCTGCCGCAGCTTTGGTGGGTGATTGACAGGAACCCCGGACAGATGTGTAAGTGGGGTTTCTGGCAATCTTCTACTTAAGCGGATGATCGGGAGAACCTCTGAGACAATTAAACTCCCCTAATGTTCACTAATTTTTGTCTATCTTTCTCTGTGTCTGTCTCTTAGGCAGTGGTAGTTAGGTTGCAGAATGAACCACAGCAACGGCAGCTCAGGTTCAGAGCCCTGTAACAGGAAAACCAGGGATTGATCTGTGGCAGGGAATCCCAATGAGGGACCAAACCGTTTCCTTTAAAAAAAGGTTTTCAGCTCCAGCATAAGTAAAAGTGCCAAAATGAAAGCAAAATACTGCAGATGCTGGATTACTGAAACAAAAACAGAAAATTCTGGAAAAACTCAGCAGGTCTCTCAGCATCTGTGGAGGGGGAAACAGAGCTAATGGGCAGAATTTTACGCTCGGCATGCGGGCGCGCACCCGACACGCCTGAGCATAAAATAATGCGCGATAACTTCGGGTGTGTGTCCTGACGTCATCGCGCACTCGTGTGACATTTCGTTCGGCGGCTGCGCACCGCAGTTGGCTGCGCGCTGGCCGATAATTAAAAGGCCTATTAAGGCCATTAACATGCTAATTAAATTCAAATTTATGCTGCCCGTCCAACCTTACCATTGGCGGGCAATGAGGATGAGGTTTCCTAAAGCAAATAAACATTAAATTAAAACTTTATTTTGAAATTAAAAATATGTCCCATCTCATGTGACGGAGTCACACGAGGGGACATGTTTTATTACATTTTTACTGTCTTTATTAATACTTTATAAAAGTGCTTCAATCTCCCTGAGGCAGCTCTGTGCCTGAGGGAAATTGAAGCGCTGTTTCGTGCGCGTGCGTGAACTGCGTGACAGGCCCGCTCTCCCTCCTGCCCCCACCCGCACAGGCAGCGCTCAGCCCCGCCGCTTGCGATCCATGCAGGGCAGGCCTTAATTGGCCCGCCCGCGTGAAATCACGGAGTGGAGCCGATCGCGGGCGGCGGCACCGAGCACCCCCCCCCCCAAGGACAAAATCCCGCCCAATGTTTCGAGTCTGTATGACTGAAGAAGCTCCGAAGAAGAGTCACACAGACTCGAGACGTCAACTCTGTTTCTCTCTCCACAGATGCTGTCAGGCCAGCATTTTCTGTTTTTGTTTCAGTAAAAGTGCCAAACTCAGCAGTATTAAATAAGCACCTAAAATAAAAATACAACGTTAACTTCATAAATAATCATGGGACTATCCAGCAAGAGAGGGAGGTGTGCAGCATCCTTTCAGTCTAGTGTCAAGGCCTCATGAACTGCAACACTATTTTATTCAGCAAAAATGCTGGAAAAACTCAGCAGGTCTGGCAGCAACTGTGGAGAGAGAAATAGAGTTAACGTTTTGAGTCCATATGACCCTTCTTCAGACCCTTCTAACAAATTTTATTCATTAAGTTTTATTTTGTTGGTTAATTGTAAGTTTGCATTGCAGAATATTACTGAAATATTTACTAATTTCTGCTTCAATAAGGACTGTTTTATCCAATTAAAGATGATTTTTAATGTTTTTTCTAACAGTTGCTAATTTGTTTTATCCCATTTACAAGTATTCAGAAACTTAGGTAAATTTACAGTCTAGACTTGGTGCCAGGTTTGGTGAGGTTCTGGAGGTCTATCAGCATCTGCGGGATCATAAAAGTCAGATCAGTGCATGCATGAGGTGTTCTCTTTTTGGAAGGAGATGGGCTTGATCCAGTATTTTTAATTAATTTTTTGTGATTATCTTATTATACTCGATTAAAACTTTATATGGCTAATCTTTATAAAGTATCGTTTTGTTTTGGGCCTGCTGGGGAGCCTTCAGCTTCCTTCACCTGTTCAAAATAGAGATGAAGCTGCCATAGCTCCGCCTTCCCCCAGGTGCTGAGTTCTGTCACCGGACAGAGTGCTAGGATCTGAGAAAAAGGGGCTGAGTGCTGGGAATGAACACAAAAAACTCAGCACTCGCAAACGAATGCTCAGAGACTGAGCACTAGGGTTTGAATAATAGTGTCCAGGGTGTAATATATTGCACTCATGTGGCCATCAAAGGACCAGCAGGTGAGCCCAGAGCTTTCGTAAACAGAAAGGGGTCCCACTCAATGAATATTCAGATCGTCTGTGACCATAGGACACAGATTCTCCAAGTTTGTGCCCGTTACCCTGGGAGCTCACACGATTCTTACATCTTGCAGCAGCCACAGATACCAAGGCTGTTTGAGGTTTCTCCACGTGTGGATGGATGGCTCCTGGGTAACACGTGCTATCCTTTGAAGAGGTGGCTGATGACCCCACTCCACCACCCAAGAACTGAGGCCGAGGAAAGATACAACAGGAGTCATGCCTCCACAAGGGTGGTGGTAGAGAGGACTATCGGGCTGCTGAAGATGCACTTCAGATGCCTGGACCAATCAGGGGGATCATTGCAGTATCCTCCACAGAGCGTCCTCCTCATAGCCATCGCATGCTGCATCCTGCACAACCTGGCTCTGTCAAGGGGGGACCCACTGGAGGCTGAGGAAAGCAAGACAGCTCCACAGGCCAGGGAGGATGACTCAAGTGATGGCCCAGAGGAAGAGCCTGGGGAGGAGCAAGGTGAAGAACTCGAGGCAGAGGACAGGAACCCTCATTGAACTAGGGACACCAGGGATGCTTTGATCCAGATCCTGCTAGGCATCCAAGACATCGATGCCTTGTCAAGCCAATGACACTGTCTCCTTTGATAACAATCAATAAATGAGAACTCAACACATTACGCCAGCACCACACCACGCCACACTTTTACACCGGTGCTGCATCTGACACTTATTCAAACTATCCAGCCAACTCAATCCATTTAAGTCAAATAAATGTTTATGGTTCTTAACATGAACAAGCAAAGAACAAAGAGTCCATCCCTAACACAAGCGTTAAAAAAATGCAAAAAATATCACCTGGGAAATGCTCCTGCTGTGCTCAAGGTGCCTTCAACTTACGTCTGTGGGTGCTGCGTCTTGGTGTCCCCCCTCCCCCTCTTGCTGACAGTGGTGTTGGAGGCAGTCTGCTGACTCTGCTGTCCTGGTGGCCCTGATGACCTTGGTGGTCGTCCTCTGGCGGCTGGAGCCTGAGCGAGCTCCGCCTGGGAGGCTGGGCCCATCCCCATAACTGGGCACTCCTCAGTTGTCGCAGCAGCATCAGATGCAGTGGCCATTGGCAGAGGGGTGGAGGAGTTGGCGCCCACAGAGATGACTGGAAGTTTGTCTGCCAACGTGGCGTGGGTTTGCAGCTCTCTGCTCACCATTAATGGATGTGGACCCAGGAGACTATGTCCTCCTGAGGTCATTACCTGTGTGAGGGTTTGCAGGTCTGCGTACAACCCCAGGAACCCCTGAGTCTGCTCCTGAAGCTGCCTCAGCCTGAGAGTCGTCAGTCTCTCAATGGAGGAAGCTGTGCACTCGGTGTTAAGGATGAATGCAGAACTCATGCTCCGCATGGACTCCTCAATGACGGACAGCATGGCACGCAGACCCTCATGGATCTCTGCCAGTTCTCCCCATGCATCCCACTGGACATCCAGCATCTGTTGCCTCTTGGACGATTCTAGAGGCTCATCATCTACCTCAATGCAGAATGGTCCTGGTCTCCAGCTGTGCTCCCACTGTCGCCCCCCTGGGACCTCTCTGTCTCTGCCAGCTCCTCAAGCCAGTATGATGTGCCCTCATCGCTATGCATTACCTACGGAACCGAATACCTAACGCCCACCGACATGCGAGTATCTGCGCTGGTGCCCAGTTCAGAGAGACAGCGTGACACTGGTGCAGATGTACTGTTTTCATCGGAGCTCAATGAGGGGTCCTCAGGGTCGCCGTCACCTCCTGTGGATGGCACATCTGCAGGGGGAAGGCAAAAAATCAGTACATTCAATCATCATAGTCACTATACGTACTAGGCGGGCTGAGGAGACAGTAGAGAGCTGCTGCATGTTGCCATCTGCATTGCAGCTTCAATGGGCTCTCTGGCTACGACAGTTCAGTTTCTGATGAGAGAAGCCCGTTATGTTCCCAGTACCCACCACACACGCATCTGTCACCTCCACTCTTACCTTCATCCGAGCACCCTGCCTCACCGTGGCCGGAGGAGTGAACTGGCTGGTGAGATTCCAGTTCCAGTGCTTCACTCCTGTGCTTCGTGAGGATGCAGAGATTTGGCACCCCTCCATCCATTCTGCGGCGCTCCGCAGCGTTATGACTGCTCTTCCCCTGACAGGGAAAAATAGCCTCATTATTGCTCCGTCTTCCTGAAGGTCCTTTCCTGGTTCCTACCCGCCCTCCCACCCGGACATTAGGCTGGCCATGTCACTGTGGCACATCTCACCCTGCAATGCACTGAGGCCAGTCATGCTGACATCCCAGCCTTGTCAGGGCAGGCTTAAATGCCAGTTGGCAAACACACTCTTAGACACCTGAATGTTCGGAGCAACGAGCACCCAACTAAAGTTCTCTGCACATGCCATCTCCGCACTTACCCTTGCTGACCGCAGCAGATCATTGAGTCTTTTGAGGCACTGAAGCCACGTATGGCACACCATGTCGTGCCTACTGACCTGGGCGGCGACCTCTGTCCAGGCCTTCTTGGTCAGGTGGGACGGCCTTCTCTTGCTATCCCTGGGCATTAAAATGTGCCGCTTGGCACTGACCTCCTCCACCGGCACTCCCAGGCACTCATCTGAGAAACGGGGGCAGGGTGCCTGCCCAACTTGCCCTCCCACTTTCCATGACCTCCAGGTGCTGAGGCCATGTCTGCACACCAGGATACTTCTTGAGCAGCTTCCAGACAGCTCCCTCAGCCTCGCCCACAACTGCTGACAGCCTTCAGGGAGCTTCCTCTTCCATTTTTGAACACCCCGCTGGGTCCCCATTGGACCCCGTGCCCAATGCATTCCTGCCCCTGGGCACGGAGAACGCATGCGGCAGTCATGTTTCACGCTGGGCGTGCCTGAATTGGCGTTCACAGCACGATCTCGGCCGGGGCGGGTTTTACATCTGTTTCCGGCCACGCCAACCTCGGGCTCACCCTGAGGGTAAACTTCAGGCCACTGTGTAAAAGAATTCTCCTCAACTCCCCTCTGGCTTCCTTGTCAATAAATCTGTGTCTTCAGCTGGTTACCGATCTTCCTGCCAGTGGAAACAGTTTTGCTTTACTTGTTCTATCAAACCTCCTCATAATTTTGATCATTTTTGTTAAATCTCCACGTAACTTTCTCTGCTCTAAGGATGACAATCCCAGCTTCTCCATTCTCTCCACATACTGGAAGACTCTTATTGGCTGCTGCAGCATTGGTTCCATTGATGGTTGCAGCCCTCCAGTAATTCATTGTAATTATTCAGGGGTTGGAGTCTAGAGCTAATGGGTGGAAAGTTGTAGAGACTGCATGTTGTTCAGATACACTGAACTGCCTCTGTACCAAAATCCCCGAAGTGTAACACCTTACCTTGAAAGAAAACATTTCCATTATTTGTTCTTTTTTGGGATCAATTACATAAGTAACTTTGGGTGTCTTCAGAATGGACAGTGCAAGACTTACATCCACCCCAAATTACAGCCTCCTTGTGGGCAATAATGATGGTGATGTATGATGTGCGACATCATTCAAAGAGACAGCACTGATTTTTACATGTACACTGATGACAGCCATCTCTACCTCACCACCATCTCCTTCATTTTCACTGCTGCTGCTAAGTTATCAGGCTGCTTATATCCAACATCCAGTATTGGATGAGCAGAAATTTCCTCTAATTAAATATTGTTAAGATTGAAGGCATTGTTTTTCTGTTGCCACTTCAAACTCCATTCCCTAGTTACCAGATCGATCCCTCTCCCAGGCAACAGTCTGAGATTAAGCCGGTCTGTCCGCAAAGTTTGTTGCACATTTGATGCTGAGATGAGCTTACAACCTGATATTTGTGCCATCAGCAAGGCCATGACATTTGCTTGACTTTGTCCCTTTCTCAGCTCATCTGCTGCTGAAACCCTCATTCATGCTTTCAAAACCTCTAGACTCGGCTATTCCAGCGCACTGACTGGTCTCCCACATTCTTGACTTGAGGTCATCCAGAACTTTGCTGACTGTGTCTTAGCTTGCAGCAAGCTTTGTTCCCTATAACCTCTGTGCTCGCTGACCTATACTGGGCCCCGGTCAAGCAACATCTTGATTTTAAGATTCTCATCCTTGTTTTCAAATCCCACCACCTCCTCCATCCCGACAACCCTCTGAGATATCTGCACTCCTCTAATTCAGGCCTCTTGTGCACCCGCAATTTTAATTGTTCTGCCATTGGTGGCCAATGTGCTCTCTACACCTCTCTGCCTCTCTACCTCACTTTTCTCATTTAGGACCCTCCTTGAAACCTACCTTTTTGGACAAGCTTCTGGTCATCTGACCT
The DNA here is from genome assembly GCF_964194155.1 of Cetorhinus maximus. Classification (NCBI taxonomy): domain Eukaryota; kingdom Metazoa; phylum Chordata; class Chondrichthyes; order Lamniformes; family Cetorhinidae; genus Cetorhinus; species Cetorhinus maximus. The sequence continues at coordinate 128,507,203 of NC_135883.1, forward strand.
AATATCTCTTTATGTATCTCACTGCCCTTGTTTTATAATGCCCCTGTGAAGTGCGTTGGGACGTTTCATTACATTAAAGGCGTCATACAAATATGAGTTTTTGTTCTCGTTTAGCTGCCTGCTCTATGCTGACCTGAACCTCTGGAATTTCGAGGTCATAGTTTTTTTGCCACATGGTACATACTGCCATTGTGCCTGGATGAGTGCAGCTCCAGCAACAATCAAGAAGTTCGACACCATCCAGGACCAAGCAGCCCACTTGATTGGCACCCCATCCACAAACATTCACTTCCTCCACCACTGACGCACAGTAGCAGCAGTGTGTACCATCTACAAGATTCACTGCAGAAATTCACCAAGGCTTCTTCAACAGCACCTTCCATACCTATGACCACTGCCATCTAGAAGGTCAAGGACAGCAGATACATGGGAACATCACCACCTGGAAATTCCCCTCCGAGCCACCCGCCATCCTGACTTGGAAATATTCCTTCACTGTCGCTGGTTCACAATCCTGGAACTCCCTTCCTAACAGCACTGTGATGTACCTACACCACATGGACTGCAGCGGTTCAAAAGGCAGCTCACCACCGCCTTCTCAAGGGCAATTAGGGATGGGTAATAAATATTGTCCTTAGCCAGCGACATCCACATCATCCCGTGAATGAATTAAAATAATGTCTCTCACTCAAGTATAACTTTCAATACAGTTCCCAGAGATGCTTAGTGCAGCTTTCTATTTTTCTTATTTTGTCAATCCCCAGTGGCATGTACACCCAATTTGCTTTTTGATTTGTCTAGAGATCAGGGTGAATTCAATGCAGACGTACAAATGCAGATTTGCCTTATAGTGCCCTGTTTGTTCATTCATCTCCTTGACTGTAACTGCTCTTATCTTGGCAGCACACTCTCTCAAGCTGCCTATGTTGACAATGAGACACACTCAAGAATTGCCGAAGCAAGTGTAGCCTTCGATAGACTTTGACCATCAGTTGGGAACGAAGAAGGGTAAGTCTGGCTGCCAAAAAGAAAGTCTATAGAGCAATCATCCCGCCCACTCGGCTCTACGTATGCCAAACTTGGATTATGTACAAGCGATATGTCAAAAAGCTTAATCACTTTCACTTGAACTGCCTTCAGAACCTTCTGAAAATCAGATGTCAGGACAAAATACCAGACACTGAGTTGCTCACCTGAGCTGGCACCATATTGAGACAGTCACAACTGAGTTGGGCTGTTCATGTAGTCAGAATGCCTGACACTTACTTAACAAAGTGAACCTTCTATAGAGAGCTTGTGTCTGGGGTGCACTGTCATGTCGATGAAAGGAAGCGCTTCAAAGACACTCAGAAGGTTTCAATTAGTGGCTTTGATATTGATTTTCAGTCCTGGGAGAAACTCGCTCAGGATTGCTGCACCTGACACAACTGAATAAAAAATGGTCCAGCCTCCTTCAAAAGCGAGCACGTATCAGAGGCAGAGAGGAAGCGCAAGGAGAGGAAATCCCGAACTAGAAACTCCCCCAGAACTCAATTGTCTGTGGTATCCTATCCTATTTTCAGCAGAACCTTCCAGGTGCAAGACTGCTTTAGCAGTCACTACATACACACTGGAACCCTACCGGAACATAGTCATCTTTGCCTTAAAGGATGAGCAAGAAGGAGCCTTGACTGTATTTCTGTACCTAAGGAAACACAGTAAGTGTGTCATTCACACTTATAAACATTTATCACCCTGTCTTGATTAACACGTCAAACCAGTCTGAAGGTCAAGAGCACAGAGCACTTACAGATACTCTGGCACCTGTCAAACACTATAATGTTTCTAGGCATTGGCCAAAAAGTGCTTTAACTACCCTCTAATTATAAACAGCAACAAGTGTACTGAACCCTTCACACGAACTGACACAAAGTTAATGCAGATAAGCCAGAAAAATGAAACAAATCTGCATTGGTTAAGAAAGGTCCTCAGTCAGCTACCAGATGCATAAAATGAATAGGTATTAGGTGTTAACTGCCGCCGGTAGCACCCTCTGAGTCAGAAGGTTGTAGACTATCCAGGCTCCCATCTCCAGTACAATACTGAGAGAGCATTGCATTGCTGGAGGTGTCATTTTTTTAGATGAGGTGTTAAAGCATGACCCGCTCCAAACTCTGAAATGGATATAAAATAACCCATGGCACTATTTGAAGAAGAAAAACAGAGTTCTCTTCAGTGTCCTGGACAGCATGTATCTCTCAACCAACATCACTAAAAACATATTATTTGATCACTTACTTTATTGCTGCTCGCGGAACCTCACTGTGTGCCAGTTGGCCGCTGTGTTTCCAACATTAAAACAGTGATTACACTTCAAAAGTGCTTCAAGAAAGACTTGCATTTATATAGCACTTTTCATAAGCACCAGATGTCCCCTAGCACTTTACAGCCAATGAAGTACTTTATGAAGTTTAGTCACTCTTGTAATGTAGGAAATGCAGAGCCAATTTGTATTCAGCAACCTCCCACAAGCAACAATGTGATAATGACCAGATAATCTATTTTTTGTGCTGTTGATTCAATATCTCATCTGGTTGCAGCACTCCCTCGGTACTGTACTGGAGCACCAGCCTTGATTTTTCTGCTTAAGCCCTGTAGTGGAACATGAACCCAGAACCTTAAAACTCAGAGGTGAAAGTGCTACCAACCAATCCATGACTATGCATCATTGACTTAAAGTGCTTTACGGTAATCTGAGGTCACAAAAGGTGCCATTTAATGCGGGTCTTTCTTTTTTCATTAGGTTCTATTTTAAAGTATGCTCAGTCCAACTTCACAAGCATTTCCTGTTAAATGGGCAACGCTATTAAAATTCCTAGAGGAATTGCCTACCCAAATTGTCACTGACTTGCATCCAGTGAATTGGTAGACACTGCTTGTTGGTGCTTCAAGATCACCTTGGCACAAACTGGGGCTTGAAATGCGGGAAATCTGTTGGAGGAATTCTACTCAGTGACCGTACACAGCTTACACAGTGATTTTATCCGTCGCAATAGGCTCGAGGGGCTGCATGACCTGCTCTTGCTCTGCTGTCTTCTTGTGAAGCTCGGAGGAGCAGACCTGTTTCACCCAAATTCAGAAAAGTACAAATCTTTATAATAGAATATTGTGTAGCCATTTCCTGAATGAGCAGCAGGGTCCCTTTAATGACCATAGCTTAGATTCCTCAAAGTCACTACCCATGGCTGGGATGGTCTTAGCATTGCTGCCACCAAGGGGTAGTGCCAAACGGTGGCAGCCGGAGTGTTGATTTTACTGGAGCGGTAAGCCAACTGATGCCATTATGAGGCCCGTGTCATCCTGTTAATGCCGGTTTCAACAGTTAAAAACATTCTATACAGTCGAATTGAGCCATATTTAGACACATGCTGAACTATTGAACGCTGTCTTAATATAGATCACTTTGGCAACCCAATTAGATTCTGTGGGTATCGCTAAATTGTATTAGAATATGCTATATTGTGGATAAACAAATAGTTACAATTGGAGATACATATTAATTTTCAAACTCCAGAGTTAATTTAAATGATAGAGTCTATAATTTGAATCGATGAATCCAGTTAGATGTGGGGACTCTTCATTTTATTTCCCAGTGTCACTGACTTGGATTTCAGAAATACAACTGGGGCCATTTGAGACTCCAGAAACATCTTCCAGTGGTAGGGCACTGTGTCATGTAACACTTAGCGGAGATAAGCACAGGAGCTGTTTGCAATTGGTATCTACATCCTCCCAAAGCTGCTCTAATAACAATGTCAGGCAGCACTCAGTAGAGATAAGCTCCGAGACAGATTGTGAGCATGAAGAGGAATATCTCTACCATTTAACTCTGCTGGATTGTAAGAGAGCAATGAAAGGGACATCTCAGTGAAGTAATTGTGGCTGCACATGCATAGTGTCTTATTAAACCAAGACATGTCATCTGAAATAATCAAGCCTCAGGGTTGAACCCATGAATCTTCCAACATAACCTCATTTTACGTTACATGTTAATGACTCATGGGTTCAGGACTCACATTTAAATTGCATGCTTTAAGCTGCTCTTAAGCTTTGTTTCACTAGATATTTTGCTATTTACAGCCCATCACCCCCAGGGCTACATGGCATTACTATAGCTGTAAGGAAGCCTTCTAGGGTATGGACCAGGCTGCTGAAAGCAGGATTTCATATATCTATATCATTGCACATCCAATTTGTAGTACCTCTGAGGACCTTTGTCTCTCATTCTCTACTTTCTGAGGCTTCCCTCCCCACGAAACCTTCGGCAGTCAAGTTTCAGTATTCAGTTGAGGTGTGATTGGATATAACAATATCGCACTACAAGAGAAATCTGAGAAAAGCCTTAGTAACTTACTTCAATAGATTTTAATTCACCACAATTAATCAACAACTCTATTATGCAGCCTCTTGCTGACATAGCCATAAGCCAATGAATGCATTGCAATTATGGCAGGCAAGCAATAATCATCAAATAAAAGCAAAATACTGTGGATGTTGGAGATCTGAAATAAAAACAGAAAGTGCTGGAAAAACTCAGCCGATCTGCCAGCATCTGTGAAGAGAGAAACAGAGTTAATGTTTTGAGTCCAATATGACCTTTCTTCGGAACTCAACAATCATAACTGAAACTCCCACTTGGATTAATTGATCTTTCGAATTTTTGTATTGTGGGTGTTAAGTTTCCAAAGAACAGGAATTATGAATGAATTAATGACGGTAACAAAGGCTGAAGATACATGTGTGAAGGTGATTCATTGCTGAACTCAGCAATGGGAGCGAGAGTTGGAGCTGTTGGTAATATGGATTGATGCTGCTAATGAATGAGATCCTTAAAGTTTATTCTAAATATATGGAGGTCAAATGGTATAAACTGCTTTAATATTACATCTGTGGCTGAGCAACTTTGGCCCCTGTATCTTTTGCATTGTTACAAACACAGATCTTTATAGTGTGGCTAAAAGGCTAATCTCTGCAATGCAGCAGATTTAATACCTATACACATCCGCAAGGTTGAAAGTAGCATCTGTGGAGAGGTTTTTAGACCAAGCCATGCAGTCATATTACCTAGTTACTGTGGGAGGAAGAAGTATTCTTATTGCCATAAAGGCAACTTGATGATTCCCATGCTGCTCACTAGTAATCCAGACTGAATTCTGATTTTAGATAAACCTCAAAGCTCCAATGGCTACCTGGCCTGCCGCTAGGACCATACCATCATTTCAGTGATGGTCTCCTGGCTTGATTTGTACCTCTAGGGGCTTAATTTACTACCCGTCATGGCTAATTGGGGAACTTGTGCTGATGTCACCATGCTTCCTGCAGGGTACCATGTGGGTAGGAATGTGTTATGGAGCCAGCGGATTTCCCTCCACTGTTTGGGCCCCACCACTTCAAGACCTACCTTCATGGGCCCTTGAAAATCCCGTCCAGAGAGTCTTTTACTACTTTGGCCTATCCTGGTATCCCTCTGTCATACACCCCGTGCAGCTGGCTGGGTAAGTGAGCAATCTAGTCCTAGACAATACTGACCTGAAGCCAGCTGCCAGGAGGTTTGCAAGAGCTGTAATGAGAGGGGAGTCAAATCTTCCTCTGGCCTTCACCGCCTCCCTGTTAGGAACAACTTGGACTTGTCATCTCTCATTCCTCATGATGACAACACAGAAGGTGTTTCAGCAAACAATGACAGTAGACTACATTCAGTCCTATTCATCTTTAATTTTGGAAGACTCCCGTCATTTAAAAAAGAAATGTGCTTTTCTGAAGTTAGGCGAGTGGCAACCTATAGCATTGCAAATGCTGCATGTTGAAGTGCCCCCGACTGTACAACAGGACATGACAACAGTGTCTCAACCTGACAATGGCCTGGAGCATACGTAACTGGGTTTTGTTTTGTGCAGCTGCAATTCATCCTTATCACAGCTTGCATCTTTTCACCTGATCCCACAATGTCGTAGACAGAAAAATGGATGGTTAAAAAAACAGTATGGTGGAAAATAAACATTTTCTAGAATTTGTGGCACAAATTAAAACGACTTACAATTTAACTCAAGCCCTGGAATGTGAGACCGGAGGAAAATGAAGGATTTGTTAACTTGACACATTAGCCAATGAATGGCTATAAATATGATTAATACAGACATTAGAACTTCTTATCACATAGCTGTCTTTATCAGGCCACTGCTGGAATTCAATTGAACTGTTTTGGAGTTTTGTGTGATATAGTGATTGGAAGGAGACAGCAGTCTGAGGAGTCCTATCTGTTGCATTTCCCTTTAGGTTTCTTCTCATTACTTCATTAATTATTCAACGCAGTCTGCACCAGTTATCTGCGACCACTGCTCCAGTTATTCTCTTGTTATTTTGTGGCTATTAATACAGCAGACCAAGTATGTTAACCCATTAGCACAGGGTCATAGTGATTATATCAAACAGCAATACTGAAATGACTTTGGTTAAGTTGTCCCCTTTAACAATGCTTATTTTTAAGCTTATTTTTCAAAGAATTACTGAGACCTCCTCCAAATGGCACTGATTGTGTGGACACTGGCTGACCTTTGACACTTCACCCCAATCTGCTGCTGTCAAGTCTGCTTGGGAAAGTATAAAGCTAGTAAAGTATCCTCGGTTTGATGTGTTAACAAACTGTGCATTGGTTCCTTGTTCCTGTTATGACAGAATCTGTAAAATATACTGCTTAATGCGGAGAGTGATTTATTTTCACTATTCAGTCATGGGATGTGGGCATTACTGGCAAGGTCAGTACGTATTGACAATCCCTAATTGCCGTTGAGAAGTTGGTGGTGAGCCACTGCAATCCTTGTGGTGTAGGGACACTACAGTGCTGTTAGGTGTGTGGTTTCAGGATTTTGACCTGGCGACAGTGAAGGCACAGTGATGTACTTTTAAGACAGGATGCTGTGTGCCTTGGAGGGGAACACCAGGCAGAGCTGTTCTCATATGCATTGCCCTTGTTCTTCATTGATAGTGGTAGAATTGCACTACTTTGGCGCATATAGCCTGAATAAACTTTGAAGGGTGATTACTTGAGAGATTTTAGAGGGTTTCTATTGAATCTCACCTGGAGTGAGTAGCCTCATTGCCTGGAGACCACGAGACCATCAGTTTACTTCCCCTCCGCATCTTTGTTCTCTATTTTAATAGAAGTAGAACAAAAGTACAGGATGGAGGAATAGAGAGTTAGGCGGCATGTGAGGAGGATGCAACCTACAAGACATTACCCTCTTGTAATGACTCGATGGAGCAGACAGGTTTCAGCAAGAAAAGCTAAACTTTATTACAGAGAGCTTTTCAGATGCTACACGCTCGATCAGGACTCTTGTCAGGAAACCCCACCCCCCAGATTGACCACGCTTAGGGCTCACTGGCTGAAGACCTAACAGAACATAACGTGACCCCTGATAGACAGCAGGAGGGGCTATACCCTCAGTTACCACTTTTTCTCCTGCTTCAGTTTTTTACAATTTCTATTAACAGGGAAGCATTTGAACATCCAACAACCTATACATATATACACTTTCAGATGATTAAAGATCAAGTCTCTGAGGTGCTCTCCATATACGGCTAGAACGGCGTAGTTCTACCACTTGAGATTCCTCAACAGGATGTGGAACTGCAGCATGAGACACATCCTCAGAATGTGGCAGTTCAGGGTTTGGTAACTCTACAGAGACATTTGGCATGCCTATTCTAGGTTGATCAGTCACTTCAGGAATTGAAGGTTTGATGTCAATCACAGGCGGAATAGTTGGTTGTTGGAATGCCTCTCTGGCACGATTTTGATCAATGTGCTTACGGATGATTCTTTTTCCCACTTGTACTTGGAAAGATAGTGGACCAGTCTCTGAGACAATGGTTCCTGAGGCCCAACAGGGTCCACTGCCAAAATTTCGCACAAATGCCATGTCACCTATAGTGAATGTGCAAGCTTTGCTGTGTATGTCATGGTTCAATTTTTGATTACTCTGATTATGCTCTATCTTCCCCTCTAAATTTGGAAACACCAGGTGTAACCATGGATGTAGACGGCATTTCATCAATCATTCAGATGGTTTTGAACCCGTGCTTGAATGTTGTGTTGTACAATGACTGAAAAGAAAGCTGGAAAGCCGAGTTTCCAGAGTGCATTCCGATAGCTTTTTCATACCAGACTTAAAAGTTTGTGCTGCCCTCTCGGCTAGGCCATTTAATGAGGGATGGTAAGCGGCTGTTTTAACATGACAGATTCTATTCAGATCCATAAATTTCTGAAACTCTATGCTGGTAAAAGTGGTGCCATTATCTGAAATGACAATTTCAGGTGGGCCATGTATACTGAAACTGTGACGTAGCTTCTCCATAGTTGTGTTTGACGTTGGCGAATTGACTTCATATATATCCATCCATTTGGAATGAGCATCTACAATTAACATGAGCATGGTCCTCAAGAATGGTCCTGCGTAAGCAATATGTAATCGAAACCAGGGTCGACCAGGCCACTTCCACTGATGCAGGGGAGCTGGAACAGGCAACTTCTGTTGTTGCTGACAGTGGAGGCTGTGCTTGACCAAGTTTTCAATATCTCTATCAATGCCTGGCCACCATAAATAACTTCAAGCAAGCAATTTCACTTTTGATATGTCCAGGTGGGCACTATGAAATCCTGTCAAGAGCGGCTATCTGCCTTGTGGTGGGACCACCACTCTTGACATCCATAAAAAAATCCCACCCTGGCAGCTCAATTCTATCCATCTTACATGGAATGGTCTCAATTCTTCAGATGCAGGCAAGTTTGGACATCCTTTTGAGGCAAAGTCTCTGACTTTTAATAATATTGGATCTCTGTTTGTCCAATTTGTTTCGCACACACTAGGCCAAGTTCAATAATAGCACTAATTCCTGCAGAACGGGAGTATGCACAATACTGTCTGGCAGTGGGAGATGACTGAGTGCATTTGCATTTGCAATGTGCAGGTCAGGACGGTTCATAAAAGTATACTCGTGTGCAGATAATGTCAGAGGCCATTGTCGTATCCTTGCTGATGCCATTGGCGAGATGGCTTTGTCCTCATTGAATAAGCCCATTAATGGTTTATGGGGTTGGACACAATGGATAATTGCAACCATGCAGGTACTGGTGGAATTTTTTCACCCCGAATACCACCGATAAACCTTCCTTTTCTAGCTGGGAATAGCCTTCTCAGCTGTGGAGAGGGTTCTTGAGACATAGCCAATGGGCCTTTCTAATCCATTCCCATTTTATGGGATAACGCAACTCGCACTCTGTAGGGAGAGGCATCACACGTTAACACCAGCTCTTTTGTCATGTTGTAGTGTACCAATAGTCATAACGAATGCACCAATTCCTTTTCTTTCATGAAGGCTTCTTCCTGTTGTGTCATGCAAAGCCAATGGTGGCTTTTTTTCAGTAACAAGTGTAACGGTGCCAACACAGTTCATAGATATGGTAAGAAGCGGCTATAGTAGTCAATCATGACCAGTAAGTACTTGAGTTCTTCCATTGGATGGTGGTGGTGCATCTTTTATTGCTCGAACTTTGCCTTCTACTGGGTGCAGTCCTATGGCATCTACCCTTTAGCCTAGATAAGTCACTTCTGGTGCCTGAAATGTGCATTTTTCCTTATTTAACCATATGCAGGCTTCCATGAATCTCCTTAGCACCTCCTCCAGGTTGATCAAGTGTTCTGTCTCGGTTAGCCCCGTGATGAGGACATCGTCTCGATATACAATTAACCATGGGAGTCCTTGCAAAAGGCTCTCCATTGTTCTCTGGAAGACAGCACACGCCGATGAGATCCCGATGGGTAGACAGGTGCGCTGATGGAGGCTTTTGTGTGTGTTAATGGTTACGTACTCCCTCGATGTGCTATCGAGCTCTAGTTGCTGATAAATGTGGCTCATAACCAATTTCATATAGGATTTGCCTCCAGCCAGTCTGGCATTCAGGTCATCTATCCTTGGGATAGGGTACTTGTCTAGTTTGGCTGCCTTATATACGGTCAATTTATAACCTCCATAGGTACGTATGGTGCGGTTGTGCTTAACCACTGGAACTATGGGCGCAGCCCATTCCAAGAATTGAACAGGTTGTATAATGCCCAGCTTTTCTAACCAGCACAGCTCCTTGGCAACCTTTTCTTTCAATGTATAAGGCACAGGTCTTGCCTTAAAGTAGCGAGTTGTTGCCTGTGGCTCCAGATGTATCCTGGTCTGCATGCCTTTTAACTTCCCTAGTTCATCCTAAAAAACCATGTTGTATTTTCTTGGAAGTTCTGGAACTCCATCAGATTGAAGGTGAAATATCTCAGACCAGTCAAGCTTGATCTTCTGTCGCCAGTCTCGGCCTCAAAGTCTAGATCCTTCTCCTTTCACTATTATCATAGGCAGCTGGGCTGTCTGTTGCCTGTAGGACACTGATAACTGTGGCAAAGCCCTTTACCTGAATGGATTCTCCTATGTATGTCCTTAATTTAGCGGTTGTCCACTCCAGGCTTATTGGCTGTCTACCTTCACTAAGGCACCTGAAAATGTGCTCTCCCACCAGCATAGTTGAGTGCCCCATATTCACCTCCATTATTGTCTGACAGCATCTGTGGAGAGAAAGACAAAGTTAACGTTTTGAGTCCGTATGACTCTTAGTCCTACGGACTCAAAACGTTAACTCTGTCTTTCCCTCCTCAGATGCTGTCAGACCTGCTGAGTTTTTCCAGCACTTTTTGTTTTTGTTTCAGATTTCCAGCATCCGCAGTATTTTGCCTTTATCCACCTCCATTATTAGTGGCTTCTCATTAACTTGGATTGTGACAGTGATAGGCTCAGTTTTCACAGCAGTTACGTTATACAGGGAATAAACGTCAGTGTCAGCAGCTTCAGATCCTGCTGTATTCTTTAATCCAATCATGTTGGTTTGCTGCTTTGCAGGCTGCTTCAGGTTTGCCTGGCATTGCCTTATCACATGACCTTTCTTATGGCAGTAATGATATTCTGCCTCCTTGAATTTACAGGTGTCTGGTCCATGGTCACCTCCACATCTATAATAACTTAATCTTGGAGTTGCTGCTGAAGTGTTTCTTCTCAGCTTTCTCATGTTTCGAACAGCGGACATAGCATCTCGCTTCGATGCTGCGGGTCTGGTTTTCGCACCACAGTTGGCGGTAGGTTCTTGCTCCACATGAATTATGGCGCCATGTTCTGTGTGTTGCAAAGCCTGCCAGTCTCTCGCAGCACTTCCCATGGCGAGGGAGATTTCTAGGGTGCGCTTAACATCGGCGAGTAAACAGTGCTGTATGGCGCCGCCCTGAACTCCACAAACTAATCAGTCCCGCAGTGTCTCATTTAATGTGTCCCTGATCGCAGTGTTCTATTAACTGCTTGAGGTTCTCGACAGAGAGGACAGGTTTCAACAAGAAACAGCTAAACTTTATTACAGAGAGCTTTTCAGGTGCTCTATGCTCGATCAGGACTCTTATCAGGAAACCCCACCCCCCAAGATTGCCCGCGCTTAGGGCTCACTGGTTGGAGCCTTAACATAACATCACGTGACGCCTAATAGACAGCAGGACGGGCTACATCCTCAATTACCACACCTTTCTGAAAAGCTTACAGACCACACAGATAGTTTGCAGGTCTCAATGAGGAACTGTGCAAGAGAAGAATGCACTACACCTGCAGCAAAGCTGCACCTGCTTCTGTAAGAAGGTCTGCGGCCAAGATTGTCCAGAGGGTTCTGCCCATGGCAGTGAAAGCTAATATTGCACTCAGTTTCTATGCCAACAGCTCACTTCAAGCTACCATGATGGATTTGTGTGACATCGTCCAGGGTACCATTGGAGTACATGTTCATCAAGTGACTGACATGAATTTTAGAAAAGCTGGCAAATTCATCAAATTTGGCATGGCAAGGGCCTGATAGGCCCAGCCAGGTTTTCTTGCCTTGCTGGGTTCTGTGCAACAGATCATACACTCAACATTGTGAATTCCTAACTTTAAACCCCTCAACTTTCTGAATGGAAAAGGAGCTCCTCTCTTGGATAATATCCAGATCAACCAGAAGCAAAGAATCTCCCACATTAATGTTGAAAGTTGTTATAGTGCAATTATCTTCAGGAATTCTGCCATCCCTCAGCTTTTCAGGAAAGATAACTATGTAAATAGGTGTCTCATGGCAAAAATAACATACCTTTTATTGGCAAGAACAGTACTTTAGGAATGCTACAATTAGGCATAGGCCTCTACTATGGTTCTGATATAGAAAACCATAAGTGTATTAAACGTGCCTTGATTGATCAAGAGAGACCCTGCAAAATACATTTGAGAGTGTAATTCACACGCTGCAGCTTGCTACGCACTCTGAGCAACTTTGACATCTAAAATGGCCTACATGGAGAATCTTAAGTTTTGGCCCTTAGTTATTTCAGAAGTAGAGGGACACCAGGAGAATTAGCACTTGCATGGCATCTGGAATTAACCCACCCGTGTAGCATTCTCATGTATTTCAGAAGTTTCTCTATTTCACCAATGCCAAAAGTTATGATGCCATCAATGGCAACCTAAAAATCTCACAATACCTCAGACCACTTTACTATAACCTGACCAAGTCTTTATAAGGTACTCAAATAATTGAACACAAAATAAGTCCCTTCCTTCTTGCATGACTGCAATAACATTATGAATAATTGAGTGCCTCTCAATCACAATGAAGGTCATGATAAGTAAGTAGGTTTGAGGTGCCTGTGCTAACACACTCATTCAAGGCGCAGCCTGAAACACTTACTAAGCACTTACTGCTAATGAAGGAAGCACCTCTGACCAGAGGATTTGCCCTCACCATGGAGGAACCCCTGATCTCCTTTACCACCTCATACCACTTTTCTTGTCAAGCCAGCCCATAAAAAGGATTCGCAGATGTTGTTTTAATTCATTCACGGGATGTGGGTATCGCTGGCTAGGCTAGCATTTATTGCCCATCCCTAATTGCACCTGACAAGTATTTATATGACTGGTCCAGCTTCTCGTCAATGATAACCCCCAGGATATTGATAGTGGGGGATTCAGCGATAGTAATGCAATTGAGTGTCATGGGGAAATAGATTGTGACATGAATGGTACCTGTCACTTATCAGCCCAAGCCTGAATGTTGTCCAGGTCTTGCTGCATATGGACATGGACTGCTTCAGTATCTGAGGAGTTGTGAATGGTGCTGAACATTGTGCAATCATCAGCGAACATCCCCACTTCTGACCTTATAATGGAAGGAAGGTCACTGATGAAGCAGCTAAAGATGGTTGGGCCAAGGACACTACCCTGAGGAACTCCTGCAGTGATGTCCTGGAGCTGAGATGATTGACCTCCAACAACTGCAACCTTCTTCCATTGTGCTAGGTATGACTCCAACCAGTGGAGAGTTTTCCCCCTGATTCCCATTGATTCCAGTTTTGCTAGGGTTCCTTGATGCCACACTAGGTCAAATGCTGCCTTGATGTCAAGGGCAGTCACTTTCACCTCACCTCGGGAATTCAGCTCTTTTGTCTATTTTTGGACCAAGGCTGTAATGAACTCAGGAGCTGGGTGGCCCTGGTGGAACACAAGCTGAATGTCAGTTAGCAAATTATTGCTAAGTAATGCCACTTGATAGCACTGTTGATGACCTTTTCCATCACTTTGCTTTTGATTGACAACAGACTGATGGGAAGGCAATTGGGTTTGTCCTGCTTTTTATGGACAGGACATACCTGGGCAATTTTCCACAATTCCTGGTAGATTCCAGTGTTGTAGCTGTACTGGAACAGCTTAGCTAGGGGCACGGCAAGTTCTGGAGCACAAATCTTCAGTACCTGGACTCTTGTCAGGATCCATAGCCTTTGCAGTATCCAGCACCTTCAGCTGTACTTGATATCACATGGAGTGAATCGAATTGGTTAAAGACTGGCATCTGTGATGCTGGGGACCTTTGGAGGAGGCTGAGATTAATCATTTACTCAACATTTCTGGCTGAAGATGGTTGCAAATGTTTCAGCTTTATCTTTTGCACTGATGTGCTGGGCTTCACCAATCATCGAGGATAGGGATATTTGTGGAGCCTTCTCCTCCTGTTGGTTGTTTAATTGTCCACTACCATTCACGATTGAATGTGGCAGGAATGCAGGGCTTAGATCTAATCTGCTGGTTATGGGATTGCTTAGCTCTGTCTATTGCATGCTGCTTCCACTGTTTAATATGTATGTAGTCCTGTGTTGTCACTTCACCAGGCTGACATGTCATTTTTATGTATGCCTGGTGCTGCTCCTGGCATGCCCTCCTGCAATCTCCATTTGACCAGAGTTGATTCCCTGGCTTAATGGTAATGGTAGAGCTGGGGATATGGTCATCAGTGTGCAATTTGTGCATTCACTCCGAGTTCTGCCACATATGGTTCTCCATGAGATTGGACATTCTCTCAATGGAGGACCTCCTAGACCTGAACCATGAGCTGGGTGGACTCTATATCCTCTGCTCATGACCACACGCTGCCTCAGGGAGCTCACACATGTGGGAGCACTCTGCTGCTGCTGTTCTAAGTACAGCCTCCTTTCTTGTGACTCCTGAGATCCTACATCTTTGCCCAACCAAACAGGGCTGCATCTGTCCTCCCTCCTCCAAGAGACACTGGCCACAGCTGCCTCTGTCACCTCCTCCTGCCCAGTGCCCACTAGTGCCGTTGTCCTCATCCAATGGCATACATTCTCTAATCACATGTGAGGACTCACCGAGTTGAGAGTATCTGTGCTTGTGGATGGTGTGCTTGTAAGGTGTAATGGTGCTTCTTCCTTTTCCTGTTGCTGCTCTTGGGCTATGGCTTGAGAGGGAGAGGTTTCCCGTGGATAGACGTCTGCACATATGGGAGACACAAGAAAAGATCATGAGAGTTAGTTTTGGCCACTAAAAGCCTTTGTATTGCTGAGGCTTCCCAAAGCAACTCAGTGTTCAACATGATTTCAGACACAGTGGAGTGCAAGGCTCCCCCTTCATGAGCACGTTGCACTCTGTAATCACCATCTCCACCATGATTGCCTATTTCGACTGGGCCAAATTGCCCCAATCAGTGATCCTAGCTATTTCCATTGCTCAATCCATGGGTGTCATCACGTTCGGGCCCTCTCTGTCACACTGTGCTGCTGTTATCGATGGTCATTGTCATCTGCTCCTATTCATTAGCACTTGCATGTCTCAGTGAACAGGTCCTCAGCACCACGGTGGTTCTCAGCCATTCTGAGGGGTCAGTAAGTGTCCTGGACACCTGGTCTTCTCTCAGGAGCAGCATGCAGCTTCAGGCTCATCAACTGGTGTATCTGTTGTACGGTGAACACCCAGATACCTGTCCTGAGGGTTGGGGATGGCACTGACCTTGCCAGAGTATGTGAGGCTCCAGCAATGGATCCCAAATTTCAGTCTGACACTTCTGCCATTTGCAATCGCAGCAATGTCCTGCCAGGTCTGTTTCATCTGTGTGGGTCACTTCCTCCTGCCACCTTCCTCTCCGTCATGGCCTCCAACATAGCCTCATGTTTTCCATCAGTTAAATGAGGGCCAGCTCTGCCCCGGGTGCCAACTGTTCCCAGGGCACCAGCTCTGCTCTTGGTTCCAGGCCTGCCCAAGTTCCAGGCTTGCCCTTGGTTCAAGGCCTGCTCAGGATTCCAGGTCTTCCCCAGGTTCCAGTCCTGCCTCAGACTCCAGCCTTGTCTGGGCTCCAGCACTGCCCCGGGTTCCAGGCCTGGCCTGGGTATTCCAGCAATGCCCTGGCCTTTCCAGGCCTACCTAAGGCTCCATGCCTGCCCTGGTTCTAGGCCTGCCCTGAGTTCCAGCCCTGCCCCGGATTCCAGGCCTGCCCTGGGTTCCAGGCCTGACCTTGGTTCTAGGCCTGTCCTTGGTTTGAAGCCTGCCCCAAGTTGCAACCCTGCCCTGTGTTGGAGGCCTGCCCCAGGTTCCAGAATTGCTCTGGGTTCCAGCATTGCCCTGGGTAGTACTGCCCTGGGTCCCAGCCTAGGCCTCCAAGCACTTCTTGGACATAAAGACAGCAGACTGAATGAAATAGCAGCTACAGTAATGGTGACATGGACTGTTAAATCGGGCCCATGTTTTAAAAGTCCTGCCTTCATTCTCATCTCCGTGTCAATTAAGGGTTTGCCCCTGAATATCACGGATTATTTTTCCTGCTGGGGGTGGAGTTGCGACCTGGAAATCATCCTGGCTCACGTTACCCACTCCTAGCGTGAAAATTCAACCTCATGGTTTAGCGATTTACAAACAGTAGAAAAAACGTAAAGGTGAAAATGCAAATTTTGTACTAAATTGAGAAACCCTATTAGCATTCCTTACCAGTTTACGCTCTTTTTCATCACAGTTTGCATCATTGGGAAAATATATTTCTGGAAGACAGTCAAATGGGCTGGTCTTTAAGAATCCTTTGCTGGAATTGCAACTGGTGCTTTCACTCATCTGACCCTTCTCTGCGCCAGTGAAGTAACTCATGCTATTTTTCTTGGCATCGAAGATTTCGTACTTCACTACCCCTTCAGTCAGGTCTCCCACTACATCTTGCCATTTCGAGCAGCTTGATGCACCTTAAGGCAACTCTTTCTCTTCTCATTTACTTTTGTAAATCCACTGTTGTGGCTGTCAAATGCAATTTGATTGAAAAGAAGCAGCAATTGCTGTATACCCTTCAGCTGAAGCAACTGCTGCTTATGCATCTTTGCCAAAGGAACTTTTCAGCACTTCTCTGAATCTTGTTTCCACCCTCGTCCATCCTATAGCTATTAGCTCCCCTAAAATAAAACCTGACCTTTTTAGCTCCTCTAAATCTAATCTCAGTGATCAAGGAAGAGAAATTCCCTTCATTCTGTTCTTCCATCACAACATGCCAGGCCTGTTGCATATTTCACCCACTGAACTCCGGTAAGTCCTGATGGTAACCCTCTCATCAACCTCAAGTTGACGACTGCTGTACTGCTTCAATGGTATTTCCCAACGTTATGTAAGCTGCTGTTGACTCTTAAATTATGTTGAAAGTTCTGACGTAAACCAGGATTGCTGGCATGATTTCCAGCTCTGATCACCTTGTTGTTATTATAAGCCCTTAGAAGTCTGTCCTTGAACACTTGAGTAAATCATCTATCATTTCTCTGAGCATCTTCAAAATCTTTGACTGCGTCCGATACTGTGCACTTCTAAACAAGTTACCATCATATGACATCGTACAAAAACTACGTTCATGGCATTCTAGTTTCCATTCTAATCATTCCATCTGCTCTTGGTCTCAATTCATCCTCAGACTCTCTTTGTACTAACTCAACCGTTCCCCAGGACATTCCCGTTCTGTTGCTTCATTGTACAAGACTATTCAGTTCATTTATCATTTCTCACCAATCTCCCTAAGGAGCAAGTTGGTTTGGTGGAAGCTGTGCTGACCAGGCATTCGCACTTACCACCCACACGAGACTGGCTACTAATGCATGCTCAAGCTAGGTGTTGCACTCATCGACCTTTCAACAGCACATGATGCTGTGTGGCAACTTGGTCTTCCGTTGAAAGGTGTCGGACTTTTCCTGTGACAGGCAACAACACATGTCCTTTCTTCAATGTCCTTTCTCTTAGCAATTGGAGATGCATGGCTTCACTAAACAAGCTCTACAAGGACCCTGAATGACTGTCTTGCCCAAGGCTCTGTTTTAGCTCTGATCTTCCTCAACATCTATGTGAGTGACATGCCTCCCACCACGTCCTTTGCTACCCAGGCAACCAAGCTTGAAGGTTTTAGCAGTACCTTGTGCCAGGACTTTGAAGTGATGGAGCAATTTTTTAACTATTGGCGCCTGCTCCCAAAGCCCAACTAAGACTGCAGTCACTGCTTTCCACCTCAGCAACAGACTGGGGCTAACAGGAAACTCCAGGCCTCCTTTGGCGGCAAACAGGTCAAGAATGAACCATACCCCAAATACCTTAAATACACCCTGGACCTCACCTCATTTACCACGAACACCTGAAATGGGTCACAGTAAAGATCAAGACCAGAGTAAACATTATCTGGAAACTAGCAGGTACCAGCTGGGGATCTAGTGTGTGCACTCTTCGTACTGCTGGCCCTGCTCTAGTGTACACTTCAGCAGAATACTGCTCCCCTGTTTGGGCAGGGAGCAGCCACACAAAATTCTTGGACACTGTTGTCAACACATCAATGCGAATAAGCAGAGGTGCACTGAAAACAACACCTGTACAATGGCTCCAAGTCCTGTCTAATATCCTCTCCTGAATGTGTCAGAAGGCAAAAACACTGAAAGAGTTTGACCGCATTGAAGCAACCTGGAACTGCCAATCCATGCAGATCTTCAGATCCTACTGAACATGGGACTCAAATCGCATAAGCCTTTCTGCGTTTTGCGCATAATGTGAGCAATGTAGGTCTTGGCATAAAGGAAAAATGGTGCGACCTCTGAGCTGACACCAATATCAGCCAACAAAGATATGGTGAGTGATCGACAACATTGGAGCCTCCAGGATTCGACTCCCCTCTAAAACAGTGATCGACACTCAACAGGATCTGATCTCTCTACGCGAGGACATCACACCTCATCCACAGGAACTTCAAGAACAGCCCAGCACGTGACTGCTTACCTGTATCAGATTGTTCACTGCATTGGAATGAATATGGCCTACAAAGAATTTCTGCAGGAATTAAGGCAATCCACCTAACAAAACACAGTGCTGTGATTGTGTCTGACTAATGGGAAACAAAGCAGCAGGTTAGCGTGTGGGAGGGTGGATTCAACTTCATGGAAAATTATGAAAAAACTGAAAAGAAAGGAGAGCCCAGGAGAGGCTATTAAAGTCTCCAGAACACAAAATAGGACAGAGTGTTCGGAAAGGGCTAGGAATCTAACTTCAAGCACATCAGATAAAGGGACGACAATGAGAAAGGGGACGGGAAATACAGGACTGAAGGTGTTGTATCTGAATGCACACAATATACAAAATAAGGTAAATGAGCTTGTAGCGCAGGTTGAAATTGGCAGGTATGATGTGGTGGGCATCACAGAGACATGGCTGCAAGGGGATCAGGACTGGGAGCTAAATATCCAAGGATATACATCCTATCGAAAAGATAGGCAGGTTGGCAGAAGGGGTGGGGTTGCTTTGTTAGTAAGAAATGAAATTAAATTGATAGCAAGAAATGACGTAGGGTCAGATGATGTAGAATCTGTGTGGGTAGAGTTGAGGAACTGCAAAAGTAAAAAAAACATAATGGGAGTTATGTACAGGCCTCCGAACAGTAGTCAGGATGTGGGGCACAAGATACACCAGGAGATAGAAAAGGCGTGTAAGAAAGGCAAGGTTACAGTGATCATGGGGGATTTCAATATGCAGGTAGACTGGGAAAATCAGGTTGGTAGTGGATCCCAAGAAAAGGAGTTTGTGGAATGTCCACGAGATGGCTTTTTGGAGCAGCTTGTGGTGGAGCCCACTAGGGAACAGGCAATTCTAGATTTAGTGATGTGTAATGAGGCAGATTTGATAAGGGAGCTTAAGGTGAAGGAACCCTTAGGAGGAAGTGACCATAATATGATAGAATTTACCCTGCAATTTGAGAGGAAAAAGCTGGAATCAGATGTAACGGTATTACAGTTGAATAAAGGCAACTCCAGAGGCATGAGGGAGGAGCTGGCCAGAATTGACTGGGAGATGAGCCTAGCAGGAAAGACAGTGGAACAGCAATCGCAGGAGTTTCTGGGAGTAATTTGGGAGACACAGCAAAAATTCATCCCTAGGAAAGAAGAAGCATGCTAAAGGGAGGACAAGGCAACCATGGCTGACAAGGGAAGTCAGGGACAGCATAAAAGCTAAAGAGAAAGCATACCATGTGGCGAAGAGCAGTGGGAAACCAGGGGATTGGGAAGCCTACAAAGACCAACAGAGGACAACTAAAAAAGAAATAAGGAGGGAGAAGATTAAATATGAGGGTAAACTAGCCAGTAATATAAAAGAAGATTGCAAGAGTTTTTTTTAGATAAATAAAGGGTAAGAGAGAGGCAAAAGTGGACATTGGGCAGCTGGAAAATGACGCTGGAGAAGTAGTAGTGGGGAACAAAGAAATGGTGGAGGAACTGAATAGGTACTTTGCGTCAATCTTCACAGTGGAAGACACGAGTAACATCCCCAAAGTTCAAGAGAGTCGGGGGGCAGAGGTGAGTATGGTGGCCATTACCAAGGAGAAGGTGCTAGGAAAACTGAAAGGTCTGAAGGTGAATAAATCACCTGGACCAGATGGATTACACCCCAGAGTTCTGAAGGAGATAGCTGAAGAGATAGTGGAGGCGTTAGTGATGATCTTTCAGGAATCACTCGAGTCAGGGAAGGTTCCAGAGGACTGGAAAATCGCTAATGTAACCCCCCTGTTTAAGAAGGGAGTGAGGCAAAAGACGGGAAATTACAGGCCGATTAGCATGACCTCGGTCATTGGTAAGATTTTAGAGTCCATTATTAAGGATGAGATTTCAGAATACTTGGAAGTGCATGGTAAAATAGGGCAAAATCAGCATGGTTTCATCAAGGGGAGGTCATGCCTAACAAATCTATTAGAATTCTTTGAGGAGGTAACGAGTAGGTTAGACAAAGGAGAGCCAATGGATGTTATCTACTTGGACTTCCAGAAGGCCTTTGAGGTGGTGCCGCACAGGAGGCTGCTCAGTAAGATAAGAGCCCATGGTGTTAAAGGCAAGATATTAGCATGGATAGAAGTTTGGCTGTCTGGCAGGAGGCAGAGAATGGGGATAAGGGGGTCCTTCTCAGGATGGCGGCCGGTGACTAGTGGAGTTCTGCAGGGGTCAGTGTTGGGACCACAACTTTTCACTTTATACATTAATGATCTAGATGAAGGAACTGAGGGTATCCTGGCTAAGTTTGCAGATGATACAAAGATAGATGGAGGGACAGGTAGTATTGAGGAGGTGTGGAGGCTGCAGAAGGATTTGGACAGGTTAGGAGAATGGGCAAAGAGGTGGCAGATGGAATACAACGTGGGCAAGTGTGAGGTCATGCACCTTGGTAGGAAGAATAGAGGCATAGACTATTTTTTAAATGGGGAGAGAATTCAGAAATCTGGAGTGCAAAGGGACTTGGGAGTCCTAGTCCAGGATTCTCTTAAGGTTAACTTGCAGGTTGAGTCGGTAGTTAGGAAGGCAAATGCAATGTTGGCATTTATTTCGAGAGGACTAGAATATAAAAGCAGGGATGTCCTGCTGAGGCTTTATAAGGCTTTGGTCAGACCACATTTAGAATATTGTGAGCAATTTTGGGCCCTGTATCTCATGAACGATGTTCTGGCCCTGGAGATGGTCCAGAGGAGGTTCATAAGAACGATCCCAGGAATGAAAGGCTTAACACATGAGGAACGTTTGAGGACTCTGGGTATATACTCGATGGAGTTTAGAAGGATGAGGGGGGATCTGATTGAAACTTACAGAATACTGAAAGGCCTGGATAGAGTGGACGTGGGGAAGATGTTTCCATTAGTAGGAGAGACTAGGACCCGAGGGCACAGCCTCAGAGTAAAGGGAATACCTTTTAGAACAGAGATGAGGAGAAACTTCTTTAGCCAGAGAGTGGTGAATCTATGGAATTCATTGCCACAGAAGGCTGTGGAGGCCGGGTCATTGAGTGTATTTAAGACCGAGATAGATAGGTTCTTGATTGGTAAGGGGATCAAAGGTTATGGGGAGAAGGCGGGAGAATGGGGTTGATAAACTTATCAACCATGATTGAATGGCGGAGCAGACTCGATGGGCCAACTGGCCTAATTTCTGCTCCTATGTCTTATGGTCTTATGGTCTTATGATTTGGCTGTCCAACTTGGACTTGGACTTGTAAAGCTGCAAGATGTCATGTGTGAGAAGAAGAATTTCATTCTACCTTAATAAGCTTTCTTCAAACATTCCAATGCTCGTAATGATCTTGCCCTGCTCTGACTGCCCAGGCAGTTACATTATGGGTACATTTTGCCTTGAAGGTTCATCACAGCAAAAAGGTTGATGTGACTGAACTGGAGAACTGAACCACAACAGACTTTTGTTCTTATTGTTAGTTTCAATTTTGTTTATAGTCTAAAATGTAAGAACAATGGCAATAAATGTTGCTAAAACTCCTGGACAAGCAGTTGGGGCCTTTGTTTCAATGTCTTATCTTAAAGACAGAATCGCAGATCAGCACTCTCTCAGTATTACAGTATGTGCTCTTTTCCATAGTGTAGATTGAACTTACAACTTTCACAGTGGTACCAACTGAACCAAGCCAACACTTGAAGATGTACATGTTGACATTTTTCAGATACCAAATACATGAAACTCTCAAACATTCGCATTAGAGCTGATGACTTATCCACTTTCTGATTTGACTGCAGCTGCAAACACTGTGGAGATTAATTTTTAATGATCTTTTAAAAGGTTTTTTTTGGCATAATTAACTTTCTGTCAATGTTTATTCATCCACTTTTGGAAGATAGAAAACATGGATGAATGGTGCATAGTGCTTTACACTGAAGTTATGTCATTTTCTATTGTGCTTTCACTGCATTTTGCAATGACAGAAACAATGACCACCTTGGTGTTTTTCTTTCATACTTCCTTCCAAATTCATGCTCTTTTTCTTTTCATTCATTTATATTCTTTTTGCACTCTCTCACTCTCTCGCTGCCCTCTCCTCTGAGAATTCCCTGAGATAATGCTGAGTCTACAGTGAGCCTAATGTGAACAATCTTGGAAGAACTGCATGCCTGAGTTCTCGGTATATGGTGCATGAAGCTCTGCACTGGTGGCGCTGGGGATAAGAATTTCCTCTTCTGCTTCCTCTATATCTTAACTCTGTTCAATTGTAGAATATTCAGCCACGTTAAAGAAGTATTTGAACAAAATAGCCAGGCACAGAAATAGCATGCAGCAAGAAGCAGTGAGAGCAGCAACAGACACAGAGACCCATTGAGAGTAATCAGCTCTCTCAGACTATGTTCGCTCTCTCATTATTAGAGCCAGACAGTCTCAGAACAAACAACATGGCTGCCAAGAAATCTAATGCCATATTTTTGAATGTTTTTCACTCATTATCTGCATGTTCAAATTTCTTTTACATTATACATATCATTGCTTTTCAAAGTGACAGGACACTAACCACTCAAGCACTTCAAGCTTTGAGAATTATACACCATTGTAACATGTTGTATCCAGATATTTTATGGCCACATGCCATTCACATAATAACCTAATTACAGGTTAGCTCAGTGGGGTGGCAAACTGACTGGTGTGATCCTGAGACGGACTGATTAGGAAGGCCCCAGACCTGATTTCTGGTCATTGCTGTTCACTGATTTCAGCTGGGTGGCAGAAAGCCCATTACAGATGGCCTATAGTGGGCTCAGAATAGGGAAAACAAATCAATCATGGTTCCTGCTCTCGAACAATATCCACTGACCCAAAATGGAAAGTGTATATGTGCAGATAGAAGATGAAGACAATTTTGAGCCAGGCTGTGATGTATTCCACGGTGGAATAGCCATTTGACACTCAGGCTGCAAACTCCTTCGACAGCACCTTCCAAACCCCCGACCTCCACCATTTAGAAAGACAAGGGCAGCAGATGCATGGGAGCATCACCACCTGGAAGTTCCCCTCCAAGCCACACACCATCCTGACTTGGAAATATATCACAGTTTTTTACTGTCATTAGGTCAAAATCCTGAAACTCCCTTCCTAACAGCATGGTGGGGTATACCTAAACCACATGGATGGATTGCAGAGGTTCAAGAAAGCAGCTCACCATCACCTTCTCAAGGGCAATTAGGGATGGACAATAAATGCTGGCCTAGCCAGCGACGCCACGTTCCATGAATGAATAAATAAAAAAAACTTCTAGGCCCCATTCCTCCAGGATAAGTGCGATGGAGCGGCCAAGGCCTGATATGTCATCTCAAATGCCATAGACACGGTCATTTGCATAGACAACGCCAATGGCTTTGAACAGGTGCTATGTGTAAAACAATCTGTCTTCTAAAACAAAGGCTCCCTAAGATTCATTTCTTTTAGCTCTTCAGCTTCCAGCAGATTTACTTAAACTTCAGACGGTGATCAATCCCCTTCTTAGGTTCAATATTTTACTTTCTTCAAAGTTTGGTACTTCAGAAGATTTAAAGGAACTCATTCCAGATCTCCTGAATTCCGCAGGAGCCTTCCAAAGACATAAAGGGTAGGATTCTTTGTGGAATCCTATAAGCTCGCCCCTAATGCAGGGGTGTGCGGGTGAAAGATACGCCCACAACCCAGCAGCTGGAATTAGAAGATCAGATTTAAGTGGGGCAGAATTCCAGTGGAGCAGCTCCCTTGGGCATACATGGGACTTATGAGCCCTCCAACCCCACCAATCTTCTGGCCTCAGTGTCTAGAAAAGCTGAATAATGACTGCTTGGACTTCTTGGAAGGGAGGGGAGAAAATTGGAAAGTTTTACTCATCACTTTTTCAAGATAAGGCAAGAAAAGTTGATATTTTTGAATATCTCAACATCATAATACAAATGTAGACATTCAAACTCTGAAGAAATGGTGTAAATTGATGAATAATATCAAACAGAAGTCAAATAGTTTACTTAATAATGAAAATCAAAATCGATATGGAGAGCATTAAATTATAACAGAAGCAAATTGTATTATTCCTGACTTGATTATGAGGTTACTGTATAACAAAATAAACCACTTTATGCTGAACCAATGGCTGTGAAATGATTATCGGAGTCTGTTAATCATTAAACTGTTTCATAACGGTTTTATTTTGTTGTTACAATGGCAGTCCTCATCATCACAGTTACATGTCGTACATACTAATAAAGGGTAGTATTATGGTAAAAGATTATTTAATGATGGTCAGGCACTGGTAATCACCGTCATAGGTTTCACCCAAGATATATAGTAACCTTTAAAGCCAAGTCAAGAGAATTATATTTGCTACTGTTACATTTAAAACGGTCTGGCAGACCTGACTTTCACAGTTCATTGAAACTATTTTACTTGCTTATGAAGGGACATGATCTACAATCTATTTCAATTTTCCTAACATGCATCTGGAATTTTAATATAGAGACTTGTATTCAAATGGTTTAGGATTGAACAGTTATTCACAAGCCTATGGACTGAGTTGGACTGATACAGTGATGTTATCATCTGTTGTGTAAGGTCAGTTGAAGGTGACAGGGTAATGCCTGACCAGGCTGACCTATAATATCAGGGATCAGTTTTGTACTGATGGATATTGGTAGAGTTTGAGAGGATCTGGAGGAGGCCCAGTTATAGGCCACATAGAAGAGGAGATTAGGTGAGGCCTACAAAAAGAAAACTGAAGAGAACAAAAGTAATAAGTCACATGGAGAAATAATGAGAAAGAAAATTTTACAGGGGAGACAAGAAGATAGGGGTGAGATCTGACTGAAATTCCAAATTTGAAATGAAGTGACTCATTGCCCTTTTGTACAGTACAAGGACATCTGAAGTTTGCAAAATTTGACTCCAGTAACCTTTATTCTGCTCATATACGTTCTGTGGTCTTTGTCTCATCACAAGTTTATCTAACTCTCAAAGTGGGTGGGAGGGAAATGGTTCATCTGTGTTCCTCAGACCTTTGAAGCTCGATTTTCCTGGCCCTGTGCTGGCAGGCTTGGAGGTAGGGTAGTTCAGAAAGTAGGCGGATCCATAGGGGATAGCTCGCCGATACATTCCCATCGCCCAGGTACTGTCCCGGGGGCAGGCTGGGAATCAGAATGTCTGGCTGCTCCACAGAGGCAGGCATCCAATCAGGCTGGGTAAGGGTGATTTTCTGGCTTTATCATAATTTTCCCACAGATGTAGCCATCCCTGCTGCTTTCAGAGACCACTAGCCTCCCTGTGACAGGCTTAGGGGCCATTGGACACAAAGGCTCCATTCCCCATTAATAGGGCCAGCGAATGACAGGCTGCAATTGCTGCCGAGTCCGATGCAGTGAAGGGGTTTCCCCTCCATCCCAATATCCCGACTGGCTTTGGGAGATTTTATTTTCTGTCTTTCTGTGCAGGCCACTAGGGGAACCTCAATGATGGCAACCTTGTGGTTGCCAACCTGCCTCAGCAGTGCCCACCTCTCCTGGTGGGGCTGCCAGGGCTCCAGAGCTGCTGGCCCTCTGAGTGTTCCTTCAGCATTGAGAGATGACCCACCAAACTGTCAGTAAAAGCAATGGGCTGAATTTTGTAGTTCGCCTGGAAGTACCGAGAGCACAAGGTGACCCCAGTTCGGCTGAAGGTGTGACCTGGGAAGGTATATTGCCGGTAGTGGCCGATCAAGAAGCTGGCACTGGGGCCACTGTTCACTGGGTTAGTAATCCGGAGGCCCAGGTTAATGCTTTGGGGATACGGGTTCAAATCCTGCCACAACAGCTGGTGGAATTAAAATTTAACGAATGAATTCAATTAATTAATTTTTAAAAATCTGACATTAAAGCTTGTCTCAGTAATAGTGACCATGAAACCATCAATGATTGTTGTTCTCTGGTTCACTAATGCCCTTTAGAGAAGGAGACCTGCTGTCCTTAGCTGGTCTGGCCTACATGTGATTTCAGACCCAAAGCAATTAGGGATGGGCAACAAATGCTGACATCACCAATGATGCCCACATCTCATGGAAGAATAAAGAAAAAAAAAATTAAGCATAGTACCTTGCCCCCAAGAGCTGCTGGCCCAATCAGAGGGCTGGCAGCTCGGCAGCCTTGGCAGTGTCACAGGGAGTCGTGGCCATTGCTGAGGCTTCAGCTCCAGTGAGAGAGCACCTCCATGGCCGGATGCCTCTAAGACAGGGGCTGGGGCAGCCTTGGAGCACTAGCAACGTGGTCTCTGTGATGGCGGCAATTGCAGCTGGTGGGCCACCCCATGAGTCATTGAGCACTCCCCTGTCGACTGACTGGGAGGCGACTAGGGTTTACCTGGCGCTTTCCTCATATGGTGGCAAGCCCACCCGATGCACACAAAACGCCGATAGAGGCAGGAAGTGGCCCTTAATTGGCCACTTAAATGGTTCTATTGGCTGTCTGATGAGCAGCCAAGCCACCAATGTTCTCGCTGCTGCCAAAATGGCATGGTGGTTGGAAGATGTTGGACTCCCCTCCTGATGCCTTCCCAACCATTTTTTCAGCCCGCCCACCACCTTGCACATTGTCAATGGGCCGGGAAAATTAAGCCCAACATTTCTGCCTGTATTTTGGGAATTGTGCTCTTTTTACAACACTCACCAAAGTTGGTGGAAGTGAAGTTCCCCAAGGTTTGGTGTTAGGACCCCTACTCTTCCAGATGTATATTAATGACTTTGGTGTACAGGGCATAATTTCAAAATTTGTGGCTGATGCAAAACTTGGAAGTATCGCAAATTGTGAGGGCGTTCATGTTAAACTTCAAAGGGACATGGATAGGTTGATGGAATGGGCAGGCAAGTGGCAGATGGAATTTAATGCAGAGAAGTGTGATGTGATGTGATTCACTTTGGGAGGAATAATGGGGAGAGACAATATAAAATAAAGGATACAATTCTAAAGGGGGTGCAGGAGCAGAGACACCTAGGGGGTATATGCATACAAATCATTGAAAGTGGTAGGGAAGGTTGAGAGGGCAGATAATAAAGTGAATGGGATTCTGGGCTTTATTAATAAGGGAATAGGGTAAAAGCAAGAGAGTTATGGCAAATCTGCACAAGGCACTGGTTCAGCCTCTACTGCAGTATTGTGTCCAGTTCAGAGCGCCACACTTTAGGAAGAATGTGAAGACATTAGTGAGGTTGAAAATAAGATTCACAAGAATGGTTCCATGCAGGGATGAACAACTACAGTTGTGTAGAAAGATTGGAGAAGTTGGGACTGTTCTCCTGGAAGAGAAATTTGAGAAGAGATTTGATAGAGGAATTCGAAATTATGAAGGGACTGGACAGAGTAGAGAGGGAGAAACTTTTCTCATTGGTGGAAAGATAGAGAGCCAGAGGCCACAGGTTTAAGGTAATTGGCAAAAGAAGCAATGGCAACCTGAGGAAAAAGTGGCTCGGATCTAGAGTGCACTGCTTCAACGTGTGGCGGAGGTAAGTCCAATCATGGATTTCCAAAAGGAATTGAATCATTATCTCAAAAGTTAAAATTTGCAGGGGAATGGCACTAGGTGAATTGCTCTTGCAGAGAGCCAGCATGGGCCCAATGGGCTAAATGGCCTCTTTCTATGTTGTAATCATTCAATGGGCTAAGAAGTGCAGGGGGAGGACAGCTGCCCTGCAGCCATTTAATTCACTGTTAATACGCTGGAGGCAGCATTTCCACACATCAGGACAGGAAGTCCCGTCTCAAAGAGCTGGCAGCCAATTAGAGGTCAGCAGCTCTCCAGCACTTTGGGGCAGATGTGCAGTGTTGGACCAGGATTCGGTTGGTATTTGGGGTCTTGCTGGGTACCAAGCTGGCAGGCTTGTCTGGCGACAGGGCTGGGGTTTGAGAACCCCACAGAGAGAGGGCACTGTCAGTGGAGGGGGCGTGGGGGTGGAAGTTGTGGGGGCCCTCCAAGGTGCCCAGGGGGCCTGTTAAGGAGGGCTGCCCTTCACTGCCCACCTGCCACCAGCCTACATAATGAGACCTGCTGAGCTGGTGTTTGGCATAGTCCTCTCCCAACGCTGGGTAATTCCCACTGGCAGCAGGTTGGGGCCCTTAATTGGGAATTAATTGCCCACTTAAGGGCCTCAATTGACCCACTGGTGAGTGGGAAGCCCAATGCCACCCATGCTGCTGGTATAATTTTTGTCGGGGCAGTGGTGGGCAGTAGGTGGCGAGCAGGCTGCCCACTGGTCAAACCCTTCAGTGGGGTAAAGTAAAATCCAGCCCTCTGATTCTATAATTCTATTGGCAGAATTTAGCCCTCGATGGGCGGGTGGGCGGGCCCCACCGGCTCGGTGGCAGGTGGGCAGCCGAACTCTGCCGCCAAAACGGGCCCCGCCGCCATTTTGAGTGAGCGGGCCAATTAAGGCCCATCCAGCGGGCTTCCCGACGGGAAGCAATATGCGCTTCCTGTGCAGGGGTGGGGGTGGGGAGAGGTATTCCCCAACTGTCAAAGTGCACTCTTTTGTGCATGTGTGCGAAAGAGCGCACTGCTCCCTGAGACTAAGTGCTGTCTCAGGGAGAGCGCTGAAAGTTTAATAAACCTAAAAAATAGCAAAATAATAAAATTATTAACATGTCCCCCTCATGTCACATGAGATGGGACATGTTAATAAATATTACATAAGGTTTATTAAAGTTTTTAAAAACAGACATGAAACCTCATCCCGCCAGTGATGCATTAGCATCTTGCATTAGCACCTTGTACAGCATACTTTGTACGGTCAGCCCATTATGGGGGCCTCTTTAAAATTTGTGCTGGCCCCCTCAGTACTTAGGTGCTATAAGCTAGTATACTTTGCTTAGCTCACAGGTCTGGAGGAGCAGTTCAATTTCTGGGGTGGAATTTTATGGGCCTGTCGCGGTGGGGGCAGGGCCATAAAACGCGGCAAGCCATTCAAAAGCCCATTGACTTTGGTGGGACCAGAAAATCCCGCCGGCACAAGGGCCAGAAAACTCCACCCACAATGTCAGCTTCATTGATGTCAATGATCAACAGCTGAGATGTTGATCGGGTTTGACTTTCATAGCATTCTGTTTTACCAAGTCTTAAATTAAGCTTTCAGCTTGTTTAGTGCATCGTCGAGGTGGATTTTCACCTTCACTGGCTAGACGGTAACTTGGGGGAGTGGATCACTTGCCCTTTATGGAATTGACTGATTTTTATTCCATTGATTTCAGGCATTGAAGAGGAAATCCTCCCCACCCAATGAAAGTTTCAGTCACAAGGCTAACAATGAGCAGTACTCATTTCAATGATGGATACATGCAGGATGTAAGGGCACATTGCATGCTGTTTGTTTCCTGCTGAAGCACCTCTCATAAAAAAAAATGCTTGTGGAATAAATACTGTATCACAGAGACAGAAAATGTAAACAGCTTGCTTTCATACTGACAATTTCAGGATATTTCACAAACTTCACAGCCCACTAAATACTTTTTGAAATGTAGTCACTGTTGTACTGCAAGGTAACATGGCAGCTAATTTCCAAATAACAAGGCTCCACAAACAGCAGTGAGATAAATGTCCACATTGTTTTCTTTAATCACTTGAGGCTGAGGGATAAATGCTAGCCAAGACCCTAGGAGAATCCCCCTTCTTTTGAATATTGGCATGGAATCTTTCACCTGAGATCTACCTGAGAGGGCAGACAGGGTCTAAGATTAACATCTCAGCCAAAAGACGGCAACTCTAAAAGTACAGCACTTCATCAGTGCATAATGAAGTGTCAGCCTAGATTATGTGTTGAAGCCTTTACAATGGCACTTGAGCACACCACCTTCTGACCTAGGGCTGAGAGAGCTACCACTGAGCCAAGGCTGACACCTTAGTAGAAATGAAATGTATTATTTTGGTGACACATTGAAGAATTGTAATGTTTACTTTTAAATTGAAAGAGAAAAATGGATCACTAAGAGGGACTTAGCATTTATTTAATTGAGGGATTCAGTAATCTTCTTCTATGCTGGAAATCTTTCTATATTTCTATTATAAGTTACAAGAGATTTAAGTAAACTTGCTCTTTGCTAAATTGATGGACAAAGGCAAATTATGCCACTGAAATGTCTATAGTCTTTTCCTGAACTTTGTTCTGATCAAGGTGAGGGATGTTAAGTGCTGTTGAATTCAGCACTTTCAATTTCAGGCAGTCAGAGAGAGCATCATGCAAATCCAGGGCAGCTATGACAAGCTTACACATTGAGCAATGCTCCTTTTCATTCTCAGGAGTGCATCTCTTACTACATCAGTGTGATATACTTCTATTCATGCTCCAGTCATCCTGCAATCCCTCCAAGTCAGATTTCTGGTTTAATATCAACAATGGGACACGTTGTGCTGTGAATCAAAGTCAAGTAGGAACTGAGACTCCTAACCCACTTCAAATGGAACAACATATGCAGCTGTCAGAGAAGTCCATTTTGAACCTAAACCCAAGGTAAAAGTCCAAAGTCCAGCAAAAGAATTGTGCTCATAAATAAAATAAATAGTGCATCTAAGATCCCAGTTTGTTTTCCTAGTCAACTGAGGTGATTATTTCCCTCTTTCATCAGAGCTGGACCTACATCACACCTTATAGGGAGCTGGCCACAATCCTTCCACCAATAAGCTAGTATACTTTCTATAGAGGAAATCCATTTCAAATTCCATGCTCGTCGTTAAAAGAAGGGTAGACGGTGCCTAAACCTTGAACCGGGTCCAGGAAACAGAAGTAAAACAGCATGAATTATGAGCTGATTTAAATCTGTTAATCCACAAGATGCTATAAGTCTATAAACTACTTGGTTTGTTCCCTCGCTCTTTCACATGTCGACTTTTGGCAGTAGGTGAATGATCTCCTCATTAAGCTGGGTTCACTTCATTTAAGCCAACCATATTGTCTATACAGCCAAACCACTGCATTAAGTGGTGCAACAATTGTACATTATTGAAGTCCATATTAGACTGTCTTAAATAAATGTGGGCAATTAGTTACACTTTTGGTGTTCTAATTAGGTAACCTTTGCCTTTCAGAAATGTGCTGTTGATTTGAACACTTCCTCAGACAATGGCAAAATTGTTTTTGTGAAATTCAATTAGTTGGTTTTCTAAACCTTTTTCTACATCTGGACCTTTTTAAACGTAGAGTGATGGGGAGAGAAAGAGAGGCGAGGAGCCAAAGCCTCCACCGATGGAATAAGTTAGACCTTTGGGAGCAGCCCTTTTCTCAGTTCTTGACCCCAAACAGTGATACAGGAAGGAACAAAGCTGGTGAGCTGTCCTGCTTGTGCCCTTTCAAATAAATCACTACAGAAATGGTGCAGCAAGTGTACGTGGCTGTAATATTTTAGCCATAAAACAGACTGCCTTAAAAAACAATACATAGTGTGAAGGAAATGCCATTAGCTTGTTAATGGTTATAATGTTTAGATTAAGTGTTGCGTTTTCTTTATAAAACATTATATTGCAGTTTCCTGCAAATAATATACCATTTTGCATCAGCTATTTAACTTAGGTGACACACTTTAAAGCTCCAGAGTCTGGGTTTGATTGTTTTAGCACACTTTACAAAAGAGATCACAAAATTACAAGTGTGAAACATTACTCACTAATGCATAGACCAGCCTCCATTAATCCTCTGAACAGTCACACATCACCACTGCAGTGGCTATCTGTCCATCAATGATATTTTTGTAAGTGGGACTGAAAGCACCTGCAATATCTCGGCTATGCAGATCAAACATAATTAACTGACAGATCAAACACAATGCACTGATCCAGAGTTTGATAATTCAGAGAGCCTAGAAAAGAACAACAGTTCTGATGAAACAAAAAAAAAACCATGGAAATCTGATACAAAAGCAGATATTCTTCAAAACCCTAAGCAATTCAGGCAGAATCCATAAAGAAAGGGAAAATACTGATATTTGGCATAAACCTTCACCAGTTCTGAATCAGAAAGATGTGGCTTGCAGTTACATTCTGAGACTTAAACACATGATCTAGGTTGAAACTAGGTAGTACTGGGGAGTCCAGAATTGTTGAAGGTGCTGTCTTTTACGTGAGGCATCACCCGCCTGTCCACACTTAAAATTTGAACAAGGGTGCTCTCCTGCTGTCCTTTCATCGCTACCAGACACATATTGGTCTCAAATTTGCTTGCCATTTTTGATGGTTCGATTACATTAAATCTGTGCAAATTTATTTTTCTCATTAGCAAATCTTGGCAGAAGTCATTGGCTGGATTCTCAAAGGGTTGCATGGCTCTGGGTGCTCTCTAGCACAATGCCATGACCTGCATCAACAGAAAAGATTTCCACTTTCTCCATGTGTGAATCATTTGCAATTAGCAGTGCCGCAGCATGCTAGAGAATGCTTGCTTAGCTGGAAGCTGCCACAATGCTTTCACTTTAAAATATTTACCATGCCAACACTCTTTGACCCAGAAAGAGAACTCTCTGGGTGGCTTCGGGGAGATCAAGGTTATCCTCTGCAGCCATAGCTGCTGACTCCTGTGTGGTTTCTCAGGGCACAAAGTGAGCATTGTTATAATTAGGTCTATTCATACACTGAATGCATCACTGGCACATTGAAGCGGTACTTCAGGTGCTTGGATTGATCTGGACCTGCAATTTAGGGCCTTGCTTGTGTGTTATAAATTGCTTAGCTTTGGCTTACAAAGCAGGAGAAAGTGGAAGACAGATGGCTCCTGAAATTCTACAAGCTATAATCCTAGCACAGATCCCTGTAAAACTGTCAATGCAGAAACACCCCCATGAACACTCCCATGCTTCCAAGGCCGCAAAATTTCAGGCCCCTGTTGCCAACTTCAAGGGGTAGCCTTGTAATTATCATACAGGAACCTTCCTCTTGACTATTAGATCTGATCCCTACAACAACAGCCCTAGGTTCATCAACCTCCTTTCCTCCAGGCATATACTATGATTCATAAACCCATCCAAGAAGAGAAATTTTGACCTTTTGACAGAATTTTGAGTTTTCAGTTATGGAATTCCACACTTTTTCAGATCTCTGACCCCTGTCTCTGTAATCCTTTGCTTTGCTTCACATGTACATAATCCAGTAAAATCAGGTTCTGTTGTTAGTATGGACTTCATCCTGGATTACATGCACTAACTGCATTGAATGCTGAAATGCTGAGGTCACTTGGTGATTTGATAGAAATACATTAGTCAACAGTCTTCATGACAATAGAAGGTAAATAAAGGGAAAACTAATGTTTCTACTCACTGAAGTCTAATAATTCCACTTATTTGAAATGGCCAGAAGTGATCCCAAACCAACGGATCAAATCTAAGCTCTGCAGTCCTGCCATATCCAGTCGTGAATGGTGGTGGACAATTAAACAACTCACTGGAGGAGGAGTCTCCACAAATATCCCCATCCTCAATGATGGAGGAACTCCGCACATCAGTGCAAAAGATAAGGCTGAAGCATTTGCTACAATCTTCAGCCAGCTGTACCGAGTGGATGATCCATCTTGGCCTCCTCTGGAGGTCCCCAGCATTACAGATGCCACTCTTCAGCCAATTCGATTCACTCCACGTGATATCAAGAAACTGCTGAAGGCACTGGATAGTGCAAAGGCTATGGACTTTGACAATATTCCAGCAATAGTACTGAAGACTTGTGCTCCAGGACTTGCCGCGCCCCTAGCCAAGCTGTTCCAGTACAACTTCAACACTGGCATCTACCCGGCTATGTGGAAAATTGCCCAAGTATGTCCTGCACACAAAAAGTAGGACAAATCCAACCCGGCTAATTACCTCCCCATCAGTCTGCTCTCGATCATCAGTAAAGTAATGGAAGGGGTCATCAATAATGCTATCAAGCGTCACTTGCTTAGCAATAACCTGCTCACTGATGCCCATCTTTGGGTTCCGCCAGGGCCACTCAGCTCCTGACCTCATTACAACCTTGGTTCAAACATGGGAGAAAGAGCTAGACTTCTGAGGTGAGGTGAGAGTGACTGCCCTTGACATCAAGGCAGCATTTGACAGAATGTGGCATCAAGGAGCCCCAGAAAAACTAGAGTCAAAGGGAATCAGGGGGAAAACTTTCTGCTGGTTGGAGTTATACCTAGCACAAGGGAAGATGGTTGTGGTTGTTGGAGGTCAGTCATCTCAGCTCAAGGACATCACCACAGGGGTTCTTCACGGTAATGTCTTGGGCCCAAACATCTTCAGCTCCTTTAGCAATGTCCTTCCTTACTTCATAAAGCCGGAAGTGGGGATGTTCGCTGATGAATCCATGATGTTCAGCACCATTCGCGACTCCTCAGATATTGAAGCAGTCCACGTCCAAATGCAGCAAGACCTTGACAATGCCCAGGCTTGGGCTGACAAGTGGCAAGTAACATTTGCGCCACACAAGTGTCTGGCTATGACCATCTCCAACAAGAGAGAATCTAACCATCGCCCCTTGATATTCAATAGCATTACCGTCACTGAATTCCCCGCTATCAACATCCTAGGGGTTACCATTGACTAGAAACTGAACTGGACTAGCCATATAAATACTGTGGCTACAAGAGCAGATCAGAGGCTAGGAATCCTGTGATGAGCACCTCACCTCTTAACTCCCCAAAGGCTGTCCACCATCTACAAAACACAAGTCAGGAGTGTGATGGAATACTCCCCACTTGCCTGGATGAGTGCAGCTCCCACAACACTCAAGAAGCTTGACACCACCCAGGACAAAGCAGCCCGCTTGATTGGCACCACATCCACAAACATTCACTCCCTCCACCACCGATGCACAGTAGTAGCAGTGTGTACCATCTACAACATGCACTGCAGGAATTCACCAATGCTCCTTCGACAGCACCTTCTAAACCCATGACCACTACCATCTAGAAGGACAAGGGTAGCAGATGGATGGGAACACAACCACCTGGAAGTTCCCCTCCAAGCCACTCACCATCCTGACTTGGAAATATATCGCTGTTCTTTCATCGTCGCTGGATCAAAATCCTGGAACTCCCTTCCTAACAGCACTGTGGTGTACCTACACCATATGGACTGCAGCGGTTTAAGAAGGCGGCTCACCAATGCCTTCTCAAGGGCGATTAGGGATGGGCAATAAATGCTGGCCCAGCCAGCGAAGCCCACATCCCATGTATGAATTTTTTTAAAATTTGCATTTCATTTCACTACAGATCATGAAACATGCCATAATCCTCTGGCCCCTCGTGCTGCAGTTACTTTGCCATTTTGCACTATAATGATTCCTTGTCACAAAAATTGTTCAGGCCTTTTTGTCTTCACCCACTCTCATCCTTGGACCCATCTCTGTGCACAACAGCTCACAAGTATTCCATTTATGCCAGGATGTGGAATATCATTCCAAGGGCAAAGTCTGCAAATAAAACAACTTTAGTTCAACCATAAATTTAATGAGGAACCATGCTGTGTGTTTCTTATTACAGTATTCATCTCTGGTGCCAGAAGCAGGAGTGCATGAGATGGCAGGCTGCTTTGTTGCAAAAACGAGCCTCCTGGAATTGAGGTGTGCAGCTCAGTTCTGAGATATATCTCTTGTGGTGCAATATTGAAAACCCAGTCCTGCATTCATTCTTTTGTTTAATTCATTCATGGGATGTGGGCATCACTGGTTAGGCCAGCATTTATTTCCAATCCCTAATTGCTCATGCTCAGAGGGCATTTTAAGAGTCAAGCACATTACTGTGGGTCTGGAGTCACATGTAGGCCAGATCAGGTAAGGACAGCAGGTTTCCTTCTGTGAAGGACATCGGTGAACTAGTTGGGTTTTTGCAACAATTGACAATGGTTTCATGGTCATCAATAGACTTTTAATTCCAGATTTTTATTGAATTCAAATTTCAACATTGCCCTGGAATACCAGTCCAGTGGCAATACTACTGTGCCACCACCTCCCCTACCACAGGTGTAAGCCAGAAGGGTTGATAGGAGATCTATCCCCTGAGGAATAGCATGATCTATTCTCTATTCCTGTCATGCCATTATTGTTGAATACTGCCTCAGCAAGGTCACAGGTCTGCGGCACCAAGTAGATCAATGAATACCAGTTGCTAATCTTGCCAAAGCCAGGGGAGGCAGCCCACCCATTGAAGGATAGACTACCCTTAGTTGCCAAGCCATAGGCCTTCACCTGGTGCTCTGAAAC
Source organism: Cetorhinus maximus (assembly GCF_964194155.1). Taxonomy (NCBI): domain Eukaryota; kingdom Metazoa; phylum Chordata; class Chondrichthyes; order Lamniformes; family Cetorhinidae; genus Cetorhinus; species Cetorhinus maximus. Next base: position 128,544,114 of record NC_135883.1, read on the forward strand.
ACCCCATGCTCAACTGCAATGTTGTGAAAGCATCTTCCAATTTACTACCAATGGTCTACTTCTCCACCTGAGTGGCCATTAGCTGCATTCTGTTTAATGTGATCATTCCTATAACACCCACTCTCATACTTGGATCGCTGATATCCAACATGGAGTCAGAGAGGGAGTGGTGAGCATAGTTGATATGGAGAATTCTGAAGATTGCAGGGACGGGGAATCCTGCTAATTTCATAACCATTTCAGAATATTTTTATCCCATTTCCTGTCCAGGTGACCAGCCAGCTGATTGGATGAGGGAAACGCAGAGTCACAAAAGCAGAGGTATGGACTGTTGGCAATCAGGGAAGGAGAGAGGGAAAGATTGGGAGGAGAAGTGGGGGAACTGCTGATTGTAAGGTGGAAGGCTTGGGGTCGTAGGGATGGGAGTTGGGGGCAGTCATTCATGGCAGCGAGGGAAGATGAAACTTTGTTTGACGGACTGGGGGAAGAACTTCAGCTAAGTCCTAATCACAAACAGTGCTATCAAAACTCCTCTACCTTCCCAAACTGGCGGCTCCTTTCGCTATTCCGCTGGTAGGTTTCTCGTGTCATTACATTTAAATCAGGTTCCCAACTGCACTGTGAGATATAACAACTATAGTGAAGTATCCTGGTTGTTGAGAGTGAGGACGTAGACACATGATGCAAACTGTCAGTGAGAAAATGGGTGAGTCCGTGGGGTGTTGAGGTCAAATTTCATGATTTGAAATTTTAATTATTTTAACCTTGCCTGACCCTCTTTCAACCATTTTTAAAATTTATTCATAGGATGTGAACGTGGCTGGCAAAGTCAACATTTTTTGCCCATCCCTAATTGCGCTTAATAAGGTAATGGTGTCATGACAGCGGACCATAGCCTGAATTATTTATAGACATATTGAACTATTAAGTAAGATAGGTGTTTTTGTAAAAAAAGAACGTACAAGCAAAAGTCGGCTGAGACTGTAAAGTAAGTACTTGCTGAAAATTCCAATGTGGATTACACTTGACCAACAAGTCCAGAGAATGGAATGTCACACTAAAAATGTGTCATGGCCTTCGGACAGAGACACTTCAAAGGAAAAGATCCAATGCAAAAACTGAACTATAATCTCTTGTGGTTGCAGAGATGATGAAGGCTGATTACCACCGTAACAGAAATCATCTCCTATGAGTTATATCCCAGACTGTGGACATGATGTGAGTTGAAAAGTAAGCAGATCTGGGCGATAGACATGTTTTTTTCCCTTCCAGGAATATACAAAAGGGGTTAAAAAGCATCTTAACCCTACTTCTGTGTGCTAGTTTTAGTGTTCTAGACCTGGTGTGCGAGGGTGTGCTATGCGGGTCACAGCTGAAGAACATCAACTAGGCATCCCTGCAGGTAAAAAGGTCGTCTCTCTCTCACTTTCTCTGATTGCTGGAAGTAAGTCACAAGTCAGCAAAGCCACTGTTAAAAAGGAAACAGGGCAACTCCTTTCAGCCAACCTGCAGAACCAAGAATCTCCAAACCGACTGCTAAACTGCTCAAAGTCAACTCTATCGGAATCACCCAACTTAACGGCAGCAACATTTCATCATCTATTCCTCATGGACCAGCCAAAGACTGATTTGTTTATCTTTTTAACTTTTATTTTTGGTCTCACTTCTCATTCCTAATCTGTGTGTATGTGTATTGCATTTTCATTACCTTTTTTCTCGTGTTATAGTAACTAATGAGCTCACTCTTTCTTTAACTCAAGAAAGCCTGGTTAAATTGGCTTCTTTTAAAACATAAATACATTTGAACTGGGAAAAGGTATCCATGAGGGAAGGGATCCTTTTAAAATTAACCTGGCTGCGACCAACTGAAGGGGTTGAATAGAGAAAGGGAGTCAATTCATTCCTCCTCACCCAGGAGCATAACAATTTAGGGGAACCTTGCCAGATGTAGGTACACCCACAGTGCTGTTCAGAAGGGAGTTCCAGGATTTTCACCCAGCAACAGTGAAGGAATGGTGATATATTTCCAAGTCAGGATGGTGTGTAGCTTGGAGGGGAAACTTCCCATGTATATGCTGCCTTTGTTCTTCTAGGCAGTAGAGATTGTGGGTTTGGAAGATGCTGTTGATGGAGCCTTGGTGAGTTGCTGCAGTGCATCTTGTAGATGGTACACACTGCTGCTCTGTGCACCAGTTGTGGAGGCAGTGGAGGTTTAAGGTGGTGGATGGGATGTGAATCAAGCATGATGCTTTGCCCTGGATGATGCCAAGCTTATTGAGTGTTGTTAGAGTTGTTCTTACCCAGGCAAATGGAGAATATTCCATCACACTCCTGACTTATGCCTTGTATATAGTGGACAGACTTTGAGGAGTCAGGAAATGAGTGACTCACCACAGAATTACCAGCCTCTGACCTGCTCTTGTAGCCACAGCATTTGTATGGGCAGTCAAATTAAGTTTCTGGGCAATGATAACCCCCTGGATGTCAATACTGGGGGATTCAGCAATGGTAATGTCATTGAATGTCAACGGGAGATGGTTAGGCTGTCTCTTCCTAGAGTTGGCCATTGCCCGGTGTGTCAAGAATGCTACTTACCACTTATCGGCCCAAGCCTGAATGTCCAGATCTTGTTGCATTCGGTCATAGACTGCCAGCGAGGCCCACATCATATGAACAAATTAAAAGAAAGTATCTGTGGATCATAAGAACAAAGAGCATATGAAGTAGAAGCAGAATAGGTCATAGAGCTCTCGAGCTTGTTGCACTGTTCAATAAGATCATGCCTGATCTGATCTTGCCTCAGCTCCACTTTCCCGCCTGTTTTCCCAAACTCTTGATTCTCATATATTTCCAGATTCTGTCTATCGCAGCCTTGAGTATCTTCAATGATTCAGCCTTCACAGTTCTCCGATGTAGAGAATTCCAAGGATTAACAACCTTCCGAGAGAAATTGTTTTTTCTCATTTCTGTAATTATGCCCCCCTGTTCTAGATTCTCTCCAGAGGTGAAACATCCTCTCAGCATCTACCCTATCAAGCCCCTTCAGAATCTTATATGTTTCAATAAGATCAACCCTTATTCTTCTAAACTCCAATGAGTATAGGCTCAACATGCTCAACTGTTTCTCAGAAGGCAACCCCTTCATCTCAGGAATCAGCCTAGTGAACATTCTCTGGATTGCCTCCAATGCAAGCTTATCCCTTCTTAAATAAGGTGACCAAAACCCTAGGTGTGGTCTCACCAATGCCCTGTACCGTTGTAGCAAGACTGCCTTACCTGTATACTTCATCCCCCTTGCATTAAAGACCAACATTCTGTTTGCCTTCCTAATTACTTGCTGTCCTTGCATGCAAACTTCATGTGATTCACGTACAAGTACACCCAGATCTCTCTGTCCTGCAGCAATCTACAGTCTCTCTCCATTTAAATAATATTATGCCATACTATTCTTCCTGCCATAGTGGACAACCTCACATTTTCCTACATTATACTCCATCTGCCAAACTTTTGCCCATTCACTTAACCTTTCTATATCTCTTTGCAGGCACTTTGGGCTGAATTTTACCGTGGGCCTCAGGACCCCAACATTGGGTGAAAAATGGGTTCCGTACCTGCAATTGCTAGCAGTGGGACTGGCTTGGCAACTTGGCTGCCTGCAGGCCTGCCACCCAATTAAGATTGACGGGAAGACCTCTGATGCTGCTGGCCTAATCACAGAGCCGGCAGCTCTAATGCCTCAGCAGCTCCACCAGGAGAGGTGAGCGATGCTAAGGCAGGTAGGGGACATTGGGGTGCCTCCAGGTAAATAGACTAAAAGTAAAAAAATTCAAGGGATCGAGGGGCAAAAGGGAAACCCCTCCGGGGTTGGGGGCCATGGGGTGTGGGGTGGAGGATGGATTGTTGGGGCCTTGGGGCTGCCTTTCCTGCCCAGAGCCCCCTCTTTAAGGTCAGGACGACTCTGATGCTCTTGGCTCAGGGGCTGCTGCTGTGAAGCCACCTCCATGAAGCTGGCGGCCTCCTCACATGGTGGCTGCAACCCCGCCATTGGCAAGTTGCTGGCAGCTCCATAAAGTGGCCCTTAATAGGGCCTTGAATTATCCAAATCACCAGCCAGCCTCCTTGGGGCGGGTATCTGATCCACCTCGCAGCCCACCACTGGGTAAATTCCCGATGTGGCTTCCCACTTTTTTTTATCAGCCCCACTGACTCCCAGACTGCCATCTGGGGACAGGTAAAATCCTGCCCTTTGTGTTCTCCTCACAGCTTGCTTTCCCATCTATTTTTGTATCATCTGCATATTTTGGCTGTGATACATTCAGTTCTTTCATCCAAATCATCGTCATAGATTGTGAGTATTTGAAGCCCCAGCGCTGACCCCTGTGGCACTCCACTAGTTACACTTTGCCAACCTGAACATGGCCCATATATCCTGACTCTCTGTTTCCTGTTAGTTAGCCAGTCCTCTAAACATGCTGACATATTACCCCCAACACCATGAGCTCTTATCTTGTTCAATAATAACCTTTTACGCAGCAACCTATCGAAAGCCTTTTGGATATCCAAATACACCACATCCACTGGTTATCCACCCTGCTCATTACACCCCCAAAGAACTCTAATAAATTTGTCAAACATGATTTCCCTTTCATAAAGCCATGATGATCGTGCTTGATTATATTGTAACTTTCTAAATGCCCTGCTATTACTTTCACAATATCAGATTCCAGCATTTTCCCAATGACACATTTTAGTTAGGCTAACTGGCTTATAGGCCAGGATTTTAGGGCCTTGCTGCATGTTTGAAAGCTGGGTGGTGGTGGGGGGGGAGCAGGGGGGGGAGCGGTCAGGGCAGGGGCTCATAAAATGCAGCACATGGCCTGCCCACTGCCTTCCCGCTTCTCCTCACCGACTGTCTCCCATTTTACAGTGGCACCAGACAGCCTGCTTGCCCTTAGGCCTATTGAGGCTCTTACCTGTCCAATTAATGGCCACTTAGGGGCCTCAATCTACCCCCACTGCTATTATACCTGCAGCAGGCAGAGGCCCCAGCTAAGCAGATAGCCAGGCAGCTTTAACTGGGTGAGTTGGTATTGTCAAGAAGATGGGGAACCTCCTTTTGGGTGGATCCCCTGCATCCATCTTGGCATCCGCTACAACCACCCCCACTCCAAGGTTATAACACACACTTTAACCCCAGCCCTCCTGGCCTCTCGAGCCTGATCCATGCCCACCCCCCATCCGCCTTTGCTGAGGCCTGCCAGCAAACCCCTGCTGATATGCTGGAATTATCTTTAACCTGGCTTCCATAATATCCTCTTCTTTGGTGACTGCCTGTAGTCCCAGCAGTGGCCACCGCTTGAACCTGGCACTGCTGGGAATATACAGCCGTTGGCGAATTGGATTGGCCAATAGCTCTCAAAGGTGGGACTTCCTCCCCAGGTGGCGATGAAGTCTCGTCCTAAGTCAATTAACGCCTCGCCAACCGTAATATGTCTACAGGCAGCTGGTTATTTCATGGGTGAACTTCCAACCAGGTTTTTAGATGGGAGTGGAGATGGAGGTGGGGGACAAGGAAAAATCCAGTCCATAGTTTCCTGCTTTCTGTCTCCCTCCTGTAGTGAATAAGGGTGTTGCACTTGTGATTTTCAAACTGATGGAACCTTTCCAAATCATAAAGAATTTTGGAAGATTGCAGCCAATGCATCCATTACTCTGCGCCCACTTCTTTCAGGCCCTAGAATGCAGATCCAGGGGATTGGTCAGCCTTTACTCCCATTAGTTTGCTAAAACTTTTTCTCTAGTAATAATGATTGCTTTAACTTCTGCCCTCCCTTTAGTCCCATGATTTTCGACTATTATTGGAATGTTTTTAGTGTCTTCTACCATGAAGACAGATGCAAAATATTTGTTCAAAGTCTCTTCCATTTCCTTGTTTCCCATTAGTAATTCCCCAGTCTTATCCTTTAAAGCACCAATGTTTACTTTAACTACCCTGTTCCTTTTATATATTTGTAGCTTGAAGCTCTTAATGTCTATTTTATATTTCTTCCTAGTTTACTTATAATCTATTTTCTCCCTCTCTATATTTTTCTGTCATCCTTTGCTAGTTTCTAAAATTCTTCCAATCTTCTAGCCTACTACTATTCTTGGCAGCGTTATACGCCTTTTCCTTCAATTTGATGCCATCTTGACTTCACTAGTCAGCCATGAATAGCTCATCCTTCTTGTAGAGTCTTTCTTTCTCAATGGAATATATCTTTGTCGAAAATTATGAAATATTTCCTTAAATGTCTGTTGCAGCTTATCTACCATCTTCCATTTTAATTGATTTTCTCTGTTTTAGCCAACTCTATCCGCATACCTTTGATATTGCCTTTAAGACACTGTTTCAGACCCAAGTTTAAACTGAATGTGAAATTCTATTATGTTATGTTTACTCTTGCCTAGAGGTTCCATTACTATGAGATCATTAATTAATCATGTCTCATTACACACTACTAGATCTAAAATAACTTGTTTCCTGTTTGGTTCCACAACATATTACTCTAAGAAACTGTTCCAAATTCCAAAATACACTCCATGAATTTGTCCTCAAGGCTACCTTTGCCAATTTGAATTATCTAATCTATATGAAGATTAAAGTCGCAGCATGATTATTGTAGTACCTATGGAGACAATGTGCAGGGGTATGGAGAAAAATAGGGCATTGGCACTAGGTCATTGGAGAGCTGGTGCAGACACGATGGGCTGAATGGCATCCTCCTGTGCCATTAAAATTCTGTAATTCTGTGATTCTACCTTACAATGGGAATGGAACTAAACATTGTGCATTCATTAGCAAACATCCCTCCTGCTTCTCACCTTATAATGGAGGAAAAGTCAGAAATGAAGCAGCTAAGATGTTTGGGTATCGGACACTGTGTTGAGGAACTCCTGCAGTTATGTCCTGGGGCTGAGATGATTGGCCTCCAGACAACCACAATCATCTAGGATAAAAGCAAAATACTGTGGATGCTGGAAATCTGAAACAAAAACAGAAAATGCTGGAAAAACTCAGCAGGTCTGACAGTATCCGTGGAGAGAGAAACAGAGTTAACATTTCGAGTCCATATGACCCTTCTTCAGAGCTGGAGAGAAGTGGAAATGTAATGAAATTTATACTGTTTAAGGGGGGTGGGGCAGGTAGCGCTGGAAAAGAAGGCCAGCGATAGGTGGGGACAAAGAAGGGATTGACAAAGATGTCATGAACTAAAGGACAAAGGGAGTGTTAATAGTTGTGGTTAGTGCTAAAAAAGGTGCTGATAGTGGCATAAAGGTAAGAAAGCAGAATGTGATAATAGCAGAACAAGGGTAGCATTGTGCGAAAGAACACTTTAGGTACTTTACAGTCTTCTGGACTTAACATTGTGTTCAACAACTTCAGACCATGAACTCTCTCCTCCACCATCCTCACCCCCTTTTTAATTCCTGTTTTTCTACATTCATTTTTATTTTTTATCCACTTATTTTTATTTTTATTCATTTATCCATGCCTTTGTCCCCTTTTTTATCCCCCCTTCTATCCTATTTTATATCCTTTTTTTCCCCTGCCACCGTCCCTTCCCCCACCCCATCCCCTACAGCACCATAAGTTACTTGTTCCATAAGATAAAAGCAAAATACTACGGATGCTGGAAATCTGAAACAAAAACTGAAAATGCTGGAAAAATTCAGCAGGTCTAACAGCATCTGTGGAGAGTGAAACAGAGTTAATGTTTCGAGTCCATATGACCCTTCTTCAGAGCTAATGTTACTTGTTCCATGTTGTTCCTTCACACAATGCTACCCTTGCTCTGCTATTATCACATTCTGCTTTCTTACCTTTATGCCACTATTAGCACCTTTTTTAGCACTAACCACTGCCATTAATACATCCTTTGTCCTTTAGTTCATGACATCTTTATCAATCCCTCCTTTGTCCCCACTGGCCTTCTATCCAGCTCCACCTGCCCCACCCCCCTTAAACAGTATAACTTTCATCACATTTCATCACTCAAACGTTAACTCTGTTTCTCTGTCCACAGGTGCTGCTAGATCTGCTGAGATTTTCCAGCATTTTCTGTTTTTGAACCACAATCATCTTCCTACATGCTAGTTCTGATGTCAAACAGTGGGGGCTTTACCTCCTGGTTCCCATTGACTTCAATTTTATTCGGGTTCCTTGATGCCACGCGCTTTGGGGAGGTGATGGCATGGTGGTATTGTCACTGGACTAATAACCTCGAGACCCAAGGTAATGCTGTGGGGACCTCGGTTCGAATCCTGCCACGGCAGATGGTGGAATTTGAATTCAATAAAAATCTGGAATTAAAAGTCTAATGAAACCATTTTTAATTGCTGTAAAAGTCCTTCCTTTGGGGAAGGAAATCTGCCATCCTCAGCTGGTCTGGCCTACATGTGATTCCAGACCCACAGCAATGTGGTTGGCTCTTAAAATGCCCCCTGAACAAGGGCAATTAGGGATGGGCAATAAATGCTAGCCTAGCCAGCGATACCCAAATCCCATGAATGAATAAAAAAAAATTCAAATGCTGCGTTGATATCAAGGGCAGCCACTCTCACGTCATCTCTGGAGTTCAGTTATCTTGTCCATGCTTGGGCCAAAGCTGTAATGAGGTCAGTAGTCAAGTGACCCTGGGAGAACCCAAACTGAGCATCTGTGAGCAGGTTATTGCTGATGAAGTGCCATTGGACAGAACTGTCAATGACACTTTCCATCGTTTTGCTGATGATTGAGCCTTAACTGATGAGGCAGTATAGCACTGGACTGTATTGGATTTGTCCTACTTTTTGAGGACAGGACATACTTGGACAATTTTCCACATTGTTGGATAGATGCCAGTGTTATAGTCATACTGGGATAGTTTGGTTTGGGTGCGGCTAGTTCTGGAGCACAAATCTTCACCACAAACACCTGGATATTGTCAGGGCCCATAGCCATTACCATGTCCCCACAGTGGCTGTGTTAACATTGCCCTTTAATGTTCTACTTTCATCTATCATTTAAAAACCAACCATAGGAAATCTAGATCCTTGGGGATCCTTCAAAATTAAAAGCATTCTGACCCTTTGTCCCATAAAATGTCTTCAAACGCTGCCTACAACTGCTCCTGTTCAGTTGTGCTTTGTGTGCATCACACTATCCACTGTCCGCTGGTTTACAGTCTAACTTTTCTAATGTGAATATTTCTGAACTAGTGCTTGGTTCACGGAGTACTGGATGAATGGGACCTGGCTTTTGTTTCTCTGGTATAGAGTGTGGTAGGTGGAGGAAAGATTAGAATGGCTTCCTGAAGAATAGAGCTCAAGTGTCATTTCCAATAGAAGTTGTGCCAGAGGATTTTCCCTTAAGAGATTGTAAAGAAACTATTTTTTTATTTTTCTTGGACTGCGGTTTTAAAATTGGGCTGTGGCTTTGAAAACTACCATGGCTGCAGTTGAAAGACATGTTCGCTGGAACAGGATGAGGAATATCTACAATGTTGCTATCCTGGAACATAGGGTACCACAAGAGAACAGGATGGTACTGGAAAGGGGTTCTGGACTAAGGGGAACTGCCTAAGGACAGCATTTTATTTGGCTGCTGACCAGGTGACCAGGGTTTTGTGTGGTAACAGTGCAGGCAGAATAGCTTCTAGCCTGCAAAGAGGGAAGACCTGAAATCTCTCTCTCCTGCGTTTGTAAGGTTCTAGCAATTCTGCCATAATAGTTAGCTGGCTATTCCTCACATCTCTATAACCTGATTTCTCTGAAAACCCCTGACAAGAGGAAAAGGGGAAAAATCACCAGTGGAGACATTGAAAAGCAAGTTTTTCAACCAGTGAACCACAGACTGAAAGCATTGGGAGACCACTTCATTTCATCAACAACAAACTGCAAGGAATTTGGAAGACATCAATCAAAATCAACCCATCGAATCCTTTACTCCGGATTGGTGCTATTGAACTGTTTTATCTCACCCTTAAAATCCATGTTTTGTGTGTCTTATGTGCATGCGTATGTGTGTGTGTGTGTGTTTGAGTATAGGGGTTTAAGAAAGGGTAGAGTTTAAGTTATTGAGTTAGAGGTTAGCAGTTCATATTTCTTTCTTTTGCCACTAGTTAAAGCCAATTTGTTCAATAAACAATTATTTACTTATTAAGTTTACAAACCTGGTGCTCGTATTCTATTAACCTAAATTAAACAGTTAGGTAGAATTGGGGCAATCTGGTGGTTTGGTCAAACTTTTCACATTTGTCGCGGCTCAGGGAACATTAGGACTTGATATTACAGCGCACTATCCCCAATGAGTCATGACAAGATATGCAACCAAGGCAGTTAAATGGAGTTAAGAAACAGATCAGCCAAGATTGAGTTGAAAGCTGATACAGGTTTGAGGGCCTGAATGGCCTACTCCTGTTCCAATGATCCTATGTTCCTAGTTTTGTGTTATTGTTAACAGTCCTCCTTTGGGAGGTGGAATTGAGATAAGGAGTAAGCGAAGCAGTAAGTTATAAGCTTGCAGCTGCCAACATGGCTATTTGCCCTACCCTAGCATCCACTATGACTTGTGCTTCCAGGATTTAGAATGCCTATTCCTCATGGGGGTGAAATGCCAGAGGTTTGGGGGCTGCCAGCTGTTGCACCTCTCTCCCAATTGCTGATGGACTGTCTTACGCATGGGAAAAAGACTTTGGCTTGCAGTAATTCACAGTTCTATTCAAGTATACATAATTAATTGAGAGCAGTTATGGAATGTGTGGCTGGTTTCTATTATCATGCCTGATGTGGTGAGGTCAGTAAACATTATTGTGCAATGAATGGCCATACTGGGATGGATGGCTGAGTTTGTATTTAGTAGTTACCTCCATCTGTTGCTCCTGGGAAGTTCTCGTTGCGGGTCTGCATTTCCCAGTGCTAAACAAGCCTTTCCCTTCTATCTGACTTTCTCCAGCAATACTTAAACAGCTACATCAGGATACTGAGGGGCTCACTATTCTCCATTTGACTTATCCCTTTAAGCGGCTGTTGGCCTTAAAATCCTGCAACAGTGCACTCGTTTCATACCGCTCCCCAGCACCTTCACCTATGGGAAGCTCCCAATCAGATGCTTGAATCTCATTGAATAATTAAGCTGAGAAAACCATGGTCATGTCCATTTTGGGGAATTGTGTATTGTGTAATATTCTAGTTCCAGCTGGGATGGTTCCATTTGGAAAACAGAGGGAATTTTATGTGTTGTTCACATGAAACTTCACTGATGAATTGTGCATGTTGGAAATCCAGGTGTGCACACCACTTAACTTTAATGGTAAGATGGTGGTACAATGATAATAGTAATGTCACCGAACTAGTAACCCAGAGGCCCAAACTACTGCTCTGGGGACCTGAGTTCAAATCCCACCGTGGCAGCTGGTGGCATTTAAGTTCAATTAATAAATCAGGAATTAAAAAGCTAGCCTAATGGTGACCATGAAACTATTATTGATTGTCATAAAAGCCCATCTGGTTCACTAGCGCCCTTTAGGGAAGGAAATCTGCCATCCTTACCTGGTCTGGCCTACATGTGACTCCAGACCCACAGCAATGTGATTGACTCTTGTGCCTTCTGAAATGGCCTAGCAAGCCATTCAGTCATATCAAACTGCTACAAAGTCGAAAAATAATGAAACCAGATGGACCACCCGGCATCGGCCTAGGCACCGGAAACGACAAAGGCAAATTCAGTCCTGTCGACTTTGTAAAGTTCTCCTTACAAACATCTGGTGGCTTGTCCCAAAATTGAGAGAGCTGTCCCACAGACTAGTCAAGCAACAGCCTGGCTCACTGGATCATATCTTCCAGGCAACGTCCCAGGCACCACCATTACTATCCCTCGGCATGTCCTGCCCACCGTTAGGACAGACTGCCAAGGGGTGGCAGCACAGTGGTATATAGTCGGGAGAGAGTTGTGTTGGGAGTTCTCAACGTCGACCCTGAACCTCACAAAATCCCAGGGCATTAGGTCAAATATGGGCAAGGAAGCCACCTGCTGATTACCACCTACTGTGTTCCATCAGCAGATGAATCAGTGCTCCACCATGTTGAACACCACTTGGAGGAAGCATTGAAGGTGACAAGGGCACAGAATGTACTCTGGGTGGGCACATCAATGTCCATCACCAAGAATGGCTTGGTAGCATCACTGACTGAGCTGGCCAGGTCCTAAAGGGCTTATCTGCTAGACTGGGTCTTCGGGGGAACCAACAAGAGGAAACTTGACCTTGTCCTCAGCAAACAACCTGTTGTAAATGCACCTGTCCATGACAGTGTTGGTAGGAGCGACCACCGCACAATCCTTGTGGAGATGAAGTCCTGTCTTCACATTGAGGATACCCTCCATCATGTTGTATGGCACGACCACTGCTAAATGGGATGGATTTTGAACAGATCCAGCATCTCAAGACTGGGCACCCGTGAGCCACTCTGGGCCATCAGCAGGAGCAGAATTGTACTCGAACACAATCTGTAACCTTATGGCCCGGCATATCCCCCACTCTACCATTACCATCAAGTAGGAGAATCAACCTTGGTTCAATGAAGAGTGCAGGAGGGCATACCAGGAGCAGCACCAGGCATATCTAAAAATGAGCTGTCAACCTGGTGAAGCTACAACACAGGACTTCTTGCATGGCAAACAGTGGAAGCTGCATGCGATTGACAGAGCTGAGTGATTCCACAACTCACAGATCAGATCTAAGCTCTGCAGTCCTGTCATTCCCAGTCATGAATGGTGGTGGACAATTAAACAACTGACCGGAGGAGGAGGCTCCACAAATATCCCCATCCTCAATGAAGGGGGAAACCAGCACATCAGTGCAAAAGATAAGGCTGAAGCATCTGCTACAATCTTGAGCCAGAAGTGCTGGGTGGATGATCCATCTCGGCCTCCTCCTGAAGTCCCCATCATCACAGATGCCAGTTTTCAGCCAATTCAATTCAGTCTACATGATATCAAGAAACAACTGAAGGCACTGGTTACTGCAAAGGCTATGGGCCCTGACAAAATTCTGGCAATAGCACTGAAGACTTCTACTCCAGAACTAGCTGCACCTCTAGCCAAGCTGTTCCAGTACAGCTATGACACTGGCATCTACCCGGCAATGTGGAAAATTGCTCAGGTAGGTACTGTCCACAAAAAGCAGCATAAATCCAACCCGCCCAATTACCGCACCATCATTCCACTCTCGATCATCAGTAAAGCGATGGAAGATGTCATTGATAGTGCAGTCACTCTCACCTCACCTCTTGAGCTCAGCTCTGACATCAAGGCGGCATTTGAACGAGTGTGGCATCAAGGAGCCCTATCAAAAGTCAATGGGAATCAGGGAGAAAACTCTCCACTGGTTGGAGTCATACCTAGCACAAAGGAAGGTGGTTGTGTTTGTTGGAGGTCAATCATCTCAGTCCTGGGATATTGCTGCAGGAGTTGCTCAGGATAATGTGCCAGACCCAACGATCTTCAGCTGTTTCATCAATGATCTTCCCTTCATCACAAGGTCAGAAGTGGGGATATTCATGGATGATTGCACAATGTTCTGCATCATTCATGACACAGAAACCATCTGTGTCCATATGTGTGTGCCATTTGTGCCACATAAGTGCCAGGCAATGGCCATCTCCAACAAAATAGAATCCAACCATCTTCTTTTGACATTCAATGACATTACCATCGCTGAATTCCCGTCTATCAACAACTTGGGGGGTTACCATTGACCAGAAACTGAACTGGGCTAGCCATGTAAATATTGTGGCTACAAGAGCAGGTCAGAGGCTGGGAATTCTGCAGCAAGTAACACACCCCCTGACTCCCCAGTGCCTTTCCACAATCTAAAAGGCACAAAGTCAGGAGTATCATGGAATACTTTCCATTTGCCTGGATGAGCGCAGCTCCAACAACACTCAAGAAGCTCGACACCATCCAGGTCAAAGCAGCCGGCTTGATTGGCAATCCATCCAGCATCTTAACCATTCACTCCCTCCACCACTGCAACGTGGCAGCAGTGTGTACCATCTATAAGATGCATTGCAGCAACTCATCAAGGCTCCTTCTACAGCTCCTTTGAAACCTGTGACCTCTATCACCTAGAAGGACAAGGGCAGCAGATGCATGGGAACACCACCTGCAAGTTCCCCTCCAAGTCACTCACCATCCTGACTTGGAACTATATTGCTGTTCCTTCACTGTCGCTGAGTCAAAAACCCTGGAACTCCTTTTCTAATAGCACTGTGGGTGTTCCTACAACTCACAGACTGCAGTGGTTCAGGAAAGCAGCTCACCATCACCTTCTAAAGGGCTATTAAGGATTTAGCCAGCGATGCTCACATCCCATGAACAAATATCATTTTAAAAAGAATGGAAGTGGAGATCCAAACTTCCAATACCTGCTGCCAGAAATGCAATCTCCTAAAATCAGCCTAGTGTCTTCAGAAGATGAGATGGGTAAGGTGTCAAGGGTAAGATGCCAAATATAAAAAGGAGGGGTAATGTCTTGTCAAAGAAGCTGAGCGAGAAAGAGCAATGACCTGCAAACCACACAGAGCATAAAAATACATAGGAGGGCATTGCAAATAAAATAATTCAGTGCCCCAAATAATAAGGGGAGGGAAGATTGTTGGAAACATCTGAATAAAATTAAAAAGCAAGGAAGCTTGCAGCCAAAAATGCACATAAGGTCACCAGAGCGGACCACCCATTCACATCAGCGGAGGAGAAGGTAACCCAGTGCTTCCGTTTTGAGAATATTGTAGGGGTTGAAAGGGCATTGGTTGTGCTGTTTATCCAGTCCAAAAAGCAGTGCTTCTACAACTGTTCTGTAGGCAAGAGAAATATGCCAGAATGAAACCAAGAACAACATTCAAATGCACATTCATGCTTAAGTACACTGAGATATGTTACGTTTAGTGTGTTTGAATCAAAACTGCAGGACTCACTCGGATTCACAGAGAAGATTATATACTTGGAGGAAAAGGATTTGGTAACAGGCTACAACTAATAGATTCAGACAAAACAACTTGTTTATGGAGAGATCCAGCGATTCAGACCCATGTGAATAGATTTAAATAAGAGCAATACTGAATCCAGTATTGTCAATGTGAGGCATTTACTCCATTATATGCCTTGACTCTTTCACAACTTTTGGCCCATAAAGTAACAGTCTTGTGGAATGAGTCACCTTTCAAGTCAACAGCATTCAAATGTTTATTGACTAACGATGGATTTGAAGGTCATTGTGAGGATGTTGGGTACTACTGACCTCTGGAAGAGATTGGGCTTGAAGCGTTAACTAGAGCAAGGCCGTTCAGGGGTGATGACACACTAAGGGTAGTGGAAATTTGGAACTCACTCCCCCCAATAAACTGTTGAGGCCAGGCCAGTTGAAAACTTCAAAGCTGGGGTGGTGAGATTTTTGTTAGGCATGGTTATTAAGGATTACAGAACCATGGTGGCTAAGTGGAATCAAGACACAAATTGGCTATCCAATTGAAATGACGGAACTGGCTCAAGGGGCTGACTGGCCTGCTCCTGTTCCAATGTTCACCTATTCTTCTGAGTCCTATGTCTCTTTTAGTTCCTAAAAGATTTTGTGCTCCATTATTAACCTATGGGCACCATATCACAACAGTACCATTGTGGGTGAAACTGAAGCACTTCTGTTGGAAATCTTTTATAGAAAAGAAAGATGGCATTCCCCCTTCAACAACCACAATACCAACAACTTGCATTTATATAGTGCCTTTAATGCCACAAAATGTGC
Source organism: Cetorhinus maximus (assembly GCF_964194155.1). Classification (NCBI taxonomy): domain Eukaryota; kingdom Metazoa; phylum Chordata; class Chondrichthyes; order Lamniformes; family Cetorhinidae; genus Cetorhinus; species Cetorhinus maximus. The sequence goes on from NC_135883.1 coordinate 128,559,929, forward strand.
ATTTTACAAGGAATATTATCAACTAAAATTTGAAACACTGCACAGAAGCTGTCAAAGTTAAACAGTTGCAGTGTCCAAGCATTCTGCAGAAAAATACTCTGCTCATTAGCCTGATGCCTGTATGTTTTTTATGGGGCTGTAGGGCGTGGTAAAATTAGCTCCTCATCTGTTGCCTCTGGTGGATAGTGTTGTGTGTTTTCATTTTGTAAAGGTTGATATAAAACTACCCAATAGTGCTGGTATCAAAGAGAACACATTTCATCTCTGGAGGAATTAAAGCTGTTACGTCCCTTCATTAGTATTTAAGTTGCAGTGAACTGTTAGAAACAAAAACAGAAAATGCTGGAAAAACTCAGCAGGTCTTAACGGCATCAGTGGAGAGAAAAAAACAGAGTTAATGTTTCGAGTCCGTATGGCTCTTCTTCAGCTCTGAAGAAGAGTTATAAGGACTCGAAACTTTAATTCTGTTTTTTTTTTAGGTTTTTTTCTCTCCGCAGATGCTGTTAGACCTGTTGAGTTTTTCCAGCATTTTCTGTTTTTGTTTCAGATTTCCAGCATCCGCAGTATTTTGCTTTTATGTTAGTGAATTGTTAGATTTGTCCTGTATGCAATAATCCTGTGTTCAGGGCTATGAAAGGGCATTCTGGTTATGATACAAAGGTGGGGTCAGTGAGTGGGGGGGCTGCGGGGGAGGGGGTGTGTGGCCGGGGTGGGGGGGTGCGATGCGGGGTGTCAGGCAGCAGTGATCATGATGCTTGTGGACTTGCCGCTGAGCTGAACTCCCAGGATTTTCCTAGGTCAGCACTAACTAATTGTTGGGGTGAGCTGCAGCTACCAGCAATCTTGGCAGGTGAAGGATCACCGGAACAACCTTCAGATATGGAGGCTAACTGCACAATAAGCAGAACCTCTCCTGATGAATAAGCGGCTGTGGACCACAGAGGCAAGGGGCAGAAATTTTCGCTTGACGCTCAAATATGAAATGACGTGATAGTTCGGTCAGCAGGCATGTGCCCGCCGACAATTAAAAGGCCTGTTAAGGCCATTAAGTAGTCAATTAAATTAAAATTTTTGCTGCCCGTCCAATCTAACGGTTGGACAGGCAGGTAGGCAAAAAGACCAAGCGGCCTTTGCAATTTTTTGGGGCTGGATGAGGTTTCCAAAGCAAATAAAAATAAAATAAAAGTTTTGCAATTGAACTAATAACATGTCCCTGCTCATGTGACAGAGTCACATGAGGGGACATGTTTTTATTACCTTTTCACTTTCTTTATTATTTTTTGTTATACCTTTTCATCTCCTTGAGGCAGCTCTGTGCCTCATTATGCAGCACTCACTCACTGGTTCCAGCTGATGAATGCTGGACTGGCCATTGACTCTTTGGCTGGGTATTGGAGCTTGAAAAGCTCCCAAAATGAGCTGACAGCCACAACAGGTTGGGAAAAACTTAAAGCTTTCTGGCCCGTCAAAAAACACCAAGCTAAAGGAATTTCAAGAACAAATCAGTCAGAAACTAGAGGAATGGACAGTCACACCATAAAGCAATCTCCAAGATGACTGGCAATCATTGAAATCCATGATCATTCGTACATGCCAAGAAATCCTCAAACACGCCATTAAAAGACACCAAGACTGGTTTTTGATAGCGATACAGAAATATGAAAATTTGCTAATTGTAAACAGACAGCATTTCAAACCTGGCAACAGGATCCAAACTCCACAGAAAAAAAGCTCACCCACTCGACAGCCAAAGCTGGAGCTCAAAGGAGAACCCACCATTTGAAGAGCAAATGGTGGATGGAGAAGACGGAGGAAATTCAGCTCCAAGCTGACGTTCATGACATACGTGCCTTTTGCAATGCCGCCAAAGCAATCTACGAACCCTCAACACACAATACAACACTGGTAAGGTCCAAAGATGGCAAGACTCTCTTCAAAAACAGGGACGTTTTTAACACCCTCTGGAAAGAGCACTTCTCAATCAGAACTCCACGGTGGACATATGCATCCATTGGAGAACCTCCCACAAGGTACAATCAGAAGTGAGCTAGACAATGATCCAATGTTTGACAAGGTGGTAGCTGCTGTCAACCAGATGAAAAGCAACAAAGCTTCTGTTCCTGACAGTATCCCTGCGGAAACAAGGAAACATTGAGGAGATCTACTGATCTCTCAGGTACGTGCCCGATTTGTGAAGCTCTGGCAGAAGGAAAAAATTTTGAATGCTCTTGGTGACACCATGATGATCATAATCCTCAAGAAAGTATACAATCTGAACAACTGTAACTGCAGGGACATAGCATTGCTCTCAACTTTTGGCAAAGTTCTATTAGGTTACTTTTTAATCGCCTCTGGCCAATTATAGAGAAGATTCTTCTAGAATCCTAGTGTAGCTTCTGATCCATCAGAGGAACAACCCACATGATCTTTATAGCATGCCAACTTCAGAGAAAGTGCAGAGAGCAGGACTCAGTGAATTGGAATTCCCTTTGGAAAGTGTTACAACGATATGGATGCCCAGCTAAGTTCAAAAGCATCATCCATATCTTACATGACAATATACAATTAACAATGTGATGGCCCCACCACAGACCCCTTCCCTGTCAAAACAGGCATTAAACAGGGATGTGTGTTGCACCAACACTATTCTCAATCTTCCTTGTAGCGACACTGCAACTTACTACTGACCGGTGTGCTAATAACTTATCGCCGTGATGGTAAACACTTCAACCTTGACAAGCAAAAGGATATAACCAAGACAATCACCATTTCTGTAATAGAACAACAGTATGCTGATGATACACAACTTAGTGCTCACTTTGAAGAAGAACGACAGCAGATAGTTGACGTATTCACCAAAGACTACGAGAGAATAGCACTTGCCTTGAACACCAGGTAAACCAAAGTCTTCTGCTAATGCGCACAAAATATATTGTATCCAGTGTCTTCAATTGAGATTCAAATATCTTGGAAGCTATCTATCCCAGAAAGCTGACACTGATGAAGAGGTATATCACTGAATCTAATGTGCCAGCTTAGCCTATGGTAAATATCAGACCTGACATTCAGTCTATCAGGCAATGATTCTCCCCACACTTCTCTATGATGCTGAAGTTTGGACAACTTATCAATGCCATATCAAGGCCCTGGAACAACACCATTAATACTTTCTTAGAAGGATCTTGTGAATCAAGTGAGAGGACAAAACAGCAATCAAGAGCATCCTCCAGGACACTGACACGCCAAGTATAGCGGCTGTGATAATGTCACATCAACTGAGACGGACAGGAAATGATGTCAGAAGGCCCGACGCAAGACTGTCCAAATAGGTGCTCAACTCAGAGATATGCCAGGGGCACCAAAGGAAACATTTCAAAGACAACCTCAAAGCCTCCATGAAGTTCATCAATGCATGGGAAGTAGATGCCCCACAACCAAAATGGTGATTCATCATCAAAAATAGTGCCAAGACCTTCCAATCAACAAGAGTAGCCACTGAGACAGAATGGCGTGAGAGAGAGAAAGACAAGGCAGCCTCCCAAGCCATTAGTTGATCACTAGCTCTACCAGCTGACAACCAATGCCCTCACTGTGGGAGGGCCTGCATTTATGAACCCACAGCCAATACTGACATCTTACTTCCACCCAGCCATCCGCCATTCAACACAAGGGATGACAATAGACTAACTGTTCATGGTTTGTTCCTCGGCCCATGTTGGGCTTTGCTCTAGAAACTCATCAAACGTCTAGAAAGAAATCTCTTGCAAACTTGATAAAGGTTGCAAATAATTTAAGCCTTTCCACAGATTGTCTCCAGCAAAAAAAAAAAGCAGCTACTAAAAAGAGTGCCTAGCAAAATAAATGTGCACACAATAAGCTTCAATTGTGTGGCAAATGGTAGAATGGCACAGTCACTCAAACCTATTGTTTGATGGCTGGCAAAGTGAAAGTCCTTCTGCATAAGTTAACTGTGCGGTTGAACACTCTGGAGCACCCTTGCTAGAGACAGCATTGCGGCATAGCAGCATATAATATATGCATGTGCCAAGAACAGATGCAGAAGATTTGTAGGAAGTTGACATAATGCCCTTTAACTAGGTCAATGGCTACATATGCTATAAAGTGTTTTCAGGCTCCACATTTACTTGTGCTTTCACACAAACTCATAGCTGTTTCGTTTTTTATCATGCATACCCAAACGTAAGCAGGGCATATGTTCAAGCTTCAATTTACAACTCACCATCTTTACATTCTCACATTTTCAAAAGCTTCACACATAAGGGGTAATTTTACAATTTTTGCTCCTGACTTGAAGCTTCACATATTTGAAAGCAGGAGGGCCCAGTTGAATCTCCAAAGCCAAATCCTTCAAATGTGCTGCTACTATGCAAAAGTTTCTAACCTGGTGCATATATTTGTACAGTTCAGCACATAACTTCTTTGTAGTGCAATCCAGCTGCAGGATAAAACACAGGATGGGTTGTTGTGTTGTCACATGGTTGCCATGAATGACTTCTCTACCTTGGAAAATGTTGCAATGTGGTGAGATGGATGGCATTCAGTGAGACAGGCAATGTAAGTGCTGACCATGCTGACATTGGTTCCTAGGTATATTGCCAAGTAGATGTGTCAAGGCCTGTAGTTGTTGGTGGCATTATGCTGGATCTTTAAAATGTAGGCAGGTCAGGGGAGTGGTGGTGGGAGCAGGTGTCACTTTGACTTTGGCCGGTAGTCTAAAGCGGGCAATATTGATTCTCATATGTGAGAGCAGCCCCAGTTCTGCCAGTCTCTCCACGTGGCTAAAGTCTTTCACTGCTTGTGCCATTCGAATCCATCACATCTGCATCCTCTCTAGGGTGTTAGGAACCTTCCTAAATGTAGTGCCCAGAATTGGCCACAATATTACAACTTTTAAAAAAAAATTCTTTCATGGGATGTCAAACTAGGGTATAATCAATGTTTAATAATTTCCTTAATTTTATACTCTCTGCCTCTGTTTTTGAAGCCCAAGAATCCCATATGCATTCAACAACATTCTCGTGTTTCTCACGCGTTGGTGCAGACTCGATGGGCCAAAGGGCTTCTTCTGCACTATGTGATCCTATGATTCTGTGACTTGTGCTGCCATCTTCACAGGCATGTACACCACATTTTCCTTTGTTCCTGAAGCCCATTTAAATTTTTCCATTTTGTTTATATTGCCTTTCTTGGTCCTCCCTACCAAAATGAACCACTTCACACTTCTCTGCATTAAATTTTGTCTGCCTGTTCTACTTGTCCATCTATGTCATCCTGAAGTCAGCTGCTATCCTTCTCACTGTTTACTACATTTCTGAGTTTCGTATCATCTGCAAACTTTTGAAATGATGTATTGTGCATCCAAGCCCTGGTCATTATTTTTTTATTCGTTCAGGGGATGTGGGCTTCGTTGGGCCAGCATTTATTGCCCATCCCTAATTGCACTTCGGAAGGTGGTGGTGAGCTGCCTTCTTGAACTGCTGCAGTCCATGTGGTGTAGGTACACCCACAGTGCTGTTAGGAAGGGAGTTCCAGGATTTTGGTCTAGTGACAGCTGTCTCAATACTGACCCCTGGGGTGCACCACTGCATACTTCCCTCCAGTCTACATTCTGTCCTTTAGCCAATTTTGCATCCACTCTGTCCCTTTAAATCCATGGCCTGCAATTTGCTAGCAATATTGCGGTTCTCCCAATGGGGTTTCCCCTACATTGGCGAGCCCAAACGCAGTCTGGGTGACTGCTTTGCAGAACATCTTCAGCCTATCTGCAAACATGACCCAGACCTCCCTGTCGCTTGCCATTTCAACACACCACCCTGCTCTCATACCCACAAGTCTGTCCTTGACCTGCTGCAATGTTCCAGTGAAGCTCAACGCAAACTGGAGGAACAGCACCTCATCTTCCGACTAGGTACTTTACAGCCTTCCGGACTGAATATTGAGTTCAACAACTTTAGACCATGAACTCTCACCTCCTTCCCTACTCCCTTTCCGATCCCCCTTTTTCCAATAATTTATACATACTTTTCTTTTCCCACCTATTTCTATTTTTTTAAAATGTATTTCCATCCATTGTTTTATCTCTACCTTTTAGCCTATTTCAATTCCCCCCCACCCCACCCCAACTAGGGCTATCTGTCCCTTGCTAGTCCTGCTTTCCACCCTTAATGTCCCCATTAGCACATTTCTTGGCTAATATCACCACTATCAACACCTCTTTGTTCTTTTGTCTATGACACCTTTTAGCAATCTCCACCTATCACTGGCCCTCTATCCAGCTGTACCTGTCCCAACCTCCCCCCAACCCCCCCCACCCGCCCCCCCTTAAACCAGCTTATATTTCACCTCTTTTCTATTTTTCCTTAGTTCTGATGAAGAGTCATTCGGACTCGTAACGTTTACTGTATTCCTCTCTGCAAATGCTGTCAGACCTGCTGAGTTTTTCCAGGTATTTTTGTTTTTGTTATATATTGTGGCACTCTGTCAACTGGCTAATGAAAATTCAAACACACACATCAAATGCACTACCCCCACCCCTCCATTATTTCAATCTTGTAAGTTTTCTTGTAGCATTAAATGTGAGATACTTTGAACTCAGGCGTCCAATTCTACAAACTTTAGCAGCAGCAGGACCGGGGTTTTAAGTTCATTTTTCAGGGTTTATAGGGTGTCAGATAGGTATGACACATTTAACAATTTAATCCATAACATGCTCAGTCAGGAGCCAATTTCACATTTTACAAATGAAATTTCCGAAAAATATGAAATGATGTTCTGCCAAGTATTTGAAATAGTCTTCCGTTTATCAAGCTAACATCTCTGTTAAGCGTTTGAGGTTAAGGAATAAGAAGATATCATATCAGCCAGAATGTGCTGGAGCAGGGCATCTTGCTGCCTACCCCTTTTGTCAGACATTTTTTTCCTCATCCTTCAGCTCAAAAATCTTTTGCAGCTCAAATTGCTGGAAGTACGAGCTGATAACGATGAAGCCAGGGCAATGGGGCATCTGGGACGTGGCTGATTGACTGAACCAACGGTCTGTCTCCTTAACCAATTAAACTTGAAGATGGGAAAGAAAGAGGGAAAGAAGCAAAGGAACAACAAAGAAGGAAATGGGACGAATTAGAATCAAATTATATACAGGAAGAGAAATAAAGAGAGGTAAGGAAAGATTGGATTAAGAGAGAGAAAAAAAGAGACAAAGGAAAGGTAAGGAAAAAGTGAAACTTTAAATTTTAAAAATTCGAATTTACAACATGCAGAAATGAGTTTCAATTGTTCCCTTTCTGGTCTAGGAAGGCTGGGTGGCATTGCAGGACATAAATCCTGTCATTAAAAGGGCCCTTACATTGTTAAGTGCCAGCCTGAACTTTTTGCGGTGAGTTTAATTCGTTTTAGCAGCGCAAGTGCAGCAAAGTCTTGGCACTCACAGCGAGGCTGCTGGTGAGCACCTGTTTCTGTGCATGTAATTTGTTGTGATTTGTAACTCGCGGCCTTACTCTTCCTCGAGACTAATTTATTTACACATTAACAACGGTCTACGCATTAAACTCACCATTATTTTTGCAGCAATTTCTGGGTCAGTTTGTTTTAAGAGAATTTTAATTGTAAAATAAAATATGAAAATCATCCTTCCACTTATCCCTAAGATTAATTCACATTCTGAATGAAATAACCTTGCTACTGTCTTTGTTAACCATTGAAAGTTACACTGGAGTAAATGAAACTTAAGAATGAACGGATTTCTGTATAATTCTCAGAATGGAGTAAGATTTATAGAAACATAGACACATAGAAACTAGGAGCAGGAGTAGGCCATTTGGCCCTTCGAGCCTGCTCCACCATTCACTATGATCATGGCTGATCATCCAACTCAATAGCCTGCTCCCGCTTTCTCCCGATATCCTTTGATCCCTTTCGCCCCAAGAGCTATTTCTAACTCCTTCTTGAAAACATACAATGTTTTGGCGTCAACTACTTTCTGTGGTAGCGAATTCCACAGGCCCACCACTCTCTGGGTGAAGAAATTTCTCCTTACCTCAGTCCTAAATGGTCTACCCCGTATCCTCAGACTGTGACCCCTGGTTCTGGACTCCCCCACCATCAGGAACGTCCTTCATTATTAGAGGAATGAGATTTAGCATTGGTGTATAAATTGCAAAATAAATTGTGTGCATAAGGATATTTTTGACAATCAGTTTTTAGTTGTCTGGATTGGGAGAAGAAACATTTTCATGATGACATCATGCTTGTGGCAATAATTTATGTTATTACTTGTTTGCAAACAAGCAAGTCTGCCATCATTATTTAATGAAGACTGAGCCCGCGACATTTTGGAAGTATCTATTCCACTGGTTCTGGTCTGTTGGTCCACTTCCACTAAATAGCAATGTCTCCTCAAATTTAATCCTCATGGGGGAAAAGAAAGGGTGGGGGGGCAGGAGGGGAGATACGTCATCCTGTTAGTCAGCTGTTCTACAGAAACTTGTATGTGCAATGTCAAAATGTAGTTTGCATTATTTCCATCGTTTTGCTGCCTGATTGAGCAGGAAGTATAAAATGAATGGATTGGCTTCTTTAAGTTCCCAAGTAGCAATTGTTTGATGGGTGTTTTGGAGAAGGAGATTTCTCACTGGCAAAAGCTGTCAAGAGGTCACTGTTGTACAATGAATCAGAGGCTGAGGCAGCTCCCTCCCACCTTCATAAACTCTCTTTCTGTAATTTTGTCACATAATTTGAGATTATTAGTGCCTCCTAAAAACATCTCAAATAATTAAATGGTTTCAAGGAATAGAGGAGTGATGCTGAGAAAACATAATTCACTCTTGATGCAATAGGTATCTTCAATACTTCAAACATCTCCACAGAAAGAGGGTGAAGCAGAATTCGTCTTGTAAGATCTGATGCAGCTTCATTAGGGGCATCAGCTCATTCAGGTATTTTAGAAGTGAATCGATCTGGTTATCTTGAAGTCCATTTTGAAAGAAATGGTTGATCATTTTTAAAAATTCATTCATGGGATGTGGGCTTCGCTGGCTGGGCCAGCATTTATTGCCCATCCCTAGTTGCCCTTGAGAAGATGGCGGTGAGCTGCATCCTTGAACCACTGCAGTCCATGTGGTGTGGGTACACCCACAGTGCTGTTAGGAAGGGAGTTCCAGGATTTTGACCCAGTGACAGTGAAGGAACAGTGATATATTTCCAAATCATGATGATGAGTGACTTGGTGGGGAACTTCCAGATGGTGGTGTTCCCATGTATCTGCTACCCTTGTCCTTCTAGATGGTAGTGGTCGTGGGTTTGGAAGGTGCTGTCGAAGGAGCCTTTGTGAATCCCAGCAGTGCATCTTGTAGATAGTACACACTGCTGCTATTGTGCTTCGGTGGTGGAGGGGCTGAATATTTGTGGACGTGGTGCCAATCAAGCGGACTGCTTTGTCCTGGGTGGTGTCGAGCTTCTTGAGTGTTGTTGGAGCTGCACTCATCCAGGCAAGTGGGGAGTATACCATCACACTCCTGACCTGTGCCTTGTAGGTGGTGGACAGCCTTTGGGGAGTCAGGAGGTGAAGTTAATCGTCGCAGGATTCCTAGCCCCTGGCCTGCTCTTGTGGCCACAGTATTTATAAGGCTAGTCCAGTTCAGTTTCTTGTCAATGGTAACTCCCAGGATGTTGATAGCGGGGAATTCAGTGATGGTAATGCCATTGAACATCATGGGGTGATGGTTAAATTCTCTCTTGTTTGAGATGGTCATTGCCCGACACTTGTGTGGTGCGAATGTTACTTTCCACTTGTCAGCCCAAGCCTGGATATTGTCCAGGTCTTTCTGCATTTGGATATGGACTGCTTCAGTATCTGAGGAGTCGCGAATGATGCTGAACATTGTGCAATCGTCAGCGAACTTCCCGACTTCTGATTTAGTGATGGAAAGAAGGTCATTGATGAAGCAGTTGAAGATGGTTGGGTCGAGGACGCTACCCTGAGGAACTCCCGCAGTGATGTCTTGGAGCTGAGATGACTGACCTCCAACAAACACAACCTTCTTCCTTTGTGCTAGATATGACTCCAACCAGCGGAGAGTTTTCCCCCTGATTCCCATTGACTCCAGTTTTGCTAGGGCTCCTTGATGTCACACTTGGTCAAATGCTGCCTTGATGTCAAGGGAGTGATTGAGTGATGTCAAGTGAGTGATGTCACTCTCATCTCTCCTCGGGAGTTCAGCTCTTGTGTCCATGTTTGAACCAAGGCTGTAATGAGGTCAGAAGCTGAGTGGCCCTGGCGGAACCCAAACTGGACATCAGTGAGCAGGTTATTGCGAAGCAAGTGCCACTTGATAACACTGTTAATGACCCCTTCCATGACTTTATTGATGATCGAGAGTAGACTGGTGGGGCAATAATTGACCCGGTTGGCTTTGTCCTGCTTTTTGTGTACAGGACATAGCTGGGTAATTTTTCACATAGCCGGGTAGATGCCAATGTTGTAGCTGTACTGGAACAGCTTGGCTAGGGGCGCGGCAAGTTCTGGAGCACAAGTCTTCAGTACTATTGTCGGAATATTGTCAGGCCCCATGGCTTTTGCACTGTCCAGTGCCTTGAGCTGTTTTTTGGTTTCACATGGAGTGAATCGAATTGGCTGGAGACCTCTGGAGATGGATTATCCACTCTGGCTGAAGATTGTTGCGAATGCTTCAGTCTTAGCTTTTACATTGCTGTGCTGGGCTCCCCCATCATTGAGGATGGGGATATTTGTGTAGCGTCCTCCACCAGTGAGTTGTTTAATTGTCCATCACCAGTCACGACTGCTCAGTAAATTTTCTTTTAAACTCCTAGATTTCATGATAACAGCAGTACACAATAAAATAAGGCATGCTGCTGAGATTAACAAATGCCAGACCATTCTGCAGTCTTTGGCACACTGACTTTCACATTAGCACAAGAATGGGTATTCTTATCTCTGAGTCGGAAGATCATGGGCTCATGGTTCCACCCTGGGGAGTACCGAGGGAGTGCTGCACTGTTGCAAGTGTCATCTTTTGGATGAGATGCTAAACTGTCACCCCGTCTGATGTAAAATGCCCTATTCAAAAGAAATGGAATTCTGCCTGGTGTTCTGGCCAATATTTATCCCTCAACCAGGGTAATAAAATAAAAGCATAGTACTGCGGATGCTGGAGATCTGAAATATAAACAGAAAATGCTGGAAAAACTCAGCAGGTCTGGCAGCAGCTGTAGAGAGAGCAACAGAGTTGACACTTCGAGTCCAATATGGCCCTTCTTCTAAAGAAGAATTATACTGGACTCAAAACGTTAACTCTATTTCTCTCTCCACAGATGCTGCCAGATCTGCTGAGTCTTCCAGCATTTTCCTTTTTTTATTACTAGGAAATTAGTTGATTATTATCACATTGCTATTCCTCGGATCTTGCATGCAAATTGGTGGCTGTGTTTTCTACGTTACAACCATGACTACAGCTTAAAGAGTTGGCTGTAAAGTGCATTGGGACATCCTGAGTTCATGAAAAATGCCAAACAAATGCAAGTTTTTTTTATGCAGGTCAAGTGCCTCCATTTGCACTTGGTAAGCAGAGCTGAGAGTTCTCATCTGCAGCTTGGGTATATACCTACAGTAAACTGGAAACTTGTGGTTGGTACTACCAATGGTTGGAAATCAGCACTGCCCTCAATTGTTAAGCTTATTGCCATATAATACCAGGTATCATGCTGGTCACATATTGCATTGTAAAAGTGACTGATGGATTGCTTAGCATGGTCAATACTTGTGTCTCCTTTTCCACTGAACATCATGACAACCATTGTCCAAAGTTTAGGGTGGGGTGATGGTGGTGTCATTGGTTGGTGGCACGTGTTTAACTTTAATGCCTTAAAAGGAGTGAGTGGGTGACACGCTTTTGATTGTATGTTGCATCTTGATTGATTACAATGCTGAAGTATGAGTAGGAATGAGGAATGAAACATACAGGAAAGACCATTCAACCATTTAATCTGTAATATTCTCACTTACCTCACTCAGGCCACCTTAATTTGGCAGAGGGATCCTAAAAGAAATGACAGTATCAAGATATGCCAGGGGCCTAATGCCTTTTTACAGCAGCCATTCCAGAATCAGATTTGTTCCTTGCTTCTACTGCAACAGAGGTACACTGGGCTATCAAAAAAATCAATTCTTATAATCTTCTTCTAGGCACACTTGTGGTGGTCGGTGGAAGGGATGAATACATGTGCACTTGCAGAAAGATGATGATTATGAATAGTCTCCTAGGAAGCTGCATCTCTCTGAAAATAAGATAAGGCCCTTTCCATAGGTAGACGATGCAGATTATTATATTCAAAATGGTGGCCAATTAATTTTAAATGGAGCTGCACAGCAGCCTGTTATATAACACAAGCATTTGTTTAAACTTTGCGGGAGAGGGATGGAAGAGAAGATTATTGCAGAGTAAACAGGCATATTCGATAAAGCTGCTGGGGTTTATTTTATAACAAACGCCTTCTATAGTTCATTTCTGGTGACCAAGATGATAAAATCAACACCAGCAATGCAGTTATTAAAGGATCAACATCTTTCAGCAAAGCAAGTTCATCATCTGATTTTTCACCTCTCCCAGGAGATTGCCTGTCTGCGAGTGGGTAAGGGGTATTTGTTTCATGAGGCATAAATCACCTCAACTATAGGGGACAGGCTAGTTGGACCAACTGGTGTTTTTCTGTCCACTGTTTTTATAGTCGCTTGGTTGTATGCAACTTGAGCATTGCTGAAAAAAGAGAGATGCTGTTGAAACTTTTCATTGGAACAGACACAAGAATGTCTAATTTCAAATGGAGCAACAATTTATACTGCATAGGAACAGTGTGCTTATTTGTTGCTGACATAGGGCACATCAAAGCTATCCTGTGGGATAATGGCTGCCCCAATCAGATCATTGCCTGCTCTGTATCACGCATACTCACAAATGGGCCTGAAGCCACCACTTTCAGACCTGAAAAGTGCCCAGTCCACCTCAAATAACCCTGGAAGGGTAAAGTATCTCAAAAATTTGAGCAACAGGTGAAGCTAGTCATTTCAGGCTGTTGCTATGCAGCAGCAACACAAGTGGCATTTTCCAGTAACAGGATACTGCTGTCAGGCCAAAAGGATGCTCTGTCTGCCACACAAATGAAAAATCTGGTATATGAATATCTGTGCCGGTGCGATGCCAGGTATGTAGGCCAAAAGTCCCAGTGACTGGTGGATCATATCAAATAGCACATCCCTCGGCTGTTTGCAATAGGCAGAGTACTGACTGTACTTAGCCAGCCTGTCTGTGAAAAACTCTATACAGTACAGTGTCCCAAATCCAGTGCCCTCGGGACCAAGACTCGGATTTTCTCGGATTTTGGAAGTCCAACCCGTACAGTGCCTGAAACTAATAAAGATCTGGAATATAATAAAGAGCCTGAAGCAAATACTAAAAAGATCATGATCCAGGTTAACCCAAAAGTAGATGCTTCCGTTTAATGCCCCCTTGGGCCCAGGACCCTACCTAGTCAGAAACATCAAACCGCAAATGAAGGAGCCCTATCGCCCTCCCTGGGCAATGCCACAGCTGCTGATAGTGACCCTGAGGCTGGCGAAGCCACACCACGTTCTCCAGCAGTCGCGCACCTCTCTCCCCTCCCATCACCACCCACTCACCCACATTTGATCGGTGCCTGGTGCAGGAGAACCAAGAACGAGGAGAGCCGGAGGAAAAGATCCCCCGGGAGACTGGGAGAACAATTTTGCTCCACAACTGGAACAAAAAGTTGGAAGCTCCTCTTTCTGAGAGAGGCAATCTGGACGCAGCAGAAGGGAAGGAAGAAGACCAGGAAACAATTGAGCAGAAGGATCATCAACAATACAGACCCTGAACCGAAAACAGATCCTAGAACTAGACCAGTGCGCCATTTCAAAAATGTCCGGTTTTCAGATAACTGGAAGAGGCATTCGACCATTATGCCTATGTTGGATCTTTGAAAGAGGTATTCAGTTTGACCCACTTCCCTGCTCTTTGTTCCATAGTCCTGCAAATTTTTCCTTTCAAGTATATATTCAGATCACAAGCAAATATATTTGCTCATGTATATGTGGCTATTTTCCAATGATGAAAAACCCAGAAGTATTGGGAAGGCAGTAAGCATGTAATTGATGTAACCCAGAGGAGTTTTATCAGTGATAAAAGACCTAGAATTTGCTCAGTGAAGAAAATAATGATCAAAAATGACTCAGTATTTAGATTAGAGTGACTGAGTCTGGATAACATCAGCAGGGGTGTCTTAACATACAAACACAATGATACATTCTGTAGATGTAATGTTTTATTTATTTTTATATTAATAAACAGGTAACTCTAAACTCATGCACGTAAGTGCATTGCTGATAAAAGACCAAAAAATGTAAACTACATATTTTGACATTGACTCTTCACTCTGTGTGGATGTTTAATATATCACAGGTGATGTTGAAAGGAGATTGAAAAAAGGGGGTGGAATCCAGGCAGTGAATAAGTATTCTCAGATGCTATGAAGGCATTTTTGACTGAATGATTAAGTGCTAAGCAGATTGTGAGAACTGTATTAAAGGAGAACTTTGGTGTAGGAGTAAGCACTGGGAATGATAAGTACTTACCTCGAGATAAGTTTCAGGTAATTTGTTTTCTGTGGGGCGATCAATTTGTCTTTTAAATAAACCAATTTGCAGACATCCTTTGTGTATTCAACCATGGCAGCTGCTCAGCTGTGAAATGTGGCGGGGGACATAAGCCAAGAGAATCCCTCAAACTATTCCCTTTCTTAACATTGCTGTCTATGTGATTGCACCATGTGTTCTTGTGTTTGAACAAATAATTGGTGGACACAGTAAACAAATATAAATTAAAGACTCTCGACAGATTTGAAAACTGACTAACCACAATGATGACAATGTGAAAACAGCGTAAATTCTCCACAGGACATCCCTTGGAATCTGTCATCCCAGTGCATTCCATTCGCATTTTAAAATCTGAATTGGAGGAGCCTGTAAATATAAATTAAAAGAGCAATTAAAAAAAAACGGAGTCCCTATTGAGTGATAAATACATTTCAGTCATGGCACTTGCTCCTATGGTAATAAACAGCGTATGTCTGCCCCTAATCAGTAATTAATCAAGTTACCCTCAGAATACTAAATCTTCATTTTATCTCTTTTTTCAGGATTGCCAGTGTGACTGACCGGCTGTGGCACATTAAGCGGAACATGAAGAGGGAAAAGTGACAGCTCCTAACAGTAAGCATCTTTGTTTAACTTCAATACAGGATAAACACAGACTACCATACACTTGACTTTTTACTCTTGCCCCTACCCATCATTTGCACTGGCTCCATTGTGCGAGGCCAGCCCTGTGACCAACACCCACTCAGTCATATGTGCAGAGGCAATGCAAAATGGTACTTTCACTGAACCGCAGCAGCTGGCAAGTGGAGTGCAACACATTTCATCGTCCCTGATATTCAGGCGCAGGTTTACTTACAATGCTTTTACAAAGAAAAATTGTTTCACCTCTTATCTCAGACACTGCATCTTTCCCTTTGTTCAGAGCCCTGGGGCAGCCCGTGTAACATAAGCAGATAATTCATGATAAGATTCACGGTATGTAAGAAATTGAGTTGTCAACACCACTTTGTGCCACCTCAGTCCGTGACAGGAAATGAAAACATTTACTAAAAGTAGTAGTATTGTTTTGACTAGTAACTCGAACTGTTAACAAATGTGATTTTGAAATGTATGTCTTTTGGAAACTATCCAGTGAGTATGCTGTTTTTATTTCCCTCCTTCTTAAAAAAGCATAACAGCTGATCTGAAGGTTCACCTCCACATGGGAAACTAGTTCGGCTTGACTGCATAATGTGACAGAATACCTTATAGCTTGTAGGTGCTAAACTCTACGTGTGTCCTTTGGTACAGAGTTCTCTTATGCCTGTCAATGTCTCTGTTAACAAATCCGTAGGTTGCTTCACAGAGGTGGCAGAGTGAATACTATATAACATACAGAAAACATGTGGCCAGCTTGGGAAAGTTGAATCTGCCAAGGAAAAGCTTCTGTATTTGATTATATTAAGTAGATGGGCAAAGTTTGCAGGACACTAACAATTTCCTCTCACTCACTTCATCTCCCTTAGAAAACTGCTCCTTTCAGCATTAGGGCATGTCCATTCATCAGGAGAGCGCACATTAAGCAATGTGTTTTTTTGTCTTTCATGACATGCGAGCATCACTGGCTAGGCCGGCATTAGTTGTCCATCCCTAAGTGCCTTTCAGAAGGTGGTGGTGAGCTGCCTTCTTGAACCACTGCAGTCCAAGTAGGTATGCCCACAGTGCTGTTAGGAAGGGAGTTCCAGGTTTTCGACCCAGTCACAGTGAAGGAACACAATATATTTCCAAGTCAGGATGGTGTGTGACTTGGAGGGGAACTTGTAGGTGGTGGATTTCCCATGTGCTGCTGACCTTGTGCTTCTATTTGGTACAGGTCGCGCGTTTGGAAGGTGCTGTTGAAGGAGCCTTGGTGAGTTGCTGCAGTGCATTTTGTACCTGGTACACTTTGCTCCCGTTGTGAGTCAATGGTAGAGGCAGTGGATGCTGAAGGTGGTGGATGAGGTGCAATCAAGTTGGCTGTTTTTTCCTGGATGGTGTCAAGTTTCTTGAGTGTAGTTAGAGCTGTACTCATTTGGACAAGTGGAGAATATTCCATCACACTCCTGACTTGTGTCTTAAAGATAGCGGACAAGTTTTGGAGAGTCAGGTGGTGAGTTACTCAGAATTCTCAGCCTCTGACCTGCTCTTGTAACCATACTATTTATAATATTGGTCCAATTAAACTTCTGACCAAAATTGACCCTGGGTTCAGCAGTGCCTCAATTTTAAAACTCTCGTCCTTACTTTCAGATCTCTCCATGACCTGACCCCTTCTATTTCTGTAATCTATTCCAACCTTCTCAAGATCTCTGCACTCCTCCAATTCTGTCCTCTTATGCAGCCACATTGCTTCACCATTGGCAGCAGTGTCTTTAACTGCCTAGACTGCCCTAAGCTCTGAAATTCCCTTCCTACACCTCTATGCTTCTCTACTTTTCTCTCCTCTTTTCATATGCTCCTAAAAATCTACCTCTTTGACCAACCTTTTGGTCGCCTGACCTAATATTTCCTTATGTGGCTCACTGTCAAATTTTGAATGATAATGCTCCAGAGAAACTCTTTTAAAGATGTTATATAAATCCAAGTTGTTGCGATGAGTACATAACTACCTTGTAGCATGCATATTCAGTTACTCATGCTCAAGCTAGACTGCAAAGTGGCCAGTGGGTTGTTACTTGTCCTTGTGTTCTTCCACACTATTTCTCTCTCTTTGCCGAACAAAGCAACTCACAACAGGAGTTCTGAACTGAATGAGGGCTCCCTAATTTTGGACCCTCATTCTTTATGCACAGGCCCTGCTTGATATGGGCACTGCCAAAAGCATAAAGATAATGCTCAGAGATGAACCTACAAGCCTCACCTGAGAGAAAGTCTAGTACTAGTCTTTTCCAGTTAATGCTTACTCGCTCACACACAGGCATGGCAGGAAAATATCATAATACGCAATTAGCTATAAAGTTCTGCTTCGGGAGTAGTTTCAGGCATCATTGCAGCGTATTCTTCTTCTGTTTCTTTCGATGTACCAAATGTAGAATCCACAGCATTGAATGGCAGGTCTGAAACCATTACCTTACAGCACTCACAGGCCACTCAGTCAAACACTTGTCAAGTGCCAGTCCCAATAGACAGAGCTGGGTTCACCAAAATAAGCACAGGTCACCATTAAGCACAGGCAGGTACTAGAGACGGAAGGAGAGCAGAAATTTCCTCCTTGCAAAAGCAGTTCCTGTCCACCTTCAGGTACAGCGCTCTGAAACTGAAACTACATTTGAAGGAAGAATGCTCACTGAACATCAACTTGGTCTGTAGCCAACTGAGAATATGAACGGAATCTTGCTAGATCTGGCTACGTGGAGAAATCCACTAGCTGCATCTCCAAAGTCATTTTGGAGCTTTGCAGTGCTGTGGTTCATCGTGAAAATGCCAGGAACATCTTCACTGAAGCCCCCAGTGACAAATAAAAGGTGTAATCTTTTTTGAATGTTTAGACAGCCACTCTGGAGGTCTCCAGTTCCAAACTTTGAGTCCAACATGCTGAAAAATGAGGTGTTACATAAGACTTCTCTGCCTTCATTGTTGCAGAGATCTGCTTCCAGGCATGCTGAAGGAGTAATCAGCAGCTGAGGCCTGACTGGACAGACCTGATGAAGCTATTGCCTCTGAAGGTGATGTAGCATCACAACTATCCAGCTGTCATTCTCAAATGACGGGAGGTTTGCTGGTAAACCAGGCAGCCACACAGATATGGCATAAGCACAAGAAGCTAGAGGACCACATTGAGGTCCTGAGATTCAACTGCTAGCCATTGCACTTATTCCAGCCACTCGGGAAGAACCAAGGATCTAGTGCAAACAGATCATACACTGTCACCAAAGGGAAGCACTGGTGTAAAAAACTATCGCATATACTACTACTTTTAGTGAATTAAGTTGGTTTCATTTTGTTATAGGTATTTCCAGTGAGCTTTGTTAGGATGTTATAGAATAAAGAATTAACAGATGAAGAAAATGGGGTTCCATATTAGTTGAATTAGTACAGAGGCTAATGTTGGTGACAGTGCTTTTGGTCACTGCATTATGCAGATGTGAAGAGGACTGTTAATACAAGAGGTAAATGTTTCTTCTTTGAATGCACATAGAGATGGCTCAGCAGTAACTATCTGGTTCTTTGTCTTCATCTTGCTCAGCTCCTAGCTGTAGATGGGTGGTTTCCTCTTCCACTTCTATCATACGTGTACCATTTTTGAAAGCAAAGTTGTCCAGCACCCAATGATGACTTTTGTAGACTGTGTCAAAGAATTCTCTCCAACCTGCCATTTCCTAATTAGTCCAGGTATCTGAAGTGCTGCTTCTAAGAGCCTTTAGTGCTTCTGACTATGATCCTGGTGGCTGCAGGGGTCTTGTTGTATCTGCATTTTTTTGCTGTTCATAGCTATCTAAGTTGTCATTAGCCAGGGCTGAATGGAGTAGCCTGGGAAAGAATTTATTCCCCACAACTTCATGATGTGATGGAGAGTAACCTGAGTTGTTAAGGATTTAGCCTGTTGCAGAGCAGTTCAAGATTTTGATGTACTGTGAATGCATAGCAGGAATTTAGTTTGTATGCCATATGATTTTCCATCCATGAAAGAAGCATATAAATATCTGGTTAGGAATGAGACTGGAAATTGTAAGAGTGTGTATAGGCTGAATAAGCTGTTCTGTTCCATGTTACATATTCCTCTCTCCATATTCATTCAGAGCAACACCTGATATTTGCTACAAAAAGGGTGGGAACAATCATTCTGGCACACTAGCATTACATTATTCATTTTTGAGGATTCTCAACCTTAGCACCATGATATTCTAACCAATGCTCAATGAGGTCTGGAAGTAGCATTTTATTAAATACTGTTTTTAACTTCTAAAATAGCTGCGATGGACTCAAACACTGATAAACTGGGGACTCCCAATGGCTTTTGCAACATGTTTCATTTGTTCTCATTGTAGGATTGAAGATGAAGATTACCGTTAAATTTCTTGTGATCTGTGGAGCCAGTTTACCCCCACCCTGGGAAGAGGGGCCAATTTTGATGTGGCATTGCAAAGGTCAGGCTGAACACAGATTAAATCTTCACTATTGATCCAGGAATGATAAAATGCCTAACAAAAAACAGAAAATGCTGGAAAAACTCAGCATGTCTAACAGCATCTGTGGAGTGAGAAACAGAGTTAACATTTCGAGTCCGTATGACTCTGGAGTCTTATAAACTCGAAACGTTAACTCTGTTTTTCTCTCCACAGGTGCTATTAGACCTACTGAGTTTTTCCAACATTTTCTGTTTTTGTTTCAGATTTCCAGCATCCGCAGTATTTTGCTTTTATATTATGATGAAATGCCTCATGCACTTAGATCAATGTGTAGGACCATGTCAACCGAACTATCCTTTGCGCTTAAATTCTTGAAGCCATGGGGCACATAAACTTAGTCAGAATTTCCCCCATAAATGACAGTAAACTATTTATCACTAAACCTATGGTAGTTGCCATGACAATTAATCCTCTCATGTTTGTTTCATCATCTATGAAGGATATAGAGCATATTAGATTCATTTCTAGCATAACGATAGACAAGAATTGCAACAAAACTTCCCACATATAATTGAAGCATAGTACAATGGAAATAACAGATACACGGGAATAATTTCAAGGCTGTAATCTAATTTCAGGGACTATGGTGGCAATTATAAATCTACAGTTCACTTACATGGATTATAGTACTATTATAACCCTCAATTGTGTATCAGTGGTTTGCCATGCATACAGAGCTTAGAACATGCATCGGGAAGGCAGCCACCAATTGTGGCTGACCATAAACAGGCATGGATAAACAAACAGATGCAGGACCAAGATGCTTATCTGTAAGGCCTGCACATTACTGTATGGCAGAGATACCTGGGCAACTTCCAACTACCAAGAAAAAAAGCTCAATAACTTCCATCTCTGGTGTCTACACTGTATCTTTGTCATCGAAAGGGAAGACAAGCCACCATTAAGCAGTCCTTTCTAAGGCAAACATGCCAAGTATCCTAGTGCTAATCAAGCGAAGAAGGCTTCATTAGCTTGGGGGTGTGCGCAGGATGGAATATGGCCATATTCCCAAGGAAAAGCTACACCTGGAGGTTGCGTGTGCCAAGAGATCAGCAGAGCACCCAAAGCTCTGTTTCGAGGATGCTGTCAAAAGGGACAGGAAAACCCTCAACATAGGCATGACAAGTGGGAAACTCTAGCTGTTGACCAATGTAAACTTTGCCATCAGCTGTGGGCAGGAATTCGCCACCGCAACATGCGATTTCAGAAGCTTCAAATCAGATGTCAGCCCTGCAAGCGAGGCATCAGCAGGGATCAGAAAATGCTGGAAAAACTCGGCAGGTCTGGCAGCATCTGTGGAGAGAGAAACAGAGTTAACGTTTCGAGCCTGTTTGACTCTCCTTCAGAGTTCTGTTGGACCTGCTGAGTTGTTCCAGCATTTTCTGTTTTTATTTCAGACTTCCAGTTTCTGCAGTATTTTGGCTGCACCACCATCAAGGGACAAATTCATGTGCTGCATTGTGGAAGATTTTGCCTTTCCAGAATCTGCTGGTTCAGCCATTAAAAGAAGTGCAGCACATGATCTCATCTGACCTCAGAAATGTTCTGAGGCTGCATTCCCAGCATCTCTCATAAATGGAAGGATGCGAATCACATATAACCCGCAATTAAATTTCAGCTTATGTAAAAATATACAGGTATCCCATTATTCTCTCTGTGATTCTTGGCACTAAGGATAGAAAAACACATGCTGAATAAGTGCTTGGGTTAGCATTCGGCTTCAGTTCAAGATATCTGTGTGTGCATGGCTAGATAAGAACAAATTCTCAAGCCCTTAATGAAAAGCATGTTTCTCAGCTAGCACTTTGAGAAAAAGGAGCACGTTAGACTGCTCCATTTCAAATGTGAATTTGAGCACGGGGTGGAGCGTATTCAGAAACTGAACTGGACTAGCCGTATAAATACTGTGGCTACAAGAGCAGATCAAAGGCTAGGAATCCTGTGATGAGTAACTCACCTCCTGACTCCCCAAAGCCTGTCCAACATCTGCAAGGCACAAGTCAGGAGTGTGATGGAATACTCCCCACTTGCCTGGATGAGTGCAGCTCCCACAACACTCAAGAAGCTTAACACCGCCCAGGACAAAGCAGCCCGCTTGATTGGCACCACATCTACAAACATTCACTCTCTCCACCACTGACGCACAGTAGCAGCAGCGTGTACCATCTACAAGATGCACTTCAGGAATTCACCAAGGCTCCTTAGACAGCACCTTCCAAACCCACGAGCACTACCATCTAGAAGGACAAGGGCAGCAGGGAGATGGGAACATCACCATCTGGAAGTTCCCCTCCAAGTTACACACCATCCTGACTTGAAAATGTATCGCTATTCCTTCACTGGGTCAAAATTCTGGAACTCCCTTCCTAACAGCACTGAGGTTGTACCTACACCAGATGGACTGCAGCGGTTCAAGAAGGCAGATCACCACCACCTTCTCAAGGGCAACTAGGGATGGGCAATAAATGCTGGCCCAGCCAGCGAAGCCCACATCCCATGAATGAATAAAAAAAAATTAAGCAGTGTAAGGAAATTCTTACACACGGTTTGTAGATTCAAAGGCTATGAACATGTCACCTACATATTGGAATTATGCACGGGGTAGGAGGTTAGGGCTCATCCCATCAAGAATGCGTTTCTCATCAAAATCACAGAAAATGTTAGCAAGTGCTGGACGTGGTGGGGATCCTATGGCTACACCATCTCTTTGGGCATACATGGGGTTGAATATTACTGGAGGTGGATGACTCCCCCAGGCACCCAAGCCCCCAGGAACAAAGTCAGTGTGAAGCTGCCTTGCCGCAGGCCAGCCCGCCCCACAGCCATAACGTGCTGCACGCGGGCGAAATTGGCTGCCAGTGGGACTTCCCCCCTCACTGGGGATGAAGCCCCGCCCTCGGGAGCAGCTGGTCAATTGGATTGGCCTGCAGCTCCAGCAGTCCCAGCACCACCAACTGCCCAGTAGTGGGTTCTGCCAGGACTGAAAGCAATCCGAAGAAGAAGGCCCAATGGATCCCAGAGCAAGGTAGGTCCGGGGTATTGGGCAAGGATTGTTTGGCCAGTTTAGTCGGGGGCGGTGGGGGGTGGGGGGGCATGGGGGTGGTGGGTAGGAAGAAAGTGGGTACTATCTTAGGGGGTTGCCCCTGATGTGCAAATGGCATCCACCAAAGATAGTACCCACCCTTTAAAAAATTTTTTAAAAACCGCCTGCCCACTCCCACCTGACTGCCCATGCAAACTGTATTATGGCAGCGTATATCATCAGGGTCAATTGGCTTCTTAACAAGCTCAGTTAACTCTTGATTATTTGGCAGATGGACTGCCCCCCCCCCCCACCACCCCCGATTCACCACCGAAAACACCCATAAAATCCAGCCCATGGTGCCATAAAAACTGAATTCGACTGTGCGAGTTGCTAAGTTCATAAGTTCAATGAATAAAAATTCAGAAACTGGTGGTGCATCTAAGTTGCCACGATATAATGATGAAACGCTAATGTCAATGGCTTCCCTTTGCGGCTTGTTCATAAATAAGCTCGCAATGTAAATGAGCACATATGCAAGCATTACTGTCAATATGTAGGTTGCATTTAGCCATTGTGAAAGTGAAGGAATCCTTCACTATGTACATGGAAAACTCACAGAGAACTGGCTGTAGTAATTTACTCAACCATATGCCCAATTCATGTTGTGCAGAATTGGTTATTGATAAAATTGAGTGCAATGGGACATCATTTTTGTGTGTCTTTGTCTATCCAGCTGTTCAGCTTTGGGACAATGGTGGCCCTGATCAGATCATTGTTCACCCTATATCGCACAAACTTGCAAATGGGCTGTAGGCTGCCACTTTTGGACCTGAAAAGTTCCGAGTCTACCTCAAGTTACCCTGGAAAGACAAATCGTCTCAAAAATTTGAACAAGAGGTCAAAAAAGATGTTTTATGCTGCTACTATGCAATGGCTACACAGTGGTATTTTCCACTAACAGGATACTGACGTCAGTCCAAAAAGAAACTCGTATGAGTTTCAGTTCTGGTGATGCCAGGTACATGGGCCTAGTTGATCAAATCATACAGCATGTTCCTTCAGTTGTCCATAATTTGCAAAGTGCAGACCATACTCAACCAGCCCGCGCATGCAAAACCGAAAATAAAGCAGCTACTGTTGGATGTGATTCCTTGATTGGGAAACACTTGTTGAACTGCCCATGCAAACTGTATTATGGCAGCGTATATCATCAGGGTCAATTGGCTTCTTAACAAAACAAAAACAGAATTACCTGGAAAAACTCAACAGGTCTGGCAGCATCGGCGGAGAAGAAAAGAGTTGACGTTTCGAGTCCTCATGACCCTTCAGCAGAACTTAACCAGCAAGTTTGTTGGCTTCTTAACAAGCTCAGTTAACCCTTGATTATTTGGCAGATGGACTGCCCCCCCCCCACCCCCGATTCACCACCGAAAACACTCATAAAATCCAGCCCATGGTGCCATAAAAACTGAATTCGACTGTGCAAGTTGCTAAGTTCATAAGTTCAATGTACCTTCCAAAAGCTCTCCCATCCCTTTCACACCCAGATCCTCATGTTCACTAGTGCTCAGTGTTCAACCCATTGAAAATACTTGCTGGTTCATTAACTACTTACTCCCAAATGAAGTATATCCAAGACTGTGCTGAAGCTGATTATGAAATTGGTGAGAATGATGTGCAACAATGACTTTATTGCTTTCATTCTCTCTTTTTGTTATGGATGCTTGGGCCTGCATATCTAATAAAAATTGTTATGATCCCCAGCTGAGGTTACAACTGGATAAGCCTGACCCCAGAGTGGAACCCAGCTTGATAGGTCCTAACTTTTAATTTGTTTGTTTCGATATGTGGAGAGTGGCTACTGAACAGAGTCACACAAGTCAGCTGATGATCTTTTAACAAAAGAATAAAACACTTATTAAACAAGAAAAGATGAACTATATTATAATACTCCTTCACCCACAACTATACCTTTACAGATATATACAGATTTGCAAGGATAACACAAGTTACAAAAGCTATCTTATACTCTACTGTTCACAGTAGGCACAACCCATGTAAACCAATTAGCAACCCATGGTCAGGCACACCACACTCTGAAACCAAGTGACAGATGCCACCTCACTCAGATGCTTTGGATCTCTCCTCAGCTCCCCCGCCGATGCTTGTTACAACCAGTCTCACTGAACTCCGTCTTTCACATAAGGTTTCCAATCTCCACTCTCAAAGGATTTGCTTTGGAATCTTCTCCCAAACTGATGCTTTCTCTCAAATGCCTTCCACAAAGGTTCACCTCCAGGGTTTCAAATTCTCCGTCCGATGTTTCTCTCCCCTGGGTCAGCAGATGCATTCAAGCTTTCTTACATGCACTCTCTCTCACCGACTCAGCTGTCAACAGTACACCACTTCTTCACATGCCCATAGCAAAGAGTTACAGACCTTCAGCCATCTCTTTGGATTTTCTGGACCCTTGCAAGCGGTTCTCGCTTTAAATCTGCTTTCTTCAGTTTTTGCCTCTTTAAATCTGAAACTTGGAGCCTTTCTCTCTACACTGTATTTCACTTAACAGGAGCTTTTCCAGGTTCCCATTCTTCCCTTTGACTAGAAGGTCTTTGTAACACAATGTATACATTGTTAAGAAACAGAGATAGTTTAAATATGTTATATTTGTATTTGTGGGTATTAGAAATGAGTCTTAGCTTGATTTGTATTTCTCTATCTGCATGTTAAGAGAGGTCAAATGGAGATTTAGTTTCACTTTAAAAGGCTGCTTGCATTTCCAGTGAGGAGTTTACTATTGCTATAAGTTATAGATAAACACACAAGATTGGAAAACAGTGCAGTTGCCTAGCAACAGGGGGCCAGATAGGCAGATTCCTCCCACAGACATACACACAGAAGAAAGACAGCTGTTTGATTTGGAAGCTGCTACAGTTCAGCTGGTTTTGGAGTTGCTGCCAGGAAAGACTGGAGCAAAGGGGACAGATAGAAGTCCCAAGCTAAAGAAAAAACCCCAAAACCCAGGGAAGTGGAAGAAGAGAAAGTCCAAAGCTAGCCATCTAGTCAAAGGAAGGAGAGGAGCCTGGAAAAGGCTCCTAAGGCTAAGTGAAGTTAAGAGTGAGGCGCAGAGAGAAAGGCTCCAAGCTTCAGATTTAAAGAGACAAGAGCTGCAGAAAGCAGATATAAAGCAAGAACAGCTTGCAAGAGGCAAGAAGGTCCAAAGAGACAACTGAAGTTTTGTAACCCTTTGCTGTGGGCATGTGAAGCAGTAGTGTACTGTTGATGGCTGAGTTGGTGAGACAGAGTGCATGGAAGACAGCTTGAATGCATGTGGTGACCCAGGGAAGAGAAACACTTGAAGGAAAGTTCAAAATCCTGGAAGCGAGCCCTTGTGGAAGGCATCTGAGAGAAAGCATTGGTTTGGGAGAAGACTCCAAGGTGAGGTCTTGGAGAGTGGAGATTGGAAACCCTCATGTGAAGGATGGAATTCAGTGAGACTGGTTGGCTCATGGTGTGACAAGCATCTGAGGGGAGTTCAGGAGAGATCCATAGCATCTGGTTGAGGTGGCATCTATCACTTGAGGTCAGGGTGTGGTGTGTCTGACCACAGGGTACCATAGATTTACATGTACTGGGTGCTTACTGTGTACATTAAGGTATATGATAGCTGTTGTGACTTGTGTTATCCTCTCAAATCTGTATATATCTGTAAAAGTATAGCTGTGGGTGAAGGAGTATTGTAATATTGTTAATCTTTTCTTGTTGAATAAACATTTTATTCTTTTGTAAAAAGTTTATCAGCTGACCCCTGTGACTCTGTTCAGTAGCTACTCTCCACGTATTTAAACAAACAAATAAAAACTAGGATCTATCAGGCTGGTTCCACCCTGGGATCAGGCTTGTCCAGGGGTAATCTCAGCTGGGGATCATAACAGCATCCAGACACATAGGTGATAATGTGTTCTCACGGTTCAAATGGAAAGTTAGCACATAACTTGTGCCAAAGGATTGTAATCTGATGAGGAACTTCATTCTTGGAAACTTTGTGTACAAAGAAGACAGTGACCGCTCATAGGCAGACTAAAAGGAGTGTCTGCAGGAGATAGGGAAGCAGGAGGCTGGTAAAGCGAAGGGTGAGCATAGTTTGGTGGATTAATGTATTTTAACAAAGGCCATGCATCCAACCATTATTTCTTCAAGTTTTCCTATAAGTGCTTACACAACTAAACAAGAGGTGAAAGGACCTCACAAGGTTGGCCTAATTAAGTAAAGGCACTATTATCTATGCACCTAAAAGGATGATAGTGGTCAGTGTCTGACACATTGAAAACACTCTCTGGCTCATTAATTACTTCAAAATGAAGTGTATCTAGGACTAAGAGTCACTCATCAGAGGCTATATAAAAGAGATAGACTTTTTAAACCACATATTAGGTAAGAGGCACACGAGGAGACAGACAACTGCGCTGGTATGTGACAGAGACTGAGTGTGTAGCGAATTAGGTTCACGTGGTAAATTCTGCTCCTTTTCCATTTTTAACTATAGATTAAGAATCAAGATCTGACATAGTACTACCCTTCAAGTAAGTTGGGTTAGCTTGATAAGTAGAGAACTGCCTGGAGCGGCAGTTATCTGTCAATCATCTGAAAGCAGTTGGTTCAAGTGGTGTTAATTACTGTAGCAGGAAGCTAAACTAGCTAGGGTTTATTAAAGAGACAGGCTTTTCAAGCCACATGATCAGTAAGGGCATGTGAGGGGACAGGTGACTATGGCAGAGTGAGATGGAGACGGAGTGAATAGTGAATTAGTTTCACATGGGAATTCGGTGCATGAGGGAAAGAGGTGTGGTATACATAGGAATTTTTCCAGGTTAATTAAGTGAGTAACTAAATTAAGGTAACTAAATAACATAAATAACAATGGCAGGACAGGTGTTATGTTGCAGCTGTGCAATGTGGAAGATTTTGAACACCAAGGCGATCCAGGACAAACACATCTGCAGAAAGTGTAAGCAGCCAGAGAAATTCTGGATTAGGATTATTGGTCTGGAAGCTGAACTGCAGACATTGCCCCAACATAAGCGAGGGGGAGAAATACCTGGACACTTTGTTCAAGAAGGTGGTCACGCCTCTTAGAATAGGGTCGTCTGTTTTAGTTAGCAGTGAGGGACAGGAGGATGTGACTGTGAGTGAGGCAGGCAAAGTGACTGAGCAGACAGTAGTGGAGGAGCCTCAGACTTTGCAATTGTCAAACAGATTTGAAGTGCTCACAAAAACGAGATCTGCAATTTAGATGAGCAAGCTGGCCATGGCAACATGGTACAGGAAGCTGTTCAACTGGGGGGGCCAAACAGGAATGTAATGGTAGTAAGGGACTCTATAGTGAGGGGGATGGACACTGTTCTCTGTAGCAAAGAGCGAGAGTCCACAAGGCTGTGTTGCCTGCCTGGTGCCAGGATTTGGGAATCTGTTCAGGGCTGGAGAGGAACTTGCAGTGGGAGAGGGAGGATCCAGTTGTCATGGTCCATGTAGGAACCAATGACATAGCAGAACAAGGAAATAGGTTCTGCATAGTCAGTATGAGGAGCTAGATACCAAATAAAGAAGCAGAATCTCAAAGGTAATAATCTATGGATTAATCTGAGCCATGTGAAAATTGGCATAGGGAAAATAAGATTACAGAGGTGAATTTATGGTTCAAAGACTGGTGTGGGAGAGGTGGGTTCCAGTTTGTGGGGCACTGGCACCAGTGCTGGGAAAAGTGGGGTTTGTATTGTTGGGATGGTTTACACCTGGACTGTGCTGGGTCGAGTGTCCTTGCAAATCGCATAACGAGGGAAGTGGAGAGGGCTTTAAGCTAAACAAGAGGGGTGAGGGTTCAGGCTTTGGTAGATGCATCAAATCAAGGGGTAGGTTCAATGCAGGAGACCATAAAAGTAACATGGGAAATGAGGGTCAGAGAATAGCAGGAAGGGACAGAGGGATAAACCCTAAGAATACATCAATAGTCAAGGCTAGATGGTACAAAGATAACAGAAAAACAAAGCTAAAGACTCTGTATCTGAATGCATGTAGCATTCATAACAAAGTAAATAACGCACATTGAAGTAAATAATTATGATCTGACAGCCATCACGGAGACATGATTGCAGGATGACAAGGATTGGGTCACAGAATCACAGAATCACACAGTGCAGAAGAGGCCCTTCGGCCCATTGAGTCTGCACCGACACGTGAGAAACACCTGACCTACCTACCTAATCCCATTTACCAGCACTTGGCCCATAGCCTTGAATGTTATGACATGCCAAGTGCTCATCCAGGTACTTTTTAAAGGATGTGAGGCAACCCGCCTCCACCACCCTCCCAGGCAGCGCATTCCAGACTGTCACCACCCTCTGGGTAAAAATGTTTTTCCTCACATCCCCCCTAAACCTCCTGCCCCTCACCTCGAACTTATGTCCCCTCGTAACTGACCCTT
Source organism: Cetorhinus maximus (assembly GCF_964194155.1). NCBI lineage: Eukaryota > Metazoa > Chordata > Chondrichthyes > Lamniformes > Cetorhinidae > Cetorhinus > Cetorhinus maximus. The sequence continues at coordinate 128,589,289 of NC_135883.1, forward strand.
CAACTAAGGGGAACAGCTGCTCCCTATCCACCCTGTACATGCCCCTCATAATCTTGTACACTTTGATCAGGCCACCCCTCAGTCTTCTCTGCTCCAACGAAAACAACCCAAGTCTATCCAACCTCTCTTCATAAATGTTTCATCCCAGGCAACATCCTGGTGAATCTCCTCTGCACCCTCTCCAGTGCAATCACATCCTTCCTATAATGTGGCGACTAGAACTGCACACAGTACTCCAGCTGTGGCCTCACCAAGGTTCTATACAACTCCAACATGACCTCCCTACTTTTGATAAAGGCAAGTGTCCCATATGCCTTTTTCACCACCCCACTAACATGCCCCTCTGCTTTTAGAGATCTGATTGTTGAGGGGGGTATATGACATTCAAGAAGAATAAGAAGCTAGGTAAAGGTGGAGGGGTATCACTGTTGCTCAAGAATTGCATTTGTGCAATAGTTAGAGATGAACTAGGTTCAGGAGATATGGATGTAGAATCGGTTTGGGTGGAGATGAGGAATAGTAGGTGAAAGAAGTCACTAGTGGGAGTGATCTACAGGCCCCCTCACAGTAACCAAAGTTTAGGACAAAGTATACAAGGAGAAATATCGGGTACTTGTGCTAAAGAGATGGCAATAACCATGGGTGATTTTGATCTACATATAAACGGGAAAAATTAGATTGGCAGTAGTAGCTAGGATGAAGGGCTCATAGAATGCTTTGGAGGTAGTTTCTTAGAGCAGCACGTTCTGGAACCAAGCAGAGAGCAGGTTATATTAGTATTGTGTAATGTGACAGAATTAATTAATGACCTCAGAGTGAAGGCACCCCTAGGTAGCAGCAATATAATTGAATTTTACATCCAGCTTGAAAGGGAGGAGAATGGATCTAAGACTAGTATTTTAAACTTAAATAAGGGAAACTATGTGGACATGAAAGCTGAGCTAGCTGAAGTGAACTAGGCTAGGGGATAGATCAATAGGGTAGCAGTGGCAGACACTTTAGGGGATATTCCAGAACACTCAGGCCAGAATCTTCTGTGGGCGGGCCCTGCACATCGACGCATAAAATGACGCGTGGTGACATCAGGCGTGCGTCCCAATGTCACCGCATGTCATTCCGATCTTCAGTTCGGCGGACAAGCATCAGAGTCGGCTGCGCATCTGCCGAACTGTCAAAGGCCTGTTCAGGCCATTAATTAACTAAGTAAACTGATTGTCAGGGCTGCCCATCCAACCTTAACGTCGGCAGGAAGGTGAAGATCCCAAGCGGCCTTCGCATTTTTCATGAAACCTCAACCACGGGCCGGATGAGGTTTCATGAAGGGTTTATTAATTAAATAAAATGTCTTATGAAAATTCATAAACATGTCCCAGCTCATGACAATGTCACATGAGGGGACATGTCTGAGTAATTTTAATTTTTCTTTTTTGCAATGTTTCATTTTTATATTAATCTCTCTGAGGCAGCCTCAGGGAGATTTCTGCTCTCTTTCACGTGCACGCGCGGAAGTGCGCAGGCCCCGACTCCCCCTCCTCCTCCCGCCCGCACAGATAGCACTGAGCGCTTCCGGGTGTGTGTCACGCTGGGCGGGCCAATTAAGAATATAAAATGGCAGCATGCAGCCAATTGCGGGCAGTGATTGGCTTCGCACCCACCCGCGCCCACTCCCAACCAGCCACCCGACGGGCAGAAAATTCTCCCCTCGGAATAAGTATATTCCCATTATAAACAAAAATTCGAAAGGGAAGGCCCACCATCTGTGGTTAACTAAAAAAGTTAAGGAAAGCATCAAACTTAAGGAAAAAGTATATAACTGCGCAAAGATGAGTGGCAGATCAGATGATTGGTTAGAACATAAAGAATGGCAGTGAATGACTAAAAGGCTAATCAGGAGTAAGAAATTAGAGTATGAGAGGAAGGTAGCAAGAAATGTGAAAATGGATAGCAAGAGTTTCTACAGGCATTTGAAAAGGAAAGAGCAAGTAAAGTGAGTGTTAGCCCTCTGGAGAGTTACAATGGGGAGTTAATAGTAGATAATAAGGAAATGGCAGATGAAATGAACAAATATTTTGCTTCTGTCTTACTATAGAGGGTACATTCCAGCAATAGCTGTAAATCAGGAGGTGGAAAGGAGAGAAGAACTTGGTAAAATTACAATCACTAGGGAAGTGGCATTGAGAAAACTGATGGAGCTGAGGGCTGAAAAGCCTTCGGGTCCTGGTGGACTACATCTCAGGACCTTAAAAGAGGTGGCTAATGGGGTAGTAGATGCATTAGTGTTAATTTTCCAGAGGTCCCTAGATTCTGGAAAGGTTCCATCAGACTGGAAAGTAGCAAATATAACTCTTCTATTCAAGAAGAGAAGAAGGCAGAAAACAAGGAACTATAGGCCAGTTAGCTTGATGACTGTCAAGGGTGTGTTAGAATCCATCATTAAGGAGGTTATAGTTGGGCACTTAGAGAAACTCAAGGTAATTGGGAAGAGTCGGCATGGTTTTGTGAAAGGGAAATCATGTTTAACCAATTTATTAGAGCTCTTTGAAGGAATAACATGTGCTCTGGATAAAGGGGAGCCTGTAGACCTACTGTACTTAGGTTTCCAGAAGGCATTTGATAAGGTGCCACATCAAAGGTTATTGCGGAAAATAAAAGCTCATGGTATAGGGGGTGATGTATTAGCATGGATGGAAGATTGGCTGGCTGGCAGAAAGAGAGTATGCATGAATGGGTTCTGATGAAGAGTCATTCGGACTCAAAACGTTAACTGTGTTCCTCTCTGCAGATGCTGTCAGACCTGCTGAGTTTTTCCAGGTATTTTTATTTTTGTTTTGGATTTCCAACATCCGCAGTTTTTTGCTTTTATGCATAAATGGGTCTTTTTCTGATTGACAGAGGTCTGTACTGGGGCCTCAACTTTTTACAATTTACAACAATGACTTAGATGAGGGGAGTGAAGACATGGTAGCTAGATTTACAGATGACACAAAGATAGGTAGGAAAGTATGTGGTGAAGAGGACATAAGGAGATTGCAGATGGCTATAGATAGGTTGAGTGAGTGGGCAAAAATATGGCAGATAGAGTATAACGTGGGAAAATGTGAAGTTGTTCACTTTGGCAAGAAGAATAACAGAGCAGAATATTACTTAAATGGAGAACAACTGCAGAATCCCAAGGTGCGGAGGGATCTAGGTGTTCTAATGCATGAGTCACAAAAAGTTAGTATGCAGGTACAGCAAGTAATTGAGAAGGCTAATGGAGTGTTATCCTTTATTATGAGAGGGATTGAACATAAAAGTAAGGATGTTATGCTTCAATTATATTGGGCATTTTTGAGACCACATCTCGAATATTGTGTGCAGTTTTGGTCTCCTTATTTAAGGGAGGATGTAAATGCATTGGAGGCAGTTCAGAGGAGGTTTACTAGATTGATATCTGGAATGAGCAGGTTGCCTTATGAGGAAAGTGTAGACACACTGGGCTTGTTTCTACTAGAGTTTAGAAGAATGAGGGGTGACTTGATTGAAGTATATAAGATCCTGAATGGTCTCGACAAGGTGGACATGGAAAGGATGTTTCCTTTAGTGGATGAGTCTAGAACTAGGGGGCACTGTTTTAAAATTAGGGGTCACCCTTTTGGACAGAGATGAGGAGAAATGTTTTCTCTCAGAGAGTTGTGCGACTTTGGAACTCTGCCTCAGGAGACGGTGGAAGCAGGATCATTAACATTTTTAAGGCAGAGTTAGATAGATTCTTGTTAGGCAAGGGAATCAGCCATGATCTTAATGAATGGCGGAGCAGGCTCAAGGGGCTGAATGGCCTACTTCTGCTCCTATTTCGTATGTTTGTATGTCTCACTTCCTTGTTTTTATGGCCTCTTGGTGCCATTACTTGAGGAAAAGTAAAATCTTAGAGATGATTTGGGAAGATGAAGCCAGCCAAACAGCTAGGCTTATTAACATCCTTGACTCACAGCCCATCCTCACCAATTCCATCACCAGCTTCTGCATCCCCCTTGATACACTCACTTGGGAGGAAATCGTTAGTTAATTAGAAGGTTTTCACTGAGTGCTGGTGAACGTGAGGATCTGGGTATATAAGAGACGGGGAGAGATTTCCTCCATAGTGGGTGCAGGAATAGCTGTCATCAGCTGAGAAATCCGGGGTCCCAGATCTCAAGGGCCTAGTCTCCAAATGAACAATGATATTTGGAGCATAGATTTCATATGCGGGCAGTGGAGACAGTTTCCATGCTGAGGTGATGGAGAACTGGAAGGATTCCACTATGAACATCTGCAACATTTTGTAGGCCATTCCTCATGATACACAAAACACCCTCGGGAGAGTGCCAGTTCAGAAAATTATCTGCAGTAATCACTAATGTGGTAAGGAACTAGAACTAGGGGGCACATTTTAAAAATAAGAGGTCTCCCATTTAAGAGGGAACTGAGAGGAAATGTTTTCTCTCAAAGGGTCATGAATGTTTGGAACTCTCTTCCCTGGAGAACAATAGAGGCAGGGCCATTGAATATCTTTAAGGCAGAGGTAATTAGCTTCTTGATCAACAAGGGAGTCAAAGTTATCAGGGGTATGCAGAATGTGAAGTTGAGACCAGAATCAGATCAGCCATGATCTTATTGAATGGCGGTGCAAGCTCAAGGGGCCGAATGGTCTACTCTTGCTCCTAATTTGTATGTTCGTATAATGTACAAAATGCAACTGGAGGGTGAATTGCAGTCTGAATTAAGACTCTGGGGCCTACTTGCTCAATGTACCCATTCTGCACTTGCACAGATTATTGATTGCTGATTAAAGAGCCTACTCTGTGGGGTCAGTTTTAGAAATTTATGTTCCCAGCATGGAGTTTAATCTACTGCGAGCACATGATGGAAATCCGGGCATGAATGCCCTTGAACCTCTGAGGAGTTTCTGTTCAGTTAGAAAGACATTTATAACATTACCGCTATATTGGCGAGTCAAATTTAAAATTCTTATGTTAAAATGGTAGTGGGATCAATAAAAACTAGCGTCCAAAAATATTCAATGTAATGTATAGGATATTCATGAGAGTCAGGATTTCTTTTTGATGCTGCCATAAAGTTTGGAAAATTATGAAAAGTTAAATATATTTCCTCCTAAATCTCAATTTTCCCCAAAATTCCACAGAACCTTTGTAAACGTGACCTCTGAAACTGATGACAGCACTAATGTCCACATGTCACCTCTTCTCCTGAGGACTCTGAAAAATTACCACAGAACTTGGAAGCTGTGCTTCATCAAGAGGATTGATGTATGGAATTCTCCTCGACTGCTTTGAAACACAGCCTATGTAGGATAAAACGATGGCTCGAGTGATATGAGATTCTGATGTTGCAAAGGACAATGAGTAAGTATGATTCCCTGCCTAGTAAACTGATACTGTGGCCTTGATGGTGTGGAGGTTGGCTAGAGAATATTAACTGCTTGTGGAAAGAGAAAACCCAGAGAACCTAGCATGAACTTAAAGCATGTTTTTGTAGCATTTTACTGCCCCTATTGCTGTTGGAGCTACTTTATTCAGGGTTCTCTGTGACTAGTAGAGAGAATTTCTCATATTCTGAAGGATGGGTCTGGAATATATTGGAATGTGAGAATTCACAATGCATATTTTTTTTTTCTTCAGCTCCGTGAAAACATGTTAGAGAAAATGAAGCATTTCCATTCATTCCCTGAGGCTCTTTCTCATTGCAAACACTCATGTTAGTCTTGGCTCAGTAGTATCATTCTCATCTGTGAGTCAGGAGCTTGTAGGCTTTAAGGCTTGTAGGCTCCAGTCAAGAGATTCAAGCTAATAACTTAGTCTGACTTTTCAGTGCTGCCCTATTGGAGGTGCCGTCTTTTGGCTGAGAAATTAAACTCGGAGGCTGACTATCCTCTCAGGTGGATGTAAAAGATCCCATGGTATTGTATGAATAAGAGCAGGGGAGTTATCTCAGTATCAATGCAAACATTTATCCCTCAGCCAAAAACGCATTGGATATTTATCTCACTGCTGTTTGTACATTGTTCGTGCCAATTGGTCACTGCATTTTCCTGCATTATAACAGTGACTACACATCAAAAGAATTTATTGGCTGTGAATCGCTGTGGGAAGCCCTCAGGCAACGAAAGGCAATATATTCCCCACCGGTTACAGTGGACAAACTTGTGTGAACATAATTCATCACAGCATGTGATTACCGGTTACTCTGTTGAGCTCCCTTACAATTTCAGTGGGCTGAAATTTCCCAAGGCCTTGCCAGGTCCTCATTGTTTCCAGCCTCACCTGTACCTTCCCCCCTCCCATAACCATTCAGGCCCTAGAATCTATTGACTAATCTTTTCAATATCCAACAGGGACCATTTCATTCCAGCAGTAGCTTTTTGTTTCAGTGTGACTTAGGAATTCTCAGAAACGTAGCTTCAGTGTTCAGTTCAATTTTGGAGCCGCTGGTGAATTTACTGCCCAATGTATTGATTCCTGTCATCTGCATCCAACAGCAATGATGGTCTGCAATCAGATATGCAGCAACCCTGACTGAAGAGGATAAACCAAAGCAAGAAAGAGAAATAGAGAGTTGGAGGGTAAGGGGGGACAGAGCTCAGAGGGCTGATGAAATATAATCGCACTGGGAACACTGACAGTAATAGCTGGTCCACTTAATGCACCTAAATGGCACTTGTGTAATTGACAACTATGGTGATGGCAAATGGTCAGCATTATTTATGTAACCAAGCAGCTGCTCAGTATAAGCAGGGATACTGTAAGTGGTGGGAACTGCATATAAATTCCAGTTTTGCCTTACTTATTATTTGGTGTAACCTCTTCCGCCTGCCCCACTTCCCAACCCTGTATGGTCACCTGTTTTAAGGTTGACTTTTTCCACTAGACTCTGATGCCTGATGCATGGCTTTCTGAACTGAGAATTATAATGCTCTAAAAATTGTTGTTTCTGTTTCTTTGAGTGGATTAATATCTCTGTAAAAATACTTGGGGCTGGATTTTCATCTAGGAGGCAAGATCACGACACCAGGAAACCCCGTGACTCCCGATTCCCGCCTCCTAATTGGCAGTGCCTGTCAATGCAATTTTCATGACGTACAGTTGGAGACAGACTGGAGTCGGGCCCACCGCCGGGCGGAGATGGAGGCAGCCGGAAACTGAGGCAGGTAAGTTAGAAGGCTTGCCTCCGTTTGCAGGGACATCAGCCCAGCTCTGTGGATGAGTGTGAGGCTGCCTAACTCTCACCCCTATCCCCTTACACCCCCTCACCCCCATACCACCCCATATACCCCATATCCCAATGCCCCCCCATATGCTCCTCCATGCCCACTCACCTAGTAACCGCTATGCATAGAACTCTTGAGCCCTATAATAACATTGGGAAATCTTTGAGATGCTCATAAAATATAATTAAAGCATCACTTCTTCACTCTTGTATTCTAAGCCCTTGAGATAAAGGTCAATATTTCACTGCCCTTTTCGATTACTTTTTATACCTGTTCACTTGCTTTAGTAACTTATGTACATGGACACCTAAATTATTTTGTTCTTCCACATCACCTAGTCTCTCACCATTAAGAAAATACTCCAATTTGTCTTTTTCAGATCGCAAGTGGATAATGCCACACTTAACCAGGTAGAGCTCCATCTGCTATAGTTCTTTCCACTCAGTTAGTCTGCTTGTGTCCCTTATTAACTTTCTGTTCCCATCCGAAAAACATGCTATGCCTCATAACTTAGTATCATCTGCAAAATTGGATATTTAACTCTTTGTTCTTTCATTGAATTAACAGATATGTAATGCAAAAAGCTAAGGTTCCAGACAACAGTCATGGAGATCAGCTTTGATCATATCTTGCCAATCAAATAACATGGTTATGTCACTGGACCAGTAATCCAGAGGCCTAAGCTAATACTCTGGGGTCATGGGTTCAAATCCCAATATGGCAGTTGCTGGAATTTAAATTCAATAAATAAATCTGGAATATAAAAGCTAGTCTCAGTAATGGCGACCATGATAACTATCATTGATTGTTGTAAAAACCCATCTAGTTCACTTTAAGGAAGGAAATCTACAGGCCTTACCTGGTCTTACATGTGACTCCAGACCCACCCCAATGTTGTTGACTCTTAACTCCCCTCTCAATGGTCCAGAAAGCCACTCATTTCAAGGGCAATTGGGGATAGGCAACAAATGCGTTGCCAGTACACCCACATCCCATGAAAGAATAAAGAAAAAAAATAGCTTAGCAAGCCACTCAGTTATAGGATTACTTAGTTTAGAAGCAAACCCATCCCAATTTTGTCAGCACAATTGGGGATGGACAACAAACATTGCCTTGCTAGTATCCACCCACATCCTGAGATATATAAGAGCACAAAAAATAGGAGCAGGAGGCAACCATGCAGCACATTGAGCCTACTCTGCCATTCAATAGGATCGTGGCTGATCTTGGGCTTCAACTTCATTTTTCTGCCTGCTCCCCATATCCCTTAATTCCCTGAGAGACCAAAAATCTGACTATCTCAACCTTAAATATATTCAGTGGTGGTGTATCCACGGCCCTCTGGGGTAGAGAATTGCAAAGATTCATATTGAGTGAAGGAATTTCTCCTTATCTCAATGGTGAATGATTGACTCCTTATTCTGAAACTATGTGCCTAGGTTCTAGATTCCCCATCAAGGGGGAACAACCTCTCAGTGCCTACCCTGTCAAGCCTCTTTTGAATCTTGAAGGTTTCGATGAGGTCGCCTCTCATTCCTCTAAATTCCAGAGATTATGGACCCAATTTACTCAGCCTCTCATCCCAGGAACCAATCTAGTGAACCTTCACTGTACTGCCTCCAATACAAGTATGTCCTTTCTTAAATATTGAAAGCAAAACTGAATACAGAATTCGAGATGTGGTGTCACCAAAGCCCTGCATAATTGTAGCAATACTTCTTTATTCTTGTACCCAATCCCCTTGCAATCTATTTTTTTTATTCCTGACTAGTTTATTCTCATTTCCTATTTTTTCTCTTTTTTCAATTTTTTGGTAGCCCTTTGCTGGTTTCTAAAACAGTCCCAATCCTCCAAACTTACTATTATTCTTTGCGGCATTTGCGGAAATTTGGCCATCAACTGTTGCATCTTCATATGACCATTTATCTTTGAGTAGCCATATCTTTTGAAACCTGTCTAAAGGCTCAATATTCCAATCCCCTTTCCCTTCCTTTCTTTTTTCCCCCTTCCCACACTCCTTACCTGTTGGTGCAATCTTGATGCTGGGATCTCTATTGAATTTTAAGTTAGGGCAGATCTTGGAAGATCCAGGGTGTGGGGTTTGGGGGTGGAGGGGTGTTGGGGGAGGTGCGCAGGGGGCGGTAGGGTCAATTTCTGTGAGCTTAAAACTCACAGCATGCTAGTGGTGGGATTTTTAAAAAGTCGTGTTATTTTAATATATAGTTTTCAAGATGAGACTACAAGCATGTGAAATAGTTTTATTATTGCTCATTTAAATCTGGAGCACCCTACCACAGTGAAGGGGATTTTTTCTGTTCTCAGCATTTTCTAATGCAGCTGTATAAAGGCATGAGGCGTGGGGTCAGAGTTTCTTGGTGACAGCCATTAAGGCCCTTACAGTAGGAATATATTTGCTCATGTTATATTTGAAAACATGCAGCAACACAGCAGCATTACTTGAGAAATCGTTCGAGTCCAGCAACAGTAATCACAGTTTTGCATCTTAATTGGCAGGAAATGACCCTCTTGACTCTAATAAGAAGCAATTCATTTGACAATCTTGGGAGCTGTCTCCCTGTGTTACCTGACTTCTGGTTGAGTTTACATGCACTTAGAAAGTCTCTCTGACTGTCACCAAAGGATGACATTGCTTTGCAGCAGGAGCAGGAGCATAATGTCAGTTTGGCTCAGTTGGTAGCATTCTCACCCCTGCTTGAGTCAGTAGTTTGTGGGTTTGAGCCACACATCTGTACATGATCTCACAATCTGGACTGACATTACAGTTCAATGTTGAGGGCAATTTCCTGCAGACGAGAAATCAAACCACAATTTTGTCATGCCCATTTCTGTATGTCAAGCAGATTTTATGCATCCCATGGAAATCTTTAAAGATGAATAGCAAGTCCTGTTGCTCTGACCAACATTTCTCTCTTTAACAATAGCACTAAAAGAAGAGGAATTGCTCATTTATCTCATTGTCATTTGGTGTTGCTGGAGAAAAATGACTCAATTTCAAAAGTAATTCATGACATGAAGCATGTTAAGATGCTTCAGTTCAATTTAAAAATGGCAGAGTCGATTTTACAAACTCACTTAGTTTTGTGCATCAGGAGTACATGTTGCGATCTGGGCTCTGGAGATTAGCAAAGCCTGCAATCACCCTGGATGGAAAATGCTGGGGGCTCTGCTTACAATCGTTCCTAAAGTTCAGATGCCTGCTGCCAAGTTGTAAAATTTGGCACTGGATGCATGAATTCATAAATTAATATCCCCTGATGCTTTACAAGAGCATTATAAAACAGTGTATGGCAACAAGATATACAAGATGGTATTAGGTCAGACAACTGAAAGCTTTGTCAAAGAGGTATGTTTAAAGAAGTGTCTTAAAGGAGGAAAATGAGGTAGACAGTGGAGAGTTATAGAGAGAGAATTCCAGAGCTTATGGCCTAGGCAGCTGAAGGCATGGCCTAATGTTGGAGCAATTATAATTGTGGGCGCACAGAAGGTCAGGATCAGAAAAGCATAGATAACTCAGAGGATTGTGAGGCTGAAAGAGATGACAGAGATAGGGAGAGGCGAGGCCATGGGACGATTTGAAAACAAGGATGAGAATTTTAAAATCAAGACATTGTTTGACCGAGAGACAATGTAGGTCAGCGAGCACATGCATGATAGGTAAAAGGGATTTGCTGCGAGTTAAGAACAGGCAGCAGAGTTTTGTTTACGGAAGGCAGCATACAGATGTATGAATTAGGGGCAGGAGTAGACCATTAGGCCCCTCGAGCCTGTTCCACCATTTGATAAGATCATGGCTGATCTAATTGCGGTCTCTACTCTCCTGGCCACCCCCTATCCCCCTTCGACTCCCTTCTCAGTCAAGAACCTATCTAATTCAGCCTTAAACATAATGATACACTGAGAGAAAAAAAATTCTCCTCACCTCCATCTTAAATGAGAGACGTGTTATTTTTAAACTGTGCTGGTTCTGGTCTTTCCCACAAGGGGAAACATCCTTTCAGCATCCATCTTGTCAAGTCCCCTCATATGTTTCAATAAGATCACCTCACATCTTATGTGAATTAAGAGCAGGATAAGGTAAAGTGAAGCCTGCATTTTCCAATCAATACCATTGGGGATCTTAGTCAGTTACCATCAGTTCTAACTTTTTAAAATTCTTTGGTGGGATGTGGGTGTCACTAGTAAGGCCAGCATTTGTTGCCCATCCCTAATTGCCCTTGAACTGAGTGACTTACTAGGCCACTTCAGAGGGCAGCTAGGAGTCAACCACATTGCTGTGGATCTGGAGTCATATGTAGGCCAGACCAGGTCAGGAAGGCAGATTTCATTTCCTAAAGGACATTAATGAACCAGATGGATTTTTACAACAATTGATGGTTGTCGTAAATTGGTTGTTGAAATAGTCCAGATATAACAAAGGCATGAATGAGGGTTTCAACAGTAGATGAGCTGAGACAGGGGCAAAGTTGGGCAATGTTATGCAGTTGAAAATAAGTGGTCTTAATGATAGCATGAACATGAAGTCAAAAGCTTATCCTGGAATCAAATGTGACACCAAGGTTGCGAACAGACTGCCTTAATCACACTGTTGCCAGGGAGAGGGATGGAATTGATAGCTCGGGAACAGAGTTTGGAGTGGGGAACGAAAACAATGGCGTCAGTCTTCCCAATATTTAATTGGAGGAAATTTCTGCTCATCCAGTACTGGATGTTCGATAAGCAGGCTGATAATTCAGGAACGGAGTTGCGAGAGGCGGTGGTGAGGTAGAGCAGGGTGTTGTCAGCATATGAAAACTAACGCTATGATTTCTGATGTTGTTGTCGCGGGGCAGCATGTGGATGAGAAATAGGAGAAGGCACAAGATGGATCCTTGGGGGACAGCAGAGGTGACGGTGCAGAAGCAGGAAGAGAATCTATTGTAAGTGATTAGATAGATAAGAATGGAACCAGGTGGTGAGAAAAGCCCCACCCTGCTGGAGGAGGATGGTCTGGTCAAACGTGTCTCACTGGGCAAGAAGAATGAGGAGGGCAAGGTTACCTTTGTCACAGCCATATAGGGGGTTAATTGTGACTTTGATAAGAGCTGTTTCAATACTGTGGCAGGGGCAGAACCCTAACTGGAGGGATTCATACACAGAGTTCCAGGAATGTTGGGAACAGATTTGAGAGGCGACAACATGTTCACCAACTTTGGGGAGGAAAGGGAGGTTGGAGATGGAGATGATTTCCACTGACTTTTCAGCAGTTGCAAACTCACTGGTCATAAAAAAAAAAGGTAAGTAGCACTGGTTGTGAATGCTTGAGCGTGTGACTATGTGGGCAGAATAATTCCAGCCCCCTGTTTTCACCACTGCTCAATTACTGATGCTACAGGACCAGCAATGACAGTATAACTGTGGAACGTTACCAGTTGATTAATGTCAGTGAAAACTATTTCTCACATATGGGGGTTCCTCAACCAATTGCATTTAGTGTTTCACTCCAGGGGTATAAAAACAAGTCACAGTGTTAGTGTCAAAATGTCTCCAATTTGTGAGTCGGAATAAGAACAAACTGGATTGAAAACAGAAAGTACTGTTGATTATGGATTTGTTTCAGAAGTGCGTTGCCAACAACAGTTTAAAGGTTCAGTTGTTGTTCTCTTTTTTTTTTAAAATGAGGTTGTTATTAAAGTTGTGTGATATAGCACAGAAGTATAAGTAGTTCTGTTGGCAACCTTTGACTTCTGCAGGATATGAGGCTCTGTGCAACACGCTGTGAATTTACTGCTTGTTCAGCACTCCTATCTGACAGGCGAGTGGGATAAAGAGAGGTTTTGAAATCTGTCAGAGTAAGGGCAGATGGCAGCATTTGGATTCCTATTTGACTTAAAATTTGTTTTCTTTTTAACCGAAAGAAAATCCATTGATATCCCTTCACAGGATTTGCAGTTGATTTCCCCCCCCAACAAGACCTCATAGGTTCACTTACAAAAAAAACCCACAATTCACTACAATAGGTGACGCTGTGTACAAATGTGCCATCATTCAACACTCAGGCCCCTGGTGGAGAGTGCTGTGCCCATGGGCTTGAGGGTCAGCCTTGAGGCCTGAAGAAACACACTGCCTAATCAGCATCCCTCTGCAAAACCGTGTTTTAATTTCCTGTCAGTAGTCGTAGATCACACTCAACATGTGGACCTTGGGGCCACTTGACGGAAAGTGTAGAAAAACTACAGCCAGCAAGGGAATAATCACATTAAAGATAAATTAATTATTGCTCACTTTCGAATAGTGAAGGGAGGCCACACAGAATGTATTTGTTTCTTTGCAACATTTATCCTATACACCTTAGGCTGCTAAGTTGCAATCCCTTGTGCAATTTAAAAATTATATAGTTCTTTGATCCCATTGGATCACATCTAACTGGCTTGGAATTATGTTGTTTTTCTGTACCTATGCAAGCTTGTTTGCTTTAACACTAGCTAAATCTATGGATTTCAAGACTCATAAATGATGGCAGCTAAGGTCAAAGAGCATTGTGTAGAAACCAGTGTTTGGCCAAGTAAAATCAAGCTACGGGTGACTAAAAATCTTATTTTAGTCAAACAGCACAGTACGGATCACTGGGCAGGTGATGGAAGGTGTTCACGAGGAATTTAGATTACTACATAGAAAAAATAAACGTTGCAAGGCAAGGCCAGGGGAAATACAGTGAGAAAGCTGTTTGGCAAATCTGGTGGTGAAAAAGAGCAGATAGGTAACACACAGGGGCTGAATTTGAGAGGTGGGGGAGCAGAAAACCCATTGCCAATGAAATCGTAATGAGCTGTTTAGGATTTATGGTGACAATAGTCATCTGCTGTGGGCAATAAATATGATCATTTAAGCTCAGTTGTTTCATTAGCACTCTGGTATCTTACATGCTCAGTGTAAGTGGAAATTTTAGGTGAGCAAGCACAGGATGAGTGTTTTCAATAGACACTTCTACTCCTGCGAACAGATTTTAAGAGTTTTTTTGTAAAGCATACAGCATAAAGGAGCATATTAAAGGCTGTAAAAAGGCATCTTGAAAACTGGCCAACATCATGTTGGATTTGGCCAGAAAATGAGCTACCCTTGCATGGCTCAAAAAAGCATCTCTCCTTTCAAAATGTGGCTTAAATTAATTGAGAATGCAATATCTATATTCAGTAGTTACCAATGTATTATTCAAAGTCAATGATCCAATGATGACCCATTTTAAATAACACAGTTGGTATCTCAGGCATCAAATAACAGCATCGTCAAACTAAAACTCAAAGGTATTAATCTAACCTCACAGTGCATGCAAAATAAACTGTGACTGCATGCTGCAGGTGATGCATCCACTATACCAAGAACAAGGGAACAATTGTGTTTGGTTACCCATGTCTATTTCTATAACCTAGATTCCATTCCTAACCAGGTCATTGTCCCAGTTCTTTTACAAGTCGGTTCATTGAGACAGTACTAACTGCTTTTGCTAAAATGTTATGCTATATATCTACTGCTTGTTTATTTTTTTCAAATTCAGGCATTAACCTCAATAATATTTTGTTAATTTTCACGATGTTCTTACGAGGAAACTGGTTATTTGGGAGTCTAGTGTGCTATTGGGATATAGGTGGTAATAATTTACCTAATTCAGGCTGACACTTCAGTGCAGTACTGAGAGAGTGCTGCACTGTTAGAGGTGCTGTCTTTAAGAGGCGTTAAACCAAGGTTCCACCTGCTCCCTCAGGTGGTTGTAAAAGAGCACTGCTCATGAACATTTTATCTTCTTCTGTCGCATGGCCTTAAGAGCAGAAGCTGTTGTCACAGTTTTAATGTCAAGTTCCCTAACCAGCCCAATGCCCTGCTGGAAAGCAATTATAACTCCAGGATGTTGCCCTCAAACGTAAGTTGGGAGCAGGATATGTTATGTGCGCCATGGCTTGGTCAAGGTTTCGGCAGTCACAGCCAGACAAGGCTTTAAGGTGCCACTTGTACATCAGGTGGCCACATTGGCCATGTCCAGCCCGTGTTCTATTGAGGGTTGCCCATGTGTTCCAGGGAGATTGAAGCCAGGTTGTTGAGATGTTGGGCGAGAGACAATGAGTGGGATTTTCTGACCCTGCCCACAGGCTTCCAGTCCCGCCAGTCAATGGGCCTTTGGCTGGCTTGCTGCATCCGCCACTGCAGCACCCATCTCCCCAGGCCTAGAAAATCCCAGCCAATGTTTATTTGGGAGGGTGTTTTCTGCACAAGCTTCCCTCCAGGTTTCATCAATGTTATGGAGTTGGAGGTGTTCGATTCGTGCCCCGGGTGGGGGGCTCATCAAGCCGAGTGGTGCGTTGGGGGTCTTGAAGGCCTCTGTGGATAGGGGAGTTCAACTTGTTGATGATACAAGTTGTTTCTCTACTTGTAACTATGTCCTGTCACATGGTGAGAGGGGAGATATTTGAAAGGACTGGTAACTACTGGACTGAAGTTGATCTCAGAGTTCCAGAGATTGTCCTCATTACTGAGTGAAGTTGCGTGTCAATGAGTTTGGTATGATGACTTGAGGCCCAAACGGGTGAACAGTACTCAGCTGTGGAGAAGACCAGAGATACTGTAGGAGTATGAAGCATGGAGGTTTCTGTGCTCTGCCCTGTGCCGGTGAGCTTGCGGATGATGCTCTGCCATGCCCTAGTCTTCTCGGCAGTCTTGTGGAGGTGGTGATGATAAGCTAAGGAGCGGTCAAGGGTCACCCCAAGACAGGTGGGAGTTGGATCATGCTGCACTTTTTCTCCACAGAAGGTGACATTTAGGGTGTTATGCGCTTTGCGATTTTCAAGGTGGAATGCAGAGATGATGGACTTGGCTGTGTTTGGTTTCAGCGTGGCTTCCATATCCTGGAAAAATTTTCATGATGATGTGGTGGTCATGTCACTTATGTAGATATTAAAAAGTGCCAGTGCCAGGACACTGTGGGAGACGGCTGTTAAGTATTCTTGGAATTCTGACCTTGTCTCGTAGGTAGGCCTTCATCTTTCTGTTGCCCAGAAATATCCACAGCATCCAGAGTAGTTTGACACATGGCAGCAGCACGGACAGTTTGAGCATCAGTCGACGTTTCCACACAGTGTCATAGGCTGAGGAAAGATCTATGAAAATGTCACCAGTCTTGAGCTTGAAATGAAAACCAGCCTCAATGATTGTGGTGATAGCAAGGGCCTGTTCACAGAAAGTATGTTGGGGCTTAAAGCCAGCCTGCTCTTGGAGGAAGGATGAGTTGATAACTGGGCTAATTCTTAAAAGAATGAGTCACCCCGGAAGCCTATGGGTTGTACAGAGCAGTACAAGTGGGCCTGTAGTGCCCGTCTGCTGGCTTTCCTGGATTTGGCAGGGCTATTACCTTCACCTCAAGCCAGATTTGGGGAATGTGGCCATTCTGCAACACAGTTGAGAAGAGTGCCAATAGTCATTGTGTTGCCAGAGGACCAAGATGGTGCAAGAATTCCAGCAGGATACCATCTTTCCTGGCAGCTTTGCCCTGTTTTGTGGCTGCTAGGCCAGAATCCGGTTCCACGAGGGTAAAGTCGCCTGACAGTGGGGAAGACCCAACAACTCGCCATTGCCTCTTGGAGTTTTTTCTTAACCTCCTATCTGTGTTGTTTATTGAGGATTCCCTTTGAGTCGGCCAGTAGTTTGGCAGCAACAGCATTTGCGTTTACTTGTGGGTTAGCTGGCTCTGCTGGGTTTTATGCTCCAAGTTTCTTTAGGAGGTTCCAGGCCCAACAGCTTGAGTGTGTAAAGTCCATGGATTTCATGCAGTCCAGCCAGCTTTATTGTCTACGGTTGTCCAAAGATTCAGGTAGTGCCGTGGCTGCTGCCGGCTCTCCAGTTTGTTGGTATTATTCAAAGGGATGTACTGCTTTCTGAAACCTTGAGGGATGTTCTTCTTTGCTACAGCAATAAACAGGGCCACAAATCGATTATACTGTTTGGTGTTGAGGGGATGTGGTGGATGGCTTTCTCCACCTCGGCAGTAAATCCAGGCCAGTTTGCCTTGTGGAAGTTCCATCTTGGTGCTTGTTTTGATGACATGACAGGGATTTCAACCCCCACATGGCTGACAATCAGCCTATGTTGGCTGTGTGGGGAGTTGGGAAGGTCATTTCGGGACACCTCCACTATCTGATGAGACAATGGTGAGGTCAGGTTATATCCCCTCCCCCACCACACTGATCAGAAGGCTGCACGATGTTTAGCATCATACACAAAGTGAACATCCTGTGCTGACATCCAATCTTTCCAGTTGTCTCATTTGAATTGTAGCCCCGTTCCGTGTGTCGACTATTAAAGTCTGCCATGTATGTGGTTGGGTGTTGAGAGGGTGGGAGAGCTGGATTAGGCCGTTCTTCATTGGACGGAGGGGTGGTTTATAGACATTAATAATTTCATCTTACCCATTTTGATAGCTGCTATGCAGGTACCTCAATGTTCCATGCTTGGAATTGTAAAACAGTTAGCAATTTCATGGCCAGAATTTTTGGCTCGGTGAGCAGGGGTGGACTCGAAAGAGCACAGGCCCCGACTCAGGGAATCCATGCCCCCCACCCGCCCTCCACCCTACAGGGAGCACACAGCGCTTCTGGGCACACATCATGCTGGGTAGGCCAATTAAGGCCTGCCAGCGTAAAATGGGAGTGCAGACCTGATTGGCGGTGCCGATTGGGTCCACACCCGCCCCCTCTCGCTCCCGCACAACGCCCCCGATGGGGGGAAAATTCTCCCCCATCATTCACATAAATCACCAGGCTATATTTTGCATGGTGTAAGGTTGTGGCAGGCTTATAACCATAGATCTTGTAACAACATGATTGTTGATCGCTAGCATCATGCATTTCCTGTAACACAAGCACATCAGTGTGTTACACTTGGCGCCCAGGCGAGGTTCCCTCAATTTGTTATGATCCTGGATGAGGTACCCCAAATTGTTGTGCTCCTGGGTGAGGAGGGATGAACTGGCTCCCCTTCTTCATTCAACAGCATCAGTCGGCTGCAACAAGGTTAATTTGAAAAGGATTCCTTCCCTCGTGAATACCTTTTTCCAGTCCAAATGTATTCATGTTTTAAAAGGAGCCAATTTAACCAGGCTTTCTTGGGTTAAAGAAAGAATGAGTTTATTAGTTACCATAACATGAGAGAAAAAAACATGCAACACACATACACAGAGGTTAGAAATGAGAAGTGAGTCAGAAATGAAAGTTAAAAAGATATAAAATCAGTCTTTGGCTGGTCGGTGAGGAGGAGATGATGAAACATTGCAGCCGTTGAGTTGGGTGATTCCGGTAGAGCTGACTATGGACAGTTGAGCAGTTGGTTTGGGGATTCTTGGTTCTGCAGGTTAGCTGAAAGGAGTTGTCCTGTTTCCTTTTCAACTGTGGCTTTGCTGACTTATGACTTGCTTCCAGCAATTAGAGAGGTTTTTTACCTGCAGGAGCAGGGATGGCTAGTTGATGATCTTCATCTGTGACCTTCACAGCACGCACCCTCGCACACCAGGTCTGGAACACCAAAAACTACCACACAGAACTAGGGCTGCAGTAGGCTTTTAAACTCCTTTTCTTGTGTATTCCTGGAAGGGAAAAAACAAACTTGTCTTTCGCCCAGATCTGCTTTCTTTTCAACTCACATCATGTCCACAGTCTGGGATAGAACTCACAGGAGATGGTTTCTGCTAAGATGGTAATCAGCCTTCAATTTCTCTGCAACCACAGGAACTTACAGTTCAGTTTTTGCATTGCATCTTTTCTTTTGAAGTGTCTCTCTCTGAAGTAGGCTTTGACACATTTTAGGTGTGACATTCTGTTCTCTGGACTAGTTGGTCAAGTATAATCCACATAGGAATTTTCCAGCAAGTGGTAACTTTACAGTCTCAGCCAACTTTTGCTCGTATGTCCTTTTTTAAAAAACACATGTCTGACTTAAATGCTCAATATGTCCATAAGTAATTCGGGGCTATGATCCATGATCATGACTAGTGTTATTTGTTCTCAGCTTCTTTTCCAGGTATGACCTATGAGGGACCTTACCTTCAACATTTAGTTGACAGATCCATGTTCCAGGGTTCAATCTTCAGAATGCTTGGCATTTAGAGGGGTTGTTGTGATTGCTTCGATTTTTAATTTTCCTCTTTTGACTGGGAACCCTGCAAGGGGTAATGAACTGTAATCAGTCACCGTTTCGATGTCATTGGTTAGGGATTCAAGAGTTCAAGCCTCCACTTGACAGGGTGGGCCACGAGAAGGCTGTCTCGTCAATCCTTCAGGGACACTAAAACAACACTATTCAAAGAAGAGCAGGGGAGTTCTCCCTGGTGTCCTACACAATATTTACCCCTCAAACCACATTAGAACAGATCATTTAGTCATTAACCCATTGCTGTTTCTGGGATTTCACTGTGCATGGATTAGCTGCTGTGCACCCTGCTTTACAACAGTGACTACACTTCAAATATCACTGACCGTGAAATGTTTTGGCGTGCTCTGAGGTCATGAAAGACAACATGGGCAGAATATTAAGCTTGGCGGGCAGACACGTGCCTGACCCAGCCGAGCATAAAATGATACGCATCATCACGCAGCCCCGCAACATTTCATTTGGCGGGCGCACGCCAGAGTTGGCAGCACATCCGCCGACAATTAAAAGGCCTGTTAAGACCATTAAAAAGGTAATTAAATTCAAATTTACGCTGCCTGTCCAACCTTACAGCTGACGGGCAGGCGAAAACGCCAAGTGGCCTTCGCACCTACGGGCGGGATGAGGTTTCCGAAAGCAAATAAAAATAAAATAAAAATTTTACACTTGAATTAAAAACATGCCCCTGCTCATGTGACAGAGTCACATGAGGGGACATGTTTTGTGACCTTTTTATTTTCCTTATTTTTGTTTAAACAATGCTTCACCTCCCTGAGGCAGCCCTGAGCCTCAACGAGATTATGAAGCGCTCACTTGCACACATGCGCCAAGTTCCCGCTCGCCCCGCTCGCTCTCCACCCCCTGCCTGCACAGGCAGCGCTGAGCACTGGCACTCACATTCCACACTGGGCAGGCCTTAATTGGCCCGCCAGCATTTAAATCGCGCTGCGGTGCTGATCGCAGGTGGCGGTCGGCTTCCCGGCTGTCCCCGCCTGGCTCCATCGAGCCTGCAAGCCAAGGGCAAAATTCTGCCCTATATGAATGCAAGTTCTTCCTTTCTTCATCTGGATACATAAAGACTAATGATCTCAGGGAATGGCTGCTGTTTTCACTATAAACTCTGAATGTTGTGGAAGCGGGGGTGGTCATTGTTTATTTTCCCACAGTGGTGGGTAGCCTAGTGGAACAGTTCGTCTATCTCAGTGAAATAAGTGGGATGAAGATCAGCTGGTTCTACAACGCGAGGGATATCTGTTTGCCAGTTTACCATCCAGACGCTGCTCGGCATGCTGAATATTTCCAGCATTTTCTGTCTCCAAAAGTACTTGTTTAAGATTGTACCATTTGAGAATTATATACTCTGAATCCATCTGAGGAGAAAAGCAGGGAAGTAGATGAATTTCACAGGCTAAATGCTGACCCTGGTAAGCTTATAATGGAATGAAATATAGCCTTATATACATGGAATCAAAAAGATGTATTTCTATTTATATAGTGCCTAATCGTGTTGGTGAAATACCTCAAATAATAAGAGGCATTCAAGAGGGAATTAGGAGCAATGCAAGAGGGCATTGGATGATTATTTGAATATAAACAATGTACAGGGTTACAGAGAAAAGGCAGGGCAATGGCACTGGTCATAATGCTCATTTGGAGAGCTGGTGCAGACACGATGGGCTGAATGGCCTCCTTCTGTGCCGTTAATATTCTGTGATTTTCACAGAAGAATTACTTCTTTGCAATTGTCCTCGTGCAGACAAATAGGGTCAGATTTTCATGGTGGAAGCAGGTATCAGGAGGTGGGTTCATTTCCGGGTCATGGCCACATACCCTGACAGGAAGCACAAACTTAACAGTGTGTTGGTGGAGGCGAGCTGCCAACTGTATCAGGGATGGGTCTGCTGGCCAATTAGTGGCCAGGGCTGTGGGAAGTGGGGAGGGTCACTGGAAAAGTGGCCACATTCTGACTTGTTTCTGCATCCATTGCTGTGGCAGCTGTTTTGGCAGTAACTTTTAAATTTGAAATAAATGGAAGGTCCAAACTTTTCAGAGGGCAGATGGAAACCTGGAACCCAGGAAAGGGGAGGAACTTCAGAATTTGTTGAAATATTTTCGGCTTGTCCTGTGATGTGATAGGCCCCCGCACCCCCCTCTCTGCTCCACTAAGCCTCTTCGCTGCCACTTTTAAGTTGATCTTCTCCATTCAAAACACAGCCAACTCTGTTCTCATTATCCCTGAGCTGGTCTGCATTAGACAGTTCCCTAAGGCCGCCCCCCCCCCCCCCACCCCACCCCCTCCCCCCAACCGACACTCCCCGCCATGAAAATATGTATAAAGAACCGAAGACAAGCTCCTAATGAGCTCCGTATGAGGACGAGCAGGAAAGTGATGTTAAGGCCACAGTCAGATCGGCCCTGATCTTATTGAATGGTGGAACAGGCTCAAGGGGCTGAATGGTCTAATTGTGCCCCTATTTCTTATTATTGCATGATTCTTATTGTGTCTCATCGTTGCAGGCGAGTTCACTAGTCCTCCCTCCACCTGCTATCTTCCCCCCCTTTGCCCAGGTCGCCAACGGAGGCGGGAAGCCGTCGCGCATGACGCTGCCGCATCTTTCTTGGTCATCCACCTCTGTCCAGACCCACTCCCTGCAGCGAAAATCAGCCCCAAGCTGTTTATTAATCAATCTGTACAAAATTAGTGAACATGCTGCTCTGTAAGAATCTGTAATTATATAGAATGGGATCTCCTGGCCCCTCCCGCTGCCGGGATCTTCCGGTGCCGCCAAAAGTCAGTGGCTGGGCCGCCGAATCTCCCGTGGTGGGTGCCACCACAACGGGGCAGGAAAATCCCAGGCATAGAAATATATAGAGAGAACCCGCTATATATAGCACCTTCACTGTCTCAGGGCATCCTGTCCTTTATAAAGCCCATTAATTACGTTTTCACGTGTACAGTTGTCACTGTTGTTATGTAAATACATGCTGCAACCAATTTGAACACAGGGAGGTCTTACAAAGATCAAATTAATGAATGACCAGATAATCTCCGGTGGCGTTGTTTGACAGAATAATATAGTTCAGCCCTTATGTGAATGTTGCCCTGGGGTTCTTTGCATCCAACTGAACAGGCCAACAGGACATTAGATGAAATTCCATTTGAAAGGCAGCACCATCCAAAATTGCTGCACGACCTCATTACCACACTGAGGCTTCAGCTGAAATCTTATGCCCAAACACATAATGAGGCTTTAACCTGTCACAAATATGGCTCAGATGAATCAATTAAGCCAAGCTGTTTCTCTAAAGTTTGATTTGTATATTTGCACTCCCATTATTTTCAATGGAAGAAAATGTTGACATAATACTCAACTGATGAGCCTGTACCAAACTAACTATGTCATTTCAGAAAATGTTTGCATTTAAAAAAAATTCCTTCATGCGAAAGAAGTAAACAGGATTGATTGTAGGAATGTGTACATTGTGTTGTTTAGAATGAGTTTTAGAGGTGGAAGTAAAATCTGATGGCACTAAATCCTGAACTAGGAATCTGCTCTTAGTCCCAAAACACTGCCTTACAGATCTGCAAATGTAAACTTTTCTCCTCAGGCAAAAAAGCAGGATGAGGGAACATGGGATAAATTAAAGAACAAATGAATAAGAAGGGATATAGAGCTATGGAATAAACTGCCAGCACAGTTTGACTCTTCATTTCTTTGCAATTTTTTTCCAGATTAACACAATTAAATCTTTTTAAGCTCAACCTTCTTCACATTGAGGTTGCTTCAGCTCAAGAGAGAGCGTAGGTTAATCTCCTCATGGACATCTGACACTGTCTTTTTGAAGCGGAGGGGAAGGGATGCAAAGACTTTTCCCTCTCACCTTAACCCCATGTGGAGGAGCTAAGTGGAAGGTAGGCCCTTGCCTCAAGGCAACATAAAGGAAATGAGAAACTCCGTGAAAAGAGAGGGATCAAACCTCTGTTATTCCTGCCAATCCATGGTGCAGCTGTGTTCCTGAACCAGGGATGCCCGTATATTTCCATTAAGTTAAAAAGCAATCACTCAGCAGCAATGGGTATGCAGCAGTCGCTGCTCAATTTTTCTTAGTACCGAGAACTTGCAAAGTATCTGAGGTCTTCAACGTACTAAATGAGCATAAGCAATTAAAAATCCAAACATAAGCATGAAACAAGATGCAGTGAATTCATTTTAAAATGTTCGACTTTCTAGCTGCCTGGTTTTACTTTTATTGAATGGACCATCTGGAAATTTCTAAAATGGAAACCGGTTATCAAATCCTGTATTTTAAAATGAAAGTCTATTATTTTCCTACTCAATATTGTGTCTCATTATGTGGAGATATTGATTGAAGCTATTAACATCTTTCATGAGTTTTTAACCTGCATCACAGGGCATGATTGTCCGTATATTCGTTTGGAAAGTGAAGGCTTGTCATTTTTCTGTAAAGCATTAACAGTCCAGGAATGAATGGTAGAAACATCCTGTCCTAAGCTAAAGCTAAAACAGTTAAATGATTATAATTCCACAATTAAAAATAAGTCCTGTCAAAAGTAATGGTGAGTTGGGGAGGGTGGGCTCACTACAGCAATTACAATAAGATCCTCATGCATCTGGCTGTTCAGCTGCATTTAGTTGATGACCATCATAACTTTCCTTGTTCCCATAGTTTGCTGCAGCTCCTCATTTAAGTCCATGATAAGGACTTTGGCCAAGGCAATCATATTGTGTGGGATGCAGTATGTTATTCTAATTGCTAACCACCCCGGGTGTGATGGTTACATCATGCCCATAAAGATTAATGGGCAGTTGTTATGATGTGGCAGATGATGTGTGTCAAGCGGACCAAATCCATGAGGGGAACTTGGTCACGCTATTACAATGGGTTTTGCAATTTGTATTTATTATGAGATGCGTGCACTGAATTCAGAAGTAATAAGTCCACGAAAACTTTTAGAGATTTTTAAAAAATTAAAATATTTATTAACATAAATTACTAAAGATTACAAATTACTACCATAATAACTCCTAAAATTCCTAATTAACCTGACTCCCAGTTATACTCCCTTTAAGGCAACGGTCCAAAAATAGATTTTAGATTTAAAACAAACTCAGCAAGTTACACAATACCCTGGACAGTAGAATTTCAAATGGCTCTTCTCCAGCTTCAATTTCGTTAGACAGCAGAGTTACGCACCAATGCTGGAGGCTTACTGAGGTTATTTTACATGCTCCTGTTAGACCTTACATGGCTTTCTCCCACATAACCTTTCATTCTCCTTTATATATGTTTCTCTCTTTTTAATATGTAAATTCTATTACCCTAATAGTTTTTGAAACTGTATCTTCATCATAAAATAAAACCTTCCATGGTGCCAATATTTCCAGTAGCCTTTGGGAAAAATTAAACACATCCCTTTGCCTTACATATCTGGCTAGTTATAAACAGACTGTGATCCCTTTGAAATCCAAATCTCCCTTCATCTATCTAAAAATGCAAAATCTCTTCACACCTTACATGCTAAGCCAGCATCTGTGAATACTCATTAGCATGATAAGCATCTAGCTTCTTTTGGTAAGTTAAAGCTTGCAGTCTGCTTGACTCCCAATGTAATTAAATCACACACAGACAGATCCAACTATACTTACCCCCATAAACCTACTTCAGAATAAACCAGAAAATATATTATGAAAATTATTATACTTTCATGACACAGTGGACTCTGTATTTTTTTTTAAAGGGAAGCAACATGGAATAATGACCACCATGCACTCTCAAAATGGTTTCCAGAAAGTCCAATGACTTCTGTTTGTGCTTTCTGGGTAGAGACAAAATGTCTGGGAAGTTACTTAAAAATACAAACGGGTTTTCCAGATGCAAATTGACTGCCCCTCGCCATTTCAATGGAAGAGAGTTAAAAGACAATAGCTATCAGACTGGTCAGCACCATGAAACTCTTTCGAGTTATCAACAGTCACAGATTGCAACTCTTTCGAGTACAATCACAGTTCTTGGTTTCCGGGAGTGGGACATGAACCCACAACCCTCTGATTCAAAGGCGAGGGTGCTATGAACTGAGCCACAGCTGACACCTCACCATGAAGATGGAATGTCAAATGAGATCTTTCAGTGAGTTAATTAGAGATAAATCACCTCCCCATTGTGTACCAATCACCTCGGCTCCTACCCGTTGCATGGACAATAAGACACAACAAACTTGCTATCACATGACCAAAACTAGAGGAAAGGGGGTCAACATCTTATTAATCCTCAAAAGTCTAAGATCAGCAGCACCGAGAGATTATCACCCAGCTAGAAAGCAGAAAACCCTTACAAACAGACAGTCACCTCAGGCAGGGTTTCTCAGGGCTAATTTATTTTCCCCTGCAAGATTATATTTTCCTCTACCGAAGCTCAGCCACAATTTTGTATGAAAACCCTAGAAACTTCCAACCTCCGTTGTCTTCAAAGAACCAAGAAAGAGAATCCTTCTAGCCTCCAACACTTCTCAACTTAAAGGACTGGCTAAGAACACATGACCTGTTTCTTGTTACTCCATAGTAATCTAAGTGCATGTCTTATCTCCAGAACTCATCTTTTGTTGTGTGTATGTGTGGCTGTGTGTTTGAGGGAGTGCGTGTTTTGTTGCATTTAATTTTTTGTGTGTTATGTAAATAAACATTTACCCTTTCTCTTGATATAAACTTACCAGAAAGCCTGTTTGTGTCTATTCTTTAAGGTCACAACACTCAAAAGGTTTAAAACACTATACCTCAAAAAATACCTTGTTGCATTCAGCTGGTCAGAGGTGAAATGAAAGAAAAGTTACCCCACCACCTGTTCCTCTCTGTAACACTCTGTCATATTGTACAATTCCTTCTTCTCCCCCAGATTGTGCAGTTCAGGCACCTGAAAGGTTGCTTTCACACCTCATGAATCTATTCAGTGATATTTCATTGTCCCACTGTTCCCTCCTTATGTGTACTGAATTGTACAGAAGTGTCACCAGCCACAACTCTACATTATAGTCTAAATGGTGTGCCAACAAACCACCTGCTAAACCATCTGGTATGTGTTAGTTCCTATGGCAGATAAGTTATCTCTTTCATGCACTGCCTGTGAGTGTGGTGGAAGCAGATTCAACTATGGCTTTCAAAAGGGAATTGGATAAACACCCAGAAGACCAAAACTTAAGAGCTATGGGGAAAGGGACAGATTTGGGACTAGCCGAGTTGCTCTTGCAGAGACTCTGCATGACATGATGGGCCAAATAGCCTCCTTCTGTGCTGCAACTATTCTATAATAGGAGTCAGCAGTCCAACTTTCCTTCTCTTTCAAAGGACCGTGTCGTGTATGGTTGCCCCCGAATGAAATTTTTGGGTGGAATTTTCCGACCCCGCTGGTGGCCTGCATGATAGGTGGTGTATGGGGAAAATATGGCGTATTCTGCTTCACGATGGCGTGAAGGCAGGTCATGATTGTCCGCTCAGCCCGCCAATGGTGGGCCTCCTTTCCTGCCATCGGTCGGTGGGGAGCTAATTGTAATACATTAGCATATAATTAAAAGGCCATCCCGCCAGGCTCTTGGAACCCCGCCGGATCGTGCGTCCACGTTGGCGGGAAAGCAGGCCGACATGTTTCACAACAGCACGTAGGTGATGTGCACTTGGCAGCCTTCACTTTGAGGGAACTGAGGTGGCTGAGCAGCAGCGTTCTCCACAGCTCACCTGTTGTTTACAGGCCTCAGGGGTGTCGGGGAGCAGGGGAAACTGATGTCAGCCTCAAAGGCGACTGCTGAGGCGGGGGGGTGGGGGATGGTGTCCGGAGGAATGTGCTGGCCAGCCTTGGAGGCGGCTGCTGAGGGTGGTGTGGGGGTCAAGTGCTCCTCTGGTGCTGCCACAGGCAATCGAGGTGGGGGCAGAGTAAGTGAGGGGAGTGGCCACGCATCAGGGACACCTGTATAAACTGACCATGTCTCTGCAACTGAGACAGATCAGGCGCAGCCATAGTGATATGACTGGGGTTGGGCTCCTAGCCTGCCCACCTATGCAAGTAACGTGGAGGCACCAAAGGGCCACCAATCCATACCTTACCCACCCCCACCTCGCCCACCCCCCACCTCCCAGCACAGACTTAGAGTCCGCCACCACTTTATTGGACCATGGAGCAGTTGGACTGTGTACGTTGTACAAACTCGTCGCCAACCCTGGCCATGTACCAGTCACTGCTGGAGGTGCTCACAGCCCCTCACAATCTCTGCATCCTGGTTTGGACCAGTGTCTCCCATGTCGAAAGTTGAAAGGGCAGCCATGCAGCACATTCATCTCTGGCCATCTGAGAGGTGACCAGCACTTTCCGGGAAGCATTAAGGGGCGGTCACAAAGGGCCAAGAAAGATGCTAAGTATAGCCATGATAACCACATCTCTCTCTCTTTCATGCCGCAGGAGGACCATGTCAGGACCATGGATTCTGGTGACCTGGCTGTATGCCTGATGGCCTACAGAGACCATAGAAGATGGAGGAGAGAGTTACTGAGACTTCTGGCCACGCAAAGGCAGGAGCAGCAACCTCATGAAGAAGGGGCTGCGGGGGCTCCTGCACACGCTGTCCAGGAGCGACAGCGAGCCATGGCTAGTTGGCACCGAGCGACACCCAGGGTCTATAGACACTGCCATTGCTGCAGATGACTGAGAACCAGTGTCGCCGATGACTGCACATGTCCTGGTGGCACACATCTACCACTTACTGCAGGACTTGGCTTCAAGGGGACATGGAGGGCATCCACTGCCAGTGGCTATGAAAGTGACCGCGGTGCTCAATTTCTATGCCAGTGGCTCCTTTCAGGGCTCCACAGGTGAACCCTGTGGGATATCACAATCCGCCACCCACAAATGCATCCATGAGGTCACGGATGCCATCTTTTCCATGGCACACAACTTTGTGCATTTGGCCTGGGACTGGGACAGCCAGGATGCAAGGACCATTGGATTCGCCTGGATCTTGGGTTTCCCACAGGTGCAGGGTGCGATTGACTGCACTCATGTGGCGCTCAGGTCTCCATCGCTTCACTCAGTGGACTTCATCAACTGCAAGGGCTTCCACTCACTGAACGTGCAACTGGTATGCGACCACCAGAAACGCATCCTGCAGGTATGTGCACGGTTTCCAGGGAGTGTGAGGCTGGACCATCACTTTGGTCTGAAGGCTACACAGAGCACAGGGAAGAGGCCCTGGACTGAGACACCTGCCTTCTTTCTTGTGCAGAAAGGTTTCATATCTGAGTGACAAAAACACTGTTCATCAGAACAAGGAGCCACAGGCAGAGTGACATTCTTAGGGGTTTATTGACAATAGCGAACAAGTGATCAACATCCATGGCCAGGCTGTGCAACTACTTTTACCTAACTTTCCTAACTCTGCCGCTACGTCTTGGTGCTTCCTGGACATCCACAGCGGAGGTGGGGGCAGCCTGCTGACTGTGATGCCCTGTCTGTGATGACTTTGGCGGGCGTCCTCTGGAGGGCTGAGACTTGGAGGGCCCCGGCCTGCTTTTGGGGTCCTGCAGTGGCAACCACATTGGCCTGTGAAGCTGGATCTGTGGAGGTCACAGGAAGATAGGATTCTGATGGGCCGGTCACTCCCAGAGCCACCTGCTGATCCCCCTCCCTGAGGGACCCTGACTGACTCCTTGAGCAGAAGAGGTAGCTGGAGTGAGATCGAGGTGCCCAGCACCCTTCTCGCATACACATTGTTGGAGGCCAACTATGGCATCAGCGATGGAGTTGAGCCCACGCAGCAGTGCTGGGCCAATGTCCTGGATGAAGGTCTCCATGGCAGCTGCCATCCTGCCAGTGTTGACCTCGGTGGGTTGCAATGCCGGCGCTTTCACCTCAGTCTGAAGATGGACGGACTCCTCCATTGTGCCTTGCAATCTGAGGAGTGCACCAGAATCCCTTCCTGGTGTTCCCGAGCTTGCCTTTGCAGCTCCAGCAACTGTGACATGCCCGAGTCCAGAGGCTCGTCATCTGACTCGGACTCAACAAATTTCTGGCCTCCTGGAAAGTCCCAACTTCTGCCTGCTGTGGATCAGCAAGTGCGATATACTCACAGATTGCGATCCTGAGGCTACTGTAAAGCTAGGTCCCACCAAGGTGTGTGTCTCTACGCTGGTGGAGGGTGTGGGTGAGCGCTGTGACGGGACTTCAGGGAGGGTGCCTTCAGATTCCTCTTCAGAGGTTTCTTCGGAGCTTGATTGGAGGCTCTGGGTCATGGGCTCTGTCAGCTGTTTGACAGATGTGCCTGTGAAAGCAAGGAGAGATAATTAGTGCGTGACAGTGGTCTGTGAAACAAGACACATCACTCACGGCATGGTTGTCTGATGGATCCTCACTCGGTAGAGCAGCGCTGACCTCAATGTCAGCACAGAACTGGTCCCTGTCATCGCCGGCCAGCTGGATGACTCTGTTTTCGAATTCTGCCAGAACTTTAATCTCCAGCGTCCCTCCACCTGTCTACAACCTTTCCCTCCTGTTGTGAGCCAGTTTGTCTGCATGGATAGAGATGGGGAGAGTGTATCAGGACTCCTGTCAGGCCAGATAATAAGTATGCCTGGCCTGTGTGGGTGGTGAGTGGTCCCATGGACGGGATGAGGACAATGATGGCATTTGTGAGAGAGTGAATGGTGATGACCCTTGCACTGGCAGTGAGTGAGGGCCCTGTGGATCTGTGATGGGTTTGCGAGTGTGTGAGTTGGGAGTGATGAAAAGAGTGATTTACCCTGGCGGAACAGAGGAGATCATTCATCCTTTTGCGTCACTGAGTGGCTGTCCTCCTCTGCAGGTTGTTCGTGCTGACCACTGCTGCCACTGCCTCCCAAGCCGGGTTGGTGACATTGCTACCCACCCTGCGGCCAGAGTGGGGGTAGAGCACATCCCGGCGGGCCTCCACGGCACCCAGCAGTTGCTCAAGGCATCCGTCATTGAAGCAGGGGGGCTGCAGTCTTTTTTCCTTCGCTGGCCATGTCTCCCAGGCAGCGGTGGTGGCGATGAGCGCTTTGCTGGCGGCCGACATGATTCAACAGCGAGGGATGGCGAGCGGGCGAATGAGAGCCCGCCCGCCATGGAACCAGTGTGTTTCCTGGGAATGCATAAATAATGAGGCGGGCTTGGGAAGATATGGCGTGAAAACCAACCATTTTCGTCAGCAGGTAGGACTCCATTTTACTCGCCCGCTCCAGCACTAAGTGCAATTCTGGGAAAATTCCGCCCATAAGCTTTTTCTGTCTATAATTCCCAGGAAGTTTGCACTGAAACGCATTGTTCTCTGAGCCAAATTAAACTTCATTTTTACATTGATGAAATAAAAAGCCTTTGTGTTTCGGTATGCCTTAGGATTGTTGGCAGGTGCGTGAATGGTTATGTACATAAGGACAATGTTGCCATGTACTTTGGATAGTTGGTTATAGGGTAAAACTGTGGCTTCCTCTGCTGTTGCTGATGACTGCTGAGGTGATGAAGCTGGGCAAGTGGTGAAGCAAGACTTCAGTTGCATTCTTAATACAGCAGTGGATGAAAATGTAACTGACCTCCGTGGTATCCCCTGGAATGCCAAGAAGGATCTTAAGATAGAATTTCTCCTTCCCTCTCCATTCTAGGCAGAGCCAGTGAAGCTGAAATGTCTCTCATGCATGCGGTGCAGCTAGTGACTTGGAAACTGGGACCTGGACTGCCAATCGCCATCAGCTGACAGAAGGTCCCGCTGAGTTTTAACATTAACAAAAACCTAATCTGTTCTCATTTGGAATTCTTCAGCCTGTTCCCAGGACTGCTGAGGATCTGATTGACAGACAAGCCACAGTTCTATGTTCTTTACATGCTCCTGCAATAGGGTACCAGCAAGTCAAAATATCAAGGAATGAGGGAAAATGCGGAAAGGTGACCCCTCTGACAGAGCAGCATTCCTTCAGCGCTATCCTAAAGCAACAGCATAGATTATGGCCCAGGTCTTTCAGTCTCCAGATTGCCAGAGACCGGACATACTTCCGATGATGCGCTACGGAACCCCTTGAAAGTCCCATGCACTGACTCTGTGAGAATTGCCCAGGAAGTTTGAACTTCCGATGGACAATTCCCCTGCTCCCTGGGACCCTGGGTAAAGTTTTCAGCTCTCAGTTAGAGGTGGAGATTTTAGATTGTTCCGACTTACTTATCTGGATAGTTATCTAGGAAATGTTAGACAGATTAAAACTTAGTTTAAGACCTGGATAACTACACATCTAGGAACATAGGAATATAGGATTTAGAAGCAGGAGTAGGCCATTCAGCCCTTCGAGCCTGCTCTACCATTCAATAAGATCATGGCTTATCTGGTAGTGGTCTCAACTTCCCTTTCCTGTCTGCCCCTCATAACCGTTGACTCCCTTGTCTATCAAAAATCTGTCTAACTCTGCCTTGGATAAATTCAATGACCTAACTTCCACACCATAGAAACACAGAAACTAGGAGCAGGAGTAGGCCATTCAGCCCTTCAATGTGATCACGACTGATCCTCTATCTCAATGCCCGCTTTCTCTCCATACCCTTTGATGCCCCTAATATTCAAAGAATTATCAGTTTCTTTCTTGAATATACTCAGTGACCCAGCCTCCACAGCCTTCTATGGTAGAGAATTCCATAGGTTGACCACCCTCTGAGTGAAGAAATATTTCCTCATCTTAGTCCTAAGAGGCCTGCCCCATACCTTGAGGCTGTGGCCCTTGGTTCTAGACTCCCCAACCAAGGGAAACATCCTCCCTGCATCTAGTCTGTCTAGACCTGTTAGAATTTTATACGTTTCAATCAGATCCTCCCTCATTCTTCTAAACCCTAATGAATTCAGGCCCAGTCGAACCAATCTCTCCTCATAAGACAGTCCTGCCATTCCCAGTATCTGCCTAGTGAATCTTCACTGCACTCCCTTTATGGCAAGTATATCCTTTCTTAGAAAGGGAGACCAAAACTGCAGCAATACTCCAGGTGTGGTCTCACCAATCTCCTGTATTACTGCAGTAAGACATCCCTACTTCTGAACTCAAATCCTCTTGCAATGAAGGCCAACATGCCATTTGCCTTCCTAATTGTTTGCTGCACCTGCCTGTTTACTTTCATTGACTGGTGTACAAGGACACCCAGATCCCTTTGCACATCCACATTTCCCAATATATCACCATTTAAATAATACTCTGCCTATCTGTTTTTCACACTGAAGTGCATAACTTCATATTTATCCACGTTATACTGCACCTGCCATGTGTTTGCCCACACACAACTTGTCTAAATCGTCCTGAAGCCTCCTTGCATCCTCCTCACAACTCTGCTCAGTTTTGTGTTATCAGTAAACTTCGAAATATTGCATTTGGTTTCCTTATCCAAGTCATATATATGTAGCGTGAATAGCTGGAGCCCAAGCACTGATCCCTGCGGTACACCACTAGTCACCGCCTGCCATCCGGAAAAATACCCATTTATTCCCACTCTCTGTTTCCAGTCTGTCAACCAATTCTCAATCCATGCCAGTCTATTACCCACAATCCCATGTGCTTTAATTTTGCCCACTGGTCTCTTATGTGTGACCTTATGAAAAGCCTTTTTGAAATCCAGCTACGCCACATCCACTGGCTCTTCCTTATCTATTCTACTAGTTACATCCTCAAAAAACTCTAGTAGATTAGTTAAGCATGATTTCTCTTTCATAAACCCATGCTAACTTTGTCTAATCCTGTTAATGCTTTCCAAGTGTTATGTTACCACATCTTTTATAATAGACTCTAGCATTTTCCCCACTACTGATGCTAGGCTACTCTCTGGAGAAAATAATTCCGCACACTAATGACCCTCTTAGAGAAAAAAATTCTCCTCATCTCTGTCTTAAAACCTTATTCTTAAACCGTATCCCCTAGTTCTAGACTCCCCCACAAGTGGAAACATCTTCCCAGTATCTACCCAATGAAGTCCTTTCAGGATCTTATATGTTTCAATAAGATCACCTCTCATTCTTCTACACCCCAATGGGTATAGGCCCAACCTGTTCAACCTTTCTTCCTAAGATAAGCCCCTCATCCCAGGAATGAGTCAAGTGAACATATCTGAACTGTTTCTAACACAATTATATCTTTTTTCCAAATAAGGAGACCAAAGCTGTACACAGTATTCCAGATGTTGTCTCAGAAAGGCCCTGCACAGCTGCAGTAGATCTGCCTTATTTTTATATTTAATTTTCCTTGCAATGAATGCCCACATTCCATTTGCCTTCCTGATCATTTGCTATACCTGCATACTAATTTTTTAGTGATTCAAGAACCAGGACACCCAGGTCCCTCTGTAGCACTGAGTTTTGCAGCCTCTCTACATTTAAATAGCATAGGCTTTTCTATTCTTCCTGTCAAAGTGAACAAGTTCACATTTTGAGTTGAACCCCTAATCACTCACACTGGACCCACAAATTCCTCCCTTGACCCACCAACTAACAAACCCTCTGATTCCCCCGGACCTGACATGACTAGCCCCCATCATCCGACTCCCATGCTGACCTCCAACTGTGGCCAAACCTGACCTGACTGACCCGCGACAAAAACAGAAATACCTGGAAAAACTCAGCAGGTCTGGCAGCATCGGCGGAGAAGAACAAAGTTGACGTTTCGAGTCCTCATGTCCCTTCAACAGAACTAAGTAAAAATAGGAGAGGGGTGAAATATAAGCTGGTTTAAGGGTGGTGGGGAGGGGGGGGTGGGGGGAGAAGTTGGAGGTGGGAGTGGTTGTAGGGCCAAGCAAGCAGTGATAGGAGCAGATAACCAAAAGATGTCACAGACAAAAGAACAAAGAGGATTGGAAGCAATTTAGAATCCATCAAAGGAGGACCAAGAAACTGATAAAGAAATGGAAAAGAGAATAAGAATGCAAGCTAGCGAGAAACATAAAGGTGAACTGTAACAGCTTTTTTAGGGATGTTAGAAGGAAAAGATTAGCAAGGACAAATGTTGGTCCCTTACAGGCAGAGAAGGAGAATTTATAATGGAGAATAGGTTAAATGGCGGAGAAACTAAACAATGGCTTTGTGTCTGTCTTCATCGAGCAAGGTACAGAGAATCTCCTAGAAATACTAAAGAACCAAGGGGCTTGTGAAGATGAATAACTGAAAGAAATTGTTATTAATAAAGAGGTAGAATTCAAAAAATTAATTGGATTGAAGATTAACAAATTTCCTGGACTTGATGCTACATCCCAGAGTGTTGAAGGAGGTGGCTATGGAGATAATGGATACATTGGCAGCAGTCTTTCAAAACTGTATAGTTTCTGAAAAGGTCCTTGCAGACTAGAAAGTAGCAAATGTAATCCCGCTATTTAAGAAGTGAGGGAGAGAGAAAACTGAGAACTACAGGCCTGTTAGTTTGACGTCAGTAATAGGGTAAATGTTAGAACCTATTACAAAGAATATGACAACTAGACACTTGGAAAATAATGATATTATTGGACAAAGTCAACATGGATTTATGAACGGGAAATAATATTTGACAAACCTGCTGGAGTTTTTTTAGGATACTACTTGTAGCAAAGATAAAGGAGAACCAGTGGATGCGATGTATTTGGATTTTCACAAGGCTTTTGATAAGGTCCCACACAGGAGGTTAGTAAACAAAATTAGAGCGCATGGGGTTGCGGGTAATATGTTGCTATGGATTAAGAATTGGTTAACAATCAGAAAACAGAGAGTCGGAACAAATGGGTCATTCTCAGAATTACAGGCTATTACTAGTGGGGTACTGCAAGGATCAGTGCTGGGCCCACAGCTCTTCGCAATCTACAAATGATTTGGATGTGGGGACCAAATGTAATATTCCCAAATTTGCTGATGACACAAAACTAGGCGGGAATGTAAATTATGAGGAGGTTGCAAGGAGGTGTCAAGGGGATTTAGACAGGCTAAGCGGATGGACAAGAACATGGCAGATGGAATATAATGTGAATATGTGTGTATTATGATACAGCCGATGGTAAGGGCTGAGTTGTTCAAATCTCAGAGGGAAACTTGAAACAACTGTCATAATCCATTTTGCAATTTGTATGTTTCGAGATGCAGACTTTGAATTCAGTAGTATTAAGACCACCGAGTCTCAAGAGTTTTTTTTATATACGTAAGTTAAACATTTATTAATACAAGAAAAATTGTAAGCACATATATATGTCTACAAAATTACTACTATAATAACCAGAAAAATCCCCTAATTAATTGGACTGTCAGTTACATCCCTGTTAAGGCAACAGTAAAAGAGCCCAAGCAATGCACATTTGACCTTATGAATTCAAAATGAGGTTCCTTGCAGACACAGTTGCAGGTGTACAGGCTGGTAAGATCTTAAATGCATCTGCCTCACACACACAAACTCCTTTATGTTTATACCTAGCTTTTCCTTTGAATGTAAATTTTCCCACTGAATTACCAGGTTTTTAACGTTCACATCTTCTAAAAATGATATTTTCATCCCACTTATTTTATTAGTAATATAAACAAGTTGCTTGGCATCTCCCAGCTAGGTGCAAGATTTTATTTCCACCCTTGAATGCTTTATTCAATAAATGCAAATTTACACTTTACCTTTTAACTTCCTTATGTTTATCTAATTAACATCTCAAAACTACTATACATCAAAGCACGCAGGCTAGCTGGTTTTAATCCAATTAAGACACATAGAACACACACGGACACCACTAAACTCTATTTTAAAAAATAATATCTAACAACAATATGGACATTAATCTCTTCATGACAGTGAAGTTATCTACTTTGGTAGAAAAACAGAAAGACTGAGCTTTTCTTAAATCATAAGAGGTTGATGTCCAAAAGGACCGGGGTGTCCTTGTTCATAAGTCACTAAAAGCTAGCATGCAAATACAGAAATCACTTAGGAAGGCAAATGGTGTGTTGGCCTTCCTCACAAGGGGATTTGAGTACAGGAGTAAAGATATCTTGCTGCAGTTGTATAGACCCTTGGTGAGACTGCAGCTGGAGTATTGTGTACAGTTTTGGCCTCCTTTTGTAAGGAAGATATGTTCCTATACATAACTGGAAGCAGCAGAACCTAACCAAAGGGGGAGAGAGGAGATGGTATTAGCCATTATTGGAACAGCAATTGCTAAACAAGTGGCCAGCATTAGGGCTGAATCAATTGAAGATGATGTTATCCTTATACCTAATCATTCTTTTCACATCCTATTTTCTTGTCATCCCATAATCTCTTCTGTCTTACAAGCTGCATACTGTATAAGCATGCACCTCTTACTTTCCCCCTTCCTCACAATACAACCTTAACCTTGTCCCTTTTTCCTTTCAGATACCCAAAATTTGCTACCTGGTCAGGCAGTGGAACACAATGAGAAGAAGACAGTGATGATGAAGACACACCATCACTCAATTTCACACTTGCAGCCATCAGCTCAGATGTTGCACTGCACATAATTTAGAGAATAAAATAGATGCAGGATCTAACACCATGTGGCACCAGACACAAGTGGACTGCAACCTGGACCAGGGGAAACAATAGTCCAGTTGACAGCTCACTGGAGGATGAGGTCACACACAAGTGGACTCAGATGAGGACTTTGCTGGAGAAAGCAATCAAAGAAGTCTGTGGGGTATGCAGAATGAAATGCTAATGCAATGGGATGCCTGCCAGAAAGCCTACATGTAATGCCAAGGATCATGGAGACATCCAGCACTATTTTGGCACAGGACTTTGCACAGAGCTTATCCTCTCCAGTGTGGCAGTGGCACCCAACTCTATCAGTTAACTTGTGGAGCCAATCATGATGTAGCATGTGATGGTCCAGTTTCTATTGCAGCACAAGCGGATTCCACCAGAAGTCTGAGTGCTGCTGCAGTGGAAGCTCAATCTGGTCATGCAAGGCCAGTTTGCTGCCAGCATGGCTGTGGATACCAGTTTGCCAAGGGGCTCTCAGGATGTCATAGCAGTCCAGCAACCTGTCTTCCACTGTATTACCAGGATTGCTGAGGCATCACCCCAGAAGAGTGGCAATGAGGAGTATGATCCTACTGTCCTCTCTCAGGACAATAGTATTTGTCCATCCACCCCAGCTACCCTACAGTGCCCTTGCTGTTGCCTGTCAGCCACCCTGTCAAACAGGCAGAAAGGAAATGCATAAGAAGGATTAGTTTATGTTTGTATGCAATATGGCATGATTTTATTTCTAACTTTGGTTTGGAATATTTATTTTCTGATAACTTAATTAAGAATGCAAGGTTTTATCAGATGGTTATGTTCTAAACTGTTCTAATGTTCTTTAATTCAAAGTAAAATGAAGTAATGGAGAGGGACATGTGACTTCCGACTAGTTCTGCCTGATGATAGGCCTGTATGATATGTGGACCGGGTCCCAGCTCAAGTCTTATGAAACCCAAATGCCAGCTTTCACAGAAGTACACAAAACAAGGAACAGCTGGCTTTGCTATAGGCAGGCTTACAGTCTCTCAGGCAGACAGATTCAGAGACCCTGAACAGGAAGCAAGTCCCAGAGAGAAAGAGAGAGACAGGGAAACAGCAGGAAAAAGGCTGTTTTCTGTCATCCACCAGGCAGGATGTGGGTGGGAGCATGGTCTCTGGTTGAAGAGATAGGGCCTATGGGGATTTAAGGACACTGGAAGATTTGTGTAGCCAGGAGAATGAATTGCCAGAGTGTGCCTTGATGCTGGAAGTCAGTTTGAAAATTGTCAAAAGACTGAAGGAAAGATCTTTCAGCAGACACTGGACTTAGTGAAATGGGGAGAAGCGAGCCTGTTGGAATCTGGGAGTAACTTTGGACTGGTTCCTGTAAAGTCTACAATTCTGAAGAGGGTGCAGTACAATTTACAAATGTGGCATGGGGCTTTTAGTCATGTTAGGAAGTTTCTGTAATTTGATGTATTATTTGCCTACTTAGTAGTGTTTAGTCAAAGATGATTTTAGTTTGTTACAGTAAAAGTCTTAAAACATGAAATCCTGTTGTGATCATTTCAGTCGGTCAGTGGGAATTCAAATCTCTTTTTTAAGAGTTAGCAGTTTCTAGGGGAACATAACAACTTTTATTTTTGCATTCTGGACAAGACGATGATGTGATAATCAGTACAGAAGGGAGGTAAAATGTATGAGATTGTTGGTGAATGGGGAATTGGGGTTACAGTCACTGGTATTTCATTCTAAGTAGTTCTTTGTGTACAGCCCAGACAGAAAGTGGCTGTCTGCACTGCTGTTTCCCTCCCTCTTCCTCTTGCTCCTCCTCCTCTCCTTCTTCATCTGTCTCCTCCCTTTTGTAGCAGCTTGTTCTGCTTTACTTGCCCTCTGCTCATTTTTCCATTCATGTTCTATTGCAAGGGATATCCTACCAGTGCACCAATTTCTGGCAGCAAGCAGAATGTACAGAAGACTCAAAGTCAGGAAAAAGTTCTTCAACATTTGCTACGTCACTCCTTGTAGACTTTTGCAGGGTGGAAGGTGCACGGGGAGGTCAGTAGGTGCCCTTCTTGATGCTTATGGCTGTCAGGCATGCAAGAGGGGGCATCAGCTTGAGCATTGAGCTCCACTGACCACTGGCATCAAATCAGTGTTGCACACATATTGACATCTGCCTGCTCTGCATAATTCTGGTGGAAGTTAGTTGCAGGCTGCTAACACCTTCACCAACCTAGTCCGGAGCAAATTATGGCAGAAGTGTGTACACATCGGAGGCCATTTTGGTCCTGAAAGGGCACCCTAAACACCCAAACAGTGGACACTTACTGAGCATAATTGTGCACCCACGAAGTTATAGTAAATGAGTATTGCTCAGATAGAAGAGTTGGAAAAGATTCACCCATGTAGTTACAGTTGGGTGCATTTTTATTGTCAGTATATGAAGGGCATAAAGAACATCAAGAGTTGTAACCAACTCAATAGTAGAGTTTTTGGAAATGAGAATAACTGCAGAAGATTTAAGGAAGACATAGGCTGGGATTTTCCGGCCCCACTGTGGCGGGACCCGCCACGGGGTTTGCGGTAGGCCAGCCAAAAGGCCGTTGACTTTTGATGGGACAGGATGATCCCAGTGGCAACCGGGGCTGGAAAATCCCTCCCATAGAGAAGAGAAGTTAGTAAAAATTGCAAATGGTGGCAGGTGCAATTTAACGTTCAGAAGTGTGAGGTAAAAAATAACAGCATGTTAAGTGTTATGGCCGCTCCCCAGATGAGGTCCCTTAATTTGTTAACTTCTTGAATGGGACCCCAATTTTGTTATGCTCCCAGGTAAAGAGGAATAAGCTGGCTCCCTTTCTTTATCCAACTCTCTCAGTTGGTCACAACAAGGTTAATTTAAAAGGGACCTCTTCCCCATGTAGATACCTTTTCCCAGTCTAAATGTAATTATTTTTTAGAAGGAGCCAATTTAACCAGGCATTCTTGAGTCAAAGAAAAAGTAAGTTTATTCATTATTAAAACCTGAGAAAAATAATAATAACTCAACACACATACGCACAGATCAGTAATGAGTTAAGAGTTCAAATAAAAGTTTTTAAAAATATACAAATCAGTCTTTGGCTTGTCCATGAGGCATAGATGGCAATACGTTGCAGCCATTAAGTTGGGTGATTCAGGTAGAGCTGACTTTGGACAGTTTCACAGTTAGTTTGGAGATACTTGGTTCTGCAGGGTGGTTGAAAGGTTGTCCTATTTGCTTGAGATTGTGGCTTCTGCTGAGCTTTGCCAACAGCAACAGAGAGAGAGAGAGGCAGATCCTTTTGCCTGCAAGCTGTAGGGTGGGGAGTTGTGGGAGGGGGGTGGGGGGGGGCGCGGGGGGGTGACTCTTGATCTCCTGCTTGCAGTCACATAGAGTCACACACCAGCACACCAGCTTTTTAACTGATTTTTTCCTGTGTATTCTGGAAGGGAGAAAACTATGACTTGCACCCAGGGTCTATATTCTTTCATCTCAGACCATTTACACATTCTGAGATATAAATCAATAGGAGATAGACTTCGGATGTCTGATGCAGAGGTGCAAATAGTCTTTTGTCTCCACAGCCACAGCAGGTTCAAGTTCAGAAGTTCATTCTTTTGCATCTTTCTCCCTTTCAAATCTTTGTTTGAAGAAGGCCATGACACCTTTTAGGTGCAACATTCCATGTCCTCTCGGGACTAGTCGGTCAGGTATAATCCACATAGGAATTTTCCAGCCAGTGGTCACTTTACATTATCAGCCATCTTTAGATCAGTCTTTACCTGTATTTCTTAAAATCACAGCTCTTCCTTTTAAAAAGTTCAAACTGCCCGTAGGTCATTGGTACCGTTAGTCCTCTGTCCTAACCTAAGTAAGGAATAGGAACATACATTCAATGAAAAGATACTGAAAGATGCAGATGAACAGAAACTTACGGGTTCAAATGCATAATTCCTTTAAAGTGTGAATGCAGATAAATAATGCCATAAAAAAGGCCAGCAGCATTTTGGGATTTATAAATAAGGCGATGGCCTAGTGGTATTGTTGTTGGACTAGTAATCCAGAGACCCAGGGTAATGCTCTGGGGACCCAGGTTTGAATCCTGCCATGGCAGATGGTGGAATTTGAATTCAATAAAAATCTGGAATTAAACGTCTAATGATGATCATGAAACCATTGTTGTAATGATCACTAATGTCTTTTAGGGAAGGAAATCTGCAGTTCTTACCTGGTCTGGCTTACATGTGACTCCAGACCCACAGCAATGTAGTTGACTACTAAATGCCCCCTGAACAAGGGCAATTAGGGATGGGTAATAAATGCTGACCTAGCCAGTGATGCCCACATCCCATGAATGAATAAGAAAAGTACAAGAGAAAATAATAAATTTATACATCAGAGTACTGTCCGCAATTCTGGGCACGCCCAAAGGTCAGGAGATTCTGGGTTTGAAGCTCATCCAGGATCTGAACTAAAAAAAATCATAGCTGCCACTTGGGTGCTGCCCTGGTGGAAGTGCTGTCTTTCAAATGAAATGTTAAACCAAAGCCCTGCCTGCTCTGTTGTCAAGGATCCTGTGGAATTATTCTGATGAAGAGTAGCAGAGTTATCCCTATTGTTCTGGTCAATATTTATCCCTCAAAAGAAATTACATCTGATCATTATCACATTGCTGTTTATGGGAGCTTGCTGTGTGCAAATTGGCTGACATTTAACAACAGTGGCTACATCTCAAAAGTACTTCCATTGGCTATAAAGTGCTTTGAGACATCTGATGCTCATAAGTCTTTTTTTTTAAGCTCCTCCATGGCCATGCCTCACCCACCTCTGCAATCTCCTCCAGCGCGTCAAACCTCTGAGATCTCTGCACCCTTCCAATTCAGCCCTCTTAAGCATCCTTGATTTGAATTACTCTACCATTGGTGGTTGTTTATTGTGCAGCCAAGGCCTTAAGCCCTAGAATTCCCTTCATGAACTGCTCTGCCTCGCTACCACTTTCTTCTTCTTTAAGATGCTCCTCAAAATCTCCCTCTTCAACCAAGCTTTTGATCCTCTTTGGGGAGACAATGGTTCGAATTCCATCATGGCAGATGGTGGAAATTGAATTAAATAAAAATCTGTGGTTGACTCTTAAATACCCTCTGAAATGGCCTAGCAAGCCAGTCAGTTGTAATAAACTGCTACAAAGTCACAAGAAAAGAAATGAAACTGGGCGGACCACCCGCCATCGACCTAGGCACCGGAAACGACAATGGCAATTGCAGCCTTGTCTACCCTGCAAAGACCTCCTTACTAACATCTGGGAGCTAGTGCCAAAATTAGAAGAGCTGTCCCACAGACTAGTCAAACAACAGCTTGACATGGTCATCCTCATGGAATCATACCTTACAGATAATGTCCCAGATACCACCATCACCATCCCTGGGTATGTCCTGTCCCACCGGCAGGACAGACCCAGCAGAGGTGGCGGCACAGTGGTATACAGTTGGGAGGTAGTTGCCTTGGGAGTCCTCAACATCGACTCTGGACCCCATGAAGTCTCATGGCATCAGGTCAAATATTCTGCTCATTGACCCTCCCTCAGCTGATGAACCAGTGCTCCTCCATGTTGAACATCATTTGGAGGAAGCATTGAGGGTGGCAAGGGTGCAGAATGTACTCTGGGTGGGACTTCAATGTCCATCACCGAGAGTGGCTTGGTAGCACCACTACTTACCAAGCTGGCCGAGTCCATAATTGCCAGACTGGGTCTGCGGCAGGTGGTGAGGGAACCAACATGAGGGGAAAACATACTTGACCTCATCCTCACCAACCTGCCTGCCACATATGCATCTGTCCTTGACAGTATCAACAGGAGTGACCACCGTTCAGTCGTTGTGGAGATGGTGGTGCCTTCACATTGATGATACCCTCCATCGTGTTGCATGGCACAATCACCGTGCTAAATGGGATAGATTTTGAACAGACCTAGCAACTCAAGACTGGGCATTCATGAGGCGCTGTAGGCCATCAGCAGCAGCAGAATTGTAGTCGAACACAATCTGTAACTCCATGGGGATCAACTTTGGTTCAATGAAGAGTGCATGAGGGTATGCCAGGAGCAGCACCAGGCATACCTAAAAAAATGAGTTGTCAATCTGGTGAAGCGAAAACACAGGACTAATTGCTTGCCAAACAGCATAAGCAACAAGTGATAGACAGAGTTAAGCATTCCCACAACTAACAAATCAGGTCTAAGCTCTGCAGTCCAGCCACATCCAGTTGTGAATGGTGGTGGACAATGAAACAACTCACTGGAGGAGGAGGCTCCACAAATAAGCCCATCATCAATGATGGAGGAGCCCGGAACATCAGTGCAAAAGATAAGGCTGAAACATTCGCAACAAACTTCAGCCAGAAGTGTCGAGTGGATGATCCATCTCGGCCTCCTCCGGAGGTCCCCAGGATCACAGATGCCAGTCTTCAGCCAATTCGATTCACTCCACATGATATCAAAAAACAGCTGAAGGCACTGGATACTACAAAGGCTATGGGCCCTGACAAAATTCCGGCAATAGTACTGAAGGCTTGTCCTCCAGAACTTGCCGCGCCCCTAGCCAAGCTGTTTTAGTACAGCTGCAACACTGGCATCTACCCAGCTTTGTGGAAAATTGCCCAGGTATGTCCTGTACACAAAAAGCAGGACAAATTCAACCTGGCCAATTACCACCCCATCAGTCTACTCTCGATCATCAGTAAAGTAATGGAAGGGGTCATCAACAGTGCTATCATGCGGCACTTGCTTAGCAATAACCTGCTCATTGATGCCCAGTTTGGGTTCCGCCAGGGCCACTCAGCTCCTGACCTCATTACAGCCTTGGTTCAAACATGGACAAAAGAGCTGAACTCACGAGGCAAGGTGAAAGTGACTGCCCTTGACATCAAGGCCACATTTGACTGAGTGTGGCATCGAGGAGCCCTAGCAAAACTGGAGTCAATGGGAATCGGAGGAAAATTCTCCGCTGGTTGGAGTCATATCTAACGCAAAGGACGATGGTTGTGGTTGTTGGAGTTCAGTCATCTCAGCTCCAGGGCATCACTGCAGGAGTTCCTCAGGATAATGTCTTAGGCCCAACCATCTTCAGCTGCTTCATTAATGGCCTTCCTTCCATCCTAAGGTCAGAAGTGGGGATGTTCGCTGATGATTGCACAATGTTCAGCATCTTTCATGACTCCTCAGATACTGAAGCATTCTGTGTCCAAATGCAGCAAGACCGGGACAATATCCAGGTATGGGCTGACAAGTGACAAGTAACATTCGTGCCACACAAGTATCAGGCAATGACCACCTCCAACAAGAGAGAATCTAACCATTGCCCCTTGATGTTCAATGGCATTATCATCACTGAATACCCCACTATCAACAACCTGGGGGTTGCCATTGACCAGAAACTGAACTGGACTAGCCATATAAATACTGTGGCTACAAGAGCAGGTCAGAGGCTAGGAATTGTGTGATGAGTAACTCACCTCCTGAGTTCCCAAAGCCTGTCTGCCATCTACAAGGCACAAGTCAGGAGTGTGATGGAATATTCCCCACTTGCCTGGATGAGTGCAGCTCCCACAACACTCAGGAAGCTTGACACTGTCCAGGACAAAGCAATCCCCTTGATTAGCACCACACCAACGAACATTCACTCTCTCCAC
Source organism: Cetorhinus maximus (assembly GCF_964194155.1). Classification (NCBI taxonomy): domain Eukaryota; kingdom Metazoa; phylum Chordata; class Chondrichthyes; order Lamniformes; family Cetorhinidae; genus Cetorhinus; species Cetorhinus maximus. The sequence continues at coordinate 128,633,924 of NC_135883.1, forward strand.
CACCGACGCACAGTAGCAGCATTGTGTACCATCTACAAGATGCACTGCAGGAATTCACCAAGGCTCTTGAGACAGCATCTTCCAAACCCACGACCACTACCATCTAGAAGGAGAAGGGCAGCAGATAGATTGGAACACCACCACCTGGAAGTTCCTCTCCAAGTCACTCACCATCCTGAATTGGAAATATATCACCATTCCTTCACTGTCACTGGGTCAAAATCCTGGAACTCCCTTCCTAACAACATTGTGGGTGTACCTACACCACATGGATTGCAGGAGTTCAAGAAGGCAGCTCGCCACCACCTTCTCAAGGGCAACTAGGGATGTGCAATAAATGCCGACCCAGCCAGCGAGGCCCACATCCCGTGAATGAATAATAAAAAAATCTCCTAATCTCTCCTTATGTAGCTCGGCATCGAATGATGTTTGATAATGCCCCTGTGAAGCACCTTGAAATGTCTCATGATGTTAGAGATGCTATATCAATGTAATTTGCTGTCAATGGAGTATAGGGAAGATTATTTCCTCTGGTACATCAGTCCGTGTCGAGATATTATCAATCTATAATTGCCACTAAGAGAGAGGAAAGAGTTCAGGGGAAATTTATTTAGACAGAAATTTGTTGGATAATGAGACATTTTGCCACAGGGAGCAGCTGAAGCAGTGACCACTTTTCAGGGAAAATTGGAAGATTGAACTCATAGGCATTTACAGCACAGAAGGAGGCCATTCTTCCCATCATGTCCATGCCAGTCAACAAAGATCTGACTACACTAATCTCATTTTCCAGTGCTTGGCCCATAGCCCTGGAGGCTATGGCAGCGCAAGTGAATATCTAAATACTTAAATGTTACGAGAGTTTCTGACTCAGCCACCCTTTCAGGCAGCGAGTTCTGGACTCCCACCACCCTCTGAATGAAAACATTTCTCCTCAACTCCCCTCTTAGCCTTCTACCTCTTACCTTAAATCTGTGCTCCCTAGTTATTGACCTCTCTCTAATGGAAAAAGTGCCTTCCTTTCCACCCTATCTATGCCCCTCATAATCTTATACACCTCTATCAGGTCCCCTCTCAACCTTCGCTGCTCCAAGGAAAACAACCCCAGCCCATCCAATCTTTCCTCATAGCTCAGACCCTCCAGCCCAGGCAGCATCTTGGTAAATCTCCTCGGCACCCTCTCCAGTGCAATCGCATCCTTCCTATAATGTGACGACCAGAACTGCACGCAGTACTCAAGTTGTGGCCTAACCAGCAAAGTAGAGGGAATTTTCATGGGGATAGTAGGATTTGATTATATTAGGCAAGATAGGAATTTTAAAACTTCCCAGAAACCTTTAGTCTTTTGGAACCTTTGTTTGGCACTACCAGCCCAGCTGCAGCACCATGACCCAATGCCAATGCAAATTCTGTCCCTCACCTGAAGAGGGCACCACAACAACACCGGCGCTCAATATGATAATTACACTGAACTCAGAAAATGGGAGGGGTGGCAAGATACATGTGTAGGTCCTGGCCCACTAATGATTTGCCACCTTTTTTTACAAAGAAGAAACCCTTGTGTGAAAAGAATTTATTGACTTTTACTGTGACTGGTAGTGCAGTGCACATGATTATCGTTCCTGCAGTTCTTGATGGATCAGGTCACTTCAGCCTCTCAGCTAAGCTGGATCTTCATCATTACCAGTTTGTTGTCTCTGATGCAATGGGCCCACAGGTTGGTGAGGTGATTGCAGCTCCTTTGCCTCACATTCTGATTCAACTCCCTGTGTGCTAAGTGATACTCGGTCATACCTGTTGCACTCATGCTGTGAGATTGAAAGGTCCTCCTATTATTCACCTCATTCATTGCCGAAACGTCTGAATAATGCTCTTCATTCAGATGTTTAACATTAATTCTGATCATTAGATCAGGACTCACTTTTTGGTAATAGCTCTCCCCCACCCCAGACCCAGCCCTACACCATGTAATTCTCCATGCGTTTCTCATTATTAGCCCTTTGCAAAACCTTAGCAGTCCTTAACAAGCAAAAAAAGTCATTAATTTGTTAACACATTTTAGGATGACAGCCATACCCAGAATACTAGCACAAGCGGTTGTAAAGTCCACTACCTCTTTCTGCCCTCTCATTCCCCCACTACACAAGTCTATTTTTATAATTGAAATTAATGCCCTGTGCAATCATTTGGAACATCATAAAATAAATGACAGTAAGTATGTCCTGTGTGCAGACAAATTCTTTGCAAGGAAATCCACTCAATTTAAGTACCTTCTTCTTCCTATTTTGTTTTCTTTATTGGGCCTGCAGGTTAGGAGAAGTAATGAATTTCCCTCCCATTGCAGTAGTGCTGGGCTGCCAGTCCATTTGATTACTAGTAATGATCAGGAAATGGACTGTTTCATCCATGTGTTTCAGATTTAAAGGAGACATCTTCCCTCAGGCCTCTCTGCTGGACTGATGGACATCCCAGCAGGTATTATGCCTGGAAGGAGGCCTGCTGTGGGAGGAGGTGTAGCTTTGGACTGCAGGGTGTGCTGGCTGCAGTTGTGGCTAGCATGATGAATGTGAGCTGTTTATAGACTGTGAGCAGCCCAAATGTTGAGGTACAGTGAAATACTAGAGTGGTCACTTGTCCTAACTGAAGCAGCCTGGTATTGTCTTAACTATTATTCTGTCATTTTGAAAGCACATTAGCCCCAGTAGCGCATAGCCACAGAGTTTTCCCAAAAGGATGATCAAAATGGAAACTATGTACAAGCGGGGTTAATATATTTCTGTTTGACTGTCAAGCAGAGGCTGTCACATTTGATATACGATTCTCCCTTGGGGCTTGTTGAACCTTCCTAGTGAAACACTCAGTTATTTTCCTTATAACTAGCTGAAAGAGTGTAATTGTAGCTATCCATTTTTAATTTTCTTTTTGACAAGAATGACATTGGCTCATGATGATGCACAAATTTGGCCTTTCATTATAGTCATCCAAACACACTTTTATGTATAAAACACTTTCAAGATTTAACGTGTAATTTACCTACAGTCACCACACTTTGAAACAATGCAATCAGGGTGAAGCTGAGCAACATCCTGAGGACACGAAAGGCACTGCATAAATAAAGGCCTTCCTTTTAAAGAAAAATTGCTGTTGCTTGGTATTTTTTATGTGTGCATACATGCCAAGGAGACGGTTTGTTAATATTATTCTGCAATCATTTTCTTGGTGTACTTTAAGTGAAATGGGCCTATACAGCCTCTCCCACTTGCTCGATCAGCTGAAGCAACAGCAAAGTATTATCATCTTGCAATGCTTGGAATGCACTCTGTCTGTATAGACACACAGAGACACGCAGCCTTCAATCCCGCAACCTGCTGAGATCCAAAATGGCAACCATGGTGGTGTAGCAGGATTGCTAAGCTTAGTGGATTCTTTGTCCAATCGTTTCAATTTAACCATACAATGTTCCTTTTGAGGAGAAGTTCCTTGTTTGGTCTAGAAATTTGTACTGTTGTTCTTTTGATGAGTGTGGCATACTCTTGTTTTGGCTGGATTACCCTGATTATTGTTAACAAACTTCGGATAAATAAGAGTAGGTTCAATCTGCCACTGCACAATTGGGTCCTTCCCTGCTGTTCCGATTCTCCTCCACTCCCCGCTTTTCTTCACATCCAAAAGATGGCAACGTGATAGCTTCCTGTTATCTGAATACATCTATAAGTGTAGCATACAAGATCTAAAAGTGAAAAACAAACAAGGAGTGAAGTGTGATGCTGGCATGGGCATGATCCTGTTTAGGCCTGTTTGAAGATAAAGTCATCTTTAAATTCCAGAATCCCAAGGAGCCTTCTCACCTTGAAATCTGATTTCAAAGCCCAGTGCTGATTCTGAAATGGCTTGTTGAGAGTGATGACAGTGTGCAATGAGCTGTTTGGTTTATTGTCGCTGCATGTGGCTGGTGGCAAACTGCATACTCACCAGTTCCACCCCTACAGCTTCAGCTGTTGGCAGCCCGCAGGTCACGGCACTGAACAGGATGCAATAAAAAGGCTGGACAGCTTCACGCTAAGAAGGCCTTCTGGTGCATGTTGACAAGAAAAATGCTATTAAATACCTAAGAAGTCCTGCACGGTGTTATAGTAAAGAGCACACACCTACACAAGCTCTGGATTTAAAGGCATTTTGAGGGACACTGTCCTGTAGAGTGGGTGGAGAGAAAATATGAAGAATGGAACAGTTCAGTACAAATTAAACTATTATGATGGTTTAGGCACTGTCTCACCACAATTAAAGGGATATCATTATCCTGTCAATTTGTTCTTGGGTACTCTTTGTTTAGGAACACATGACAACATTTATCTGGGATGTGGCATATAATTCACTGCAAAAATGTGTTCGCATTGATAGCACATGATGATTTGCAAAACATAAAAGACACTAAAAGACACCCAGCTCTGTTCAGGAAATTTTAATTCTCCCCCCCACCCGCACCCCCACCGACCCCCACTGCCACTGTAGCATTCCTCCCTTTTGAAACACTGTCCTAAGTTAGTTTACTGCAGTTTTTACAGCAAAGATAGCCTGAGCAGTATCAAAAAGGGAAATCTTCATATAAACACATGCAGAAAGCTTTCAAAAGGCCATGTTCAAAACATACAACCTGCAGCTTGAAGGCTTCTTCCCATGCGCTGGAACCTCAGGTCAGCCGCTGAGCGGCTCCGCTGAATAGGACAGAGTCGCAACCATTTTGTTTCATAACGTAGACATATATTAACCTTAATGAGTCTTTATTCCAATCGATAGGTAAGAAGCCCTACTATTTGGAGCAACATATCTCAGCCTCACAAAATGAAGAGGTCCATTCAAGACAAAAGTAAATTTGCACTCAGCGGAATTTGGTGCTTGATAGCTGAAACTGTACGTGCTTACACCACACTGAGAATGTGGCATTTGGGTTCAAGGGCTTGCAGGAAAGGTAAGATTTTGTCCCCAGTTGAGCATAAAGGAATGGCTGAGCGGCTTTCTGCTGGGGATAAGATTCCAGGCATTTATTTGCGAAAATGTCTGATTCAGAGCGGTGTTCAATTTTACTTTTGGGGCATTGCTTACAACAGGGTGAATCAGTCATTCAGAATACATGTCAGAAATGGCTGTAAGATCACGCAGAATGTTGCAGAATGTCACATATATGCTTTCTTGCTGGGAAATGACCCATTATGATATAGTTTTACGATAGGCTGTAATTTTAACTTTCCTGTGCACTGGCTCACACAATGGTTAACCTTCTTTAAAATAAACAAGTTAACAACTGTGCTCAAATAGCACACAAAGGAATTTGATATGAGTGTTTTAACCAGTGCACAACCAGAGGAAATTAAACACCTCTGCGACTTAATGTGGAAAAATTAGGACCAGGTTGAAAATTGCCAACATGGGCCCAATTGATGTGAAATGGCTTCAGGAGAATTAAGTCCCACAGTTTCCTGAGTGAGGAGCCAGGCAGGGCTGTCAGGAACAGTGGGTTCACATTCCAACACAAACATTTTCGACAATTTTATTTTTAAATTTCAAAAAATGAAAATGTCAGCAAAAATGAAGATGTTCTGAATAAACGTAATAGGCAGCGATATATCCCTTTAAAAAAAAATCAGTCTGTAGATGTCAGCACATGGAAAAATACTTAGATAGGTCAGGCTAATGGACTGAACTACATAATGGATATTTTGATGGGATACAACTAGGAATTCTGAGCAAGTGATTTATTTTAAATGTGTGTTGTTGCTGAATGGGCTGTGTCCAGAATTGGGAGTCGCTTGAGAAGCCAATGCACTCCCACTGTCCACTTAAGTGCATGCAATTGAAGGGTGTTTATCAATCTCAATTTAAATGTGCCTTGTAACTTTTTTAAGAGTGTTGTGCTATTTATAAACTGCTTTAAAAGAATTGCAATTGACCTTTTCTTCATCGAAAATCCTCACTGCCCGCTCTGTTTGTAAACAGGAATTTCTGGCTTGGTACCAGGGAAGTCTTGCAACATAATAGCAAACCCTCACAAATCAAAGTTGCGCCACATTCTGTTCTGACTTGTTATCCGCCAAAGCATGAGAATTTCACATTCAGGATTAGTTCTCAAACCCTGCAAGCTAGGGGGAAGGATTTTCTCCCTGCACTGTGTTGGATCCCTCGTGGCCTATTCGTTGTGAGTGGTGGCTGAGTTGGTACTATGGAGTTGATCCGCAGACACTTCTTGGCTGGAAACAGTAAGTGTATTAGCAAAATACATGTTTTTCAAGACAACATAATATTTACTCTGGGTAAGGAATTACAAGTTCATTCATTCAGGTATTTTCCTGGTGCATGTGGAACATCACAGCTCCACAACTTCAAATTCTTTGTCAGGAACCTCCTTTTCTGGAGTTGCCTGAACACCAGGTGCTTCGGTGGCACTTGCAGTTCTGTATCCTCAACTCTTACAAGAAACGTGGACCCGGTCATGATCACTGGTGGAACCAAATCTTGGTGATTTGTCTCTCTTTTCCTTAAATGGTGCACATGTTTATGGATGACCTGGTCTTCCACCTCCATGTGGCAAGGCAGAGGTCCAGTCACTGTACTTATTTCACCCGGTAACTGCTTTGATCCTTCCCCAAAGTTCTCCAAGTATACCGGTTCTCCCACGGTAAATTTCCTCTCACGACTATGCCAATCACGTCTAGTTTGCTGGATTCCCTGCCTCCTTTCCACCTTCCCCTCTCAATTCAGCATTATTAAGCTCAATCTCGTCCTGAGATGACGTTTCAACAATAACTCCGCTGGTGTGACACTTGTCGTTGTGTGAGGGGTAGTCCTGTAATGAAAAAGAAAACATGTTAGCTTGGTTGCCAAGGAATCACCAGTTAGCTTTCTCATGCCTGCCTTGAACGTTTGAACTTTCGGCCAGTCTATTTGAAGAAGGGTGGTACGGTGCAGTTTTCACATGAGTGATACCGTTAAGGCTGATAAACTCAACACTCATAAATGCCGTACCATTGTCGGAAACGACTACTTCTGGTAGGCCGTGAATGGCAAAACTCTGACGTAGTTTCTCAATTGTAGCGGCCGACATTGGTGACTTCACCTCATATACATCCAACCATTTTGAATGGGCATCGACAATGAGCAGAAACATTATTCCCTGGAAAGGTCCAACCTAGTCAATGTGTAACCGCACCCAGGGTCTACCTGGCCACTCCCATGGGTGTAATGGGGCTGTCACTGGCAACTTTTGCAGTTGCTGACATTGCACACAGTGCTTTACTAAACTCTCTATTTTGCCAGCCATCCCAGGCCATCATAGATTGCTGCGTGCTATGGTCTTCATTCGGAAATTCCTGGATGGGCACTATGTAGTTCAATTAAAAGTGGCTTCCTTCCCGTTGGATGAACTATCATTCATGCTCCCCACAATAGGATGCCATCCTGGCTGGTTATTTCAGGCATCCTGTTGAAATACGGTTTCATTTTGTTAGATACAGGCTCCTGTGGCCAACCATGAGTGACTTGTTCTCGTATTTGAGATAGGACTGGGTCTCGACTTGTTCAGTCTCTGATCTGTCGAACACATACCGGCCAGGACTCTAAGAAATCCAACAGTAAAGCAAGTTCATCCACAGGGACATGCTCATCATTTTCATGTAAAGGCAAATGACTAGGTGCATCGGTGTTTGCGATTTGATTTCCAGGCCTATGTATGAAAGTGTATTCATAAACTGCAAGGATTAAAGTCTTATTTGAGTTTCTGGGAAGCATTTTCTGTCGGCAAGCGGGGTTGTGGGGCCCATTCACCAATGCGTAAAATGACACACGGAGACGTCGGGCGTGGATCCCGATGTCACCGCGCGTCATTTAGATTGTCAGTTCAGCGGGCGCGTACCCGAGTTAGCTGCGCGCCCGCCAAACTGTCAAAGGCCTACTAAGGCCATTGAAATATCAATTAAACTAATAAACTGAGCTGCCCGTCCAACCTTAAGGTTGACGGGCAGGCGAATAGCCCAGGCGGCCTTCGCATATTTCATGGAACCTCATCCACGGGCGGGATGAGGCTTCATGAAGTGTTTAAAAAAATCAGTAAAATTTTTTCCAAAATTTCATTAACATGTCCCAGCTGATGTGACACTTTCATATGAGGGGGCATTTGTGCTCAACGTGCTTGTGCCTCCTTGCTTAGCAAAGTGACACCTTGTGGTGCCACATGTGAAGGAGGCAGCATTCGGGCAATGGCGGGGGGGGTGTCAACTCTGGCTTGTTTGGGTGAGTGTAGGGAAGCTGTGGGGTGACGAAGAACTGGAGTCCTGCAATGTCCCACCCTGGCTGGATGCGATGGGAATTCAGGTGCAGGCCGGACTAATCAATGCTCCTCTCTCCTTTTCAGGAGAAGACTGCGCACAATGCGTCTGAACAAATGCGGACTGGCAGAGGGCCAGGCCCAGTTGGCCACCCTAACAGCTTTTGAGCAGCAGGCCATGGATCTGGAGAGGCGCCATGCCCTCAGGTCCACCGGTGGTGGTGAGGCTGGGGTGCTACGGGGAGGATGTTTGGCAAGCACTCAGGTCACCATGTGTGCCACAGAAGCCATGGCACTGCTGAATGCTCCGTGAGTGAAGTTAGCAACATGAGTTTACCCTTGATTATGGAAGGATGAGTGCATAATGATCTGGGGGAGTGGCATGCAAGTTGATATTGTCTGCACTGTAACTAATCAAATGTCCTTTTCCTTCCTTTCAGTATCACCAGAGCAGGGCTGGGAGGAGGAGGCAGAGGGCCCACCTCTCACCCCTGAAGCCCCAGAGCAAATGCACTCTCCAGCGTCACACCATCTCTGCCAGGCAGGCACCAGTGCAGATACTAGCACCTCGGTGGGAATTTGATCTTCGGCTAGTCTCCCGGGGCACGGTGGTGAGGGCACTTCACACTCGCTTGAGATGCGGGTGGAGACAGAGAGTGCCCAGGGCGCTGGACGTTGGCGGACTGCTGGACACCAGGCACATGCTCGGTTGGTGGCTGATGATGTGCCTCTGGAGTCGTCCGTGAGGCAGCAAATGCTGGAAGTGCAGCAGGGTATGCGGGAGGATCTGGCAGAGATACATGAGGCAATGTGTGGCATGGTGCCCGTGCTGGAGGAGTCCACGTGGAGCATCACTGATGCAATGAGCCTCATGGCTGAGCGCCATGCTTCCTCCATGGAGAGAGTGGAGACCCTCATGGAGAGGCTCCTCCAGGGGAACAATTAGGTCCTCTTGGGTTGCGCTCGGACCAGCAAGCCCTCACAGCGGCATTGGCCAGTGCTGGTCAGTGCCAGTGTGGAAGATGGTTTGGGCGCCAAGTATCCCAGCTCGGTGCCCATCCATCTTGGCAAGCAGCGAGGTCCAAAGTGACCTCATGTCGGTGCAGCAGCTGCCTGTCATCTCTGTGGGCTCCTCTCAGGGTGCTCCGGATGACGGCAGCAGCTCCTCCACCCCTCTGCCAGTGACTGTGGCATCGATGAGACTGCGGCGACTGAAGAGGTGCCAGCCGTGGCACTGGCCTCTCCCTCCCAGGCAGGGCCATCAAATGGTCCGTGGGGCATTGAGGCCAACAGGACAGCAGAGTGAGCAGGCTGTCTCCGATGCCAGTGCCAGTGAGGGGGGAGCACCTTGATGTAGCGCCCGTAAGCGTAAATTTAAGGTACCTTAGGCACACTGCGGGTTTCTCACTGGTGCTTTTATGTTGGCCCATAGTACTTAGCTGAAGACTTGGTGTGATGTCCAACATTGTTTTTGTTTTGCTTTATGAAGTTACATTTGTTCACTCAATAAATTTTGATATGTTGCCATGCCTCAGGGTGATTCCTTACTTCTGCATGTGTCCGAGAAGCCATGATGTTATGAGTGAGTTGTTTGACACTGAGCTTTATTGATAAGGGCCTTAGTTAATGCTCCTACCGAGGCAGATTTTGCACTCCGGTATTGAGTATGGAGCCTGCAGCCCTGGCGTGTGTTGAACGTCCATCTGTGGTGGACTAGCTGAAGGTTCTTTGGATTAAAGCCTCCCGGGTCAGCGTCTACCCCTTCAGCGTTCTTCTGTGCGTGTTTATACTCGGACTCACTATGGACTCATCGTGTGCATCTGGAGCAACTGTGTCTACGTCTTCCTCATCCACTGCGTCGCCCCTTTCTAGCGCAAGATTGTGGAGAGCACAGCATGCAACCACTATCAGCGACACACAATCTGGGGGGTACTGGAGTGCACCACCTGAGCGGTCCAGGCATCAGAAGCGCACCTTGATAAGACTGATGGCTCTTTCCACCACAGCCCTTGTGGTGCCATGGCTCCTATTGTACCGCTGCTCAGATTCTGTTCTTGGATGGCGGAGAGGTGTCATGAGCCACCTTCTGAGGGGATAGCCCTTGTCACCCAGCAGCCATCCATCCAGCGGGGCTGGAGCACTGAAGAACCCTGGCACCTGGGAGTGTCTGTGGATGTAGGCGTCATGGGAGTTGCACAGACTTGTAAAATCAGCATCCTGTGATCACACACTACCTGCAGGTTCATGGAGTGGAAGCTCTTCCTGTTGACGAAGGCACCGGGCTCACCTGCTGGCACTTTAGTGGCCACATGTGTGCAGTCTATTGCACCCTGAACGCAGGGGAAGCCAGTAATCGCCGTGAAGCCTCTGGCTCTCTCTGTCTGGCTGACCTTGTCCCAGCGGTAGTGGATGAAGGTCAATGCACTCCTGAACAGAGCGTCTGTCACCTGCTTGACCCAAGTGTGGACAGCTGACTGGGAGACTCTGCAAAGATCACCCACTGACCCCTGGAAAGAGCCGGAGGCATAGAAGTTGAGGACAGCTGTGACCTTTAGAGCCACTGGCATGGGGTGTCCACCCACACAGTTTGCGCAGATCTCAGGGCCTATCATCTGACAGATGGAGGCGACTGTCTCCCTTGAGAGTCAGAGCCTCCTTCGGCACTGCACCTCAGACATATTGAGGTAGCTGCTTCGTCACCTGAAAACACTGGCAGCAGGATATTGGCGTCTTCTGCGGCCCTTTCTGCCTTGGACTACCTCTTGGCCCTGCACCACTTGGGCCCGTGCCTCTTCTCCCAAGGGTGGCTCTCCTGGAGGCTGAATGTGGACTCCTGGCCTCCTCCCCCTTCTGGCCCTCCCTTCGTCCTCAGAGGAGGTGCACCGAGTGGAGAGCACAACTCCCATTCCCAGGCTAAGGGAAGCCTTCCTGAAAGCTGCAGGCCCCAGGAATGATCTTTACTGTAGAGTCATGACCAAGGCTTGTACTCCTGTCCTAGCAGCTGGTATGAGTTTTGAAGTCATCCTGCTCACTTAGGCAAGTATAAGTTACATTCACACTTAAATACCTCAAACATCACATTCGCGACCCCACTCACCCCTCTTATCCGGCCGGTGGATGAGGTTTATACAAATGTCTCCTACCCGCCTGTTCGTTGCGCCCATGCGATGTCCTGAAGATCGCACGGGCTGTGAAAAATCAAAATCAATTGCAGCCTCAAGGGCCTTATCTGGCCCCTTAATTGATGCGGGCACGCATCCGAATTTATAGCACGCCCACCTTCCCAAATATCGCAATGGCGCTCGGTGACGTCGGGATGCTCGCCCGATGTCACCACGTGTCATTTTACACGTGGGCGTTCGGGGCCCGCCCCCACACGCCAACAGGAAAATACTGCCCAATGAGTAAATGTCTGAATTTGTTGTTTCAGGCTCTTCTGCATTGTAAATCCCACTGGGTTTTTTCTTTTGTTTAAAAGCCTGCTTGACTATTTCCTTGCACTGTCTCATCATATGTCTGTTTTTGTGACAATAATAACGTTGGATTTTTTAAAAACACCAATCATTATAAGACTCCTCGTTTCCACCTCTATTGAAAATATTCTTTGTTTTTGCTGCAAAGTCATTTCTTTTTCATTTTCTGGCTGGCAGGGGCAGTTTCCCGCTCTTCGGCAGAGTCTTGCATTATCACACCTTTTTTGGCTGGTGTTTCCCACCCAAAGTGGAGGATGGTGCCATTTGGCGCTCCCTGCATGGCTTTTGAATCTCTTACTGCGCTTTCCATGGGCAGTGTTATCTCTAGCAACATCTTAAAATCCAAATTCGCTTTGGACAATAATCTCTTCTGAATTGTGTCCTCATCCACGCCACACACTAAACAATCTCTAAGCTTGTCATTTAGAGGTGCACCAAATTCACAATGTTCCGTTAATTGCTTCAAACTTGCTACAAAACGTGCAACTGTTCCACCCCCCCCCCCCCCCACCCCCCCCCACCGCCGGGCCTCTATTTCTTGAGTTAAACTTGAACCTTTGTATTGTTACCGAGGGCTTTGGCTGGTAATGACCCTTCACGAGGTCCACAAACTCATCAACATTTTTCAAATCTGAGGCACTGGGTGCTGTCAAACTATGAATCAAGCCGTAGGCTTTATTCCCACATGTACTGAAGAGCATCTCTTGCCTCTTCCCCCGTAATCTCATTCGCTTGGAAAAAGAACACAAGGCGTTCGATGTAATGAGACCAATCATCTGTGGCTTGATTGAAAGAATCAATTCTCCTGAATTGCGGCATTCTGAGAGGGAATAACTTCTTTGATTCAAATGGGACTTCTACTTAAAATTACTGGGCGAGGTACAGTGCCAATTTATTTTCAACTTGATTTCTTCTGTTTAATCTTGTTTTATACTTGTCGCCAATTTGTTGGATCCCGCGGATCCTCGTCACCTATTTGTCATGAGTGGCGGTCGAGTTGGTACTATAGATAGAGTCAATCCGCAGAAAAATCTTGGGTGGAAACATTAAGTTTATTAATGATATATTCAACAGGTGTACTATCAGCTTCATCTCCATCTCTACACTGACTGATGAGGTAGCCCGCGCTACTCTCCTATTGGTTACTACAGATCATGTGATCTTTCTTAACAAGTATTACTCTTAAAGGAACATTACACAACAAACAAAACCATAATTACTACAAACGGAAAATGATCAACCTGCTTATAAAAATCCCTTGGAATATTCTTTCACTGTTTTCAATTACAACACTTTAAGACATTGCGACCTGGAATTTGGATAGTGCCTGAATTGGTCCATGGCCCTGGTGCTACCTACGCCAAATGAAACTGGCAACAGGACTGTTTCTTAATGGCGAGCTGCGGACACCATGCAGTTGCTGGGCTCGTGAAGCATGAAGGTGGGTCTGTTCGGATATTGAATTAAATCATAAGCAAAATTCAGGGGTGGGGATAGAAATTGGAAGTGGGGGCTACAGTGATTAACAACAAGCTGCAAATTTTAACATGGAGCTGAGAGGAGCAAAAATTCAAAATTCAGGGGTAATAGAGGGTAAATGAATGGTGTCTTGCATTTAAAGCATGGCACTTAAAACATTGGTTTTCTATATGTATGGCTGTCTTGTCCACTGGTTGAATCAGGAACTCTTGAGCATACGGCCAATGATTTTCTGTGCATTGTTTTCTGTGGAAAATTGTGCACCCAATATTTTTCAATATGCATAGTCATAAGCATAGCACTACATATTCAGAAAATTGAGTTTGTATGAAAACAACAACTTGCATTTATATAGCATCTTTAATGTAGTCACAGCATTCCAAGATGCTTCATGGAGCTGTTATTAAACAGAACTTGACACCAAGCCACCAAGGTTCCTTCAACAGCATCTTCCAAACCCATGACTGCTACCATCTAGAAGGGCAAGGGCAGCAGGTACATGGGAACACCACCAACTGGAAGTTCCCCTCCAAGTCACTCACCACCCTGACTTGGAAATGCATCGCCGTTCCTTCACTGTCACTGGGTCAAAATCCTGGAACTCCCTTCCTAACAGCACTGTGGATGTACCTACACCACATGGACTGCAGCGGTTCAAGAAGGCAGCTCACCACCACCTTCTCAAGGGTAACTAGGGATGGGCAATAAATGCTGGCCCAGCCAGTGAAGCCCACATCCCATGAATGAATAAAAAAAATAAAAAAACTAAGAAGATATCAGAAGAAGTGACCAAAAACTTGGTTAAAGGCATAGGTTTTGATGAGTGTCTTAAAGAAGAGGAGAAATATAGAGATGAAGAATGATTATGGGAAGGAGATGGAGTTCCAGAGCCTATGGGATCCAAGTCAAAGTGGCACATTGGATCTAAAATTGGCTGAGAGGCAGGAAGCAGACAGTGATGGTAGAGATAAAAGCAAAAAACTGTGGATGCTGGAAATCCAAAACAAAAACAAAAATACCTGGAAAAATTCAGCAGGTCTGGCAGCATCTGCGGAGAGGAACACAGTTAACATTTCGAATCCAAATGACCCTTCAACAGAACTAAGTAAAAATAGAAGAGGTGAAATATAAATTGGTTTAAGGGGGGGTGGGACAAGTAGAGCTGGATAAAGGGCCAGTGATAGGTGGAGATAACCAAAAGATGTCACAGACAAAAGGACAAAGAGGTGTTGAAAGTGGTGATATTATCTAAGGAATGTGCTAATTAAGGGTAGAAAGCAGGACAAGCAAGGTACAGATAGCCCTAGTGGGGGTGGGGTGGGGTGAAGGAATCAAAAAAGGCTAAAAGGTAGAGATAAAGCAATGGATGGAAATACATTTAAAAATAATAGAAGTAGGTGGGAAAAGAAAAATCTATATAAATTATTGGAAAAAAAAGGGGGGGGGTGAATTCTGAAAGGGGGTGGGGATGGAGGAGAGAGTTTATGATCTAAAATTGTTGAACTCAATATTCAGTCCGGAAGGCTGTAAAGTGCCTAGTTGGAAGATGAGGTGCTGTTCCTCCAGTTTGCGTTGAGCTTCACTGGAACAATGCAGCAGGCCAAGGACGGACATGTGGGCATGAGGGCAGGGTGGAGTGTTGAAATGGCAAGCGACAGGGAGGTCTGGGTAATGCTTGCGGACAAACCGAAGGTGTTCTGCAAAGCGGTCACCCAGTCTGCGTTTGGTCTCTCCAATGTAGAGGAAACCGCATTGAGAGCAACGAATGCAGTAGACAGCATTTCCGATTTCCCCCCTCCCTTTTTATTTTCCAATAATTTATATAGATTTTTCTTTTCCCACCTACTTCCAATATTTTTAAATGTATTTCCATCCATTGTTTTATCTCTACCTTTTAGCCTTTTTTGATTCCTTCACCCCACCCCACCCCCACTAGGGCTATCTGTACCTTGCTTGTCCTGCTTTCTACCCTTAATTAGCACATTCCTTAGATAATATCACCACTTTCAACACCTCTTTGTCCTTTTGTCTGTGACATCTTTTGGTTATCTCCAATTATCACTGGCCCTTTATCCAGCTCTACTTGTCCCACCCCCCCTTAGACCAGCTTATATTTCACCTCTCTTCTATTTTTACTTAGTTCTGTTGAAGGGTCATTCGGATTCGAAATGTTAACTGTGCTCCTCTCCGCAGATGCTGCCAGAGCTGTTGAGTTTTTCCAGGTGATGGTAGAGGGATGTTTCTGTGACTGGAAGTCTGTTTCCAGTGGGGTTTTGCAGGGCTCAGTGCTGGAGCCCTTGCTGTTTGTGGTGTACATCTATGCTTTTGACTTAAATGTAGGGGGTATGATCAAGAAGTTCGTGGGTGACACGAAAATTGGTAGGGTGGTAAATAGTGAGGAGGATAGCTGTAAATTGCAAGACGATATCAATGGACTGGTGAGGTGGGCAGAGCAGTGGCAAACGGAATTCAACCCGGAAAAGTGTGAGGTAATGCACTTGGGGAGGGCTAACAAGGCAAGGGGTTACACTATGAATGGTAGGACCCTGGAAAGTACTGAAGATCAGAGGGACCTTGGTGTGCATATCCACAGGTCCCTGAAGGTAGCAGGGCAGGTAGATAAGGTGGTTAAGAAGGCATATAGGATACTTGCCTTTATTTGGCTGAGGCTGGAATTATATAAAATGCTGGTTAGGCCACAACTGGAGTACTGTGTGCAGCTCTGGTCACCACATTATAGGAAGGATGTGATTGCACTGGAGAGGGTGCAGAGGAGATTTAACAGGATGCTGCCTGGGCTGGAGGGTCTGAGCTGTGAGGAAAGATTAGATAGGCTGGGGTTGTTTTCCTTGGAACAGCGAAGGTTGAGAAAGGACCTGATAGAGGTGTATAAGATTATGAAGGGCATAGATAGGGTGGATAGGAAGGCACTTTTTCCATTAGTAGAGGGTTCAATAACCAGGGGGCATAGATTTAAGGTAAGAGGTAGAAGGCTAAAAGGGGAGTTGCGGATAAACTTTTTCACCCAGAGGGTGGTGGGAGTCTGGAACCCACTGCCTTAAAGGGTGGTTGAGTCAGAAACTCTCGTAGCATTTAAGAAATATTTAGATATTCACTTGTGTTGCCATAGCCTCCAGGGCTATGGGCTAAGCACTGGAAAATGGGATGTGTATTCAGATCTTTGTTGTCCGGCGTGGACACATCGGGCCAAATGGCCTCCTTCCGTGCTGTAAGCGTTTATGAGTCTATGAGCTTAGGACCAAGGCAGCTGAAGATGCACGGCCTCCAATGGGCCAGTGATGAAAATCAGGGATGCACAAGAAGCCTGAAATGGAGAAGTATGGAGATTTTTGGAAGCTGGCGGGCTGAACGAGGTTGCATACATAGAGAAAAGCTAGGCCATAGAGAGCTTTGAGTTCAAGGAGGAAATCCTAAAACCTAGGCTTTGCCGGATTGGGGTGTTGTTGGGAGGCTGGGTTGTGCTATTGATGATAGAGTTGAACTGCAGGCACTTCTTGGGTGGAATCATTGGCCAGAATCTTCAGGTCGGCGAACGGGGCCCCGGGTAAAATGACAAGTGGTGATGTTGGGCGTGTGTCCCGACGTCACTTCGTGCGTCCTGATGTCACCACGCGTCATTCCGATTTTCAGTTCGCCAGGCGCACACCGGATTTGGCAGCGTCCCCACCAAACTGTCAAAGGCCTATTAAGGCCATTTAAATATCAATTAAAATACTTAACGGATCTGCCCATCCAACCTTAAGGTCAGCGGGCAGGCTGATAATCCAGACGGCCTTCACTTTTATCATGAAACCTCATCCTCGGGCGGGATGAGGTTTCATGAAGCGTTTATAAATTGGATAAAAGTTTTCATTAAAGTTCATTGACATGTCCCAGCTCATGTGAGACTGTCGCATGAGAGGACATGTTTTAAAAATTTTCTTTTTCTTTATTTAAATTATCTATAATGAAACTAATCTCCATGAGGCAACTCTGTGCCTCGGAGATTTCTGCGCTCTTTCATGCGCATGTGCGAAAGAGCGCAGGCCCCAACTCAGCCTACTCCCCCCCGCCCGCACAGGGAGCGCTCAGCGCTTCTGGGTGTAGGTCATGCTGGGCGGCCTTAATTGGCCCATGTAAAATGGTGGTGCTCAGCCAATCACAGGCGGCACTCGGCTACGCAACCGCCTGCGCTCGCTCCCGCTCAGCACCCCCCCGACGGGTAGAAAATTCTCCCCATTAAGTTTAGTTACAATATACTCAGCTGCAACTACATGTGTACTTTCAACTCCAATCCTAACTCTACACTGAGTGCTGAGGTAGCCCGCGCTACTCTCCTGATGGTTATTACAGATCATGTGATCTCGCCTAACACGTATTACTCTTAAAAGTATATTACACACTGAATAAAATCATAATTACCACAGGGAGCCAATGCAGGTCAGTGAGCACAGAGTTGATTGGTGAACAGGACTTGGTGCAAATTAGGATATGGGCAGAGTTTTGGATCAAATCAGATTTATGGAGGGTGAAAGTTTGGAAGCTGGCCAGAAGAGCATTGTCAAATCTGGAGATAACAAATGCTTGGATGAGGGTTTCTTAGTGTTCATATAAGGGCTGAGTTCATAGTCCCATTATTTCATCAAGGGAACCACACTCAAAGGGAGTGCAGATTGGCATAGCTAAGCTATAATATTGTACTGCTACCTCTAGGCATAGCTCTTTGTGAATCTAGCTTCCAGCTAGAAGAGAATATTCACAAAATCGCCAGTCATGTCATCAAAGAATAAAAATTTTACATTTATAGAGGACTAATGGATTGTTTTACTTCTAATCCAACGTCTAATCCAACACCAGTCAATAGATTTAATTTATTTTGCTCTGTGGCTTGATTAGGAGAAAGATCCCTTAAAACAAATAACCAACAAGTTACCATTTCATTCTGAAAATGGGAGATCTTAAAATAATTATTTATGAGTCGATCGATCTGTCTGTGCCTGTCCTAGACAAATGTGAGAATGTGTAACTTTGCATCAGGACTCATGAATCAGGAGCTGAGTGAGGAGAAGGAACTGTTTATGTTGTTGAAGGGTCAACCTTCAGCACATAAACACAGGTCTCCTCCATCAGCTCTCCTGTCAATAAACCCAGTGTAAAGTGAGCCTGGATGGCACAGGGATCTGTTAACTGAGAAATAAAACATAGCTCTGTGTTATTTTTTCAGTGTTCAGTGTTCTTCTCACAAGCTGCTCATTGTTTTAGTAACCTGATTGAAAATAAAAATTCAGCTTTACTGAAGGCAAATTAATGCTTGGTCAATGTGTATAATATAATGTGTATAATAAAATTTAACACATAACAGCTTGTGAAACTGGGAAATGTAAACAAAACAAGAGGGGTTGATTTTACCTCTGTCTGGCAGAAACCAGGCGGGTACAGTTAGAATCGATCAGGGTCTTACCCACCTAGAAATAGCCTGAATCTCGCCATCTACTATTTTGTTCCAATTTATGCCTATTCAATCCTTATCTGATCTTTCAATTGCATATCCTCTCCAGCACAAGGAGTACCTATTTCCACTACTATAACATCACCTATCTCAGTCCATCTGCCACTGAAACACTCAACCATACCAGCCTCACTTTCAGACTTGACTATTCAATGGTATCTGTCCATCCTCTACCCTCCGTAAACTTCAATTTATCCAAACCTCAGCTGCTTGCATTGTATTGCCCACCAAATCCTGCTCGTTTTTCCCTTTGTCCTCACTGACTTCCAGAGAGCTCCTTGACCTCCCAATCCTCAAATTTAAAATTCTAACTCCCTCATGTTTAAATCACTCCATGGCCATTCTCCTGGATACCCATTTAACTTGCTGCAACCCCTCCCTGAACTCAATATTCCTCTGAGTCTCCTCTCTTGTATATTGACATATGACCACCTATACCCCAGACTCTGGAATTCCCTCCCTTATTCTTGCTTTTCCAACCCTCCCTTATAATCCCCCTTATAACTAACATCTTAGAGAAGAGTTTTTTCACCACTCCTTTATCTTGGCATTCACTATTTTTTGCATTATATCTCTACCTTGGGGCATTTTAAACACTGCATAAGTGGAAGGTGCTTTGTTGTTTTTTAATGGCCTGCCTCCTTCCATGATGCAAGTAACATGTTTGCTGACCCCTACCAATGCCACTCTGTTAGCAAGAATGATTTGCTTCCTGTAGGAAGCACAGAAGAACTGGAAACTTGGCACATGGATAATTCTGGGTGCAGATTCCTTTGCTGGCTGTAGAGCCTGTGCTAAATGTGCCCTGTAATTGTAACTGGGGGAAGGGAAAGAGAAATAAGACAGCATGATCTGTCCTCAGATGTTCTCTTTCTCTCCAATTGACACTTCACCTAGATAGTAAAGTCTAATTGTCAGCTCACCAGGCGGGGAATTGCACTCCATAAATAGGCAAATGTGACAGCCAAGATCTCACAAACACGGGTTGGTAGTTTTCACTGAGGGAGAATATTGAAATGGTGATACAGAATCAAGACCAGAATCTCAGTTTAGCACCGCACCTCGGGTAAAACACCTCTGACCAGGCTGCACTCCCAGAGCATTGCACTGAAGGGCCTTACCTTCTCAAGTGGAGCTGGAATCCACAGAGGTTAAAATCGTAGTTTCTTTCGTAGCACAACATGGTAATACTAAATTTGCTGCCTGTTTCACACCTGGCTTAAATTTCCTTTCCGATGGCTTCAATGAAGAAGAAAATTGAGGGGAATGTAAAACAT
The DNA here is from genome assembly GCF_964194155.1 of Cetorhinus maximus. NCBI lineage: Eukaryota > Metazoa > Chordata > Chondrichthyes > Lamniformes > Cetorhinidae > Cetorhinus > Cetorhinus maximus. Next base: position 128,653,979 of record NC_135883.1, read on the forward strand.
TTAGTATCGCCCATTTGCATGACTGCCAAACACCAATTTCACCCCACAATCTCTTGACTCAAACCCAACTGTGTTTAGCTGAGTTTCATAAAAATAAAAAAAGTTGCATTTATATAGCGTCTTTCACAATCTCACGACATGACAAAGTGTTTTACAGTCAATGAGGTAACCTTTTGAAATGTAGTCACTGTTGTAACGTAGGAAGTGTAGCAGCCAATTTGCACATAGCAAACTCTCACAAAGAACAATGCAATAATGACCAAATTATCTGCTTTCGTGATTTTGGTTGAGGGATAAATATTAGCCAGGACACTGGGGAGGACAATCCTGCTCTTCTTCAAAATAGTGCCATGGAATCTTTTACATCCAATTGAATGGGCAGATGAAGCCTCAGTTTATCATCTTAACCATTCATGATACAGGTAACATGTTTGCTACCCCTACCAAAGCCACTCTGATAGCAGGAATGATTTGCTTTCTGTGGGGAGCACAGGAATTGTATTTGGGGAAGGGAAGCAGAAATATGACAGCATGATTTGACCTTAAATGTTTTCTTTCTCTCCGTTTGACAGCCAAGATTTTATTTTCAATTGTCTATATTGAACTTAATCTTTTGTCTTAGAGGCAAGAACGCTACCACTGGGGCTCAAATAATATCTTGCATTGTAGGAAGCAACTGAATTCACATGTTACAAATTCCCCTTATTTTAGGAAAATAGCTAGTCGCACATGGGGTGCATAGTTCCTGTGTCAGGACCGACAACAACAAAGCGTTGGCAGGAGATGATGGAGAAAACACCAACTGGCTAACATTATCCTAATATATGCTGGTATTAAATTCTTTGCATTTTTTAATAAACAAAGTTAGATAGTTGAACAGCAAAAGTAATCTTAATAAAAAAGTAATAAAAATAACATTAGGGTAGATTTTCAGCTGACTACTGATTTGTAAAACTGTTGAGGATCAGCTACTCATTATAGAAACTGCCCAGTTTTCATTATCCTTTGAATTCAATGGAAATGAAAATTAGGCCCTTTCTATATGAGACAGCCAATCAGTGTCACCAGTTTCACGCTCAGGCAGCAAGTTGCAAATCCTAATGTTCAAATAATGTCCTCCTACTGTCAGTGTGAAATGAAAAATGCTGTTGGAATAGCAAGTAAATAGATGTCTATAAACACTCAGCAGCTTAAGGAACTTTCACTTTTACGGCTGATAATTTGAAGTTTTGTCGATAGTGTCTGCAGCAATTATGGTTTTTTTTAGTGTGTAATTTTATTTATTAGGTAATACCTTTAAGAATAATACTCATTAAGGAGAGATCACATGATCTGTAGTAACCAATAGGAGAGTAGCAAGGGCTACCTCAGCAGTCAGTGTAGAGGTGGAGTTTGAGTTGAAAGCACACGTGTAGTTGCTGCTGAGTATATTGTAAACGAACTTAATGTTTCCAACTAAGAAGTGTCTGCGGATCAACTCTATCATTAATAGTACAACTCGGCCACCCTACAACAAACTAGCGGCGTGGATAAAACAGGATTGAACAGAAGAAATCAAGTTAAAAAGAAATCGGCACTGTATCTCGCCCAGTGATTGTAAGTAACAAGCTCCGTTAGAATTTAAGAGGTTATCCCCTCTCAAAATGCCACAATTTTGGAGAATTGATCCTTTTGAACCAGCCACAGATGATTGGTCTCAATACATAGAACGCCTCACGTTCTTTTTTCAAGCGAACGAGATTACGGGGGAAGAGGAGAGGCGAGCAATTCTCTTCAGTACTTGTGGGAGCAAAATCTACAGTCTGATTCGAAGTTTGACAGCACCCAGTGCCCCAGATTTGAAGAATTTTGATGAATTGGTGGATCTCATAAAGGGTCATTTCCGACCCAAATCCTCACTCAGGATGCAGAGGTTCAGATTTAATTCGCAAAATAGAGCCCCAGGTGAGACAAGTTCATGCTACTTGGCAAATTTGAAGGAGCTAATGGAACATTGTGAGTTCGGCACATCTCTGAATGATATGCTCAGAGATAGTTTAGTGTGTGGTGTGAAAGAGGACTCCATTCAGAAAAGATTATTGTCCGAAGTGAATCTGGATTTCAAGAAGGCGCTAGAGATAGCATTGGCCACGGAAAGCGCAGTAAGAGATTCAAAAGCAATACAGGGTGCATAAAATGGTGCCGTCCTCCACATCGGCCAGGAAACCTTAGCTGAAAGAGGCACAAAAAAGCGAGACCCCACCGAGAAGCAGGAAACAGCCCCCGCTAGGCAAAGAATAAAGAAAAATAACATAGCAGTGAAATCGGAGAATAATTTCAATAGAGCTACTTAGAAAGTACACCACCTTCTTTAAGGACCAACTGGGGAAAATACAGGGCCTGCAGCCCAAGATTCACATGGATCGGTAAACAACCCTTCACTTCATGAAGGTGAGACCATATGCCTTGCGAGAAAGAGTCGACATTGAACTGAACAGACTAGAGAAACCTGTTCAGTTCTCAGAATGGGCAGCACCCATAGTCCCTGTCCATAAACCTGACCAAAGCGTCCAAATTTGTGGAGACTATAAATTGATGGTTAATAAAGTAGCTAAGCTAGACAGGCACCCTATTCCAAAAATCGAAGACCCGTATGCCAAGTTGGCAGGAGGGACAATGTATATAAAGCTTGACATGAGTCATGCTTATCAACAGTTAGAGTTGGATAATGCCTCTCGGGAAGCTGTCATAATTAATACCCACAAAGGGTTGTACCAATATACACGATTGTCTTTTGGTGTCTCCTCTGCTTGTGCCATCTTTCAGAGAACAATGAAAAGTTCACTGCAGGGATTGCTCCAGGCTGTAGTCTATTTAGATGATGTATTGGGGACAGGATTCACTGAAAAAGAGCATTTGGCAAACTTAGAAGCCTTTAAAAGTTTCTTGCAAACTGGAGTGCATTTAAAAAAAAGAGAAGTGCATGTTCCAAGCGAGGGACGTAATCTATTTGGGTCACTGGGTGGATTAAAAGGGCCTCCACCCGGTTGAGGAGAAAGTGAGAACCATAAGAGAGGCACCTGTGCCAAAGAACGCCTCAGAGCTCAAATCATTCCTAGGAATGATCAACTATTACAGGCAGTTCTTACCCAATTTGTCTACAGTGCTGGGCCCCCTGCATCCTCTACTCAAAAAGAACCAACGTTGGTCTTGGGAGGCACCCCAGAAAGGAGCTTTCATAAAGGTGAAACAATTGTTGCACTCGTCTAATCTATTGGAGCATTACGACCAGAGAAAAGAATTAGTGCTGACAGTGTTGCATCTCCCTATGGAGATCTCATTGGATGGATGACGGCATGGAACAGCCAATAGTTTACGTATCAAGAACGCTCCCCACAATGGGAAAGGGATACTCGCAGATAGAAAAAGAAGACCTGTCAATTATCTTTGATGTCAAGAAATTTCACTAGTGCATACACGGCCGTCATTTTACAATTGTTTCAGAGCACAAGCAATTGCTATTTAGTGAGGACAAGTCTTTATCACCCATAGCCTCAGCAAGAATACAATGATGGGCTTTAATTCTGCAGCATACAAATACACTTTCGTACATAGGCCTTGCAATCAAGTCGCAAACGCTGATGCCCTTAGTCGTTTGCCTTTACAAGAAAATGATGAGCACGTCCCAGTTCCACAGGAACTTGTTTTACTGTTAAATTTCTGAGAGTCCTCACCAATATGCGCGCGACAGATCAGAGACTGGACAAGTCGGGACCCAGTCCTATCTCAGGTGCGAGAACAAGTGCTGCATGGTTGGTCACAGGAGCCAGTATCTGATGAAATGAATCGGTACTTCAAGAGAAGACATGAAATAACCAGCCAGGATGGCATCTTATTGTGGGTGGCACAAGTAATAGTTCCTCCAAAGGGAAGGGAGCCACTTTTAATTGAACTACACAGTGCATCCAGGAATTTCCCAAATGAAGACCATAGCACACAGCTACTATGGTGGCCTGGGATGGATGGCGAAATAGATAGTTTGGTAAAGCACTGTGTGCAATGTCAGCAACTGCAAAAGTTGCCAGTGACAGCTTCATTACACCCATGGGAGTGGCAAGGTAGACCCTGGGTGAGGTTACACATTGACTACATTGGACCTTTCTTGTGAACAATGTTTCGGCTCATTGTTGATGCCCATTTAAAATGTTTGGATGTATATGAGGTGAAGTCACCAACGTCAGCCACTACAATTGAGGAACTATGTTGGAGCTTTGCCACTCACGGACTACCAGTTTCCAATAACGGCACGGCATTTATGAGTGCTGAGTTTCAACAGTTTATCAGCCTCAACAGTATCACTCACATAAAAACTGCACCATACCACCCTTCCTCAAACAGACTGGCTGAAAGGACGGTTCAAACATTCAAGGCAGGCATGAAAAAGCTAACTGGCAATTCCTTGGCAACTAAGCTAGCACGCTTTCATTTTCATTACAGGACTACCCCTCACACAGCAACAGGTGTCACACCAGCGGACTTATTGTTCAAATGCCATCCCAGGGCAAGATTGAGCTTAATAATGTTGAATTTAGAGGGGAAGGGTGGAAAGGAGTCAGGGAATCCAGAAAACTAGACACAACTAGCATAGCTGTGAGAGGAAAGTTACCGTGGGAGAGCAGGTATACATGAAGAACCTCTGGGAAGGACCAAAGTGGTTACCGGGTGAAATAAGTGCAGTGGCTAGACCTCTCTCTTACCACCTGGAGGTGGAAGACCAGATCATCTATAAACACGCGGACCATTTAAGGAACAGAGAGACAAATCACCAAGATTTGGTTCCACCAGTGATCATGACCGGGTCCACGTTTCTTGTGAGAGTTGAGGATACAGAACTGCAAGTGCCACCGAAGCACCTGGTGTTCAGGCAACTCCAGGAAAGGAGGTTCCTGACAAAGAATTTGAAGTTGTGGAGCTGTGATGTTCCACATGCACCAGGAAAATGCCTGAACGAATGAACTTGTAATTCCTTACCCAGAGTAAATATTATGTTGTCTTGAAAAACATGTACTGGTAAGTATAGTATGTATAGCCGAGTTAAAGGGGGAGGAATGTAGTAATTATGGTTTTGTTTCGTGTGTAATGTACCTTTAGAAGTAATACTTGTTAAGGAAGATCACATGATCTGTAGTAACCAATAGGAGAGTGGCGTGTGATACCTCATCAGCCTATACAGGGAGCCGGCCCGAGAGTGGTGGCAAAGCCGACCGCCGCCCACGATTGGGCCCTGACATTGAAATGCGCTACAATGCTGAGTGCTGCCAGGGCGTGGGCGGGAGGAGGGTGAGAGTGGAAGTTTGCACATTCATGTTGGTGTGCGTAATGAATGCTCCCTGGGGCACGGAGCTGCCTCAGGCAGCTGAAGATTTTTAAAATCAGAAATAAAAAAACTTACAAATGTTAAAAACATGTCCCCTCTAGTGAATCTGTCACATGAGCAGGGACATGTTATAAATGATATTTCAACATTTAAAAAAATTTTAAATTCCTGTTGGAAATGTCATCCCATCCGTGGATGAGGTTTTATAAAAAATCCTGCTCAGCAAAAAATTCAGCCCTTAATGTTCCCACCCAAGAAGTGTCTGCAGATTAACTCTATCATTAACAGTACAACTCGGCCTCCCAACAACAGTGTCTAAAGGGTATTGTTAAACCAGTCACCTGTCATATTACAGCATTACAGAGAAGAAAAATGGGAGGTATGTATAACAAGCAACTAATCAGATATCACCTATTTCAAAATAATGCCAAAACTTTATTGCTAAAATTGCTACCTGTAACATCAAATATTCTGTGAGACCACTGACATCTTTTTCCCTGAGAATTTCAAGATTTTGTTTCAAAACCAGAATCAAACTACTGCAGTGTGAAGCAGGCTGAACACAAGTTTCCCTGACAGCTTTGTTCACAAGACAGGAAAAACGAAGGCATCACCTCCAAGCTTGGAGCAAATCTGCAGTTTTGTTTGCATCGTGGCCTTGGTGGTGTTAAGCTAATTTGGAAATTCAGGATGTTAGGTATATTAACAAGGTATATTAGGTATATTCCCTCATTAACAAGCCGACTATATGTCAGTGACACATAAGAGCGCTAGAGGAATTCCACCAGTAATGCCTCCGCTGCATCCTCTGGTTTCAATGGGAGGACCGTCGAACAAACGCTAGTGTCCTTCTTGAAGCCAGCTCCTCAAGCATTCAGGCAAAACTCCTGCAGAACCAACTTCGACATACTGTATCCAGATAACTGAAAAACATCTTTCATGCCAGGTTCTGTTTTATCAACTCTTAAATAGCCAGGGGAGGGCAAAGTAAACGCTTCAAAGACGCTCTGAAGCTCTCCTTGAAGTGAGGCAGCACTGACATTAATGACTGGGAGGAGCTTCCAACCAGTCACTTAGAACGGTGACAACTTGTCCATTAAGCTACATCATGCTTTGAGACACAATGTCTTAACAATGCATGAGGCAGTGCATTGGCAGAAAAAGAAGCAAATCCTGCACTCCGGATCCCACTACCTTGCGGGATATCCTGGCCCATGTTCCCAAAGATATGTGGGTTGAGAATCAGCCTGTTCAGTCACATGAAGACTCATGGCAGAAACTCGCGACCCTGAGTAGACGTCATCCTCGAATCAAGGGAGAGCCGATGAATAAAATGGGCGCTTGCTTTACATGGCCCTGACGGCAGTGTGATAAAGGGGAATTCAGTATCATTTTCTGTATTTGAATACACAGTGATAAGAAACTGTAAAGTTTAGTACTGTAGATTTGCATTATTCATCTCAATTTACCAGGGTTTTTTTTTATTCTTTCACGTGCGTTGGGCATCATTGACATTTGTTGCCCATTCCCGATTGCCGTTGAACTGAATGGCTTGCTAGGCTGTTTCAGACGGCAGTTAAGAGTCAACCACATTGCTGTGGATCTGGAGTCACATGTGGGCCAGATTGGGTGAGGTTGGCAGATTTCCCTCCCTAAAAGGACATTAGTGAACCTGATGAGTTTTTACAACAATTGATGATAGTTTCATGGTCACCATTACTGAGATTAGCTTTTATATTGCAAATTTATTTATTGAATTTGAACTCCACCAACTGTCATGTCCCCAGGGCATTAGCCTGTGTCTCTGGGTTACTAGCCCAGTGACATTGCCACGATGCCACCATCTCCCCACATTTTAACAGTGTCAGATTTTTTGCAGGAATTCTTCCACCTAGATTTTACACATTAATTACTGACAAACATCTTGGAACATTTGCATTTCAGCAGATAGTCAACACTCAGTTGACTGATTACATTTCATTTTAAAAACTTCACTTCTCTGCTCTTTTTATCGTTTATATTTTCCTTACCTCATCTTAGTTATTTTGCCGGGTTTTTTTTTCCGTGATTGGAATGTATCCTTGGCTTGTTCTCTGCCCTAGTACAAAAGCTTTGTTATCAGTCCTCGAATACCAGTCCCTCCCTTCCACGGCGAGATGCTGCAGCACCCGGCCACAAAGACTATTAGCACTTCGGCATTTCATCAATTTCATAGCCAGAATTTAACTGTCATGTTCTTTCTGCTGGCCCCTCATTGATAAATATGAGATACAGATTTAAAGACAGCACATTCCTTTCATATCCACAATTTTCAAAAAGGAATTTGTACCAACGCAAACATTGCAGTCTTATCTGCCCAGGCCTTATCACAAGCAGCAGAGCAATAATGGATAAAAAGTAAGTGTTGATATTTCTTCCTCCCCACCCTCTCTCTAAGCTCACTGTGAACTCAATGCAGCAAGCCCCGAGGACAGAGATTAATATTGCATTTGGTTCTGCTTGAGGTCACAGGATTGAAAACATTTTTGGCAAATTTTTCCTGTGTTGATGCTGGCACTGCTGTTGTTTGGACCAATGGGTTTTGCATTTGGCACACGCATTAGTGGAGGATGAATGCCAAACCAGATTGAATTTTGTGTGTCACAATCAGCCTAAACATCTTAAATGAAGGCGACAAGTGCTGGAGAAGGACACTATCACCGTAGGTGCCAAAATGGTTCAGATTAAATTCTGGATGGATTGGCTGCAGGATAGTGTCCTTCATTGCCTACCCATAAACAGTTTCAAAGAGCTCCTAATATTCAATGTAATTCCACTTTTATTTTACAAATTGTTTTATTTGATTGTATTTATTTTTAAATGTGCTTGAGAACATGATATTATATCATCGAAGGTGTTTGAGGTAGACATTCTCCAGTGCAGATAACAGGGTACAGAACTGTAGCACTAACCATGTTTAGATCTTAACTAGAACTATACGGGGGTATGTTAACAAGAGTGGTTCCAAATGAGTTTGTGGCTGATTTTTTTTCCTTCATCGAGACTCACACAGCAACTTGGGGCAGGGGGAGTTTTAACCCTCAAAAACAGGGCTAAAGTGATAAAAATCAAAATCCCAATCTGTTGTAGGGTGGCTGAGTTGTACTATTAATGATAGAGTTGACCTGCAGATACCGTTGAGGCTGATAAACCGTTGAAACTCAGCACTTGTAAATGCCATGCCATTAATTGGAAATGACTGCTTGTGGCAGTCCGTGAATGACAAAACTCTGACGTAGTTTCCCAATTGTAGCGGCTGATGTTGGTGACTTCACCTCATATCTGTCCAACCATTTTGAATGGGCATCAACAATGGGCAAAAACATTGTTCCCAGGATAGGTCCAATGGATTCAATGTGTAGCCGCACCCAGGGTCGACCTGGTCACTCCCATGGGTGTAATGGAGCTGTCACGGGCAACTTTTGCAGTTGCTGACATTGCACACAATGCTTTACTAAACTCTCTATTTCACCATCCATCCCAGGCTACCATAGGTAGCTGCGTGCTATGATCTTCATTTGGAAATTCTTGGATGGGCACTGTGTAGTTTGATTAAAAGTGGCTCCCTTCCCTTTGGAGGAACTATCACTCGTGTTCCCCACAATAAGATGCCATCCTGGCTGGTTATTTCATGTCTTCTGTTGAAGTACGGTTTCATTTCGTCAAATATGGGCTCCCGTGACCAACCATGTAGCACTTTTTTCATACTTGAGATAGGACTGGGTCCCGACTTGTCCAGTCTCTGATCTGTCGAACACATACCTGCGAGGAATCTCAGAAATTTAACAGTAAAACAAGTCCCTGTGGAACAGGGACGTGCTCAGCATTTTCTTGTAAAGACAAATAACTAAGGGCATCAACGTTTGCGATTTGATTGCCAGGCCTATGTACGAAAGTGTATTCGTATGCTGCCAGAATTAAAGCCCATCGTTGTATTCTTGCTGAGGCTACAGGTGGTATAGCCTTGTCTTCACTAAACAATCCTAGCAATGGCTTGTGGTCTGAAATGATTGTAAAATGGCGGCAGTATACGTACTGGTGAAATTTCTTGACACCAAAGATGATGGCCAGGCCTTCTTTTTCTATCTGTGAGTATCTCTTTTCTGTTGTGGTGAGCATTCTTGATACATGACCTATTGGCTGGTCCGTGCTGTTGTCCATCCGATGAGAGGGCACTGCTCCCACTCTGTAGGAAGATGCGCCACATGTCAGCACCAACTTTTTCGTCTGGTCTTATTGCACTAATAGATTCGATGAGGGCTCCGATTTTTGGAATGGTGTGCCTGTCCAGCTTAGCTACTTTATTAACTGTAAGTTTGCAGTCTCCACAAATTTGGAGACTTTGGTGGGGTTTAAGGGCGGGGACTATGGGTGCTGCCCATTCTGAGAACTGAATTATATAATGCCCAGTTTCTCTAGTCTATTCGGCTCAATGTCGACTTTTCCTCGTGGAGCATATGGCACCGTTCTCACCTTCATGAAGCGAGGGTTTGCTTCTGGATCCACATGAATCTTGGCCTGCAGGCTCTGGATTTTCCCCAGTTTAAAGACGGTGGTGTACTTACTAAGTAGCCCTCTTGCTTGCAAGTGGAAAATTTCAGATCATTCTAATTTAACCTCCTTTAACCAATTTTGCCCCAGGAGGCTTGGCCCTTCACCTGCTACCACCATCAAGGGTAACTTTGCTGATAGGCTTCCATAATGGACAGTTACTCTGCTTATGCCTTTTACTTGAATGGCTTCACTTTTATATGTTTTTCGCTTGGTGGCTGTTTCTTCTAAACTTAATTGATGTTCACCATTATTCAAATTTCTGAAGGCATGTTCCCCAGTTACTGTAGTGGAAGCTCCCACATCCACTTCCATTCTAACAGGTCTGCCATTTACTTTCACTGTGACAAATATCGGTTTTGTGTTTCCAACTTTCAGATTAAACAATGAGTAAATGTCTGAATTTGTTGTTTCAGGCTCTTCTACTTTGTAGATTTCATTGGGATTCTTTAGTTTACAAGCCTGTTTGAATCTTTCCTTGCATTGCCTCATCATAGGTCCATTTCTACGACAATAGAAGCATTCTATTTTTCAAACTATCAATCGCTAAAAGACTGATTGTCTCCACATCTATTAAAATTATTCTTCAATTTTACTGCCAAGTTATTTTTCTTTATTCTTTGGCTAGTGGGGGCTGTTTCCGGCTTCTTGGCGGAGGCTCACTTTCTCACGCCTCTTTTGGCTGAGGCTTCCTGCCTGATGTGGAGGGCGGCACCATTTTGCGCACCCTGTAATGCTTTTGAATCTCTTACAGCACTTTCCATGGCCAACACTATCTCTAACAACTTCTTGAAATCAAGATTCACTTCAGACAATAATCTTTTCTGAATAGTGCCCTCTTTCACACCACATACTAAATGACCTCTGAGCATATCATCCAGAGTCGTACTGAACTCACAATGTTCTGTTAGCTGCTTCAAATTTGCCAAGTAGCATGCAATTGTCTCACCTGGGTCTCTATTTCACGAAATAAACCTGAACCTCTGTATCTTTACTGAGGGCTTTGGTTGTACGTGACCCTTCACGAGGTCCACCAAATCATCAAAATTCTTCAAACCTGGGGAACTGGGTGCCGTAAAACTTCGAATCTGACTGTAGGCTTTGCTCCCACAAGTTCTCAAGAGGATCGCTCGCCTCTTCTCTTCCCCATAATCTCGCTTGCTTGAAAAAAACAAAGTGAGGCATTCTATGTATTAAGACCAATCATTTGTGGCTGGTTCAAAAGAATCAATTCTCCCTACTTGTGGCATTTTGAGAGGGGATAACCTCTTCAGTTTTAACGGAGTGTGCTACTTACAATTACGGGTAAGTTACAGTGCCGATTTCTTTCTAACATAATTTCTTCGGTTCAATCCTGTTTTATCCTCATCACCAGTTTGTTGTAGGGTGGCCGAGTTTTACTATTAATGATAGAGTTGATCTGCAGAAAATTCTTGGGTGAGAACGTTAAGTTTATTTACAATATACACAGCAGCAACTACAAATGTACTTTCAACTCTAACTCTATCTTCACACTCACTGCTGAGGTAGCCTGAGCTACTCTCCTATTGGTTACTACAGATCATGTGATCTTCCTTAACAATTATTATTCTTAAAGATACATTACACACTAAATAAACCATAATTACTACACAATCCTAACCTACCTCATTACAACAGTAAGGAGGGATGACATTTTAGAAGGCTCCTCAAATGAAGCCATATGGGTAGAACTTAAAAACAAAAAATGAGCAATCACATTGCTGGAAGTGTACTATAGGCTGCCAAACATTCAGAGAGAAATAGAAGAGCAGATTCAGAATCACAGAATCACAGTGCAGAAGAGGCCCTTTGGCCCATCGAGTCTGCACCAACACATGAGAAACAACTGACCTACCTACCTAATCCCATTTACCAGCACTTGACCCATAGACTTGAATGCTATGACGTGCCAAGTGCTCATCCAGGTACTTTTTAAAGGATGTGAGGCAACCCGCCTCCACCACCCTCCCAGGCAGTGCATTTCAGACCGTCACCACCCTCTGGGTAAAAAGGTTTTTCCTCACATCTGCCCTAAACCATCTGCCCCTCACCTTGAAGTTATGCCCCCTTTTGACTGACCCTTCAACTAAGGGAAACAGCTGCTCCTTATCCACCCTGTCCATGCCCCTCATAATCTTGTACACCTCGATCAGGTTGCCCCTCAGTCTTCTCTGCTCCAACAGAAACAACCCAAGTCTATCCAACCTCTCTTCATAACTTAAATGTTTCATCCCAGGCAACATCCTGGTGAATCTCCTCTGGACCCCCTCCAGTGCAATCACATCCTTCCTATAATGTGGTGACCAGAACTGCACACAGTACTCCAGCTGTGGCCTCACTAAGGTTCTATACAACTCCAACATGACCTCCCTACTTTTGTAATCTATGCCTCGATTGATAAAGGCAAGTGTCCCATATGCCTTTTTCACCACCACACTAACATGCCCCTCCACTTTCAGAGATCTATGGACACACACGCCAAGGTCCCTTTGTTTCTCAGAACTTCCCAGTGTCATGCCGTTCATTGAATACTTCCTTGTCAAATTACTCCTTCCAAAGTGTATCACCTCACACTTTTCAGGGTTAAATTCCATCTGCCACTTATCTGCCCATTTGACCATCCCGTCTATATCTTCCTGTAGCCCAAGACTACCTCACTGTTAACCACCCGGCCAATCTTTGTGTCATCTACAAACTTACTAATCCTACCCCCCACATAGTCATCTATGTCGTTTATATAAATAACAAATAATAGGGGACTGAGCACAGGTCCCTGTGGTATGCTACTGGACACTGGCTTCCAGTCACTAAAGCCTCCTTCTGTCATCACCCTACATCTGCCTCCTACAACTAAGCCAATTTTGAATCCACCTTATCAAATTACCCTGTATCCCACGTGCATTTGCCTTCTTTATAAGTCTCCCATGTGGGTCCTTGTCAAAGGCTTTGCTGAAATCCATATAAATTACATCAACTGCACTACCCTCATCTACACACCTGGTCACCTCCTCAAAAAATTTAATCAAATTTGTTAGGCGTGACCTCCCTCTGACAAAACCATGCTGACTATCCCTGATCAAACCTTGCCTCTCCAAATGGAGATAGATACTCTCCTTCAGAACTTTCTCCAATAGTTTCCCTACCACTGACGTGAGACTCACTGGCCTGTAGTTCCTTGGCTTATCTCTACAACCCTTCTTAAAAAGTGGAACCACATTAGCTGTTCTCCAGTCCTCTGCCACTTCCCCCCTGGCCAGAGAGGAATTAAAAATTTGGGTCAGAGCCCCTGCGATCTCCTCCCTTGCCTCCCTCAGCAGTCTGGGACACAAATCATCTGGACCTGGAGATTTGTCCACTTTTAAGCCTGCCAACACCTCCAACACCTTGTCACGTAGGCAAATTTCAGAGAAGTGTAAAAATAATAGGGTAGTAATAGTGAGGGATTTCAACTTCCCCAACATTAACTGGGTTAGTCATAGTGAGATAGGTTTAGAGGGAGTGGAATTCTTAAAATGCATCCAGGAGAGCTTTTTAAGCCAGTACTTAGAAGGTCCTACAAGAGAGGGGGCAGTCCTGGACTTAATTTTAGGGTATGAAGCCAGTCAATGGGCAGAGGTATCAATGGCGGAGCATTTTGCAGATAGTGATCATAACTCCATTAGATTCAAGGTTGTTATGGAAAAGGACAAGGACGGACCAGAAATCAGAGTTCTAAATTGGGGGAAGGTCAATTTTAATAAGATCAGATATGATTTGGCCAGAATGGACTGGGAGCAACTTCTTTTAGGTAAGTCTGCGTCAGAGCAGTGGGACTCATTCAAGAAGGAAATAGGGAGAGTACAGGGCCAACATATTCCAGTAAAGATAAAGGGTGGGACCAGCAAATCCAGGGAACCCTGAGTGTCGAGGGATGTACAGGATTGGATAAAGAGAAAAAGGGAGGCTTATGGCGGATACCAAGGGTCAAAACAATGGAAGCTCTAGAGGAGTATAGAATTTGTAGGGGGATGGGGGTACTTAAAAAGGAAATTAGGAGAGCAAAAAAGGAGCATGAAGAAACATTGGCAGGTAAATTAAAGGCAAATCCAAAGTTATTTTACAAGTACATTAAGAGTAAGCGGATAACTAGGGAAAGAGTAGGGCCCATTAAGGACCATAGGGGTAATTTGTGTGTGGAGCCGGAAGATGTAGGTAGGGTTCTAAATGAATACTGAGAGCACACAGAGAGAATGACAGAACTCTGTGCAGCCAGCCCAGGACATTCTGGCAGCAATGATAAGCCCCAGCGAGATGCAGGCATGACTGATGTGTCCAGTGACTGTGAAGGTGCACCATCAGTGTGCTGGGAAGGTTGCACAAAGCACAGGGAAGAGGCCCTGGACTGAGCCACCTGCCTTTATCTTGTGCAGGGACCAAAGTTTCACATCTGAGTGACACGAACACTGCTAATCAGAACCAGGAACAATAGGCAGGGAGACATTCTTGGGAGTTTATTTACAATAGTGAACATTATGTACGTGATTAACACCTGTGCCCAGGCTGTGCAACTGCATCTTCTTTACTTTCCTAACACTGACGCTACATCTTGGTGTTCCCCCGCCATCCACAGCGGAGGTGGAGACAGCCTGCCGACTGCTACGCCCCGTTGGTGATGACCTTGATGGGCATCCTCTGGAGGGCCAAGACCTGGAGGACCCCAGCTTACTTTTGGGGTCTTGCTGTGCAACAGTGGCACCCTCCTCAGCCGGTGGAGCTAGAGCTGCTAGGGCCATAGGAAGAGGGGATTAAGATAGGCCAGACACTCCCAGAGTCACCTGGATGGGTGGCTCGGGGTGTGCAGCTGCTGATTCTCCTCCCCATGGGTCCCTGAGGACCCCTGGCTGATTCCTTGAGTAGAAGGGGAAGCTGGAGTGAGATCGAGCTGCCCCACAACCCTCTCATGTTGACACAGTTGGAGGCCAACTATGGTGTCAGCAATGGAGTTGAGCCTGCGCAGCAGTGCAGGACCAATGTCCTGGACCAATGTCTCCATGGCAGCCACCATCCTACCGGTGTTGACCTGGGTGCATTGGCATGCTGGCGTTATCACGTCAGTCTGAAGGCAGGTGGACTCCTCCATTTTGCCTTGAAATCTGAGGAGTGCAGCGGACATCCCTTCCTGATGTTCCCGAGCTTGCCTTTTGCAGCTCCAGAATCTGAGGTATGACCGAATCCAAAGGCTCCTCATCTGACTCGGACTCAGCAAAATTCTGGTCTCCTGCAGTCCTCCGAATGTGGGACACCTGGGAAGTCCCTGCCGCTGCCTCCTGTGGATCAGACAGTGCGATGTGCTCACCAGTTTGTGATCCTGAGGCTACTCTAGAGCTAAGTTCCACCAAGTTGTGTGTCTCTGCGCTGGTGGAGGGTATGGGTGTGTGCTGTGATGGGTCTTCAATGAGGGTGTTATCAGATTCTCCTTCTGAGGTTTCTTCGGGGCTTGAGTCGAGGCCTGGAAGTGCCTGTGAAAACAAGGGGAGATAATTGGTGCATGGGGGGGGGGGAGCTGCAGAACAGGGGAAGTGACTCACAGCATGGTTATCTGATGGATGTTACATGCTGGATCATCACTTGGTTGAGAACAGTCGACATCTCCGTCAGCACAGAAATGGTCCAGATCATCACCCACCAGCTGCATGACTCTATTCTCAAAGTCTGTTATGACTTTGATTTCAGGCATTCCTCCACCAGTCTGCGATCTCTCCCTTTTGTTGTGTGCCAGTTTTTCCTACAAGATTACAGACGGAGAGACTGTCAACAGGATGCCTGCCAGGCCAGACAACAATGATGCCTGGCATATATGTGGGTGGTGAGTGGTGCCATGGATGGATTGAGAAGGATGGGATGATGACATGACCTGCAGTGCAACTGAATGTGTGTGAGAGAGTGAATGGTGATGTCCCTTGAACTGGCATTGAATGAGAGCCTTGTGGATGTGTGATGGTTTAGTGAATGTGTGAGTTGAGAGTGATGCAAAGAGTGATGTACCCTGGCGGAACAGAGAAAATCATTCAGCCTTTTACCTCAGTTGTCACCTCAATAGTATGCAGTGAAACTGAACAACCAAAGATACCACGCAACCATAGGCATATACGAACAACTAGAGAAGCTGTTCCTTCACTGCATGTGGCCAATCAGGAAGATGGGATGTTACCAGCTGAACAGAGTACAGAATGACCATCACTCCCAGAGATCCACTGGTCCCCAACAATGGAAATGGAACAACAACAACAAGTGCCACAGGAACAACACTCCCTGGAGAGGGAACATCACCCAGATGAACTGCCAATGACAATGCGCTTGTGTACCATTAAGAGACCTGCACAATTTAATGAATATGTGTGCAATGCACATGCAATGGCTGACTAGAATAATGAAAATTTTGTTAATGCATGAGAATAGTTGTGGTATAGTGGGTGACTAGTGTAACTCACAAGTCATGTGACCTCTGCCATGAGGAACAGGGCTAGGGGGGAGCCATCTTACAGTCAGTTCAATAAAGACGTTACACTAGAAAGACTGTAGTAGTGTAATCTTTCAGCTCATAACAAGCCTCATTTTTACACACCATTTTAATTTGGGATGGCTGGATGACTAGTTTGTGATGCAGGATGATGCCAACACCGCCGATTCAATTCCTGTGTCGGCTGAGGTCATCCATGAAGCCTTCTCAACCTCGCCCCTCACCTGAAGTGTGGTGACCCTCAGGTTAAACTCACCACCAGTCGTCTATCTCTAATGAGAGAGTAGACTATGGTCCTGTGGGATTATGGCAACTTTCACTTTTCACCTGCCTGGACAACCCTATTGTGATTGAAGCAACAAGCAACCCCGTTCCCCCAATCCTTTCAATCTCCCCATCAGGCCTCCAATCACCTTCCCCACTAAGGCCCAAGGCTACCAACCAACCCCAGGCCTCTGACACCACCCCTGTCACAGTCCTCCAATCCATCACTCCCAGCCCCGTATCTCCAGGGTCAGCACCACCACTGGAACAACTTCCCCTATTCTGGCATCAGCAGCCCCCACGAGTTGCAGGGATTGCCCGACTGCAACTCCCTTGATCAGCACCCCATCCAACACCTTAAACATTCACTCCGTCCACCACTGACACACAGGGGCAGCGGTGTGTAACATATACAAGATGCACTGCAGCAACTCCCCAAAGAATTAGTCCTGAAAGGAAAACAATTCACCTAGTGTATAGTGCAGGCACTTGGACTGATACCCAATCAAAACATCACGGTTGTTCCGTGGAAAGCAGGCACTGACATGCACATGAGTGATTCCATAACTAGAGAGCACTAATTGAATTGAATACAAGTCTTTTCTGTTCATAAAGTAGAAACTAAGATGTGCCCACACATGGTGGCATTAACCTGCTCTGCTCATGAGCAAGCTCTCACCCAGTAACCTAAAAATTAGGGCTTACAGAAGTGTGCAGTGTTGTTCCCAGCGTGCTTTCCATGCATTACACTCATTTCCATGGGTCCCCAGGAAAATCTGCTCTGGTTTCTTCAGGTCAGAAGGGAAGAAATTGAATGGAGGAAGAAAAGGTATTTTGAAAGTCCTTTGCAGCACAGTTCACTAATAGTTCACGAAAGTTTGTGACAGCATTACGTATCTTTTTGTACCTTGGGATTATAATCTTTCTCTTTATTGAGGCTAATAGTTCGATGTTTGCATTAATAAGAAAGTTTGGAAGTTTAAAAAAATTGGCCATGCCAAAAAATATTAAGGAGCCAGCATTATCATTATTTACGTCCAGGGCAAAGATCCAACCCCTTTTGAAGCACATCCCCAAACCCACAGAGGAACAATGATTCCCAGTCAAATTGGCTCATTACAACATACAGCAATAAGCCTATTATACCAATATCTCCATATGATTTATTTCAACTTGATTTATTCCCCCTAGGGATGAGAGTGAAGACAATGAGCAGTGACTCGACTGCAACTCCCGCAGGATAACATACACAGAGCAAGGGGGAGCTGGGAGCCAAAGGCTCATTCGAGAAGGGGGCGTCCTTGTTTGCTTAGCATCAATCAGCTTTGTGAAAATGAATCTCTAATGAGCTTTGGATGTTGTAAACCCACTGCCCCACCCACCCCCAACCCCTGAAGCCAGCTTGGAGCTGAGATATGTAGTGCATCACTAGTACAGTACTTATACTGGAAATGGAGGAGGCAAAATGCTCACTTCCTGCCAGTACGTGAAATGGGCACGATCTTCACCAAACAGGTTTGCCGTGGAAATATGAATGTTGTGAAAATATATTGCAATTTTACTAATAATATCAAATTATTACAACCCAGCCCCTCCAAAACTCGGACTGTTCACCACAGCTTCCGCGTTACCAATGAACTGAAACATAACATTGATGCTCCGAGGATGTTGTGATCCATGGGGGTGAACGATCTGTCATGTTCTTGTTCAGAATGTCACCTTTGAGCCTATCCTTAGTATGGCCTTTATTCTGATAAATAGGGATAAGGGTCTAATTGTGAGGCACTGAGTTGGTGGCTTAAGCACAGGGGATAATTTTCTGACCTGCACAGCATAAATTTCCAATATGCCGCAGCTAGCGGACAGGACTGGTCTCTGGGACCAGGAAATCTGCATCCAGACACAGCTTGAACTGATGGGATGAAAGTTTCCTCTATCCTGACCTTAGGCATTCTATGTGAAGGCAAGTGGTATGTCAGCATTTATCGCAAGAGGATTTGAGTACAGGAGTAAAAATGTCTTGCTTCAATTGTATAGATCCTTGGGTTGGACCATACCTGGAGTATTGCGTACAGTTTTGGCCCCCTTAGCTAAGGGAGGATACATATGCCATAGAGGGAGTGTAGCGGAGGTTCACCAGGCTAATTCCTCGAATGGCAGGACTGTCCTATGAGGAGAGGTTGAGGAGACTGGGTCTGTATTCTTTACAGCTTAGAAGGATGAGGGGTGATCTCATTAGAACTTATAAAATTCTTAAGGGGCTAGACAGGATAGATGCAGAAAGGAGGTTCACCTGGCTGTGGGGGTCTAGAGCTAGAGGACACAGTCTCAGAATAAGGGGTAAGCGATTTAGGACTGGGATGAGGAAGAATTTCTTCACTCAGGGGGTGGTGAATCTTTGGAATTTTCTACCCTAGAGGGATGTGGAAGCTCAGTCATTGAGAATGCTCAAGATAGAGATCGATAGATTTCTAGATACTAATGACAAGGGATATGGAGATAGCGTGGGAAAATGAAGTGAGGTAGACGATCAGCCATGATATAGTCGAATGGCGGAGCAGGCTTGAGGGGCTGAACGGCCTACTCCTGCTCCTATGTTTCTATGTTCCTAAATGGCTTTAGGTAGTCACAGTCCAGTTGCTTTTTGAAATGACCACAAAGGTGAGGAATTTTTCAGCCTTGGCCTAATGGTAGCACTCTTGTGTCTCAGTCACACATGGGGCTGGATTTTACTGGGCGCGTAATCCCCACCCACCCCGACTAAAAAGTCAATTGGGAGCCAATCCACCAAAAAAAAATGTTAATTAAATCCCACCTTGGAGACTTGCTGGCCAATTCTGTGGTGTCAGCAGCGCCAGATTCAAGCGGCAGATACTGCTGGGACTGGAGCTAGTCCCTAAGCAAGGAGGTAATGGAGCGGAATTCAAAGTAAGTCTGGGGTATCAGTAGGGCCTGGCAAGCAGACCACAGCGAGGGTGGTCAGGGGGGTGGGGGGCTGGGTTTAGGAGGCTGGGGGGAAGGGTTAAATAGGGGTATGACCTGGGGTGAAGGGGATGCCTCCGATGGGCAGAGGGGACCCCAAAGGGACCCCATGTTATAAATCATTTCATTCTTACCCAATAGCAGAGATGGTATCTTAATCAGCAGCCATGACAGAAAGATATGTAACATAAGTGGTAGCAGCTGTGCCTTTGGTTGTTGAGCAACCTGTTACCTGTTATCCTTCCCTTTTGAAGCCCTATGGATGCAGCACAGTAAGTCACAGAATTGTTCCCGTTTGTAAAAATTTTGCTAAAAGCCAAATAAAAATGGGCTTTCTTCAGGAGTGTTTGTTTCAACCCATCCTTCCTTGTAACAAAAAATTATTTTTCAAAAAAGTGACTGCGCAGAGCTCCAAGGCGAGTGGTAAAATTACAATATTAAAAAAGATATTTTAGCGTGCGATGCAGCAACAAGGTATGTAGCAGGTCCACCTGAAGCTTCCAGGAGACAACACCAAGATTTAGTTCCACTTTGACTCCCAGTAATCTCTTGGTGTAGGTGATGACGTTATATTAATCATAAATGTACATGTAGTGTGGGAGACTGTCTATCATCTGCAAGTTATAGCTCAGTACTGTCTTGTACAATTTAAATTGAAATGGGAAATTTCACATACTTTTAAAGCAATCACACTGAAAAAATGTTGTAATCAGTTGAACTCAGCTTCCACAATATATTCTGTTTTTTGTATCTATACTATGACATTATGTTCGATATCATAATGTGAAAATACTGTACAAAATATGATTAATCAGTTGAAACAGATGGTTAGCCTTTTAACTTTTGTGAATGTTAGGCAGACATTCAACTTATCATACTGAGGGTTGTCAAACTCAATCATTACATTTCCATTTCAGGCTAGAGGTATTTCAGTACCAAGGTATCCTAAACTTCCGGAGGGTAAGGCAAATGGAGAGCCAATTTTGCTTTGATCTTTAACGCCAAGCACTTGGATTTACAAACAATTTTTTGTTACTCTCTGGCTTAAACAAGGCTGCAGTTTATTCAGGTACAAGAAATTCAGCCCTTCAAGGCTTTAAGAGTCAAAATTCAGCTCAAATAAGATCAACTTGGATTAAATGAAAATCCATTAAAATCAAAACTGTTTTAAAAGTCCAAAACCATGCGCATTCATTGCTGAGTCAAAATAATTAATAGTAAATCCCACCTGAATCCAATTGTTCAGCCCCGCATCATTTTGGGCTAGTTTCTAAACTGTAGCTCACTCTTCTACAAGGTGACACAAAACACCTTCCCTGTTCCAAGAATGTCCGTGGGCTCCTCTCTGAATTTTCCGGTTGGCGGGGGGCAGAGCAGGAATGGGCGCAGGCGGGCGCGGACCCGATCGCCGTCCGCAAACATGGGCAGGGAAACTAAGGCTGGCCCAGCATATTTCTCGACTCCCAAGGATAGCGGGAGTGGGCGGGCGGCGGCAGGGGTGCTCAGGCTGCCGGGTCCAATGGCGACCCGGTGGCCTGTTTAAATGAAGGCCTGGCAGCCTTTTCTAGGCTGCTCACATTGGCAAGTGCAAGGCCCCAGCAGTGGGGCTTCTGGTGAGCAGGCCAGTCCAGAGGGTAGGCCAGTGGGACAGGCCAGGCTGGAAGGTTGGGCAGCGGGTCAGGCCAGGCCAGAGTGTAGGCCAGTGGAGCAGGCCATGCTGGAGGGTAGGCCAGTGAAACAGGCCAGGCCAGAGGTAGGGCAGGGGGCCTGTGTGCACCTCATTTTTCCGATGACTGCCTTGCTGCCCTCCTCAAGGAGGTGGCAGCATGGCAGAAGGTGCTGGTCTCCCAGGGTGGGAGGAGGAGGCCCCCCCTTCCCCACATGACGAAACGTGCCTGGGAGGAGGTGCCGGAGGTGGTAAGCTCCCGTGACGTGGTGTGGTGCACCTGGATCCAGTATCGCAAGCGCTTCAACGACTTGTCACAGGTGGGAGTCGTCTATAGGCCCCCGAAGAGTTGCCTCACTGTAGGACAAAGTATAAATTGGGAAATAATGGAGGCATATAAGAAGGGCACTACAATTGTCATGGGTGATTTTGATCAGCTTATTGACTGGACAAACCAGGTTGGCAGGGATAACATGGAAGATGAATTTGTAGAGTACATCAGATTATTTCTTAGAGCAATACGTTGCAGAACCTACCCGAGAACAGGCTATTTTCGATCGAGAAATGTGTAATGAGGTGGGATTAATAAGAGGTATAATAGTTAAGGATCCTCTAATAGGTAGCGATCACAACATGGTAGAATTTTAAATTCAGTTTGAGGGCAAGCAACTTGGGTCTCAAACCAGTGTCCTCAACTTATATAAGGGCAATTACAGAGCTACGAAGAAAGAGTGGTCTAAAGCGGGCTGGGAAAAAAGACTAAGGGGAAGATCAGTGGATGAGCAGTGGCAGATTAACATTTAAGCAGATATCTCATAACGCTCAGCAAAGATTTATCCCGGTCAAAAAGAAGGCCTCTATGAGAAGGATGAACCACCTACGGCTAACAAAGGCGGTCAAGGAGAGTATCCAATCAAAAACTAAGGCATACAAAGCGACGAAAACTAATGGTATACCAGAAGATTGGTAATTTTTTAGGAGCCAGCAGCAGAGATGACTAAAAGGCTAATAGAGGGAAAATTGATTATGAAAGTAAATTGGCAAGAAATATAAAAACGAACAGCAAGAGCTTCTATGGGTACATAAAAAGAAAGAGAGTGACTAAAGTGAGCGTGGGACTCTTGGAGGATGCGATTGGAGAATTGATAACGAGGAACAGGGAAATGGCAGATAACTTAAACCAATATTTTGCATTCACAGTGGAGGACACTATAAACATCCCAAAGATATCAGGTAAGCAAGGAGCACATGGGAGGAAAAAGTATTTGACAATCTAATGGGATTAAAGGCAGACAAGTCACCAGGAACTGATGGCCTGCGTCCAAGGGTTTTAAAGGAAGTGGCTGCAGATATAGTGGAGGCATTGGTCAAAATATTCCAGAACTCACTGGATTCCAGGAGGGTCCCAGTGGATTAGAAAACCATTAATGTAATGCCTCTGTTCAAGAAGGGAGGGAAACAAAAAGCAGGAAACTATCGGCCAGTCAGCCTAACATCTATTGTTGGAAAAATGCTAGAGTTCATTATTAAGGAAGAAATAGCAGGACATTTAGAAAAGCTTAACGCAATCAAACAGAGTCAACATGGTTTTGTGCAAGGGAAATCATGTTGGACAAATTTGCTAGCGTTCTTTGAGGATATAACAAGCAGAGTTGATAAAGGGAAACTGGTAGATGTAGTGTATTTGGATATCCAGAATGCATTTGATAAGGTGCCACAAAAAAGGTTATTACACAAGATAAGAGCTCACGGTATTGGGGATAATGTATTAGCATGGATTGAGGATTGGTTAACCCACAGAAGACAAAGAGTAGAGATTAATGGGTCTTTTTCAGTTTGGAAAGATGTAACTAATGGAGTGCCACAAGGATCAGTCCTAGGGCCTCAATTATTTACTATCAATATTAATTAATTGGAGGAGGGGGCAGAGTGTAATTTATCCAAATTTGCTGAGGATACAAAAATAGGTGGGAGGGCATGTTGCGAGAAGGACATAAGGAATCTGCAAGGGGATAGAGATAGGTTGAATGAGTGGGCAAGAACTTGGCAGATGGAGTTTAATGTAAGAAAGTGTGAGGTCATGCACTTTGGTAGGAAGAATCAAAAGGCAAACTATTATTTAAATGGAGAGAGACTTCAAAAAAGTGCAGCACAGAGGGATCTGGGTGTTCTTGTGCATGAAACACAAAAAGTTAGCATGCAGGGGCAGCAAGTAATTAAGAAGGCAAATGGAATTTTGGCCCTTATTGCTAGTGGAGTTTAAAAATAAGCAAGTCTTGTTACAAATGTACAGGGTGTTGGTGAGGCCACACCTGGAGTAGTGTGTTCAGTTTTGGTCGCTGTATTTAAGAAAGGATAGACTGGCATTGGAGGCAGTTCAAAAGACATTCACTAGGCTGATTCCTGGGACGAAGGGGTTGACTTATCAAGAATGGCTAAACAGGTTAGGCCTTTATTCATTAGAGTTTGGAAGAACGAGGGGTGATCTTATTGAAACGTACAAGAATCTGAGGGCGCTTGACAGGGTAGATGTTGAGAAGATGTTTCCACTTGTGGGGGAATCTCAAACTAGGGGGCATAGTTACAGAATAAGGGAGCACTCATTTAAATCTGAGATGCGAAGGAATTTCTTCTCTCAGAGGGTTGTGAATGTCTGGAATTCTCTATCCCAGAGAGTTGTGGAGGTGAGATCATCAAAAGTATTTAAAGAGGAAGTAGATAAATTTTTAAGATATTTGGGAGTTGAGGGCTATGAGGAGCTGGCACGAAAGTGGAGTTGAGGCCTGGGACAGATGAGCCATGATCTTATTGAATGGCGGGGCAGACATGAGGGGCCGAATGACCTTCTCCTGCTATTTCTTAAGTTCCAATGTTATGTTCTTAGGTCAAACATGGGCAAGTAAACCTCCTGCTGATTACCAGGCACCGCCCTCCCTCAGCTGATGAATCAGTGCTCCTCCATGTTGAACACCACTTGGAGGAAGCACTGAGGGTGGCAAGGGTGCAGAATGTACTCTGGGCGGGCGTCTTCAATGCCTATCCCCAAGACTGGCTCATTAGAACCTCTACTGACCGAGCTGGCCGAGTCCTAATGGACATAGTTGCTAAACTAGGTCTGTAGCAGGTCGTGAGGGAACCAACAAGAGGGAAAAACATTTTTGACCTCATCCTCAGCAACCTGCCTGCTGCAAATGCATCTGTCTATGACAGTATCGGTAGGAGTGATCACCACACAGTCATTGTGTAGCTGAAGTCCGGCCTTCACATTGAGGATACCCTCCATCATGTTGACTGCCACTACCACCGTGTTAAAGGGGATAGATTTCAAACAGATCTAGTAACTCAAGACTGGGCATCCATGAGGCGCTGTGGGCCATCAGCAGCAGCAGAATTGTACTCGAACACAATCTGTAACCTCATGGCCTGGCATATCCCCCACTCTACCATTACCATCAAGTCAGGGGTTCAGTGAAGAGTGCAGGAGGGCATGCCAGGAGCAGAACCAGGCATACCTAAAAATGAGGTGTCAATCTGGTGAAGCTATAACTCAGAACTAATTGCGTGTCAAACAGCATAATCAGCAAGTGATAGAGCTAAGGGATCCCACAACCAATGGATCAGATCTAAGCTCAGCATCCTGCCACATCCAGTTGTGAATGCTGGTGGACAATTAAACAACTCATTGGAGGAGGAGGCTCCACAAATATCCCCATCCTCAATGATGGGGGAGTCCAGCACAGCAGTGCAAAAGATAAGGCTGATGCATTTGTTGCAATCTTCAGCCAGAAGTAAAGAGTGGATGATCCATCTTGGTCTCCTCCAGAGGTCCCCAGCATCACAGATGCCAGTCTTCAGCCAACTCAATTCACTGCACGTGAAATCAAGAAGTGGTTGAAGTCACTGGACACTGCAAAGACTATGAGCGCTGACAATATTCCGGCAATAGTACTGAAGACTTGTGCTCCAGAACTTGCCGCGCCCCTAGCCAAGCTGATCCAGCACAACCACAACACTGGTATTTACCCGGCTATGTGGAAAATTGCCCAGGTATGTCCTGTACACAAAAAGCAGGACAATTCGAATCCGACCAATTATTGCCCAATCAGTCTACTCTTGATCATCAGTAAAGTAATGGAAGGGGTCATCGACAGTGCTATCAAGCAGCACTTGCTTAGCAATAACCTGCTCACTGATGCCCCTTTTGGGTTCCGCCAGGGTCACCCAGCTCCTCACCTCATTACAGCCTTGGTTCAAACATGGACAGAAGAGACGAACTGCCGAGGTGAGGTGAGAGTGACTGTCCTTGACATCAAGGCTGCATATGACCGAGTGTGGTATCAAGGAGCCCTAGCAAAACTGGAGTCAATGGGAATCAGGGGGAAAACTGTCCGCTGGTTGGAGTCACACCTAGCACAAAGGACGATGGTTGTGGTTGTTGCAGGTCAATAATGTCAGCTCCAGGACATCACTGCAGGAATTCCTGAGGTTAGTGTCCTCGGCCTAGCCCTATTCAGCTGCTTCATCAATGACCTTCCTTCAGTCAGAAGGTCAGAAGTAGGGATGTTCGCTGATGATTGCACAATGTTCAGCACCATTCGTGACTCCTTAGATACTGAAATAGTCCATGTCCAAATGCAGCGAGACCTGGACAGGTTTGCGCTGACAAGTGGCAAGTAACATTTGCACCACACAAGTGTCAGGCAATGACCATCTCAAACAAGAGAGAATCTAACCATCGTCCCTTGACGTTCAATAGCATTACCATCACTGAGTCCCCCACTATCAACATCCTGGTGGTTACCATTGACCAGAAACCGAACTGAACTAGCCATATAAATACTGTGGCTACAAGAGCAGGTCAGAGGCTAGGAATAGTGCAACGAGCAACTCCTCCCGACTCCCCAAAGCTTGTCCACCACAAGGCACAAGTCAGGAGTGTGATGGAATACTTGCCACTCACCTGGATGAGTGTACCTCCCAAGACACTCAAGAAGCTTGATACCATCCAGGTCTAAGCGGCCCGCTTGATTGGCACCACATCCACAAACACTCACTACCTCCACCACTGAAGCACAATAGCAGCAGTGTGTGCCATCTACAAGATGCACTGCAGGAATTCACAAGGCTCCTTCAACAGCACCTTCCAAACCCACGACCATTACCATCTAGAAGGACAAGTGCAGGAGATAGATGGGAACACCACCACCTGTAAGTTTCCCTCCAAGTCACTCACCATCCTGACTAGGAAATATATCGCCGTTCCTTCACTGTCACTGGGTCAAAATCCTGGAACTCCCTTCCTAACAGCACTGTGGGTGTATTTATACCACATGGACTACAACGGTTCAAGAAGGCAGCTCTCAAGGGAAATTAGGAATGGGCAATAAATGCTGGCTTAGCCAGCGATGCTTACATTCTGTAAATGAATTAAAAAAAAACCCATGTCCAAAATGTGCTTACCTAGTTCAGAAGATAGACATCTTCGCTGAAGATAACAATTTATTCAATAAATTAACTCTTACTCATACTGGGTGTAATATTCTGCCCTCTCTAGTGACAGGTTTGGAGGCAGGTTGGGCATTTAATTGGGCAGGAGGGTAATGGGTGCGGACCCTGTCACTTTCCCACCTCAACCCCAATTAACTCGAGGGTGGGAAGGCCAGTGGGTGACCTCCCCTCCCTTCTGCCAATTGAAGCCTTTAAATAGCAAATTGACAGCCATGTAAGGGCTTCATCCTACCACCACTGGTATGTCACCAGGCAGCGTGCAAACCTCTGCAGGCTGCTTGTCATCTCCCGGAAGGAGATGGATGTGCAGTTGGGGGTGGGGGTGGGGGCGGGGGGGTCATTGGGGGGTGTGGGGGTGGTGGGGGGGCGGTGGGGTGGGGTGGGGGTGGATTGGGGGGGGTGGAGGAGTGTGGGGGGTGGGGGTGGTTGGGGTGGGGGGGTCGGGGCCTCCTTCAAAGACACTAGGTGTCTGACTGGGGGGGGACCTGGCATCAGAAAATGGGGGACATGGTTGGGACTGGAGGCCCACTGAGAGCCACCACCCTGCCCTTACTGCTAAACCTCCTCCACAGCACCCTATTACCCCCTAGCTTGTGCCCCATTTCCTGTGAAACCACTCCCGTCTTTACTTACCAGTGGCCTGGGTCGCTCCTTGCTTCTGGGCCTCCAGCGGGTGTCTTTCCCCCAGCAGCCACCACCTCTCCTGTGGTACTGCTGAGCAAAAGAGCTGTCGGCCTCTGATTGATTGGCAGTCCTCAGTCGGCGGGAGCTCTGCCCCCAGGGTCCTGATTTTAGGGAAAGGCCCGCCATTGCCCCTTCCACTGCCTGATTAGCTTGTAGTTCAGCGAGCCTTCCCCAAAGGAGGGATCATGGGTCTTCAGTCGGCAGGCAAGGCCCCCATCACCTCTACAAGATTCCACTCACTGCAAGAAATGAAGTTACTTACAGAAGTTTCATTGTGCTTTTGATTTATTTTTCAATTGGTCAATTGGAGGTTGGTTTCTTGCTCAGTGAGAATGTCCTTCAGGTACCTGGACTGATAATCCAGAAAGCACAAGGTTAAAT
The DNA here is from genome assembly GCF_964194155.1 of Cetorhinus maximus. NCBI lineage: Eukaryota > Metazoa > Chordata > Chondrichthyes > Lamniformes > Cetorhinidae > Cetorhinus > Cetorhinus maximus. The sequence goes on from NC_135883.1 coordinate 128,681,930, forward strand.
CCCACTGTGGCAGTTTGAGAATTTGACTTTTATTTGGACTAAGAATCTGGGAATTTAGAACATATGATATCAGTAAACAAGACCAGGAAGCTATTGGACTGTCAGTTTTACCCACTTTGGCCTATATGTGACTCCAGTCCCACATTAACATTGTGTCCTCTTAACTGCCCTCTGAATTGGCCTAGCAAGCCACTTACTTGGATCTGCAAATCAGAGGTCCACCACCACCTTCTCTAGACAATAAATGCTGCCTTGCCGGTGACGGCCACATCTTGAGAATGAATTTTTAAAAATTGAATATTTTATTATCTCATCAAGAGTTAAGGTCATTAACAAAACAAAGGTGGATGGCCTAATATCTACAAATTCCCTAAACATGGACATCAGTGCCGTGCTCAGTGTTATTTCCCACACTGTCTGCACCAGATATAAGCAAATATAGTTTGAACTATTTTGCTCACGTTATTCTAAACTGGAGGTGGAACCATTCAAATATCTGGACATCCTGAAATCCATACTGAGGTAGATACACATTTGTGATAGGTCATGTATGAAATTTCAGCAGGTACCCAATCCCTCAATGTTTATGTCAACTGATTTTGACTTTTAGAATTCAAATCTTGTCACACACATTTGTCATCTAAACAACTATCACTGCACTCCTGATCAATAATAGTCTGTTTAAAAAACTTTATTTTGGGCAGGGCTTGCTCAAATATTGGACACACAATACAGGGGAGATGTCTTGCTAAATTGAATTATGGACTTACTATTGATGTGTGATGTGATATAAGAATAATAAGGGTATTACCTTCTCCCAATCTAAAATATTGCTATATATAGCAAGATTCCAGTGCACTAACAATTTCATTAATCCTAATTCCAATGTGAGTTAATGAAGATAAAAACCTTAGAGCCTGAGAAAGGCTTGTCAGCTTTTCATACCTTCGCAGCACATGCTACAATCCATATGTTGCTGGCTAAAGGCACTGTGATGACCATGGCCAAGATATAGCAGGAATGATCCAATGCAATCAGCTCAAACTTGAGAAAACCTAGAGGAAGAACACAGGGAAAAATCCTTCTGGACAGCTTGAAAGATTGGTGTTGATGAAGGAAGACTGAAGCAGGAAACCATCAACAACAGAACATTAGAGAAGGTAACTGCCCTGACTGTTTTCTTTAAAGGATTCAATAATATTTGGTGGAGAAAAAAATTAAGAGAGGTGTTTTTCCTCTGCACCCGCCTGATTTTCATTCCATTGATTTTAATGGTTCTATGAACGGCGGGTGATTGCACTGCTAGTGCACCAAGACAATGAAGACGAAAATTTACCACTTAGTCTTGCGCTAAGCATAATAGTCTTGGGTGAGCTTGAAACAGACTGAACTTTAATTGTTTGCTCAACCCCCACAAGACAGCTAATTTTATTCAACAGTATGAAGTTTTTTGAAGGAAGGAACTTGGCTGTCCTTTCACTGTCTGGTCTGTGACTCCACAGCAATCTTACTTTTTTGGGGGAGGCGGTGGCATGATGGTATTGTCACCAGACTATTACTCTAGATACCCACAGTAATGCTCTGGGGACCTGGGTTCGAATCCTACTACAGCGGATGGTGAATTTGAATTCTACCAGTACCGTCAAACCTGATTCAAAAAAGGATGTAGGAAGGCACACCAGGAACTGCACCAGACATATCTAAAAATGAGGTGCCAACTTGGTGAAGCTCTAACATGAATTACATGAATGCTAAACAGTGGAAGCAGTTTGCCTGGGGCAGAGCTAAGTGATCCCACAGCCAACAGGTCAGATCAATGCTCTAGAGTCTTGCCACATCTAGCCATGAATGGTGGTGAACAATTAAACAGGTAACAGGAGGTGGAGGTGGCAGCTCCATGAACATTCCCATTCTCAATGCTCACATGCAGCAAAGACCTGTACAACATTCAGGTTTGGGCTGATACATGGCAAGTGCCAGGCAATGGCTATCTCCAACAAACAAATCACCTTCCCATGTCATTCAATTACATTATCATCACTGAATCCCCCACCATCAACATCCTGGGGTGGGGTGTCAGGGTCACCATTGACTAGAAACATAACTGGACCAGTCATATAGAAACTATGGCGACAAGAGCAGGTCAGCGGTTGTGTTTTCTGTGTAACTCACCTCCTGACTCCCCAAAACCAGCCCACCATCTACAAATCACAAGTTAGGATATGGTGGAAAGCTTTCCATACACCTGGATGACTATAGCTCCAACAACACTCAAGAAGCTTGACACTATAGAGTAAAGGGTTAAAACATCAGAAACATATATGCTGCTGATGTAATAATGATGCCAGGTCACATGACTGAAAATTAAAAGAGATCTGGGTGGAGGAGCTCGAACCTCTTGTAGAGGTCCAAATGTGTAAATACTTGCTGTAAATAAAGAGAAATGGTTTTGAGAAACAACAGAACCAAGCAGTGTCTGGGAGAACAGACAGTCTCTAAAACCCATGCCTAGACCCCAACCACACAATGGAACATGGTGGCGGAGAGTTATACAGTGGCAGTGAGTCAGAATACACAGAATAGATACATTCCAACGAGTAAGAAAAAGTTCAAGACACGGACACACCATCCATGGTTAACTAGAAAGTTTAAAGATAGCATCAAACTTAAAGAAAAAGCATATAATTGTGCAAAGACAGGTGGAAGGTCAGAAGATTGGACAGAATGTAAGGAACAGCAAAGGACAACTAAAAGGAGGGAAAAATTAGGGTATGAGAGAAAGCTAGCCAGAAATATAAAAACAGATAGTAAGACATTTCCCTAGAAATATTTAAAAAAGAAGCAAGTTTACAAAACAAGCTTTGGTCCTATAGAAAATGAGCCTGGAGAATTGATAATGGAAAACAAGGAGATGGCAGATGAATTGAACAGGTATTTGGCATCAGTTTTCACTATAGAGGATACAAGTAACATCCCAGAAGCAGCTATAAATCAGGGAATGGAAGTGAGGCAGAAACTCTGGAAAATTATAATCACTAGAGAAGTGGTACTGAGTAAATTGTTGGAGCTGTGGGCTAAGAAGTGTCTGGGTTCTGATGATCTTCATCCTAGGGTCTTAAATAAAGTGGCTGGCGAGATAGTTAATGCATTGGTTTTAATCTTCCAAAACTCCCTAGTTTCGGGAAAGGTTCCATTAGATTGGAAAATAGCAAATGTAACTCTAATATTCAAAAAGAGAGGTAGACAGAAAGTGGGAAACAATATGCCAGTTAGCTTAACATCTGTCATAGCGAAAATGTTAGAAGCTATGATTAAAGAAGCTATAGTAGGGCACTTGGATAAGTTCAAGGTAATCAGGCAGAATTAACATGATTTTGTGAAATGGGTAGGTTTATTTAATCAACTTATTGGAGTTCTTTGAGGAAGCAGCATGTCCTGTCAATAAAGGGGAACTGGTGGATGTACTGTACTTAGATTTCCAGAAGGCATTTGATAAAGTGCCACATCAGAGGTTATTGTGGAAAATAAAAGCTCATGGTATAGAGGGCAGCATATTGGCATGGGTACAAGATTGGCAGGCTGACAGGACTGAGAGAGTAGGCATAAATGGGTCTTTTTCAGGTTGGCAAGATGTAACAAATGGTGTGCTACAGGAATCAGTTCTGGGGCCTCAGCTGTTTACAATTTATATAAATAACTTGGATGAAGGGATGGAAGGGAAGGTTGCCAAATTTTCTGATGACACAAAGATAGCTAGGAAAGTAAGTTGTGAAAAGATATAGATAGGTTAAGTGAGTGGTTAAAGATCTGGCAAATGGAGTATAATGTGGGAAAATGTGAAATTGTCCATTTTGGCAGAAAGAATAAAAGAGAAGCGTATAATATAAATGCTAAGAGATTGCAGAGCTCTGAGATGCAGAGGGATTGGGTTGTCTTAGTGCATGAATCGCAAAAGGCTAGTATGCAGGTACAGCAAGTAATTTGGTTGGCTAATAGGATGTTATCATTTATTGCAAGGGAACGGAATACAAAAGTAGGGAGGTTATGCTTCAGTTATCAGAGCACTAGTGAGACCACATCTGGTGTACAGTACAGTATTGGTCACTTTATTTAAGGAAGGATAACTCAACTAAACAAATCAGTGAAACATGAGATCCACCCAATGGCTTCAGTGAATGAGAGCCTTGCCAAACTAGCCAAGAGAACTCTATTCACTAAATTGGATGTGAACAGTGGATTTTGGCAGTTGAATCTCTGGACAAAGAATCCAGATTGCTGACCACATTTATAAAGCTGTTTGGTCAGTATTGTTTCAATAGATTGCCGTTTGGAATCACGTCCACTCCGGGAATTTTCCAGAGCACAATGTCTCACATCTAGAAGGCATGGAAGGAGTAATATTCCCTGCCGATGACATATTTATACATGGTCCCATGGAGAAAAGGAGTCCTGAGACTCTTACAAGATGCAGGCCTAACATTGAATGAAAACTGTGAGTTCGCCTAACCTGTGATCAAGTTTCTAGGTCACATAGTACAAGCCACTGGAATCACAATTGATCCACAATTGATCCACAACATACAAAAGTAATCAGAGAATTTCCACAACCCAGGAACATACTGAGCTTCAAAGATTCCTTGGGATGATCAACCAAGTAGGCAAGTGCTTACCAAATTTATCAGAGGTCATCGAGCCCTTGAGACAGCTGTTGAGACAGGGTCAATGGTGTTGCTGGAATGTGGACCAGCAAAATGCTTTTGAGAAGATTAAACAACTTTGAATCTCTTCTGGAATCTTGGCACATTGAAACCCAAAATTACTGACCATACTAGCAGGAGGTACATTGTATGCAGATCTGGGGCAGTTTAATTTCAAGTCAGAGAGACAGCAAGAGTAGACTAGTTTATTATGCCTCTAGGCCACTAAGAGAAACAGAACTACAATACGCTATGATAAATAAAAGAAGCATTGGCAACAATGTAGACGTGCAAAATATTTTCAGACTATGTTATGGGATTGCATTTCAAAATCAAAACAGACCATAAGTCACTAGTCACCCTTCTGAACATGAAAGTGTGAAGATATTGTCCAGAATCCAACGGTTCAGACTAAGATTAATGAGATATGACTCTATTACAGAGAATGTGTAAGAGAATTATCAAACACCAGCAAACACACTGTGATAAATACCATCAGTAGGAACCAAACAAGAGGATTTACACTTCATTGGGGAAGTTCAAGCATATACATCCTTCATCACTCAGCACTCACCAGATCACGCAAAAAAGTTGCAGGAAATAAATCAAGCCCAGCAATGTGCTGAAGAATATTTCCAAACCCCAGGATATTGTCTGAAAGGATGGCCAGACTATATCCCCAGTAATCTAATACTATGGCAGTATTCTGAACAGCGCAAGCACCTCACTGTCATTGACAACTTACTAGTCTTCAATGAGAGAATAGTTATATCGAGAACACTTCAGCTTGATATCCTTCAAAGATTTTATTAAGGTCATCTAGGAATAACAAAAGGTTGTGTGCGAGCACATCAATCAGTCTGGTGGCGAGGCATTACTTGCTCTATAGGAGAAATGATTTCTAACTTACTTGTGCCATAAGCAGTCAAGCACAAAAACTCAAACCCAATAATACCATGAATGACCACAAGAGGATAAAACAGTGTAAGGAAGATCAGAGAAGCAACCAGATCCAGAACTTTAATCACAGGCATAGAGCACTTGAATTACCAGTGCTGAAGCCTGGGGACAGAGTAAGGGTGTGAGACCAACAAAGGGAAGATACAATCATTGAAAAACTCTGCAACCAAGATCGTATAGAATTGAAACAGACCAGGGTATCATCAGGAGAAACCACAGTGCCTCAATAACCTTGGAAAGAAAGCCAGTAGGAACTTGGGCTTACTAATCAGATCCTGATGAAGAAGAAGAAAGACTTACTACAAGCTCTACAGCCACCCAGGAAAAGAACACTCACACTGACAGAAGGGAGAGTATGGAATATCATTGACCTCAAACAGGGGGAGACAGTGGTGTAGTGATAATGTCACTGGACTAGTAGTCCAGAGACCCAGGTAATACTCTGGGGACATGGGTTCAAATCTCGCTTTGACAGGTGGAATTTGAATTCAGTTAATAAATCTGGAATATAAAGCTAGTCTCAGTAATGGGGACCATGGAACTATCATCGATTGCCTTAAAAACCCATCTGGTTCATTAATGTCCTTTAGGGAAGGAAATCTCTCAACCTTACCTGGTTTGGCCTACATGTGACTCCAGACTGCCCTCTGAAATAGCCTAGTTGGCCACTCAGTTCAAGGGCAATTAGGGATGGGCAACAAATGCTTGCTGGCCTTGACAGAGATGCCCACATCCCATGGAAGAATAAATAAAAATGAGATCAGAACCAGATGAGGGAGATTGGTTAGTACACCTCAGAGACTAACCCTGTGAAGTCTGAGACTTTGAGGGGAGATGTAGGAAGATGACATGGGGAGATGTAGAATAAACAGACATGATACTGATGTAATAGTGATGTCAAATCACATGACCTTTTTCTGTGTTCTTTCATGGGACGTAGGCATTACTCAGCATTTGTTACCCAATTGCCCTTGAACTGAATGGCTTGTCAGGCCATTTCAGAGGGCAGTTACAAGTCAGCCACATTGCTGTGTATCTGGAGTCACATGTAAGTCAGACCAGATAAGGATGGCAGATTTCCTTCCCTAAAGGGCATTAGTGAACCAGATAGGTATTTATGACAATCGCTTCATGGTCACCACTACTGAGACTAGCTTTATATTCCACATTTATAGATTGAATTTAAATTCCACCAGCTCTCATGGTGGGATTTGAACCCATGTGCCCAGGGCATTAGCCTGGGTCTCTGGATTGCTAGTCCAGCAACATTACTGTTACACCGTGTCCCCAACTGAGAAGTAAGAGAGATCTGGAAGGAGGAGAAACTCCAATCTTGTGCAGAGGTCCAAATGTACTTGCTGTAAATAATGGCAATAATGGTTTTGAGAAACTACAAACTTGAACAGCATACTTTGGAAGAATCGGCAATATCCAAAATCCCCGTCTAGACCCCGAGCAAACAATGAAACAGATACCATGTGGAAAAAGCAGCCAACTTGATTGACACCTCCTCCATCACCTTAAACATTCACTCCCTTCACCACAGGTGTGCAGTGCAGCATGGTGCTCTATCACCAAGGCTCCTTTGGCAAGCGACTTCAATCGCCTAGAATGGCAAGGGCAGCAGGCACATGAGAATTCCACCATCTGCAAGATCCCCCCCCTCCAAGTCACCCATGATCCTGACTTGGAACTATGTCATCAATCCTTCACTGTCGCTGGGTCAAAATCTTGGAACTCCCTCCTTAACAGCACTGTGGGTGTACCTACACCACATGGACTGCAGCGGTTCAAGAAGGCAGCTCACCACCACTTTCTCAAGGACAATTAGGGGTGGGAAATAAATGCTAACCCAGCCAGTGACACCCACGTCCTGTGAATGAGTAAAACAAAGCAGTTTATTTATTTGATTTCTTTTTGCATGAATATTTTAAGTGGTTTTAAATGCATTTTGAGAAACGAATGCTCTCAGAACAATTGTTAGATATTGGGTAAATTTTCTCTGCTTTAATTTGGCATTATCTCAGTCTTAGGAAACCAGCCGCATTCCACTAAAGTAAGATCATAAAAGAGAAAAGCTTTGGGAAGTTAGCAACAAAATAATTCCCCAGTGGACTGTGACACACAGTATGGAACTATCTTGAGAGATATAAAGAATTGTAATCTCAGTGCAGATCAAATACCAAGAAGAGCCAAGTGTAGAACTTGATGACATCATTCATTACTGCCAGCTGGACCACACAAACCACATGGGAGACCCCAAAATATATTGAGGAGGAACTGTTAAAACTGCAGGGATCAAGACTGCCATCTGTATGTGTAGAAGACACCTTGCTTCATTGATTGATTTTCATCTCCACAAACAGCACTACTGGGGCTCTTGAACGTGATGCATTTTACTCTAGAATTTCAAGTCTGATTTTCTCTAGTAATGGCTCATTGGAAAATGCTGGCATATGTTATAGTGCTGCACTGGCCCTGACCGAGTAAGGAAGGAGAAACTAAAGGTTTTACTTGAGCATAAAATCAATAGTGTCAATTTCCTTTTTTTTTCCCTTTTGCTACAGTTTAAGGGGAGAAAAGTGGCAGTTGCAGCCTGATATTCAGTCACACGGTACGCTTTTGGACATTCTTGGAAATTTAGGTAGTGGTGCTATCACACTGCTCTTGAGACCACAGGGAAAACATTCAACCTCCAGCTAAAATGGTTACAAGGCCAATAGAATGGTGATGCCGCTATCCCGAAGACAGCTTTGGGAGGCCTAAGTCATTTGCAGCTTCAAGTCTTGCTTGAAAGCCAACCAGTGAGCTGTGGGCACCAAATGGTTTCTCTGTTGCAGCTGGTCAGTTGTGGGAGAAATTGGCTGACTCCCGACCTCAGCCAGCTGCCTGAGACAGGCCCGGGAGGGGAGGAGGATGAGCATGAGCTGGCAACAGACCGCAGTATGCTCATCCTCCTGGCTCCACTAAAATAATGGCAGCAGTGTGCACATCTACAAGATTCACTGCAGCAACTCACCAAGGCTCCTTCGACAGCACCTTCCAAATCCACGACTCTACCACCTAGAGGGACAAGAGCAGTAGATGCATGGGGACACCAGCACCTCCAAATTCCCCTCCAAGCCACACAGCATCCTGATTTAGAAATATAATTGCTGATGTTTCATTGTAACTGGGTCGTACTCTGGGAATTCCCTCCCTCACAGCACTGTGGGAGTACCTGTACCAGATGGACTGCAGGAGGTCAAGAGGGTGACTCACCTCTACCTTCTCATGGGAAAGTAAGCATTGGCAATAAATGCTGGCCTCGCCAGTGATGCTTACATCTCAAGGATACTTTTTAAAAAAAGTCAAGCTGAGGCATGCATAAGAGCCCCAAATCTTGATAATGAAGTGTAATCAATTTTGGAAGGGATTGTGTAGAGGTTTCCAAGAGGCTTCCGCTCAACTTTGGAGTGGTGCTGCTCTGATATTCCACTGATGATTCAGGGTGAGTGCTACAGATGTAGTTGCTGGCTACGCAAACTAACCTATCTCTGTGATTTGACCTATGGCCTGGGCTCAGGTATTTGGGAAACCCCTACACTCAGTTGCAGTCCCGTGCACTCACATTGTCACTAAATCTAAATTCCTCAGATAATTAAAACAAAAGATTCTCCAAATTTATATAGGCTGAAATTTTGGGAGGAGAGCGGGCTGGTAAAATGGTAGCAAAAAGTGTCGGGATGCAAGTCAGCCATCTTCTTGTTGCCACAGCATATTCTCAGCTGTGGGGTGGCTGGCAGCTAATTATTTCAATTATCGGCCAATGATCCTAGCGTTGGTCTCTTAATTGGCTGCCGCCAATAAAATCAGCCCCAGCAGCCTGCCGTGGGACTACTTACATTCTTAAAAAATCCAGCTCTTAATGCACATCGTCTTTTTGAAAATGTGCTATCTCTATTTCCCATGTTTTCATTCTTAATCATCAAATCTGCTCTGTACTGAGCTGCATTGATGAATCCTTGTATGGACTTTGATTTACATCATATCTTTATTATGGAAGGAACCACTTCCCAAAGATGTTAATAGGTTAGAATTTTTCTCTACTGTGTAAAGCTCAGGTAAATGTATTTCATGCAAGTTAAGGCTAATAATATAGATGCTTTTATTGGCTGGAAATTCCAGTTTGTAGTCAATAGCGGAGGTGAATGCTGCAATGTGTGTGTTTTTGCTGATTGTACTTACGTGGATATTAGGGATTTGTAAATTGTGAATATTGGTTACGTGGGGCAGGATTTTTCATATGGCGGGTGGGCTTGGCGGGAATGGGCGGGGGCGGGCGTGGAGCCGATCGCCGCCCACGATCGGCTCCACGCCGCCATTTTATGCAGGTGGGCCAATTAAGGCCCACCCAGCATAAGACGTGACTGTTAGCGCTCAGAACTAACTGTGCAGGCGGGGGGAGGAGGGCGAGTCGGGGCTAGCGCTCTTTCGCGCATGCACACGAAAGAGCACTTCAATCTCCCTGAGACACAGAGCTGCCTCAGGGAGATTGAATCGACATTAAAATGATTAAATAAAAGGTTTAAAAATGTATTTAAACATGTCCCCAAGTTGGGACATGTTTTTATATTTATGAAAATGTTTAAATTTATTTGATATAAGCTTTAGAAAACCTCACCCTGTTTGTGTATGAGGTTTCCTAAAAAACATAAAGGCCACTTGGGCCTTTTGTCTGCCCATCAACCTTAAGGTTGGATGGGCAGCATTCGCAATAACCTTAATTAAATCCTTAATGGCCTTAACAGGCCGTTTACATATCAGCGGGTGCACAGCCGACTCTGGCGCACGCCCGCCGAGCAAAACATCGCAACTCAGCACGATGACGACGTCATTTTATGCGTCAGCGTGTTGGGCCCGTCCCCACACGCCAACTGAACAATTTTGCCCATGCTCCTTCCCACTGGTTTACGGGAATGCTCGCACAAGTTCCACAACTGATTTAACTTTTAACTGATTAAGTGCTGCAGCTGCTATTTGAATTTGAGCATTCTTACCTCAATTGAAGGGAAGGAGCCTGCTTGGAAGATTCCTGAACAGAGCAGACCCCTCCCCCTTTCCTATCGACATACTGCCAGGTACACAGGTACTGCACTGGCACTTGTGGTGTAGGGGAGAAAATGAAAAAAAAAGGGGCTGTCATCTTTGGCACTGAAGAGCATCCTGTGTTGGAGATGTTGGTGAAGGAAGCTTCACAGCTGAAGGGAGCTGATAGAATAAGGCTTCCAAAATTGTTTTCTTTACCAAATTGCTGCCCAAGTATACACATGCCACAAAGTGTTTTTTCAGAACCTTCACAGGCACTCCATCTAAACCATTCACACAACCTTACAGCCCTTTGCTTGTTTGCCAGGTGTGGTCATACTCCAGTAGGGCTGTCAGTTATTGACATCTGTTATTACATTAACGTGTTAAAAGGGTTTCATACTGCGAATCCTTCTAACACAACCTAGCTGCATGATGCATGTTAAGTTAATGAAGCACAAGATGAACCGCATGTGCTCCTTAACTCATTATATCTCTTGACTACTATGCAGCATAGAATAAAAGGAAGTAGATTGGAATAGGGTTCAGAAGTTTCAAGCCCCTGACTTCTTTTGAGAATCACAATTCTTTGAAGGCACAGGGTGAATGAAGATACAGCTTCTATGCAGTGAGGAATTCCCTTGCTACCCAGATTATTGACACCAGTCCAAAATCCCATATCACAACAATTCAAAGTTATTCTATAGTACGGTGTTAAGTCTTTTTAGGTTATTGTTTATTATTCTAGGAACATAGGAATAGAAGTAAGGCTATTCAACCACTTCAGCCTGTTCCACCATCCAATTAGATCATCCCATTTTCCTGCTTTTGACCCATATCACTTGATACCCTTACCTAGCAAAAATATATCAATCTCAGTCTTGAAATTTTCAATTGCCCCAGCATTTAGTCTTTTGAGGGGGAGAGAGTTCCAGATTTCTACTACCCTTTGTGTAAAAAACATACTGTTTTAGCTGCTGCATAACCCAGCCCTAATTTCAAGATTACACCCATTTGTTCTGGATATCCATGCAGAAGAAATTTTTCTCTTCATCTTCCCTATTGAATCAGTTTATCATTTTAACTTTCACCCCTCTCCTATTTTTACTCCGTTCTGTTGAAGGGTCATGAGGACTCGAAACGTCAACTCTTTTCTTCTTCGCCGATGCTGCCAGACCTGCTGAGTTTTTCCAGGTAATTCTGTTTTTGTTTTTTTATCATTTTAACTACCTTGATTATATCACCCTCAATTTTTTATATTCAAATGAATATAAAAGCTAATTTAATGCAACCTGTCACTTGTATCATCCTGCACTGCATCCCTTGCAAGTCCAATATATCCTTCAGAAGTATAATGCCTTGAGCTGAACTCAGTACTCCAGATGGGGGTCTGACCAAGGCTCGATACAATTGAAGCATAGCTTCCTTCCCTTTGTATCACAGTCCATGTACCATTAGCCTTTTTGATCACTTTTTGTACCTCCTCTATTATGGAATTTCATTTTGCCAGGAAAGGAATAGCCATTTCTTGCAAAACAAGGAAGAGAGTAACAGGTGTACGTAGGGTTAATTGTAGGATGAATTTTATCCTTGACTCTTAATACACATGGTAATATAAATGGAATTTGACCTTAAGGAAGATAAAAATGGAAATAACCTAAATTCAAAAAATGCAGGTTGGTTACTTATCTCATGTTTCACAGCAAAAGAGAACTTGTGTGCTCATGATCATTTATCTAACGGTTTCACTCTTCTCTATTTTGAGGCCTTTCTCAGAAGAGAAATAAAACATTGCCAGCAAGACTGTGTTCTGTCCCTTATAGACCATTCGTGTTTAAGTGTTAAATAAATATAATATTTTCATGAAAACATTTGATATTTCCTCTTTAGTGAATAATTGAATTGCCTACAGCCTAGTGGTTCAGTATATTGTCCTGCTTTTAGGCTTTCCAGAAGATTACCTCCAATGGGTGAATTTAACTCCCAACTCGATCCTGAGTTATAAAAATCTGGAAGGTCACAGCTGTGATTCTCAGTCCATTTTGAGTTAGCTGATCTCATCCAGGGGATTGGTAGCAACCTGTGCTGCTTTTTGGGGGAGGGTAAAAATTCAGCCAGGCTTTCCAATTCTGATCACTATCCAGTAGTAAAAATGGACATCAGGTAGATGCAGAATCAGGATTAACTATGATCCAGCCCTCCTCCATGATCAAACATTGTGCGGAGACTTTGGGGCTGACATTCCTGACTGGGGAGAGGATTGAGATAGGGGGCAGGCATTTTAAGTGAACCTTGAATCCAGATGGTTTCCATCCCAGGAATGGCTGCATTTTTTTGTTAGTGGGGTGGGGGTGATGGCCAAGTCTTCCACCTGCTCTCCTATTCCACAGCCAACTTTGGAAGCATGTTATGTGGCATTCCCAGCCCATCCCAGGAACTCCTCCTAGTTCACTGCCTGACAGGGCTAGTGGATTCCACACCTGCTAAAAGCAGGTGTTACACCCTGATGAAGAGGGGTCGAATGGCTCCACCCTTTTCCCTCTTCTCGTTTGACCACGTTTTTTTTTGTTTGAAAAGAATATACTTGCCAGTTCAGTAACTACTTATGTACTATGATCATAAAGGAACCAATCAGACAGGTTTCCTTGAGTTTAACGAAGAAAGAGGTTAGCTTCATTATACTTAAATGTAAATAATAAAATTTGCACCAACTTTTGCATGCAGGCACATAATCAAAGCTTACACAAACACACACACACACACACACACACACAAATAGAGATTACAAAGTAGGGAAGGATAAATTGGTCAAATTAGAGTCCGTAAATGTTAAAAGGAATTCACAGTCTGCAGTTTGGTGACTCGGTTGGCTTCAAGCTGAATCCACTGGTCTTACTGCTTTCTCTTGGTGGTCTTCTGCTTTCAGCATCATGGCAGGTGTCCCAGAAGGTTGGAAAACTGCCAATGTAACACCCTTATTCAAAAAGGGAGGGAGACAAAAAACAGGTAACAAAAAGCCAGTTAGCTTAACATCTATCATTGGGAACATGTTACAGCCTATTATGAAAGGTGTAATAACGGAACATTTAGAAATGCATAATATAAGCAAGCAGAGTCAGCATGGCTTCACGAAGGGGAAATCATGCCTGACAAATCTATTAGAATTCTTTGAGGTGGTAACAAGCAGAAAGATAAAGGGGAACCAGTAGATGTAATATATTTGGAATTCCAAAAGGTATTCGATAAGCTACCACACATAAGGCTACTTAATAAGATAAGAGCCCATGGTGTTGGAGGTAGTATATTAGCATGGATAGAGGATTGGCTAACTAATAGAAGACAGAGAGTTGGGATAATATATGCTAATGATTTAGATGAGGGAAGTGAATGTACAATCGCCAAGTTTGTGGATGACACAAAAATAGGTGGGCAGGAAATTGGTGAGGATGACACAAAGAATCTATAGAGGGATATAGACAGGTTAAGTGTGTGGGCCAAAACTTGGCAGATGGAATATGATGTGGGAAAATGTGAGGTTATGTATTTTGTTGGGAAGAATAAGGGAGCTGAATATTATTTTAATGTAGAAAGACTGAAGAAAGCTGCAGCACAGAGGGATTTGGGAGTACTCGTGCATGAATCCCTGAAAGCTAACATACAAGTTCAGCAGGTAATAGGGAAAGCAAATGGAATGTTGGCCTTTATTTCAAAGGGAATGGAGTATAAAAATAGGGAAGTCTTGCTAAAACTATACAAGGCACTAGTTAGACCACATCTAGAATACTATGAACAGTTTTGGTCCCCTTATCTAAGGAAAGATGTACTGGCATTGGAGGCAGTCCAGAGAATGTTCACTAGGTTGATCCTGGGTATGGAGGGATTTTCTTATGAGGAGAGGTTGAGTAGGTTGGGCCTGTACTCATTGGAGTTTAGAAGATTGAGAGGTGACCTTATTAAAACATATAAGATTCTTAGGGGGCTTGACATGGTAGATGCTGAGAGATTGTTTCCCCTTGTGGGAGAGTCTAGGACCAGAGGGCATAATCTCAGAGTAAGGGGGCACCCATTTAAAACAGAGATGAGGAGGAATTTTTTCACTCATAGGATAGTCAATCTGTGGAATTCTTTCCTGTAGAGGGCTGTAGAGGCTGGGTTGTTAAGTATATTCAAGGCTGAGGAAGACAGATTTTTAATCAGTAAGAGAATCAAGGATTACGGGGAAAAGGCAGGAAAGGAGTTGAGGGTTATCAGATCAGCCATGATCTCATTGAATGGCGGAACAGACTCGATGGGCCAAATGGCCTACTTCTGCTCCTACGTCTTATGGTCTTATGGCAGTTTAAACTGCAGGGATTCCTCCTGGTACACTGCCTTAAAGGGCCAGTAGATCTCACAACTACTGAAAACAAGTGTTACAGCCAGGTGAGGAGGGGTGTGGAATTGAGTTCTTTCTTTAAAATCTCTGTTGGCTACACATGGAGAGAGAGTCAAACAAAAGCAGACAGGGCCCAAAAGCTTGCAAGTTGGGTGGAGAGAGAGAGGGGGCAGGGGGAAGGATCTATCTTGGCTTCTCTGCTGCTTGTCCTCAGTTCTGCTGAGAAAGCATGTGTTTAAAACATACAAAGGGTTGAATTGTCATGTGACCTTCCTCTGCAACTGACCAGTAATCAAACTTGATCATGTATTCCAATTGTAACTTGATTAGGTCAATTCTGAGAATTCCCCCACTTGGCCAAGGTCCCATTGTTCAAGTGATTAGATTTGATGGTTTGTCTCCACCCAGTCGAGTATCTGGACATTACGCTAATGGAAAAGGAAATATGGTTCATTCACCTTCCTCTGAAGTAAAGAGGTGTCAGCTATGGCTCAGTTCATAGCACCCTCACCTTTGAATCAGAGGGTTCCGGGTTCATGTCCCACTCCCGGAAACCAAGAACTGTGTTTGTACTCGAAAAAAGAGTTGCAATCTGTGACTGCTGATAACTCAAAATAATTTTTAGAGGTGTCAGCTGTGGCTCAGTTCATAGCACCCTCGCCTTTGAATCAGAGGGTTGTGGGTTCATGTCCCACTCCCGGAAGCCAAGAACTGTGATTGTACTCGAAAGAGTTGCAATCTGTGACTGTTGGTAACTCGAAAGAGTTTCCTCTGAAGTAATTGTCTTTGATGGGCTTTTGCAGACATGCTGTCTCCATATCAATGGGGTTAGAATGTAGAATGCACAGTAATGGAAATTGGGTAGCCATCTTGGCTGCGAGTTCAAGTCACTTTAGCCTGTGTTTTTAAAAAAATGTCTGTTTTTTAAGTTCAATTCATGTTTTGAGCCAGTGGATTAAAAATCATTACTTGGCATAAAGCTCATCTTCATAATGTAGACTTGAGTTTCAGTCTGTGCCCAAGGAAGCTGCTACCTGTTGAAGAGATGGTTAGAATGTTGCTTTTGACCCCATTTGTTTTTGGTCAGAATCAGGCTTTGGGAGTCCACAAGCAGAGCAACATGGTGCCATACCAACTTATACCATCTCATCACCTGCATTTCTCCATCACACTTCTATGGACAAGGACTGCACACGTTGGCTATAAAAATGAACCCAACAGCAGGTCACCCAGCAATTTCAGCTGTGAAGCTGCAATCCTGAATTTAAGGCACTAAATGTTTGGATTCTTGCATGAATATTACTTGAAACCAGCAACTGATGGTAAGCTGGCACCTTTAGCACTGAACCCCAACATTCGATAAAACCTTCAGATGAAGACTGATGAGAATAGGGAAAGAAAACCAAACAGAGGAAACTTCACCAGTAATTCTTGACATTTTTATGCTTTCAGAGATCTTCAGAGCAAGATCTGAGCCAGAAATTTACACAGTAGCCGCAGCACGCCCGATCCGAAAGAGCATAAAATCTTGAGAGAAGACTTCGGGCATGCGTCCTGACGTCATCGTGCACTCGTGAGGTATTACGGTCAGCGGGTACGTACTGGAGTCGGGAGCCTGCCCGCCGACAATTAATCAGCCACTTAAGGTAATTAAAAGTGCAAATGAAGGCGATTTTACATTGCCCATGTGGTTTTGCAGTCATTGCACGGGCAACATGGGCAGGTGGCCAACACGTCTTTTCACTTCTCACACCCAAGGGCAGGATAAAAGGGGAATGGAGCATTGGAACTGCTAACAACTCACACAGCCAATGAGAGTTTGCTGCTCGTTTATCGCTGAGGTTTCATATCTTTTCCTGTGGTTTCTTCTGAAGTTTTTGCTTTGTTAGCCTTGTTCTGAGAGTTTTGTCAACTCGGAGCATTTCTGCCAAGTGCAGCCTTCAGTGCCATCTGCATTTCAGCAGATGGGGATTGTGTGCTCCACTCAGAGGGACCTCCTCCGGGGCGGGGGGGATGACAGGGGCAGAAGGGAAAGGAAGCCAGATGCCCGTAGGCAGCATCACGGGAGAGATCTGTGGGAGGAGAGGCACAGGCACAGGGGGTGCAGGGCCAGCAGGGAAAGCAAGGTGGAAGGGACCGCAGAAGATGCCACTATCCTGCTTCCAGAGTGTACAGGCAGCAATCCAGCTACCTCAAGATGTCTGAGGTCCAGTGCCACAGGAGGCTCCGCCTCTCTAGGGATGCTGTGACATCATTATGCCATATGATTGGGCCAGACGCCACCTCCAACTGTGTAGGTGGGCACCCTAAGCCAGTGGCTCTGAAGGTCACAGTAGCCCTCAATTCTATTGCATGCGGATCTTTCCAGGGGTCACTGGGGGATCTCTGTGGAGTGTCCCAATCAGCTGTCCACAGTTGCGTCAAGCTCATCACTGACTTGCTGTTCACTTCTTGAATCCCTTGACTGATGCTGCCTCCACCACACTTCCAGGCAATGTGTTCCAGGCTCAAACCATTCGCTGTGTGAAAAAGTTTTTTCTCACATCACATTTGTTTCTTTTGCAAATCACTTTAAATCTGTGCCCTCTCGTTCTCAATCCTTTTACGAGGCAGAACAGTTCCTCCCTATCTACCCTGTCCAGCCCCCCTCTTGATTTTGAACACCTATCAAATCTCCTCTTAGTCTTCTCCTCTCCAAGGAGAACATTTCCAACTTCCCCAATCTATCCTCATAGCTGAAGTTTCTCATCCATGGAACCATTATTCTAAATCTCTTCTGCACTCTCTCCAATGCCTTCATGTCCTAAAGTGTGGCGCCCAGAACTGTACACAATACTCCAGCTGAGGTCCAACTAGCCTCCTGTACAAGTTCAGCATAACCTCCTTGCTCTTGTACTCTATGCCCCTATTAATAAAGCCTAGGATACTATTTGCTTATTTAACTGCTCTCTCTACCTGTCTGCCCACCTTTAATAACTTATACACATATACACCTAGGTCCCTCTGTTCCTGCACACCCTTTAGAGTTGTACCCCTTATTTTATATTGTCTGTCCATGTTCTTCCTACCAAAATGAATCACTTCACACTTCTCTGCATTGAACTTCATCTGCCACCTATCTGCCCACTCCACCAGCTTGCCTGTGTCCTTTTGAAATTCTACACTGTCCTCCTCACAGTTTACAATGCTTCCAAGTTTTGTATCATCTGCAAACTTTGAAATTGTCCCCTGAACACCAAGATCTGGATCATTAATATATATCTGGAAAAGCAAGGGTCCTAATACCAACCCCCGGGATCTCCACTACAAACCTTCCTACGGCCTGAAAAAATATACATTAATCATTACTCGCTGTTTCCTATTACTCAGCTAATTTTGTATTCACATTGCTACTGTCCCTTTTATTCCATGAGCTATAACTTTTCGCATAAGCCTTTTGTGTGGCACTCTATTGAATGCTTTTTGGAAGTCCATGCGCACCATATCAACAGCATTACCCTCATCAATCCTCTCTGTTGCCTCTTCAAAAAACTCTAGCAAGTTAGTTAAACATGATTTCCCCTTTAGAAATCCATGCTGGCTCTTCCTAATCAATCTCATTTTTCCATGAGACTATTAATTCTATCCCAAATAACTGTTTCTAGAAGTTTCCCCACTGCCAAAGTTAAACTGACCAGTTTGTAATTGCTGGGGTTATCCTTACAACCTTTTTTGTACAATGGCATAATGTTTCCTCTGGCACCTCCCCTGAGTCTAGAAAAGACTGAAAGATTATGGCCAATGCCTCTGCAATTTCTATTTTCACTTCCTTCAATATCCTTGGATCCTTCTCATCTGGTCCCAGTGCCTTGTCAATTGTAAGTACCGACAATTTATCCATTGCCTCATCCTTATCAATTTTGAACCCTTCTAGTGTCAAAGTTTCCTCGTCTGTCACCAGGGCCTGGGTAGCATCTGCTTCCTTGGTAAAGACAGATGCAAAGTATTCACTTAACACCTCAGCCATGCCCCTTGTCTCCATGTGTAAATCCCCTTTTTGGTCCTTAGTCAGCCCTACTCCTCATTTTACCACCCTTATAGTTTTTATGTGCCTATAGAAGACTTTGGGATTCCCCTTTATGTTGGCTACCGGTCTTTTCTCATAATCCCTCTTCGCTTCTCTTATTTTCTTTCTCACCACCCCTCTGAACCTCCTGTATTCAGTTTGGTTCTCAATTGTATTTTTTACCCGACACCTATCATAAGCACACTTTCTTCTTTATCTTAATTTCTCTCTTCTTTTTCATCCAAGGAGCTCTGGATTTGCTTGCCCTACTTTTCCCTTTTGAAGGGATATACCTTGACTGTGCCCAAATCATTTCTTTTTGAAGGTAGCCCATTGTTCAGTTACAGTTTTCCCACCAACTACTGGTTCCAGTCTATCCGGCCCAGCTCCGATCTTGCCCCGTTAAAGTCGGCTCTCCCCCAGTGAATTATTCTTACTTTGGATTGCCATTGTCCTTTTCTACTGTCACCCTAAACCTTATGATACAATTATCACTGTCTCCTAAACGTTCCCCCACTGATACTTGAACTTCTTAGTCCACCTCATTTCCAAGAACCAGGTCCAACAGTGCATCTTTTCTTTGCATGTTTAATCCCCACGTTTCAGCCTATTTTGATCTTTTCTCCCACACCGTCCCCTCCCCCCACCCCACCCCCACTAGGGCCATCTGTCACTTGCTGATCCTGCTTTCTACTCTTAATGTCACCATTTGCACCTCCTTCAGCCAGTATCACCACCATCTACACCCCTTCAATCTTTTGTTTATGGCATCTTTCGCAATCTCTCCTTTGCCACTACCTATTGCAGGCCTTCTATCCAGCTTTACCTGTCCCACACCCCCTTAAACAGTGTATATTTCACCATATTTTTACTTCTCTTTAGTTCTGAAATGTTAACTCTGGGCAGAATTTTTCCGTCGGTAAGCTGGGAGCGGGGCCCACTCGCCGACGCGAAAATGACGTGGGATGACATTGGGGGAAACCCTTGACATCATCCCGCCCCATTTAATTATTCAGGAAGGTGGGGGGACAGCGAAATCAGCTGTCCCCCCGCCGACCTGTCAATGGCCAATTAAGGCCATTGACAGGGTAGTTAAATCAATTAAAGGCCCTGCCCGTCCAACCTTAAGGCTGGCGGGCAGGCCAGGAGCCCCAGTGGGTTTCTGATAATACATGAAACCTCATCCACTGGCGGGATGAGATTTCATGTCAGTTTTAAAAAACTTTAATAAAGTTTCTGTGATATTTATTAACATGTCCCGTCTCGTGTGACATTGTCACATGAGGGGGACATGTTAATAATTTTTTTATTTTTCTATTTTTAAACTTTCAAAAACTTTCAGTGATCTCCCTGAGGCAGCACTTAGTCTGCATGCGCGAAAGAACGCACTCTGACAGTTGGGGAATCCCACCCCCCCGCCTGCACAGGAAGCACATAGCACTTCCCATCGGGCGGCCCGCTGGGCGGGCCTTAATTGGCCCGCCCACTCAAAATGGCGGCGGGGCCTGTTTCAGCGGCGGCGATCGGCTGCCTGCCCGCCTCCGAGCCGGTGGGGCCCGCCCACCCATCAAGGGCAAAATTCTGCCCTCTGTCTTTCTCTGCACAGATGCTGTCAGACCTGCTGAGGTTTTCCAGAAATTTTTGTTTTTGTTTTAAATTTCCAGCATCCGCAGTATTTTGCTTTTATCTTAGTGCATCTTTTTTTGTTGGACTGGACACATACTGCTGTAGAAAATTCTCCTGAACACTCTAGGAACTCTTGCCCTCTCTGCCCTTTACAGTGCCACCATCCCAGTCTATATTTGGGTAATTAAAATCCCCCATAATAACTACTCTATAATGTTTGCATCTCTCTAATTTTCCTGCAGATTTGTTCCTCTACATCCTTTCCACTGGTTGATGGCCTTTAGATTACACCGAGTAATGTAATTGCACCCTTTTTGTTCCTTAGCTCTAGCCAAATTGATTCTGCCCTTGAACCCTCTGGGATCTCCTCTTTCTCCAGCACTGCAATGCTCTCCTTAACCAATACAGCAACCCTTCCTCCTTTGCTTCCTGCCCAATCTTTCCTGAACACCTTGTACCCGGGAATATTTAACACCAGTCCAGCCCTTCCTTGAGCCAGCTCTCTGTTATTGCCAAAACACCATATTTCCACATGGCAATCTGCGCCTCTGACTCCCCAATCTTGTTTACTATACTCCGTGCTTTCATATACACACATAATTATAACCCTGATTTAGATTTCATTATTTTCTCCCTTACTCCAACTCCACCTATTAACTTACTATTCTCTATTCTAGTAATTCTCTATTCTAGTAATTCTCTATTCTATTCTCTATCTGCCTCTCCCAGTATTTTGTGCACCTTGGTATTAGTCTCGAATATTCTCTCCTAGTTCCCATACCCGGCCAAGTTAGTTTAAAGCCCTCCCCCTCCATCAGCACTGGCAAAACGTCCCGCAAGGAACTCAGTCCGGGCTGTGTTCAGGTGCAGCCCATCTGGCTTGTACAGGTGCCATCTCCCCAGAACCAATCCCAGTGTCCCAGGAATCTAAAGCCTTCCCTCCTGCATCACCTTTCCAGCCACACATTCATCTGCCTTATCCTCCTATTTCTGTACTCACATGCACATGGCACTGGGTGAAATCCAGAGATTACTTCTTTTGAGGTCCTGCTTGCTAATTTTCTGCCTAGATCCTAAAATTCTGTCTGCAGGACTACATCCTCCTTCCTAAGTCAATGGCACCAACATGGGTCATGATCCCTGGCTGTTCACCCTTCCCCAGAAGAATGTCCCGCATCTGCTTGGTGACATCCTTGACCCTGGCACTAGGGAGGCAACATACCTTCCTGGAGTCACATCTACGGCCACAGAAATGCCTTTCTGTTCCTCTAACGAATAAATCCCCTATCACTATTGGCCTTCCATTCTTCATCCTCCCCTCCTGTACCACCAAGCCACTCGTGCTTCCACAAACTTGGCTCTGACTGCATTCCTCTGAGGTCCAATGGCCTCACCAATATCCAAAACAGATAATCAATTAGCGAACGGGACCCCAGGGGACTCCAACATGACCTGCCTGGTTCTCATGGACTGCCTGGTAGTCATCCCTTTCCTTTCTGCTTCCATGCTCCTAACCTTCAGTCTGACCACCTCTCTGAATGTGCTGTCCATGTAGCTCTCAGCCTTGCGGATGTGCTGCAGTGACTCCAGCCACTGCTCGAGCTCCAAAACTTGGAGATCAAGTCTCTGCAGCTAGAAGCACTTCCTGCACATGTGGTCGTCTAGGTCACCAGTAATGTCCATGACATCCCACATATTACAGGACATGAATTCCACACAACCGAGCTCCCCGCTGTGTCTTAACTTTACTTCCCTTACATCAACTTTATTTTACTTTGACTTATTTATATTACGGCAAGTTACTGGCCTTGATTTCCCCTTATTCCTAATGCTTTTTACTCAAATCCAAGCAGCTACTTCTTTAAAAATAATATGCTTTTCTAATGTATAGCTATTTAAAGACACTCCCAAACAGCACTTTCTTATCAACCAATGAATTTATGGTTTTCCTGTGATATCACTGATTTTTTTCAAACTGAGCTCCAAAGGTGAGGTTTACACCCAGGTCCCTTTCTACTTAGCTGCGCCTTTTCTCGACTTAGAATAATTCCTACGTATACCACACCTATTTCCCACGTGCAACAAATTCCCATGTGAGCCTAATTCGCCACTCACTCGGACTCCATCACACTCTGGCGTAGTTGCTGGCGTCCTCAGTGACCATGTGGATTGAAAAGTCTGTCTCTTCCATCGACCCTCTGATGAGTCACTAGCTAGTTTAGCTTCCTGCTACAGTAATTAACACCAGTTGAACCAACTGCTTCAGGTGATTGACAGATGACTGCCATCCAGGCAATTGTCTAGTTAACAAGCTAGCCTAACTTACTTATGTCAGATCTTGATTCTTAACCTATAGTTAAACCTGAAAAGAACTTACCAGAATGTACTGTGTGAGCCTAACTTGCTACTCACTCGGTCTCTGTCTTACTCCGGGGTGTTGCCTGTCTCCTCGCGCATCCCTTATCCTTTTGAGATAAGAGGACCCTACATTGTTTGTGGTCTCTGCCTGTCCCACATCTGTCCACTAGAGTCTAACCTTCCTCCAAGGTGCCTGCCTCTCCGCAACCTGATGACCTTGGTACGAGCTCGCACTTGAACTCTATCTCACATCTTACAATTGCTCAGGATGAGCAAGTTGGTCACCTCACCACCTGTTGTTGTGCACTCAGAGGCATTACAGCTTCTCTTCTCCTGTATGGACAAAGGTCCATTCATTAGAGCACCCTCTATCTGCAACACCATACACCATACCCAGGCTTGCCACCCCACCCCACCCCAGGAAGAAGGTTGAAGTGCCCGTCATATTTGCACATCTGACCATTATATAATCCAGGGCTACCGTTCTGATCTCCCAGCCTTAGTAGGCACAGGTATATGTTCCTTCTGTTACTCTGAAACTCACATCCCTGAGCACCATGAAGGACAGCCACTTCTACACACAGTAACTTGCCAAATTGGTACTCACCCTTGCTGAGTGCAGATGATCATTAAACCTTTTTCGGCACTGAATCCAGGTGCGGCACTCCACATTGTGCCCGCTGACCTGGGCTGCCACCTTTGCCCGGGTCTTCTTCTTTTTTGGGGTGGCCTCTCCTTGCCATCCCGTGGCATCAGAATGTTCCGCCTGGCATTCACTGCCTCCACAAGAGTGTGAAGGCACTGGTCTGAGAAGCAAGAGCAGAGTGCCCACCTGCATTGCCCTCTTGCCTCGTGTGTCAAGTGGGTGCTGATGCCATAAGTGCTGCCAGACCTGCTGAGTTTTTCCAGGTATTTCTGTTTTTGTTCTGATGACATAAGTGTAGTTTATATTTCGACAGCTCCCTGTGCCTCCTCTGGAACTCCTGGCAACCTTCAGGGTTCTGCCTCAGCCAATTTAAAACTCCTCGCTGGATTCCCACGCCTGCAACGCTCCTATCTTTGCCGCAGCCCTTCTCCATTGTGGTGACACTTTTCATGCTGGCTGGCCCTTAATTGGCCAGTCAGCATGAAATCATGTTGGGTAGAATTCCCCCCCGCTGCCGACGGGGAGGGGTTGTGCAGGGTCGGGCGCGGGCGGGTGTGGACCCGATCGGCGCCTCAGTTCCCCTGAACTGAGAATCTAAGTGACGCGCGGAGACATCGGGACGCAAACCCGACATCACCCCGTGTCATTTTGCACTTCGGCGAGCGGGTCCCGGCCCCGCTCGCCAAACCGAAAATTCTCCCCTTGGTTTTGACATTCACGGGCGGAAGTGGAAATCACAGCCGCTTCCAGCTCCGCTGACCTCACACACCTGACAGGCGTGAAATTCAGGCCCTGGAGAGCTTTTGGTAATCAGTGTAGGAGCTGCATTAACAATAGTGTAACATATGTTAGATGCATTGAATAATATTTTCACACATGTATCAAATTTGTATTTTCGTTGCAGTGAGATACCATTTTCAACTATGAAATAATAGTGATGGAGGTATAACTCTATATGTTTGACTCTAAAAGCATTTCAGCCAAACGAATTGTGAATCCAAAAATGGATAAAGTTTCCTACCTCAAATTTAGCAAGTAAAAATACTTTGAAGAAAGCAATTGTATTTATTATAAAATATACGATTTCAGTTTCAAAATAACTTCTACATACTCAAAAAATTCAACACCTCTATTATGGGTGAGCCAAATAGCTTCTACATTTGCAGTCTTGCCCGGGATTCTGACTCTTTTTGCCTAATGCTGCGTTGCGCAGATAATAAGTTTCATAATATTATTGTGGTTTATTATAAAGTAGGCTTATGGGTGTGAGTGTAGATGGTGCTCTCTGTGTGATTTACTTTAGAGTCAGATAGGCTGCAAGCTTGAAATTATCAAAGGAAGTTAGGGGTAAAAGGCATTTGACATGCAAATGAGTAAACGTGGATGAGGCTTTAGCATGCAGGGTGTGAAGGAAATTTGCATTTTTAGATAAGTGAAGGAGTTGTTTGGGTTTCAAAGGGATGGTAGGATGTTTACAACTAACAAATAAATAGGGCAAGGTTATTATGTTTATTTTTCCCAAAAGGTATTGACCATATTGACAACATGAGCATTTTTCATATTATGGGAAAAGTACATTTCCAAAGACATATAGAACAATGGAATTTACAGATTAAACAGAGAGAAATATATATAAAGAAGGAAAGAAGGTGATATTGGGGGGACCATATATGAACTAAAAGGAGTGTGCAAAACAGCCTTGGGGAAGCCTCTAGCCATGTTTGCAAAAGTCTGTTGTGTCCAGTAACTGAAGCTGGAGAAAAGCCTTTGGAATTCCACTGTCGAGTGGGTGCTGTGGTAAATTTGCTGGCTTGCTATTTAAATTTAAAATCTATTTTGGATTGTTGCCTTAAAGGGAGTTGGGAGTCAGCTTAATTACAAATTTTGGGATTTGTTATAATATTAAGCAATTGTAATTTTATGTATGTGATTGAAATATTTTCTTTTGTTAATATATGTTTTAATTTAGTTTTTTAAATCTCTAAAGGTGTTAATGGACTCATTACGAATTCAGTACCCAAATCTCCTTGTAATAAATACAAACTGCAAAAACGTTGTGGCTAAGTTTCCCTTGTGGATTTGGTGCATCTGCCCACATTAACTGCCACGTCATAACTTTAGCACTACATAATATTGATACATCAATATTAATATACCTCCCACCAACCAGAATAGGCAGGAGTGGGTCCAGAATTGTGTGTGTGTGTGGGGGAGAGGGGAGGAGGAGGGGGAGGGCGGTGGCGCAGGGCGGAGAGATGAAGAGTTTAAAAATTTAAAAGCTGGGAGTGTATTCCCAACCCAACTTGCCTGTTGTCGGATCTTTTATGGCGGATGATCTTGTGGGACCAAAATGTCAAGGTAGGACATTTCATTAATATGTTTAAATTCAGCTCCGACAATGCAATTGGATACCCGTTTTAACTTTTGAAGATGCTGTTGCACGTATTTCCCAGGGATTGTGAAACCTGGCAATGAAAAGAATGTAGGAACTGTTAGCTCCACAAGGTAAGTGCCTTTTACAGCATTCCTTGTGGGCCAGAAGGAGTAGCAGTGATCCCCTCAGACCATCAAGGAAATTTTTGGATCCCCTTCTGCCAATTGTAGCCTGTCTCTCCCCCTGTTGCGATATTAACACCCCCCTACCCCACCCTCTGATCTCCCGTCAGCACCAATGCCTCTCTCTTAATCAGCTAATTGCATACAATCAACTACCTCCACACTACCTACCCCCGCCAAACCCCGCCACCCCCACGCTCCAAATTATACCAGGCTGCTGCCTCTTGTCAACCTTGCCAGCTATCTGATAAATACAAGAAAAAAAATAATAACGAGTTCCTACCATTAAATCCAGTGCCTCTGTGTGTTCCTGGCGTAAGCAGGGTTCCTCAACTGTTTCTGGCATCTCCGTACGGTCCCCATCAGAATGAGGGCCAATTTTCTCTGGTGATAATTACAGGTTATCTCAAGGCCCTGTGCTGCTGACTGAACATAAGTGTTCATTTTGTTTCTTGGTGCTAAATATTTTCATTTATTAGGAAGCAAGCAGTATAAAGTCCGATACACAGCATTTAAGATCATGCTGGCTATAGTTTGAGAAAAAGGATCAGAAGGCTAGAATTCTAAAAATAACTAATTTCAGTGGCTCAGCATGAGGCACTTACATATAGAAATGAATATAACACTAGTCAAAGACCCACAATGGCATTGTCACTAATCTCAAAGATTTCTATGGTCTACAAATTACAAGCTGTTTACTTTGGTAAAGCAAATGACCAAATTCAAATATGCTTTCTAGGTATCAAATCAATGCTACAAACCACAGTTGTCATTCAAGATATCTCACAAAAGCAACAAATCCTCCACAGAATTGTTATGTCTCAACCAAGCAGTAAAGAAGAAAGTCAAATATTATAAGAAAAATTTCCAAAGCAAGTAATGCAACTTTGCAGCTGAGAAAACACAGTTAAGGGTATATTTTCTTTTTGTAATGAAAAATTAGAGATGATTAAAGTGATGTTTCCATGCTTTACACTTGTACCTAGTTTGTCGCTAAAAATAGCAGACTTACTTGACTTGATTATATGATGCTGAAATGACATCTATTCTAGGAGGGAGACAAATTCCCACAATCAGCAAAAAACTGATCTCTGGAACAGAACATTGAACTTAACACTTGGCAACTTGGAGCAGGATTGATCTCATGGAAACCTGTGATTATCCCTAGCTGAATATTTAACTGAGCTCCCAGTCCATATTGGGCCCACAACTGGGAGTCTGCCTGGGGGAAGGGGGGCGTCAGCAATCTTAAAGAAATGTTGATAAAACCTGAAGGATTGTGATGACTTAAAACTAAGTGGCTTTTATGAGTCCTACACAGTGCCTTCACTACTGAGACCTTCAAACATACCTTTGTCACTTCAGATAGACTGACTTCAATGTTTTGTTGCTGGCCTTCTGTTTGAATAAATGCAACTTGTTCAAAACTCTGCTGCCGGAAACTAATGCACACAAGAGCAAATTCTCCCTTCACCCTTTCCCTCGATGACTTACATTGGCTTCTGGCTCCCTGATAACTCAAATTGAAAATGATCAACCTCATGTTTAAATTTCTCCAAGGTCATATACTTCCCATTTGTCGCAACCTCCTTCAGCCCTGCAACCACACTGCACCAAACGCTTCATTCCTTTCTGTAGTTTCTCTTGCATACCCCTCTTCCTTTGTTCCACTATTGGCTGCTGTTTCTTCAGCTGCCTATAACTCCATGCTCTGCAATGTCCCCCTAAACCTTTCGGCCTCCTCACTTCCCTTTCCATGTAAGACCTTCAATAGAGCTCACTTCTTTTACCAAGTTTTGGTACCTCCTTTGGGTCAGCATTTGCCTTTGTTAATACGTTTCTTTAAAGTGCTTTGGGATGTTTTTCTACATTAAGCGCATATATAAATGCAAGTTTTTGTTGTTGTGTATCCCCCTTCCTTTAACGCACCTCATTAACACAGCTTGCAGCTATCCGTGTTTGCTCATTCAATTACCACCCCTCCCCCCTCCACCCCCAAATTCTTCCCATCTTTCTCTCCTCCTTTAAAATATTCTCAAATTCCAACTCCCAAACTTTCAGTTACCAGAACTCCTACTACCGCCCCCTTCCCACCAACCCCCCCACCACCCCCACCCCCACCACAACTCACCCAAACAATTTGTGCCTTCCTGGCTTAGCATTTGCTTTCCTTCAGTCTTTGGAACAGAAACCAGAGAAGAGGGAGTGATGAGGACAGCAGTAGAGAGAGGTGACACAAAGTGCCACGTCGGGCAGGTCAGAGGAGAGATAGCAAGGACAAGATGAATAGTGTCAGAGAGTAACACAGATTAATGGAAGAGTGGGAAATGAATACAGGTGAGGGAGATAATTAGAATGATAGAGATGTGGTGGGGAAGGGGGTTTAATTTTCAAATTTGCTGCCTGGCTCATCACCTTTTGTAGAACCTGCCTGAACTTTGCCCCATTGAGATGGATTGAACAAAAAATTGGGTGGATTCTGTAAAAAGTGTGTGATTTCCTCCACTAGGTTACTGCCCAGGTAACAACACTGAAAATTATCCCCAGCAAGTTGTACTAATTTGGAAACCTCAGAACAATACATCTCGAGTGTTTTACAGATAGTAGTGAGGATAGGCGTATAGAGACCAAGCAGGAGTTAGAAGAGTTAGGGGAAATGATTAAAATTCTGGAAATCCTTAAAGGTAAGAAGAGTAGAGGAGTTTAACCACTGAGAAGGAGGGAACCCCTCCCCCAGTGGGTCAGCTCCCAATCTAAGGTGTTCTTCGTGCCCAGAGCTTACTTAAATTAAAACAGAATTACCTGGAAAAACTCAGCAGGTCTGGCAGCATCGGTGGAGAAGAAAAGAGTTGACGTTTCGAGTCCACATGACAGACCTGCTGAGTTTTTCCAGGTAATTCTGTTTTTGTTTTGGATTTCCAGCATCCGCAGTAGTTTTTTGTTCTTACTTAAATTAAGCTGACCCTGAAACATAAGAAGGTCCACTTACTTCACAGCAGGTGGGTGTGAGTTGTGCTTTGCCCTACTCCTTCTGGGTATTTAACTTGTGAGAAACCTTGTCAATGATTGTTTTCTTTTATCTCTCTCTGCATTTTCTCCCTTTCCCCCCCCTCTTCTGACACCTCAAGCAAGTGGCCATTATTCTTGTGTGAGCCTTGCCAGTGAACACAGGCCAGTTATTCGATTGGGGAGGACCTCACAATCGAGCCCAATCTTTTTCTGACTGTCAGCAGGATAGTGACCAGGGGCAGGAGTACAGGAATGCTTCGTAATTGAGGAAATGCTGGGGCTAATGGTAGCATCCTGAGCACTGGCCTGGCTGAAATCAGTGTGTTATTTTTAATTGTTTCAACATTTAAAAAAAAATTCTCATTAAAACCAACCAATAGGTATTAACAGTATCATATATCATATATTTGACAATAAAGGATCTGATGATCTTACTGAAAACAATCTTCTCTCAAAATAACAAGGGCAGTTTCTTTAATATGAATGAACATTTTCTATGCACACACAATTCTGGTTCTTTCTATTGTAGTAACTCAACTAATTAACTGCTTTCAATTACATTTAACTCGTATTTTAATAACTTGGATCTGCCAACTGCCAGTGGGATCTTTAAAATATATTCTTATAAACTATGCAATAAAAAAAGAAAAAAAAAGCTTTTGACTGCTATTAAGCACAGGAAATAAAGGTCAGCTGTGTGCAATCACTCATTATTTCCATGTTAGAAACAGCTCTCGCTTTCTTTTTATTTGCAGAGTTCAAAAAAAAAATGTAATTTGAAACATAATAATTCGACAGCTCTTTAGTCCGCTCGCGCCTTGCGCTGTTCGCTGGCCAAACTGGAAGGGTTGGCAACCTGCTGCCAGGCAATCAGCCAAGATTGCTCTCTCTCACACCACAGCCTCTACCAGGTTTGCCACGGTTCACTCATGCTCCAGTTTTCCTTAACCTCGCAGCGATGTTGTGTCTCGCTTCTCCTCACTGCCACAACCGGGCAGGCTCAGGTTCTGGTTGCAGGCCAAGATCCCTGAAGGTGATCGGCTTTTCCACAAGCGCTGTGGGCTCACTGCGTCGAGATGCCTGTGTGTTATGTTGATGGGCCACCTAAAAATGTTCTTTTGATGCCCCAAGTGTGATCTTTCTTTAAAAATTTCCTGCAATCCCACCCACAAAGAAAATAAACACTGCTTACACCAGGGTCTAAAGTAATGTTCTTAGACAAAGAAGCAAATTGTTCTTGACTTGGAAGCACCAAGCTGGAAGTCCTGCCTTTGGTTTTTGATCTTGCAGCGTAATTCATCGCCTGCTGTTTGTATTTATTTTCTCCCCTCCTTACGTAAGACACATCCCTCGCTAACAGAAAAAATGGCCTGAGGCCCTAGATTAATATCTGCAGCAGTAATAATTCATACCTCAAAACCCATTTCTGCGTTTTTATTTTGTGCCTTTTTTAAAAATGCATTGATAATTTTTAATTTGTTATTCTTTTTCCCGCTCCAATTTTCCTCTCCCCTTTTCCTGAAAGGCAGTGACTCCTTCGCTATCCCTTTACAGCAGCCCACCGTTCCTGCAAAACACTGGCACAGAGCTATCTATAGTAAAGGCAGTTCAGAATGCGGCCAGAGCTTAAAATAAATAAGGGATTGCTTAGCTTATAGTCAGGAATACATTTCCAGGAAAGGGAACAAAGGCTACAAATTTGCTGTCCATTTCTGACAATAAACGTCACAACATACAACATGGAGGGGATGAAATCCACTTTCTAGCTAGGTTTCAGAATGTGACTCGGGCTTTCTCCATCACTTCCCCACCATCAGAAAGAGGTCCTGGGCTCCCTCGGCATTTATAGGATTCCTCTTCCACTTTGTAATAGAGGACAACAGCGCAATAATATCATCACATGATCCATTTGATGCAATTCCATTCTTTGAAGAGATGGGACCCTTTAATGAATGCTGCAATACTTCCTGGGCAGTATATTTACATTATCAATAGTTTCTATTGCAATTTGAATTGACAGGGAGGTGATGGCATAGTGGTATTGTCACTGGACAAGTGATCCAGTAAACCCAGGGTAATGCTCTGGGGACCTGGGTTTGAATCCCACCACAGCAGATGGTGGAATTTGAATTCAATAAAAATCTGCAATTAAAAGACTAATGATGACCATGACAAACCATTGTTGTAAAAACCCATCTGGTTCACTAATGGAAATCTGTCGCCCTTAACTGATCTACATGTGACTCCAGATCTGCAGGAATGTGGTTGACTCTTAACTGCCTATTAAAGCACTCAGTTGTATCAAACCGCTACAAAGTCTCAAAAAAGGAATGAAACTGGGTGGCATCAACCTAGGCGCTGGAAGCATCAGCTGCAAACTCAGCCCTGTTGACCATGCAAAGTCCTCCTTAATAACACCTGGGGGCTAGTGCTAAAATTGGGAGAGCTGTTTCATTGGCTAGTCATCGCGTGACATTGTCATCCTCATGGAATCATATCTTAAAGATAATGTCCCAGGCATCACAATCACCATCCCTGGGTATGTCCTGTCCCACCAACAGATGTGGTGGCACAGTGGAATACAGGTGGGGGGGAGTTACCCTGGGAGTCCTCAACATTGACTCTGGACCCCATGGTCAAACATAGGCAAGGAAACCTCCTGCTGATTACCACCTACCACCCTCCCTCAGCTGATGAATCTGTTGGAGGAAGCACTGAGGGTGGCAAGGGTGCAAAATGTACTCTGGGTGGGGGACTTCAATGTCCATCACTAAGAGTGACTTGGCACAACCAGCACTAACAGATCTGGATGAGTCCTAAAGGACATAGCTGCTAGACTGGGTCTGTGGCAGGTGGTGAGGGAAAACATACTTGACCTCATTCCCACCAACCTGCCTGCCGCAGATGCATCTGTCCATAACAGTATCGGTAGGAGTGACCACCGCACAGTTATTGTGGAAATAAAGTCCCGTCTTCACATTGAGAATACCCTCCATCGTGTTGTGTGGCACTACTGCCATGCAAAATGGAATAGATTTCGAACAGATTTAGCAACTCAAGACTGGGCATCCATGAGGCGCTGTGGGCCATCAACTGCAGCACAATCTGTAACCTCATGGCCCAGCATAACCCCACTCTACAATTACCAACAAGCCAGGGGATCAACCCTGGTTCAAGAGTGCAGGAGGGCATGCCATGAGCAGCACCATAAAGATGAGGTTTCAACCTGGTGAAGTTACAACACAGGACTACTTGCATGCCAAACAGTATAAGCAGCAAGTGATAGACAGAGCAAAGTGATCTCACAACCAATAATCAGATCTAAGCTCTGCAGTCCTGCCACACCAAGCTGTGAATGGTGGTGGACAATTAAACAACTCACTGGAGGAGGAGGCTCTGCAAACATCCCCATCCTCAATGATGGGGGAGCCCAGCACATCAGTGCAAAAGATAAGGCTGAAGAATTTGCAACACTCTTCAGCCAGAAGTGCTGAGTGGACGATCCATCTCAACCTCCTCCGGAGGTCTCCAGCATCACAAATGCCAGGCTTCAGCCAATTCAATTCATTCCATATGATATCAAGAAACAGCTGAAAACACTGGATAGTGCAAAGGCTATGGGCATTGACAATATTCCGGCAATAGTACTGAAGACTTGTGCTCCAGAACTTGCCGCGCCCCTAGCCTAGCTGTTCCAGCACAGCTACAACATTAGTATCTACCTGGCTAGGTGGAAAATTGTCCAGGTATGTCCTATACACAAAAAGCAGGACAAATCCAACCCGGCCAATTACTGCCCCATCAGTCTACTCTCAATCACCAGTAAAGTAATGGAACAGTCATCAACAGTGCTATTAAGCCGCACTTGCTTAGCAATAACCTGCTCACTGATGCCCAGTTTGGGCTTCGCCAGGGCCACTTAACTCCTGACCTCATTACAGCTTTGGTTCAAACATGGACAAAAGAGCTGAACTCGCGAGGTGAGGTGAGAGTGACTGCCCTTGACATCAAGGCTGCGTTTGACTGAGTGTGGTATCAATGAGCTCTAGCAAAACTGGAGTCAATGAGAATCAGGGGGAAAGCTCTCCACTGGTTGGAGTCATACCTAGCACAAAGGAAGATGGTTGTGGTTGTTGGAGGTCAGTCCTCTCAGCTCCAGGACATCACTTCAGGGGTTCCTCTGGATAGTGTCCTTGGCCCAACCATCTTCAGCTGCTTCATCAATGACCTTCCTTCATCATAAGGTCAGAAGTGCGATGTTCACTGATGATTGCACAATGTCCAGCACCATTCACAACTCCTCAGATACTGAAGCAGTCCATGTCCAACGCAGCAAGACCTGGACAATGTCCAGGCTTGGGCTGACAAGTGGCAAGTAACATTCGGGCCACGCAAGTGCCAGGCAATGACCACCTCCAACAAGAGAGAATCTAACCATTGCCCCTTGATGTTCAATGGCATTACCACCACTGAATCCCCCACTATCAACAACCTGGGGGCTACCATTGACCAGAAACCGAATTGGACTAACCATATAGATACTGTGACTACAAAAGCAGGTCAGAGCAGGTCAGGAATCCTGCGATGAGTAACTCACCTCCTGACTCCCCAAAGCCTGTCCACCATCTACAAGGCACAAGTCAGGAGTGTGATGAGATACTCCCCACTGTCGCTGGTTCAAAATCCTGGAACTCCCTCCCATCATGAGCTGTCTTCTTGAACCGCTGCAGTTTGTGTGGTGTAGGTGCACCCACAGTACTGTTAGGGAGGGAGTTCCAGGATTTTGAACCAGCGACAGTGGGGTGTCAGGAAGCTCCTTTGAATCAAAGCGTCCTTGGTCTCCCTGGCTCCCAAAAACTGTTTCATTGCTGGATCATCATCATGACCCTGTGGCTGAGCAGGTTCTTCCTCAGGGTCAGCACTAGAATCTTCCTCAGTGGATCCTGGAAACACGTCAGTTTTTATGTCTTGGGTAATGAGTTCATTAGCCAACCGAATTCTAATTGCATGCCTTCCTTGTTCTTATCAATTGCTGCTTGCAATCAATAACAGGGAGAGGCTGCTGTAAGAATAAACAGTGATGGTTTTTTGAGACATAGGGCAGAGCACCAGATCATATGTGCTCACTTAGAAACCTCCAGAACTAGACTTACAGTTCCCAGTTGCCCATGCTGTACAGTGATTCGTCAGTGCTGTCACATGATCATGACACTTGCATTCTCTTAAAGGGACAGGGCACTTCACTTTACCACATCCCTCACCCTTTACTTAAAAGTACAGCTAACAAGCTTAAAATACATTAACTATTTACACAATAACTATTTACAGGTCAAGTCTCTCAGGAGGCCTTCTTTGACAGATTGAGCTTCGTAGCCCAAAAACCTCGGCTGGTGTTTTCGAGACCTCCTTTTCAGGGGCAGTTGCCGACCATGTCCCTCAGTGGACGATTTCACCATCTTCCGGGTGCAGACACGTTCACTCCTGTTGCCTCTTCCCTCCAAGCTGAAACAGATAAAGGGCAACATGCACCAAGCAATACAGCGATGAGCTACATGATGCGGGAGGGGAAAGAGAAAAAGGAAAAAAAAATAGTCATAGAGTCATAGAGTTACACAGCATAGAAACAGGCCCTTCGGCCCATCATGTCCATGCTGGCCATCAAGCACCCATCTATTCTAATCCAATTTTCCAGTATTGAAAGGACACTAAGTTTTGGTTAGAGAAGAGGTAGACATATGGAATGTTGCATTCTGTAAATAAATCTAGGATTAAATAAAATGATTGGCTTTTGGTTTCCTCCTTCACCGGCTGGTTTTGAAGTGATTTAATAGTTGCACTATTGTTTAACTAGATATTGAAATGTAAATCTGCATTCCCAGGTCTTAGGGAATCAATATCCATTTACTGAAGTGACCAGCACTAATAATATTTAGCACAAGATCCACAAAAGTTATAATAGTGTTTTTTTACGATACCCATGGAGACTAATAACTTTTTAAAAGATATTTGAACTTCCAGTGGCTGCTTGAAAGGACCAAATATCACAAGCGCAAATAGCAGTGTGGGAATCTATCAGTGGAAATATAGTAGTGAAAAATACAAAAATGTGGTGTAAAAATGATCAGGAAAGGGTCCTTACTATACAAGCATATAAAGTGTTCAGAAAAGGTACAGACGATAAAAGGGAGGCAGGGTGGCAGTGTTAAATAGGGAATACATTGTAGTATTGGAAAGAGAGGATTTCCTTGAGAAAGGACAGAATCCATTTGTTTAGGGTTGAGAAGCAAAAAAGGCACATCACACCACTTGGGGTATTCTATAGACTTCCAAAAAGTGAGAGAGCGACAGAGAACAAATCTTCGGGCAAATCACAGAGATGTGCAAGAACTATAGAGTTGTGATAATGGGGACTTTAATTACCCAAATATTGATTGGGATAATGTTAGAGTAAAGAGTAAGAAGCAAGAGGTGATGAAGAAGAAAATAAGACTGGCAAAGATAGAGTATGCAAATAGAATGGCAGTCAACATAAAAGGGAACCCAAAAACCCTTTACCAACATTTAACCAGTAAGAGGGTAGTAAGACATAGAGTGAGTCCTATTTAGGACAGCAAGGGCGATATATGCTTAGAGGCACAGTGCAGTGCTAGGATACTTAATGAGTCCTCTGTATCAGTGTTTACTAAGGAAGAGGAATCTGACCAAATATTGGTAGAAGCCACGATAGTGGAGGCAATGGATAGTGTGAAAACTGAAAAGGAGAAAGTACTGGAAAGGTTGGCTATGCTTAGGGTAGAATCACCTTAAGTCAGCTGGTCTGGATGGTTTGTATCGCAGGTTGCTAAAGGAAATGGGGATAGGGATAATGGAAGGGCCTGCTTTAATTTTTCAAGCTTCCCTGGGTGAGGGCAATGATTGTCTATATGGACTTTAACGAAGCATTTGACAAGGTACACATGAAAGACAGGTTAACAAAATTGAGGCTTATGGAATAGAAGGGCCAGTGTGCTTGGAAACGAAAAATTGACTTAAGGACAGAAAGCAGTGAGTCATGGTGGATGTTCCAGTCCTACTCCGGCCCCCTCCCACAACTCTTTCTCCAGTACATCGATGATTACTTCAGTGCTGCTTCATGCTCTCATCTGGACCTGGAAAAATTTATTAATTTTGCTTCCAATTTCCACCCCTCCAGCAATTTTACATGGTCCATCTCTGACACTTCCCTTCCCTTCCTTGTCTCAATTTCTGGTGATAGACTGTTCACCAATATCCATTACAAGCCTACCGACTCCCACAGCTACCTCGACTACAGCTGCTCACACCCCGCTTCCTGTAAGGACTCCATCCCATTCTCTCAGTTCCTTCGCCTCCATTGCATCTGTTCTGATGATGCCACTTTCAAAAACAGATCCTCTGACATGTCTTCCTTCATCCTTAACCGAGGTTTTCCACCCATGGTGGTTGACAGGGCCCTCAACCATGTCCGGCCCATCTCCCGCGCATCCGCCCTCACACCTTCCTTTCCCTCCCAGAAACATGATAGAGTCCCCCTTGTCCTCACTTATCACCCCACCAGCCTCCACATTCAAAGGATCATCCTCCGCCATTTCCGCCAACTCCAGCATGATGCCACCACCAAACACATCTTCCCTTCACCCCCCTGGTGGTATTCCACCGGGATCGTTCCCTCCGGGACACCCTGGTCCACTCCTCCATCAACCACTACACCTCAACCCCCTCCCACGGCACCTTCCCATGCAACTGCAGAAGGTGCAACACCTGCCCCTTTACTTCCCCTCTCCTCACCGTCTAAGGGCCCAAACACTCCTTTCAAGTGAAGCATTTCACTTGCACTTTCCTCAATTTAGTCTACTGCATCCGTTGCTCCCAATGCGGTTTCCTCTACATTGGAGAGACCAAACGCAGACTGGGTGACCGCTTTGCAGAACACCTTCGGTCTGTCCGCAAGCATTACCCAAACCTCCCTGTCGCTGGCCATTTCAACACTCCACCCTGCTCTCATGCCCACATGTCTGTCCTTGGCCTGCTGCATTGTTCCAGTGAAGCTCAACGCAAACTGGAGGAACAGCACCTCATCTTCCAACTAGGCACTTTATAGCCTTCCGGACTGAATATTGAGTTCAACAATTTTAGATCATGAACTCTCTCCTCCATCCCCACCCCCTTTCCGATCCCCCCTTTCTTTTCCAATAATTTATATAGATTTTTCTTTTCCCACCTATTTCCATTATATTTAAATGCATTTCCATCCATTGTTTTATCTCTACCTTTTAGCCTTTTTCGATTCCTTCACCCCACCCCACCCCCACTAGGGCTATCTGTACCTTGCTTGTCCTGCTTTCTACCCTTAATTAGCACATTCCTTAGATAATATCACCACCTTCAACACCTTTGTCCTTTTGTCTATGACATCTTTTGGTTATCTCCACCTATCACTGGCCCTCTATCCAGCTCTACCTGTCCCATCCCCCCCTTAAACCAGCTTATATTTCACCTCTCTTCTATTTTTCCTTAGTTCTGTTGAAGGGTCATTCGGACTCGAAACATTAACTGTGTTCCACTCTGCAGATGCTACCAGACCTGCTGAGTTTTTCGAGGAATTTTTATTTTTGTTTTGGATTTCCAGCATCCGCAGTTTTTTGCTTTTATCCTAGAGTCATGGTGGATGGTTTTTTTCCAACTGAAGGATGGTGGACAGTGGTGTTTCCCATGGGTCAGTGTTAGGACAACTGTTATTTTTTGCTTCAAATAAATGACTTGGATCTTGGAATATGAAGTCAAATTTTAAAATTTGATGTTGATACCAAACTTCCTGGAATGGCAAATAGTGAGAATGATAAGAATTGCCTATAACAGGATATAGATAGGCTAGCAGATTGGGCTGACAAATGGCACAGAATTTAATGCACAAAATTGTGAGGTGATGCACTTTGGAAGAAGAGATAGGGAAAGGTGATGTAGACTTGATGCAGTTCTAAAGGCTGTACAGGAACAGAGGGGCCTGGGAGTGCATGTGTATTGATCTTTGAATGTGGCAGAACATAGTGGGAGAGAGGTTAGCAAACCATATGGGACCTTGGTCATCATAAATAGAGGCATTGAGTACAAAAGCAGCAAGGTTATGCCGAACCTATATAAAGCTCTGGTTAGGCCTCAACTAGAATATTGCACTCAGTTCTGGTCACCACATTTTAGGAAAAATGTCAAGGTCCTTGAGAGGATGCAGAGAAGGTTTACCAGAATGGTTCCAGGGATGGGGGGCTTTAGTTACAAAGTTAGGTTGGAAAGGTTGGAATTATTCTTCTTGGAGCAAAGGATATTTGAGGGGAATTTGATAGAGGTGCACAAGATAGTGACAGGCTTAGATAAGGTAGACAAGGAAAACCTATCTCATTAGCTGATCGTACAAGGACTAGAGAACACAGATTTAAGATTTTGGGTAAGAGATGCAAATGGAATTTGACGAACAACTTTTTTACACAGCGAGCGATAATGACCTGGAACTCACTGCCCACGAGAGTGGTGGATGAGGAACTGTCACTGGGTCAAAATCCTGAAACTCTCTTCCTAACAGCACTGTGGGTGTACCGACACAACATGGACTGCAGCGGTTCAAGAAGGCAGCTCACAACCACCGTCTCAAGGGCAACTAGGAATGAGCAATAAATGCTAGTCTAACCAGCAACACCCACATCCCATGAATGACTAAATTAAATACAATCAATGATTTCAAAAGGAAATTAGATGAGTACCTGAAGGAAATAAACTTGCAGACCTACCAGGACCGAGCATTAGAGTGGGACCGACTGAATTGCTTTGTGGGGAGGCGGACTCGATGGGCTGAATTACCTCCTTCTGTGCCGGAAATGCCATAATGACTCTACAACAAGGTCACACAACAAGGTTTGAGCTTTAAGCCATTTACTGTAACTAAACTAAAAGCAACATTGTTGTGTACTCAGTAGGCAATTTATACTCTAGATCACAGGCAAGAAATTCCTAATTTAGCTTTTAATATGGCTGAAAACCTCCAAATAAAGTTATACTTTACGCTGTCCCTTGAATGCATACTATATTCTCCAGGAACCAGTCCCATTTACTCTCAGGTCCTGAGGGCTTGCTTCCATTTCTCTTTCCCAAACGGGTAACATCTAATCCCAGAACTGACTTTCATTGTAGGGGTTGCACTGGAGATTCCTTCCTTTTAGCCCAAGCTAGGTGAAGCTCCCAGTCTCCCTTAAATCCTCACAAACTCAGCCTCTTCAACCTGAGTGCGTGCTCCCACTCATGTTCTGTGTGGTGACCAATAGAGTCAGCATTTTCTCTGCTTCAGGTCCACGACTAGCTGCTTCTCTGTTTCTCTGATTTTTTAAAAATTCATTCACGGGGTGTGGGCTTCACTGGCTGGGCCAGCATTTATTGATTATCCCTAGTTGCCCTTGAGAAGGTGGTGGTGAGCTTCCTTCTTGAACTGTGGCGGATTTGGCCGTGAGAATCTGCCTTTGCGGCCGGCAGGCAAAATGTCGTTTTACCCGCCTGCTACCATGCTTAGTGCAAATCTGGGATGATTCCGCCCTTAGTCATATATGGGAACCCTATCATCTGGAAAAATCAGGTAGGCAAAGGTAGCCTAGATATGGAATTCATAGAATTGTTTTGGGATAGTTTCTTGGAACAACAACCAGAGAGCAGGCTATACTAGAGCTGGTATTGTGCAATGAGATTGGATTAACTAATGACCTCATAGTGAAGGTGCCCCTAAGTTGCAGTGATCATAATATGATTGAGTTTTACATTCAGTTTGAGGGACAGAAGAATGGGTTTAAGACTAATATTTTAAACTTAAATGAGGGCAATTATGAGGGCATGAACGCAGATCTAGCCAAAGTGAACTGGCAAATTAGGTTGAGGGATAGGTCCATAGTGATGCAGTGACAGTCATTTAAGGGGATATTTCAGAATGCACAGAATATATACATTCCAACGAGAATGAAAAATTCCAAGGGGAGGGCCCACCATCCGTGGTTAACAAAAAAGTTAAAGACAGTAACAAACTTAAAGATAAATCATATAATTGAACAAAGGTGGGCAACAGGTCATAAGATTCAACAGAATATAAAGAACAGCAAAATAAGGTAAATAAGTAGGAAAAAATTAGAATACAAGAGAAAGCTAGCTAGGAATATAAAGACAGATAATAAGAGTTTTTATAGATATTTAAAAAAGAAAAGAATTAACAAAGTGAGTGTTGGTCCTATAGGAAGTGAACTATGGAATTAATAATGGAAAATAAGGAGATGGCATATGAATTGAACAGGTATTTTTCATCAGTCTTTACAGGAGAGGATACAAGTAAATTCCCAGAAATAGGTGTAAATCAGGAAATGGGAGGGAGGGGAGAACTCAAGAAAATTACAATCACCAGGGAAAAGGTACTGAGCAAATTGTTGGAGCTGTGGGCTGACAAGTCCTCAGATCCTGATGGACTTCATCCCAGGGTCTTAAAAGAAGTGGCTAGGGAGATAGTTGTTGCGTTGGTTTTAATTTTCCAAAATACCCTTGATTCAGGGAAGGTTCCATTAGATTGGAAAATAACAAATTTAACTCCTTTACTCAAAAAGGGAGGGAGATAGAAAGCAGGAAACTATAGGTCAGTTAGTTTAAAATCTGTCATAGGGAAAATGTTAGAAGCTATGATTAAAGAAGTTATAGCAAGACACTTGGAAAAATTAAAGGTAATCAGGCAAAGT
The DNA here is from genome assembly GCF_964194155.1 of Cetorhinus maximus. Classification (NCBI taxonomy): domain Eukaryota; kingdom Metazoa; phylum Chordata; class Chondrichthyes; order Lamniformes; family Cetorhinidae; genus Cetorhinus; species Cetorhinus maximus. The sequence goes on from NC_135883.1 coordinate 128,723,040, forward strand.
CAACATTGTTTCGTGAAAGGAAAATCATGGTTAATCAATTGATTGCAGTTCTTTGAGGAAGTAACATGTGCTATGGGTAAAGGGGAACCGGTGGATGTACTGTACTTAGATTTCCAGAAGGCATTTGATAAAGTGCCAAATCAAAGGTTATTGCGAAAAATAAAAGCTCATGGTGTATTGGGGTAACATATTGGCATGGATAGAAGATTGGCTAGCTAACAGGAAATAGAGGGTAGGCATAAAAGGGTCTTTTCCGGCTTGACAAGATGTAAAAAGTGGTGTGCCACAGCAATCAACATTGGGGCCTCAACTTTTTACAATTTATATAAATGACTTGGATGAAGGGACCGATGGTAAGGTTGCTAAATTTGTTGATTATACAAAGATAGGTAGGAAAGTAACATGTGAAGAGGACATAAGGAGGCTGATAAGAGTTATAGATCGGTTAAGTAAGTGGGCAAAGATCTGGCAAATGGAGTATAAAGTGGGAAAATGTGAAATTATCTATTTTGGCAGGAAAAATAAAAAATAAGCATATTATCTAAATGGTGAGTGATTGCAGAGCTCTGAGATGCAGAGGGATCTGGGTGCCTTAGTGCATGAATTGCAAAAGTCGAGGATTCAGGTACAGCAAGTAATTGGGAAAGCTAATAGAAAGTTATCATTTATTGCAAGGGGAATTGAATACAGAAGTAGGGAGGTTATGCTTCATTTATATAGGGCACTGATGAAAAAACATCTGGAATACCGTGTACAGTATTGGTATCCTTATTTAGGAGTTTAGAAGAATAAGCGAAGACTTGATTGAAACATATAAGTTACTGAGGGGTCTTGACAAGGTGGGTGTGAAGAGGATGTTTCCTCTTGTGGGAAAATCTAGAGCTTGGGGTCATTGTTTAAAGATAAGGGGTCACCCACTTAACACAGAGATGAGACAATTTTTTTTCTCTCAGGGGGCTTGAGTCTTTGGAACTCTCTTCCTCAAAAGGCGGTGGAAGCAGAGTCTTTGAATATTTTGAAGGCAGAGGTAGAGATAGATTCTTGATAAGCAAAGGGGTGAAAGGTTATAGCAGGTAGGTGGGAGTGTGGAGTTGAGATTACAATCAGATCAGCCATGATCTTATTCAATGACAGAGAAGGCTCGAGAGGCCGAGTGGCCTACTCCTGCTTCCAATTCATATGTTCGTATGTACTCAAGAAGGTGGCTCAACAACACTTTATTAAGGGTAATTAGGGATGGGCCAGCGAACCTCAAATTCCAAGAACAAATAAAAATGCAATGCATCTTTATGGATGTTGAATGGATTTGTTCCTGCTGATTTTCACAGTTAAACAATCAAGGACATGGATAATCACCACCTGAATGATATACCACAGGCCACCTACCACTCATAAAACATAACCCAGTGGAGGGGATCAATGCCTTCAGAAATTGAGGTGAAACACTCAGGTGATTTGTGGCCTATTTAAATTAAATTAAAATTAAATTTATTTTAAAAAACAAACTCACAGGAAGTGTATGGTAAATGAAAAAATAAATAATGTACATGACAAAAAAAATGATTAAAGCACTAACGGCAATAAGTTATCCAATAGGATCATCTCAGACTGGTGTGCACAGCAGTGACTCCTAATGCCCCCTAGCCAGGTATGAAGGTATGAATTACACTTCATCACCAACTCAATGAAGACCAATTAATATATGAAAATTAGATAGCCTACGCTTAAACCGTGACCTGGATTTTCGCAGGGAGACTCTGGGTTTATCCAAAATGACACTGGGGCTCCAGATCCAGAAGTCCTGCCTCCATTTCTGACAGGTCCTATTTTCACCAGTAGAGGTAAAGGAACGATATGTGATTCACACATGGAGGAAACCCAAGTCCAGCAGGGTCATTTGAATTTAGTGCTGAGATCAAATAGACCCTATTTTCAGTGAAGCGATGTCTGTTTCCCACAGTGTGTGACATGATTTTTATGAGTAAATGCGAATGCTCATAAAAGGTGGGGATAAGGCCTGTGGAACTTGCAAACTGTCAATTTATTTAGGTCCCCTACCCTTCAACCAGTCTGTGGTATCCTTGAGTTGAAAAAAATCAGATGTGATTGACGTAAGCCTAAGTGCTATCATTATAGAATTATTACTGCTTGACTGCTTCCACAACCTATCATTATCACATTGGGCGTGGGGTTGCTGTAAGCTCACAGTTTGATTGGCAACTCCAAAGGTTATTAAGGGATTAGTTGCCTTTGATGCGGGACTGGGAATACAAATGTTTGTTTTTATAAGGGATTAAGTACTTGATGGGTTTTAAATATTGAAATATTGTATTGAATGTGCTTTTATCAATGAGAGTGTTTTTTTATGTAATGAATCTAGGGCCTGAATGTTCGCACGGTGAGGCTCTCTGAACGAAAATGCTAGCAGAGGCCCAAAACCGGAAGTCCGTCCCCTGAGCCCAGCCTCCACCACTTTCATAGGGGGGAATGGGGGTGGGTTATAAATCTCACATCTGTGGTTTATGGAGTCAGATTCTGATATAAAGCAGTTGCCAGTGCTGTGACAGCTGGGGTGACCAGAATCAGGGATGTGCTGAGTGGCAGAGGAGTGGGCTGGATGACACCCCATGAATTAGCATGTGATATGTCAGTGAATGTCCAGCTCATGGCCAATGCCATCCACGACCTTAAAACGGTGACACTCAGCCCCGACGTCACACATGGTCTCAAGGAAGCACTGGTGTGCAGTGAACTAATGTATGAGCTTCCCCCTCCTCAGATGGAATTTCGCATTGGCCCCAACCTGAACCTTCCCTCGGGAGCCTGAGCCCCATAACCTGAGCAACTTTGCGGAAATGCCCTCCATGCCTTTTAGCTCGGCATGGAGGGGTTTCCTATATGGTCTGCTGCTGCACACTCTTCACCTCCTTGCCTTCACCTGCCATCCGGACATGTCTTGGCATGCCTTGTTGCCATCCGGTGGCAGAGCTCTCTACACGGGAGTCCTCCCCCTTACCATCCGGGACCTGGGGTGGAGGGTGCTGCTCACAACAGTCCCATACCACTATAGGATGTGTTGGTTCATGGACTCCCAAGATGTCTGTGTTTTTTGTGATCTTGTAGAGTCTGTGCACCACGTATTTGTAAGTTGTTATAGGCTGCAATCCCTTTTCAGTTTCTTGAAAATTAGTTTCTCAATTTTTGGTTGCACTTCAGTCCCACGCTCCTAATCTTTGGGCACCTGGTGCAAAGAGGGACAGGCGGGGAGAGAGCAGGACCTCCTCGTGAACCTGCTCCTGGGCTTGGCCAAGATGGCCGTCAACAGGTCCAGGCAGCGGACAACCAAGGGGATTGCCCAGCCTGACTGTCTGCCCCTCTACCCCAGCTGCGTTCGCAGCTGGATGTCCCTGGAGAGGGACCATGAGTTGTCGGCCTTAGAGTTAGAGGCCTTCCATGGCCATTTGGCGCTGTGGGGACTGGGGTGCATTATTGACCCCCACAATCACACTTTAGTTTAACCATTGTAAGTTTCCTTCGTGGTTTTGTCTTTTGTTGCAGTTCCCATTTAAGGCATTGCCCCTTTAATTTGTTCGTTTGATCATTTGCAAATTTGTTAATTTGTCCCCTTTTATTTTGTTAATTTGATACTCAAAAGAGTGTAAAGCAGCTGCCTACAGTCATGTGTGATTTTGGTAGGTGGGCATTTGAAACCCGAAGTGTGTAGATTAGACCAGGTGAGATTAGATATGAGTCTTATGGATTCGTTTGGATAGCTAGGGTATCTTTTTGGAGAGCAAAGATATCAATTTGGATATAGTTCTTGGACACTTTTGAGAACAGTAAGGCAGTGTTTGGGAGAGGTAAGGTACCTTTTGGGACAGGTCAAGTGCCCTTTGAGATTGTTAAAAATAGACATGATTATGCGTAAAAAATCATTCACTCACTGGAATTATCCAAGCTGTCAAAGAACTGCCAAAGCTGTGAAAGAACTGTCAAAACTCATTGGGCGGGATTTTTAGCTTGGCAGGCAGGCGCACACTCGACCTGATCGGACGTGAAATTGCCCGTGATGACATCAGGCAAGCGTCCCGACATCATCCTGCACTCGCGAGATATTTCGGTCGGTGGGTGCAGGCAAAAGTCAGAAGCATGCCCGCTGACAATTAAGAGACTGATTACGGTAATTAACAGCGCAATTGTCTCTGATTTTTCATGATTCATCCAACCTTACGGCTGGCGGGTGGGTGAATTGGCCAGATGGACTTGGCATTTTTCATGAAATCTCAATCAGGGGCAGAATGAGGTTTCTGTTATTAAATGAACGCTAATGCTATCTAGCTATGGAAGTGTCTTCCCCACTGTACTGCAACAATTCAAATAGGTGACTTACCACCACCTTCTCAAAGGCAATTTGGGATGGGCACTAAGTGCTGGTCTTGCCAGTGATACGCACATGCTACGAATGAATAAAAAATATAAGTTCTGAGGTTTCCCAATCTTTCCCTGGAGGTGTTTACAGTATATATAAACTAGCGCCACTGCTCTACAGTGCACTTGCAGAATAACAGCTTTTCTTAGGTGCAAATTTTTTTTTCTGTTGGTAAAACAATTAAACAAACTGAATATTTATGGATTATGAAATTTCAATAAGTTTGATAGTGCTGTAACTATTTTATTCAGCAAGAAGTTATAATTCCATCCAACCATCAAAATTAAAATCTAAGGATGTGATTGTTTATGGCTTTGAGGGGTTTGGGATCATCTCTCCGCCTATTCTGGTGTAACTTTAATGAAGGCTGCAATGTGGATGGTCCCTCCTAAGTGTGGCATATGGTGGGTGCTACAATGGTAGCAGTTGAAGGAGAAGAATGTAATGTCTAGTAAGGATTTAGCTGCAAATCTACTGTTCATTTCTGTTGATATATGCCTCCATTGGTACTGTTTTGAGTCACACCCCTAAGTTGGCTTTTGGTTAGTGGAACTAATCCACAATGCAGAATCCAGCTGACTTACAGTAAGAAAGAGCAATTAAATTCTTTTGATGAACCTGAACTTTACTTACCCACTTTACAAACACGAGGCCTGTTCTTCACAGCAATTTTTCTGTTATGAATCCATCAAAATTAATGCAAAAGAGAAATTAGTGATGTCCCATCTTTATTTATGTATTAATATATAAAAGCTGCAAAAATGACTGATGGTCAGCTCTCATTGCTCTGCATAATTCCTGAAATGCTTCATATTTTTGAAACTTAAGCTTAGCGACAGGATTGGAACTGAATAGTGCATTTTTCATGGGAAACTTGCATATTCCTGGGAAACTGTGAGAGGAGCTTTTGTTATGGATCGGATTTCCAGCTGTATCAGGCCGATAATCCTGGAAAGTAGCACCATTCTTGTCACTCTCACATTCACTCCCATGATTTCCCATATATCTCACAGCACTGCCTGCATTCCACCGTACTCTTCTTCAAGTCAACTCCCTTTTCTAACTATTTATATATACCTAGTACTTTTATAATAGAAAGACCCAAAAGACTACATGGAGTTTGGAATCAGAAAGAGAGATAAAGCTACAGAATGGGAGGGAACATAGTTCACATATGAAAAGAATGGCCATGGCTAAGGTAGTGGAGGGTTGTTGGCACCCATGGAAAAGCATTCCCAAGAAAAAAAATCACTACTTTTGGAAAAGGAGGGAAGTCGACCTGGGACAGTCATTCTGGCTTTTGTGAGAACTGATTAAACTATTTTCAACAATGGTGGTTGAGCTGCAATGACAGGCCATCCTGTGACCAACTATGGCTTGTTTGCTTTGCATATCTTCACTCTTTTTCCTTTGGAGAATAGTTTAAAAATGTTGGAAGGATTTGAATGCTAATTGTCAACCTGTTTGGCCTCGTCATGACACTCCTTCCGTAGCCATCAAGTCCTGGAGTGGGACTCGAGCCTGGAACGTTCTGGGTCAGAGGCAGGGGCACTGCCTGACTGAGTCACAACTCTGTCACCATCTATGGCTGAAAACTATACATCCCATCATGTGTATAACTAAAATAATTTTGTGGTATGTCTTCTACAACCCTCTCATCTAACCTTAAGGTGGAATCGCCCGGTCCTGTTGGTGGCGGGTGTCATGGCAGGCATGAGAGGACAATATGGGAGAAGGCCAAAATTTGGTTTCATAGTTTGCGATTGTCCGCTCCACCCGTCAATGGTGGGCCGCATTTCCAACCGTCACATGTCAGGAACCTAATTTCAATTCTTTAGCATCTCATTATAAGCCATGCTCGCCAGAATCGTCCCGCCACGTCAAATTTACCACCCACGTCATCGGACTTCAGAACGTCGAGCTTCAAACTTCACAACAGCTTTTAAAAGGCATGCACCTGGCGACCTGAACTTCATGGGGAACCTGAAGGTGAGTGTAGACAACCTTGTGCAGCATTTGCGAGCATCACCAATAGGACATTAAGGGAGAGACGCTGTGCATTCAAAGGGTGGGGGTGGGGGGCACAGGCACTTTTTCCCAGCTGGCTCTCAGTGCGGTGCCAGGGCAAGGGCTCCAGAGTGGGTGAGGCCGGTGGGGATGGGTGAGGTGGGGGGCAAGGCAGCACAGACTGAAAGAAGTACACAAGCATGTGCCGGGGGTGGAGTGGGGATGGAAGGTGAGGGAAGCAGTCATGCACTGGGAAAGGCTTGTCAAAAGTGAGCATTCTTCCACAGCTGAGACCATTCAGCAGCAGCTCCATTGGCATGTTTGGAATCGGGCATTTGAAGCTTCTCTGCCCACTCAAACAACACAAAGGCATGAAAGTGCCACCAAATGCTCGAGAACTTTTCACCCCTCTGGTACAAATTAATGTGCATTTTAGGGGGCAGCAGGACAATTGGCCGACTGGGCAAGTTGTACGATCCCCTTGTGAAAGGCAGCCATGGCGCAGCCACTGGTGGAGGTGCTCACAGCCCCTTGCAATGTCTTTATTAAGGTTTGGACCAGTATCTCTCATGGTTCAAGCTAACAGCGCAGCCTTGCAGCATGGGTTAGGAGAATGCCTGTATCTGAGCTGAGAGCACAGCATGCAGTCCAATGTGCAATGCTGCCGCCAATCGGTCAGATAGAGTGGAGCGGAGGTGGGTGGGGTTTCGGACAGCCATGAAATGCACTACACACTGGGCATCCAAGTGGTGGCCAAACACTCTCTGGGATGCGTGAAGGGGCCTTCAGACTTAACCAAGAGAGGTTCTTTGGACACATGTGCTAACCCATGCATTTCTCTCTTCGATCCTGCAGGAGGAGAACATCATGATTATGGAGCCTGGTGGTATACCTCATGGCTTACAGGCCTGGTTCGGCAAAGGGAGGAGCACCTCCCTCAAGATGAAGGGGCGGCAGGGCCTGCTGCGCACACAGCTGAAAATCCACAGAGAGCCATTGCTCCTGGGCACTTCGCTAGACCCAGGGTCTATAGATAGTGCTTGTCATTGTAGATGGCTGATAACCAGTTTCGCCGAAGATGGCATGTGTCTAAGGAACTGGTTGGTCATATATGCCATGTGCTGCAGGATTTGGCCCCATGGGGACATGGAGGGCATCCACTACCAGTGGCCATGAAAGCGACCGCGGCACTCAATTCTTATGCCAGTGGCTCCTTCCAGGGCTCCTCAGGTGACCTATGCAGGATCTTGCAAGTCTTTACGCACAAGTGTATCCAGGAGTTCACAGACACCACCTTTGCGAAGGCACAGTACTTTGTGCATTTAGACTGGGATCAGGAAAGCCAGGAAGCAAGACCGCTGGCATTTGAACAGATCTCTGGTTTTCCACAGGTGCAGGGTGCCATCAACTGTATTCACATGGCACTTAGATCTCCATGGCAACAAGCAGTCAACTACATCAATCACAAGGGCTTCCACTCACTGAATGTTCAGTTGGTGTGCGACCACCATAAATGCATCCTGCAGGTCTGCGCACGATTCCCAGGGAGCATCCAGACTACTACATTCTTAGCAGGTCTCAGATCCCTGACATCTTCCAGGGACCACAGATGTTCCAAAGTTGGCTCCTCGGGGACAAGGGCTGCCCACAGAGGATGTGGCTGATGACACGTGTGGGGCAGCCTCAGAGTGCAGCAGAGCGACACTATAACGAGGCTCATGCTGCAACCCAGGCTTTAGCAGAGCAAACAATAGGCGTTTTGGAAGTGAGGTTCCAGTGCTTCGACAAGCCTCCTGGAGCACTGCAATACAGTCCCAGCAGGTGTCGTGCATCATTGTAGATTGCTGCGCGCTACACAACCTGGTGCTACAACAGGGTGAGGACCTGGCTAAGGAGCAGATGGAGGCACTGCATGTCTCCTCCGATGAGGCGATGCTGGTGATGAGGTCCTCAGGGGCAAGGATGCCAGCGATGAGGTCATTGCACTGGCCAGGCGTGCTTGGGAGGTCCTCATAGCCACAACATTCGTGGAGGATTATGATGAGAGGCAGTGAGGACAGTCCTGACATCCTCATCTTGCATCTGTGAACATTTGACTCCTGTGTGGCTGATGGCTGCGCATGTACCCTCAGTGCTCAGGCTCATGTTATGGAGACGCAGTCAAGGCCCTAATAGTTGCTAGATTCCAGGAGGATGATGATGACATGCAGTGAGGTCACTCCACAGATCTTCACATTGCCTCTGTGAATGTCTGACTCCTATCTGGTTGAGGGCAGCTCAAATGCGCTCTGTGATCAGGGTCATATCGTGGAGACGCAGCCGTGAAACTTTGAATGCACCTGATCCTTTGTCAGCCTTCAGTACCGGTCCCTTTCAGGAGCACAGTGTCACTGGTTACAGATGCTGAAGAGGTGGGGGCCAGCCCCGCGTTAGAGATGCTGAGAACACACAGAGAGAATGACGGAACTCTGTGACACCTGCCCACAACATTCTGGCAGCAATGACAAGCACCATCAAGGTGCAGATACCAGTAATGTGTCTAGGGAGTGTGAAACCCAACCATCACTTTGGTCTGAAGATTACACACTGCACAGGAAAGAGGCCCAGACACCTGTCTTTATCTTGTGTAGGAACTAAGCTTTCACATCTGAGTGACAAGAACACTGCTCATCAGGACAAGGAGCCATAGGCAAGGAGACATTCTTGGGAGTTTATTTACAATAGTGAACATGATGTACAAGTGAGTAACACCTGTACCCCAGCTGTGCAACTATATCTTCTTAACTTTCCTAACCCTGCCGCTACGTCTCGGTACTCCCCCGACATCCACAGCGGAGGTGGAGGCAGCCTGCTGACTGCTACACCCTCTCTGTGATGACCTTGGACATCATCCTCTGGAGGGCTGAGACCTGGAGAGCCCCAGCCTACTTCGGGTGGCCTGCTGTGGGCCAGCTGCACCCTCTTCAGCCTGTGGAGTTGGAACTGCGGGGGTCACAGAAGAGGGGATTTGGATCAGCCGGACATTCCTGGAATCACCTGGGTGGATGGTCCCGTGGTATCAAGCTGTTGGTTCTCTTCTCTACGAGTGCCCGGCAGACCCTGGTTGATCCCTTGAGGAGAAGGGGAAACTGGAGTGAGATCGAGCTGCCCTGCACTCTTGCATTGACACTGTTGGAGGCCAACTATGGCGTCAGCGATGGAGTTCAGCCCACGCAGCAGTGCAGAACCAATGTCCTGGACCAAGGTCTCCATGGCGGCCGCCATCCTGCTAGCATTGAACTCAGTGCATTGGCATGCTGGCGCTATCCTCAGACTGAAGGCAGATGGACTCCTCCATTGTCCCTTGCAGTCTGAGGGGTGCACCAGACATCCCTTCCTGATGTTCCCAAGCTTGCCTTTGCAGCTCCAGCAACTGAGGTATGATTGAGTCCAAAGGCTCCTCATCTGACTTGGACTCAGCAGTTTCTTTGCCTCCAGCAATCCTCCATGTGCCGGCAGCCTTGGCCCTGCTTTTGCCTGTTGTGGAACAGATTGTGTACTTTGCTCACCAGATTGTGATCCTGAAGCTATTCTACATCTAGATCCCACCAAAGTGTGTGTCACTGTGCTGGTGGAGGGTGTGGGTGAGCGCTGTGATGGGGCTTCAATGCTGCTACCCTTAGGGTCCTCATCCGAGGTACTCTCGATGCGGGGTCACATTTGCCTGGGGGTGATGTGTCAGATGTACCGAGGAGAGAAAGTGGAGATTATTAGCACTTGGCTAAAGACAGAACGGTGGACTTGAGTTTTTTTTATTCATTCATGGGATGTGGGCTTTGCTGGCTGGGCCAGCATTTATTGCCCATCCCCAGTTGCCCTTGATAAGGTGGTGGTGAGCTGCCTTCTTGAACCACTGCAGTCCATGTAGTGTAGGTACGCCCACAGTGCTGTTAGGGAGTTCCAGGGTTTTGACCCAGCAACAGTGAAAGAACGGTGATATATTTCCAAGTCAAGATGGTGAGTGACTTGGAGTGGAACTTGCAGGTGGTGGTGTTCCCATCTGTCTGCTGCCCTTGTCCATCTAAATGGCAGTGGTTGTGGGTTTGGAAGGTGCTGTTGAAGCACTGAGAAAGGGATCATGCGGTGCAGGATCCTCACGTGGGTGTTCACCGCTGACCTTCACCGCTCACCATTGCCACGGGAATGGTCAACGTCATCTCCAGCCAGCTCCAATGCTCGACTCTCAAATGGAGTGAGGACCTTGATGTCCGGTGCTCTAATCCCAGTTTGGGACCTCTCCCAATGATTGATTGTGTGCATTCTTGGTCCTGCATAAAGACAGATGGTGAGAGTGTGAACAAGGTGCATACCAGACCAAATGAGGAGGATGGCAGGAGCGCGTGTCTACTGAGTGGAGACATGAACGGGATGAGGAGGCAGTCTCCAGAGGAGATGAGGCCAGATGGAGATGTGAGGGTGTGTGTGAGAGAGTGAGTGGTGATGTCCCTTGATCTGGCAGTGAGTGAGATACCAGGGAATGTGTGGCGTGTTTGTGAGTGAGTTGAGATTGATGAGATGGTTGCCATACCCTGGCAGCACGAATTAGATCATTCATCCGTTTTCTGCACTGGATGGCCGAACTCTACTGTGCAGCGTTGGCACTGACCACCACTGCCACCGCCTCCCAAACCGGAGTGGTGAGACTGATGGGCCTCCTGTGGCCAGAGCGGGGGTAGAGGACATCACGGTTGGCCTCTACAATGCCCAGAAAGCTTCCTAGGGATGCGTCACTGAATCAGGGGGGGCTGCAGTCGTCCTGGTTTTTAGGGCCATATCTTCAGCAGAGCAGGCCTGGGTTGCAAGCATTGAGGTGTGTGCATGGGACTGCACTTTAAATGTGGCACCTGGCGTGAAGAAGCGGCGAGGTGATGGCATGATGGGTAAATGAGAGCCCACCCTCCCGCCATCAAAACATCGTGTTTCCTGGGAATGCATAATTAATGAGGCGGGGTTGGGAGGATATGGCGTGAAAAGCCGCCATTGCGGCCAGCAGGTAAAAACGTTTGTTTTCCTGCCCGCTAACGGACTTAGTGCAAATCCGGGACGATTACTCCCACAAAGTCATTCCTACACAGAGTGACAAAACGCGAATAGTTACCTTACTTTTAATTTGTCAGTCGGAGTTCGGGCCTTTCACGCAGGCGCTGGCCTGGAAATGGCTGCACATGCGCAGTTCATCCATTTTCATGTCTTCAGGCCGGGATCCAGCCCTGCCCTGCTCAGAAGGTAAAGGAGGCAAAACAGTGAAACGGTGCGAAACTGGAGGTCAGGCGACCTGAATCATAGTGCCATTCCTGAGAAGGTGTCCCAGGGAGCAAGACACAGGGAAGGGAACAGGGAGGAGGTCCCAAAGCAGGGAGTGGGACAGAAAAAGGTCCCAGAAGAAAGCCCCAGACAGGGACAAGGACAGGGATCAGAGATAAATCCCATTGAGTCAAGATAAAAGACAGGAGCAGAGAAAAAGGCTCCAAGTTTAAGTAAGAGCTGTGGGGAGCAATCCATTCATCTCGAGTTTGTGTCACCTTTCCTCCCACTCTCAGATAAAACAAGTAGAATTATTTCAATGAAGCACAACATACATTCTTGACAGAAAAAACTTCAGTAAAGCACACCTTTCCACCTCATTCTTCATTCAGTGAATGTAAATGGGTTGTAAATACATAGACGGCCGGAGCTCTGCCCTCAGGGGCATTTTAACTAATGGAGTTGCAGCCTGCAGTGGCTGATTGACAGGCAGTTATGTCAAATTCCCAGGTCCCAGTGCATTAATTATTCTCCAAGCCATCTAGAATCACAGCACCACAAAGTGCACACTTATTTCCCTACTCAAATTAGAGTGATGATAGCAGAGTTATTTTGATGTTCTGTCCATTTTGGATTGCTCTTTCATCGCACTTGTAAGTCTTAAATTTCTTGTCACCTACTGATACGGCATAGCAAAACAAAAAAACTTGGCAACTTGCCAAGCTTCCTTTGACAGCACCTAACCACGCATGATCTCTACCACCTTGAAGAACAAGGGCAGCAGACACATGGGGCCACCGCCTCCAATTCACACATTGGAACTATGTCAGCATTCCTGCACCGTCACTGGGTCAAAATCCTGGAACTCCCTCCCTAACAGCACAATGGCTGTATCTACACCACATGGACTGCAGCGGTTCAAGAGGTGGCTCACCACCAGCTTCTCAAGGGCAATTAGGGATGGGCAATAAATACTGGCTTTGCCCACACTGTCTGTTGCTCATGGGCAAGTAAAGATAAAATAAGGCCTGCCTTGCACCTTTCTGTAATAAGCCCCAATAGCTTCAGTTAACTGAAACAAAAACAGAAAATGCTGGAAAAACTCAGCAGGTCTAACAGCATCTGTGGAGAGAAAGACAGAATTAATGTTTCGAGTCAATGTTTCTTCAGAGCTAATAGGCTCACTTCAGTTAACTATTCTTTTGGCTAAAACTAGGGGAGATTCTCCAAGGTGCAGATGGTTTGGTTTCTTTCTGAATTTTCCCAATCTTGTGCCAAATGTAAACCCAGGAATAATCTTCTCCATGCACTTTGTGCTTTGGTAACTATCCAATTTTGGAAGGATGTCAGTGCAAGTCTAAAATAACCTTTAAGAACTATTACAATTACCATCCTAAAACTTACTTTTATTACAGAGGATGGGTACTTCTTTAAACAGAATGTCACTGCATAACATTAAAACTGCCAAATGGGCGAGCTCACCTCTGGGGTATAGGTTTAATTGGCCCAGAATGAGGGCAGTTACTCTCTCCCTCTAACACTTATCTCTCTCTGCCATTTTATATCCAGTGAAATTAGTTTAGGCATTCTTCACTCAATTCTGATGGGCAAGGGTCCAGAGGATAAAGCTGTTCATTGTTAATACTGAAAATGTCACTCAGAGAGTCCGCAAGATGTCTAGTGTGAGAAATTTGGAAATGGAGGTCTGACTCTCGATTCCACTGTTATACTTCACCTGCAAGTCCTTGATGCTGACATTTTGGTGACAAAAAAAATTGCACACCATTGCAACGAAGGTGAACTGTTAAATCTAATCCATTCAAAATGCAGCCACATTCAAAGTAATCTACACAGGGCTAATTCCAAATTCCTCATAAATAGCCCAAATCTATCCATTGTGTTAGATACCCCTGCATTCTGGGGCCCTGTGGGTTCCTCCTCTAAAGCTTCTCCACCACCCACAGCCAACCAACTGATACACATTTTCCAACACGATTTTACAGGAGTCAAAGACGTGAGTCGTGATGAGATTGGCTGGGAATTTCTTTAGGCTCCTGAGATTTTGAAATGTCAAAGCTCCTTTATTCAGTCCCTTTGAATCAAATTCATTAGGTTATAAAAATTATGGAATCATGTCTGTGCTTAAACAAGCCACTCAGACCTTCAAGTCGTTGCTGGTGTTGTCTCCACATGAGCCAACCAGTCTAATCTCATGCCACTGCCAGTAAACACAGTATTGAGGTAAGTGTACAGACAATGCAGATGATTGTAAATGGTGGAGTGCAGTCTCACCATTCAACTTAGGCTCATTTTGAAGCTTAGCAGTTACCTAGTTAACTAAAATTTCATATTTTTATTGATGTCCCAAAGAAGGCAGATAAAGTTCATCTCGCTGGTTTTATTTCTGAGTGCTGCAGTACTTTGCCTTATGCTAACAGGAACAATGCTTTATCCCTGCCCTCTTCCAGCTCTAAATTCCCCACATTAGGATAATCGGGTACCAATCTTTTAAAACTGCACTCCATCACCATCCCAGCAGTAATACTGATCGAATGAGCTTTAACAAAAATGTGATCAATCCCAGCAGGGATTCAATACAGCTACATTAAACAATCAGAGCTTCTGACATGCCTTCCTTTTTCCTTAACTGAAGATTCCCCCCAACAGCGGTTGACAGGGTCCTCAACTGTGTCTGACCCATTTCTCACACCTCTGCCCTTAGCCCCTTCCCCCTAGAACCATGATAGGGTCCCCCAGATCTCACTTTTCACCCCACCAGCCTCCGCATTCAAAGGACCATCCTTCGCCATTTCCACCAACTCTAGCATGATGTCACTACCAAACACATTTTCCCCTCACCACCGCCGTCAGCATTCTGTAGGGCCTGTTCCCTCCATGACACCCTGGTCCACTCCTCCATCACACCCAACACCTCATCCCCTTCCCATGGCACCTTCCCAAGCAATCACAGAAGATGCAACACCTTTACCTCCTCCCTCCTCACTGTCCAAGGCCCCAAACACTCCTTTCAGGTGAAGCAGTGCTTCACTTGCATCTCCTTCAATTTGGTTGAATATATTCATTGTTCCCACTGGGGTCTCCTCTACACTGGGGAGACTAAATGCAGACTGGGTGACCACTTTGCAGAACACCTTCACTCAGTCCGCAAGCATGACGCAGACCTTCCTGCCGCTTGCCATTTCTAAACACTATCTTGCCCTCATGCCCACACGTCTGTCCTTGTCCTGCTGCAATGTTCCAGTGAAGCCCAATGCAAACTGGAGGAATAGCACCTCATCTTCCGATTAGGCACTTTACGACCTTCTGGACTTAACATTGAGTTCAACAACTTCAAACCACGAACTCTGTCCTCCATCTTTAGTCCTTTTTTAAATCATTTTTTTTCCTTTTTTAAAATTTTACTTTTTAATGTTTAATTTTTATTTATTTATTTATCCTTTTTTCTCCAACCCCCACCTCCAAACCCCCCTCTCCACCCCCACAGGACCATCTGTCACTGGTTTCTATGTTGTGCTTTCACAGAGCACTTGTTCTGCTATCAGCACATTCTGCTCTTACCTTTATGCCACTGTCAGTACTTTCTTTAGTCTTTACCACTACCATTAACACTCCCTTCGTCTTGTGTCTAGGGCATATTTGTCAATCTCTCCTTAGATCCCACCTATTCCTGACCTACTATCTTACTCCACCTGCTCCACCCCCTCTTAAACAGTATAAAATCCACACATTTCTACTTCTCTTTAGCTCTGAAGAAGAGACATACGGACTCAAAACGTTAACTCTGTACCTTTCTCCACAGATGCTGCCTGACCTGCTGAGTTTTTCCAGCATTTTTTGTTTTTATAGTCATAGCACATTACCTCCCTAAAAGGGACAACAGCTCCTTTAAAAGCACAAGATACTGGAATTGCTGCAAATGAAGAGAAAAAATAATTGATATTTAAAATCAGACCTGTACAGTTTTTCACATGTACCAAGTTTAGAATTTTCTTTCGTGATTTTAACACCTTTATTCAAATAAAGGTACAGTTTGCACTGAAAGGGGTGGAAATCCTTTAGGCCCATTTTCAGGGCTGATATGGTCACCTTGCAGGATTTGTGTTCCCCCAATCAGGAGGCCCGAGCTGGCTTAAAATTGAGCCTTGGGCCTCATTAATGTTATTTGGGTGAGATGTGAGTGCCTGCTGCACTTCTGCAGGTAACTTACCCATTTTAAGAAGGTGAATGATAGGCTGTTTGCCTTACTGGCAGCAGCCTGAAGGTAAATCCAGAAGCAGGGCAGTGACAACTGGTGTGAGTGAGCGACTAGGAGCAATGTGGAGGCAGGGGAAGGTACAGTTGCTCCTTTTGGCTCCATAGCAACAAACTAATAACAAAAAGTTCTAAAGTTACCAGCTGCCGAAGCCCCATATACATGTAGGCCCAGCTCCTGGTCTGATCATTGCTCTCCAGTTTCAGCAAGGGAGCCTAAAACCAGCATTAGGTTCTTCATATATATATATAAAAGGGGCCTAACACCTGTCTTAGGTGGCTATCAGGGATTCCTGAAAGATGGTATACCCTAAAATGCAGTCCTTGCTAGAGTTTAGATGGATTTTTCACTTGGACAATAATCGTGTATCTTGAGTTCACATATCATTTGTTTTACATTGATTACAAATACACCATCGGTAATGGAATATGAAATGCATCTAATCAATACAGTAGTTCAGCTATCAGCATTTCAACCTCATGCAAAAGCCGATACAGCATTTAGGTGCATATCTTAACACAACTTTCACCATTGTTTAATTGATCTGAAAAGCTCAAAATAAATATCTTTCTTATTCCGTTTGGCTCTGAGGGCTAGAACAATAAATACAAGTGGATGTCTGACTCAGACATTCAAAACTTAGTTCAAAAACTGACTACATTTGATATTTGTGCAGTTGCTGACCATAAGGCCTGGTTTGCTTTCATGCTGTGCAGGAGACAAGTGTCTTGCCAATCACTCCAGTTCCTATCAAGAATCTTGAGGTTTAATTTTAGGAAGGAGGGATGTTGACACTGCACAAGTGTCCAAATGGTGAGGGAATGCTCAGCCTTTTGTTTTGATTGACAGATCCCCAAGATTGCTGTCTGCTTGGGTGGCAGACAGCAAGTTTATTCTGTTACTTCTGATACAACAGCTACAACAGAAAGATGATTATCAGCAGTATTGAGTCTGGAAGCTCTACAAAGGCAACTACTGACTCAGGGAAACTTGGAGCGGCAGCTTTTGTGTGCAAGTTCAGGAATTCAGACTATGTGAAAGCCAGAGGTCCAAATTCAAAATAATGCCTTGAGTCCAAAGCTAACCATAATTTTTTGTTAAGTTTCATTAGCCGGAAGCCAAATTAGCCATCGCTTTTATTTGCAGGTCCTTTGCTGCAATGTATCAACATAGTAACATATGCTGAAATGTATCAATTTGTACCATCTAGACATCAAACCAATGCAAGTTAGACTTGTAAGCTTATAGATATAATGGTTACATTTGTATTATAAGGAAACTGGTCTTGAATTCCGTATTGCAGCCACAAAGAGAATTAGTGTTGAGAACTAGTTGAAGCTTTCAGAATGCGCTCTCTCCAGTCAGGTGGCTGTGTGTTTAAGCCCCAGTCCAAAAATTAACATAGGAACATGGATCTCAGGAGCAGGAGCAGGCCATTCAGCTCTTCGCACCTTTCAATATGACCATGGCTGATCTGGCTGTGGTCTCAACTCCACACTGCCGTCTGCCCCACAACATTCCATTTGCCTTCCTAATCACCTGCTGTACCTACATAGTAACTTTTCGTGATTCGTACCAGGATACCCAGATCTCTATGCCACCCTGTTCTGCAATCTCTCTCCATTTAAAATAATATATTGCTTTTCCATTATTCCAAAGTGGACAAGTTCACATTTTCCCACATTATTCCCCATCTTCCAAATATGTGCCCACTCACTTAATCTGTCTATATCCTTTTGCAGACTCTCTGCCTCCTCTTGACAACTTACTTTCCCACCTATCTTGGTGTCATCAGCAAATTTAGCCACCATATACTTGGTCCCTTTATCCAAATCATTGATGTAGATTGTAAATGGTTGAGACCCCAGCACTGATCCTTGTGGCACTCCACTAGTTACAGCTTGCCAATTCGAAAAAGACCCATTTATCCCTACTCTCTGCTTCCTGTTAGCTAACTAATTCTTTCTCCATGCTGACATATTACCCCCTACACCATGTACCCTTATCTTGTGTAGTAACCTTTGATGTGGCACCTTATCAAATTCCTTTTGGAAATCCAATTAACGGCCAGCCAGTGTGAAATGCACCCAGAGAAAGGCTCAGCACTGCCACTGGGGACAGGAAGAGGGCGGGCGCCTACATCACCGCGAGTGGTGGTGAGCATTTCCATCGAGCTCCCTGAAGGCAGACAGATGCCTCAGGGAGCTGCAGACATCCAAATAATAAAAGAAAGCCCAAAAATGCTGCAAAAAATGTCCATGCAGCACAATCAAGCACCTGAGGCAGAATATTCCACAAGCCTGACCCGAACGAGTATAAAATGACATGCAATGGCGTTAGACGAGCATCCCGATGTCATTGCACACTCGTGCAATATTTCAGTTGGCGGGTGCGCGCGGGAGTCAGCAGCACGCCCGCCGACAATTAATAGATCTATTAAGGCCATTAAAGTTCTAATTAAATGAAATTTTTCACTGCCTCTCCAACCTTATGGCTGACGGACAAACAAGAAGGCCAAGCGGTCTTTGGATCTTTTGCGGGATGAGGTTTTGATCAGTAATTTTAAAAAAATTAAAATTTTTCAAAATAGTTTCTAACATGTCCCTGACAGAGTCACATGAGGGGGCATGTTATTAACATTTTTAAATTCTTTTTTTTATTATCAGAATTCTCCAGCTCCCTGGGGCAGCCCTGTGCCTCAGGGAGCTTTTCATGCATGCGCCCCTGCGCATGTGCACAGTTCTGCGCTTGCGCTCCTCCCGCTCCCACCCCAGCAGCGCTGAGCACTGCAGCGCGTATTTCACGCTGGTTGGCTGTTAATTGGCTGAAATCCATGTTGGGGCCCGATCACGGGCGGCAGTTGGCTTCGCAACCGCTCCTGGGCCCGCCCGCCGTGCCTGCCCGATGGGGGCAATTCTGCTCCTGAAAGCAGACCTCATAAAAAAATCACCATAGGGAGCCTAAAGATGTGATTCCGATATCTGAACAGATCTGGTGGAGCACTCCAGTACTTGAGGAGGCAGTGGTGCAGTGGTATTGTTACTGGACTAGTAATCCAGTGACCCAGAGTAATGGTCTGGGTTCAAATCCCACCACAGCAGATGGTGGAATTTGAATTTTTAAAAATCTGGAATTAAAAGTCTAATGATGACGATGAAACCATTGTTGAAAAAACCCATCTGGTTCACTAATAACCATTAGGGAAGGAAATCTGCTGCTGCCCTTACCTGGTCTGGCCAGGCACAGTGATGTGGAGCAATTAGGGATGGGCAATAAATGCTGCCTTAGCCAATGATGCCCACTTTTCATGAATGAATTAAAAAAAAACTTCCCAGAGAGTCACATGGATCATCGTGGCTTGTTGCACAACCTGCCCCTGCAAAGGGGGGAGGACTTGCCAGATGCTGCATGTCTCCTCCAATGAGAAGGACCTTGAAAGGGATGAGGGTGATGAGTTTGAAGAAGATGAGGCTGCAGGGGAAGAGGCATGGACATGAGGTCCTGATAGCCACCAAATTCCACTAGGAGGTGAGTATCCTCATGGACAAGTGCCTCCACCATGAGCATCAGCATTGCTATTTCTCTCATTTCACCCATGTACTTCAATATGAGAGTGAATAGTTACACATCAGATCACATTGTCCTGATCCTATCCTGAAAGACAATGAACCCTTGGCAGCATGTGTCCTTGCTGAGATGAGGTGCTCACTGGAGGAGGGTGTCCTGGCATCAGAAGGTGCTGCCTCTTCAAGCATCCCAGTCTCAATGACAGCCTACAAGAGCCAGGAGCTGTCAGTCAATCCCCAGTGGTCTTGAAGCTGTATGCCTTCAATGTGATAAGGCTCCTCAAGGAGATCCATCTGAAGCAATGGAACTACGCACTCTGTGTAACATCAACTGTGGACCAGATAATTCACATTTGGGAGAAGGCAGCCAATGAAGTTCTGCTACTGTGAGTCCATTTATAGATGGCTCAGTTGTCTGTGGTGCATTCTTCCAAATCACAGTGACATCTAGCACTCTCAGTTACTGATCCTGGGCTGCAATTATCCTCAGCTTGATATGGATGCAGACCCCCTAAGCATGACAACGTCAAACACTTGCCTGCCAGACATTAAAATGCCTCCTCTTTAACACAGACTCTGTGCTCTCATGGCCAGCCCTGGCCCTTGCCAAGTCCAACATGCACACACAGCATGAAGCCCTCAAGGTCACGCATCATTGTGAATAAAGAGCACACTTCAGCTTCAATACATCCTCGCTCCTAAGCCATTGCTCCCCTACACATTGTCTAAAGCAACCATGTGCACTTCCACAGCCTGCTCAAAGCCTCTATCTTCCACCAGAAATGACCATTTGGAATTAGCATTAGCGACTTGTGTGTGTGCTCAGGTGAGGGGATGCACAGCGCTGCATTCCTAGTTTGTGAAGAGAGCCTTGCTACTGCAAGACAATCAACTGCAGGGTGAGAGATACACAAGGTTGGACATTGGAGCACCAGGGCAATAATGTGGCTGAGAAGAGCAGAGCTTCGTCACCTTAAGGTGCCAAGGTGCCCCCACTTATTGGGTGAGCTTAGCAGATGTACACTCTGAAAGTCAAAAATGCAGTTAGCTGACAGCAGCTCACACGAGTTCTGAGTATGGACTCATAGCATGAAAATTCTGCTGAGAGACAGAGAACACATGTAGTTGCATGATATATGACTCTTCTCCTTGCGTTAACACATCTCTCCTTGTACACTGCACCTTCACCTTTCAAGAATGCAGACGAGATGGGAGAACACCTTTACCTCAAGCTTACACAGCTAAGAATAAACATGACATGACCCTGCAAAGCATGTGAATGAGGCTTGTTCCACAAGTACACTTCACATTAAGGTTGAGACATCACTAATGTCAGGAATGATGTGCTAAAGGGGCAACAATGTGAGGATATGATGAGAGGTCCATGATCACGACATGTGAGACAAGTGGGGGGAGGGACTACGATGTGCCACCTGAGTGACTGCAACACAGCTCATCATAAAAAGGAGGCACACACAGCGATGTGAAATAGGTGTGATTCTATTTACGTTTGCATACATTATATACATATTGTGAACAGCCTTGCCACCGTATTGCTCCTAGATCTTTTTAACTTTCCTAACCCTATCCCTACGTCTTGATGCATCCCCGACATCCACAGCGGAGATGGAGCCTTCAGTAATGGAGTGCAGCTCCTGCAGCAGTGCAGTACCAATGTTCTGGATCAAAGTCTCCATGGTGGCCGCTATCCTGCCAGTATCGACCTCGGTATGCTGGCATGCCACCGCTATGACCTCAGACTGAATGAGGACAGACTCCTCCATCTTATGTTGCAATCTGAGGAACACAGCCGACATCCTTTCCTGATGTTCCCGTGCTTGTCACTGCAGCTCCAGCAACTGATTTAGGACTGAATCCGGAGGCTCGTCATCCGATTCGGATCTGCAGAATCGTGGTCTCCAGTAGTCCTCCGAGTGCTGACAACCTGGGATGTCCCTGCCTCTGCCTGCTGCGGACCATATTGCATGCTGTGCTCACCAGGTTGTGACCCAGAGGCTGCTCCAGAACCAGGTCCCACCAAGGTGTGTGTCTCTGCTCTGGTGGAGGGTGTGGGTGAGCGCTGTGACGGGTCAATGGTGCTGTCCTCAGGTTCCTCATTCAAGGCGTCCTCGTGGCTGGAGCTAAGGGTCTGAATGGCTGAGGGTCTTGAGCACTTTGCAGAGGTGCCTATGAAAGAAAGTAGAGACAAGTAGTGCATGGAAACTGAATATGAAAACAGGACAGTGCACTTACAGTAGCATTGAGTGTGTGATGAGCTGGTGCAGGATCCTCACATGGGTGTTTGTCTTCAACCTCACTGTCGCCACAGGCACAGTCCACGCCCTCTCCGGCCAGCTCAATGGCACGATTTTCAAAGGGAGTGGGAACCTTGAGTTCCAGCACTCCACCCCTGGTCTGAGCCTTCTCTTTTATTCTGTATGAATTTGCACTGCATAAAGACAGATGGAGAGGGTTTGAGCAAGACACATGCCATACAGCAGTATGTCCTGGAGCCAACCAGGGAGCAGGCTATTCTAGGCCTGGTAATGAGCAATGAGACACGATTAATCAATAACCTCATGGTAAAGGAGCCTCTTGGTGACAGCGATCACAACATGATAGAATTTCAAGTTCAGATTGAAGTGAAGAAGTGTGCATATGAGACTAGCGTTTTAAACCTGATTAAAGGTAATTATAACGGTACGAAAGCAGATCTTGCGAAAGTGAATTGGGAAAGTAGTTTAAAAGGTAAAGTAGTAGAAATGCAGTAGCAGATTTTTAAAGAGATACTTAATAACTCTCAGCAAAGATGTATCCCAGTGGGAAAGAAAGAAACTTTGAGAAGAATGCATCATCTGTGGCTAAATAAAGAGTCAAAGATTGCATCAAGTTGAAAGGAACACTGTACAAATCTGCAAAGATTAGTGGTAGGTCAGAAGATTGGTCAGATTTTAAGAACCAGCAAAGAACGGCTAAGAAAAATAAAGAGGGAGAAAGCTGAGTATGAGATAAAGCTAGCTAGTAATATAAAAACAGATAGTAAGTTTCTACCAGTATTTATAAGTTTCTATGCCCCATTTATTTCTTCCTGCATACTCTGTCTTTTGGTGTAACTATTGTCAGGGGTCCTATAAACCACTCTCACAAGTGACCTTTCACCTTTCCTATTTCTTATCTCTACCCAATTAAAGCACATAATCTAGGCTGACATCTTAGTGCAGTGCTGCATTGCCAGAGGTGTTGTCTATTGGATAATACTTCAAACTCACAGAATTAAAGGATTGTTACAGTAAAGAAGGCCCATTATGCCTGTGTTGGCTCTCCATAGAAGCAATTTACCTAGTGCCACTCCCCTGCCTTCTCCCTGTAGCCCTGTACATTCTTCATTTTCAGATAGCAATCCAATTCCCTCTTGAATACCTCCATTGAACATCCTCCACCACCATCTCAGACAGTGCAGATCCTAACCCACTCGTTGAGTGAAAAAGTTTTTCCTCATGTCACCATTGCTTCATTAGCCATTTACCTTGAATCTGTGCCCTCTTGTTCTCGATTCATCCACTATTAGGAACATTTTTTCCCTGTCTACACTGTCCAGATCCCCCTTGGATACTGAGTTCAATCAAATCTCCACTCAAACCGTTTTTTCACATTTGTTCACAGGATGTGGACTTCACTGGCTCGGCCAGCATTTATTTACCATTCCTAATTGTCCTTGAGAAGGTGGTGGTGAGCTGCCTTCTTGAATCGCTGCAGTCCATTTGATGCAGGTACACCCACAGTGCTGTTAGGAAGAGATCTTGTTATTTTCTACTGTTGGGTCGCTTTGCTCGTGAATGTGGTTGCATGCCTAGCTAATGGCTGGTGAGTTGGCAACAATATACTGCAGATGCAGAGACCAATATAAGATGAGGCACGTACTGTTTATTTACACAGAAAACAGAGCACTAGCATGATGTGTGCTTCTCCAACCAGGCCCTACTCTAAACTACACTTAACATTGTAACCTGCACTACACAGCAATTGGGCCAATTGGTGATGTCAATCTGCTCACATTCTCTTAAAGGTGTATTGTGCCTCAGATTACCACATCCCTCCCCCTTTACTTAAAAGTACAATTTACAATCTTTACAATATATTAACTATTTACAAAAATAAGCTATTTACAAATTCAGTCACTCTGGAGCTTCTTCAAACATGTCGACCAACATAGTTCTATGACTTTGGATGGTTTATCTGAGGACCCCTCCCTCTCAGGAGTTATCTGTCCACTAGGCTCTCCGATAGGAACCTGTAAGTTTGTCTCTTCGACTCTCTCAGGCACAACGGATCCAGCAGGTACTTCCAAAGCAAGGGGAGTTCCTCCTACCTGTGGTGTAGACTCCAACAGGAATGTTTTCACTTTCTTTCAGGCCCCATCGCCTGCACTCCTGCTGCCCATCCCCTCCAAGTTCAACAATATGAAGGGCAACCATCAGGCAGATTCTGAGAATGAGGATGTTGAGCGAAGCTAAACTCAACAGGGAATGATCAGCTGCCTGTTGTGTAAACAAAAATTCTGGGGCCTTGTTAGTAATTCTACTTTTTCTTCCTACGTGTCTTCTTTCGATGGGTTTTCTTCTTGGCAGCACTGACATTAATCTTGGCCTTCTTTTCAATTTCCCTATTGGCCAGACTAGGCTCAGGTATGAGGTCAACTTGGGTGAACTCCGTGGTTGAGTCTGCCAGCATTTCCTCATCTGTCAGCTCCTTTGAAAACTCAGGGGTCTCTATTTTTAAAGCTCCTTGGCTTCTACGTAGCTGATTCTCCAGCTCTTGCATTTCTTTTTTATATTTGTTACTTGTTTCCCGGAGAATTAAGAATTGCTGTGCTTTCTTGGCCAACTGATTCTTCATCTTGACCAGGGATATGCTGAATTCTTCCTGCTCTTCCTCATACCTTTTTAATGGTACAAATTGGGATCTGAGGGAATCTTGCAACATGCGAAAGTCCTTCAGCAGATTTTTTTTTTCTTTTTGGTGGTTAGAGACTTCAGCTCGAACCCTGACCTGACGCATCAGCTCTACGAGCTCTTTTTGTTGAGTCTTTACATACTCCTTTTTCCAAACAGCAACGCTTCCCACTTCTGATTGTGATCTCAGTAATCTCTCAAGGTTGATCTCTTTTAACCAGCTTCTTCCAAGGAGATTCGGTCCTCTGCCTGTTATCACCATTAGGGGTAGATTAGCAGATTGACTTCCATACTGTACTGGAACCTTGCATATACCTCTTACTTGTATGTCTTTAATTTAGCATCTGAATTTCCCATCTTTAGTGAGTGGTCTCCTCCATTCAGATATTTAATATATGTTCCCCTATAACTGTCATGGATGCCCCTCTATCCACCTCCATTCGGATGGGTTTCCTGTTGACCTTCACTGTCACGTAGACTGGCCCTGTTTTACCCATTTTAAAGCTACGTAGCAAGTAAATATCTGTCTCTGTTCCTTCTGGTTTCTCTATTATATGGATTTCACGATTTCTGCCTTATTGTTTGAAATTTTGTCTCAATCTGTCCTTACATTATCGCATAATGCGCCCATTGCAATAGCAGTAGAAACCCTCAGTTCTTTTAAATTGTCATTTGTTTGTAGACTGTCTGGCTAAGACCATAAGACATAGGAGCAGAAAGAGGCCATTTGGCCCATCGAGTCTGCTCCGCCATTCAATGAGATCATGGCTGATCTGATAACCTTCAACTCCACTTTCCTGCCTTGTCCCCATCACCCTTGATTCCCTTACTGACTAAAAATCTGTCTATCTCAGCCTTGAATATACTTAACAAACCAGCCTCTATAGCCCTCTGCGGTAAAGAATTCCAAAGTTTGACTACCCTCTGAGAAAAGAAATTCCCGCTCATCTCTGTTTTAAATGGACGACCCCCTTACTCTGAGATTATGCCCTTTGGTCCTAGACTCTCCCACAAGGGGAAACAACCTCTCAACCTCTATCCTGTCAAGCCCCCTAAGAATCTTATATGTTTCAATAAGGTCACCTCTCATTCTTCTAAATTCCAATGAGTACAGGCCCAACCTACTCAACCTCTCCTCAAAAGAAAATCCCTCCATACCTGGGATCAATCTAGTGAACCTTCTTTGGGCTGCCTCCAATGCCACTATATCTTTCCTTAGATAAGGGAACCAAAATTGTTCACAGAATTCCAGGTTTGGTCTAACTAGTGCCTTGTATAGTTTTAGCAACACTTCCCTATTTTTATCTGGCAGCATCTGTGGGGAGAGAAACAGAGTTAATGTTTCGAGTACGTATGGCTCTTCTTCAGAGCTGAAGAGAAGTGGAAATGTGATGAAATGTATACTGTTTAAGAGGGGTGGGGCAGGTAGAGCTGGATAGAAGGCTAGTAATAGGTGGGGATAAAGGAGAGATTGACAAAGATGTCATGAACTAAAGGACAAAGGGAGTGTTAGCGTTCATGGTTAGTGCTAAAAACAGTGCTGATAGTGGCGTAAAGGTAAGAAAGCAGAATGTGATAATAGCAGAACAAGGGTAGCATTGTGTGAAAGAACAACATGGAACAAGTAACAGATGGCCCTGTAGGGAATGGGGTGGAAGAGGGGGCGGTGGTGGGGAAAAAAGGATAGAAAATAGGATAGAAGGGGGGATAAAAAGGGGATAAAACCACAGATAAATGAAGAAAATAAAATCAAAATAGGTGGATGAAATAAAAATGAATGTAGAAAAAAGGATTTAAAAAGTGGGGGTGAGGATGGAGGAGAGAGTTCATGGTCTGAAGTTGTTGAACTCAATGTTAAGTCCGGAAGGCTGTAAAGTGCCTAATCGGAAGATGAGGTGCTGTTCCTCCAGTTTGTGTTGGACTTCGCTGGAACATTGCAGCAGGCCAAGGATGGACATGTGGGCATGAGAGCAGGATGGTGTGTTGAAATGGCAAGCGACAGGAAGGTCTGGGTCATGCTTGCGGACAGACCGAAGGTGTTCTGCAAAGTGGTCACCCAGTCTGCATTTGGTCTCCCCGATGTAGAGGAGACCACATTGGGAGCAGTGGATGCAGTAGACTAAATTGAAGGAGGTGCAAGTGAAGCACTGCTTCACCTGAAAGGAGTGTTTGGGCCCTTGGACGGTGAAGAGGGAGGAGGTAAAGGGGCAGGTGTTGCACCTTCTGCGATTTCATGGAAAGGTGCCTGGGAAGGGGATGAGGTGTTGGGGGTGATGGAGGGGTGGACCATGGTATCCTGGAGGGAATGGTCCCTACAGAATGCTGACAGGGGGGCTGAGGAGAAGATGTGTTTGGTGGTGGCATCATGCTGGAGTAGGCGGAAATGGCAGAGGATGATCCTTTGAATGCAGAGGCTGGTGAGGTGAAAAGTGAGGACAAGGGGGACCCTATCATGGTTCCGGGAGGGAGGGGAAGGTGTGAGGGCAGAAGCACGGGAGATGATTGGACACAGCTGAGGGCCCTGTCAACCACAGCAGGGGGGAAGCCTTGGTTAAGGAAGGAGGAAGACATTTCAGAAGCGCCATTTTGGAAAGTGGCATCATCAGAACAGCTGCGACAGTGGCGAAGGAACTGAGAGAAAGGGATGGCGTCCTTACCGGAAACAGGGTGAAAAGAGCCATAGTCGAAGTAGCTGTGGGAGTCGGTGGGCTTGTAATGAATATTGGTGGACAGTCTATCACCAGAAAATTAAACAGAGAGGACAAGGAAGGGAAGGGAAGTGTTGGAGATAGACCATATGAAGGTGATGGAGGGGTGGAGCAGCATCTCCACAGATGCTGCCAGAACTGCTGAGATTTTCCAGCATTTTCTGTTTTTGTTTCAGATTTCCAGCATCCGCAGTATTTTGCTTTTATTTTTCCCTATTTTTATACTCCATTCCCTTTGAAATAAAGGCCAATGTTCCATTTGTCTTCCCTATTACCTGTTGAACTTGTATGTTAGCTTTTTGGATTCATGCACAAGAACCCCCAAATCCCTCTGTGCTGCAGCTTTCTGCAGTCTTTCTCCATTTGAATAATATTGAGCTCCTTGATTCTTCCTGCCAAAGTGCATAACCTCACATTTTCACACATTGTATTCCATTTGCCAAGTTCTTTCCCACTTATTTAACCTGTCTATATCCCCCTGCAGACCCCGTGTGTCATCCTCACAACTTGCCTTCCCACCTATTTTTCTGTCATCCGCAAATTTGGTGACAGTACATTCACTACCCTCATGTAAGTCATTAATATATATTGTAAATAATTGAGGCCCCAGCACTGATCCCTGTGGCACTCCACTAGTTACAGGTTGCCATCCTGAAAATGCCCCTCTTATCCCAACTCTCTGTCTTCTATTAGTTAGCCAATCCTTTATCCATGCTAATATACTACCCCCAATACCATGGGCTCTTATCTTATTAAGTAGCCTTATGTGTGGTACCTTATCAAATGCCTTTTGAAAATCCAAATGTATTATATCTACTGGTTCCCCTTTATCTCTCCTGCTTGTTACCTCCTCAAAGAATTCTAATAAATTTTTTAAGCATGATTTCCACTTCATGAAGCCATGCTGACTCTGCTTGATTAGATTATGTATTTCTAAATGTTCTGTTAATACATCCTTTATAATAGACTCCAACATTTTCCCAATGATAGATGTTAAGCTAACTGGCCTATAGTTACCTGTTTTTTGTCTCCCTCCCTTTTTGAATAAGAGTGTTACATTGGCCATTCTCCAATCCTTGGGACTTTTCCAGAATCTAAGGATTCCTGGAAGATTACTACCAGTGCATCCATTATCTCTGTAGCTCCATCCTGTAATATCCTAGGATGCAACACGTCAGGTCCAGAGGACTTATCGGCTTTTAGCCCCATTAGTTTCCCTAGTACTTTTCCTCTAGAGATAGCTATTGTATTTATTTCTTCCCCCATTTTGCCCCTTATTTAGTATTTTTGGAATGCTATTTGTATCTTCTACTGTGAAGACTGAAGCAAAGTATTAATTCAACTCCTCTGCCATTTCCTGGTTCCCCATTATTATTTCCCCATTCTCTAAGAGAATGTTCACTTTGGCCTCTCTCTTCATTTTTATATATTTAAAGAAGCTCTTATATTTTTATATTACTTGCTGGCTCACCCTCAAAGCCTATTTTCTCCCTCTTTATTATTTTTTGGTCATCTTTTGTTGGTTTTTAAAACTTTCCCAATCCTCTGGCTTAATACCAATCTTTGCCACTTTGTATGTTTGTTTCTTTCAATTTGATACTGTCCTTAACTCCCTTGTTTAACCATGGTTGGTTTATCCCCTTCAATTCTGACATTATTAATGTGGGTTTTATCTGTTAAACCATTGTTTTTTGCTGTTCTGTTAATGGTGGCTGTTTCCCGCCATTCCGCCGAGCCCTGCACTTCCGCGGCATTTCTAACCAGTGCCTCCCTCCCGACACGATGGATGGCGCCATTTTGTGCTCCCTTGATTGCTTCTGAGTCCCTGACTGCGTTTTCCATTCCGAGCGCCAACTCCAACGCCTTGCTGACGTCTAAATTAATTTCTGACAGCAATCTTTTTTGAATGGCGTTTTTGTTAACCCCACGTACTAATGGGTCTCTTAACGTGTCAATAATCGACGTCCCAAACTCCCAGTGCTCTCTCAGTTGTTTTAAGGCTGCTGCCTTAACAGTGACTGTCTCTCCAGGGGCGCAACACCTCGAACTGAATTTAAAACGCTGCATTGTTACCGAGGGTTTCAGCCGAAAGTGGCTTTTCACAAGATTCACCAACTCGTCAAAGCTCCTGGAATCTGGGGCTTTGGGTGCCTTTAGACTACAAGTTAGGCCGTATGTTTTACTGCCACATGTCGATAAGAGGATCACCTGCCTCTTCTCCTGCCCTGATATGTCGTTGGCCAAAAAGAAAAGATAATGTGACCAGTCATCGGTGGCCTGATCAAACGGTTCGATGAGGCCAAATTGTGGCATTCTGGAGGGAGGTAACTTCTACTATGGTGAGGGCTATACTTACAATTGGCCTGCAAGGCACGCTAATTCACTTCAGCTGAGTTTTGAGGCTTTCCTTGGTGCCGTTGACTGGTCGTGTTTTGCCTCATCGCCAGTTGTTATGTTCTACTGTTGGGTCGTTTTGCTCGCAAATGCCTATCTAACGGTGGGTAAGTCGGCAACAATATATTGCAGACGCAGAGACCAATATAAGGTGAGGCACATGCTGTTTATTTGCACAGATAAAGGAACACTAACATGTTGTATGCTTCTCCAACCAGACCTTACTCTAAACTACTCTTAACATTGAGGACCACGCTGCACAGCAATTGGGTCATACAGTCACATGGTCAATCTGCTCACATTCTCTTAAAGCTGTATTGCACCTCAGATTACCACAGAGCTCTAGAATTTTAACCCAGCAACAGTGAAGGAACAGCGATGCAGGCCAGAATTTTGACATTGGCGTGCGGGGGTGGGCCCGACACGCCAATGCATAAAATGACACTGGGCGTGTATCCTGACATTTCTGCGTCGTCTAGACCCTTCTTCGGCGGGCATACACCAGAGGCGGCTGCGCACCCACCGAACTGTTAAAGGCCTGTTAATGCCATTAAAAAGACAATTAAAGTAATTATCACAGGATCTCAGAATCACACAGTGCAGAAGAGGCCCTTCGGCCCATCGAGTCAGCACCAACACGTGAGAAACACCTGACCTACATACCTAATCCCATTTACCAGCATTTGGCCCAAAGCCTTGAATGTTATGACATGCCAAGTGCTCATCCAGGTACTTTTTAAAGGATGTGAGGCAACCCGCCTCCACCACCCTCCCAGGCAGTGCATTCCAGACCCTCACCACCCTCTGGGTAAAAAGGTTTTTCTTCACATCCCCCCTAAACCTCCTGCCCCTCACCTTGAACTTGTGTCCCCTTGTAACTGACCCTTTAAATAAGGGGAACAGCTGCTCCCTATTCACACTGTCCATGCCCCTCATAATCTTGTACACCTCGATCAGGTTGCCCTTCAGTCTTCTCTGCTCCAACGAAAACAACCCAAGTCTATCCAACCTCTCTTCATAACTTAAATGTTTAATTCCAGGCAACATCCTGGTGAATCTCCTCTGCACCCCCTCGATTACAATCATATCCTTCCTATAATGTGGCGACCAGAACTGCACACAGTACTCCAGCTGTGGCCTCACCAACGTTCTATACAACTCCAACATGACCTTCCTACTTTTGTAATCTATGCCTTGATTGATAAAGGCAAGTGTCCCAAGTGCCTTTTTCACCACCCCACTAACGTGCCCCTCCGCCTTCAGAGATCTGTGGACACACACGCCAAGGTCCCTTTGTTCCTCAGAACTTAGTAGTGTCATGCCATTCATTGAATACTTCCTTGTCAAATTACTTATTCCAAAGTGTATCCCCTTACATTCTTCGGGGTTAAATTCCATCTGCCACTTATCTGCCCATTTGACCATCCCGTCTATGTCTTCCTGTAGCCCAAGACACTCAACCTCACTGTTAACCACCCAGCCAATCTTTGTGTCATCCACAAACTTACTAATCCTACCCCCCACATAGTCATCTATGTTGTTTATATAAATGACGAATAATAGGGGACCAAGCACAGATCCCTGTGGTACGCCACTGGACACTGGCTTCCAGTCACTAAAGCATCCTTCTATCATCACCCTCTGTCTCCTACAACTAAGCCAATTTTGAATCCACCTTATCAAATTACCCTGTATTCCACGTGCATTTGCCTTCTTTATAAGTCTCCCATGTGAGACCTTATCAAAGGCTTTGCTGAAATCCATATAAACTACATCAACTGCACTACCCTCATCTAAACACCTGGTCACCTCCTCAAAAAATTCAATCAAATTTGTTAGGCTTGACCTCCCTCTGACAAAGCCATGTTGACTATCCCTGAACAAACCTTGCCTCTCCAAGTGGAGATAGATTTTCTCCTTCAGAATTTTCTCCAATAGTTTCCCTACCGCTGACGTGAGACTCACTGGTCTGTAGTTCCCTGGCTTCTCTCTACAACCCTTCTTAAATAGCGGAACAACATTAGCTGTTCTCCAGTCCTCTGGCACCTCCCCCATGGCCAGAGAGGAATTAAAAATTTGGGTCAGAGCCCCTGCGATCTTCTCCCTTGCCTCCCTCAGCAGCCTGGGACACAAATCATCCGGACCTGGATATTTGTCCACTTTTAAGCCTGCCAACACCTAATAGTGCACATATTTGTTCCTCAATTTCCTGCTGACTATCTGGGGGTCTATAATAAACACCTAACAATGTGGCTGCCCCTTTTTTATTCCTAAACTCTACCCACAAAGCTTCATTCGATGCCCCCACCAAGATATCATCTCTCCTTACTGCAGTTACCGACTCCTTAACTAATAATACAATGCCTCCTCCTCTTTTAGCCCCTCCCCTGTCTCACCTGAAGATTCTATATCCCGGAATGTTGAGCTGCCAATCCTGCCCCTCCCTCAACCTCATCTCAGTGATGGCTACTATATCACAATTCCACATGTCAATCCTCACCTTTAATTCATCCATTTTACCTGTAATACTCCTGGCATTAAAGTAGAGGCCATCCAGCCTTGCCTTTCTCCCTTAAAACTTAATGCAACTGTACTCCCTCTGACTTGATTGTTTTAATGTATTATGATGTGTCCCAATTCTGCTAACTTCTGTGTCCCTTCCCCCTGCCGAATTAGTTTAAGCTCCTCCCAACAGCACTAGCAAACCTGCCCGCAAGGATGTTAGTCCCACTCTGATTCAGATGTAGACTGTCCCGCTTGTACAGGTCCCACCTACCTCAGAAACAGTCCCAGTGATCCAGGAATCTAAAACCCTCCCTCCTGCACCAACTCTTAAGCCACGTATTCATCTGCACTATTCTCCTATTTCTGAGCTCGCTAGCACGTGGCACTGGGAGAAATCCAGAGATTACAACCCGAGAAATCTTGCTTTTTAGCCTACTGCCTAGCTCCCTGAATTCTTGATGCAAGACCTCATCCCTCTTTCTACCTATGTCATTGGTACCAACATGTACCATGACCTCAGCCTTATCACCCTCCCCCTTCAGGATGCCATGCAGCAGTTCAGTGACATCCCAGACCCTGGCATCACGGAGGCAACATACCATCCTGGAGTCACGTTGAAGACCACAGTAGTGCCTATCTGTTCCCCTGACTATAGAATCCCCTATTACTATTGCTCTTCCTCCCTTCGTCCCCTCCTGTACAGACAGGCTGCTTGTGGTGCCAGAAGCTTGGCTCTGTCTGCACTCCCTGGAGGAACCAGTGCCCTCATCAGCCTCCAAAATGGAATACCGATTTGCGAGCGGGGCCCCAGGGGACACCTGAACTACCTGCCTGTTTTTCTTGGACTGCCTAGTGGTCACCCATTCCCTTCCTTCCTCAAGTCCCTTCATCTGCGGTGTGACCACCTCTCTAAACGTGCTATCCACGATGCTCTCAGACTCGCGGATACTCCACAGTGTCCCCAGCCGCCGTTCCAGCTCTGAAACCCGCGCTCCCAGGAGCTGCAGCTGGACACACCTCCTGCACAGATTCTGGTCCCTGGCACTGGAAATGTTCCCGGCTTCCCACATGGAGCACGAGGAGCACATCACGGCTTTGAGCTCTCCTGCATTGACTTATCCCTTTAAATTAAACCTTTTAAATCAACTACTCTAGGGCCCTTCTTTCCTCATCCTCGTTACCACAGAATATACAAATTATAAAGCACAAAAGGACCTTAAACTATAAGCGATGAAAGTAGTCAATAATTACCCGACCTTACCCACTACTTACAGGTCATTCTTTTCCCTTGTAGCATCTACTGCTGCAGCAGGGGAAGACCACTTTCTGAAGATTTAAGAAGTTGGATAGCAAAGAAAAAAATGCAAAGAGCACCTTTTCCCCCTATGCACCGAGTTCCCACTGTGCGCCAAATTGCCAATACCCACACTCACTCTGGCTGTGTCTCATTCACGATGAGCTCTCTCTCCCCTGTTCATGTGCAATTATCAGCAGTACCCATCCAACCTTAAGGTTGGTGGGCAAGCGAAGAGCCCAAGTGGCCTTCATGTTTTTCAGGAAACCTCATCCATGGATGAGATCAGGTTTCCTGAAGGTTTTATTAAATAAATAAATAATTTTTGCTCAATTCATAAACATGCCCCAGCTCATGTGACACTGTCACATGAGGGGATATGTGTAAATAATTTTTATGTTTCTTTATTCAAAAATTTCAATATGTACTTAATCTCCTTGAGGAAGCTCCATACCTCAGGGAGATTTTGTGCTCCTTCACATGCATGCGTGAAAGAGCGCAGGCTCTGACTCTCTCTTCCCCCTGCCCGCAAAGATAGCGCTGAGCACTTCTGGCCATGCATCATGCTGGGCTGGCCTTAATTGGCCCGCCTACCTAAAATGGCGGCACGGAGCCAAACGAGGGCGGCAATTAACTTTGCTCCTGCCCCCGCCTGCTCCCGACTGGCCCGCCTGACATGGGGAAAATTCTCCCCATAGTTCCAAGTCAGGATATTGTGTGGCTTGGAGGGGAACTTGCAGCTGGTGAAGGAGCTTTCATGAGTGGATGCACTGCATCTTGTGGATGGTACACACTGCTGCCGCTACATGTCGGTGGCGTAGGGAGTGAATGTGGTGGATGGGGTGCCAGTCAAGTGGGCTGCTTTGTCCTGTATGGTATCAAGTTTCTTGAGTGTTATTGGAGCTGCACTCAACCAGGCAAGTGGGGAATATTCCATCATACTCCTGACTTGTGCCTTGTGAATGATGTACAGGCATTGGGGAGTCAGGAGGTGAGTCACTACTCCAGAATTCACAGCCTCTGACCTGCTCTTGTAAGCCACAGTATTTATACGGCTAGTCCAGTTCAGTTTCTGTTAATGGAAATTCTCAGGATGTGGGTGTAACCACAGCACAGGGACTGCAGCTGTTCAAGAAAGCAGCTCACCATCGCCTTCTCAAGGGAAATTAGGGATGAGCATTAAATGTTGGCCTAGCCACCGATGCCCAAATCCCATAAGTGAATTAAAAAAAATGTTGACAGTGGGAGGTTCATTGACAGTAAATGCCTTTGAATTTCAAGGGGAGGTTTTTTTTTTCTATTCATTCATGGGATGTGGGTGTCACTAGCTAGGCCAGCATCTATTGCCCATCCCTAATTCCCCTTGTTCAGAGGGCAATTGCTGTGGGTCTGGAATCACATGTAGGCCAGACCAGGTAAGGTCAGCAGATTTCCTTCCCTAAAGGGAATTAGTGAATCAGATGGGTTTTTACAACAATAGGCAATGGCTTCATGGTCATCATTAGATATTTAATTCCAGATTTTTTTTATATTGGGTGCAAACTCCACCAGCTTCTGTGGCAAGATTCAAACCCAGGTCCCCAGAGCATTACCCTGGGTCTCTGGAATACTAGTCCAGCGACAATAAGCTACTACGCCATTGCCTCCCCTAATGATTGAACTCTCTCATGTTGGAGATGGTCATTGCCTGGCACTTGTGTGGTGCCAATGTTACCTGTCACTTATCATCCCAGGCCTGAATATTGTCCGGGTCTTGTTGCATTTGGACACGGACTGCTTCAGTATCTGAGGAGTCACGAATGGTGCTGAATATTGTGCAATCATCAGCGAACATCCCCACTTCTGACCTTATGATGGATGGAAGGTCATTGATGAAGCAGCTGAAGATGGTTGGGCCGAGGACACTACCCTGAGGAACTCCTGCAGTGACGTCCTGGAACTGAGATGACTGACCACCAACAACCACAATCATCTTCCTTTGTGCTTGGTATGACTCCAACTGGTGGAGAGTTTTCCCCCTGATTCCCACTGACCAGTTTTGCTAGGGCTTCTTGATGCCACACTCGGTCAAATGCACGTGCGAAAGAGCGCACTTTGACAGATGGGGAATCCCCCCACCCCGCACAGGACGCACATAGCGCTTCCTGTCGGGCAGGCCGCTGGGGGGGCCTTAATTGACCCGTCCACTCAAAATGGCGGCAGGCCCCGTTTCGGTGGCGGGAGTCGGCTGTCCGCCCGCCGCTGAGCCGGTGGGGCCCGCCCGCCCACCAAGGGCAAAATTCTGCCCACCCTTTTGCCTGCCCACCTTCAATTCCCATGGGTCAGATCCATTCTCACCCTATTGAAGTTAATGTTCCCCAGCTGAGGCCCCATCTGGCACAATTCAGATAAATTTCTATTCAACCCATCTAACCCACCAATTCAGCTTCCTAAAATCGAGTTCCATGCAAATACTTTCTCTACAATAGCAGTTTCAATGTTCTTAGCTAGGCAATTTGAGAAAAAAAAACTAAGTAAGGATTTCCTTTCTATGAAACACAGAGTCTGAACCAAGAAATTGCATGGAGGCCAAAAATGAGGAGGTCAGTAGGTTCAATTGTCCTGTCCTCATGGCAGAGGGGGAATACATTGATACATGCAGTGAGAGGCTAAGAAAGGAATCATCTTCAAAATAGATGAAGTGAAAATGGAAGATGAAACAGTAGAGAATATGGTTTCCCTTTTAATAGAGGCTTAATAAGGCTTGGGGAAAGAAACAATTAAGGCCTGGATAAGTGAACATCATCTCTGTTAGGCCCAGAATTATCTTGGTTGGTCCCCTTAACCTGTACTCTATTGTGACCTACGCTGCAAATTTCAACTTGAGCATTTATGTGAGAATCCAAATCGATGTTTAGTAAGTAACCTGTTGAAATCCATTCAGTTGTCATTAGGATGACAAGGCAGAACAATAACAAGTTCTGAAGGAGAGTCATGTTGGACTCAAAAGGTTAACACTGTTTTTCTCTCCACAGATGCTGCCAGACCTGCTGAGTTTTTCCAGCACTTTCTGTTTTTATTTAAGGCAGAACATGCTCTTCACAAATGCATTCTTATGTATAGGGGTGGGTTAGCTAACAATGCAAAAAAGCCAAAGCCACCAGCTGTTTTTAAAACATCGCAAAGACCTTAGCCCAGTTTCCAGAAAGCCTGTTATTACAGATAGTATGAAAATTAGCAACTGAATCATATCCAAATGAAAACATGCTGTCATGACCACGGATCCTATCCCCAAATTACTTATGGACATATTGACCTTTTAAGTAAAATGTGTGTTTTTTTTTTGAAAAAAGGACATACAAGCAAAAGCTGGCTGATAAACTCCTATGTGGATTACTTGACCAACTAGAGAGAGAGAGAATGGAATTTCATACCTAAAAGGTGTGACATGGCTTACTTCAGACAGATACACTTCAAAGGAAAAGATATAATACAAACTGAACTGTAATCTCCTGTGGTTGTAGAGATAATGGAAAATGATTATCATCTCAGCCGGTACCACCTCCTGTTGACTGTGAACATGAACTGAGTTGAAAAGAAAACAGATCTGGAAGGACATGTTTGTGTTTCCCTTCCAGGAATACATAAGGGTTTTTTTTTTTTAAAAAGTCAATTGTGCTAGTTCTGTGTGCTAGTCTGTTGTTCTGTTCTGGGCGTGTGTGTGTTCTGTGAAGGTCATGGCTGAAGAACACCAACTAGACATCCCCGTGCTTGCAAAAAAAATCTCCCTCTGATTGCTGGAAGCAAGTCACAAGTCAGCCAAGTCACAGTAAAAAAGGAAACAGGACAGCTCCTTTCAGCTGACCTGCAGAACCAAGAATCTCCAGCCCAACTGCACAGCTGTCAAAGTCAGTGCTACTAGAATCACCCCAACTTAATGGCAGGAACATTTCCCTATTTACTGCTCATGGACAAGCCAAAGGAGTGATTCATGTATCTTCTTTTTTAAGTTTTGTTTTTGGACTCAATTTCTCATTTCTAATCTGTGTCTATATGTGTTGTATAATTCAAGTGTAATTTACTACTAATATAGTGGCCTGCATTTTTCTGTGAACAGCGAAGGAATGGCTTTCACCTTTCACCTCATGTGTATTTGCCCAGACTTTTCATGGAGTTGTCAGGGAAGGTTTTCCGTAATTGGAGATATGATCCAATGCAGCATCCTCTACAGGAGATCTGTGGCATCTGTGAGCAAAGCAACAAGCAGAGAGGCTCTTCACCCAATTGGATTGAAGAATCCTCACTGAGCCATGCAGCTGACAAACTAGGAATGAAAGAAAGAAAATATAAAGTACATTTAAATCATTGTATGTGAAGCAAAATAAAGATTGGGCTATGCACATAGGATTAAGGGAGAGACATAAAAGAGAAAAATTGACAAACTGAAACCTTGTAAACCACATTTGTAAAACTAGTCGTTTGGTAGCACAGAACTTGAGTATTGCTGAAAATAGAGACAGGTCTAAGCTTTTCATCTTGCACTCATTAGGACAGGGGAGGCGATGGCATGGTGGTATTGTCGCTAGACCCAGAGACCCAGGGTAATGCTCTGGGAACCCGGGTTTGAACTCAATCAAAAACCTGGAATTAAAAGTCTAATGATGACCATGAAACCATTGTCAATTGTTGTAAAAGTCCATCTGGCTCACTAATGTCCTTTAGGGAAGGAAATCTGTCGTCCTTACCTGGTCTGGCCTACATGTGACTCCAGACGCACAGCAATGTGGTTGACTCTTAAGTGCTCTCTGAAATGGCCTAGCAAGCCACTCAGTTGTGACCAACTTCTAAAAAAATCACAAAAAAGGAAAGAAACTGGACGGGTCGCCCAACATCGACCGAGGTACCGGAAATGTTAATGGCAATCTCAGCCCTGTCGATCCTGCAAAGTCCTCCTCACTAACATCTGGGGGCTATGCCAAAATTGGGAGAGCTGTCTCACAGACAAATCAAGCAACAGCCTGATATAATTATCCTCACGGAATCATACCTTACAGATAATGCCCCAGACACCGCCATCACCATCCCTGGGTATGTCCTGTCTAACTGGTAAGACAGACCCAGCAGAGGTGGCGGCACAGTGTTATACAGTCGGTAAGAGTTGCCCTGGGAGTCCTCAACATCGACTCCAGACTCCATGAAGTCTCATGGCAGCACGTCAAACATGGGCAAGGAAATCTGCTGGTTACCAGGTACCACCCTCCTTCAGCTGATGAATCAGTGTTCCTCCATGTTAAATGCCACTTGGCGATAGCAAGGGCGCAGAATGTACTTTGGGTGGGGGACTTCAATGTCCATTGAAGTCCATGTGACATTTCATGGTCACATGCAGGCCAGACCAGGTAAGGACAACAGGTTTCCTTCCCTAAAGGACATTAGTGAACCAGATGGATTTTTACAACAATCGACAATGGTTTCATGGTCATCATTAGACTTTTAATGACAGATTTTTGATTGAATTCAAACCCAGGTAGCATTACTACTGACCAAGCTGACCATGTCCTAAATGACATAGCTGCTACACTGGATCTGCGGCAGGTGGTGAGGGAACCAATGAGGGTAAAACATACTTGACCTCATCCACACCAACCAGCCTGCCACAGGTGCATCTGTCCATGACAGGATCAGTAGGAGTGACCGCCGCACAGTCGTTGTGGAGACAAAGTCCCACCTTCACATTGAGGATACCCTCCATCGTGTTGTGTGGCACTACCACCGTGCTAAATGGGGTAGATTTGGAACACATCTAGCAACTCAAAACTGGGCATCCATGAGGCGCTGTGGGCCATCAGCAACAGCAGAATTGTACTCAAACACAATCTATAACCTCATAGTCCGGCACATGCCCCACTTTACCATTACCACCAAGTCAGGGGATCAACCCTGGTTCAATGAAAAGTGCAGGAGGGCATGCCAGGAGCAGCACCAGGCATACCTAAAAATGAGGTGTCAACCTGGTGAAGCTACAACACAGGACTACTTGCATGCCAAACGGTATTAGCATGCAAATCATAGACAGAGATAAGCAACCCCACAACAAACGGATCAAATCTAAGCTCTGCAGTCCTGCCACATCCAGTCGTGAATGGTGTTGGCCAATTAAACAACTCACTGGAGGAGGAGGCTCCACAAATATCCCCACCCTCAATGATGGAGGAGCCCAGCACATCAGTGCAAAAGATAAGGCTGAAGCATTTGCTACAATTGTCAGCCAGAAGTGCCGAGTGCATGATCCATCTCAGCCTCCTTTTCAGCTAATTTGATTCACTCCATGTGATATCAAGAAATGGCTGAAGGCACTAGGTACTGCAAAGGCTATGGGTCCTGACAATATTCTGGCAATAGTACTGAAGACTTGTGCTCCAGAACTTGCCATGCCCCTAGCCAAGCTGTTCCAGTACAACTACAACATTGGCATCTACCCAGCTATGTGGAAAGTTGCCCAGGTATGTCCTGCACACAAAAAGTAGGACAAATCCAACTCGGCCAATTACCGCCCAATTAGTCTACTCTCGATCATCAATAAAGTAATGGAAGAAGTTATCAACAGTGCTATCAAGCGGTGCTTGCTAAGCAATAACCTACTCACTGAGGCCCAGTTTGGTTTCTGCCAGGGCCACTCAGCTCTTGACCTCATTACAGCCTTGGTTCAAACATGAACAAAAGAGCTGGATACCTGAGTTGAAATGAGAGTGACTGCCCTTGACATCAAGGTTGCGTTTGACCAAATGTGGCATCGAGGAGCTCTAGCAAAACTGGAGTCAATGGGAATCAGGGGGAAAACTCTCCGCTGGTTGGAGACACACCTAGCACAAAGGAAGATGGTTGTGGTTGTTGGAAGTCAGTCATCTCAGATCCAGGTCAGCACTGCAGGAGTTCCTCAGGATACTGTCCTCGGCTCAATCACTTTCAGCTGCTTCATCAATGACCTTCCTTCTTTCATAAGGTCAGAAGTGAAGATGTTCACTGATGATTGCACAATGTTCAGCACCATTTGAGACTCCTCAGATACTGAAGCAGTCCATGTCCAAATGCAACAAGGCCTGGACAATATCCAGGCTTGGGCTGACAAGCGGCAAGTAACATTCACGCCACACAAGTGTCAGGCAATGACCATCTCCAACAAGCGAGAATCCAACCTTCACCCCTTGATGTTCAATGGCATTACCATCACTGAATCCCCCACTATCAACATCCTGGGGGTTACCATTGACCAGAAGCTGAGCTGGACCAGTCATATAAATACTGTGGCTACAAGAGCAGGTCAGGGGCTAGTAATCCTGCAACGAGTAACTCACGTCCTGACTCCCCAAAGCCTGTCCACCATCTACAAGGCACAAGTCAAGTGTGTGATGGAATACACCCTACTTGCCTGGATGAGTGCAGCTCCCACAACACTCAAGAAGCTTGACACCATCCAGGACAAAGCAGTCTACTTGATTCGAAACAAATCCACAACATTTACTCCCTCCACCACCGACGCACAGTAGCAGCTGTGTGTACTATCTACAAGATGCACTGCAGGAATTCACCAAAGCTCCTTCGACAGCACCTTCCAAACCCACGACCACTACCATCTAGAAGGACAAGGGCAGCAGTTAGATGAAACACCACCACCTGCAAGTTCCCCTCCAAGTCACTCACCATCTTGACTTGGAAATATATCGCCGTTCCTTCACTGGCGCTGGGTCAAAATCCTGGAACTCTTTTCATAACAGCATTATGGGTGTACCTACACCACATGGACTGCAGCGGTTCAAGAAGGCAGCTCACCACCACCTTCTCAAGGGGATTTGGAGATGGGCAATAAATGCTGGCCCAGCCAGCGAAGCCCACATCCCGTGAATGAATAAAAAAACTCACTTGGCATTCACAAGTATCAGCTTGATGCATTTGGTAGCACTCACAGTTGAATCAGATGTTTTGGCTTCCTTCTCCCCACTTATCCCAGCATAGATTTAAGAACATAATCTAGGCTAAGACTCCAGTGCAATACTGAGACAGTGTTTTACAGCCAACAGTGCCATCTTT
The DNA here is from genome assembly GCF_964194155.1 of Cetorhinus maximus. Taxonomy (NCBI): domain Eukaryota; kingdom Metazoa; phylum Chordata; class Chondrichthyes; order Lamniformes; family Cetorhinidae; genus Cetorhinus; species Cetorhinus maximus. Next base: position 128,764,518 of record NC_135883.1, read on the forward strand.
CTAACATTAGCCTGTCTGCGCAGGTAGATAAAATATTGAACTGCATTATTCAAAGGGCAGTGTCCTGGTAAACATTCTTCCCTCAAACAATAAACAAATTATCTGGTTTTCCTTTCATTTTTCTGTGGGACCTTGTGCACAAATTGGCAGTCACATTTATGTACATAACAACAGTGAATGTAATTTAACAGCAATCCATTGGCTGCGTACCTTAGGGCCTACTACCTAGGTGATAAATTGCTGTATAAATGCAGCATTTTTCTATAAACTTTTTTTCTGACAATGGTATCCTTAACAATCACCTACATTTTAAAAATATACTTATACTTCACTACTTACTTCACTGGGGATTTGGTATCAAGAAATACATCCCAGTCTCTTGTGGGTGCAAATTATTGGCATTTGCCTGAATATGCAACTTCATAAGACCTAGCTTGGTTTGGAATGTTTGGTTTCTGAATTTAATTGAAAGAAGGAAGAATATCATACAATTCCAACTAGTTAGGTTTGGGGATGGTGGTAGGAATTTAGTAAAAGAAATGCTTTCTGAATTTTAGCATTAACAGAAAAGAAGAACTTATGTAGCACATTACAAATTTTCAGGCCATCCCAAAGTGCTTCTTAGCCAAGGATGTACTTTTGAAATGCAGTCACTGTTGTAATGTGGGAAACACAGCAGCCAATTCGCACACAGCAAGGTCCCACAAAAAGCAATGTGACAATGATCAGATTATCTGTTTTAGTGTTGTTGGTTGAGCAATATCTTCCAGGACAGTTCTGTTCTTCTTCAAGTAGTGTCATGGAAAATGTTTCCTCCACCTGACAGAGCAGACAGGGCTGCCAGTTTAGTGTCTCATCTGAAAGACAGTACCTCCAACAGATCTGTACTTCCCACTGCACTGAAGTGTCAGTTTAGGTTATGTACTTAAGTCTCTTGAAAGGTCTCAGAATTAGACTGCTGCCACTGAGCCAAGGGAGCTAAATAAAGATAAACACAGTACTCCTCTCAGCAGCACATTTGTGCTATAAATGTACTGACTGGCAGGATTGATGAAGCACCCCTGTAAACAAGAACATTTAATGATTTTGTTTAGCTCTGGCATTTGGCAGGTAATTTTAACTTGACCTACCCGATGGGAAAGGGGTAGGTTTGAGTCGGTCACCTGATTTACACTTCCCTGATTTTAATTACTTCAACGAAGCATAAAATCGGGCAGAGGAAAATGGTCAATCAATGGATTCCCTCCAGTTCCCACCATGCAGGTTACATAAAAATTGCCATGTTGGATTGTATAAAGCCCTTCCGCCCTCTTGATGTCATTAACATTCAGGCTCCGATTTCCCTGGGGATTTTCCCAATTTCCTGCCATAACTCCTACTAAGTAATGAGGAAAGATTAGAGGAGTTTAGGGTCTACAGTCTGGATTGAAATCATTAAGAAGGACTTAGCCAAGATTTATATATAAATTAAATGGTATAAGTAAGATAAACCCAGGCATTGGCATGACACTGTGTAATATTAACAAATAACTCAATGCTTCGAATGAAATTCCTCTGCTATTTTAACAGAAACATTATTGCAGAATATTACTTCAAAGTAAATTGGAAAAGCAAGGCCAGATGTCATAATTTTAAATTACCAAAACATAAATTTAAAACAGATATTAGGAACATAAAAATATAAGATAAAGGAGCAGGAGTAGACCATACAGCCCCTTGAGCCTGCTCAATATGATCATGGTTGATCTCTGGCCCACCAGCACCCCATATTGCTTGATTCCCTGAGAGACTAAAAATCTGCCTATCTCAGCCTTAAATGAATTCAATGATGGAAAATCCACTACCATCTGGGATTGAGAATTCCAAAGATTCACGACACTTTGAGTGAAGAAATTTCTCCTCATCTCAATCCTAAATGATCATCCTGGTATCCTGATACTGTGCCCCTGTATTCTCAATTTCTCGGCCAGGGCAAACAACTTCTCAGTGTCTACCCTGTCAATCCCCTTCAGAATCTTAAAGAACTTCTTCATTCTTTACACAAAGAGTCATAAATATTGTTCCCCACATACCCCACCCCCATGCCTCAGCACCACTCCAAAACTTAAAGTGGCACATCACACAACAGTCTCTGACAACTCTTTGCAGTGACTGACAATCAGCTCTTCCCTGAACCCCCTTCCCCAACACTTGTAAGGGGTTAACATCAGAAGCATAATGATGTAAAAACAGTGTCAGGCCATATGACTGAGAAGTGAGAGAGAGCTGGAAGGAGGAGAAGCTCCAACCTTGTGTAGAGGTCCAAATGTGTAAACACTTGTTGTAAATAAAGAGTAATGCCAATAATACTGCTAGCAGCATACTTTGTGAGAATAGACCATCCCCATAACCTCCATCTAGACCCCTACCTCACAACAAAACAACACCTTGCCAGCAGCTCATACAAATAAGGAGTGCAAGCAAAAGAGAAAACAAACTTCGCTTACCAAAAAAAATGCATAACTTAGGGGAAATTGCTTCAAATGTTTGGTGTAAATCTTCCTGATGCCTGGTTCTTCTGCCTTTCAATTGCGAGCAGAAGCTTCTCATCAAACAGAAGATCACAAAAACTGGATTTGCTTCTGAAAACACCTCAATACCATTTAGAGAAATCCTCATTTTATGAGCCAAAGCACTGAGCAGTCAGCCTTGGTTCACTGGTAGCTCTGACTTTGAAGACTGAAGGTTGTTGGTTGAAGCCCAATCCAACCCTAGAGAATTGAGTACGTAATCCAGGTTGACACTTCAGTGCAACACTGAAGGACTGCTGTAAGGTACTGTCTGTGGCATGTGGCATTAAACTCACATTCAGTCTGCCCTCTCAGGTCGATATAAAAGGTCCCATAACACCATTTGAAGAAGTGAAGGGAGTGTTCTCCCAGTATCCTGGTCAAAATTTATCCCTTCATCAATTACCATCAAAAATATATCTGGTAATTTATCTTCTGTTGCTGTTTGTGGGACCTGGCTGTGTGCAAATTGGCTGCTTCATTACCAACATACATCCGTGATTACGCATCAAAAGAAATGACATATCATTGGTGTGTGAAGTGCTTTGGCGTGTCCTGAAGATATAAATACAAATTCTTTCTTTCTTCTATTAAACAAAGTGCCTGCTTCTAAACCACAACCTGACTATATATGATATTGCCTTACAGTCTTTTGCCCCTACATGCAAATAATAACCATTTAAAATGACTCTTTGCTACAGAGACTTTTACATTGCCATGAAAACCACCGAGATTTATTAAAACAGAACACCATATATTTCTGAGTACAACTTGGAAAACCTGTTATACATGAATCACCTAAAGAACTCCCTTTCTGCATGCCCATTCAGAAGCATCAGGTATCATGTATGAATCCCTAGCCATATATAAAGTTACATTAATATACACTGGAGCTTCAACACAGTGTTAATCTTGAACAGCTTTCTTCACTGGCAATGGGTTGAAATTCATATTAAAGTCCCTATTCATTCAAGGTGATTTCATAAGAAGTAGTTCATTTTTTCTTCCCTATATGATGATTAGCTGTTCCCTGTGACATTTAAATTTATGGACAGAGAGAAATCAGTAAAATTTGCTAAAGCTGGAATGGTTCCAAAGTAGCAAGTTTGTTTTTTTAAGAGAGAGAAAATTGGAGTATACCTTGCCCATTCCAGGCACCACAGGGTTATTTGCTGTAATCCAATAACATCCCCAAACAAGACGTGATAGTTCTAATGCTTCCACCACCCCCCCACCCACCACCCTCATTGCCCCCCTCCCCGCCCAACCACTCACCCCACCCCCACAAATTGTCCAACAGCAACAAAAGATTCTGGGCCTGATTTTAACTTTGTGTGCTAGTGTAAAATGGGTGAAAGTAAATCATCAGCCCCATTTTCCTGACTTATTTCTGCTGAATTCAATGGAAATAAAAGCCAGAAGAGATGTAAAATGAACTGCTAATTAATTAGCCCCCAATTCTGAAATGTGAAGCCATGCTTTATCAGTATGAACAGCTAGGCCAAGAGAATCACTGCATTTACACTCCTGCAAAAACATAAACCACTGTAAAGTTCTCGTTAAAATTGCATGTTTCTAAAAGTTTGGGAGTTTAATAGAGACATTTCATGGATCAACAAGTACCTTTCACTTGACTCTATTATATGTTGTCTAATTGATACATTTAGTAGTATGTGAGGTTCTTCATGTCTGACATAATTAGTGAACACAAACAACATGTGTCCTGACCATGTGTCACTTAATCTCAAGGCGCTTTATGTTTCATGTAGTCAAACAGTTGTGCTTGATTTAATTTGAACCTAAGTTAATCAGACCCCTGAACAAAAAATGTTGTCTGCAGCTTGTACTGGAGGCCCTTACTGTGCCTTCAAAACCGCCTGTGACAATCTATCTCAGAATGAGACAGCCAAGGAGAATGACCTGCTGGTAAGGGCAGTAGGATTTTGAAGTATCCTCAAAAGTGTTATTATTTTTAAAAATTATTATAAATTGCAAAATTTACTAGTTAAATCATGGATTGTGGACTCATTGGGTTGAATTATACAGGGTGCGTGGGTCCCGCTCCCAGCTAAAAAGTCAAGGGAGCCCACCCAGGGGAAAACCTGGTCATGGCTGCCCTGCAGTTTTTGAAGCTGGAGGGAGGACTTCTGCCCCTCAGGGAACAGGAGGTCCCAATTCAGAGAGCTGCCAGCCAATCAGAGCCTGGCACCTCTCAATGCACTGGAAGTGTTAGCAGGACCAGTAGCCATTGCCGGTACTGCATTCAGGTGATGAGGAGGCGACCTGTGATAGATCGGAACCTTGTAAGCGTCAGGGGCTCGGTGAGGGGGTTGGCAGCCGGGATTTGAGGGGCCAGGGGGAGAGAGTAACATTAGGGCCTTACACCTTAGGGGGCTCTCCAATGGACCCAGGATCCAGTTAAGGAGGGATCCATCCCCTGTCTACTGCCAGCCCACTCAGGCAAACCTGCTGGGCTGGCCCCTTGGGATGGGCCTCTCCTTTTGTCAGTTAAATGCTGGCAGAGGTGAGATGGGGCCCTTAAGTTGGCATCAATTGCTACATAAAGGCGTCAACAGGCCCACAGGCAGGTAGGCTGCCCAACTTCAGCCCTGCTGCTCGTAAAATTGAGCTGGGGGCAAGGGCAGGTGGCAGGCAGGCCACCGTTGGATTTAACATGCTCCCCTACCTTCAAACCTATTGGTGGGGGAGCGCTAAATTCAGCCCTATGGACAAAATGTTGTGACAGGGAGTCTCAGCCAACGGCTGCAGAGCTGGGGAGAGCTCTGCATGGCCTCTTTACAGGAAGACCTGCCACATCTCATGCCCCTCAGGCCCTCAGCAGTCCAGCGGCAGGCCTTCCCCAAGATCAAGGTCCCTGGGGACAAAGGTCCTGCCCACTGAGAGCTGCCGGCAAATCAGAGACCACCAGCTCCACTGCACCCAGCAGCGCCACCAAGGAGGTGGTGGCTTCTGCTGGCATTACACCCACCTGAGGCCTCAGCTCAAGAAGGGACTCAGGCACAGGTAAGTAATGGCAGGAAGGAGGTTGCGGGGTGGAGGTGGAGGTCGAAGGGGAGGGGGTTCGAGGGGGAGGGAGTATGGTAGCAAGGGCAGGAGGGTGGCTCTCAGCAGTCTCCACCCCGCTTCCCAATGCTTCCCTTGATTAGGCACTGATCCCCCCCCCCCCGCCAACCCCACCGTTTGCTTGTATTCCCCTCCCGCCTCTGGGCTAATACCATGAACTATATTCTCTTCTTTTGAATATGTTAATGAAGCAGGTTTCTCCTTCTGATTATTTGTGGTCTGATCCTTATCTCACCAGCTCTTTGCATTCACCTCAGCCAACTTCTGCTCACGGGTGATGACAAATCACATCTTTACTTCCATGCTCTCACATTCATTGCTCGTGATCAGTAAATGAATCAGTATAGGGCCTGAAATGCAATACCTCATTCAAGGTGTCACCCAAGTGCAAAAAGACATGTAGAGGAGTTCAGTTCTGAGGGGAGGCTCCTCCTGAAATGGTAAGCTATTTTTTATCTTTCGGATGCCAGCAGCTTGTTGTGTATTTTCAGCCTTTTCTATTTTTGTGACAGTGGAGTCCTGTTGTATTCAACACTTCGAAATTCAACAATTCTAATTCGGGGCTGTCATCATTTGGGGGCTGAGGGAGCTGGGGTATCTATTACAATGAACAAACTGGGGCTTGGCAATGGCACTGAATCACTCACGTCAGAGTTGCATGCAGCCTATTTATATTAAGATGATACGTCTATATTGTTAGCAAAAATAACACCTTGCATCTTTAACATTGTAAAATGACCAAAGGTACTTCACAGGAACACAGTCAGATGAAAATTGGCAAATTCATTGAAATTGAAAAAAATACAGATTCATAAGTTCATTGTAAAATCTCTCTCTTGCCCTTGGGGTGAGACATGCCATTTCCATCACTCCATGAGCAGAGAGATGACACAAATTCAGTGCATGAGCGCCCAACCAGTGCTGCAATTCAAACTTTAAACACAGAGGCGTGAAGAGGGCAATGCAGTTGTTAATCCACTGGAAGACACACGGGCAACTTCCCGATGAACCCTTTATTAACCCAGTGTCCTTTCTAATCCTAAAGTTCAGCTGTTTGTGCCTTCTAATGTTGTTGTAAAATGTTGCTCCTCTTTTCCTTCTGTATTCTTGTTTAGATAGCAGGATGCACACGTGACAGAGCGATTTCAGTTATCGAATTACAACTGAGCTTCTTATTTGTGTTTCTTCCCTATCTCACAGCCATCTCTTTTGGGCCATTTTGGCAGCTCTGGGTCTCTGTTTATGTTTTCTGTCTGTCTAACTGTGAAGGACTCACATTCTTATCACCACGCTTTGTGTCACAGCTCCCATCGCATGGCACCTTCTTTTTTACCAAGTCTAAAACTAGACAGGCAGCAGGACAGGGGTGAATGGATTAATGGTTTGATTTCTGATTTTTGCTCCGTTGATAATGTTCTAGGGCCTTGGTAGCTAATACCCCCACATCACAAGGCCCAGGAGTAAGTATAAAAATGGACTTAAAAAAAAAAGACTTTCCAAAAATTTCTAAAATATAACCCAAAAGCCCACTCAAAGTCTAAATCTGCATTATCTGGCTGTGCCTAAGCACTTGAGCTTCTGAATCAGTCGGGCTGTTGGTTTAAGTCTCACTCCAGGAATTTGAACACACAATCAAGTCTGACGCTCTGGTGCAATAGTGAAGCAGTGCTGCACTATTCGAAGATTCTGTCTTTTGGATGAATTAAAACTTATATTTTTACAGCACCTTCAATATAGATAAATATTCCAAGGTGTTTCAGAAGAGGAGTACCAAACAAAAATTTGACATGAACCATGTAAAGGATGTTAGAGCGATTGACTAAAAGCTTGTCAAAGAGGTGGGTTTTAACAGCATGAACCTGCATTTAAAAAGTGCTTCTAACATAATAAACTGCTCAAAGGCACTTCTCAGGAGCATTATAAAGCAAACTTTGGCATCGAGCCATATAGAAGATCTTAGATGATCAAAAGCTGGCCCAAAAAAGTAGGGGCAAACAAACTTTGGTGGCCTCTCCAGCTGGCTGGGAGGGAATGGCTCCCAAACAGAAGGACCTTTTTTTTTATTGCCCATCCCTAATTGGTCCTGAGCTGAGTGGCTCTTTAGAGGGCAGTTAAGAGTCAGCCACATTGCAGTGGGCCTGGAGTCACATGTAGGCCAGGCAAGGATGGCAGATTTCCTTCCCTAAAGGACATTAGTGAACCAGATGCTTTACAACAATCAATGATAGTGTCATGGTTGTTATTACTGAGACTAGCTTTCAATTCCAGATTTATTAATTGAATTCAAATGCCACCATCTACTATGGTGGGATTTGAACCCATGCCCCCCGCCCAAGAGCATTAGCATAGACCTCAGGGTCACTAGTCCAGTGACATTACCACTACATCACCATCTCTCCCCTCAAGCCTGCAACCCAGCTGTCAGGGTATATCTGGCGATCTTGCTAGGCGGCGTGCCCAACCCCCACTCCCCCGCCACAGGTAAAATACCAGCAGCAGCAGGACGAGGCCCTTAAGTGGCCATTTAAGGGCCTCAATTGGCCCAAGGACAGGTAGGCCACCCAACACTTGCCCTGCTGCTGTAAAATATCAGTCAAGGCCACCCCACCGAATTTCACCACCCCCTGCCTTTTCCCCCTCCAGCCAGCTCCCAGGGGAGCATAAAAATCCAGCCTGTGCTTTTGGATGATGTCACATAAACGAGAAATAAGTGGGCCAAGAATAGAACTCCAAAGGTAACAGCATGGGAGCAGGAGGAGAAGCCATTGCAAGTGATTCTCTGGACATGAAAAGCCATCTGTCCTGTGAGGTAGCACTATTTTGAGGAAAAGCAGGATTACTTACCCTGGTATCTTGTCCAGTATCTATCCCTCTCCCAACATCTAAAAAGTAAATTGATTATCTGGTCATTATCACATTGCTGCTTGTGGGAGTTTGCTGTGCTCAACTTATTTGCAACATTTCCTACAATACAACAATGACTACAGTTTAAAAGTACTTCATTGGCTGCAAGGTGCTTTGGAGTACCCTGAGGTCATGAAGGTTGACATTTAACCAAGTCTTTTTTTCTTCTAAATCAGTTGGGCAACAAACCTCTGCCCCCAGACTATATCAGGAATGGCTCGCTTCTCTCAACTTCACATCTTGTCCTCATTGTGGTCTCTTCAGCAGGAATAGTGATCATGTCATACATGTCAACGACTCTGTGCTGTCCTGGGCTTTATGGTGATTGATGGCCTTGCACCGTATGCTGCTGTGTAAGACTTCACATCTCTAGAACCCTCACAACCAATCAACCTGCTCTGCCCGGCTCTCGAGTGGAGCACTTTATATATATTTTAGCCACTGCATGACTGAACAGGCGCAAACAGCATCAAATTTCAACTCCTAGCATTTTTGCTATTTATTTTCTTGGAGGGATTACAGGAAAGAATTATTTCACACTGACTTCTGCAGCCTATCATAGATCAAAGTTCACGGCTGCCAAATATACAACTTTCAAAACAAGATCATGATCGTTCATAAATCTCTGTTACTGGAGGATTTGATGACAAAGTTTAAAGTGCTGTAAAGGACACCGCTGCGTGTCAAATTCTTGCAACTGTCATCAAATACCCTGCCAACCATCACGGGGGCTTACAGGAGCTGTCCCAGGGTTTGACTATCTCTCCCTCTTTACCACTTCAACAGATGGGCCATTAGAAATAACACTCCATCATGTGTTTTTGAAAATGCTGCGTCTCACAGTGAAGAGGACATCTGCTCCGGGGCATCAGAGGACGAGGAGTGACAAGGGCAGCTTTTGGGTGCTGCAGTAGATCAAGTAGTAACAGTTTTCCTCCTATGTTCAGGGGAGGGTGCTGCGTGTCTGCTAAAAGCTTTAACCAATTTTGGGATAGCGTTCCACATACACAGGCATGTGGAACACTCTTCAAGAGACAGCATTGCCTAAGAGCCTAGTTCATGCCTGCTGTTAAGGTATTCAACTACAGGGGCATCACAATCAGATCTAATCCTGTCTGTATTGATATCCACATGCAAGCATTAAATAGCAGGAGTCACTGAATTGCCATAAGAAATGAGAACTCTGTCTGATGTTTTTCTCTCTCTTTAACCTCATGGTCCTGAGACCAGTTATGATATCCTTACTATGGTAACAGACTTGAAACATTAACTCTGTTTCTCTCTCCACAGATGCTGTCAGACCTGCTGAGTATTTCCAGCATTTTCTGTTGTTACATATAATATGCTTACTGCTGCTTTGGCTGAGATTAACTACGTTATCACAGCAAGGGTCAAATTTGCATTCTTCCTGGTTGATAATGTGTGGGGAGAAGGTGGTGTAGTGGTAATGTCACTGAACTAGCAATCCAAAATGCTGGTCTTGCCTGTGGTGCCCACATCCCATGGAAGAATAAAGAAAGTTCCATGGGCAGGAACTCCTCTCAAGCTGTTGATTCAATGAATGAATCTTGGGTGTTACTGCGCTGTACATGCCAAGGAGGTCCCAGGTTCAATGTGTCCTGAGGCACTAGGTCTAAGGTTAGGGCGGCAATTTGAAAAGCAAAAATTGCTGTAGGAATGGATTCATAGCACCAAATTTGCCATAATGTGACATTAGAGGGATAGTTTTCCACTTTCAATATTCCAAGCACAGAGCATTGGACATGAAAGCGCATATAAGACTATTGGGCACAGAGTTTTTCCTGTTCATTATCCAGTGACTAAGTTTTCCATCTATTAAATGAAATGGACAGTCTAGGACTAGGGGGGAATAGTCTAAAAATTAGAGCCAGACCTCAGTTTTAAAACTGATATTGGTAGATTTTTGTAAACCAAAGGTATTAAGGGATATGGGGCAAAGGCAGTTAGATTGCAGATCAGCTAATACCTCTTTGAATGGCACATTGGCTCACAGAGCTAAATGGCTTAGTCCTGCTCCATTTTTCCTATGAAAAATGCAATGTAAGCTATTTTGGCCAAGCTTTTTTTTATTGGATAACTGTAACAGACACACAATTGTCTGCACCCAGTTTCTCGCATATGCTCCTGGTGTACAATGTTCTGTGCAACTCCTATGTTGCCAGTATGACTGGGAAAGTCTATGGAAGGGCTCATGTGGGAAATGGAAATCCAAAATAGCACTCTAGGGTTTGGTTTGTGATCCATTGTTTGGATAATTTAATCTGAGACTAACCCATAATATGCCATTTCTGAGAGTTTGTAATACCAAAACTGAAAGTATGAAATAACATTTTTTTCTTAATTTGTCCACAGGATGTGGGTAACACTGGCAAGGCCAGAATTTATTGCCCATCCCTAATTGCCCTTGAGGAGGTGGTGGTGAGCCGCCTTCTTAAACCACTGCAATCCATGTGGTGTAGATTCGCCGACAGTGCTGTTAGGGAGGGTGTTCCAGGGTTTTGACCCAGCGACAGTTAAGGAATGGTGGTATAACAATGATTATAATAATAATATAGAAACCTTTTATAATTCTCTGAACTATTACCTTATTATCGTGTCATCTTGACACAGTTGAAAACATTCTTGCCCATGAATCATTAGATTGTAGGTGTAAACCTCACTCCATACTGAAGTTTGTAATCTAGCCTGCAGTAAATTATAAGAGCTGCTCATATTGTGATACTGCCCTCTCTGTTGGGAGTGGTGAATAGTGTGCAACATCATGATTGATGAAGCAGAATCTTCTTCCAGTTACTTCCAGTCTAAATCACCACAAAAAGATGGTGATGAGGAAGGGATGGATTTTTAAAAAATATTTCATTTGAATAATCAAGGATTGGAGGACATGTGACACACGTTTTGTAACTCCTAAAGTTAAATTTGAGGATGTTTAAGCTTTTTGTAAGATTGCTCCATTTGCACATGAATAGCTCAGTGAGTCAGCATATAGTACGTTATGTAGATACTATCACATATTGCACCACAGATGTATGAACTATGAGTAGATATGAATTTAGAATGATTGGTGTATGTAATTGCATGAAAAAATGGACCAAAAAACAGTGGGGAATTTAACCCTAACAAATAGTACTGGAGTAATTATGAATGAAGGCTTAACATTTGGATGATAGTAAATAAAATGCCTTCCTCAACATAATGGGGCCAGGTGCCTTTGGTACAGTATCTAACTAGTGTTGCCCGTGATACCTCTAGCACAATGAAATACACTGGAATTAATGAGATTCTGGGCTCCTATAATGACACAACTGAGGATGAAATTGTACTAAGTCTGGCATTCTATCAAAGGAAACAGTTGTCAAGTGGGACTACATTCTTGAATTAAAGAAACATGCTCACCACTGTCGGTAAGGCAAAATCTCCCTGATGGGGAGGAATTGGCTTAAGAAGTTATGGCTAAAATGGGCTGAATTATTTAGAGCAGGGATCAGTAAGGGTACATCTGACATTGACCGTGACGATTTATTTTCTAATTTAGCCAATGGGAAGGTGTTCAGTAAGATAGATCTGTTAAATACATACTTGCTATTAGAATTAACTGACAAGAGCAAGGAACTGCTTCCACACAAAGGGTTGTACCAGCACAAAATGTTACCATTTAGTACTGTCCTTGCAGAGAGCATCATAGATCAGGTGCTAAGTAGGATGAAGGGAGTGTGTTGCTTCTTAGATGACAGTCGAATTAGCAGTAAGACAGAAGATCACATCATGAGGTTGAACAAAGTCCTGGATTGACTTCAGAACTGAAAAATTTAATTACCTTTATTTTCAAGTTCCACCCTTCTTTCACTTCCACCTGGTCCATTTTTAACTATTCCTTTCCCTTCCTTTACTTCTCTGTCTCCATTTTTGGGAATAAGATCTCAACTAATATTCATAACAAGCCCACAGATTCTCACAGCTAGCTTGACTACAATTCTTCAGATTCTTCTATTACATTCTCTCAGTTTCTCCGTCTCTGTCACATCTGGTCAGATGATGCAACCTTCCATTCCTGCGCCTTCACTGTGTCTTCATTTTTTCCTTAACCATAGATCCCCTCGCCAGCATGGTTGAAAGGGTCCTCCACTGTGTCCAGCTAACATCTGCTCTCACCCTTTCCCCGCTCCATCACCAAACCATGATATTGTTTATTTTGCCATCACCAGCCTCCATATTCAATGGATCATCTTCCACCATTTCTGCCACATCCAGTGTGATGCCATCATCAAATATATGTTCCCTTGCTCTCTTCTTTCTGCATTCCAAAGGCCCTTTCTCTTCAGCTTGGCCCCCTCCTTAGTTACCCCCAACAGCCCCTCCCTTCCCTACAGCACCTTTCCATGCACGCCCAGCAGATACAACCTCGACCCTTTAACTCCTCTTCTCACCATCCAAGGCCCCAAACACTCCTTTCAAATGAAAGTGTGATTTATGTGTACCTTTCTCAATTGAGTATACTGTATTCGCTGCTCACGATGTGGTCTCTTCTACGTTGGGGAGATCAAATGCAGACTGTGATCACTTTGTAGAACACCTCCATCCAGACAACAAGCATTACCCTGAGCTTGTCATTTTAATTCTCTACCTTGCTCCCACTCTGACCTTTCTATCCTTGGCCTGCTACATTGTTCCAATGAAGCTCACCCAAGCTTGAGGAACAGCACCTCATCTTTCTACTCGGCACTCTACGGCCTTCTGGACTCAACATTGAGTTCAGAAATTTTAGATCATAACCTTTCCCTTCATTTCACTTTGTGCTTTTTTTGGTCTTTTTTTTATTTCTTCATTTTGCATGCAGATGGCTGCTATCCAGCCATTCACACCTCATCAGGGCATTGGTGAAAATGCACCTTGAGTACTGTGTATAGTTTTGGTCTCCTTACTTAAGGAGGAGTAACTGCATTGGACACAGTTCAGAGAAGGCTCACTTGGCTGATTGCTGGGATTAAGGTGTTGTTTTATGAGGAAAGATTGAGCAGATTGGACCTATATTGATTGGAGTTTAGAAGAATGAGAGGCGGTTTCATTGAAGCATATATAAGATCCTGAAGCGGCTTGACAGGATTGATGCTGAGAAGAAGTTTTCCCTTGTGGGGGAATCAAGAACTAAGAGGCACAGTTTCAGAATAAGGGTTCTCCCCTTTAAGATGGAGATGAGGAGGAGTTTCTTCTCCCAAAGGGTCATTATTGTTTAGAATTATCTTCCATAGTCAGCAGTGGAACCTGGGTCATTGAATATGTTCAAGGCTGAGTTAGACAGATTTTCTGTTGACCAGGGGATCGAGGGTTATAAGAGACAGGCAGGACAGTGGAGTTAAGGCCTCACCAATTATCTTATTGAATGATGGAGTCGGCTCGATGGGCCCAATGGCCTACTCCTGCTCTTATTTTTTATGATATTATTATCTTATGATCGAGACAAATCTTTTGTTTCTTTTCTTTACTCATTGACACTCTCTTTGGCTTTTGTACCATGCATTTTTTTTGTCATTTAATCAGTCCTGCCCTCCAACCTATCACAGACCTTCCCTTTTGTTCGTCCCACCCTCCGCTGTTCCACTTTCTCAAAACCTATTGTATTTCTATCTTTCCTCAGTTCTAAGGAAGGGCCATCGATCTGAAATATTAACTCTGTTTCTCTCTCCACCAATGCTGCCTGACCTGCTGAGTATTTTCAGCATTTTCTGTTTTTATTTCAGATTTCCAGCATCTGCGACATTTGGCTTTTCCATGAAAGGCTGGCGAACCTAGAACATAGGAGAACAGTCCCAAGATAAGGAGTCCATCATTTAGGACTGAGATGAAGAAAAAATTAACCATAGCATGATCAGTTTCTACAGCCCAAGCTCACTGTACACAGCTGCAACAATAGTGCAGTTTGACAGCATGATGTGACATAGGAGTGGCAGCAAATGCACCTAAATTGACTCTCATTCTTCATATGCAGGTGTTACCATGAAAACAGGCAGATTGTACATTGGATGAGATTACTGCCTCTGTAAGACTGCACCCCAGGAAGAGTCAGCATATTCAGGAAAATGGGACAGAAAATTGAAGAGGGAAACACCTTTATATTTGATCGATTCAGACACCTGAAGGCGATCTATTTTTGTTTCCAATTTTACTTATGGGGGCCGGTAAAACGGTAAAAGTAAAACCAGGTAATCAATCCCGTAATCCTCTGCACAAAATCATTGATGCCAGCTGTGTTACTCAATCTGATGACTACATTCCAAGAGCTCTGTGCAAGTGGTACATTAATATTTATTATGTGTTCACCAAAGCTCCTGCTATGAATAAATTATTGTATATGCAGAGAAGAAACTAATGCTTAAACTTCAGTACAAGGAACAAATCATTTCTTGACATGCAACCACATCAATTTTGGTTCCACGTCATATTTCTTGCTCTGTATGTCCAAAAAAAATTAAATGCTTATGTGTTTTCTTTGCCATGTATCAATAAGACAATGTGTATTTTAAAAAAGGTTTTATTTATTGTGGATTGCATAAGCAGTTAAGCCCTTGCTGTTTATCCAGGCAGAGTATTTCTTCAACTACGGTATGCTTTGCTTAATAACCTGACTTCAAGTGGCGTTGCCAAGATAGAGGTCGTCAGTGAATAATGTAGAGTTAAAGATGTAGAAATGAGATTGACACCATAGCTTTTGTGGCAGAGTTTTGTATTCCTACCCAGAGGCTTTGAGCTGAATTTAGACCTCAGACCATCAATCAAACCTGACCTGCATTAACTAGATCAATCACTTTCTTGACCAACCCCTCTGAGGAAGCATCTAAGTATTAGCAGACACATTCTTGGAGTGAGGGGATAGTCACGAATAGAAAGACCAATTCCGGTCTATTGCCCAGCAGCAAGTCACTCCCTCTTCAGCTGTAGCAGGAGACTAACTTTATGTGGCAGCAGTAGGGAGGCTAAAACAGGGGAACTCTTGAGATAAGAGGAGGGTTCAGGTAATTGTTTTACACGTCATTTTAAATGTCCTGCAGCCAATCACAACAACCTATCTTCTGCTATGAGGTACTTCATAAACTATTCAGTGATTGGTCTCAATCCACAAAAAGCATGGGCAAGGTTAGTAAGCTACATGTTCACATTGCTCCCATTGGAGCTGGCTTGAGTGTCTTCTGACTTGGCTCAATCTCTTCCAGAAGTGTTATAGGTTGCATTTTAAAATATAATTTAACAGTAACAGGAGCTGCCTCTCTCTTCCTGCTTAGAATGTCACTGCTTGGTGTGTCATCTAGAGGCCAGAAACATTGGCCTCTACCTAAATAAAGAAGAGTGGGTAGACAATGGGGAAAGGAGACTATAAGCACATAATGTAGAAACACTCAGCACTGGAACCCTTGGAGTACTGAATGTCCTTTGCATCTTCCAAAATGTGCACATGTTTTCTAATATGTAACATCTGCAAAAAGAATTTCCTGTAAATTTCTAATGTTGAATATTATAAAGCATGGAATGTATTTGAAACTTTGCAGCATTCTTATTACAGAAATCTCTGAATAAAATTTCTAAAAATGATAATTGCTGCAATTATCATTTTCATAGATAACTCAGTTACAAATATTTTTGGTTTACATGCAGCATTACATTTATACAAGTGGAGATCAAGGTTAAGAGGCCATACAGATGATCATATTACAATAGCCAATAAGTCATTGTCCGCAAATTACTGTGCTCCCAGGATAACTCAGTAAATGTAGAGAGGTCTAAATTTTTCAAACCAGATATAAACTTCGGATTAAAATAGTAATCTCACTTTTCTGATTGGTGCTTCTCACATTTACATCTGTTGGCTTCCAAGGCTGTACATTGCCAAAGAACCAGAAGGATAAGAGACAAGTACGGCACTTCTCACTCACCACAATGCACTGCTGAAAAGTTCACAGTAGGCCTTTTGAAACTTTTGAGATTATAGTCAGCAAATATTTTATGGAACCCATGAAATGACCTGGCAAGTGACCATGCAGCATTTTTCAATGCAAGGAGGCTGTTGAATGGATTTGATGTGTTAACAGCTCCTCTCATCCCATGTCCATAAGGTTCATAACCCATATTTGCTATATAGAAAATCTGCCTGCAAGATCATTCTCAAATTCATTGTCACATGCATCACAGAGCCAAATTCTCAAAATCATTTGGAACACTGCACAAGTCATACTACATGGTAGCATGAGAAAGAATGAGCTAAAGGTTGGGATGCAGATCGGTTTATTTTTGCACCATGGCTCAGGGACCGATGCTTTTGTCTTTAGTATGTGATGGTTTTCAATGCTGAACTGGAAATTGCAGTTAGTGTCACTCAGTCAGTCAGCACCAGTGCATGGCAAATGGCTACCTGTTCAAAGTACAGGTCATTGGAGAAATTACACCCTGGTGCTCTCTGAGGCAGAGACATAAAATTCTGTTTGAAGTAAGGGGAGAAAAAAAAACTTTTTATCATCATGTAAGTAACTGAGGAAGAGTGAAAAGATAAATAAGTACTCATACCTGAAATAAAATTTCCAAATTCATTGTTGAAAGACGGTGTAAAAAATAAAGAAATGTTTTATAGTGTGAAGAACTATGCATTAGAGGGTTTGCAGAAGGATTGTTTAAGTTGGTCAGTAAATAGTATTAAAAAAATCTGGAGCTTATAGTCTGCTTTACAACCATGGTAAGCCTATTTCCCAACATTGGTCCTCTGTCCCTTCATGCTTCACAAATGCCAATATAATGCCGTGGTAATGAGATGGGACTGACGTCAACATGTTGCTTGCTTCATTTTCCTGTGTTTCTGTGTAGCGGACACCCAGAAGTGAGCTCGTCCATTGCAAGTAGGCCATTGAGATTTCCATCTGCACCCACGGTTTGGAGGAACTAATTAGGGCAGTGAGTAAACTCCTCCCTCCTCCATTCAGTAGATCCTTTTTCTTAAAGAAAACAAAGGACATGAGCAAGCTAGAAGCTTGTTGATTGCTATTCCACACTCTTGACTGCAAGTCCCTCTCAAATGGGCAATGACTTAAACCTGCAGAAATAGGGAATTTAATTCTCCACGTTGTTCCTAATCAGCATCACTCCTTCTTTTACCACCTTTTACTACTTGTATGCCAAGAGAAAACTTCTGGATTCCCAGTTATGTAAGGTGCCAGTCTCTTTTCATACTCTTTTTGCCTCTCTTATTCATTTTCTCACTTCCCCTCTGAACCTTCTACATTCAGCCTGGTTTTCAATTGTATTATCCACTCAACATCTGTCTCATGCACTTTTTTTCTGTTTCTTCTTACTCTCTATCTCTTTCATCATCCAGGGAGCTCTGGATTTGTTTGCCCTACCTTTCCCCTCATGGGAATGGACCTTGACTGGACCCAAATTACTTCCTCTTTAAATGCCAAGAAGTACAATGCACTGATAATCATTCACTTTTAATTAAAGTTTACTGAGAGTGAAGTAAATGATTTGGACATATACATGGGATTAAAGTAGAAGCTGAGGTGTCAAAAAACGGCATTTAAAATAAATTATTGTTTTAACAACAGTGACTTTTTTTAACATTATGGAGAAATTTGACATTCCACAAATACAGGATTAATTTTCTGGTTGGAGAGGTTATCAGCAGTAATTATGAACTTAGTGTGCCCAGTTCAAAACCCACTCGCACCTCATTCAATAAGATGTAACCTTTTCAAGGGTTTTTACAGTGAGACTAATGGAGTAAGAGGGCCAGTTCTCATCAGTTCAGTGATTTCTACTTGATTGCAGGCTGGGGATACTTCAACAGTGCACCCAATGGGGAAGTCCAGAATCACTGACAACAACTTTTTTTCATTTACCTACACATCTGCAGAGTCCAGAAGTTGCTGTCAGTTTCAGAGGAGTAATGTTGGTGAATTCTAACAGTTTTACCACCATTACCACTGTGAATTCTGGGTCATCTTAAAAAGCCATTACCATAGATCCTGGCATATAAGTTGACCCAGTATATAAGACAACACCATTTTTTGGCCCCCAAAACCATATTTTTTGCATATACTCAGTGTTTAAGTCCCTTTTCACTCACAACATGCTATACTTGCATTAGTAGTTAGTCTCAATTTTTCACCCCAGAAATGGATATTTTTTCTTACCGGGACATTATAACTTGTGCAGGGATCAGGCAGGTGATATGGTCTGTGTTGCAAGTATGGGCAGGAGTTTAAGACACTCCCACACAGAGTAGACCCTGCGTGGTAAACGACAAAGATGGCGACCACACCTGCAGTTCACTTTTATATTCAGTGTATAAGTGGACCCCCAGTTTTGGAAGAATGTTTTGAGGTTTCAAAGGTCAACTTGTACGCTGACATCTACAGTATTTTTTCACATGTTTATTCAAAGCAAAGCCCAGCTACATATTTTGCTGAATTTTGTACATCACTTGCATTTGGATGTGCCAGAGCGTTCTTTAAAACACTGTCAGCTTTTCCCAACTTTCTCCTCAAGCTGGTGACTCACACTGTGTTATAGCTCCAGCCATTTTCCAGCACTTATTGCAAGGGTCACCATTATTCATATCTGAACCTGGGTGGGCAGTGCTGACAAGCTATTCCATCATGGGGGCATCACATCCAAGCCTACTCCTATCCTGTCCAGGCATCCACAAGCATACTGCTGGTTAATGGTAAGGGCCAGGAACCACAGGCTGATTTTCCCAGAGCCATTGAGGCCAGTGTATTGAGGTAACTGTTGCTTAAACTATTAGCTAGCTGCAGCACAGACCACGCATTGTACCAGGAACCTTGAACGTGGGCCACATGTTTGAGTACCACGCCATGCGTTCACTAAATAAGCCACAGGTGGAGCTCTACGCAGCGACGCCAATAATGCAGGCGCATTGAGTGGACTACAGATTCCCCATAAAGGATTGAAGAAAAGTTTGAGTCCAAACAGAGGCCTGTAAAAGCTACAACCTGCTGTAGGTTGTTTTTGAAGAACTGCCAACAGTCATCCTGTTATTTTGCTTAATATTGATTTTGTTAAGATTAGGGATAAAAGAAAACTATATATTCTCTTGTTTTCCTTTTGGGTGACATGCCTTTGTCTGAGGAATTTGTTTTTGCAGTGTGTCTGAGCTGCCCTGGAATCCAAAGTTCAGTGTGGGTGGGTTTGTTGAGCTCAAAAAGGAAAACTCAGCGGTGGTTAAGGAGTTAAATTAATGAGGGGATTATAAAGGTAGTTTTAAAATCCAGTGGTTCTGTTTACTGGAATTTGGTAAATTGGCACTGCTTGCAAACAATCCCTAATTTAGCAATAGCAAATTTATTTCTGGCTTCCATCAAACAGTAGGAAGTATCAGGGAATATTTTAAAACTACAGAAAATAAAATTCCAGGGAAAGCTAAGAGGTATACGTCAATGATTTTCAGCCTTTGTTGTTCCTTTTAACATTGGCTCTGTAAAGGTTACTATGTAAGGATACCAGATATTCCAGATATAAAAATAAGTTTGAATAGATCACTTCAGAATTCAAACTCACCTCAACCCCCACTGCTCCCCCAACACCCACCCCACACCACAAACCCGCCCCTCCCCACCGCCACCCTACCCAGTTTCTGGATTGCGTATGGCTGTGTTATGCTAAAGTCACAATTGGTAAGTTACGGATGTTTTCTTCAGCAGTGGGCTTACATTAAGTTGTAAACTGTAAATCTGGAATAAAAACCAAAAATGTTGAAAGCACTTAGTGGGTCAGGTAGCAGCTATGGAGAGAGAAACAGAGTGAACATTGCAGGTCGACATGTCAAAGCTCATACCTGCAGTGTGCCACCTGAATGAGATGTTGGGTTGTGCTTGGAATCCATTGAATTACAGCATAGAATGAGTCAATGCCGTCACAAGAGGAGAAAAGACATTTGAAGGGTAGAAGAGAAAAATATTATCAACACTTCCCACGGACTTGGGCTAGACCTGGTTACACCACCTGGATTTGGCAATAATGCTGACCAGGTGACACACAAGCCAACAAGGAAAGAATTTCAAAATTTAGAGTGATGATGGGGTATTAAATGAATTCAGTGGGTGAAAATACATACGGCACAGGTGTAAGGGAAAGAGATGCAGCTACTCAAAATGCCAGGGCAACATGATATCCTGCAGTACAACGTCAGTCAGCACGCTGTTTAATGTTAATGAATGCTATCTGGTATAGTCGTAAATAGTCTGTATATAGACCGATCATCTGCTCAGATGGCGTGAGCACTCCTCAGCTCCCTGCCAGATCTCTCGCGTGTGCACCTGGTATCATGCAAGTGTTAATTTCAACAGATTTGCTGATAATGACTGGCACATCATCTGCACATCATTTGAGCTCATCTCAGTACTTCAAACCTGCTGAGGGCCCTTCACTGGCCAGTCAGCACTGCAATCCTCTCATATTTGTGTTCCTAAATTAAAATATCCCTTCCCCGGCTTTCAGGATTGTGATCTTCATGTGCTGCTCGTTTGTCACGGCTTTCACCTTCAAACAACAGAGAATTTCTGCACTCAGAGGCCTGGTTAAATTTAAAGTGGAAGGAATGAGTGCTGAGGCAATCATCTGAAGGAACAGTATTTTTTTCCCAGTATCCATGCATGTTCCTGGGCATTGTGTCTCATTAGAGCTTGGAGGGAGTGGGCGAAATCCTCCTTCGATGACAAGGCGCAAAACAGGCTGTAGTTGATCGGTCCTCTCATATTCCTCGCCATTTCATTGGAAAGCAAAATTGGGCAGTGTGTATAACATAGGAACATAGAAAATAGGAGTAGGCCAGTTGGCCCCTTAAGCCTGCTCCGCCTTCAACTAGATCATGGTTGATCTTCTACCTCAATGCCATTTTCCCACACTATTCCCATATCCATTGATATCTTTAATATCTAGAAATCTATTGATACTCAACGGCTGAGCCTCCACAGCCCTCTGAGGTAGAGAATTCCAAAGATTCATGACCCTCTGAGTGAAGAAATTCCTTCCCGTTTCAGTCCTAAATAGCCTACCCCTTATTCTGAGACTGTGTCTACTGGTTCTAGACATCACACAGAATCACACAGTGCAGAAGATACAGATCCCTGTGGTACGCCACTGGACACTGGCTTCCAGTCACTAAAGCATCCTTCTGTCATCACCCTCTGCCTCCTACAACTAAGCCAATTTTGAATCTACCTTATCAAATTACCCTGTATCCCATGTGCATTTGCCTTCTTTATAAGTTTCCCATGTGGGACCTTGTCAAAGGCTTTGCTGAAATCCATATAAACTACATCAACTGCACTACCCTCATCTACACACCTGGTCACCTCCTCAAAAAATTCAATCAAATTTGTTAGGCATGACCTCCCTCTGACAAAGCCATGTTGACTATCCCCGATCAAACCTTGCCTCTTCAAGTTGCTCCAACGAAAATAACCCAAGTCTATCCAACCTCTCTTCATAACTTAAATGTTTCATCCCAGGCAACATCCTGGTGAATCTCCTCTGCACCCCCTCCAGAGCAATCACATCCTTCCTATAATGTGGCGACCAGAACTGCACCCAGTACTCCAGCTGTGGCCTCGCCAAGGTTCTATACAACTCCAACATGATCTCCCTACTTTTGTAACCTATGCCTCAATTGAAAAACGCAAGTGTCCCATATGCCTTTTTCACATCCCCCACCCCAAACCACTCATCCCCACCACAGCGCTCCCCCCCAGCTAGGGAAAACATCTTTGCTGCATCTACCCTGTTGAACCCTGTAAGAATTTTGCATGCTTCAATAAGATCACCTCTCATTCTGCTAACCTCTAGAGAATATAGGCCCAGTCTCCTCAATCTCTCCTCTTAGGACAATCCTGCCATTCCAGGGAGGAGGGGAGACCAATTCACTGCTGCCTGTTTTGTATCCTGTCAAAGTTAAATTTCACCCTCAATATCCTGCCCCTGACAATCCAAATTCCTTCAAAATATTTTTTGTTATATTTCTGCATTCTAAATCCAATTAAGTGAGTTTCTTAGCAGATTTCCATTACAAACATCTCTCAAAATATGAAAATGGTCCCATTGTAATATCCTGCTTAAGAGGAGAGATTTGTGTAAAAAGCTTCATACAATGTACCGAAACTGAACGGAACAGTTATGCAGGCCTTTTATAAATAGTGCAGTTAGTCTTTTCTTCTCTGTTTAGTACCCTTCATTCTGGAGACTTTGCTTTTCCTGGTCTGTTTGTTGATAATTAGCATCCAATTTGTGGTCAGTCGAAACACTTATAAACTCCTGAAAGTGGCAACTTTTACAGGCTTCAAGGGAAGCCTTCGAGACAGAATAGATTCTGCCTTCCTACCCTCCATGTACCATTTCTCCCCATCTAATGTTTGGTTGGGCAGTCTGGTCACAGCTTGTGAGCTATAAATTAGACATTAAGCACACCTTAGCTGTGAATCCTCGTATACTGGCTTCACAGTCATGATCAGCTATCTGATGCTATAAACCTCAAATTTATTCCATACTTCAAAACCACACACCATTTTGCCAAAACGGTCAGATGCTGTAGGTACTCAGCCACCACTAGTCTTCCTTATTATGATGGTAGCAGGGTCATTTTAGATCTCGGGGTGGCCGTCCCTGCTCCATTGTGAGGCAACCCATGCCCATGTAAGGTTACCATGCTCAGAGTTACAAGCCATGGCCAATGGCAGGGCCTGCAAAGTTTTGGTGGTGATGGCAGAAGAGCTAAAACCTTTGGAAAAAGGACCCGTGTTTCCTTTAAGCACACATTAGGAAGACAAGGGGGAACGACCCCCTATATTCTTTTCCCTCGTCATAGTGTTCATTGCTCATTGAAGATGAAAATGGGAGACTTTTATGAACAACTGATGTGTGGGACTATGAGATGTGGAGACATTAGCAGAGGAACTGCCCTTAGGCAGATCACTACTACAGTTGATAGCACTTTCACCTCTGTGACAGAAAGTCATAGGTTCACGTCCCACTCCAGGGCTTGAGCTCAACAATCAAGGCTGACACTCTAGTGCAGTACTGAGGGAGAGTGGATGAGACATTAAACAGCCCTGACTGCACTCTCAGATGAATGTACAAAAATCCCCTGGATGTTTCAAAGCAGAGCAGGGGAGTAATTCCTACTGTCCTCCCTAATATTTATCCCTCAATCCATGTCACAAAAACAGATTGTCTAGTTATTATCACGTTGCAGTTTGTGGGAGCTTATTGAAGTTGACTACTGTGTTTTTTTTTTCATTCTTGGGATGTGAGCAATCTTGGCAGGGGCAGCATTTAGAGTCATTGGCCGGGATTTTCCGGCCCCATTGTGGTGGGATCCGTCACAGGATATTCGGCGGCCCAGCCAAAGGTCCATTGAATTTCAGCGGAACTGGACAATCCCGGCGGTGGGTGGGCTGGAAAATCCTGCCAAAGAATCATTATGACAGTGAAGGATGCCATTCAGCCCATTGAGTCCATGCCAGCTCTCTAAAGAGCAATTCAGTCAGTCCCATTCCGCTGCTCTAACCTTTAGCCCTGCAAATGTATTTCCCTCAAGTGTCCATCCGATTTCCTTTTGAACTAATTTATTGGCTCCACTTCCACCACCCTTATGGGCAATGAATCCCAGGCCATTACCACTCACTGCGTGAGAAAATTCTTCCTCACATCCCTCCAGCATCTCTTACCCAAAACCTTAAATCTGTGAACCCTCATCCTTGTGCCATCAGCGAATAAAAACAGCTTTTCTTTGTCTACCTTATCGAAAGCTGTCATAATCTAGTACACCTTTATCAAATCTCCCTTCAATCTCTTTTGTTCCAAAGAGAACCTCAGCTTCTCCAACCTAACCTTGAAGCTTAAATTCTTCATGCCTGGAAACCTTCTGGTAAATCTCTTCTGCAACCTCTCAAAGACTCTCACACCTTTCTTAAACTGTGGTGACCAGAACTGGACACAACCCTCTAGCTGTGGTCTAATCCGAGCTTCATAAAGGGTCAGCATACCTTTGCTGACTTTCTACTCAATACATCTATTTATGAAGGGCATAATCCAATATGCTTTGCTAAATACTCTCTCAATGTCTCCTGCCACCTTCAAAGATTCATAGGCTCAAAGACTCATGGATGTTTACAGCAGCAAAGGCTAATCGGCCCATCGTGTTCATGCCGATCAACGAAGATCTGGCTACACTAATCCCATTTTCCAGCGCTTGGCCCATAGCCCTGGAGGCTATGGCAACACAAGTGAATATCTAAATACTTCTCAAATGTTACAAGAGTTTCTGACTCAACCATCCTTTCAGGCAGTGAGTTCCAGACTCCCACCACCCTCTGGGTGAAAAAGCTCTCAACCTTCGCTGCTCCAAGGGAAACAACCCCAGCCTATCCAATCTTTCCTCATAGCTCAGTCCCTTCAGCCCAGGCAGCATCCTGGTAAATCTCCTCTGCACCCACATCTTTTCTATGACGTGGTGACCAGAACTGCATGCAGTACTCCAGTTGTGGCCTAACCAGCATTTTATACAGTTCTAGCATAACCTTCCTGCTCTTGTATTCTACACCTCAGCTAATGAAGGCAAGTATCCCATATGCCTTCTTAACCATCTTATCTACCTGCCCTGCTACCTTCAGAGATCTGTGGATATGCACACCAAGGTCCCTCTGATCTTCAGTACTTTCCAGGGTCATGCCATTCATAGTGTAACCCCTTGCCTTGTTAGCTCTCCCCAAGTGCATTACCTCACACTTTTCCGGGTTGAATTCCATTTGCCACTGCTCTGCCCACCTGACCAGTCCATTGATATCCTCCTGCAGGTTACGGTTATCCTCCTCATTATTTAACACCCTAACAATTTTCGTGTTGGGCTGAATCTTCAGCCCCACCCCTGCTCACCGAGGAGTAAAATGACACGGGGTGACATCAGGCGGGTGTCCCAACTTCACTGCGTGTCATTTAGATTTTCAGTTCGGCAGGCGCGCAGCTGACTTGGCTGCACGCCTGCCGAACTGTCAAAGGCCTGTTAAGGCCATAATGAACTAATTAAGCCCACTGAGAAAGCTGCCCATCCAACCTTAAGGTTGGCGGGCAGGCGAAGAGCCCAGGTGACCTTTGCATTTTTCATGGAACCTCATCCATGGGCGGGATGAGGTTTCATGAAGCGTTTATAAATTAAATACATTTTATCATTAAAGTTCGTTGACATATCCCAGCTCATGCGACACTGTGACATGAGGGGAAATTTTTGGAACTTAAATTAATCTCCCTGAGGCAGCTCTGTGCCTCAGGGAGATTTCTGCACTCTTTCATGCACATGCGCAAAAGAGCCCAGGCCCCAACTCAGGGAACACGCCCCCTACCCCCCCGCACAGGGAGCACTCAGCGCTTCTGGGCACGCATCATGCTGGGCGGTCCTTAATTGGCCTGCCCACATAAAATGGCGGCACGGACCCAATCAGGAGCACCAATCAGGTCCGCGCCCGCCCCCGCACAACCCCCCCTCTAACGGGGGGAAAATTCTACCCATCATCTGTGAACTTCTTGATCATACCCCCTACATTTAAGTCCAAATCATTCATGTACACCATAAACAGCAAGGGCCCCGGCATGAGCCCTGCATTAACCCGTTAACCACGTAAACCCTTAGGTCCCTCTGTTAGTGCACACTCTTTAGAACTGTCCCACTAAGCCTATATTATTTCTTCTTATCCCTTCTGCCAAAATGCATTGCCTCACACTCTCTGTGTTAAATTCCAACTGCCACTTGTCTGCCCATTCTCCTAACCTAGACAATTCCTGTTGCAGTCAGCTGTTGTCATCCTAACTGTTTGCCACACTTTCAAGTTTGGTATTATTAGCAAACTTTGAAATGTTGCTCCCTATCCTAATATCTAAGTCATTTATATGTATCAAAATGGCATGGTCCTAGCACTAACACTTGGGCAACACCACTGCCTACCATCCTCCAGTCTGAAATGCAATCATTTACCACAACTCGCTATTTTCGTCCTTAAGCCAATTTTTTATCCAAGCTGACCCTGATCCTCCTATTCCATGAGCCTCAAGTTTGGTAACAGCATTTTATGAGGTACTTGGCAAATGCTTTCTCAAAATCCATATAGATAACATACATTGCATTTCCATCAACAGACTCCTCTTATACTTACTCAAATAATTCAATTAGATTAGTCAAGCATCATCTGCCTTCCACAAATTTGTGCTGGCTCTTCTTAATTAACTCAAACTTCTCCAAGAGATTGTTGGTTTTTACCCTGATTATTGTTTCTAAAACCTCATAAAAGACTGATCTTAAACTGACCAGCTTGTACCCAGAGCAAAAAAAACCCAGTAAAACCTGGGAAATAAGAGAACTGGTCCGAATTGTTTATTTCCATCTGGGTAGTTACCAGGAATGTCCTTACACACTTTCTCCAATAAAGGTCACATTTACCACTTTTCAATCCCCCAACACCTCAACCCTATCTTTTTTTTATTCATTCATGGGATATGGGCGTCGCTGGCTAGGCCAGCATTTATTGCCCATCTCTTATTGCCCTTGTTTAGAGGGCATTTTTAAGAGTCAACCACATTGCTGGGGGCCTGGTGTAGCATGTAGGCCAGACCAGGTGAGGTTGGCAGATTTCCTTCCCTAAAGAGCATTAGTGAACCAGATCGGTTTTTACGACAATTGTTTCATAGTCATTATACTTATAATTCCAGATATTTATTGAATTATAATTCAAATTCCACCATCTGCCATGGTGGATTTGAGGACAATGAAGGTGGGTGTGAAAGAGTGAATGGTGATGTACCTTGAACTGGCAGTGAATGAGGGCCCTGTGGATGTGTGATGGGTTTGTGAATGTGTGGGTTGAGAGCGATAGGAAAAGTGGCCTACCCTGGCAGAATGGAAGAGGCCATTCATCCTCTTGTGGTACTGGGTGGCTGTCTTCTTTTGAAGGGTGTTGGCACTGGCCGCCAATGCCACTGCCTTCCAAGCCAGATTAGTGAGATTGCTGACCTCCTGCGGCTTGAGCAGGGATAGAGGACATCATGGCAAGCCTCCACTGGGTCCAAAATGTGCTTGAGGGATGTATCATTGAACCTGGGGGCTGCAGTCTTTTTGCCTTTCAGAGCCATGTCTTCTTTGCAGCAGTCATGGGCTGGAAACATTGAGGTGTGGACTTTAGATATGGTGCTGGTGTGCCGAAGCAGCATGGTGATGGTGTGGCAGGTGAGTGAGAGCCCACCCACCATGGAAATGACGTGTTTCCCAGGAATGCATAATTAATGCATTGGGTTTGGGAAAATATGGAGTGAAAAGCCGCCATTGCGGCCAGTGGGTAAAATGTTGTTTTACCTCCCTGCTACTGCACTTAGTGCGAATCTGGGATGATTCCGTCCTTGGTTACAAGGTGACCAAGACTGGGACCTGAATGTTCTAAGCTATTTGTCATTTCGGAAGGACAGGAAGAAAGGAAATGGAGGAGAGGTAGCTCTGTTAATAAAGAATGAGATCAATATGGTAGTAACAAATGATTTTGGTTCAGAAGTGCAAGAATTGGAAATAAGAAATAGCAAAGGAAATAAGTCACTGGTGGGAGTCGTTTATAAGCAAAATAACTGTAGAACAGAGTATAAATCAAAAAATAATAAGGGCTTCTAAGAAAGTTACTGCAATAATTGTGGGCAATTTTCATCTTCATATAGATTGGATGAATCAGATTGGCAAAAGTAGCCTGGAGGATGAATTCATAAAGTGTATTCAGGACAGTCTCATAGAATAATATGTTCTGGAACCAACCAGGGAACAAACTGTTTTAAACCTGGTAATTTGTAACTTTTTATTTATTCATTCACCAGGTATGAGCGTCATTGACTTGGCTAGCATTTATTACCCATCCCTATTTGCCCTTGAGAAGATGGTGCTGAGCTGCAATCCTGAATTACTGCAGTCCATAAGGTGTAGATACACCCATAGCGCTGTTAGGAAGGGAGTTCTAGGATTTTGACCCAGCGACATTGAAGGAATGTTGATACATAAGTCAGGATGGTGTGTGGCTTGGAGGGGAACTTGCAGGTGTTCCCATGCATCTGCTACCCCTTGTCCTTCTAATGAGATAGGATTAATTAATGGCCTCATAGTAAAGGATCCTTCAGGCAAGAGTGATCATAATATGAAAAAATTCACATTCAGTTTGAGGGTGAGAAATATAGGCCTAAAGCTATTGTCTTAAACTTAAATAAAGACAATTACAAGGGTATGAAGATAGAGTTGGTTAAAATGGACTGGGAAAAATAGGTTAAAAGTTAAGGTAGTAGAGAAGCAGTAGCAGACATTTAAGGTAATATTTCATAATTCTCAACAAAAATACATTTCATTGAGAAAGAAAGACTCAATGGCTAACTAAGGAAGTTAAGAACGGTATCAAAATTAAAGAAAAGGCATTCAATGCAGTAAAAATTAGTGGTAAGTCAGAAGATTGGGAAAACTTTAGAAACCAGCAAAAGCTGACTAAAAGAAATAAAGAGGGAGGATTTAGCATATAAGAGAAAACTAGCAAGAAATGTTAAAACATACAGTAAAATCTTCTACAAGTACATAAAAAGGGAAAAAGTAGCTAGAGTAAGCATTGGTCATTTAGAGGATGAGATGAAGAATTACTAACGAGAAACCAAGAAATGGCAAAACAAGTATTTTGTATCTGTCTTCAATGTAGAAGACTCAAAAAGTATCTCAAGAAAAGTGGAAAATCAAGAGGCAAAAGGGAAGGAAAGACTTAAAACAATCATTTTCAGTACAGAAAAAGTATTGGGAAAACTAATGGGGCTAAAGGCTGACAAGTCCACTGGACCTGATGGTCTGCATTCCAGATTTGTAAAAGAAGTCACTGCAGAGATAATGGATGCATTTGTTGTAATCTTCCAAAATTCCCTCAATTCTGGGAAGATCCCAGCAGAATGGAAAACCCCAAATGTAACACCACTATTCAAGAAAGGTGGAAGGCGGAAAGCAGGAAATTTTTGGCCAGTTAGTCTAACACCTTTCATTGGGAAAATGCTAGAATCCATTATTAAGGAGGTAGCAGCAGGACACCTGGAAAATCGTAATAAAATCAGGCAGAATCAACATGGTTTTGTGAAGGGGAAATCGTGTTTGACAAATTTATTAGAGTTCTTTGAGGATGTAACAAGCAGGGTGGATAAAGGGTAACCAGTACATCTAGTGCATTTGGTTTTCCAAAAGGTATTCATTTAGGTGCCACACAAGATAAGAGCTCATGGTGTTTGGGGTGATATATTAAAGTGGTTAGACTAACTAACAGGAAACATAGGGCAGAATCTTACCCTTGTCGGACAGGCTCGGCGAGGGTGGGCGGGGGCGGTCGGGAAGACGTCCGCTGCCTGCGATCAAGGCCAGAAGGTGATTTCATGCTAGTGGGCCAATTAAGGCCTGCCCAGCGTGAAACGCGAGCAGCAGTGCTCATCGCTGCCTGTGCGGGCGGCGGGGGGAGTGCGAGTGGGGCGAGCGCAAATTTTGTGTATGTGCGCGAGTGTGCGCTTCATAATCTCCCTGAGGCACAGAGCTGCCTCAGAGAGGTGACGAGTTTTGTTAAAAAATAAAGAAATTTTAAAAATGATAAAACATGTCCCCTCATGTGGCTCTGTCACATGAGCAAGGACATGTTATTAATTAAATTTGAACATTTTAATTTGCTTTAGGAAACCTCATCCCACGTGGATGAGGTTTCCAAAAAAGTGCAAAAGTGTAAGGTTGGACAGGCAGCGAAAAACTTACGTTAATAACCTCGTTAATGGTCTTAACAGGCCTTTTAATTGTCGGCAGATGCACTGCTGACTCTGGTGTGCGCCCACCAACCGAAATATCGCACAACTGCACGTTGACATCAGGACACTCGCCTGACATCAACGGGCACCATTTTATGTTGAGCGGGCCAGGCGCGTGCCCGCCCACCGGGCTAAACCTTTTGCTCATAGAATCGGGATAAATGGATTATTTTCAACTTAGCAAACTGTACCTAGTGGAGTACCACAGGGATCATGTCTGGGGCTTCAACTATTTACAATCTATGTTAATGACTTGGATGAAGGGACTGACCGTATTGTAGCCAAATTTGCTGATGATACGAAGGGCAGTAGGAAAGTAGGTTGTAAGGAGGATACAAAGGGATAGAGACAAGTTAAATGAGTGGTGGTGTTCCCACCTGGAAGTTCCCCTCCAAGTCACTCACCTTCCTGACTTGGAAATATATCACCGTTCCTTCACTGTCGCTGGGTCAAAATCTTGGAACTCCCTCTCTAACAGCACTGTGGGTGTACCTACACCATGTGGACTGCAGCGGATCACCACCACCTTCTCAAGGCCAATTGGGGATGGGCAATAAATACTGGTCTAGCCAGCAATGCCTACATTCCATGAATGAATAAAAAAGTAAACCTGCTATCCCACCATTTTTTTGCCCACTCATTTAACCCGTCTCCATTGCTTTTTGTGGTGTATCATATGGGAAAATGTGAGGTTGTCCACTTTGGCAGTAAGAGTATAAAAACAGAATATTATTTAAATGGAGAGAGACTGCAGAAGCTGCTGTACAGAGGGATCTGGGTGTCCTTGTACAGGAATTACAAAAAGTTAGCATTCAGGTACAGCAAGTGATCAGAAAGGCAAATGGAATGTTAGCCTTTATTGCAAGGGAAATGGAGTATAAAAGTAGGAAGGTCTTGCTTCAATGTATAGGGCATTGGTGAGACCACACCTAGAAAACTGTATACAATTTTGGTCTCCTTCCTTCAGCATATACTCGCATTGGACACAGTTGAGAGAAAATTCACTAGGTTGATTCCTGGAATGAAGAAGTTGTCTTATGAGGAAAGGTTGAGCAGGTTGGTCCTGTACTCATTGGAGTTTAGAAGAATGAGAGATGACCTTATTGAAGCATATAAGATTCTGAGGGGCGTTATTGATGCTGAGAGGATGTTTCCCCTCGGCGGGAATCTAGAACTCGGGAGGCATAGTTTAAAAATAAGGGGTCCCTCATTTAAGACTGAGATGAGGACGAATTTCTTCTCTCAGAGGGTCGTTAATGTTTGGAATTCTCTTCCCCAGAGAGAGCTGGACGCTGGGTCATTGAATATATTTGAGGCAGAGTTGAACAGATTTTTGATCAACAAGGGAGTCAAGGGTTATGGAGAATGGCAAGGACAGGGGAGTTTGTGTGTGGATGTGGTGCCAATCAAGCAGTCTGCTTTGTCTTGGATGATGTCAAGCTTCTTGAATGTTATGGGAGCTGCACTCATCCAGGCAAGTGGAGAATATTCCATCACACTCCTGACTTGTGCCTTGTACATGGTGAATAAGCTTTGGGAAGTCAGGAGGTGAGCTATTCATCATAGAATTCCTAGCCTCTGACCAGCTCGTGTAGCCACAATATTTATATGGCTGGTCCAGTTCACTCTCTGGCCAATGGTAGCCCCCAGGATGTTGATAGTGGGGGATTCAGCAATGGTCATGTCATTGAACCTCAAGGAGCGATGGTTGGATTCTCTCTTGTTGGAGATTGTCATTGCCTGACACTTGTGTGGCACGAATGTTACTTGCCGGTTGTCAGCACAAGACTGGATATTGTCCAGGTCTTGTTGCATTTGGACATGGACTGCTTCAGTAACAGAAGTGTCGCGAATGGTGCTGAACACCATGCAATCATCAGCAAACATCCTCACTTCTGATCTTATGATGGAAGGAAAACCATTGAAGAAGCAGGTGAAGATGGTTGGGCCTAGGACACTACCCTGAGGAACTCCTGCAGTGATGTCCTGGAACAGAGATGATTGACCTCCAACAGTCACAAGCACTTTCCCTTGTGCTAGGCATGACTCCAACCAGTGGAGAGTTTTCCCCCTGATTCCCATTGACTCCAGTTTTTCTCGGGCTCCTTGATGCCACAATTGGTTAAATGCTGCCTTGATGTCAAGGGCAGTCACTCACACCTCACCTCTGGAGTTAAGCTCTTTTTTCCATATTTGGACTAAGGCTGTAATGAGGTCAGAAGCTGAGTGATCCTGGTGGAACCCAAACTGAACATCAGTGAGCAGGTTATTGCAAAGCAAGTGCCACTTAACAGCACTGTTGAAGACCCCTTCCATTTCTTTACTGATGATTGAGAGTAGACAGATGGGGAGGTAATTGGCTGGGTTGGATTTGTCCTGATTTTTGTGCACAGGACATACCTGGGCAATTTTCCACATAGCCGGGTAGATGCCAGTGTTGTAGCGGCACTGGAACAGCTTGGCTAGGGGTACGGCAAGTTCTGGAGCACAAGTCTTCAGCACTATAGCCGGGATATTGTTAGGGCCCATAGCTTTTGAAGTATCCAGTGTCTTCAGTTATTTCTTGATATCACATGTAGGGAATTGAATTGGCTGAAGACTGGCATCTGTGATACTGGGGAACTCCGGAGAAGGCTCAGATGGATCATCCACTCAGCACTTCGGGCTGAAGATTGATGTAAATGTTTCAGCCTTATTTTTTGCACTGATGTGCTGGGCTCCTCCATCATTGAGGATAGGGATATTTGTGGAGCCTTCTCCTCCAGAGAGTTGTTTATTGTGCACCACCATTCACAACTGGCTGTGGCAGGATTGCAGATCTTAGACCTGATCTGTTGTTCGTGGAATCACTTAGCTCTGTCTATCACTTGCTGTTTATGCTTTTTGGCATGCAAGTAGTCCTGTGTTACAAAGATAGATTGGAGAGGTTGGGACTGTTCTCCTTGGAGAGAAGAAGGCTAAGGCAGATTTGTTAGATGATGAGGGCGCTGACAGAGTAGAGAGGGAGAAGCTGTTCCTGCTCATAAAAGGATCAAGAATGAGAGGGCACAGATTTAAAGTGATTTGCAAAAGAAGCAAATGTAACATGAGAAAAACCTTTCTCACACAGCGAGTGGGTTGGGTCTGGAATGCACTGCCTGGAAGTGTGGTGGAGGCAAATTCAATTGAGGCATTCAAGAGGGCATTAGATGATTATTTGAATAGAAACAACGTGCAGGGGGACGGGGAAAAGGCAAGGCAATGGCATTAGGCCATAATGCTCATTTGGAGAGCCGGTGCAGACATGATGAGCTGAATGGCCTCCTTCTGTGCTGTTAAAATTCTGTGATTCTCATCACCTACTGCAGACTCAGTCTAGCAGCCATGTCCTTTAGGACTCAGCCAGCCAGCTAACCACACAGTTAGTAGTGGTGCTACCGAGCCACTGTTGGTGATGGACATTGAAGTCCCCACCCATAGTAAATTCTGCACCCTTACCACCTTCAGTGCTTCCTCCAAGTGGTGTTCAATATGGGGGTGTCTAGTTTCTTCAGTATTGTTGGAGCTGCACTCATCCAGGCAAGTGAGAGTATTACATCCCACTCCTGACTTGAGCCTTGCAGATGGTGGAAAGTTTTCAGGAGTCAGGGGGTGAGTTACTCACCACAGAATTCCAAGCTTCTTACCTACACTTCAGTATCTGTTGCAAATAGCACTGAACACTGCAATCATCCGTGAACATGCCCCCTTCTAGCCTTATGTCGGAGGGAAGGTTATTGATGAAACAACTGAAGATGGTGGGCCTAGGACATTCCCCTAAAGTACTCCTGAAACAATGTCCTGGCGCTGAGATAATTGGCTTTCAACAACCACAGCCACCTTCCAACGTGCTCGGTATGACTGCAGTAGATAGTTTTCCTTTTATCCCCCATTGAGTTCAGTTTTACTAGACCTCCTTGATACCACACTCAGTCAAATGTTGTCTTCATATCAAAGACAGTCACTCTCTCCTCAGCTCTGGAATTCAGCATTACCTACATTACAACAGTGAAAACTTCAAAAACACTTAATTGCTGTAAAACACTTTGGGACGTCTGGTGGTTGTGAGTGACACTATATCAATGCATGTCTTTCTTTTTTTCTTTCTTACAGTGAAGAGTTGTTCAATGATGAACATAATCTAGGTTGAAGTAATCCACGTTTTGGCCCATTTCTCCCTTTTAAGAAAATGAGCCACATGTGCACAGAGATGATTTCTTTCCATTATATACAGTTCCTTAGCAATACAAAAAAGTACATGACTGGGAAAGACTGAAGTATTTCTGGCTAGTTGCAAAATGAATGGGGTAGAAATGGGAGTGCATTGAACCTGTTTTTTTGGGCTTAAGCTAGGCCAATTTAACAGAGGGGAGATCTGCAACTAATATGCTCCGGTATTAGTAAGTACAGGAGACTTTTTGAGGCTTGTTGGGCGTATGCCTGAAACAGGCATTCAGCCCTTTTGACATGTAAATTAGGTGCATAATGCCTCTTGAGGGCACCCATCAAAAAAATGTAAATTCAGTGATGACTGGGGCCTATGGAAAGCCTTTCGCGCTCAGGATTCTGCAAGTTCCATGGCAAGCAGGCGAATTTTGTTCCAATGGAGCCAAGAGAAGCAGGACTGCTCTCCCAGTTCCACAGAAATCACTGTCGGCCCCATCCCAGCCCCACGGAAATTCCTCAATGCCTGCGCCAACCTCCATGCCCATCCCAGGGACTGACCTGAGGACGGCTGCTAGCAGGGCATGAAGCCTGATCTGATGGCTTCAATCAGAAGAGTTGCCCCTAGAGGTATGACCAGTGCACAAGATCAGACCACTTATGCTGGTAAGATAAGAGGACCAATTTCCATACAGCCTTCGTCTCTCAGTTCAAGTGAGCTAGTCAAAATAGGCCCAGGCTAAAAGCTAACATGATATCTATCAATTGGCAACTCCCTCAAAAACCTGTTCAATTCTCCCTTATATTTTCCACATTATCTGAACCCACTATCTCTCTGAGCAATCTATTGCTCACATTCACCATCCTCTGTGTAAAGCGGTTCAACCTTTTGAAGTAATTTGAGGTACCGTATGATGATTTAGTGAAGGAGTTATCCAATTACTCCCACTCCCTTGCTCTTTCCTCTTAACCTTCTATTTTTTTTCTCCTTTTTAAGTATATTTCCAATTCTCTTTTGAAAGTTATTGAATCTGTTTCTATCACTCTCTCAGGCAGTGCATCCAGATCGTAATAACTCGCTGACCAGAATTGGACACAATTCAACAGCTGAGCCTTATAAAGGCTTAACATAACATCATTGTTTCTGTACTCTATTCCGCTATTAATAAACCTAAGGGACCTGCATGCTTTATTAACTAACTTTATTGACTTGTCCTGCTACCTTCAAAGAATTGTGTATGTGAATTCCCCCCAAAGTCTCTCTTTCCCTGCGTCCCCATTAAAATGTCACCATTTACTTCGACAGCACGTCTTAATGCTTTTCTCTCAAAATGCATCACTTCACGCTCCACTTCTCCATTAAATTTCATCTGTCCTGTATTTGCCCAGTTCACAAGTTTACATCCTCCTGAAGTCTGTTACAATCATCCTCATGCTTGCTACATTTCAAAGCTTTGTGTTGTCCGCAGCTTTGAAATTATGCCCCATTGACAAATGTCCAGGTTATTAATATACTTCCTTTTCCTAGAAATGTGCTATAGCATGAAATTCTCAATACTTCTGCATTACTTGCTATATCTTGTTTAACATTTCTATATCCAGATCTACCACGTATTGCATATATTCACAACTGACAGGATTTTTGAATGCATTTCTCCATTTTTCCTTCCTTTGCACATTAAGACAGGCAGAATTTGCTGTAAAATCCTTGCCTTACCTCAATCCTCCTCTCTAAATCACAATGGGTAGAATTTAATGCCCGCGCTGGTGGGGTCGTCCATTTGCTGGAGAGCCGGTGCCAACCCGCCCCGGCTATTCCGAGCCCCACTGATCCAATTTAATGCCGTTCAGGCCCTTACCCACCTCCAAGAGCTGTCGGTCAATCAGAGGCCAGCAGCTCTCCAGTACAGGCAGCACCAATGGGAGCGATGGCCATTGCTGGTATGCAGGGGGCCCAGGCTTCAGGATCGTTCCCGGAGTCTGGCGTGAAGGTAGATGAGGCAACCTCACCAGGGCCAATTGGGGAGGTCCTGGTGATGGGGATTAGGGTGGTTAGTTTGAAAGGCAGGCGAGGGTCTTCATGTAGCCAGGCTTTGCCTCCAATAGGTCTCACTGTTAGTATGGGAGGTGGTATGAAGACCTTAAATGACCTTTAAGTGGCTACTTAAGGACCTTACTTAGCTTCCGGGTGGGAAGGCTGTCCTCGGCCCTTCCTAGCCTGAACTTAATTGTGGGGGCTAGGGGGGAATGTCAAGAAGACAATGTGTTCTCCACCCCACACCTTCCTGCCCGATTATACAGGCACCCTGCCTCCCAACCCCCTCTGGCGGGAGTATTAAATTCTGCCCACAAATGTCTTCCTGATTTCCTTCTGTGTAGTTACCCAGGGCCTAAGCTGATAGTTGCCAGCCCTTAAATTTAAAAAGAACAGCTACTTTTCAAATAATTCATTGGAAACTTCAACTCATGGCCTATGAAATGGCCTTGGTGTACCTTTCCTCCAGCCATTTGGGAAAATATCAGCTTTGCTCCCAGACAGCTGCATTTATGCCTTTTCACTTTTATACTATCTAATCACTTAGAGAAGGGCAAAAAGAAAAGAAATACAGGCGAGTGCTGATTGGTCCACGTCTCTCAAGGCTTGATCGCACTTTTATCACACAGCTGCACAAGTGAAATCAGAAGTGATCTCTGTGTCCATTAACAGCCACTAAACATTGACCAAACTTGCTTAGTTTTCCTAGCAAGAAGAAAATATCCCCATTAGGATTAATGTTATGGTAACAAATCAATCCTGATATTTAAAAGCTGTCATCAGCTGTGCCTCAATCTGACGATGACATTTACTCAGGGCCGTGAGTTTCTGCCATGGGTCTTCATATGACTGAACAGGCCAATTCTCAACCCGCAAATCTTTGAGAACATGG
This sequence comes from Cetorhinus maximus, assembly GCF_964194155.1. Lineage (NCBI taxonomy): Eukaryota > Metazoa > Chordata > Chondrichthyes > Lamniformes > Cetorhinidae > Cetorhinus > Cetorhinus maximus. The sequence continues at coordinate 128,802,067 of NC_135883.1, forward strand.
GGCAGGGTATCCCACGAGGTACTGGGATCCAGAGAGTAGGATTTGCTTCCTTTCCTTCCCTTCTCTGCCTCCTCTCTGCATCGTCGTTGAGGCGTTGGGACCCAAAGTGTGATGCGGCTTGATGGACAAGTTGTCGCCACACCAAACAATTGGTAGCAAGCTCCTCCAGTCATTAATGTCAATGTTGTCATGCCTCAGGGAGAGCTTCAGAGTGACACGGAAGTGTGTTTTCTATGTCCCTCACTGGAACGCTGGCTATTTAGGAGTTGAAAAAACCAGACCTGGCTGGGGAAATGGTTTTTGGCCATCTGGGCACAGAGTCCAGTTTACTTAAGTGGATTCTGTAGGATTTTTGCCTAAATGCTTGTGAAACTGGCTTCAAGAAGGACACAGCGTTTGTTCAAAAGTCATCCCATTGAATCCAGAGGATGCGGTGGGGGCTTTGCTGATGGGATTTCTCTAGAGCTCCTAGGTGTCGCTAATGTACAGTCCAGGACTCACTGTAGTAGCAGAAGTGTGCTGACAGCAACTGCTCTGTACACTAGGACTTCTGTTGACTTAGAGATCTTTATTGTAAAGCACTTGCTGCCATACTTTCTAGAAGGTTGAGTTGGCACGACTGATCTGGTGTTGAATCTCTTTGTCAATGGCAGCCTTTTGAGAGAGGTGGCTGCCAATCTATGGGAATTGCTCAACATATTACAGGGTCTCTCCTTCAATATATATTAGAGATGGAATATTTGGCTGACCAGATGATATGAATTTTGTTTTGGCAACATTCAAGGGCAGGCTGAGTTTCTTATATGAAGAATAGAAGAGATTGAGAGTGACTTGCAAATCTGGTACAGAGTGGGCAATGACAGTCATCTGCAATCTGTAGATGACATATATCAATATTGGTCAGTTTAATTTTGGCACGGAGGCAACTGAGGTTAAAGAGTTTTCCATCTAGACAGTATTTAATACTGACACCAGAGGGCAGTTGATCTTTGATGTGCTGAATAGCCACTGTCAGGTAGATTGTTAAATAGTACGGGGGTTATCACACAGTCTTGCTTCACCCCGGTCAGGATTTTGAAGGCATTTGTTTCCAATCTCCCACTTAAGATAGTTGCAGTCATATTGTCATGAAGCAATTGCAGGGCTGTTTCTTGGGCATTCAAATCTTTGGAGCACAATCCACATGGCCTCACAATTTACTGAGTCAAATGCTTTGGTCAAGTTGACGAATAAAAGGTTCCTGGTGTTGTTTTCGGCATTTTTCTTGGATTTATCTGGCAACAAAGATCAAGTCAGAGGTTTCTCTGGAAGGTCCAAAGCCACATGCATTGCGTCACCAGGAGGATTTCCTCAGCCACAAGAAGTAGGCGATTCCGTAGAATGCATGTCACGATTTCTCCTGCTGTGGACAAGTGGGAAATACCTTGATAGTTTCCACATCATTTATCTCCCTTCTGGAAGATGGTTACAATTGTTGCATTCCTGATGTTGGGGCGGGGAGAGTTCTTTTTCTTCCCAAATCCATAGGATGTGCGCACGGAGTCTTGGTGTGAGCACAGGTCCGCCAGCTTTGACGGTCTCAGCTGGAATGCAATCAGAGCTACAGGCTTTGTCGTTTTGCATCCATCTGATTGCTTGTTGCAGCTCTCCCAGCGATGGTGGTCCACCCATGGATTCTACTACAGGATACTGGGGATAGCCTGGAGAGTATCAGCTGCCACTATGGATTCATGCATGAGGAATTGTTCAAAATATTTGTTCCATCATTAATGGATGTCATTGTCATCATTAATAAGAGAAACTCCATCCATTGAGTGAAGAGGATTTTGTCCATTTGACCTTAGTCTATAGATGGCCTTGGTGGTTCAAAAAAAACTTTGCATGTCACAATGGGCAGCATTTGATTGCAATTCTCAGGCTTTCCCTTCCCACCACATGTCCTTTATCTTTAGCATTTGTCTTTGTGTGTCAGCCTTAAGCTGTTGGAATGCTGGCTTCTTGACGAGTGACCTTGGGTTGTCTGCCAGGCAATGAAGGCTGTTCATTTTTGTTCCAGGAAGTCAAATATTTCTGCGTCACTTTTGTCGAACTAGTCCTGGTGTTGACAAGCTCATACCCAATGGTCTGGACAGAGGAGTCTACTACAGCTGACTTTATTTGATCCCACTGTTCTGAAATTGAGGTAGATGTGTGAAGGTTTTCCAGGTTGGTCATGAGCCACATGTGGAATTTTTCTCTTCTGCCAGGCTGCTTCGGGGTGAGTCATTGATCTTCTTCCTTTTGGGTCTTGCGATTTCTTTGTGCTAGTTGGATGTTCATCAATGATTGAACAAGTCAATGATCTGTCCAGCAGGCATCAGTCCCATGCGTGGATCAAGTGACACAGAGGTTACTTAGATCTTTAACCAAACAATGACATAATCTAGGAGGTGCCAATGCTTTGACCCAGGCTGCCTCCTTATGTTTTTTTAATATGTCCTTCTGGCAGGTGAGGGTGTTAGTTATAATGAACCCATGTTGAATACACTTTGCCAGCAGGAGGATGCCGTTTGCATTGACTTTCCCCACCCTGATTTTCCCAGTGGTTCTGCTCCAAACATCAGAATCACGGCCAATCGTGGCATGAAAGTCCCCCAGAATGATGATCTTTACTTCTTTTGGGATGGCAGTGATGACTTCCTCAAGATCAGAATAGAACTTTTCTTTAAAATCTTCATCAGAGTCAAGGGTCACGACATAAACACTGATGATAATGGCAGATTGGATAAGGCTGACTGTAAGTGAAGTGTCATGAGTCTTTCATTTAGACAACTGGGGAGTGTTCTGGCAGTGCATTCAAGGTCCTATTTTGGATGGCAAAACCAACTCCATGGACATGAAGGTCGCTGTCAGCCTTTCCTTTCCTTTCCAGTAGAAGGTATAGCCCCCCACTTGTTCCTTCAGCTGCCCTTCCACAGGAAGGTGGGTCTCACTGAGGGTGGCGATATAAATTTGGAGTGACCGTCCAGAAAGATGAACTGCAATCGTATCACGTGAGCTATTAGTAGCTGTATTACTTCATTGTATGCATGCACTATAAAGTGTGTAATTGCATGATATTTTCAACACTTCTATAGTACATTCTCTACTGTTTTCTTTCTCAGCATGGAGAATGAGCTGAGAACAAACACTCAGCCAAGACAGACTAGAATTTCCCTGGACCTATTAGTTTATATTTTGAAATGTGTAACTTTAATGAAGGCTCTTTAGGCATGTACTTATATAAAGTCTACCTTTTTTATTGCCAGTAAAATTTTGCGGTAACATAGTTAACATATTTACACATTTAAACAATTTGAAAGTACAGTTTTCACAATATTTTGACAGGGCTATTCATGTACATAAGGCTTGATAATTTAGACATAATTTCCTCACTATTAAGTAACAAAAGGCAACAAGAATGTTTGGCACTTACGGTATGGTGCAGTTCAAAGAGGGAGTGAAAAGACTGTAGTCCTTGTGGTTTGATGCTGGTAATGTTCCCTATGGATAAGAACACAATCTTACCCAAGTTACGAAGTAAAAAAACCACATTGCTTTTACGATTGATTTCTAGTTACTGTATCTTATCATGCAACATTTCAGCTGGCAAAGTTGCTTCAGACATCAGAATTTATATATTCCCCAAAACAAACATAGTAGGGTAAAACCAGCTTGAAAGATATCTCACTTGTATTGCTTATATAATCCCAAGATACTTGGGAATAAAAACATCTTCCCAATCGGGAGATACTTTGCAGTTATACACTTTGTGAATTATCCTTTGTTTATAGTCATTTCAAGTGCTTCTATTTCTGAGAGGCATTATATTTCCAGGCACTTAGGCATCACTTACTAAGACATTGAAGTTTTGTTCAGAATCTATTTTTATTTTAGCAACGTTTTCACAGAAGCATGATCAGTTTTTGAGCAGCAGTCAGTCTCTTGGCCTGGAACAGTTTCAACAAAATATATCAATGTTCAATTATAGTTAGCACTTTTTACCTGTGAATATATTTTGAAGAGTGTCTTTTGGAAAGGCATTACTTGTCTTTGAATTTATCCACAGTAAACTTTGTTGTGGCTTATGTGATCCCATGCTATAAGGGAGAGCATTATATGTAAATATCGAGGTAATATTGCTAATTTATTTTTGAGTGATAACACCCAAACATCAGCATTTTATGACATGCTTTTATGGAATTATACAATTGTGTTTTGCATTTCTAATAGGAATAATTTGAGAATGATAATGCTGGTAGATGAACTCTCTTTATACAATAGTGCACTATACTATTCAGTCCTTAATTTGTGTTACCTTTTCACTATGGAAACCTTGGAAACCATTATCTTTTGAATTATGGTTTGGCTCTATGATTACCCTGAAGCCAATGAATGAAAGCATAGCAAACTGTAGAAAAGATGCTCTCTGCAGATGCTGGCAGACCTGCTGAGTTTTTCCAGGTATTTTTGTTTTTGTTTCAGATTTCCAGCATCCGCAGTATTTTGCTTTTATCTTAGTGTTTAATTGACTGCCACTTCTCTTCAAGAAATGCCTACCTTGAAGAAGTTTTTCCAGGTATTTTTGTTTTTGTTTCAGATTTCTAGCATCTGCAGTATTTTACTTTTATCTTAGTGTAGAAAAGAGTTCTTTTTTATACAATTTCACCCTGACTCAATAACTAACCATGAACAGAAATGAAATAAATGATTTGCTGTTTTGCTGCCAATTACAATGGGTGTTTACTATATTCCCCTATTTTTCATTTGCTTTGTAGATTTTGTGGGATATTTCAAAAATTTAAATTAGAATATTAAACAAACTAGAGCACTGGAACACTGTGCTTCTGTTTTGATATTATAATTGGTCATGGTTGCTGTCATCTACTATGTTATTTTAGAATATGGTGTTTAACATGACACCTTTCTGAAACAAAATATTATGTTACAATCATGACAAATCTTTAAGTGGGTTGGCTCCAATGGATGGAAATATAAGCATTAGACTAAGAACCACATGCATTCTCTGGTCTGTGCTGAGTTTGAGCTCTTAATAGGGTAACAGAGGGGATGCTATCATTGGACACCTGTTTAGGAAGAGTGAAAATCATCCAGATAATATTGCTTGTAAATGTTTGATTTGTACACTTGATCTCTATCCAGTGATTATTTGCTGTGCAAAGTGCACTTGTGCAACCATCAGGTGCAGACAAGATTCTCATGGTACCCACATCATTGACAATCAATTAACACCCAGTACTTAGACTCATACATGAAGAAAAACTGTTTGGCCAAGGACTGAAAGGCTACCAAAATCTGTAGACCAATATGCCGCTGTGGGTCCGCAATCTTAGGAAAGTAAAAGTGGAAGTTAGAGTCAGGAAAGGATAAGTCATCAGATGGACCAAAGGATTGGGTTTAGGAGTTTTTGTGAGGTTAATTGCTGAAACAGAGTCATTAATGTAAGGCAGGTATTTGTATCCAAATGTCTTGATTGACTTCACATTGTAACCAAGTCCATTCACTATCTACTACAGTTAATGAATTCATCTGTCAATCCAGAAGATAACATCATTATACAAGATACATAGTCAATGATAAAGATTTTTGAAACAGTTGACCTTCTTTTCCACTTCTTGCCTGAATTAGTGTCCTTTGAAGCTCTTTTTGGGACCACAACTAGATCCTCACATCATCTGACATACCATACCTGCTATAGGAACAAATACTGCATCCCGAGGAACTCTCCTACACTTCAACCAGATGGAATGTCCAAATATGTCCCAATCTTCAGCACATTCAGTCCACACCCAACCAGTGCCACAACTGAATAGCATATTTGATAGTGGTGGACATGTTGATAAATAGAAGAATCTCCACCAATATTTCATAATGTAAGAGCACACATTTTCACTCAAGTTCAGCTATTTTGTCAAACTAAATGCGCTGGAATCTGGGATGGTGAGGCTGTCAAACTCCCTAACGGCCTTGTGTCAAACATGATTTGTTGGTTGCTATTGAGCAAAGGGACCCCCTCCACGGTGGGCAAGATCTGTCGATCAGTCATGGTACCACTGGGAGATGAACCCAGGAAACCTCCTTGGGAAGAAATTATTTTCTCAGGGCTGGCTGCCAGTCTGGGGGAAGTGGAGAAATTATATCCATATAAACCATATGGGCTGTGCAGTCTGAAAGTACTGTAGGAGCCCTGGTGGGTCTGATTGGCAGCAAAAGCATTATTTGATGGCGAAGGCATGATGTACTGGAGCTGAGGAGATGATATCCCAGAGATCGGCACTGGCAACCCGGCCTGATGGCAGTTGAATGCCTCTCCTTCGCTGCTGGATATTGACATGTTCACACTTGCTGTGTTAGCTACTCCAATGTAGGAGGGGGTCCTCTGGGATGCAAAGCTTTCACTGCCAGGGCTGGTCAGACGGTTGTAGGTTTCAGCGAGACTACTGCTGTATCTGTTAAAGGTCAAGCCTGTGCGGTTGCAGGTTGTGAAGTCTGCCGGACTCAGGTTGCAGAGCTGGCTACTATTTGGTGCCAGGTGGAAAGCTGGAGAGGAGCAAGAAGAGCTGGGCAGAAGATGTGCTGTGGCACCATTTCCTGGACTTTGATGGGTAGATGAGGACACTGTACCACCTATTAAGAAAAACACACAGTCTCTTGGCAAAGTTTGTTGTAGCAAATGTCTTTTATTCACTTTACTATATCTGTCAATGAATATGATAACATTTCTGTGCATAACATTGGCTGATTCAGCAACACCCAAATGAAAGTTACAAACATTTTTCCATGTTAAACTGTTTCCTGCAAATGGTTGGGTTACATGTCCAATGATTCCATGTTCTCCTCAGACCCTTTATATTTTAAGACCAGTGTGGCACAATCGTGTGCCAATTCACAATGCCGATGGGTCAGTGAGTTTAGTCAAATGAGCGAAACAGGCCAGGAAGGTCTCCAATTGTAACCCTAATCTGTGGCTATAGTGGGTGCTATGATTGCCCCCTGCGCTTCTGGTTCTGTAAGTGGAGAATCAGTGAGGACTCCTTCTAGTGACTGCTACCCAGCAGCCTTGCTGGAAGCGCAGGTTTGTGGATGTTGAATAAGAACAGTAATAAACCCACCTTGGACAAATTATATGCAATTATATGCTGACTCTCATTGTTCAGACTCATACATTAAAATGATCACTTAAGAGCCTATGGAATATTAGTTCAGCAAGAGTCAGTGGTTTCACACACACAACATTGCTATGCTTTAGCGCAGCATATTAAAAGCAGCACAGAATAATGTCTTGCTTATCATGTTAAACTTACTTTGTACTTTTGTTTCTTTCAAAACTCTCACCGCCAGTGTTTAATGACATGCCAAGTTTGGGACAAAGCCAGAGTGAATATATGTGATTTGCACCCCCCAGCCACACACATGGTGGCATCATGGTATTGTCACTGGACTAATAATCCAGAGAACCAGCATAATGCTCTGTGGATCTGGGTTTGAATCCTGCCATGGCAGATGGTGAAATGTGAATTCAAATTTCAAAAAAAATCTGGAATTAAATAATCTCATGAAATGATTGTTGTGAAAAACCCATCTGATTCACTAATGTCCTTTAGGGAAGGAAATTTGCCATCCTTACCTGGTCTGGCCTGCATGTGAATCCAGATTCACAGCAATGTGGTTGATTCTTAAGTACCCCCTGAATTAGCCCAGTAAGCCACTCAGTTCTCAAGGGCAATTAGGGGTGGGCAATAAATGCTGGCTTAGTCAGCAATGCCCCCATCCCATGAATGAATTTTAAAAATTTAAATGCTTGCACAGTCTCGTATTAGACACACGCCAAGGACTGGGTGTACTGGAGTTTACTCATGCACCAGCTTCGCGTGATCAGATTTTGCAGTTAGACCCTTGCTTTTGATGCACAGCAGGAAACTCAACAGGAATACTGATTCTAAAAGGATGATTATACTCGGATTTTATACCACCAATTAAGTACTAAGCTTAAAAGAAGCAGTATTACACAGTTAAAAAGGCATATGTGGAAAATAATCTTTAAATTGGTTTCACTGTATGAAAATATTAGTCTGAAAATGAAATGAAGAACAAAAATGTTCTGCTTATGATAATATTAGTATAATTAGTATAAAACCCATTGTTATATGTTGAAAGGATTTTTTCCACATTTTTTTATTGTTGTTCACTTCACAGGTTCAACAACAAACCAGGGTAATACCTTGTTTGTGAATCCCAGGTATATCTTCAAAGCTGAGGGTCCGCAAAGAGGGTCTCCAGAATGCATAGGATTCCACAATAGCCTCCAAACCCATTCTAAATCAAGAAAATTATACTTCATAAATCACTTGATCCTTCCTTAATTAACTATCTATATAAATGAAAATGCATGGTGATAAATAGTTCAATATACAAATTTGGAAAATGTTATTCTTCTACTATGTGAATTGCTATAGTAATTGTGAATATCTGTAATATTATAAGGACTCATTCAATAATAGAATATTTGACAACAGTGCCAGTTCTATGCAGCTGTATGTGTTTAGTGCAAAGCCCAGAGCTTGTTATGCTAACAAAATAGAATTCCTGTTTATTCAGTGGGATGTAGGTTAATCTGCGATGACACTGTAAAGCGAAGGTAACTCTTTGTATTCATTAACTCTTTGTATGCCAAATGGTTTTCAACTTTTCAAAATAGGCACAGGTTATCTGAGAAAAATAAATCATGTTCGTAAACTTCTAATGATAAATGTGGCTCTGTGAGAGGACAAAGAGACAGTCCCATAATTAATCAGTCAAGCTTTGATTTATTTTCTATTTCCAATCAAAGATTTGCTCGCCTCAAATGGCTGAAATGGAGATATTCTTTTCTGGTGTTAGTGGACCATTCACAAATGCATTTAAAAGAGAATGCCATAGCAAAAATAAAAACAGAAAGTGCTGAAAGATCTCAGCTGGCCGGACAGCATCTTTGGAGAGAGAAACAGGGTTAATGTTTCAAGTTGAATACGACTCTTCTTCGGAACTGAAGGGAAGTAGAAATAAGATGGGTTTTATGCTGTTGGAAGGCGGGGTGAGAGAAAGATAGAACAAGAGGGATAGGTTAGAAGACTGGAAAGATTAAATAACAAAGACATGATGGAACAAAAGGCAAAGCCAGAAGGGAAAAAAAATGTTCGGACCAGTACTCTTATCTACCAGTTTTTACTGGTGTTCCATTTTAAAGGTATTCAAGACCAGTTCAGACCAGTATTCTTACTTCCCAGTTTTTAACTGGATTTCCCTTCTGGGAAGGGAGTGGTAATGGTTGTAGTAAAGAAACCAAGTATTGGTCCATCTACCTCCCTTCAGTTCCGAAGAAGAGTTATACTTGGCTTGAAACTTTAATTCTGTTTCCCTCTTCACAGGCCTGCTGAGTTTTTCCAGTACTTTTAGTTTTTATTTCAGGTTTCCAGCATCCACTGTATTTTGTTTTGGTCATAGCACCAATGTTTGCTCAGAACCAAACAATTTTCTGGTAGATTTCATTTATTTTCATTACTTCCTGATGCGCTGCCCTTTTAAAAGGGCATCTTTTATTCTTAAAAGGTTTTGTTTGACACTCAGATTATGATTGGAATGATCTTTAATGTAGCAATGTAACCTTATTCCATGTTTACATGTTCCAAACATTTATGTGTATTTTTGAACATATTATTACTATTTCACCAACTAGGCTTAGTTTTGAATGAAGTCATTGAAAGTAAATAATTGTATGTTTCCTTGGATGCAATCTAGCCTTTGGGACAACATGTCTGTCTATCTAAATAATAGAATGGAACAGAATTACTTGGATTTTTCTTTCTCAAATCTAAAATGAGTAAGAATCATTTTTATTTTTTTTCCATTCTATGTAGGTAATTTCATATCCATCAGGAGCCCTTGATGCAGTGTGAGAGGAATGGTTTAAACATCACAGTAAGAATAACTTCCACATTGTTTCACAAGGAAACTGTTCAGTCAAATACTGGATTTCAAAAAGAAGCTGCTAGTTGGTCTTGGCTGATCAAAGTGTTGCTAACATAAGTGATGTAACATTGATAAATGAAATAATGTGTTGGAGCCAGACTTGGACTATGAAAAATATCCACAGTGAAGCTGGCTGGACAAGTCAAAAATGTCACCAATCACAAAACAAATTTTCAACAGGAAAAATGAGTATAAGTCATTGCTTAATAGCTCTTGTGGCTCCAGGATATCAGTAGAATTTCCTTTGTGATGCTTGTTTCTCCTCTCGGGTTTTGCCTGAGAAATTTTCATAGGTACTTCTGCACTCGAGTGTTAAAACAAATGTAAACTTCCTCTCTTTCATTAATATTGAAACTAGCATGCACTCCTAGTGCTTTCAATATTGCTTCAAATAGGTAAACACCGGGCAAGATTCTGCTGAAAAGAGCAGCAGCATCTTAAAGACAATACTACACAAATCAGCCAGCAACTTGTAGTGAGGAAGAAATGCAATTACACCATTACCTTCATGAAAATGGCCACATAATTTTCATGAAGTTGCTGCTTTTCCACATTAATTGCCTATTAACCTCACCACACAGAAAGTTAAGTCTAGTAATGAACGGGTCCAAGTATCATTTTAAAGATGTAATATTTGTTATTGGCCGGCAATCAACCCATCTTGCCCAAAACAGTGAACTGTTATAGGTGTAGAGTCTCATTCCTTCAGGTTGTGAATTGTTTTAGATGATTATAAAACTGTCAAATGTGATTTTTTTTTTCTTTTTATTTCTGTCCTCTCTCTCACTCTTTCTCTGAATTCCAATCTTTCTTCTCTTTTTAATTCTCTTTCTGTAACTGATATGGCATTGAATTTCTTCCTTCTCAGCCCTTCCTTTTATTTTATTTCTCAGTTCCTTAATCTTGTTGTTTAAGATATCATTTGTTCTATTGTTCACCAGATGTCCTGTTGCCCTCCTTGCTGCATTATCAGCTTGCACTTCCAGCAACATTGTGGGCAAAAAAATTTAAAACCTGAACATGCACAAGCAAGTCTAACTACTAGGGCTGGCTATGAGATGTCCTGTTTCTGCAAAATCTGGCCCATATTTTTCAGCTGAATTATTTTACAATATGTCATATGTATCAGAAACCAACTAATTATAGGACAGGATTTTTCAGGTGGCAGCCTTGCCACCTGAAGATTCGGTGGGGAATGCATCCCTGCCGATGTCAGCAGCCCCACAGCCACTTAACCCTTGATGGCTGGAGGCAGGACTTCTGCCCCTCACTCAAGAGGAAGTCCCGCCTCAGGGACATGTCTGCCATCTGATTGGCTGGCAGCTCTATAGTCCCAGCAACATAACCAGGAGTGATGGCTGAGGCTACAAGCAGTTCCCAGTACCAGAGCCCAGAGGACCAGGTAGATATGGTATTGTGGTGGATACAGGAGTTGAGATCCCGGGGGGATGAGGAAAGAGGGGTTTGGGGATCATGATGGCAAGGTCAGGCGGGGAGGAAGGACGAAGTGGGGGAAGGGTGGCAGATCATGGGGAAGTGCTCTATCTGGAGAGGTGGCCTGTGATGGAGGTGCCCCCCTGCCCCTTTCCTGCCTGAGCTCCAAGCAGAGTGATCTTCCAGGCATCCCCCATCCCTGAACTCCTTCCGCCAATTGAAAAATTGCAGCTGGGTGGGAAGTGGCCCTTAAGTGGCCAATTTTGGGGCGAAAGCAGATGGGCTGCCTTAGGCTTCGCCCGCCTCTCCATAAAATTGCGGACAGGTTGGGAGTGGGTGGGGGCGGGGCGGGTGGTGGTGGTAGGAAGGCCACCTGGTGAATTTTAAAGTCCACCTGTCTGCAAAACCACTCGTGGGGGACCATAAAATTCTGCCCATAGTTTCAGTTAGATAGCATGTGGTCGTCTGCAAAAATTCTGAGATCTGGGCTCCGCTTCACCAAGAATTAATGTGCGACTTGAATTGATATTCAATAAAGCTGCAAGTGTATTGTACTGCTGGCCAAAAGCAGTAACCAGAGAGTGTAATCTAAAGCTATTTTGACTGGCTGTAGAGAATTGCTTTCTCATAGCCAGAAGGCAGATCACTAAATACATGCTTTCACAAAAATGGTCAAAGTCAGAGAAGTTAAGAATTTGGAAGGAGTGGAACGAATTTGTGTCCCTGGAAGAGGTTACAGGGATAGGGAGATACAAGGCCATGTAATGATTTAAATACAAGGATGAGTATTTTGAATTTATAGGATTGTATTCAGCAATGGCAAGGGTGATGGGCGAGTGGGATTTGGTTTGTAGTTGATAATAGGCAGTATGGAGATGATTCCATGCATGTAAGTTAGGAAGTGGAGGGTACCAGGACTGAATCCTTCGGGACTCTGAAGGTGACAGTCTGAAGATGGGAAAAGAAGACATTGCAAGGAGATGCTCTGGTTACAACAGGATTTGTAAGGATGGAACAAAATGAGAGCAGTCCCACTGAGCTAGACAGAGGAGGGGAGGTTTTGGAAGATTAAGTATGTCAAAGGCTGCTGAAAAGTTCAAAAGCACAAGCAGGCACAGTGACACGTTAGTCACAGACACAGAAGATTTAGGTCTGTTTCAATACTAACATGGGGGCAAGGAAGAAAAGTTGAATGGTCAGAATATTAATGGAATGGAGTCAAAATAATAGGAAGTTGGTTTCATGGATCAGGTGAGCTTTCTGAGGGAATTGAAAGACAAATTAGGAATAAAAGGGAGTTAGGACTAAGAGAAATTGGGGGGAGGTTTGAGTTGGGGAAGCCTGCAGAAGCAGCTGAGTGAATCTTGATGATGAATAAGCTCATGAACACCTTGTAATTGTTAAGAGTTAAGGGTAGACTGATAGTAGAAAGGGATTTAAGGAGGCAGTTGGTAACAGAAAGAATGACTTAAAATTGGGTTCACAGTGCTGAAAAAATAATATTCCTTTTTACTGACCTCTTCAAAGAATAAATAGCAGAAGAAAATCTGAATATGAAGATGACAAAAATAAAACTCTTATGATACATCTTTCCATTAGGGATGGACAATAAGTGTTGGCCTTGCCAGCGATGCCCAATCCCATGAATGAATAAAAATATTTCCTGAAAGTACAGATGTCTTGTTACTGAAGCCAATCTCAGTACATAGACCGACACAACAAATTATTTCAGCTTGCGCTAATGGCGCCATGTTCACAAAGTGCAGAAACTCTCTAAACTCTCCACGACTAGTGGCCTAGCTGGAGAATCTAGAAAGTGTCTTCCAGCAAATGCTCTTAGCAATTACATAGAATCTACCCTGCAGGAACAGACCATTCAGCCCAAACAGTCCATGCTGGCATTAATGTTCCAATTGAGACTCCTCTTCTCAACTAATTGAGATAAACATAGTGACAGGGGAAATATTAGGAGTTTAGCATATTTAAAAGTAGATAAATCACTACGCCTGGATAATAACAGAAGCAAGGAAGCAAATCGAGGAGGCTCTAACCATCATTTTCCAGTCCTCTCTGGTTACAGGTAGAGTGTCAAAGGGCTGAAGGACTGCTAACATTATATCGATATTTAAAAGGAGAAAAAGAAATAGGCTGAGGAATTACAGGCCAGCCAACCTAAACTCGATGCTGTGAAAATTATTGGAAAGAATTCCAAGGGACACTATTAATCGCCCATTAGAAAGGGCACTGATCAATCAAGGACAGTCAGCATGGGTTTGTTAAGAGAAGGTCATGTCTGACTAACATGCTTGAATTTTTTGAGAAGGTGACAAGAAGGATCACTGAAGGTAACACATTTGATGTCGTCTACATGGTTTTAATGAAGCTTTTGACAAGGTCCCACATGGCAGACTTGTCAGAAAAGTAAAAACCCATGGTATCCAAGGGAAAGTTGCAAGTCAGATACAAAATTGATTCAGTGGCAAGAAGAGAAGGATAATGGTCAATGGATGACTTTTGTGACTGGAGAATTGTTTCCAGTGGGGTTCCACGGGACTCAGTACTGGGTCCCTTGCTTTTTGCGGTATGTATCAATGATTTAGACTTAAATGTAGGGGGTGAAAAGACATAAAATTTAGTCAAAAACAGAATTACCTGGAAAAACTCAGCAGGTCTGGCAGCATCGGCGGAGAAGAAAAAAGTTGACATTTCGAGTCCTCATGACCCTTCAACAGAACTAAAATTTAGTCATGTGGTTGATAGTGGGGAAGAAAGCAGTAGGAAGATATCAATGCTGGTCAAGTGGGTAGAAAAACGGCAAACAGAATTCAATCCAGAGAAGTGTGAGGTAATTTGGGGAGGGCAAACAAGGCAAGGAAATAAACAATAAATAGTAGGTTACTGAGAAGTGTAGAGAACAGTGTGATCTTGGAGTGCATGTCCACAGATCCCTGACAGGACAGGTAGATAAGAAGCTATACTGGATGTTTTTCTTTATTAGCCAAGCATGGAATATAAGATCAGGGAGGTTAAGCTGGAACTGTATAATACACTAGTTAGGCCAGAGCTAGAGCACTGGGTACAGTTTTGGTAACCACATTACAAGAAGGATGTGACTGTATTCGAGAGGGTGCAGTGGAGATTTGCAAAAGGATGTTGGTGGGACGAGAATTTTAACTACGAAGAAAGATTTGCTAGAAGGGATTGTTTTCTTTGGAACAGGGGAGGCCGAGGCAAGACTTATAAAATTATGAGGGGCCTAGGAAAAGTGGATAGGAAGGATCTATTTCCATTAGCAGAGAGGTCAATAACCAAGAGGCTTGGATTTAAAGTAATTGATAGAGGATTAGGGGGAGTTGAGGAGAGATCTTTTCACCCAGGGGAAGGTGTGGGTCCAGAACTCACTGCCTGAAAGGGTGCTAGAAGCAGAAACCCTTGCTGCATTTAAAATAAGTACTTGGATAAGCACTTGAAGTGCTGTAACCTACAGGGCAATGGACCAAGAGGTGGAAAGTGTTGATTCAGCTGGATAGCTCAGTTTCGGTTGGCAGAGGAGTAAGGTAGCATGATGGTTATGTTATTGGACGTGTAATCCAGAAAGAGGAGCTTAAATCCCAACACAGCTGCTGGGGAAAATAAATTCAATTAATTGAACAAAATCGGGAATAAAAGTTAGTATCAGTAATGAAGAGCACAAAACTCCAATATTGTCATAGTACCCCATCTAGTTCCCTAATGCCCTCTAGGAAAGGAAATCTGCAATCCTCACTAAAAGTGACTCTGGGCCACATGACTTGGCACATAGCTGCCCTATTAAATAGTCTAGCAGGAAATTGGCAACTAGAAATTGTATTCAAGAAGTTGACTCACTACACCTTCAAGGGTAATTAGTGATGAACAATAAATGCAACACACACATTCTTGAATGAATAAACAACGCTTCTGTGCCATTTCTATGATTCTATAATTTTATCAGCATTACCCTCTATTTCCTTCTCTCTCATGTTTATCTAGTTTCTCCTTAAATGCATCTCAACTACTCCCTATTTTAGTGTGTTGGACATTTTCACCAATTTCTGAGTAAAGGGGTTTCTTCTGAATTCCCTATATGATTCCTTAGTAACTGTTTTATATTGATGGCCTCTTGTTATGCTCTTTCTCATGAGTTGAAGCACATCACTGTTTCTACCATGATAACCTTTCTTAATTTTAAAGACCTCTGTTAGGTTACTCCTCAGCCTTTTTAAGAGAAAAGAGACCACGCCTGTTTATCCTTTGCTAATAATTATGACCTTACAGTTCTGGTATCATTGTTGTAAAACATTTTTTGCACCCTCTCCAGTGCCACTGCATAACTTTATATAAGGTGACCAGAATGTCTCTTTTCTTTCAGAGGATGTGGGTGCCACTGGCAAGGCCAGCATTTGTTGCCCATCCCTAACTGCCCTTGAACTAAGTGGCATGCTAGGCCTTTCCAAAGAGTCAATTGCATCGCAATGGGTCTGGATTCACAAGTAGGCCAGGCCAGGTAAGGATGGCAGATTTCCTTCTCTAAAGGGAATCCTTGAACCAGATGGGCTTTTACAATAATTCATGATAGTTGTCATGGTCACCATGACTAGCTTTTATTCCAAATTTATTAATTGAATTTAAATTTTACCAATTGCTGAGGTGGGATTTAAACCTATGTCCTCAGAGCATTAGCCTGGGGCCAGTAACACATACACACACACACACACAACGTTAAGCTGACTAGTCTATATTTCCCTGTACATGTTCTATCTCCCTTCCTAAATATCGGTATAACATAGGTTATCTACCATATTCCATTGAATTATTCTCAGCAGTTTTACACTGAGCATACGATGGGTTGCACACATCTACTCGCTCACATCCATACAAGTAGATGGGTACATGTCTACATAACAAGACAAACGCGTTCAGATAGTGGAACATCAGAACAGGCAGCCATATAGTCAAACACAGTCACGTTGCCGTGCAGTTGCAATATCTGTCTTTTCGAGACTTGTGAGAAAGGCGCTACCAAGTCTGGCAAAAGACATTCAGTATAATTGTCCTACATTTACTAAATAAGCCGCAGTCGCGAGGTATTCGTGACGACCAGGTAATGAAAAATGTAAAGTTCTGCTTGATGTTTGCTTGCCAACATTTTGTTCAGATATAATGGCTTTCACACTGACTTTACAGGGGATCATAGGCATTTTGCAGGAAGCTATAATAAAATATTTATTGGGTAGGCTTGGGCTCAAAAATCAGGCTTCATTTTCCAGTAATAGGAACTTTTGGGTTTTAGTCGAGATAAAAGTCGCCTCCCGGAGAGATGTTGCTAAGGCGATAATTTACACAAGATGCCTTGAACTTTTCCCATTTTATCACTTGCCGCGCTTGCGCTATCAAATAGCCGAGTTTGCTTAGCAGATAAAGTTGTCTTTTCCTGTATTTTCTAAGAGGCCAGTGTTTGCCCCTTTCTGCTTTTAAACTTTATGGGCAGTACAGGGGTCCGACTGAACAAAAAAAAGCCTCATTAATCTCTGCCTCTATCTATCTCCCCCTGCCGCCGGGTGGGTATTTGCGGTGCTAGTTATTTCCCATTTAAGTGAGGCAAGTGTGAGATTGGCTGGAGAGTGTATTTCGACGCGGAGAAGGCTATTGTTTTGTTGTGTGTGTGTGTTTGTGAGAGAGAGAGAGAGATTTACAATGTCGGCGCTGAGGTTTTTAAAGAAGTTCTCTGTCACCAGGAATCAAATGATTTACCTGTTACGCCCTGAATCTCGGAATCCTTTGGCAAATGGGTTTCTGTCGATCTTCAGCCTAGTGATCTGAGACAGAATCGGAACTGACATTAGTGGACCGCGGCTTTAAGAACTGCTGGTTTCAAACAGATTTAGCATTTAGTTCATTTAGCATCGTTGCTCCATTCATGAATTGCAGGCGTCTAGAGAACGAGGCAATTTCTAACAGTCCTCCGATTGACTGTTTACCAAAGTTTACCCCAGAAACAATAAAAAAAGTTTTCCGTACGAAAAAAATAAACCCATTTTAAAATGAAACAGCTGTGTAAATAACAGCTCAAGTGATATTACAACTGATCAGCAGGAATTTAAAAAGAAAATGAGTGCCATATCCGATTTTTCTACCAGTAAAGGTAGAAACACCGACACAACCCGCTCTATAAAGGATCATCGCTGGTTTTGTCTTTTTTTTTAGCTTAAGTATGTGTGAAGTGCGTTAAATCGAATGAATTGGAGGGGAAGAGTGCGGCCAATAGGTCTGGATAAGGGAACTGAGGAGGTCGCCACCCCTACCTGCTGGTTCTGGTAGGCGGTCACTGTTGTGAAGACAGTCTCGGGGAAGGAGAAATGTTTCACCCCGTCTCCTCCCGGGATAGCTTTGACCGGCGACAGCTCCTCTCCACACTCCTTGCGGATGACATGTACCCGAGGCTGATACTTGTGCATGGAGTGCAATATAATCTGTCCCGGCAACAAATAAACAATCGAGATGGTTATCTGAAGAGCAAACCTCCTCATAGGATTCAGCTGTTTCATTCCCCAACACTGGGTGCTCGGTAGTCGGCTGGGCAAATGTCCCAGCCCTGATAAATTGGCTGGTCCCACAAATTAAGGGCGAGGCAATGCTCGTTTCGTTACACGATTTCCTTCAATATAGCGCCTACAGCAAACCTCCTGTAGCGCGTTTTCCATATTTGCCATAAATAAACATTAATGTGCCCTTTTGTAGAAAAATCGATGTAATTAGTTCTTCCTGCCATTGTTTAATTCTACGGTTTCCGTTCTATAGAGCCGATAAATCTGTACATTGTGAGACACCAAGCCGATAGCAATAAGTTGCTGCAACTTCAGGTAGGAAAATTGCCATGGTTTTGAATTGTTCGAGCGGATATCCAGGGTGTCAGTGTGTGTCTTTAAATGACTACTGCCCTGTCTGCCCTGTCTTATTCAGCTGTTGCATTGCAATGGGCTCCCGTTTTCGTTTTCAATAACACATTTAAATAATTGTAAAATATCAGAATTTTACCTCGGGCTGCGTTTATTTATACTCCCAGCTTCTCAAAGTTTTCTCCCGAGGATTAAAGATTCAATTTATCTCTCAACTTTACGTCCCACTTTTCAAACAATAGATTATCTTCAAAATATGGTACATGGTGAACGGTTTTGTTAAACCCATAAACAGAATGGCAGCCAAATACTTAACGGGAAGAAGAGATTAAAGTGGGCCAACTAATAATAGAGGTCATAGTTAGCTCTCAGCTGCCGGTTGCAGAGCGTTACATGTTAAAGATTTTAATTACTACACAAGACCAGAACACTATCACCCAGTCGGTTTCAGCTAAACAGCTGTAGATTAAGCGGAAATGTTTTATCAATCATATTTATACAGTAACTCTGCGGTGAAGGAAACCCACATGACAGGAAAGCAAAGGGCCACTTGTGAAGAAACATTCGCAGAACAAAAATACTGTTGAATCTTGATAAACGTTAACACCGTCGGCAGCAAAGAGTTTCTGTATCAGTTAGAACAATAGTGAACTGGACGGGCGATTTGAATGATACATTTGAACCGGGATTCTGCTCGGCGTGGCGAATGGCCAATTCTACTAGCCCTGAAAGGCCATATCTGTAACATTTTAAATATTTTAATTCCTCCTCTAAAAAAAATCCATCCTAATGCAAATCAGTAACCCTGATGCCCATAGGACATCTTGACGGATTGAAAATTTGAATTCAGTTTCTTTAGTCTAGAAATTAAAAGGTTGTTTATCAATCGTTGTAAACACTCGGCTTGTCCTTTGAGGAAGGATGCCGTCCTTACCCAGTGTGCCCTACATGGGGCTGATGCTTAACCACTCCCTGTAGTAGCCTAGTAAGCCACTCAGTTGTATCAAATTGCTATGAAGGCCTGCAGCGGTCCAAGGAGAGGACTCACTACCGCCTTCTCAGAGTAACTCGAGATGAGCAATAAATGCCGGACCTGTCAATTGCAGAATAATAAAACTTGCTTTTTTTATTTGAACCATTTTGATTCTGAATTAAAATCAGGAGCCCGGTGATCAGCATTTCAGCCAATGACTTCGCATTTCGATATTTATTGCCTATTTACCTGCACCCCTCCCCACCCCCCAATCCCTCCCGCTCCTTCCCACCTCCGCCCCCTCCAGCTCCTAACGGTACCACAGGCACGCCCCCTGCCCGGGCAGCCAGCTTCATCCATTCAGAAGGCCAAGCTGACTCGCCATCTCCGCCTAACCGGAGTGCTACATTCACATGGAGCTGACCGGCAAAATAAAATGTAAATTATAAATTATTGCTACAACCTCGTTGGATTTTAGTAAGGTTTTCCAAAAAAAAAGTCAGGGCAAGAATATAAAAAAACTTGGGAAATGTTAAACCCAGTCGTACATTTCCACAACACAATATTAACGGTTAATTTATAAAGACAGCGTCAATTCTACGACAATTACGTATAGAATACCGCTTTATATAATTTTTATATTCTCTAGGTGTCAGATTAAATTCTTCAACTTTTTCTTGCCGCTCATTCCCTCTTAATCTTCGTATTTAAATATTATTGAAAACTCCCAATGATGTTCCCAAATAATCATCTACCTTTAAAACAAGGCTCGTTGTCCATTTAATGACCCTTGCCTTGTTTAAATAAACATGTTACCTAATCTGTGGTCATCTCATAAAGTTTGAGGTATTTTTAAACAAACTCAACCGAGTAGAGGCGTCAGGCACGCCGCACATAGCGTGTGCCAGACTCATTTACTGGTGGTTTTAAAAAAATGCAAGGAGAGGTATGCACCAATTTGATTCGGAATTAAAGCATCATTTAAAAAAAAATTAGTCATACAATTAGATCCTGGTCGTTTTGAGGTGATCTACACGCAACGGAAACTAACAAGATCTCTTCTGCAGTTACGCCAATGGAAGAGGCGAGTGAAAAGCTAAGGGGAAATGGGGACTCACATGTCCCTGGTCGTCCAGCTCGTTGTTGGTGAGTTTGAGCTTGTCGAAGCTGATGACCTGCCGCATCCAGGTATCTCCCGAAGCCGGAGAGTCCGGGTGGATGTAAACCCGAGGAGGGACTGGCGAATCCGCATTTCCTGCCACCATCCACTTGGAGCTGTGATACACATACCTGCAGCAAGGGAAGAGGGCACTAACCAGCTGAGCATCACCATCAACAGCAACACCTCTTCATTTAAAAAGTTCTCCAGACACCTTTCCTATTGAAAATGGTTGCAATTTCCTCTTTTCTCTTTGCAATCGTTTGGAAATTCGACAAGTCCAGCAAAAGGCATTGGGAAACACAAATTCTTCCACATTACTCGAAAATAGAAATGTCATATTATAAAAGCTTTCAAAACCTCAGTAGCTGTTTCCATGGTGCCTAACTGTGCATTGGTCAAATTTTGCGAATCGGTTTTCATCGACTTATTTTAAGATGATTGTTAAGAGGGCCGGCATTCCTGCTAGGAGGCGCAAACGATGACAGATTATAATTTTGTGACATATGAACTGTTGCAAAGGTGTGCGGACGAGCTGTGGGAGCGAGCTGTACATATATACCAGGAAACGTGACAATGAAGATGATTGCTACACTAAAGATTGGACATATACTCGATTACGATTACAATTAGCAGATTTGGACTATGCGAGATACGCCGCGGTTGGAAACCTGAATTTGAGAGATAGGCATTACTATAGAGAGGTGTATACAGTTCCTGAGGGAAACCACTGAGAGGGATACATCTCAATGTTGGAGGGTATGGTTGTTGGCGGGAGAGATATCACTGCGTAGTTCTGGACTGTCGCTAGTTACACATGAGTGAAGCCTACACATGTCGAGATCATGGGCGTTACACGGTGACCTGAATCAGGGAAGGGAATGGTTGACTATTAACTTTGGAAATTCGGGCAATGCCTTCTTTCCCACAATTTATCGGTTCTGATTAATACACAAGAAAACAACGATGAAATACCATTCGGCCCGTCTTAACTCTCCCAGACTAAGCCCCAACTGTTCTATTCTATTTATATCTGTCAACTGTTGGTGTTCTAAACCAGACTCTCTGACCCTGCATACCTACAATTCTATAAAGTTCCAGTAGTAAAAGCCTAAAAACCCCT
This sequence comes from Cetorhinus maximus, assembly GCF_964194155.1. Classification (NCBI taxonomy): domain Eukaryota; kingdom Metazoa; phylum Chordata; class Chondrichthyes; order Lamniformes; family Cetorhinidae; genus Cetorhinus; species Cetorhinus maximus. The sequence goes on from NC_135883.1 coordinate 128,823,720, forward strand.
GTGCTCGGGAATCTCGCTTTATTTGGCTGACTGCTCCCTTCTGCGCCAAGTATGATAACGACACGAGTTCTAATTAACAGAATCCGCCGCTTCATCACAGTTGGAAGCAGATGTCTGCATGCTCTGGGCTCCTTACCTGTAACGTTTATTGTCCACTGGTATAATATCCATGGCGATATAATACTGCTGGTGGGGGTCTAGACCCGAGATCTTCACCCGCATAGCCGGAAACATCCTCCTAAACATAGGAGAAGAAGTAAACACATAAAAATGAACAAAACTGCCACGAGAACAAAAAGGAGTCTTAAATATTGCACCGGCCACTTTTAAGACTGCCAGATCCCGCTTGATCTGTCCCCGATCTGTTGCAGAAGAATTGCTGAGGGTAAATCAAGTACTTTCCAGCAGAACTACCGCCCGCCACAATAAACAGTCAGGAGCAGGAGCCAACGGTCCCAAAAACACAGCAAGTCTGCCCTTTAAAAATAGCGGATAGTCACTGAATCTGTTAGACAATAATTAAAAGCACAGGTCGAGCTCTTCGGATGTACCAACAGAAAAACTTCCACAATATGTCTTTTTGTTACTAAGTTGAAGTTTGCCCGCAGGAATCCACAACCAAGTTTTTTTTTCCCCCAAACATTTACAAATGGATGTGGGTAAGGTCAATCACAGGCGAACCTGACAATGTTCCTTGATATATCGAAAACCACTTTAATCTCCAGGGCAATACCAGTGCATGGGGCGCAATGAAGTTCACGTGAAAATGGTCAACAGGGACACGGAGCGAAGAGCTCGCGGCAAGCAACGCCTGCGTCTCTGTTTAACTTGTAGCTAACCCAAACTACAAACAAGTGCACCTTGACTGGGTGGTGCTGCGGGACACACACTGTCAGACTGACCTTCCTGCCTTCGTGATGATCATCTCGGTGCCGATGTCGTGAAACCTTTTCCACAGGTCAGCGCCTTGCAGCTCCACTTGAATGTCCTCTCGAGAGGTGCCACACTTGGGCGCTACATAGGCCTTACTGACTACTGGAGGCGAAGGGCACTCCAAGGCATCGTCCCCGTTCAGAACTGATGCACCAAAGAACAAAATGAAACACATGAAAGTACCACAATTATAGCGTGGGATTATATATTTAGATACCAAATAAAATGATTCAGTGACACTTTAATTATATGTATATATCTTAAAGAAACGAAAGACATTTTAATTGCACATATCATTTGCACTATATTCATAGACCCGTGAAATGCGAATGTATTTTGTTTATTTGCCAGCAACTAACGTCACCAACGTTATAATCTGAAACCGATGGTTGGAAAAGTGGAAAACGAGTTTTTGATTGATGAAAGCTAAAACGAAACCGTGTGCCAAAGCAGCATTCCGTGTAACAGCAGTCTTTTTCAGCAAGTCAGTTGGTAAGCAAGAGCATTTGAGGGTGCTAACTAAAGACTGGAAAACTCACCCGGTCTCTCGCTATAGTCAGTGCCACAGTTTCTTTCGCCTTCCGAGTTCCTGTCCGTACTCGGCACGTTCACAGTCTGGTTTGTCCTCAGATCTTTCACCTCGACAACATTCTCGCTGCGCTCGTCCAGTTTCCTTTTCTTTTCCGCCCCGATTAGTGCTTCCACTGAAAAGGCATGAGCTTTCAAACTCATTGTAGACGGCGACCTCCTTTTCTCGGCCATTCCACTTTGGGCTGTGTGTGTTAGAAGTTAAGTTTCTGGAAGTTTAAGTTTTCCTTCCCCCCACCCCCACCCCCACCCCCCTAAACTCCCAGATGGAATCCAGTGCGCAGATTATTCCTGGGGAAGAAAAAAAAAGTTACCGGGTTTAGAGAATGGCAAGGAGAAAGAGAGAGAGAGGGAGAGGGAGAGAGGGAGGAAAGGGGGCTCCGTCTCGTCCAATGGGCCAGTTGGACTGACATGGAGTGGAGTCGCCGCGGGTGGACTCTCTGAGCGCAATTAGGGCTGGTAATTGAATTTTGTTGCCTTGATCTGTCAGCACTTACAAGCAGGAGAGCAGTGGACATACTTCAGCCGTCCAGCTCCACGCGTGTCAGTTCCAGGCGACAGGAGGCGGGCGGCGGAGCTGTCAATCACAGCGACAGCGCCCTATCAGAAGCCAGCGATTGTCCTAATGGGCCAATGGGAGCAGAGACCTCATTATCCTTTTCCTCCTATTTTTTTGGCCGAATATGCGAATTGGCCGGGCTCTCCCCGGGACTCGCCAGGTTTCTGCTGCACTACTGGCCCTTGTCGGAGTGTACCAGCCGGTTTTCAAAATATAAAAAAGCTCTAATCTCCCACCACACCCCCACATCCCCCCCCCCCCTACCCCGTCCCCCCTTTCAGCCTGTGCCATCGACAGGAGCTGATCCAGATCATGACCTCCTGGACAAGTAGATCAACGCAAAATAATATTACATTGAAGCGAAGTTTCAAACGCGCCCAATATCAAGAGCAGATTTCTGAGCGGGGTGAAGAGCAAGCAGGAAGTATTAGCCATTCAGTGGTTAACAAGGAAGAGCTGTAGGTGTCCTTAAATCCGCGGGAGAGATTGCTTTAGGTGTTGTCAAATAACTGGCATCGCGGTAAACTAACAGAAAGGAAAAGTCTTACCAATGACTTCATACATGAACACGTAACATGCCCTGTCAGTATTTCAACATGCCACCGGTGCCAGCAGGCTGATTTGTAATTGTCGACGTATATGGAGTGAGTAGCAAATGTATTGCGGATAGTGGTTAAATCATAGACAGATGCATGGCAGGACATCTTGATAGAATAACATAATGTTTCCAAATATGTCAACAAGTTCTAGTATGAGAGGCAATAAATACCAGTGGGGAGACGGTCAGCAGAGAAATACGTCGAAGTGATTAACAAAAAGATATTTTGGTCCATTATAAATCGAAGCCAGGAATTATATCCTTTTCTAAAAAAAACACAGCTGGCATTTGAGTGCTCATTACGATGGGAAACGAGTTTTAAATAAAATATAAATGTGTAATGGCATAAACCAAAAACAGTAAACAGCGCGTTTGCCGAGCCACCCGTTGATTTTTCAAGCGTCGGGTGTAGTGAATTGATTACACCAAATACACGGCAAAAAATAACCCAACACAAAACACTAAGCCCAGGTAGGAACGAAAGAAAACAGTGTTGACAATCGCTCAGGTATTTACAAATCTCACTGTATCCAATTTGCGCCTCAGTTTAACGTAACTGCAACTCGTAGGAACAGTTTCAACAAAGACATCCCCAGAAGTTAATGTTGAAAGGCTGCAGCAGAACGCCGGCTAATGTCACCGTTACACAAAACAGGGAAACTGGAATTTAATTCAGGGAGCTAGTTAGTATCCGAACATTTGGTAAAGGTAGAAACATCTTCCTGTGTTTGCAAAGAGCTCCAGTTGTCGTACATCTAGCCAGGTAAAAGGCAGACAGACTTTGGTGGCTGTTAGTTCCTTTTTAAAGTATTTCCAAACGAATCCCACTGCCCTGCTCTCCTCCAACAACCCTGCATATTCCTCTGTTGCAAATATGGATACAATATTCTCTTTTAAAAAACGTAAAACTTTTGCCAGTCATTTACAAATCTGGCCAAGCATCGCATGGTCCATCAACTTTCCGCCAAAGGAGATTTTTCCTAACTCCTCTCCTCACTCGAATGGTGAACCTTTTAAGCTGATGACCCCCCTCTTCGCTGACCACCCTCTTCACTGCCCCCCTCTTCACTGTCTCCTTCTTCACTATTCCCCTCTTCATTGAACCCCACTCTTCACTGACTCCCTAATCATTTTAAAAATCTGTTTTCTTGTTTATGAAGCCTCCATATGCTCTATTATCAGAAAAAGATGTAGTCATATATATACCGCGTATGCATCATCTATATAAAGTTCATTTTGCGGACAGTTTTTATATAATCTTAAAATATCGATCACTTCCAATGAAATTGCCCCAGAAGGGAGACCAGGGTCCGGTTTTATTTTAATAATCATTCACAAACGCATCTTAGAAATTTCGCATCAATTTTGAATAATAAACAGGACACTTTTCGATGTATGCCAAGAAGGACCGGGCATACAGGTGATTTTTTAAAGTTAAAATAAAGCTCAAGAAAATTGACACATTGAGTAAAATATAAAGTGCCGTTGACTTGTCTATTTTTGTTTCTATATTTGATGCTTTAAGGAATATCTGTTCTGCCTTTGACTATTGCACCCTCATTTTTTTTTTTGCCAACAATTTTATTTCTCTTGAATTTCCCGCGCCAGCTCCCACTCCCAGACGTCAGCAGTCTGTAATATAATGGAAAGTAGATTGGGGAGCATCAGATAAATCTGAATGGCCATTTGCTGCCTCTAATTAAATCACTTGGATCAAGGTTATCGATAAGAGTGAAATGTCGAAAATGAGAAAGTCCAGCTGTCAGGATGTTTCTCCCCTTTCTCTCCCTCTCTCTCTCTCCCCGGCTACGATGTCCTCACTCTTTTCCTTCTTCCGTTCCCTCAGCACCTCTAGGCTCCTGTCATCCGCCAGTCCCCGCGAATTGCAAAATCTTTCACAGCTTGACACCGATCTGCTCACCTCCCCGAGACTTCATCGCGAAGTTAACACCCTGGCGGCAGCCAGGCCCTGGCCAGCTCCGGCCTGTGGCACTGGGTGAAAAGAACACCGGTAACAACCCAACAGCAAAAAGGAACAAAACACAGGCTAAGGAAGAACCCAGAATATATAGAGATTTGCGGCTGGAACTTGTTTTTTTTTAGCATCAAATGAATGGACGAATGCGCACAGATTTGTTTTCCATTCTGTTGAGCAACTTAGAACAACATTCAAATAATTCTCAAACCTTTTCCCATTTACCAGGGCATGTACAGTTTGTCGGAATATTAGGTGCCCTCTTTTTATATACTCGGCATAGCATCTGCAGTCTCCCTATTCCTTGTAATATTCAAATTCTAAGGTTGGACACTGATCTGCAGAAATATGCAACTAATTTTGCAGAGGTTGGAAAAGTTAACTAAATGTTTCTAAATGTTTCAATTGAGGCTCAATATGTCTATGAAAATAACAACTCAGCCCGATAGATCTCTACGAATTGCCTGATTTTAAGTTTACCTCCCCCCGCCCCCACCCTGGAAGATGCAGAGTGACACACACACACACACATTCCACGATATTCCGTGGTCTAAGTTATTCAGACTTTGTTAAACCTGTGTGCAGTGTAGTCCTTGCAACATCAAAGCTTTAAGTTCAGTCACCGATTGAATCACGCAATTAGATGTATTGCATTTGAACTCGTCCATCGTCGTATGTGCAGCTCATTTATTATTCGGACTTTGACCAAACTCCCGTTGATCGCGGTAGGTACCAGTTTAAATAAATTACGAACCGTAGCAATGGGATTTCGTGACAGGCTCTGACCTGAACGTCAGGCCCGAGGTATTTGTTTCCGCGAACATCGTCTTCCCTGAAAATTGTCCCCCAAATGCACAAATATCCCTGATGTGTTCAAAGCAGAAACTTTGCACCAGCCTCAATCGTGTGAAACATCACTACAAAGACTCTGGAAGCTTTCAAACAGCTCACACGGGTAGCTTCAGTTAAAAAAAAAATATTGTTTGCTCTTTTGCTGTGAGGAAAAGCGGGCAAATGATAAAATAGCCCGTCCTGGGTATCAGTCACTACAGGGGAAAATTTAAATCGGTTTAACATGAGAAAAAGCAGGTTTATAACGGGGACTCACTCTTCAAATACCATAAAGCACTGTTTTAGAGATGACCTTTCTGTAACTGTGGCTGTATCTTGCCCTGAATCGTTTTTACAAATTGGTATGGTGTTTCGCTAATTAATAGATGCTCATCATCCTTATGTTTCGTGTTTATCTATATTCACCCCGGTGTTAATATACTTACTCCTGATAAAGTAGCTCTCTGTTGCTTTGAGTAGGAGAGCGGGATGATTTAGACCTGACAGCTGGGGGTTTTCACTAGTGGATTCATATATCTTCCTGTTGCAACTAAGTCTTTATTTCCACTGCCTGAAACGCCGCCAAATTGCCATAGAGAAACGTTAAACATTACAAAAGCAATTGTTTTGCAGCTTAAACCATAGTAAGTTCCCACCACGTTTTACACCGACAAACCTCCTGTGCTTAAAGGTGCACTGTGAAAATGAGACAGCTCAGTGCTGTTCTATGAATTCCTCTTCCAGTTATAGTGACAACTCCAGTCCCAAGACCCCTCTCATACTTTCGCCGGTGTAATTAACCCTTTCAGCACTGTGTCGTAATGAGCTAAACACCATTCCCAACCACATCGGCACGTGGGACTTTAGACATTTCTGATGGCCGGTATTCTGGTATAAAAAAAAGCATCCCATCAAGGGCCATCCCTTGATTTGCAATATAAAAGAGGAGCGCATTGTGAATCCTAATGGCAAGATCATTAACCTAGTCTATATAGAAGCAATTAAATAAGCTGCAAACGTATCCCTCCATGTTCTCTTCACCATGTTGTACTTATCTCTAAAGCATAGCAATTTTAACAATTTCCCATAATTGAAAAGAAACGATTCAAAAACATTCTGACAAAACTGAACAGCTTTGATAATAAATCCAAAGTAGCAAACTCTACTACAGTCAATGGCAGTTTTCCCTCTCCCGGCCACGCCGCATGAAGCTGGGGTTAATGTATATTGTGCCACCTACTGTTGACATCGGGGTATCTCATCCATCCTCTGCTCAAAACTTTAGTCTTTTCCCTGCACTGGCGGCAGACGGAAGTTTCCCTTTAAGTTTCTGGCCGACGCATTATTAATGTTTAAAAAAAAACAATTATTTCGATATTATTAAGTTATTAATAAATTAACTTAGAGACCGGTACGGCAGAAAGGCATCGAAACATTTATTTTAACGCGGGGGTGGGGGCGGGGGGGAACAGTATAGAAGCTGCCCACCATCAGTGAGAGAGCGACAATTAATAAGATGCATTGTGGCTGGAAAAGGCAAAACGCCGCTGGATATTCGTTGCACGTAGCAGATGAATAATTGTGAACGCGGTGTGCCTTAACCTGTACTTAAACATTTCTTTGATCTTACACGACTCTGGTGACAGCAGAGCCTGCGACCAGTGCACTCCCCAGTAGAAAAAGTCGCTGCATCGAAATATTTGTTCAGTATTTGTTGTGAATCACAATTCTTAAACGAATAGTTAAATGAATAAGTAATCATAGTCTTAGTATTAAACCTTGATTGAGGGATGGGATGTTTTGACAGTATTTTGTCTACCATTGACGGCTTGTGAATTTTATAATTCATATCAGAGCTGATTTGCTTAATTTATTGACGCCGCGCTTAATGATCTGTCCAGCCGGACCCGGTCTTGAGATTTTGGTGTATTTTGTTTTAGATTAACTTTTCCCGGCATTATGTCGGTTGAAGTCGGTGTAACAAAATATTCCGGAGAGGTTCGGGGGAAAATGTTGTTACATCAGCGCCAGTGATTGCAATAATATATATATACCATCTTCACCCAGCTCACGGGTTGCAGTACATTCTCATCAGCACATTCCCGCGTTTGCAAAAGTGCCAGACAAGTACTGTAATTAAGACGGAGAATTCCTGTATGCTTCGACGGCAAGTTTAACAGTATTATGTGTGTAAATACATAGCATTTCTTAGTTCAGCTGAAATTACTTACATGACCGATGGTAGTTTCCGGGTTGTGTTTGTCCTCATATACTGTACAATTCTACATCTGTAGGTATCCATATAGGAATTTTTTTTTATCATATCCTGTGCGAGGCTTTTAGGTGAAATCTGGCCAAACGATTGGACGCTTTGAGAAGAATGTATCTGAAGAGACTGCTTTTTAAAACTTTGATAACAAGCAAAATTTGTATTCAAGCACGCCAGAAATTCGACTGATTGATTACATTTGTCAACTTATTTTTGACATTTTCATTTAATGACAATTGAGCTCCCCTCACAGATATTCCCGAGTTGCTCCTGTCGGACACTTCTACATGACTGACCAAGAAACGCAGGACTGAGGGTTCTTGAATGTTGTAGGAAAAGCGCACAATTCTGAGGATAATAGTGACAACAATTGGATTATTGAATGATGTGCAACAGGAATAGTTCAATCATCGGCTTGAAAAACTAAATGTCATTTTACGAACTGTTATGAAAGGGCTCCCAATCCCTCGCTCTCATTTCTTCCCAGTCTTTACTTAAATCTGCATTTACCGTGACTGGCGTTTACCGGTCACCCCAAAAGGCAGCTGTCCTAATCCCTCGTTCTAACGTTTTTCGAAAATGATTATTTTAAACCAGTGTCAAACAAGCTAAAAAAAAACAACTGAATGTGAGGAACCGCGACCAGTTTATTTCCCGATAAATTACGCTCATTTTAATCTCTAACACCGCCGCCATGGACAATAACAATTGTTCGTATATTATAGCTACTTGTAGTGTTTGTATCCCTTGTCAGATAGTTAACCTGTGACCAGGCCTTCAAATGTGGACCGGGCTCGTAAACAACATGGAGTTCAAATTTAAGCCTTATTTAGTTTTCTGCCTTTAATACCCAATTCATTTTACTTTAAACAGGGCATCTCAAACCACCGATTATGCAACTCACCGCTCACCGCTGGAATAGTTCACCGCTCTATCGTCCGACTGTTATCACCATCAATCTTAAAACCAGACCTGCTGAGTTTTTCCAGCATTTTCTGTTTCTAGTTCAGGTTTCCAGCATCCGTAGTATTTTATTTTAGTCTTAAAATAGCTTTTTTAAAAAAAAAAATTAAGAACATTTACAGATTATTTGTTCCTGAGATTCCTGGTAGCTCGTATAGAAATATCCTAGAGCAGCTCCCCTGGGAGCAGAATATCTCTGAGGAGATCGAGTCAAACCGATTGGAAATGTTAACTCTGTTTCTCTCTCCACAGACGCTGCCAGACCTGCTGAGTTTTTCCAGCATTTTCTGTTCTTTTTTAAAATTCCGGACTACCTAACGATGCCCATAGGCGGTATCATTTTAAGTTATAATATTCTTACTTAGTTCAATTATTTTAAAAACTATTTTCTATGATACATGCACACGTTGTTGTCTCGTGGATTGCGTTCATTATTAAAATGTCAGAACATTGGTTTATTGGTGGATGTTAAGCTTTCTACATTTTAAAGCACATTCGGAGCTCCTGCTACATCAGCATAAAAATCATATTTGACACATCGCCCCCCACCCCACCCCGCAAAAAAAATCTGGCGGCGGTGAAATATTTGAATGCCACTTTTAGTGATTTGATGTGAGGGGGTTACTGCAGTACTCTAGGGGTGACCCGCACCGACACTAAGCAATGGACAGCGCTGAGCAGCAAGCTCGCCGCCAGTGGTAGTGGTGTAAATTAAAAAAAAACACTTTAAAACCAAACAGAATTCAAAACGGACGCTATCACAACAAACATTCCTTTGAAATCATGGAATCAGTGTCGCTGAAAAAGGTGGCAAGACTTTTGGAAAAGGCGCCGGACGTCTACCTCAGCAGAGGCGGTGATCTAAATATTAACTGGAGTTGTGGAAGATTCTCCGTGAGGTTCGTTGATTTGCTCCCTCAGAATAGCAAGATGTGGGATCCAGACTGGTCGGATCATTCTCTTTGCGAATAGCTACCAGAATATTATAAACGAGGGCTGGGCAATTAGTCGTACATTTAAAACACTGTTGATTAGAATTATTATTACTGACGGTGCCATATAATCACCACCATGCCATTGCTTTTCAAATTCATCCTTTGTGGTAGTCCCTACCACTGATGGCAAGGCTTTTGATTATCAATAGAATATACACATTAAAAGGGCTAATGCAAACGATATGACCTTGAAACATATTTTATGCTGGTGGTTATTTTTATGTTGAATGCCTCCAAATCATTTATTTAAAACTAGGATGATAAAAAAAACGTAACTAAGCTGCAGCACAGCCACAATGATCTGAAAACAAACGAATTAAATTGTGTACTTTGCTCGATTAGCACAGCTGCAGTTTTAAAATGGAAACTGGTGCCAAGGTGTAAATACTCACGATTTATTATTGCTGTGGGGGAAAAAATGACAGCAATGTATTGATTGACCCTCAAACGTGAAGCTACTTTGCTATGACGGCTCGTAAAGATTTTTTTCAGTAAAACAAAACTTAGTGTCACAGTATTGTAAGCTCTGCAATTGCATATCACTGGCAAATGTTATTTCACTATTTTGAATCATCTTTTCATGCATGTACTTTTTATCATGCACGTTAAAAAAAACATTTCTGGTAAAACTGTTAAAGATTCGAGGAATCCTTACATTTCTGAATGTGATCTTTAAGACAAAGTTTCACATTATGGAACTATCAGTATAAATTGGCAGTTATCCTCTGTGGTGATATGTATATTAAACATTTCACAACACTGTGAATCAATATTAAAAGCAACCTTAAAGAGATGGTAAGCATGGCAAATCCTTTAGTATTGGGTGCATTCAATTAAGCACCTGCTTTATATTTTGTTGAAGCTCAAAGTAATAATTTTACACAACTTTTGTGAGCACTTGAATTCTACAGATTGGACATAAGTGGACCATTGACACAAAACAAGAAACTGTTATCTGTTGTCAATTTGTTATCTGAATGGTAATGGAGTTGGAATTTGAACTAGTTTTGTGGTATCTTAAAAGAGATTAACTATGGAGCTACAGTTCATTGCAGTGCCCTATAATTGTATAGCAATGTCAGAAATCTTAACTCCTATGATACTGGGTGGAATACTTTTTTGCTGAGACCAATAATTGCAGGGTTGGCTTCAGTGGCAACGGCCCTTTACATGACCTGGCTGAAACTCCAATTCTTCTGCCCAAGAGAGAATTCTATGCATGCATGCAGCTTCTCTTCCATTGGTTAAAATAGTTAGAGGGCACAGGCAGCAACATCCACACCATCTAAACATTTAAATTAAGCACAGGTAAGTTTAGAAAGTATGGGTGTCTGGGGGGTTACACTGCATGTGGTGTTAAGCTGAAGCATATTAAACTACCTCACCTCCTGTAACTCTCCCCGTTCACCAGCACCCCCACCACCACCCGCTAAGGGCCTCACTTGTCTGGAGATAGGTTGATCTCTAACTCTAGGCTTACAATGTCTCTTGAGTGTCAATGTGAAGTAAATTGCATTCCTCTGATTCAGAAATAAGTACACCCTCCAACGCCAACATATTTGATATCATACAAACTCATATTGGCAAGCACATTCCTTGCGAAATTGTAACAGCAACAGAAGCACACTTTTCATGACAAAATAAACAGGCAAAATGTATAGTAACGTTTGTCCGGGTGCTGTTATTGAAATTCTGAAATGATTAAAAAGGGGAATGATTTTTAAAGGTTTGTTGAACCTCCTTTTTAACCGGATCAGCTGAAAAAGATGCTTATTCTTCTGATGAATTCTGACTGCCTTTTATCCATATTTCTATTCTTACTAGCATCAGGAGACAGGGGCCACATGTGTAAATACAGTGACATCTGCAGTTTTCAATCTTTTTGAAGACTGATAATGTAACACCAACAGGAAATTCTTGATTGACTTTTTTTGGAATCTCTGTTCTTCCTCCACATATTGCTGCATTAATCAAATGCATTTATACTGAAAATGGTGAAATAAATACAGCAATCTTCCTGCCTACCACAGAAAGTGTTTGAAAAAACAACTTCCTGCATGGTTAATATTGCAATATCTAATTAGCAGGCATAATGGAGATACACTACTTTTCAAAGACCATTAGATTTCCACGTTCTGCAACATCAATGATCCAGATAAACACTATTGTCAACCATCTGGAATGGTTAAAGATAAATTCTCAATGGTATAAGCCATGCAGGCCCAGAAAGGTTTCAGATTCAATTAGTGAATGGTGCTGAGTTATCTGATCTCAGCAGTTTTACACCTGGCCTCAGCACCTCTCAGCTAGCGTGTAGAAATCTCTGACAGTGTTCTCCCACCTTTTTTGCCACCCACTGACTGCTGGGGGAAAGCATGTGTGTATAGGTGTAAGTTGAGAAGATTGAGCTTGGCAGTGATGTCTTCCACAGGCTTGAGCATGCACAACTTAAACTATCACTCCAATGCAGTACTGAGGATGTGGTATATTATTGGATGTGTCTGTTACATTTTGGACCTTCTCCAACATCCTTTATTTTTTTGTGCTTGATGACAGTTTCCGTAAGCATAGCAAGTCTCTTATGAATCAAAGCATTCATTTTATTCCCTCTTGATCCAAGTTAACATGCCCTTGTTCTGACAATGAACCTTAAATTTTTTTATGGAAAACACGTAAGATGTTCAGTTCAACTCCCGTCAATTTGATAAAGTTACGAAATGTGACTAATGCATGCAATGTTACTGTCCAAATCAATTTACATTTGAAAAAAATGATTCACAAAATATAAAGACCCAAGCAAAATAATGAGTGGCACAATGTGTGTATGAGAGAGTTGAAATCTGATCACATGGAAATAATATGCCCTTTTCAGAAAAAGTACCTTTTACAGTTAGCTTGTAAAACATTTGTAATCTCGAAACCTAACATTTGGGATGCAGTGTTATATATCAAATGTATAAGCCTCAAATGCTCATTGTGCCTGCTGCTACCCTGTGAAACTTTCCATAGCATCCATCCATCTTGGATACTGTCCACCAATAGCAATCAAGTGGTCAATGCAAATAAAATGATTACATGAAAGAAATGAAGGTGGGCTGAATAGCCTACTTCTGCTCCTATTTCATATGTTTCGCAACTTGCATTTATATAGATTCTTTCACAACTTCAGGACATCCCAAAGCCCTATACAGCCAATAAGATAATGCTAATTGCCTTAAATGCAAATTGTCTGTAATCCAAGCACACATCAATGGTTGTAGACCATTAGGTATATAAACCTTAGGTATATAATTCAATTTAATATGGATTGAAGCACCTTTATCTTCACTGTTACCTGATCAAAAATGAATTTACTCTTTCTCGTAGCCTGACTGTGATCTTCTCTTCTATTTTATACCCAACTATTTAAACTGTACAAAACCAAAGACAGAAGTTCTTACCTTGTTGGATTAGTTCTAAAACAAGGTAGTGACCATTTAAGTGTATATTAAAGATCTTGTGGGGCTATTGAAAAAGAATCAGGAGAGCGACCAGTGGCCAAGCAACATTTCATCAACCAATACCACCAAAAAAAAAAATACAGGGTTATTGGCCATTCATCTCATTGTTGTTTGCAGCATTTTGTTCACACAGAGTGCTGACAATCCTTAGGCTTGAAAAGTAGCTAATTGTACAAAGTGTAGTGAGAGATTTTGACAAAATAGTGATATGTAAAACCAAATCTTTCTTTCTTGATCAAACAGTCTGCTGAAAATAAAATCTGCACTTTTCATGATGAACAAAGCTGATTTACAGCAAATTAAGTATTTTTGAGGTGTAGTCACTGTTAATTTTCAGACAACATAACAACTAATTTGCACACTGAAAGATCCTACAAACAGCAACAATGCCAGGTAATCTGTTATTAAATGAATGTTGTTTGAGGTATTGGCAAGAACCGCAGGATGAGTGCCCCGGTCCTATTTTGAATAGTGCCAGAGGATCATTTACCTCCACCTGAGAGACAGGGCAGGACCTCAGCTTAACAGCTCATCCAAAAAACAGCACCTCCAACAGTGCAGCATTCCCTCAGTACTGCACTGGCATGTCTGCCTAGATTAGGCACTCACATTCTTGGAGTGGGATTTGAACCCATAATTTTGCAACTCAAAAGCAGACATGCTAACAACTGAGCCAAGCTCACTATCCAAGCTCATACATGAAGAATGGACACTGAGGCGGGATGCTGGAAGACTGCTGGCACTCAAATATATCCTAGCATGAAACATGTCTTTGGAAGAGGAGAAGAGAAACTTGGGAGGAAAAAAGAACAAAAGGCATTGATGAATACTTCCCAATACATACAGTTTCTTTCCATTTAATTCTGGTGGGTATTATGAATTCACCCAGCTGTGTCTGAATGCACAAATCCTAGACAGTAGCCAGCCTTGAATGTATCCCTGAAAGGTGCTATAGAAGAAAACCATTACCTCCTCTAAGCCTTGAAGGCACTTATGCGGAAGAAGTAATCAGTATCGGAAAAAAGCTACAGCAGGATGTGATCTGGGGTGAAACAGGCCTGTTTTAAGCCTTATTCACACCCACTGCTGAGGAAACAGTCTAATAAAACGCTTCTTTTAATCTAACTGATGCAGCTGATTTACAATTTATGACCATTTTAATTTGACTAATGGAGTTCACTGATTTAGACAAGAATACTGCCATGTGTTAAAGACCCCATGTGTACTAAAATGGATTGGAGCATCTAAGCTTGCAAAAGGAAATTGGTATTTTGCTTCAAACACCAGAAGAAATCACAGCTCACTTTCTGTAATTATCATGAAAAACTGCTGTCAATCTGATAAATGGAATTAGCACTTGTTGGCTTACATTTAATTTGGGTTTTTAAGAAAAATCAGCTTTCCTCTTCTGTCGATCCTTACAGCCACAGACAAATCAGGTCAAAAGTTTATATGATCACGTAAGCTCTTTCGTACTTAAAGCATCCTCAAGCATATGTGGGAGAATCACTTTATGTCCAACAGTGCACAATAAGGGCCCAGGATCATTCTCTTGCCTCAGATGATGATACTAGTCTGAGTCGGGGCCTGTCTGCATGGCAGTTACTAATTCAGTGTTGTACTGAATTTCCAGCTGTTCCCCATTAAAATGCACCATGGAAACACATATTTATTTTCTGCACTACTTTAATCAGGAGCAAAAACACACACTTCACATTGTCAGCTTGAAAGCAGCTGCAAGGCACAGAATACTCAGCATGATTCAACTTCCTTGCTGGATTTCTCTCTGCTTTTACAGCACAGAACACGTGGGTAGTAATTTAGTACAGCCTGAGTTTGTCCCAGATTACGGATAAGGTAATTGAGCAACAGGGTTTAGCAAAAAAAGTAGTTCTAATTCCATAGATCTAACCTGAATTTGATCTGTCAAAGCAAAAAAAAAGGGATAGCAGCATGCCCTCTATAGGGCAAGGTAGACGAGTGCCAATTATATTCAGGTGGATGCCCTTTGCAGTGGCCCAGCTGACAACCTGAAGACACATTGTATACAATGATAAATAAATTCAAGTTTTTGTCTCCCCTGGGACATCACTTGCGACCACAATGTATCCAGGCAGTCACCGTGTGCCTTGTATGATCATAGCTTTAAGAACTCTGAAAATTTACATTGTACATGGCATGCTGTTTGATTGGCTGTCTCAACTAGAGAAAAGCTATCACTAATGTTTGAAGTTGGTTCTGGAGCATTCAGCTTTCTATTAGAAAAAGAATTACCATGTTACTGAAGGGAATGCCTTTTTATTATTTAGTAGATCAAATTCACTTTGGATCCAATGCTAATGATTAAACTTGAATTTCATTTGACCTGTCACCTTGTCCACCTGTCTTGCAGTTGAACCAAAGTTCCTTTGGGAGTTCAGTCCAATTACATTTAGGTTAGGATGGACATTAATTAAATTAAGCAATCTGGAGAGAAATGGTGGGTGCAGAAATCTTTATTGAATGAGTTTAACATCACCAATAAAGGCTAACAGTATTTAAAGACCTTCCATTTTGCAGTAGGAGATGTGAGGCAGGATAAATGGAGTCACTCCCAATAAAACTCTTGTTGTCTTTAGCAGTATTGTTGTTTAATGTGATTACTGAAACTGAGGTACTCTTCTGTTGAGAGTTAGGGTCAATTTGTGGACTCATGAAAACCCTCGACCTCTTTTTCTTTCTTTATGAATCAGGTATGAATACTGACAAGGGCACTGTATCTGATAATGAACAAAATCATCCATTGATTGCACAATAAGGTAATGGGTTCCATTGGATTCCAGCAGTGTTCCCATGGATAAATAAGTCACTACTCATTGTGGGGTATGAAGCATAAGAAACAAATTGCTTGCAATACTGAGATAGAAATCAAAAAAAATCTCTGCTCCAATCACTGAAGAAAAAGAGGAGTGTGAAGTTCTTGGGAAGATATAGTAACTAACATTTAGCAGGAACATTTAGAAGCAGAACTACACACGCTGTTAAAACATGGATTCCTTTATTCTCCCTCTAGACTCCCTCCAGTGGTATATGCCTATGGTAGCCTTAGGTGGACAGAAAGTACAATGCAATTTTCAATACACTACATTGCTCCGCTTCTTAATAAATGAGAGGCATAGCATGTTTCAGTGGTTTGTTTCCAAAAGTATAAACAATAAAGTTAAGCATATTTCACCTTTGCAGCAACACTATTAAATATTCAAAGTTTTATATTAATTTAACAATACACTCGGCCATATAAAATGAGATAAAAGATTTGTTCACCAACTGAAAATAATTTACTCTGTACCATAATCACTTAAGTATGATGGACATTTTCTCTCATGAGTAAGGTAGCTTACTCTCATGAGTAAGGCATTTACCTCATGTGCTTCATCTGAGGTGTTGGTATCAGGATAGGATTCAATGCTTATGAATGGTGTTCTCAGTGCTTTGAAGGATGATGTGTTCCATGTGATGATTTGTGAATTGCGCTTAGCCGTGATTTTTGAGCTTTTTGTGTTGGTCACAACAAATGGTTGGATGTCATAGGGGATTGTTTGCTTTCCAACATGGCCATCACATTACACAAGTGCCTTATCTCCTGGCTTTAGTGGTGAAGCTCCAAATTTCATATTTCTTTCTCCATTTACTTTAATTCAATCCTTTTGTTCTTGACTGTGTTTGTGTGTTGGTCATTAGCTCCACAGGGTAGCTCAGGAAGGGTGTGCGCATGGGATGTGCAAAGATGAGTGCAGCTGGAGGCTTTCCAGTAGTTGAGTGAGGAGTCATTCTGTAATTACGAAGAAAGCAATACAACTTTTGCTTCCACAACTTGCTCTCAGCTGTAGCTGTATGTATCACTTTTTTCAATGTATGCATAAAGCTATCAACTTCTCCATTAGCTCTTGGCCAATGGTGTGTGACCTTTTGATGAGTGAAGCCCAAATAGTTCACAAATTTACTGAACTTGTTGCTGTTGAATGTGCATCCATTGTCATTTCTCACCATTTGTGGGGCTTGAAACAAATCGGCAATCTGGTCAAGCTTTGGGATGAATGCTTTCAGTAAAGTTGATGTAACTGCTTCCACAACTGGGAATCTGCTGCAGTCGTCAGTGACAACAAGCAGGTTTTCACCAGTGTGAAAATCTGTGAAATCAACACTAACCTCAATCCAAACTCCTGGAGGTAGTTCAGACATCTTGAGAGGATCACCAAGATTTGACACTGTGGTTACTTGACATGGCAAACACTGACTGATTTTGTGTTCAGCCATGCAGTCAATTCCTGGAAACCATACCTTTTCCCTAAGGAGCTGTTGGGTTTTGACAACTCCCTGGTGAATTTCATGTGCTATATCAACAACATATTCGCCCAATGATTGTGGAATGACAATACAGTTGTTGCATAACATGAGATCAGATGTGGTTGTAATGGTGAACTCATTTTGAACATTGTGAAGACCTTGTACTGCCTGAGTGCTTTTGTTTGTAAATGCTTCCTTGTTCATGTCTTTCTAGTTCTATGATTCCATAGCCGTCAAATATAGTTGCAATGCCTCATTTTGTTTTGTTGCCACTTTGATGTCAGCTAGATTTAGCGACTTTGGTTCTGCATTTAGGTTTATGTAATTAAGATATTGTTTGGCAACTTTTTCTTCATGACTAGTAGGGCTGACTGTCAGTGACAGATGTCAGTGGATGAAAAATAGTCTTCAGGGTTGAGCCTGCCTGGTTGATACTCAACATGGAACTACTCTTATAGTTTGAGTATCCAATGCTCTATTCGAGTAAATGTTTTGCTATGTGGATTGTTGAACACTTTGGTCTATGATTGCTTGTTACATCAAACTCACTTCCATACAAAGATAAAAGTGTAAGATACACCATGTGATTGAAATCGTTTCTCTCTCTGGATGCGAATAACATTGCTCTACAGGTGTTAGCAATCTGCTTGTCATTGCAACGATTGGTGGTTACCTGTCATATCATTCTGCATGAGAACTGCACCTAAGCAACTGGGTTTGCATCCATGACTAGCTGGGTGTTTTTCTCAGGGTTGAAATAGGCATTTGTGCAGTCTGCTAACAACCGTCACTTGATCTAGTGTACAGCCTGTTTTTGTGATGTAGACCACTCCTGCTTGGTGGTCTCTTTTGCCAGATTGCGTAGGAGGGCCGATAACGTAATGAGGTCAGGAATGAAGCGACTACAGTACATGATGAGTCCCAGCAGGCTCCGGTTTCCTGCATATTTGTAGGATCTGCAGCATTTGCAGTGGTTTCAACTTTCCATCGAGCAGGTGACACTCCTTCACCACTGAACACAGGACTGAAGAATTTGGTTCTTCATTGAACAAGCACTTGTCTTTATTCAAGATGAGATTACGTGATCTCAGATGTTATAGGCATACAATACGCATGTCTTGAGTTCACTTTCAGTGTGACCGTAGATGAAAATGTCATCACTGATGTTCAGGTGCCTTCAAGTCCTTGAAGTGCAGATTGAATCAAGTTTTTAAATACCTCAGCTGCTGAGTCAACTCCAAAGTTGAGCCTCTTGTATTGAAAAAGCCCGGTGTGAGTTCAGAATATTGTAAGAGACCTTGATTCTTCTGCAAGCCTGATTTGATGGTATCCTGCATTAAAGTCAAATTTAGAGAAGTGTTTAGTACCATGCACTTCATAAATTGTTAGTCTCAAGTGTCTTTCTCGTTTTATGGTTTGGGTGGTGACCATATATCAATGCAGTTTCTCACTCTTGGGTTTCTTGATGCCTTGCATGGGTGAGACTGAGGGGTAAGCTCATCCCCAACTTTCTCAACAATGTCAAGTTCAAGTAGGCGCAGAATTTCCTTCTCTGATTCTGACATGAAATCCCCTTTCTGACATGGAGTGTCAGATGCAGGACTGGGAGCACATTATAGTCCACATTCAGCTTGCACATAATGCCTTTCAGTCTACTGATACCAATGAAGCAGTCAGTATTCAATTCAGGAATGTTGTTGGTATGCGTAGGAACCATATATGTGCAGATTTGTTGCTGTGTGGAAACTGATATGTGTGTCACATTCTCCAGATATGACGTAGAAAGCAACTTTCATCCTAGGGTCTTTCAATGAGACTGGTGTTTTAAAAATCCTGAGAACTTTTAGTGGTTTGTCACTGTTTCAAGGGAAAATTTTCATATTTCCTGGCTTTTTTTAATTTTAATTTTTTATTCATTCATGGCATGGGGGCTTTGCTGGCTGGGCCAGCATTTATTGCCCATCCCCAGTTGCCCTTGAGGAGGTGGTGGTGAGTTGCCTTCTTGAACTGCTCAAGTCTATGTGGTATAGGTACACCCACTGTGCTGTTAGGAAGGGAGTTCCAGGATTTTGACCAAGTGACAGTGAAGGAGCAGCGATATATTTCCAAGTAAGGGTGGTGAGTGACTTGAAAGGGAACATCCAGGTGGTTTCCCATCTATCTGCTGCCCTTGCCCTTCTAGATGGTAGTGGTCGTGGGTTTGGAAGGTGCTATTGAGGGAGCCTTGGTGAATTCCTGCAGTGCATCTTGTAGATAGTAAACACTGTTGCTACTGTACATTGGTGGTGGAAGGAGTGAATGTTTGTGGATGTGGTGCCAATCAAGCGGACTGCTTTGTCCTGGACGGTGTCAAGCTTCTTGCATGTTGTGGGAGCTGCACTCATCCAGGCAAGTGGGAAGTATTCCACCATACTCCTGACTTGAGCCTTGTAGAAGGTGGACAGGCTTTGGGAAGTCAGGAGGTGAGTTACTCGTTGCAGGATTCCTAGCCTCTGACCTGCTCTTGTAGCCACAGTATTTATATGGCTAGTCCAGTTCCGTTTCTGGTCAATGGTAACCTCCAGGATGTTGATAGTGGGGGCTTCAGTGATGATAATGCCAATGAACGTCAAGGGGTGATGGTTAGGTTCTCTCTTGTTGGAGATGGTCATTGCCTGACACTTGTGTGGTGCGAATGTTACTTGCTACTTGTCAGCCCAAGCCTGAATATTGTCCAGGTCTTGCTGCATTTGGGCATGGACTGCTTCAGTATCTGAGGAATCGCGAATGGTGCTCAACATTGTGCAATCAGCAGCAAATATTCCACTTCTGACCTTCTGATGGAAGGAAGGTCCTTGATGAAGCAGCTGAAGATGATTGGGCCGAGGACACTACCCTGAGGAACTCCTGCAGTGCTGACCTGGAGCTGAGATGACTGACCTCCAACAACCACAACCATCTTACTTTGTGCTAGGTATGATTCCAAACAGCAGAGAGTTTTCTCCCTTATTCCCATTGACTCCAGTTTTGCTAGTGCTCCTTGATGCCACACTTTGTCAAATGCTGTCTTCATGTCAAGGGCAGTCACTCTCACCTCACCTCGGGAGTTCAGCTCTTTTATCCATGTTTGAACCAAGGCTCTAATGAGGTCAGGAGCTGTGTGGCCCTGACGGAATCCAAACTGGGCATCAATGAGCAGGTTATTGCTAAGCAAGCGCTGCTTGATAGCACTGCTGATGACCCCTTCCATTACTTTACTGATGATCGAGAGTAGACTGATTGGGCGGCAATTGGCCAAGTTGGATTTGTCCTGCTGTTTGTGTGCAGGACATACCTGGGCAATTTTTCACATAGCTGAGTAGACGCCAGTGTTGCAGCTGCACTGGAACAACTTGGCTAAGGGCGCGGCAAGTTCTGGAGCACAAGTCTTCAGTGCTATTGCCAGAATATTGTCAGGGGCTCATAGTCTTTGCAATATCCAGTGCCTTCAGCCATTTCTTAAAATCATGTGCAGTGAATCGATAAGGCTGATGCCGGGGAGGAGGCAGAGATGGATCATATACCTGCCACTTCTGGCTGTAGATGGATGCAAATGCTTCAGCCTTATCTTTTGCACTGATGCTATGAGTGAAAAGTAGGTTTAAATTTATCCCTAAATAGTAGAAACAATACCACATTCAATGGTTCATTGGTAAGTAACTGGAATTGATATAGGATGTATTTATGTTGCACAACATATATGTTCTGGAGATTTGATTTATCTTTGCAATGGGAACTGATTGTACAGAATCTATGACAGAACAGGTTGTATGTGGCCTGGTGAAAGGTAAGGCTGAAAAGGCCAATTGATCTTTTCTAAATCTTTGATTTCCTAAATTCTTACAAGACAGAGACAATTTCAATACAACCTGTGAGATGGGAAACCCACTATATCAGGTGGAATGCTGGTTTCACAGCTCGCCCAGTGGTGGCAATTTTAACCCATCCCACCTACTGGGAAACTAACATGGTTGGCGACAATGTTGATCCTACACACAGCCCAATTTTACTCTCCATTGACGCCAATGCATAATATTGGATGGGTGGAAAATCAGCGTTCAGCCTAAACCCTTGGGGTTCCCATCCTGCAAGTTAGGTTTAAAAATTGCCCACAAAGAGACTGACAAAGAATGATGAAATGTGCGGATGCAGAGGAAAATACTACACTTGGGGGCAGCTGTTCCTGCCCAGTTTCATATTGGATAATCCTGCTTGTTGCATGGAGAGTTTGTTTTTATAACTAATTAAACTAAAATGAACACTGTAAATATTTCTGTTAAGTCAATAGAATTAAAAATGCAAAAACATTTTCTGTTTAGACTGTCTATATCCTTTCCTGTTAATGAAATTTTCTTGGATGCAAATTCTTGTAGCGAGACCAGTTTGCTTATTTGTTTACAGCGCAAATGTCACCCTGTCATCTGTGGTATATCATATTGTACAGCTTGTATTGCTTCTATTACCTGGGAACTTACACACAGTTAAAAAGAACGGAGACCTAGAATTTCTTATGCATTTGCACTCAGAGACATATGCAATCCGGGTACAAAGCATATATGCAGCATTTTGGATGCAAGTGGTTTACATGCACAAGTGCAAAATGCCGAATTTTGTACAAGTGTCTATTAATCTCTCCCCAAACACAGCCAAGGCCATAAGATTGACCATCTACCCCAAAAGCTAGAAGTGTGTTTCTTGCATTTGCACTTCTCCAGGGGCTACTCTCAAGTTGTAACCAGATTTTCAGGCACACAGGCATACTCTTGCATATCTTTTTTTATCAAAATGGTAAAAAATGTATTTTAATTGAATTTTTTGAGCCCGAAGGAGAAATTTGATGTGACAATTTTCAGGAGAGAATTGGAGGCGTAGGCTGGTAATAAATGATTTCAGGATCTCAATGCGGATTGTTCCGTTCTTAATTTTTGAAGTTGTGTAGCTTTTTGAATAGCTTAACTGACAAAAATCGAGGCATGCTGGAACTCATAAAAAGTCACTGGTTCAAATCTATAACTATATACATCCGAGGAAACAAACAACTTGCTGGCTCACAAAAACAGAGCTGAATAATATAGTATATTTTAGAGTTCGAATTAAGGTGAAGTAATATTGCTAAGATTATGTTGTGGTGCCATATAACGCAATGACCACATAAAACAGACAAGACAGGCGTACTAGTTTCATGTTGTTTACTCCAACAGTCTGGGAGAGGAAAACATTCCTAGAGTGATGATTCAATTTAGAAGAGCCATGGGCAAGAGGAAATATTTATCAACTTTTGAAAGTCACCCTAGTGCAACATAAGTTCTGTACAGTTAGCTAACAATGCTTCCTGCTGGTATTACACTTCCCTCTATAACCTATTAATTACTGTTGGTGATAATAGCTCATGTATGTTTAACATCTTTGCATGACATTCTTCTTTCTACTCCTTTCATGCAAGTGTTAACCCATTTAATTTTAACGGATCCACAATAATTACTTTTGCCAACTCATGCAGCTGGATGTATTATATCACATGACCTCCCACTGCCAAACACCTTGCCTGGCCAAACAACCTTATTCCCCTTCTTCAATAATTTCCATGGCTAATAATCATAAGTAGGAAAATAATCATAAGTGAAAATCAGGGAGATCATGGTTGATCTGCAACCTAACTGCCCCTATATCCCTTCCATTTGGTTAACAAAAAGTCTGTCAATCTCAGATTTAAAATTAACGATTGGTCCAGTGTCAATTGCTGTTTGCGGAAGAGAGTTCCAAGTTTCTACCACTCTAACTTCACTCCCGAAAGGCCTAGCTCTAATTTTAAGACTATCTCCGCTAGTCCTAGACACCCCATGCAACCTGTAGCAATAATTTCTATCTACCCTATTAGTGCCCCATAATAATTTGAAAGAAAATGGAAAAAACTCACAAATTTAAAAAAAGAAATATGCCCATGATTCTCCCTCGGTTGCTCGCAGCTACATCCAAGTGATTAATCTTTAAATGCTTGAGACTTCAAAACAATCTTGAAGGTTTGGCAGCCCTAACTTAAAGAGTGAACACAGGAATATCGTATAATGTAAACAAGCATTTGATAGCTAATACCAAAGTAATTACTAGAGCATAAGATTACAATACAGTATTTCATGCTGGCAGAGTAACTGTCCTTGACATCAAGGCTGCATTTGACTGAGTGTGGCATCAAGGAGCCCTAGAAAAACTGGAGTCAATGAGAATCATGGGGAAAATTCTGTTGGTTTGAGTCATATCGAGCACAAAGGAAGATAGTTGTAGTTGTTGGAGGTCAGTCATCTCAGCTCCAGGACATCACTGCAGGAGTTCCTCTGGGTAGTGTCCTCAGCCCAACTATCTTCAGCTGCTTCATCAATGACCTTCCTTCCATCATAAGGTCAGAGTGGGGATGTTCGCTGCTGATTGCACAATGTTGAGCACCATTCACAACTCCTCAGACAAAAGCAGTCCATGTCCAAATGCAGCAAGACCTGGGACAATATTCAGGCTTGGGCTGATAAGTGGCAAGTAACATTTGCACCACACAAGTGCCAGGCAATGACCATCTCCAACAAGAGAGAATCCAACCATTGCCCCTTAATGTTCAATGGCATTACCATCACTGAAGCCCCCATTATCAACATCCTGGGGGTTACCATTGACCAGAAACTGAACTGGACTAGCCATATAAATACTGTGGCTACAAGAGCAGGTCAGAGGCTAGGAATCCTGTGACGAGAAACTCACCTCCTGATGCCCCAAAGTCTGTCCACCATCTACAAGGCACGAGTCAGGAGTGTGATGGAATACTCCCCACTTGCCTGGATGAGCGCAGCTCCTACAACACTCAGGAAGCTTGACACCATCCAGGACAAAGCAGCCCACTTGATTGGCACCACATCCACAAACATTCACTCTCTCCACTGCTGACGCACAGTAGCAGCAGTGTGTACCAGCTACAAGATGCATTGTAGAAATTCACCAAGCTTCCTTTGACAGCACCTTCCAAACCCACAACCACCACCATCTAGAAGGACATGGGCAGCAGATAGATGGGGACACCACCACCTGGAAGTTCCACTCCAAGTCACTTACCATCCAGATTTGGAAATATATCACCATTCCTTCACTGCCGCTGGGTAAAAATCCTGGAACTCCCTTCCTTACAGCACAGTGGGTGTACCTACTCCACATGGACTTGAGCAGTTCAAGAAGGCAGCTCACCACCACCTTCTCAAGGGCAACTGGGGATGGGCAATAAGTGCTGGCCCAGCCAGCGAAGCCCACATCTCATGACTGAATAAAAAAAATAAATAAAATTCGTATTGATTAATGCCATCTTAAGGTGACATGAGATGCCAGTTCAATATTCCAGTTCAACAAAGAACAGTTGAACTTGACCAAGGCCACTCAGTTAAGGATAACTTGAAGCTACTGAGGATTCCTAAATCGTATGGAACTGTTCCATGACTGGTCTCTCAGCAGGAACTGAGTTCACAAGAATTGTGGGAAGACAGTTGCAGTTAGACTGCTGCAAACTACTGCCCCCCAACTCAACTTCCCTTTACTCTCCAAAAGCCATGAATGTGTCATCACCCTACAAATTTGTGCCTATCTTTCCTGCAAGCACCTTTTTGATTCTCTTACCTTAGCGTTGAAATGACCCTAACCAAAGTCACAAATGACATTCTCTGTGACTATGACCCATGGTGCATTATTCCTCTCTCTGATCTCTCTGCAGCATTGGTCACAGTTTTAACATTGTGCCCATGCTAGTCCTTTGAAAGATTTATCGAATAATAAAACATTACAGCATATTTGGCCTGTGGTGCACGGGTGATTTTCTCAATATGATCCATCTAGTCTCTTTTTTCGTTCATTCACAGGATGTGGGCATCACTGACTAGGTCAGCATTTATTGCCCTTCTCTAATTGCCCTTGTTCAGAGGGCATTTAAGAGTCAACTATATTATTGTGGATCTGGAGCCACATATAGGCCAGACCAGGTAAGGACAGCAGATTTCCTTCCCTAATTGACATTAGTAAACCAGATGGGTTTTTATAACAATTGACATGGTGATCATTAGGCTTAATTCCAAATTTTTTTATTCGCTCCCCAGACTCTTTAATATTGCTCTTTTTCAAGCAACTATCAAAATTCCACTTAAAATAATAATTGACTTTGACAATTGACAACGGCCTCGTTCATTTTCACTAAGTGGAATCCTAACTAAAAATAATGACACATAAAAAACTCTAAGGAAAAAATCCTTCAACATATAATGCAGGACACAAATTAAATTCTTCTCTTCACTCTGCTTTGGTAAGTCCTCTAAAGGAGGACATCTTGGCCATGCCAGGTCTGATGAAAGGGCGCTCCCAAAATGCTAACTTACCTTCCTCTTTCAGATGGTGTGCATTTTCAGCATTTGCTGTTTTTGTTCCAAAATTACATTGAGCTATGTTATGGCTTGAACCAGAACACTTTGACCTATTTAACTATTTGCGCCAGTTTTCAGTTTACAGGGCATTTAAAAGGATCTCGTTACAGGTTCCTTTTGCAAGTAATTGCTGTTTATAGTAAATTAAAAATATATACAAGTCATTTTTTAGAGAATTGGGTAACATTTTTGGTGTTGTACAAATAGGAAAAAGCTAAGTCAATATCCCTGTGTTTAATGGATAATTTTGTTCCAAAATAAACCTGAACTGGTTGGGAATACCATGTAAATTATTTACCCATGAATTTTTGTTACTTAATATAATTCCCAGTTCCAGCATTCCAGTTTAACACCCTTCTTGAGCTGAACACCAAACCTAGGGAATAAAGAAACAAAACAGCTCATAAAATACAATTAGACCATTTGGTTGTACTTTACACAAAATCACAGTTATCCAGTAAAATTTTCTGTTGGGCTTTATTGTTTTCTTAACACGAAAGTCGATTAAGAGCACAGCTCCAGCAAGCATCTTGCACTCTGCCTTTTGCAAAAAGCCAGTAAAACTTTGGATATGGTAAAAATCCAAAAGGTCAATGTAGCCTTAAACAAAGGACCCACCTTATTGTTCTTGTTTGTGGTTGACTTTCATTGTCATGCACATATATAAATATACACACATATAAATTCATAGATTGAAAACACATTGTTGGAAATATTCCCTTTTCAGTTTAGTTTTTGCTTATTCATTTTCACAAGATCTGACTAAACTGCAATTCAAAACTGCACAAAGAAACCTACTCAAGGGATAGCTTCAGATGTTGTTTCCCAAGATCTGCTTCCTAACTAATTCCTGCCCTCTTTCTTTTCTCCTTCTCTCCGTTGACTAACGCAAGGGTTTGGCATGGACACTGGCTACCTTCAGCACTTCATTGAAATGGTCACCTGTCATTTGTGAGTTTTCACAGGGAGAGGCCGGAATTTTCCAGCCCCTCATGCCGGCAGGGTTTTCCGGAACTGCTGATGTGAACAGAGGTTTCAATGGCTCGTTGGCCTCACCGCCGGGAAACCCGCCGTGGGGGGGTGCTGGAAAATTCCGGCCAGTGAAAGGCACATGCACATTCGAAAAAGGGTCACTGAATGGAGAACAATTAAAACAAGCATGCACAAGAGGGGCTACAATAACATAGTGATTGCATTACTGGACTAATAAGCCAAAGGTAATGGTCTAGGGACATGAGTTCAAATCCTATCATGACAGCTTGGAAATCTGAATTGATTAAGTAATCTGGAATGAAATGTTAGTTTCTATATTGGTGATCAATGATCTATTGGATTGTCATAATAACCCATTTTGTTTTCACTAATGCCCTATAGGGAAGGAAATCTTTTTTATTCAGTCATAGGATGTGGGGGTTGCTGGCTAGGCCAGCATTTATTGCCTATCCCTAATTGCTCTTGAGAAGGTGGTGGTGAGTTGCCTTCTTGAATCACTGCAGTCCATGTGGTGTAGGTACATCCACAGTGCTGTTAGGAAGGAAGTTTCAGGATTTTGACCCAGCGACAGTGAAGGAACGGCGATATATTTCCAAGTCAGCATGGTGTATGACTTGGAGAGGAACTTGCAGGTGGTGGTGTTCCCAAGCATCTGCTGCCCTCATCCTTCTCGGTGGTATAGTCGCAGGTTTAGAAGTTGCTGTTGAAGGAGCCTTGGTGAATGCTGCAGTGCTTCTTGTAGATGGTACACATTGCTGCCAGTCTGTGCATCAGTGGTGGGGAGAGTGAATGTTTAAGGTGGTGGATGGGGTGCCAATTAAAGGGGCTTGGTGGTCCTGGATGGTGTCCAGCTCCTTGAGTGTTGTTGGAGTTGCACATATCCAGGCAAGTGGAGAGCATTCCATCACATGCCTGACTTGTGCCTTGTTGATGGTGGACAGGCTTTGGGGAGTCAGGAGGTGAGTTAATTGCTGCTGAATTCCCAGCCTCTGACCTGCTCTTGTAGCCACAGTATTTATATGGCTAGTCCAGTTGAGGCTGAGATGGATCATCCACTTGGCACTTCTGACTGAAGGTGACTGCAAATGCTTCAATCTTGCTTTTTTCACTGATGTGCTGGCCTCCCCAATCATTTAGGGTAGGGATATTTGTGGAGCCTCCTCCACTACTGAGTTGTTTAAATGTCCATCACCATTCATGACTGGATATGACACGACTACAGAGCTTTCACCTGATCCGTTGGTTGTGGGATCGTTTAGCTCTGTCTATTGCATGCTGTTTCCACTGTTTGGCATGCAAGTAGTCCTGTGATGCATCTTTAGCAGGTAGACACTTAATTTTTAGGTATGCCTGGTGTTGCTCCTGGCATGCCCTTCTGTACTATCTATTGAACCACAGTTGATCCCCAGCTTGATAGTAATGGTAGAGTGGGGAATATGCCGCGCCATGAGGTTACAGATTGTGTTTGTGTACAATTCCGCTGGTGCTGATGGCCCACAACACCTCATGGATACTCAGTGTTGAGTTGCTAAATCTGATTCAAATCTATCCCATTTAGCATGGTGGTAGTGCCACACAACACAATGGAGGGCATCCTTGGTGAAGACGGGACTTTGTCTCCACAAGGGCTTTGCAGTGGTCACTCCTGCTAATACTGGACAGGACATACCCAGGAGTGGTGTCTGGGATATTGCCTTTACATTTTTTAGGAAACCTTATCCACGAACAGGATGAGGTTTCCTAAAGCAAATAAACATTAAACAAAAACTATATTTTTGAATTAAAAACATGTCCCAGCTCATGTGAGGGGACATCTTTTATTTAATTTTTGCTGTTTTTATTAAATTTTTAAAAAGCATATCAATCCCCCTGAGGCAGCTCCATGCCTCTTTCTCACGCATGTGCGAACTGCTCTTTGTCCTCCCCCTGCCCGCACAGGCAGCGCTCAGCGCTGCCACTCGCGATCCACACAGGGTGGGCCTTAAATGGCAGTGAAATCGCAGTGTGGAGCCGATCACAGGCGACAGTCAGCATCCCAATCGCCCCCGCCTGCCCCTGCCGAGCACCCCCACCAAGGGCAAAACCCTGCCTATGTTTTTAATTGAAAAATAAAGTTGTTATTTAGTGTTTATTTGCTTTAAGAAACCTCATCCCGCTCGTGGATGAGGTTTCCTAAAAAATGTAAAGGCCGTTTGGCCTTTTCGCCTGCCTGCCAACTGTAAGGTTGGACGGGCAGCGTAAATTTAAATTTAAATTGATTATTTAGGCTATTAGGCCTAAATAGGCCTTTTAATTATCAGTGGGTTTGCAGCCGACTCTGGCGCACGCCCGCCGAACGAAATATCGCGAGACTGCGCAATGATGTCGGGAAGCACACCCGATGTCATCGTGCATCATTTTACGCTCAGGAGTGTCGGGCACATGCCAAGCATAATATTCAGCCCCTGGTGTATTGCGTGCAGTTTTGGCCTTCTTACCTAAGAAAGAATATACTTTCCATAGAGGGAGTGCAGTGAAGGTTCACCAGACTGTTTCCTGGGGTGGCAGGATTCTCATATGAGGAGAGATTGTGCTGACTTGGCCTGTATACACTGAAGGTTAGAAGAGTTAGAGGAGACCTCATTGAAACATATAAAATTCTGACAGGGATGGACTGACTGGATGCAGGGATGATAATTCCTCTGGCTGGGGGTCTAGAACAAGGGGTCACAGTCTCAGGATACGGGGTAAACCATTTAGGGCTGAAATGAGGAGACATTTCTACACTCAGTGATGAACCTGTGGAACTGTCTACCACAGAAGGCTATGGAGGCCAAGTAGCTGAATATATTTAAGAAGGAAATAGATAGATTTCTAGACTCTAAAGGCGTCAAGGGGTCTGGGGAGAGATTGAAAGTATGGCGTTGAAATGGAGGATCAGCCATGATCATATTGAATGGTGGAGCAGGCTCAAAGGGCCGAATGACCTACTCCTGCTCCTATTATCTGTGTTTCTATGAGGTTTTTTTTCAACTGCCCATCTCTGCAGAGACCCTATTTGTTTGTGCTTTGTTTGTGTGTGTTTGTGTGGGTGTGTGTGTGCTGGGGAATTTTAAAAGGGATAGATAGTCATGCTTCCAGATTACAAATTGTGTGTTAACCAGTTCTTGCAACTTGTTTAAGAAGAAGTTTTGTTTTATTATAAATCAATCATTCTAAGTTTATTGAAAGAAGCCTGGTTAAAGTCTCTTTTATTCTGGGTCTAACAGTAGTGATGCTAAATAATTGGCCATTTTGGTGAATGAATTAAACATTTACACTAATGGTGTGACCTGTGGAGTACTGGGGCTAGATAAACTGCGCACTTCTCCCATCCCAATCGTAACAACACATGCACCCAGGTTTGTAAGCTCCTGCACCCTCTTTAGAATTATACCCTTTATTTTGTATTGTCTATCCATGTTCTTTCTGCCAAAACAAACCACTTCACACTTCTCTGCATTAAATTTCATCTGCCACTTTTCTGCCCATTCCAGCAACATGGCTGTGTCCTTTTGAAGTTCTACACTATCCTCCTCACAGTTCACAATACTTCCGAATTTCATATCATCTGCAAATTTTGAAATTGTGCCCTGTACACCGAAGTCTAAATCATTAATATGTACCAGGAGGAGCAGATCCTAACACTGAGCCCTGAGGAATTCCACAATAGGCCTTCTTCCAGCTCAAAAAATAACCATTAATCACTACTGCATGTTCCCTGTCACTCAGTCAATTTTGTATCCATGCTAAAAGCAGATCTGAAGAAGAGTCATAAGGACTTGAAATGTTAACTTTGTTTTTCTTTCTCTACAAATGCTGTTAGACCTGTTGAGTTTTTCCAGCATTTTCTGTTTTTGTTTTGTATCCATGTTGTTATTTTTCCTTTTATTCCATGAGCTCCAAAGTTGGCTACAAGCCTGTCATGTGGCACTTTATCAAATGCCTTTTGGAAGCCCATGTACACTACATCAAAGGTGTTACCCTCACCAACCCTCCCTGTTACCTCTTCAAAATACTCCAGAAAGTTAGTTAAACATGATTTATCCTTAACAAATCTCTACCGGCTTTCCTTAATTAACTTGCAATTGCCCAGGTGATTATTAATTTTGTCCCAAGTTCTTGTTTCTAGAAGCTTCTCCACCACTGACATTAAACTGACAGGCCTGTATTTGCTGGGCTTATCCTTACACCCTTTTTTGAACAAGGGTGTAACATTTGCAATTCTCCACTCCTCTGGAATCATCACTGCGTCTAAAGAAGATTGGAAAATTATGGCCAGTGCCTCTACGATTTCCATCTCACTTCTCTCAGTATCCTCGGATGCATCTCATCTAGTCCTGGTTCCTTATCAACTTGAAGTAGAGACAGCCTAAAATTTGAGCAAGATAATTTGACACCAAGTTCAAAAACTGATTATTGTTATTAAGGAAGAAATTCAAATTAAGGGAGACATTCAGGCACTGGATTAAGAAAGAAAGATTTCCATGTATATAATGATTTTCACAACCACCAGACATCTCAAAGCACTTTATAAACAATGAAGTACTTTTCAATTTAGTCACTGTTGTGTTATAGTACAAAAATGAACTTAAGGCTGATTGCTACCGCCAGTGATCTTAACCATGGGGGAATACTTGAGAAACATGGGCCAGAATCTTATGGAGGTGACCAGGGTCTTGGCTGCCAGCCGGAGAGCCAGTGAGAGCCCCTGTCGCCTCTTTCCGAGAAGGCCTGTCGCACGTGCCACTCAGGCATGGATAGGCCAGCGGCAGGCCTTTCTCCGGGGTCAAGGACCCCGAGGGCAGATGGCCCACCTGCTGAGAGCTATTGGCCAATCAGGGGCTGATAGCTCTATTCAATGGCAGCGCCACCAGGGAGTCAGTGGCTGCTGCTGGTATGATGCCCACCCGAGGCCTCGGATCATTTCTGGATCCCAGGCCAGAGGGAATGATGACGGGATAAATGCTGGCCTAGCCAGCAATGCCCACATCCCTTGAATGAATAAAAATAAATGGGGGAGGGCCTAAGATTCCGACCATGAACTTTACAGCTTCAAAAGAGGGTGTCTGAGAGATGTTTTTATAATGGCATATAATATTGTGAAGAGAATGGAGAAAGTAAAATGGAATATTACTTTAAATGAATTTGTGTAAGTTGAAAAGGAATACAGGTTCAAACAAGTAAAAGGTAAATTCAGGGTTGATAACAAGAAAGCTTTCTTCACGTAAAGAGAAACCAGTAAGTAAAATACTTTTCCATATAGACAGTGGAGACAAAACCCTTGCAATCAATTAAGAAACAATGGATGTTACAATGGGAGGTCCTCGAGACCCTACTTAGGTAGTTGGATTAAGATAGCCTTCTTCATTCATCTTGTGAAGAGGAGTCTTCTACTATTGATGTACACGTTACATTGTAGAAAGGTTATGTACAGCCTATGATGTACCTTGGAGAATCCAACATAAGGGAAGAAATTGGTTGGTCTCTACTATTGCTCGTGCTCTTTGTCATTCTGAGATAAAATGGGTAGAAGTTCTGATGTGCAGCTCTGCAGTCTGTAGTGGACATTATATAATTAAAAACTCCCAGTCCATGATTTTTCATCCAAATCTACAGACAGACCATGGGTTAGGGGATGTGCAATTTTGTGATATGTAATCCAAATAGTAACATTAGAATTTTTAATTGCAGTCTAAGTATTTCAGTACCTGGAAAAGATCTGTGACCTTCCGCAGGCAGTTGCAAAATGAACTTGTATTAATATAGCACTTTTCATGTCTTCAGGACATTCCAATGAATTACTTTTGAAGATTTGCACACAGCAAGGTCCTATATAAAGCAGTGAGTTGAATGACAAGTTAATTTACCATTGGTAGTCTTGGCTGAGGATTAGCATTGGACAGGTCACCATGCTAAAAAGTACCTGGATCTGCACCTTAAGTGTTGCAAGCTGCAGGGCTATGGGCTGGATGCAGGAAGGTGGGATTAGAAAGGGCACCTGGGTGTCCTTGGGCTGGCATGGACCGAATGGCCTCCTTCTGTGCTGCAACTTTTCTATGGTTCTATGGAGAACTCTCTAATCTTCATTGAAAAAATCCTTGGGATATAATGCCTTGGTTTAACATCTCTTCTGCAGGGCACCACTGCACTGAAATGTCGGCCTTGATATGTGCTCAAGTCTTGGAATGGAGCTAGAATTCACAACCTTCCAATTTTGAGAAGAGAAAACCTACTAATCGAACCAACCTGACATGGAGAAACTTTCTGCTGTCTGAAAAGATATTGCATGAGAGTTGAGGGTCGTGGTCACTCTCATAGCCACAGGTAATGCAGCAGACTATGAAGAGACAGCACAGATCAGTCACTGGGCGGAATTGTCCCAGATTTACATTTAAGCGTGGTAGCAGGTAGAAAAACGACATTTTACCCATTGGCCGCAATGGCGGATTCTCACGCCATATCGTCCCAATCCCGCTGCATTACTGATGCATTCCCGTGAAACAAGCCATTTCGATGGTGGGTGGGCTCTCATTCGCCTGCCACGCCATCACCTCGCCGCTTCCACATGCCGGGCGCCATACTTAAAGTGCATCCGCATACGCACCTCTCAGTGCCTCCAGCTCAGGGCTGCTGCATGGAAGACATGGCCCCGAAAGGCAAGGAGACTGCAGCTCACCGGTTTAATGACGAGTCCCTCGAGTGCCTTTTGGATGCAGTGGTGGCCCGCCGTGATGTCCTCTAGCCCGGCTTTGGCTGCAGGAGGGGCAGCAACATCATTAATCCAGAATGGGAGGCAGTGGCAGCAGTGATCAGCGCCAATGCCTGCAAAAGAGGACAGCCACCCAGCACCACAACAGGATGAATGGTCTCATCCATTCTGCCAGGGTAAGTCACTCTTCTAATCACTCTCAACTCACACACTAACAAACCCATTACACATCCACAGGGATCTCACACTTCAAGGGACAACACCACTAACCATCACACACACTCTCACATCTCCATCAGGATCATATCCCCTGGAGCTTGTGTCCTCATCCTGTCCATGGCTCCGCTCACCACACAAACATTCCACGCAGTGCCATGTGTCCCACTCACGCTCTCTCCACCTGTTTTCTATCAGGTGAAGCTGGCTCACAACAGCAGGGAGAGGTCCTAGACCACGGGTGGTCCACATTAGGCCCCGCACTCACTTTGAGGGGCATGCCATCGTGCTGACTGGTGAGGATATGGACTGTGCCTGTGGTGACGGTGAAGTCGGCGGTGAACACCCTCGTGAGGATCCTGCACTATATCATCCCTCTCCCAATGCAACTGTGAGTGCCCCTCTCCTGCTTTTGACTCTGCTGCCATGCACTAATTACATCTACTTTGGTTCACAGGGAGCCCTGCCAAGCGACCAACACCCTCAACCAGCCAGTCCCCCAGCCCCATCCACATCCTCAGCTCATAGACTCAGGTTCATAGATGTTTACAACACAGAAGGAGGCCATTCTGCCCAATGTGTCCCTGCCGGTCAGCAATGATCTGACTACTCTATTCCCATTTTCCAGTGCTTGGCTCATAGCCCTAGAGGCTTTGGCGACACAAGTGAATATCTAAATACTTCTTAAATGTTACGAGAGCTTCTGACTCAACCACCCTTTCAGGCAGTGAGTTCCAGGCTCCCACCACCCTCTGGGTGAAAACATTTCTCCTCAACTCCCCTCTTAGCCTTAAATCTATGCCCTCGGTTATTGACCCCTCTATTAATGGAAAAAGTGCCTTCTTATTCACCCTATCCATGCCTCTCATAATCTTATACACCTGTATCAGGTCCCCTCTCAACCTTCGCTGCTCCAAGGAAAACAACCCCAGCCTATCCAATCTTTCCTCATAGCTCAGATCCTCCAGCCCTGGCAGCATCCTGGTAAATCTCCTCGGCACCCTCTCTAGTGCAATCACATCCTCCCTATAATGTGGTGACCAGAACTGCACGCAGTACTCCAGTTGTGGCCTAACCAGCATTTTATAAAATTCCAGCATAATCTCCCTGATCTTGTATTCTACGCCTCAGCTAATAAAGGCCAGTATCCCATATGCTTTCTACCTTATCTACCTGCATTGCTATCTTCAGGGATCTGTGGATATGCACACCAAGGTCCCTCTGATCTTCAGTACTTTCCAGGGTCCTATACTTCATAGTGTAATCCATTGCCTTGTTAGCCTTCCCCAAGTGCATTACCTCACACTTTTCCAGGTTGAATTCCATTTGCCACTGCTCTGCCCACCTGATCAGTCCATTGATATCCTCCTGCAATTTATGGCTAACCTCACTATTTACCACCCTACCGATTTTCATGTCATCCATGAACTTCTTGATCATACCCCCTACACTCAAGTCCAAATCATTTATGTCACTACAAAGAGCAAGGGCCCCAGCACAAAGCCCTGCAGAACCCCACTGGAAACAGACCTTCAGTCACAGGAACATCCCTCTACCATCACCCTCTGCTTTTTGCCTCTCTGCCAATTTTGGATCCAACGTGCCACTTTGCCTTGGATCCCATGGGTTCTTACTTTCTTGACCAGTCTGCCATGAGGGACCTAATCAAAAGCCTTGCTAAAGTCCATGTAGACCACATCAAGTGCATTACCCTCATTAACACTCCTGGTTACCTCCTCAAAAAATTCAAACAAATTTGTTAATCACAACCTTCCCTTACAAATCCATGCTGACTGTCCCTGATTAATCCGTGTCTCTCCAAATACAGATTATATTCTGTACCTCAGAATTCTTTCTAGTAGCTTCCCCACACCGGGGATAGACTGACAAGCCTATAATATCCTGGTCTATCCCTTCCTCCCTTTCTTGGTAATGGGACAACTTTAGCAATCCTCCAGTCCTCTGGCACCTCACCTGGCACCATAGAGGATTTGAAAATTACTGCCAGGGCCCCTGATGTCTCTTGCCTTGCTTCCCTCAACAGACTGAGATACATCTTATCCGCCTTTAAGGCCACTAAACCTACTAGTACCTCTTCTCTCTCTATGTTAATTTCTTCTAATATTTCATAGTCCTCTACCCTGATGTCTATTCCTGCGTCGTCCTTTTTCATTGCGAAAACTGGTGCAAAGTATTCATTGAGGACAGTACTCGCATCTTCCGGGCCCACACACAGATCATCTCTATGGTCCATAAGTGGCCCTACTCTTTCCCTAGTTATTTTCTTCCTCTTTATATATTTAAAAAAAATCTTTGGGTTTTCCTTTGTTCTACCCACCAATGCTTCCTCATGCACTCTCTTAGCTTTCCTAATTTCCTTTTTAAGTTCCTCCCTGCACGTTTTATACTCCTCTAGGGACTCTGCCATATTGAGCCCTCGGTATCTGCCATAAACTTCTCTTTTTATCTTAATCCTAACCTTTGTGTTCCTTGACACACAGGGTTCCCTGGACTTGGTCCCCTGCTTTGTCTTTACGGGAACATATTTTCCCTGTACTCTAGCTATTACCTCTTTGAATGCCTCTCACTGCTCTGACACAGTTTTATCTTCAAGTAGCTGCTACCAGTCCACTTGTGCCAAATCGTATCTCATCTTTGTAAAATTAGCCTTTTCCCAGTTTAGAACTTTTATTCCTGGCCCAACCTTATATTTTTCCATAACTATCCTAAATCTAACTGAGTTATAGTCACTATCTCCGAAACGCTCCCCTACTGACACACCTTCCACCTGCCCCGGGCCCATTTCCGAAAATTAGGTCCAGAACTGTCCCTTCCCTTGTTGGGCTTTCTATGTAATGGCTAAAAAAGTTCTCCTGGGTGCAACTTAAGAATTTTGCTCCCTCCCTACCTTGCACACTAAAACTATCCCAAATAATATTTGGGTAGTTAAAATCCCCTACTATTGTTTCCTTATTATTCTTACACTTCTCTGAAATTTGATTACATATTTGATCCTCTATCTCTCCCTGACTGTTTGGGGGCCTATACTACACATCCAACAGCGTGTTGGCCTCCAGCCAAAAGGACTCCTCCTCCATTGAAGAGCAGGAAATAAGCAGCCTGGAAGACCCATCACGGCACTTACCCATACCCTGCACCAGTGCAAAGACACATGCCTCGGAGGGACCTAGATGTAGAGCAGGCTCGGGTTCACAATCTGGTGGTCACTACACGGATACGTGTCTGCAGCAGGATGGGGCAGGTTCAGCCGAGCTCTCCAGCACTTGTCAGACTGCTGGAGAAGAGGCATCAGTGAGGTTTGAGTCAGATGGTGAGCTTCTGGATTTGGCCTTCCAACTCATCCTGGAGAGTCAGCGGAAGGCAGGGGAACATCACCCAGAGCTGTTGGAAACCCTCAGCAGAGTGGCTCGTGAGCTGGAGGAGTGCGTCTGCCTGTTCTCTGATGAAGTGGTGCCCACATGTGTGTGTATGGAGGTCTCCATGAGGAGGATGGGGGATGACATGGAGACCCTGGCCTAGCAGAATGCAGTGATATGCGTGACCTGCACTCTATCGCGATAGCTGCGGGTGAGTTCCTGCAGTGGCAACATGAGAGCGAAACGGTGCACTCTGATGTCCCCCCAGGTGTTCTTTCCCTTCAAGGAGTCAGGCCAGAGCCTTGAGCACCCGAAGGGAGGAGGAGCGGCAGCTGGACACCCCTGGGTCACCCACTCAGGAATCTCAGAGGCTGTCCTCTCCCTTTGAGTCCCCTTTGCCTGTGACCTCCTCAACCTTGTCCTCTGTCATCGCATAGGGAGGAGTCGGCCCACAAGAGAACAGTCAAAGCAAGTCCCAAGGGCTCGGCTCTCCAGTGGACCCATGTGAAAATCATCAGCGATAACAGGGCCAACCATTGCACAGGCTGTCCCCACCCCTGCTGCAGATGTCAGGGCAGCATCTAGAAGTCTAAAGCATTCAAAAGTTAAGAAATTCTGATCACACTTGGTTGCATGGGTGAACACACTTTTTCACTTTACAACCTGGAAATATATTCACTTTCATGGAATAATGTGTAATGGTGTCTTTCAGCTTCATTGACACCCTTCGCGATTCCTCCCCCTGCATCCCCCTCGGCTAGCAGTTCAGCTGCATGCAGCTGGCCCACGAGTGATTCTGCAGGGAGAAGTGCGCGTGTGTGTGTGTGTGTGAGGGCCTTTAGGAGCCTCGTGCAAGCACTCTCAAATGCCCCTATTAATAAAGCCCAGGATACTATATGCTTTATCAACTGTTCTCTCCAGCTGTCCTGCTACCTTCAATGATCTATGCACATATACGCCCAAGCCTTTCTGCTCCTGCACCCCCTTCAAAATTCCATCCCTTATTTTATATTGTCTATTCGTGTTCTTCCTACCAAAATGCATCACCTCACACTTCTCCACATTGAACTTCATCTGCCACCTATCTGCCCACTCCATCAACTTGTCTATGCCCTCTTGAAGTTCCACACCATCCTCCTCGTAGTTCACAACACTCCCAAGCTTCATACCATCCGCAAACTTTGAAATTGTCAATTGCATACCAAGATCATTAATATATATGCGGAAAAGCAAGGGTCCCAATAACGACCCATGGGGAACTCCACTACAAACCTTCCCCAGCCTGAAAAACATCCATTGACCATTACTCTCTGCTTCCTATTTTTCAGTCAATTTTGTATTCATGTTGCTACTGTCCCTTTTATTCCATGAGCAATAACTTTTCTCACAAGTTGGTTGTGTGGCACTGTGTCAAATGCCTTTTCAAAGTCTATGTAAACCACATCAACAGCAATACCCTCATTGACCTTTTCTGTTACCTCTTCACAAAACTCCAGCAAATTAGTTAAACATGATTTCCTCTTTAGAAATTGCTAAGGCTCTTAAGGCTCTTCCTTATCAACCCATATTTTTCCATGTGACTACTAATTCTATTCCAAGTAATTGCTTCTAGAATCTTGTCCACCACTGAAGTTAAACTGATTGGCCTGTAATTGCAGGGCTTATCCTTACAACCTTTTTTGAACAAGGGCGTAATGTTTGCAATTCTCCAGTTCTCTGGCACCACCCCTGAGTCTAGGGAAGACTGAAAAATTATGGCCAGTGCCCCCACAATTTCTACTCTCACTTCCTTCAATATCCTTGGATGCATCTCATCCGGTCCCGGTGCCTTGTCAACTTTAAGTACCGACAGTCTATTCAACACTTCCTCCTTATCAATTTTGAACCCTTCTAGTGACAGATTTTCCTCGTCTATCACCATGGCCTGAGTAGTATCTACCTCCTTGGTAAAGGTGGATGCAAAGTATTCATTTGATACCTCAGCCATGGCCCCTTTGTCCATTTGTAAATTCCTTTTTAGGTCCCTAATTGGCCCTACTCCTTTTACCACCCTTTCACTATTTATGTGCCTATAAAAGACTTTTGGATTCCCAGTCTTTTCTCATAATCCCTCTTCACTTCTCTAATATAGTGTTTCACCTCCCCTCTGAACCTCCTGTATTCCTCTTGGTTCTCAATTGTATTTTCTACCTGACATAGAAAAATAGAAACATAGAAACTAGGAGCAGGAGTAGGCCATTCGGCCCTTCGAGCCTGCTCTGCCATTCATTATGATCATGGCTGATCATCCTACTCAATAGCCTGCTCCCGCTTTCTCCCCATACCCTTTGATCCCTTTCGCCCCAAGAGTTATATCTAACTCCTTCTTGAAAACATACAATGTTTTAGTCTCAGCTACTTTCTGTGGTAACAAATTCCACAGGTTCACCACTCTCTGGGTGAAGAAATTTCTCCTCATCTCAGTCCTAAATGGTCTACCCCATATCCTCAGACTGTGACCCCTGGTCCTGGACTACCCCACTACTGGGAACATCCTTCCTGCATCTACCCTGTCTAGTCCTGTTAGAATTTTATAGGTTTCAAGAGATCCCCCCCTCATTCTTCTGAACTTCAGTGAATATAATCCTAATCGACTCAATCTCTCCTCATATGTCAGTCCCGCCATCCCAGGAATCAGTCGGGTAAACCTTTGCTGCACTCCCTCTATAGCAAGTACATCCTTCCTCAGATAAGGAGACCAAAACTGCACACAATATTTCAGGTGTGGTCTCACCAAGGCCCTGTACAATTGCAGCAAGACATCCCTGTTCCTGTACTCGAATCCTCTGGCTACTAGTTGTCACCTTTACCGCCTGCTGCACCTGCATGCTTACCTTCAGCGACTGGTGTACGAGGACACCCAGGTCTCGTTGCACATTCCCCTCTCTCAATTTATAGCCATTCAGATAATAATCTGCCTTCCTGTTTTTGCTACCAAAATGGATAACCTCACATTTATCCACATTATACTGCATCTGACATGCATTTGCCCACACACTCAGCTTGTCCAAATCACACTGAAGTATCTCTGCATCCTCCTCACAGCTCACCCTCCCACCCAGCTTTGTGTCATCTGCAAATTTGGAGATATTACATTTAATTCCCTCATCTAAATCATTAATATATATTGTGAATAACTGGGGTCCCAGCACCGATCCCTGCGGTACCCCACTAGTCACTGCCTGCCATTCGGAAAAAGACCCGTTTATTCCTACTCTTTGTTTCCTGTCTGCCAGCCAGTTTTCTATCCATCTTAATACACTACCCCCAATCCCATGCGCTTTAATTTTACACACCAATCTCTTATGTGGGACTTTGTCGAAAGCCTTCTGAAAACCCAAATAAACCACACCCACTGGCTCCCCCTCATCAACTCTACTAGTTACATCCTCGAAAAATTCCAGTAGATTTGTCAAGCATGATTTCCCTTTCATAAATCCATGCTGACTCTGTTCGATTCTGCCACTGTTTTCCACGTGCTCAGCTATTAAATCTTTTATAATGGACTCTAGAATTTTCCCCACTACAGACGTCAGGCTGACTGGTCTATAATTCCCTGTTTTATGACACCTGTCATAAACGCACTTTTTCTTCTTTGTCTTAACTTCAATCTGCTTTTTCATCTAGGGAGCTCTGGACTTGTTTGCCCTACCTTTCCCTTTCGATGGAATATACCTTGATTGTGCCCGAACCAATTCTTTTTTGAAGGTCTCCCATTGTTCAGCTACAGTTCTTCCTGCCAATCTTTCATTCCAGTCTATCAGGTCCAGCTCCGTTCTTGCCCCATCAAAGTCGGCTCTTGTCCAGTTAATTATTTTTACTTTGGATTGCCTATCATCCTTTTCTATCATCATCCTAAAACGTATAGCACAATGATCACTGTCTCCTAAATGTTACCGCATTGATACTTGATCTCCTTGGCCCACCTCATTTCCAAGAATCAGGTCCAATAGTGCATCTTTTCTTGTTAAATTGGACACATACTGCTGTAGAAAATTCTCCTGAACACAATCTGGGAACTTTTGCCCCCCTCCGCTCTTTACACTACCACTGTCCCAGTCTATATTCGGGTAATTAAAGTCCCCCATCATAACTACTCTATAATACCCGCATCTCTTTGTAATTTCCTAGCAGATATTTTCTCCTACGTCCCTGTCACTATTTGACAGTCTATAGACTACACCAAGCAATGTAATTGCACGCTTTTTGTTCCTTAGCTCTAGCCAAATTGATTCTCTCCTTGAACCCTCTGGGATATCCTCTTTCTCCAGGACTGCAAGGCTCTCCTTAACCAATAGCACCACCCCTCCTCCTTTCCTTCCTTTCCTATCTCTTCTGAACACCTTGTACCCGGGAATATTTAACACCCAGTCCTGCCCTTCCTTGAGCCAGGTCTCTGTTATCATCACAACATCATATTTCCACATGGCAACCTGTGCCTGTAACTCCCCAATCTTATTTGCATTCTCATACATGCGTAGTAACCTTGAATTAAATTTTGTTACTTTCTCCTTTGCCCCAACTTTACCGATTAACTTCCTATTCTCTATACTAGTGCTATCTGTCCCTCCCAGTATTTTGTATGCCCTGGTAATTCTCCCTAATATGTTTTCTTGGTTCCCACACCCCTGCCAAGTTAATTTAAAGCCCTCCCAACAGCACTTGCAAACGCCCCGCAAGGAACTCAGTACCAGCTCTGTTCAGGTGCAACCCATCTGGCTTGGACAGTTGCCATCTCCTCCAGAGCCAGTCCCAGTCTCCCAGGAATCTAAAGCCCTCCCTCCTGCACCATCTTTCCAGCCACACATTCATCTGCCTTATCCTCCTATTTCTGAACTCACTGGCACATGGCACTGGAAGAAATTCAGAGATTACTACATTTGAGGTCCTGCTTGCTAATTCCCTATCTAGCTCCCTAAATTCTGATTGCAGGGCCACATCCCCCTTCCTACCTAAGCCATTGGTCCCAGTGTGGACCATGATCTCTGGCTGTTCACTCTCTCCCAGAAGACTGTCCTGCAGCTGCTCTGTGACATCCTTGACCCTGGCACCAGGGAGGCAACA
Source organism: Cetorhinus maximus (assembly GCF_964194155.1). Classification (NCBI taxonomy): domain Eukaryota; kingdom Metazoa; phylum Chordata; class Chondrichthyes; order Lamniformes; family Cetorhinidae; genus Cetorhinus; species Cetorhinus maximus. The sequence continues at coordinate 128,866,135 of NC_135883.1, forward strand.
TACCATCCTGGAATCATGTCTACGGCCACAGAAACGCCTGTCTGTTCCCCTAACCAATGAATCCCCTTTCACTATAGTTTTTCCTTTCTTCTTCCTCCCCTCCTGTACAGCCGAGCTGCTCATGGTGTCACAAACTTGGCTTTGCCTGCGCTCCTCTGAGGAACCAGTGCCCTCACCAGCTTCCAAAACAGTAAACTGATTTGTGAGCAGGAACCCAGCACTACCTACCTACTTCTCTTGGACTATCTGGTGGTCACACATTCCCTCTCTGTCTCCAGGTCCTTAAGCTACGATGTAACCACCTCTCTGAACGTGCTATCCATGTAGCTCTCAGCCTCGTGGAAGCGCCACAGTGACTCCAGCCGCCGCTCGAGTTCTGAAGCCCGGAGCTCAAGTTTCTGCAGCTGGCAGCACTTACTGCACATGTGGTCATCTAGGACACCGGTAGCATCCATGACTTTACACATATTACAGGACTACGCATTCCACTTGACTGAGCTGCCCTGCCATGTCTTAACTCTACTTCCCTTGTGTTAACTTTATTCTACTTTGGATTATTTATATTACTTAACTATATTGGCCCTGAATTTCCCTTATTCCTGGCGCTTCACAGTTAAATTCAAGTATAGGAACTTGAAAAATATTAAACTTTTCTAATTTACTCACCAGATCCTACTTACCAAGGCCACTGCTCTTCTTTCTGAGGAAAAGGAGAAAAATAATCTCACCCATCACAACTCTCGTTTCATTTTTGATTTGACAAACATGGTAGTGCTGCAGATTTTATTTTGCTCCCCTGTCCTTTCCCCTTCCAAAGTCACCCATTTCCTTGCCCTCATCACTGTCAACAGCAACCCCCCCCAGCACCCCACTCCACTACCCCAGCATCACCTTCCACCTCCTCTCTGTGACCTACCAGCCAGAACTCCTTTCTTTCGTGGATTCCCAGGTGAATGTGCACATTCCCTTCCTTCCCGAAAATCCCGCCCTCATCCTCCTTAACCTCCCTGACCACCCCCAGGGTCTGTGTTTGCCTCCAAGTCCCAAACAACCACCTTCGTCATCCCATCTACCAATACCGCCGAACCCTCACCCTCCCACCCTAATGCCTCACTCTGCCTTCAGTCATTCTCACCATTCCATCATAGCATGCCCACCCTCAGTTCGCTCCCCAGGAGGCAGTCATGGACTTAGCAGAGTCCATTGACATCCCTTGCAAGCTCACATGGACATCCCCACTCCGGACTCCTTCACCACTTGAAACTCCTTACCCACTTGGAACTCCTGTCCCCCACGGACCCCCCTTGGAACTCCTCTTCCCCCCAGACTGCTCCCGCCTTATTCCTGCCTCCCCCAGACCTCCCCACGCTTGGACTCTCCCCGCTTAGTCCTTTCTCCTTCCTGACTCCTTCAGACACCCTTATGTCTTCCGCCATCCTTACCCCTTCCCCCTTTCTGATTCCTTCAGACCCTCTTGCTTCTTCTTCTTCTAGCCCTCCATTTTCCTCTACCCTTACGCTTTCCCCTCTCTGCACCCCTTCCTCCCCCTGGACTCCTTCCTCCCCCTGGACTCCTTCCTCTCTCCACACTCTTTCCTCTCCCCACATTCTTTCTTTGCGCCCTGGACTCCTTTCTCCCCCCAAACTCCTTCCCCTCTTCGCACACCTTCCCCCCTCTGAACTCCTTCCCTTAAACATTCCACCCGCTTACATCTACCTCCCCAGTTGCTGTCTTCTCCGCCATTACCCCTTCCTCCCCTGTTATCTCTCCCCCCTCCTAACCTCACCATCCTGACACCTTCACTTCCATCTCCCAACCTCACCCCCCCCCAACACCTTTGTTCCTCTCCTCCCTACCTCACTTCCCCCCCGACACCTCTTCCTCTCCCAGTTGATCCTAGACTTTCCTCTCCCACCCCACCCAGTACATCTTCTTTTCTCAAACACAGCTGGACCGTACTCTCCACCCCCTCGACCATCATCCATTGTGACCGGATCCTCAATGGTGACTTTTCGCCATCCGTGGGCTGCTTCACGGTGGAGCCATGTCCATGAGAATTCACCCATCATGCCATGGATGTTCCTCCAGGGTGCCGTTGCTATCGGGCTCCAGCATCTTCTGCTTCTCGGATGTCCGCGATGTGAGCAAGGCCCTGGCGGTAAGTCCCAACTTCTGCACGTCACACTTGTCAAGGCATGTTTTCCTGCTGATGTGGGCAGATGATCCAGCGTGAGGGAATGATTCCAGCAGGCCTGCCTTATAATGATATGCAGATGTATTACAATGAGGTTCCCGGTGCCTGATTGTGGGAAACGCGGCCTGCCATTGGCAGGCAGAATGGACGATTGCAAACTGGTTTCATGATGCCGTGAAACCGATTTTTGGTCTTCTTGCCTTATTGTCTGCCCACGTTGCTGAACACGCCCGATGCCAGCGGGCACAGGAAGTTCTGCCCACTGTTTTCATGCTCAATGACTCCCGATGTACTACTCCTCAATGAGATCTAGGTAGCAGTACATGGAATAGAATTATGCTGCCTGCAGTATTGCTTGGTTCTATATGTCCCTTCTTGCATTCTTGCATCCATATAACTTAATATTTGGGCACTCTATCCTATCTCAAATGCAAAAATGTAGCATCTTCCGCAGTTCTCCCTGTGGAACTCTGCCAGCTTACTCCACAATTGCAGTTCCAGATTCAAATACGGCCAGGAACACACAGAATGTGGGAACATGGAAGCACAAGGTGAACTAAATTGCTACTTAACAGGGGTTTAACAAGCTCCAAACCAGCTGCTCGTAGAAGTTTAGTTAATACTCCAGAAACCAGACAGAACCTTTGAATTATACACAAAAATATAGCAAATTATGCCGAATTGTTCACACTAGAATTCCTTCCAGCTTAACCCTCACTTTACCTGTAGGTTAAACTTAGCTCACAAAGGAATGCCTGGTCACATATGAAGAATGAATTGTTGAATTATTTTTGAGGAGGATGTTGGGATTCTGCCTCTATTACAAAACTGCGTGAGCAGCTGATGTGGAAGGGAAATGAATGGGGCGGCGGTGGGGTGGGAGGAGGTTGTGACAATATGGATCAGGTTTGATGGACCAACTGATTTTACCCTGTTCATTGTGCCCACACATTCGAGTATTTATATGTTCATATGAAGAATGGAAGCATGTGAATTCATATTGATGTTGAGATGGAAATACAGAGTAGGGCATGGAACATCGGTGTTGAAGGGATAACAATGTTGAGTGATGTGGAGTTACTTTGCATTGGCTTGCTACCCAACTTGGTGATTGTCTCTCCTGAGTTGTGTCTGGATTTTGGTAGGTTATCCTTCAAGTGGAGGCAAATATTGCATGAGCTTATGTTGAAACCAGAGATATTGGATATTCCACGGGTGCTGTCTACATTGTAGCCCGTCATTGAGCACTTAGCAAGACCAGTATTTCTGCAGTGTTGCGCTCAGTTGTGCAGGACATTCTTAAGGAAGAAATAAAAGGATATTTAGAAGTCATGTTTGACAAATTTGCTGGAGTTCTTTGAGAATACAACAAGCAGAGTTGATAAAGGGGAACCGGTTGATGTGGTGTATTTGGATTTCCAGAAGGCATTTGATAAGGTGCTACATAAAAGGTTATTGACAAGGTAGGAGCTCACGGCATTGGGGGCAATTTATCAGCATGAATTGTGGATTGGCTAACACACAGAAGAAGAAGAGAGTTGGGATTAATGGGTCTTTTTCAGGTTGGAAAGATGTAACTAGTGGGGTGACACAAGGATCAGTCCTAGGGCCTCAAGTATCTACTATCTATATTAATGACTTGGAGGAGGGGGCTGAGTGAAATGTATCCAAATTTGCTGACGATACAAAAATAGGTGGGAGGGCATGTTGTGATGAGGACATAAGGAATCTGCAAGGGGATATAGATAGTGAGTGGGCAAAAAGCTTGGCAAATGGAGTTTAATTCAGGAAAGTATGAGGACATGCACTTTAGCAGGAAGAATCAAAAGGTAGACTTATTTAAATGGAGAGAGACTCCAAAAAAGTGCAACACAGAGGGATCTGGGTGTTCTTGTGCATGAAACACAAAAAGTTAGCATGCAGGTGCAGCAAATAATTAAGAAGACAAATGGAATTTTGGTCTGCATTGCTGGAGGGTTGGAGTTTAAAAATAGGGAAGTCTTGTTACAACTGTACATGGTGTTGGTGAGGCTGCACCTGGAGTACAATGTACAGTTTTGGTCCCCATATTTAAGAAAGGATATTGGAGGCAGTTCAAAAGAGATTCACTAGACTGATTCCTGGGATGAAGGGGATTACTTATCAAAAACGGCTAAACAGGTTAGGCCTTTATTCATTAGAGTTTAGAAGAATGAGGGGTGATATTATTGAAACGTATAAGATTCTGAGGGGGCTTGACAGGGTAGATGTTGAGAAGATGTTTCCACTAGTGGGGGAATCTTGAACTAGGGGGACATAGTTACAGAATAAGGGGACACTCATTTAAAACTGAGATGCGAAGGAATTTCTTCTCTCAGAGGGTAGTGAATGTCTGGAATTCTCTACCTCAGAGAGTTGTGGAAGCTAGATCATCGAAAGTATTTAAAGAGGAGGTAGATAGATTTTTGAAGTTGAGGGCTATGTGGAGCTGGCACGAAAGAGGAGTTGAGGCCTGGGGTAGATCAGCCATGATCTTATTGAATGGCGGGGCAGGCTTGAGGGGCTGACTGGCCTATTCCTGCTCCTATTTCTTACATTCTTATGTTTTTCTCATATATTATTACATAAACTACAATTATGCAGGCTTTTTGTTCCAAACGATAAGACACGGTTACAGCAATGGAGCATCAAAAGCAACAACTTACTTTTATATCGCATTTTTATCAAAGCAAAATATTCCAAAGCCATTTTGCAATGGATACCAGATGCTGAGCAAGTGTTTTGGAGAGGAGTTAGCGGATCTTACGCAAGACCTAGTTTTGAGGAGGCTTTTAAAAGTGGGATGATATGGAAGAGTTTGGGAAGGAATACTAGAGAGTCGAGGCATGATTCCTGAAAGCTCTGCTATGGATTGGGGCAGAAAACACTGGAGTTGCGGGGGATGGGGTGGCGGTGGGGGTGGTGGGGGTAGATGGTTACAGAGGCAAAAGTTTTGCTGTTAAGTCCATCCTGACTTGGAACTAAATCACTGTCCCTTCACTCTTGCTGGATCAAAATCCTGGAAATCCCTTCCTAACAAGCATTGTGGGAGTACCTGCACTTGACAAACTGCAGTGATTCAAGAAGCAGCTCACCACCACCATCTCAAGGGCAATTAGGGATGACTAATAAATGCTGGCCCAGCCAGCGACACCCACATCCTATGAAAGAATAAGAGAAAGAGACACACATACAAGCAACATATGTACATGACGCATGCAGCAAAGAACTATATTAAACAAATGTATTCCAAAGGTTAAATATATATCTATTAATTATTTAGATGGGAGAACTAAATGTAATATGTCCAAATTTGCAGATGACACAAAGCTGGGTGGGAGGGTGAGCTATGAGGAGGATGCAGAGATGCTTCAGTGTGATTTGGACAATCTGAGTGTGTGGGCAAATGCATGGCAGAGGCAGTATAATGTGGATAAATGTGAGGTTATCCACTTTGGTAGCAAAAACAGGAAGGCAGATTATTATCTGAATGGCTATAAATTGAGAGAGGGGAATATGCAACGAGACCTGGGTGTCCTCGTACACCAGTTGCTGAAGGTAAGCATGCAGGTGCAGCAGGTGGTAAAGGTGACAACTAGTATGCTGGCCTTCATAGTGAGAGGATTCGAGTACAGGAGCAGGGATGTCTTGCTGCAATTATACAGGGCCTTGGTGAGATCACACCTGGAATATTGTGTGCAGTTTTGGTCTCCTTATCTGAGGAAGGATGTACTTGCTATAGAGGGAGTGCAGCGAAGGTATACCAGACTGATTCCTGGGACGGCGGGACTGACATATGAGGAGAGATTGAGTCGATTAGGATTATATTCGCTGGAGTTCAGAAGAATGAGGGGGGATCTCATAGAAACCTATAAAATTCTAACAGGACTAGACAGGGTAGATGCAGGAAGGATGTTCCCGATAGTGGGGGAGTCCAGAACCAGGGATCACAGTCTGAGGATATGGGGCAGATCATTTAGGACTGAGATGAGGAGAAATTTCTTCACCCAGAGAGCGGTGAACCTATGGAATTCGTTACTACAGAAGTTAGTTGAGGCCAAAACATTGTATCTTTTAAAGAAGGAGCTAGATATAGCTCTTGGGGTGAAAGGGATCAAAGGATATGGGGAGAAAGCGGGAGCTGGCTATTGAGTTGGATGATCAGCCATAATCATGATGAATGGCGGAGCAGGTTCAAAGGGCCGAATGGCCTACTCCTGCTCCTATTTTCTAAGTTTCTATGTTAAAAAGTCAGCACTGATGAGGACACCATTCATTGGACTAGCTCAGCCCTTCACAGAAACCTTTCACCAACATAATTTTCAACTGCCTTTTGAATGACTTAAGATTTTTTGTCTCCACTACCTTATCTGAAATACCATTCTATGTATTAGTCACACTTCCTAGCATCATCTAATCTCCACTTCTTGAATGATCTCATCTTCTCTCCTACTCATTTTAATCTTGGTGGTGCTCTGCACTGGAAATATAAAAATAAAAACAGAATATGAGACAGAATCATGTCTGGACTGAATATTCCCTGCCCTCTGCATTTGGAGACTATGCTTGATCTTGAGTTCTCAACACCGCTAGGGATTGCCCTATATAGAAGTGAAATTGGTCTATAGATGAAGTACTGCTGAAATTACCTTCTCACCATGGTAAACCATGCCGCATAACTATATTCACGTCCAACTGGTGTAAGCAGCATGAATTCCTTTATTGGCCGGTTGCTTCAACTGTACAACTGTTAGTTAGTATGCGAAGCAAATGAAAAGAAATCTATTTTAATAGATTTGTTATGTATATCTAAAAATGGAAAGGGGTGGTGGGTGTTCACAACATTTCATTTCAAAATGCATGGATATCTCCTGTAACAAACTGCTCCTGTGGATAATCCAATTATAAAACACTTTAACAATTGCTGCACTACCCGTAACACCTGGGAATGTTGTTTCAGTATTAAGTTTTGCTGATGTTAATACGACGTAACATAACACTTTACATCAAATATGTTAACCCAGGATCAAACCTGTCTGAAGAAATGGATGCATGTTCAAGAAATAAAGACATTTTGATAGTACAGGGCTGCTTTAAACTTGATATATCAGAACCTCTTCACTATTTGAAAAAACAAGCTAAATGTGCTAGATTTAGTAGAGAGAGCAGGGAAATCATTTTTAGGGAGGCTGCGAAGCACTACTGGACTTAATGATTGAAACAGAGGCCATGGGCCTGATTTTCAAAGCGGGTTGGGTGAATTCCGGGCCCTGACCCTGAGCCCCAGCTACATTGCTAATACAAAGCTATTTTTAAATGTAAACACCCTAATTGGGCAGGAGATGAGCATGGCGCCCAATTAGTAGCGCTGAGTTTCTCCAGGAGGTGGGAGCTCCCTCTGCCTTGCCAAAGAGAGCAGGCAGCTCACCAGATGGCAATGGAGGATAAATTCTTCAGAATGAGGGCGACCAAGCCAAACAAAGGTAATGTGCACACTCTGGCACAGATTATCCGAGGGCCTGATAACTTTCACCGTCAAATGAAAAACTTTTCTTTGGCCCTGCTGTGCACTAACGTGCACCAGACTGTTTGCGATCACCAAAATAAACATTAAAAATTGCATTCCTGAACATCCTGGCCCCTTAACAAGCTCCTATAGGAGCTTAATGGACCATTAATTGGGAGTGAGCAGGTTCCCTGTTCCCTTCGCCCCCCCTTGTGAACACTTTGGAAACTTCAAACTGTCTGGGAGGCACTGGGACCCTGAGCTGACCTCTGGGCCTGCAATTTTCAAATCATGGCCACATTGGGTCTGGACCCTGCTGGCATTTGAAAATCCAGCCCCATGTCAACACTTAACAATAGGTTAAATTAGTGGTTGAGGGAAAATGGCAGAAGGGGATTTGGGAAGAGGGTGGGCACATGATATTAGGACTGCATGCGTGAAGGGTGAACACCAACATGAGCTGTTTGTGTCTGTCCTTGGCTTGCTGCATTGTTCCAGTGAAGCCCAAAGCAAACTGGAGGAACAGCACCTCATCTTCCGACTAGGCACTTTACAGCCTTCCGGGCTGAATATTGAATTCAACAACTTTAGATCTTAAACTCCCTCCCCCCATCCCCACCCCGTTTCTTCCCCCTCCCTTTTGCTTTTTTCAACAATTTATATAGATTTTTCTTTTCCCACCTATTTCCATTATTTTTAAATCTACAACTAATACATTGTCAGTCTTTCCACCCCACCCCCACTAGAGCTGTACCTTGAGTGTCCTGCCATCCATTCTTAATTAGCACATTTTCTTAGATAATATCACCGCCTTCAACACCTCTTTGATCCTTTTGTCTGTGACATCTTTTGATTATCTGCTCCTATCACTGCTTGTTTGTCCCCACAATCACCCCACCCTCAACTTCTCTCTCCCCCCGCCCCCCACCTTAACCCAGCTTATATTTCACCCCTCTCCTAACTATACTCAGTTCTGTTGAAGGGTCATGAGGACTCGAAACGTCGACTCTTTTCTTCTCCGCCAATGCTGCCAGACCTGCTGAGTTTTTCCAGGTAATTCTGTTTTTGTTTTTAACATGAGCTGTTTGGCTTGTTTCCATGTTATATGTATTGGGGATGATTTTAAAGTAGCATCCAGAGGGGACAAGGGCAGCTGTTATGCCCACCTGACAATGCGAACATGAGACATGCCCATTCCAATAATGAGGGGTGAACTATAAGCACCACGCAAGTTTGCAAGTCGGAAATTGGGTGGAGGTGGGAAATCTGTTGGGACTACTGTGAATTTTAAAGCAACCTGCATCAATTTAAGGGGAGGTGTGGTTAGTGAGTGATGAGTGACAGAGCTGTTGCTGCAAGCAGAATGTCTGCTGCTAGAGTCCCTGATTCCTGAACAGTCCATAGAATCCTTGGCGGAGAACATGACCAGGGCAGAGGTATTGTTCCGGGCAATGGAGAATAAAATCAAATGAGATGTAGAACCAGCATTGCACCCAATCCTGTTAGTTTTCACACAAGTTAGGTTAAAGTTGCCCTCCAAAATACAACTAGCAGTGAATGGTGTTGTCTGCCTGTCTGGAAGTGTGGACAACACTCTAGTGGCATGAGGCAAACTGTGATGTAGGAGCTGGAAGTATAACTGGGATACATTGATTTCTGTGATACAAATTCCACCAATATCTATATAAAAGGAGAGATTTTGTCTTAACTCTCTAGATGGTAACCTGCACTTTGATCCTACTATTGCTTATAGCTTGTTGCAAATGCCAGGCCTACCTTGAAGTTGGGAGAGGAGGTCGGGACCTTCAAATCCCAACCGACTTCAGAGCTTCTGGTCATGCTCAGACCGGGAGTGGGCTGCACATGTTCAATTCAGCCTCTTTGAGATCTTTGGGCTGATGATGGACCCAGTGTGCCTGTGCAGAAAGGAAAAAGGACACAAGAGCCTGGATCATGTGACCAGGAGCGGAGTGTCAGTGAGAACAAGTGTCCCAGGCAAGAGGCAGGGAGAGGGGACAGGGAGAGGTCCCAGAAGGAAGCCCTAGGTAGGGGACAGAGACAGGTCCCAGTTAAGCTACAAAGCAGGAAAAGGGCTGTGATTAGCAGACTTTAAGTGAAGTGGACTCAGGAGAAGCCCTAATAATTGAAGAGGGCTCAGGAGAAGGAAACAGCTGTTTTTTTTTTTCTTTTCTTTTATTCATTCACGGGACGTGGGCTTCACTGGCTGGGCCAGTATTTATTGCCCATCGCTAGTTGCCCTTGAGAAGGTGGTGGTGAGCTGCCTTCTTGAACTGCTGCAGTCCATGTGGTGTGGTTACACCCATAGTGCTGTTAGGAAGGGAGTTCCAGAGTTTTGATCCAGAAAGAGTGAAGGAATGGCGATATATTTCCAAGTCAGGATGGTGAGTGACTTGGAGGGGAGCTTCCAGGTGGTGGTGTTCCCATCTATCTGCTACCCTTGTCCTTCTAGATGGTAGTGGTTTTGGGTTTGGAAGATGCTGTCTAAGGAGCCTTAGATATATATATAGAAAATATCTGTACACAGGAATATTTTCTCAGTCAGCACTTACTCCTACAACGTTTGCTTAAAAGGGAAGTAGGAAAGGGAAATATTTCATTCATTATAGAGCTGTTACAGAAGGTACTGACAGGCTCAAGGGGCTGAATGGCTTTCTCCTGTTCCTATGTTTAGCTTGGATTGCGGGAGATCGATGACTGTGCCAGCTTCCCATGTTGACAGTGCTGAATCCAGCTGATTTATCCCAATGGCAAAACCATAGGTTCACTTCTTCATGGGTCTATGATCTGCTGCTGGAAAGGAAGCCAGTTTTGGCAAGGGGAGGATGCACATGTCACTGGACTCCTGCTCTCAATCAGCATAAAAGAACAAGCACCTTGTGGTAATGTGAGGTACCCTGTCACTTTAAGAGAATGCAAGGGTACTGATCATGTGACAGCACTGATGAATCAATGTACAGTGTGGGCAACTGGGAACTGTAAGTCTAATTCTTAAGGTTTATTCTTACATCAGTCTCTCCCCGTTATTGATTGCAAGCAGCAATTGAGGAAAACATAGGAAGACGTGCAGTTAGAGTTCGGTTGGCCAACAAACTCATTTATCCAAGACATAAAACGCCTATTAAGAAGCTTTGCTCTATGTCCTTTGCCAACACTGCAAATGTAGTAGAATTGAATGCAAATGCAGAAGCATAACAAGACACCATGGCCAAAAGGGACTGAACTGAGGCAGTCACAACTCAATTCAATTTTCTTACTTGTCCATGCACATTGCATGTAAATAATGAGCATTTGCCTTTCGGTTGCAAGACAAATAATAAAATCAGTCTTTTAATGTTGGACTACATGCTATTTTACTTTCCCTGTCCTTCTAATTTTCACCACTTCTTACCTGTGTCCATTTACATGTGCATTTTGGATGCCATGGTGGACCTGAACTTATCAATTTTATTTTGATTTTTTTTAACCTCCTTCCTTTACTTCTTTTCTCTTTACCCCCCACAACCCCTAGACTCCCCTCTCCTGTCATCATGCCTCCTTTCATTTCTCTCCTCAAGGGCACTCTGCCCGCTCAAATCCTAGTCCAACCATTCAGTACTCCTTGATCATCCCTTCCTCCTAGTGCCATCCCAGGCTTGACTTTTTCTTAGTTAATCCTACAGATTCCCTCTGTGTCTCTCTCTTCGCATCTTCTGAAGGACCCATTGAGGCACTCATCGCTGGCTCCTTAGGACCAGCAACCCCAACTGCCCCATCATACTCTCTCAATGACCTACTCACCCAAAGTGCCTGCCGGGGTGAATTTTTTCTCCCTCCTTCCTGTCTAACTCACCCCTCCCAGTGCTGACCATGTGGACTCTGCAAGTGAATCAACGATCACCAGTCTCTCCCTGCAGAATCTCCTTTCGCTTGTGAACAGGAAGTTTGCCATCCAGGAGGTCATTGTGGATTATTGCATTGACATCATGGCCATGAAGGGAACCTGGCTGTGATGAAGACACCTTCCTCATGATTGAAGCCTTCCCACTTGACTATTCCTTCCACCACTTGGCTTGGCCAGACTATCAGCATGACAGTGTGGCCCTTACCTCACCAGAATCATCCCTCCATCTGTTCTCTGCTTCCCTGGCAACTTCTCCTCCATTGAGCACTTTGTTCCATGCCTCTCATTTAAATATGTTGTTTTTTATTGCCCATCCAAATACCATAAAAGATTTCTCACAGAGATATCATCACAGTTTTCCTCCATCAGCTTCTGCACCAAGTGATTTCAGCTTCCAGCTCAATGGATCATACTGTGAAGATGGATGTTATTTTAAAAAATATTTTTGGGAATATGGTGGTGTTATGTAAAGAAGTCTGTGTGTGTGTGCCCATGATTAATTAAACCGAGGGGAAGGTTAGCAAAGACAGCTTGTCTGTGGGAACTGAGAGGTGAAAGGTAAAGGGGCTAGGTGCATTTGACAGCGTGAAAGCTGTTTTAACTACGACATGTGTTCTAGCAGCACCTGATTATACAAAGCAGTTTAAAATGACTGTTGACATCAGTGATTGGGGGTGTTAGTGCTGTGCTGCTGCATTTGCCATCTTCTAATCTAATGTGGTCTTCCGCTCATCTAGGGAGTTTTGTAAAATTAAAATCAATGCACCAACTATCTCACTCGACACTTTATTTAATGATGAAGTCCATCAGGACCCGGGCTCTTGTCAGCCCGCAGCTCCGAGAGTTTACTCAGCACCACTTCTCTGGTGACTGTAATTTTCCTGACTTCCTTCCCCACTTCCAATTCCTGGTTTATAGCTGCTGCTGGGATGTTAATTGTATCCTCTATAGTGAAAACTGATGTAAAATACCTGTTCAATTCATCTGCCATCTCATTGTTTTCCATTATCAATTCTCCAGACTCACTTTCTATACGACCAATGCTCACTTTGTTAGCTCCTTTGTTTTTTGAATATTTATAAAAACTCTTACTATCTATTTTAAAATTTCTGGCTAGCTTTCTCTCATAGTCTATTTTTTCCCCCCTTATTAGTCTTTTAGTCATTCTTTGCTGTTTCTTATATTCTGTCCAATCTTCTGATCTGTCACCTGTCTTTGCACAATTAAATGCTTTTTCTTTGTTTGATATTATCTTTAACCATTCTAGTTAACCACGGATGGCGTGTCCATCCCTTGGACTTTTTCTTACACGTTGGAATGTATCTATTCTGAAATATCCCCTTAAATATTAGCTACTGCATCTCTATTGAGCTATCCCTTAACCTAATTTTCCAATTCACTTTAGCCAGCTCAACTTTCATGCCCTCATAATTGCGCTTATTTAAGTTTAAAAAATTAGTCTCAGATCCACTCCTCTCTCCCTCAAACTGAATTTAAAATTCAATCTTATTAAGGTCGTTGCTGCCTAGGGGCGCCTGCACTATGAGATCATTAATTACTCCCATCTCATTGCACAATACCAGGGGCTGAATTTTTCCCTTGTCAGGTGGGCACAGCGGGCGGGCCTGGGAGCGGCCTCAAAACCGACCACTGCCTGTGATCTGGCCCCAACCCCGATTTCATGCTGACTGACCAATTAACGGCCAGCCAGCGTGAAACGTGCACTGGGAGCCTCAGCACTGCTGGGTGGGGGCGGGAGGAGCGCGAGCGCTGAGGTGTGCACATGAGTGGGCGAGGGCGCACTGGCAGCTCCCTCAAGGCCCAGAGCTGCCTCAGGAGCTGACGGATTTTAACTACAAAAATAAACTTTTAACACATGAGTTAACCATGTCCTCGCATGTGATGCAGTCATATGAAGAGGGACATCTGAAAAAGGGTGTTAAAAAACTTTTTTTGGTGAGTGCTGGAAACCTCATCTGTGGATGAGGTTTTGTTAAAAATGCAAAGGCTGCTTGGCCTTTTCGCCTGCCCACCAACCAAACGGTTGGATGGGCAGCAAAAAATCCAATTTAGTTAATTGATTAAGGGTCTTAATAGGCTTCTTAATTGTCAACGAACGCGTTGCCGTCTCTTGTGTGCGCCCACCGATCGAAATATCGCGGGAATACGCGATGACGTCAGGATGCTCGTCCAACGTCATTGCGCACTATTTTACTCTCGTTTGGGTGGGGCGCGTGCCCATCCAATGAGAGAAAAATTCTGCCCCAGGTTTAGTATAGCCAGACCTCTGGTTGGAATGAATGAATGCGTTTGCTAACTTATCAGAGGAACAATCTGCAGACTAGAGGTAGTAAAAAAGTCAATACTAAAAGCTTATGAGCTTGTCCCTGAAGCTTATCAGTTGAAATTTAGGACTATAAGTAAGAGACCCGATCAGACTTTTGTAAAGGTTGCAAGAAAAAAAGAAACTCTCTGGGGTCAATGTTTTAGGGCATTAAAGTTAGACAATATTTTTGAAAATATAAGAGAGGTTATGATTATGGAGGAATTTAGAAATAGCATTCCAGTAACTATCAAGATATATTTAGATGAAAGACAAAGTAAAAATGTCAGGGAAGCTGCTGTTTCAGCTGATACTTATAATAATTTTGATATACAGTTGAGTGTAGGAAAAGGGTCATGAGTAAATCAGCAAGGGAATTCGAGGTATAGAAAAACTAGCTATGGTAAAAGTGTTAGCAACAATGAGCCAGTTGAAGGATACCAGTCTATTAAAGATGGAAAGGTAGAAGGCAAAGGTGAAGGAAGAAAAGTAGTATGTTACCATTGTAACAAGGCTGAACATATAAGGTCAAATTGTTGGAAGTTAAATGGTAGTGCGATTACAGTGATAGGAACTCAGAAGAGTTCTGTAAGTAAAAGCGCTGTGAGGTCTGAGACCTGGGTGCAAGACAAACCAGTAGCCTTGTAGAGGTGAAAAAGGAAGAGACAGTATTAGCCAGAGAGATGGGAATGTGTCCACAACCTATCCAAGGAAGTTCTGAAGGGCATGTTACAGAGATATTTAAAGATTTTATATGCAAAGGGAAGGTCTATCCATGTGTTCTGGGAGCAGCAGGAAAAAGTGTTAAGATCTTAAGAGGTACAGGGGTTAGCTTGTCATTCATGTTATGGGATAGTGCCATCTGCTGTCCAGAAGAGTTGTTGCAGGAGAAAGTGTTAGTTAGTGGAATTCATGGAGGGTTCAGGTCTATTTCGTCATATAAAGTAAATTTAAAGAGTGATTTGAAAAGAAAAGAGGTGATTGTTTGAGTGGTGGAGAAATTGTCTATTGCAGGGATTCAGTTTATTCTCGGGAGTGATATAGCTGGATTGCATATTGACTATGTCTACTGTAGAAGAGGAACCTGTTGAGAGGCAATCAACAGAGGTTTTACAGAAAGAGCATCCTGGGCTGTTTCCAGATTTTGTGGTGATGAGGTCACAGACACACAAGCTTGAACAGGAAGAGGAAGAATCTAAAAGACAGCGGGAGAATATTGAACTTCAGTTGGCTGGATCAATCTTTGAAAATAATACTCAGGAAGAGAAGATTAGAGAGAATGAGGCTGAGGTGGTTAGTTCATTGAAGTTAGTGGAGTTACAGCTGCAGGATCCAGACTTAAAGCAGCTGTACCAGACAGCTTATTCTGAAACTGAGGCAGAACACATTCCAGTGTATTATTACCTTAAAGGCAATGTATTAACGAGGAAGTGGAGACTGCTTCATGTACCAGCAGATGAAAAGTGGGTGATAGTGCACCAAGTAGTGATACCATCTGGCTACCAGAATGAAATTTTAAGGGTTACTCATGAAATCTTAATGGCTGGACATTTGGGAATTAGGAAACCTCAAGCTAAGGTACAAAAACATTTCTATTGGCCTGGACTACATAAAGATGTAATTAAATTCTGTCAAACATGCCATAATTGTCAAGTGATAGGAAAATCTCATGCAGTGATTAAACCTGCACCTTAAATTCCAATTGCAGCGTTTGAGGAACCTTTTAGTGGGGTCCTAATTGACTGTGCAGGACCCCCTCCCTAACTCTAAAATTGGGAATCAGCATTTACTGACAATCATGGATGTGTCCACAAGATTTCCAGAAGCAATACCTTTAAGGAAAATCACAGCAAAGGTGATTGTAGAAGATTTGACCATACTCTGTTAAACTATACAGTAAATACCCCAGATAGAAGAAAGAGACAGCGAGTGTGCCATGTAAACTTGCTAAAAAGGTCCTTTGACAGAGAGAATAAACAGAAGGAGATACTGGTAGTGGTAGACAAGGAGGAAACTCTTTCGAGTTATCAACAGTCACAGATTGCAACTCTTTCGAGTACAATCACAGTAAGCACAAGTTAAAGATTCTGAAATTGCCCTTCCTCTGATTAAATTGGCCAATGAGGAAGTACTTAAGAATCTAAATATGAAATTAAGTTACCTTCCAGAAAACTGTCAAAGTGATTTACAACAGCTGTTGCAGTCAAACAAAGCAATTTGTAGAAATAGACAAGGGGAGACAAATTTGGCTTTGCATGATGTTGATGTGGGGAATTCAGTTTCCTTCAGGCAACACCCATATTGATTAATTCCAGTATAATTGGCTCAAGTGCGGAAAGAAATTGAATTTGCCCTCGAAAATGGCATCATTGTGCCCAGTCACAGTCTTTGGAGTTCACCCATTGTAATGGTGCCAAAACTGGATGGATCACAAAGACTATAGGCGGAATTTTCCCAGAATTGCACTAAGTGCAGTAGCGGACTGGTAAAATGGGGTCCTACCCGCCAACGAAAATGGCGGGTTTTCACGCGTACCATCCCGAGCCCACCTCATTATTTATTCATTCCCGGGAAACACACAGTTTCCATGGCGGGCGGGCTCTCATTCGCCTGCTCGCCATCACCTCACTGTTCCAACAAACTGGCCACCATATTTAAAAGGCAGCCGCCAGCAAAGTGCTCATCACCACCAGCTCACCACTGCTTTCTGGGAGACATGACCAGCAAAGAGAAAAAGACTGCAGCCACCCAGCTTCAACGGCGGGTCCCTTGAGCGACTGCTGAATGCCATGGAGGCCCAGCGGGATGTGCTCTACCCCCGCTCTGGCCACAGGATGGGCATCAAAATCACTGACCCAGCTTGGGAGGCAGTGGTCAGCGCAAACACCCTGCAGAGGAGGACAGCCACCCAGTGCCGCAAAAGGATGAATGATCTCTTCCATTTCGCCAGGGTAAGTCACTCTTTTCATCACTCCCAACTCACACACTCACAAACCCATCACTCATCCACACAGCCCTCACTCACTGCCAATGCAAAGGACATCACCATTCACTCTTTCACACACACTGTCAGTGTCCTCATCCCATCCATGGGACCACTTACCACCCACACAGGCCAGACATACTTATAACCTGGCCCGGCAGGCATCCTGATACACTCTCCCCATCTCTATCCATGCAGACAAACTGGCACACAACAGGAGGGAAAGGTTGCAGACCGGTGGAGGGATGCTGGAGATCAAAGTTCTGACAGAATTTGAAACAGAGCCATCTAGCTGGCTGGCGATGATCGGGACTGGTCCTGTGCTGACAGTGAGGTTGGCGCTGCTCGACCAAGTGAGGATCCAGCAGTGCAACCATGCCGTGAGTAATGTGCTCTCTTTCACAGACCACTGCCATGTATTAATTATCTCCCCTTGCTTTCGCAGGCACCTATGCCAAACAGCCAACAGAGTCCATGACCCAGGGCCTCCAATCAAGCCCCAAAGAAACCTCTGAAGAGGAATCGGAAGGCACCCTCCCTGAAGTCCAGTCACAGCACTCGCCCACACCCTCCATCAGTGCAGAGACACATACCTTGGTGGGACATAGCTTTAGAGTAGCCTCAGGATCACAATCTGGTGAGCCCATTGCACTTTCTGATTCACAGCATAGGGAGACAGGGACATCCCAGGTCCCCGGCACTGAGAGGACAGCTGGAGGCCAGAACGTTGCTGAGTCCAAGTCAGATAGTGAGCCTCTGGACTCGGTCATGGCACAGTTGCTGGAGCTGCATAGGCAAGCTAGGGAACATCAGGAAGGGGTGTCCGCTGCACTCCTCAGATTGCAAGGCATGATGGAGGAGTCTGTCTGTCTTCAGGCTGAGGTGATAGCACCAGCATTGCAATGCACCGAGGTCAACACTGGTAGGATGGTGGCCGCCATGGAGACCCTGGTCCAGGACCTCACTCCTGCACTGCTGAGTGGGCTCAACTCCATACCTGATGCCATAGTTGGCCTCTAACAGTGTGTACACGAGAGGAGTGCTGGGCAGGTCAATCTCACTCCAGCTATCCCTTCTGCTCACGGAGTCAGCCAGGGGCCCTCGGACACCCATAGGGAGGAGGATCAGCAGGTGCACACTCTGGGGCCAGGTGACTCTGGGAGCGACCAGACTACCTGAATCCCCTCGTCCGGTGACCTTCGAGGCTCCAGCTTCACAGGCTGATGTGGGTGCCACTGCAACCCCGAAAGCTGGCTGGGGCCTACCAGATCTCAGCCCTGCAGAGGACACCCGCCAAAGTCATCGCAGACAGGGTATCACAGTCAGCAGGCTGCCCCCACCTCTGCTGTGGATGTCCAGGGAGCACCAAGACATAGCAACAGGGTTAGAAAAGTTACGTAAAAGTAGTCACACAGCCTGGCCACGGGTATTGATCACTTGTACATACTGTTCACTATCGTCAATAAACTCCCAAGAATGTCTCCCTGCCAGTGGCCCCTTGTTCTGTTGAGTACTGTTCTTGTCACTCAGATGTGAAACCTTTCTGCACAAGATAAAAGGCAGGTGTCTCAGTCCAGGGCTTCTTCCCTGTACTCTGTGCAGCTTTCAGGCCTAAGTGATGGTCCAGCCTCACACTCCCTGGAAACATTACTGATGCCTGCACCTCAGCGATGCTAGTCATTGCTACCAGAATGTAATGGGCAGGTGCCACAGAGTTCTCTCATACTCTCTGTCTGTTCTCAGCACGTTCAAGGTGGGGCTGGCCCCTATCACACCAGCATCTGCGACCAGTGATGCTATGCATCAGCTCCTGAAGGGCTGAGGTGCTGAAGACAGACACAGCATCAGATGTGTCTAAAGTTTCATGGCTGCATCTCTATGATATGACACTGATTACAGAGCGCAAGCAGGCTACCCTTGGCCAGACAGGAGTCAGACATTCTCAGAGGCTATGTGAAGATCTATGGAGTGTCCTCACTGCATGTTGCCATAATCCTCCAGCGATCGAGTGACTATTAGGGCCTCCACTGCATCTCGTTGACAAGAGCATTCTCACAGAGGGTATTGGCGCTGCCATAAGTTGGGCACTTCAAACATTTGCAACTGCGATTTGAGGATATACGGGGACACCTCACTGCATGTCGTCATCATCCACAAATCTGGCATCTATGAGGGCCTCTCATGCACGTCCGCCTTGTCTAGCCAGTGTGAGAGCCTCATCCCCATCATCGTCACCGCCGAGGACCCCCATCAGCATCCTCCTGATCAAAGGAGACGTGCAGCTCCTCCATCTCCTCTTCAGCAAGCTCCTCACCCCGTTGCAGCGCCAGGTTGTAAAGGGCGCAACAGATGATGACAATGTGTGACACCCTCTGCGGACTGTATTGCAGGGCTTCACGAGACTGGTCCAGGCATCGGAACTTCATCTTCAGCATCCTGATAGTCTGATCCACCAAGTTGCGAGCTGCTGCATGAGCCTCATTATAGCGTCGCTCTGCTGCAGTCTGAGGCCGCCGCATGGGTGTCATCAGTCATGGCCTCTCCGGGTAGCCCTTGTCCCCATGGCGCCTTCCCTGCAGCTTCTGTGGACCTTGGCAGGCTACAGGGATCTACGAGCGACTCAGGATGTAGGTGTCGTGCACAGTCCCTGAAACCGTGTGCATACCTGCAGAATGCTTTTCTGGTGGTTGCATACGAGCTGCACATTCAGTGAGCGGAAGTCCTTGTGGTTGATGAAGTCCACTGAGTGTGGCACTGGAGACCTGAGTGCCACATGAGTGCAATCAATCGCACCCTGCACCTGTGGGAATCCCGATCTCCGGGCGAATCCAATGGTCCTTGCATTCTGGCTGTCCTGGTCCTGGGCGAAACGCACAATGTTGTGCGCCATGGAGAAGATGGAGTCTGTGACCTCATGGATGCATTTTTGGGTGTCGAGAATGCTAGTGGTCACCCCTCGGATGGCCAGAGATGAGTGCGCTGCATGGCTACCCTGTCAACCTGCGACATGGGGGATGCTGGTCCAAACCAGGATGCTGAGATTGCAAGGGGCTGTGAGCACCTCCAGCAGTGACTGTTACATGGCCAACGTTGGCGAGGAGATTGTACAATGTGTGCAGTCCAACTGCTCCATGGTCCAATAAAGTGGCGGCAGACTCGAAGCCTGTGCTGGGGGTGGAGGTGGGGGGGTAAGGTAAGCGTTTGGTGGCCCTTTGGTGCCTCCGCGTTGCTTAAACGGGTGGGCAGGCTAGGAGCCTGACCCCAATCATATCACTGTGGCTGCGCCTGATCCGTCTTAGATGCAGAGGAATGGTCAGTTTATACAGGTGTCCCTAATGTGTGGCCACTTCCCTCGCTTACCCTGCCCCCCACCACGATTGCCTGTGCGCAGGATGCAGCGCCAGGGCAGCACTTGATGCCCCCACCGCCCCACCGATGATGGTCACTTCTGAGGCTGGCCAGCACTTGCCCCCAGACACCCCTCCCCCCTCAGCAGTCACCTCTGAGGCTGGACCGCACTTGCCCCCAGACACCCCCGCCTCCCCTCAGCAGTCACCTCTGAGGTTGGCCAGTACTTGCCCCAGACACCCCCCCACCCCCCACCCCCCTTCCAGCAGTTACCTGCGGGGCCAGGCATCAGTCTCCTCTGTCCCCAGGCGCCCCTGAGGCCTGTAAACAACGGGTGAGCTGTGGTGAACGCTGCTGCTCACTCACCTCAGCTCCCCCAAAGTGAAGGCCGCCAAGTGCACGCCGCCTGCGTGCTGTTGTGAAACACGCTGGCGTACTTTCCCGCCAATGTGGACAGGCGATACGGAAGGGTTCCAAGAGCCTTTTAATGATATGCTAATGTATTACAATTAGCTCCCCACTGACTGATGGCGGGAAACACAGCCCCCCCCGTCAGTGGGCTGAGTGGACGATTGTGACCTGCCTTCACACCATCGTGTAGCAGGTCGTGCCACATTTTCCGCACACGCCACCTATCACCCCCGCCGCTAGCGCACTTGGAAAATTCCACCCTATATGTATTGATTAGCACAAAGTAAATGCAGTAACAAAGGCGGATTCTTATCCTAAACAAAAACAAAAATACTTGGAAAAACTCAGCAGGTCTGGCAGCATCTGCGGAAAGGAACACAGTTAACGTTTTGAGTCCGAATGACCCTTCAACAGAACTAAGTAAAAATAGAAGAGAGGTGAAATATAAGCTCGTTTAAGGGGGGGTGGGACAAGTAGAGCTGGATAGAGGGCCAGTGATAGGTGGAGATAACCAAAAGATATCACAGACAAAAGGAAAAGAGATGTTGAAGGTGGTGATATTATCTAAGGAATGTGCTAATTAAGGGTAGAAAGCAGGACAAGCAAGGTACAGATAGCCCTAGTGGGGGTGGGGTGAAGGAATCGAAAACGGCTAAAAGGTAGAGATAAAACAATGGATGGAAATACATTTAAATATAATGGAAATAGGTGGGAAAAGAAAAATCTATGTAATTATTGGAAAAGAAAGGGGGGATCAGATAGGGGGTGGGGATGGTGGAGAGAGTTCATGATCTAAAATTGTTGAACTCAATATTCAGTCCGGAAGGCTGTAAAGTGCCTAGTCGGAAGATGAGGTGCTGTTCCTCCAGTTTGCGTTGAGCTTCACTGGAACAATGCAGCAAGCCAAGAACAGACATGTGGGCAAGAGAGCAGGGTGGATTGTTGAAATGGCAAGCGACAGGGAGGTCTGGGTAATGCTTGCGGACAGACCGAAGGTGTTCTGCAAAGCGGTCACCCAGTCTGCGTTTGGTCTCTCCAATGTAGAGGAAACCGCATTGGGAGCAACGAATGCAGTAGACTTAGTTGAGGGAAGTGCAAGTGAAATGCTGCTTCACTTGAAAGGAATGTTTGGGCCCTTGGACGGTGAGGAGAGGGGAAGTAAAGGGGCAGGTGTTGCACCTTCTGCGGTTGCATGGGAAGGTGCCTTGGGAGGGGGTTGAGGTGTAGGGGGTGATGGAGGAGTGGGCCAGGATGTCCAGGAGGGAATGATCCCTGCGGAATGCCGCCAGGGGGTGGTAAAGGGAAGATGTATTTGGTGGTGGCATCATGCTGGAGTTGGCGGAAATGGCGGAGGATGATCCTTTGAATGCGGAGGCTGGTGGGGTGTTAAGTGAGGACAAGGGGAACCCTATCATGTTTCTGGGAGGGAGAGGAAGGTGTGAGGGCGGATTCTTATCCTATTCCATGTTTGGAGAATTGTATTGGAAAAGTGGGACAGTTAGTGTTTATCACAAAAGTTGACTTGCTGTGGAGATGTTGGCAAGTACCCTTATCAGAAAGGGCAAAAGAGATATCAGCTTTTGTAATGCCAGATGGTTTATATCAATGCAAAGTAATGCCCTTTTGTGTGAAAAATGCACCAGCAACATTTCAGACATTAACAAAGTGATTGAAGGACTAAGCTATTGTGCTGTCTATATTGATGACTTACTGTTGTTCTGTCAAACCTGGGAGGAACATCTACGACATTTAAAGGAACTGTTTGACCAACTACAGGAAGCCAATCTGGTTGTAACTTTGGCGAAAAGTGAATTTGCGAAAGCAAAAGTTATATATTTGGGCCACATGGTTGTACATAGTCAAGTGGCCTCATGAGATGTGGAAGTAACAACTATTGTAGAGTTCCCAGTGCCTACAACGAAACAGGAAGTTTGGAGATTTCTGGGCATAAGTGGATTTTATCGGAAATTAATGGCAAATTTCAGCAGTGTAGTTGCTCCACTGACTGAATTATTAAAAACAACAGGAGATTCAATGGACACAGGGGTGTCATACTGCATTTGACAACTTGAAAGCTGTATTACCCACTGCACTTGTTCTAGCAGCACCTGATTATACAAAGCAGTTTAAAATGGCTGTTGACTTCAGTGATGTGGGCGTTAGTGCTGTGTTGCTGCAGAAAGATGAACGGGGACTTGAGAAGCCAGTGGGGTATTTCTCACAGAAGTTGAATGTGCATCAGAAGAAATATTCAACTATAGTATAAGTTTGGTTTTAGCTTTGCAGCATTTCAGGTGTATGTTGCAAACAATTCTTCAGAGACAGTTACATATACTGACCACAGTCTTTTGAAGTTTCTGGAGAAGTTTCGAAACAAAAATGCCAGACTGTCCTGATGGAGTTTGTTATTGTAACCGTTCAATTTAAAAATTATACATGCGGCTGGAGGAGATAATTTAGTTGCAGCTACGTTGTCAAGAGCTTAAATCCAATTGGACTTGAATGGTTGGAAATTGAGAATGAACTGGAATGACTGTTATTCTTACAAAAGAATGGTATGTATTTTCATGGCTGATGCATGTACACCATAGTGCAATAGTTTTTTTTTAGATAAGTACACAAAGTGAGTTGAGAGAATGGAAATGTCTTTTTGAAATATGACATTTCATTTTTTTCTGTTGAGGGAGGTGTGATTTTGGGAATACGGTGGTATCCTGTAAAGAACACTGTGGGCAGGATCTTCCGGTAAACGAGCAGGGGTGGGACCCGTTCGCCGGCGTGTAAAATGACCTGGGATGATGTTGGGTGGAACTCCCGACGTCACCCCGCGTCATTTCCATTTTCAGGTCGGCGGGGGCGCAGCCGAGTCAGCTGTGCACCCGCTGACCTGTCAACGGCCTATTGAGGCCATTGAAAAACTAATTAAAGTCATTAATGGACCTGCCCGTCTAACCTTAAGGTGGGTGGGCAGGCCGGGAGCCCTGGCGGGCTTCAGAAAAAGCATAAAACCTCATCCACGGGCAGGATGAGGTTTCATTAGGGAATTTAAATTTTTATCAAATCTTTCAATAAAAGTTATGGACATGTCCCAACTCATGTGACAGTGTCACATGAGGGGACATGTCAGGGAAATTTTTTTATCATTTATATTAAAAATTTTAATTCCGAGCCGATCTCCCTGAAGCAGCACTTAGCCTCAGGGAGATCTGTGCGCTCATTCGCGTGCATGTATGAAACAGCGCACTCCTGGCTGAGGGAATCCCCCCCCTTGCCTGCCCAGGGAGTGCATAGCGCATCGCGCTTCCGAGCAGGTGTCACACTGGGCGGGCCTTAATTGGCCCGCCCACATAAAATGGCGGTGCATCCCCAATCGAGGGCACCGATCGGAGGTGCACCCGCCTGTGCCTGCTCCCGCACTCCCCGTGTGTGTGTGTGTGTGTCCATGATTAATTAAAGTGGGGGAAGGGTAGTAAAGACTTGTGGGAATGGAGAAATGAAAGATGCATGCATTTGTAATGAGAGGCTATGGTGAAGTTGAATGTACGAGTCAATAAGTTGGGTTTTAAGATTTGCATTAAGTGATAGGCAAGGACGTGACTTTTCAGCTGCTAAATTTTGAAGCTAGTTTAAGGGACTTTTACAACTTACCAAAATTTTCATAAGTAAACAAGGGAAGGTTATTATATTTTATTTGACCCGAAAGTGGAGGCAATAGGAAGACATGAAACAATTATATAGTGTGGAAAAGTTGAGTTCAAAGAGGTGCTTAGGACAATGGAGTCTAAGATGAAAGGGAAAAAAATATACTGAAAGAAAGATGTTTAGTTGAGTTGAGGTGGGTGTGAGGGGAGATGTCCTGAGACTAGCTCTATGCTGAGTAAAGTTGTGAATTTGAAGCAGCCATCCAGTTTCAAGCCAGAAAAGTCTTTGTTTTCAGGAGGCAATCTGTTTCTGAACTTCCTTTGGATTTCCACAGTAGAGTGGAAGAGAGTGAGAAGTTGTGTAGTATACTTTATGAAAGTAGCAGCACTTTTTGCCTTGGTTAATATTATTGTGTTCTTATGGTTAAAAATCTATATGGGAGCTGTTGCCAAATAATTTGCTTGTGTGTTCTGACCAAGTGGGGTTTTTATGGGGAAGGTTTTGCAATACTTGCTTCAACTGTGCAATTTTAATTTTTTGTGCTTAATTTTTTTCTTCTTGTTATTAAATCTTTTAATGTTAAAATCCTAGAAGTGTTACTGGGATTCTATGCTCCTGAGGACAGTAGCTTTCCCCTGATTATCAAAGTATAAGAAAAAAAATTTATGATCAGTAAGACAAGTTTAGCTCTGGAATTTGGCTTGCTCAGCGAATAACATCGGCTTTTAAAAAAATTCATCCATAGGATGTGGGCTTCGCTGGCTGGGCCAGCATTTATTGCCCATCCCTAGTTGCCCTTGAGGAGGTGGTGGTGAGCTGCCTTCTTGAACCCCTGCAGTCCATGTGGTGTAGATACACCCGCAGTGCTGTTAGGAAGGGAGTTCCAGGATTTTGACCCAGCGACAGTGAAGGAACGGCGATATATTTCCAAGTCAGGATGGTGATTGGCTTGGAGGGCAACTTCCAGGTGGTGATGTTCCCATCTGTCTGCTGCCCTTGTCCTTCTAGGTGGTAGTGGTCATGGGTTTGGAAGGTGCTGCCTAAGAAACCTTGGTGAATCCCTGCAGTGCATCTTGTCGATGGTACACACTGCTGCTACTGTGCGTCGGTGGCGGAGGGAGTGAATACTTGTGGATGTGGTGCCAATCAAGCAGACTGCTTTGTCCTGGGCGGTGTCCAGCTTCTTCAGTGTTATAAGAGATGCACTCATCCAGGCAAGTGGAGAGTATTCCATCACACTCCTGACTTGTGCCTTGTAGATGGTGGACAGGCTTTGGGGAGTCAGGAGGTGAGCTACTCGTCACACAATTCATAGCCTCTGACCTGCTCTTGTAGCCACAGTATTTATATGGCTAGTCCAGTTCAGTTTCTGGTCAATGGTAACCCCCAGGATGTTGATAGTGGGGGATTCAGTGATCGTAATGCCATTGAACATCAAGGGGTGATGGTTAAATTCTCTCTTGTTGGAGATGGTCATTGCCTGACACTTGTGTGGTGTGAATGTTACTTGCCATTTGTCAGCCCAAGCCTGGATATTGTCCAGGCCTTGCTGCATTTGGACATGGGCTACTTCAATATCTGAGGAGTCGCGAATGGTGCTGAACATTGTGCAATCATCAGTGAACATCCCCACTTCTGACCTTATGATGAAAGGAAGGTCATTGATGAAGCAGCTGAAGATGTTTGGGCCTAGGACACTGCCCTGTGGAACTCCTGCAGTAATGTCCTGGAGCTGAGATGACTGACCCCCAACAGCTACAACCATCTTTCTTTGTGCTAGGTATGACTCCAACCAGTGGAGAGTTTTCTCCCTGATTCCCGTTGACTCTAGTTTTGCTAGAGCTCCTTGACACCACACTCTGTCAAATGCTGCCTTGATGTCAAGGGAGTCACTCTCACCTCACCTCAGGTGTTCAGCTCTTTTGTCCATGTTTGAACCAAGGCTGTAATGAGGTCAGAAGCTGAGTGGCCCTGGTGGAACCCAAACTGGGTATTGGTGAGCAGGTTATTGCTAAGCAAATGCCGCTTAAAAGCACTGTTGATGACCCCTTCCATTACTTTACTGATGGTGGAGAGTAGACTGGTGGGGAGGTAATTGACTGGGTTGGATTAATCCTGTTTTTTGTGTACAGGATATACCTGGGCAATTTTCCACATTGCCAGGTAGATGCCAGTGTTATAGCTGTACTGGAACAGCTTGGCTAGGGGCGTGGCAAGTTCTGGAGCACCAGTCTTCATTACTATTGCCGGGACGTTGTCAGGGCCCATAGTCTTTGCAGGATCCAGTGCCCTCAGCCGTTTTCTGATATAATGTAGAATGAATTGAATTTGCTGAAGAGTGATATCTGTGATGCCGGGGACCTCCTGAGGAGGCTGAGATGGATCATCCACTCGGCACTTCTGGCTAAAGTTTGTTGCGAATGCTTCAGCCTTACCTTTCGCAATGCTGTGCAGACTCCTCCATCATCGAGGATATTTGTGGAGCCACCTCCTCCAGTGAGTTTTTAATTTTACACCACCATTCACGACTGGATGTGGCAGGACTGCAGAGCTTAGATCTGATCCGTTGATTGTCGGATCGCTTAACTCTGTCTGTCACTTTCTGCTTATGCTGTTTGGCACACAAGTAATCCTGTTTTATAGCTTCACTAGGTTGACACCTCATTTTTAGGCATCCCTGGTGCTGCTCTGGGCATGCTCTCCTGCACTGTTCATTGAACCAGGGTTGATCCCCTGGCTTGATGGTAATGGTAGAGTGGGAGATATGCCAGGCCATGAGGTCATAGATTGTGTTCGAGTACAATTCTGCTGCTGCTGATGGCCCACAGCGCCTCATGGATGCCCAGTCTTGAGTTGCTCAGTCTGTTTGAAATCTATGTGATGTTCAACATGGAGGACCACTGATTCATCAGCTGAGGGAGGGCGGTATGTGGTAATCAGCAGGAGGTTTCCTTGCCGATGTTTGACCTGATGCCATGAGGCTTCATGGGGTCTGGAGTTGATGTTCAGGACTCCCAGGGCAGCTCTCTCCTGACTGTATACCACTGTGTCACCACCTCTGCTGGGTCTGCCCTGCTGGTGGGACAGGACATGCCCAGGGATGGTGATGGTGGTGACTGGGACATTATCTGTAAGGTATGATTCCATGAGGATAACTATGTCAGGCTGTTGCTTGACTAGTCTGTGAGACAGCTCTCCCAATTTTACCACTAGCCCCCAGATGTTAGTAAGGAGGACTTTGCAGGGTCGGCAGGGTCGACAGGTCTGCGATTGCCGTTGTCAATTCTGGTGTCTAGGTCGATACCGGGTGATCCGTCCGGTTTCATTCCTTTTTTGTGTCTTTGTAGTGTTTTGTTACAACTGAGTGACTTGCTAGGCCATTTCAGAGGGCATTTAACAGTCAACCACGTTGCTATATGGTCTGGAGTCACATGTAGGTCAGACCAGGCCAGGACAACGGATTTCCTTCCTTAAAGGACGTCACTGTACCAGATGGGATTTTTACGATAATCAACAATGGTTTCATGGTCATCATTAGACTTTTAATTCCAGATTTTTATTGAATTCAAATTCCACCATCTGCCATGATGGGATTCAAACCCGGATCCCCAGAGCATTATCCTGGGTCTCTGGATTATTAGCCCAGTGACAATACCACTAGGCCATCTCCTCCCTACCTCCCGCTATGGCTACTGCTGCGGTTGTAACACCTACCCTCTCCCCTTTGAGTTCATTGCTCTTCTATCCTTCCTTAATTTCTCCCTCGATGTAAATTTTCCAGCACATATTGTTATAACTGGGTTGGGAGGAGTGAATTATCAATCCCACTACTCGGCAGGCCATACCATTAATTTAAATGTTTAATTTTCTCACCAAACTGACCAATTGTTTACCTATACCTCTAGTACCCAGAAGAAAGAGTCTCTGACCAGGCTTCTTTCAAAAACGTAGAATGATTAATTTATTTTAAAACATAGCTCTTTTAACAAGTTGCAAGTACTGATTAACGCACAATTGAATCAGGAAGTATAACTATCTATCTCTTCCTAAAGAACTCCCCACTCCAGCACACACACAGACACACACAGACAAACAAAGGTCAAACAGATAGAGTCTCTCTGCACAGAGATGGGCTTTGGAGAATGGGCAATTATAAATCAAAGGATAAAGTCTGCAGGGTCTCTACGCTGTTGACCTGGAGTTCCCTCGTGTGAAGACAGTGGAAGCCTGGAACTCCCCACCAACTGTACAGCTTTGCAGATCCACATACACACTAGTTTCACTCAGGTGAGGGTTCTCTGGCTGCCAGGTTGATAGCCACACACAATTTCAGGCAAGGTAGAGAGAGGGAGCCTTCCTTTCTCAGCTTGTTCTCCAACAGAACTGCCTTCCAAAACAAGCATGTTCACAACTTGCTTTTTTTTCTCTCTCCCGTGTGATTTCCAGCAAGTTATCAAACTTCCTCCTCAGCTTTTATCTTCCATCAATTAAAATTATTGCAATTATTGCAAATCAAAGCAAACAACCAGATCTTCCTCAAATACCATAAAGGCCATATGATTTCTTGGAAGAGGCCGGCTGATTTAAAGTTCCAAGGTGAACTTATAACTTTCTTTAAAAAAAAATCCCAGGTTAGTATCCACATGTCCAGATCATGCCAAATCCTTCCATTTTGTTGAAGAAAACTATAGTCTTGAGAGATACCATCCTAACAATATTCACCGCTTTGACCAGCCCATCTCACATAGTCTCGCTATTCCCATGGTGTCAAACATGGGTTAAGCCTTAAATGAAAATGGAAAATGCTGCAAATACACATAAAGTCAAGCAGCATCTGTGGAGGATGAAACAGAATTAACATTTCTGGTTGATAACCTTTCATCAGAACTGGGAAAATTGAGAAATGTAATAGGTTTGAAGTAAGTGAAAGGGAGGGAGGGGTTAGAAAAAGAACAAAAGGGAAGGCCTATGATAAGGTGGAAGGCAGGGGAGATTAAATGACAAGAGAATTGGTGCACTTTATAGTTTTCCAAGCTCAACCTTGAGTTCAACAAGTTCAACTTGTAATTTCTGACCCCATTTTGGTTCCTTTTTCCTTCGTAAATTTCAGTTTTACTCTCATTTTTCTCTTCTTTCTGTTTTCGGATGGCAACTGTTCATCATTCTGCCATTCATACTTTCTCTAGATACATCTCTTGTTTCTTTACTTGTTGCATTACCACTCCCATTGGCTTTGTACCACCGGCTCTTTTGTCATTTAATGTATGCTATCTTCACCCCTATCACAGACCATTTTGATCTTTTTCTGCCCCCCCACCGCACCCCCCCCCCTGCCATTTCACGTGTTTAAAACCTATTACGTTTCTAAGTCTTCCTAATCCTGATGAAAGGTTATTGACTTGAAACATTAACTGTTTCTTTCTCCATCGATGTTTTCTGACCTGCTGAGTATTTCCAGCACTTTCTGTTTTTATTTCAGATTTCTAGTATCTGCAGCATTTTGCTTTTGCACCGATAAGGCCATCTCTTGTATCATTCTCCATTCAGATCCCCTTCCACCTATTATTTACTTTACTTGGTTCTGTGTCCGCCCTGGGCAGAACTCTTTTGGAGTTCACTTATCAGCGCACTTTCGAAAGTCCAACTATCTAGCCATTGGCCTTTAATTCACAACATTACCACAGCTCAACCATACTCTCACCTCCACCTTTGATGGCCTTGTCCCCATTAAAATTATTAATCTCTCTCAAGATGGCCATTCCCCCTGGTATGGCTCTCATCTCCACTCCCTTCTGTTTCTTAAGTCCAAGGGATGGAGAATGATGTGGCAGACAACTGGTTTTTCAGTTCACCATAAGATTAGCTGGACTACATAAGAAACTATCACATCTCAGTGGACTAGTGGAAGGGAGAGAGTAGCAGAGGCACCCGAGTAATGGTTCCATTATCAACGACAAAGAAATTCAGAAGCTCCTCACACTTCTTGTTGGGGGCGAAGGTGGTGGAGACAGGGAAGAGAGACTTAAAAAGAAATTTGCAGTGGAGATATAGATGCAGGGGTTGCTTTCTAGGATGATTTTGGAGTTGAGACTGAAAGCAGTTTGGAAGGGAAGGGCAGGGAGCAGCATTGTTTTACTTCCTGCAGCAATTGCCCCCTTGCTGGTTTAGGACATTCAAGCCTGAATAAAACTGAACTAATAATGTGGGCAAATATGAATTTGTCTATTTTGGCAGGAAGAACAAAAAAGAGGCTTAATATCTAAATGGTGGGAGATTGCAGAGCTCTGAGATCCAGAGGGATCTGGATGTCCTAGCGCATAAAACACAAAAGGCTGGAATGCAGGTACAGCAAGTAATTCGGAAAGCTAATAGAATGTTATTTTTTTATTGTGAGGGGAATCAAATGCAAAAGTAGGGAGGTTATGCTTCAGTTATGCAGGACACTGGTGAGACCACATCTGGAATATTGTGTACAGTACTGGTCTCTTTATTTAAGGAAAGATGTAAATACATTAGAAGCAGATCAGAGAAGGTTTACTAGACAAATACTAGGAATGGGCAGGGTGTCCTATGAGGAAAGGATGGACAGGTTAGGTTTGTATCCACTGGAGTTTAGGAGAGTAAGAGGCAACTTGATTGAAACCTTTAAGATCCTGAGGGGTTTTGGCACGGTGGATGTGGAGGAGATGTTTCCTCTTGTGGGAGAATCTAGAATTAGGGGTCACTGTTTAAAAATAAGAGGTCATTCACTTAAGACAGAGATGAGGGGAAGTTTTTTCTCTCAGAGGGTCGAGAGTCTTTGAAACTTTCTTCCTCTAAAGGTGGTAGAAGTAGAGTCTTTGAATATCTTTAAGGCAGAGCTAGAAAGACCTTGATTAACAAGAGGGTGAAAGGTTATTGGGGATAGGCAGGAATGTGAGGTTGAGGTTACATTCAGATCAGCCATGATCTTATTGAATGGCAGAGCAGGCTCGAGGGGCCGAGTGGCCTACTCCTGCTCCGAATTCATATGTTCATATGTAACAATGAAGGGATGCCTGATATTTATCCCACATCCAACACAACTAGAAACAGGTCATTATCTCATTGATGTTTGTGGGACATTGTGTGCTTTACAGCCTTCTGAATGTAACATTGAGTTCAACAACTTCAGACCATGAACTCTCTCCTCCATCCTCCCCCATTTTTTAATCTCCTTTTTCCTACATTCATTTAATTTTTTTATCCACTTATTTTTATTTTTATTTTATTCATTTATCTGTGGTTTTATCCCTTTTACCCCCCTATTCCATTTTCTATAATTTTTTTCCCCGCTGCCGCCCTCTACCCCTACCCCATTTCCTACAGGGCTATCTGTTATGTGTTCCATGTTGTTCTTTCACACAATGCTACCTTTGTTCTGCTATTATCATATTCTGCTTTCTTACCTTTATGCCAATATTAGCACCTTTTTTTAGCACTAACCACAACCATTAACAGTCCCTCGGTCCTTTAGTTCATGACATCTTTGTCAATCTCTCCTTTGTCCCCACCTATCACTGGCCTTCTATCCAGCTCTACCTGCCCCACCCCTCTTAAACAGTATACATTTAATCACATTTCCTCTTCTCTTCAGCCCTGAAGAAGGGTCGCATGGACCTGAAACGTTAACTCTGTTTCTCTCTCCACAGATGCTGCCAGACCTGCTGAGTTTTTCCAGCATTTTCTGTATTTGTTTCAGATTTCCAGCATCTGCAGTATTTTGCTTTTATCTTAGTGTTTAATTCACTGCCACTTCTCTTCCAGGAATGCCTACCTTGAAGAAGTACTGCTCTTCTCTCTGACAGGATTTATGTTTGTCTCTTTTGCCCTGTTCACCTTCATTGTTTTCCATTTCCCTCCTGGTGTTTGACAAGGTGTTTACTAAAACCTGCTTTCACAGCCATATTTCCTTCCTCAGTGACTGTCTCCATATCCGAGGTACCCCATGTAGATTCCAACTGAAGTTCTATCCCTCATGATTTGAATCCACCCAGGATTGCAGGTATCTCTGGGACATACACAACCTCCTTCAGGCTGCTGTTCTCGCCACATCTTGAGATCCACACTCAGTGCCATGCTATATTAACACACTCGACCTCTCCCTCCAGCAGCACCAATTCACCCTATCTCAAAGCTGTCCTTGTCCCCAGTTTCATTTTATTCTTTGTCTCATCCAACGCCTTAACAAGTAACTTTTCCTCTTCCTTTCAGATACCAAGGAATGCAAGCTCCAACAACTCATTGATAGCCCAACCAGGACCCTCCACCGCATCCCGTCCCTCTGACTCCATCCCGTCTTCTAATCCCAGCCCTTGCCGTGTATTCACCATACCCCCTGACCTCCCTCTCTCTGATGCTGGATGTTCAGTACTCAGCAAAGGACTCAGTTTCATACCCTTACACCCTCATCTCAATGAATTTCGGGCTCGGCATGATGCTGAATTCTTCTTCCGCCGCCTTCGTCCCTGTGCTCACTTCTTTGGGCAGGAGTTCTCTCCCCGTTCAATGGATCCTTTCGCCTGCCTCCAGTATTCTCCCTCCACCTGGACCCCTCCCTCTGGCCTCTTACGTGCTCTTGATCTTTTCGTTGAGAACTGTTAGCGTGACATCGGCCGTCTCAATTTCTCTGCTCCTCTCACCCACTCTAACCTTTCTCCTTCTGAACTCGCCACACTCCGTTTTCTTAGGTCAAATCCTGACTTTGTTATCAAACCTGCTGACAAGGGTGGTGCTGTTGTTGTCTGGTGCACTGACCTCTACCTCACAGAGGCTGAGCGCCAACTCTCAGACACTTCCTCCTACCTCCCCCTGGATCATGGCCCCACCACTGAACATCAAGCCATTGTTTCCAGGACTGTTACTGACCTCATCTCCTCTGGATATCTTCCCTCCACAGCTTCCAACCTCATTGTCTCCCAACGCCGGACAGCCCGCTTCTACCTCCTCCCCAAAATCCACAAACAGGACTGTCCCAGTAGACCGATCATGTCAGCCTGTTCCTGCCCCACGGAACACATTTCTTCCTAACTTGACTCCATTCTCTGTTCCTTTGTCCAGTACCTTCCCACCTACATCCACGATTCCTCTGATGTCCTACATCATATCAACAATTTCCAGTTCCCTGGCCCTAACTGCCTCCTCTTTACCATGGGTGTCAAATCCCTCTACACCTCCATCTCTTTATGAGGTATGTGGAACATTCCTTGTTCCAGCCCTACTCAGGCCCCCTCCCACAACTCTTTTCTTGGTACATTGATGACTGCTTCAGTGCCGCTTCATGCTCTTGTCTGTCCCTGAAAAAATTGATCAATTTTGCTTCCAATTTCCACCCCTCCATCACCTTCACATTCTCCATCTCTGACACTTCCCTCCCCTTCCTTGATCTCTCTATCTCCATTTCTGGTGATAGACAGTCCACCAATATTCATTACAAACCCACCGACTCCCACAGCTATCTTGACTACAGCTCCTCACACCCTGCTTCCTGCAAAGACTCCATCCCATTCTCTCAGTTCCTTTGCCTCCTTTGCATCTGTTCCGATGATGCCACTTTCCAAAACGGCGCTTCTGACGTGACTTCCTCCTTCCTTAACCAAGGCTTTCCCCCTACTGTGGTTGACAGGGCCCTGAGCTGTGTCCGACCTATCTCCCATGCCTCTGCCCTCACACATTCCCCTCCCTTCCAGAACCATGGTAAGGTCCCCCTTAGCCTCACTTTTCACCCCACCAGCCTCCGCATTCAAAGGATCATCCTCCGCCATTTCCGCCAACTCCAGTATGATGCCAGGCACATCTTCCCCTCACCGCCTGTCAGCATTCCGTAGGGATCATTCCCTCCGGGACACCCTGGTCTATTCCTCCATCGCCCCCAACACCTCATCCCTTCCCACGGCACCTTCCCATGTAATCGCAGAAGGTGCAACACCTGCCCCTTTACCTCCTCCCTCCTCACTGTCCAAGGGCCCAAACACTCCTTTCAGGTGAAGCAGTCCTTCACTTGCACCTCCTGCAATTTGGCCTACTGCATCCGCTGCTCCCAATGCAGTCTCCTCTACACTGGGGAGACCAAACGCAGACTGGGTGACTGCTTTGCGGGACACCTTCAGACTGTTTGCAAGCATGACCCAGGCGTCCTGGTTGCTTGCCATTTCAACACACTGCCCTGCTTTCATGCCCACATGCCTGTCCTTGGTCTGCTGCAATGTTCCAGTGAAACCCAACGCTGGAGGAACAGCACTTCATCTTCCGATTAGGCACTTAACAGCCTTCCGGACTTAGCATTGAGTTTAACAACTGCAGACCTTGAACTCTCTCCTCCATCCTCACCCCCTTTTTTAAATCCCTTTTTCTCTACATTCATTTTAAATTTTTTACCCACTTATTTTTATTTTTATTTTATTCATTTATCCGTGATTTTATCCCCTTTTTTATTCCCCCTTCTATCCCATCCCCTATCCTTTTTTGCTGCACCACTGCCTCCTCCCCCCACCCCATTCCCTACAGGGTCATCTGTTATGTATTCTATGTTGTTCTTTCACACAATGCCACCCTTGTTCTGCTATTATCACATTCTGCTTTCTTACCTTTATGGCACAACCAGCACCGTTTTTAGCACTAAACACTACCATTAACACTCCCTTTGTCCTTAAGTTCATGACATCTTCATCAATCCCTCCTTTGTCCCCACCTATCGCTGGCCTTCTATCTAGTTCCACCTGCCCCACCTCCCTTAAACAGTATAAATTTCATTACATTTTCACTTCTCTCCAACTCTGAAAAAGGGTCATATGGACTTGAAACATTAACTCTGTTTCTCTCTCAAACAGATGCTGCCAGACCTGCTGAGTTTTTCCAGCATTTTCTGTTTTTGCTTCAGATTTCCAGCATCCGCAGTATTTTGCTTTTATCTTGTGTGCAGATTGGCTGCAGCATTTCCCTACATTGTAATAGTAACTTAACTTCAAAAATACTTCAAATGCTTTGGGCATCCTTGGGTTGTGAAAAGCACTACATAAAAACAAGTTATTTCTTTTTTTTCGATTATTGTTTGGGGTCCAAAGTGAGCCTAATTTGCATGGCCACACAAAGCAGTGATTATTTTTTCATTCATGGGATGTGGGCGTTGCTGGCCCACATCCCATGAATGAAAAAATTAGGCTTATTGCCCACATCCCTTAAATAAATTAATTTTAAAAAACTGCTCTAAAGGGATACTTCTGCCCCAATAGCCCACAGCATGAAGTCACTTGTTGTTCTGCTTGGCGTGGCCAAAAAGCTGAAACTGTGCTTATGAGCTAGTGATTGAACTCGGGAATCCAAGGGAATGTAATCTTGGAAGGTGAGATTGAAATCCTGTGATGTAGGTTGTTGTTGAAGCTGACCGAGTTGGAGTGACTCTTTGTCGAGAATTCCAACACAAGACCTTCAAAGATGGAAATTGGAAAACCTTTGTTGAGGTTGGTTGGCTCACAACAGGACAATTGTCTGGGTGGGTTGTTGAAAAATCCATGGAATCGGGTTTGATTGAATCTGTCATTTGTTGTGGGTGGACGAGTCCCAGGTTCACACTAAGTGTGGTAACGGGGCGGGAAAAAGAACGTTTTTCTTGGCGGCTGCAATGCCAGGTTTTTACTTTGAATCATACCAATCCCGCTTCATTAATCATGCATTCCTGAGAAACGAGCCATTTTGCTGGCACGCGGCCTCCAATTTGCCTGCCACACAGTCACCTCGCTGCTTCCTTAGACCATGCCGTGTGCAGCTGCACGCACACCTCTCAGTGCTTCCAGCTCAGGACTGCTGCAATGAAGACATGGTCCTGAAAGGCAAGAAGACTGCAGCCCCAAATTCAACGACCTGTCCCTGGAATACCATGATGTTCTCTACCCCCACTCGGGGTAAAGGTGAGCAAGCGAGGTGACAAATCCAGCATGGGAGCTGGTGAAGTGGCCAGCGCCAACGCCCTGAAAAAGAGGACAGCCACCTAGTGGCAAAAGAGGGTGAATAGTATTATCCGTTCCGCCAGGGTGAGTAACCCTTCTCATTACTCTCAACTCACGCACTCAAAAAGCCATTACACATTCACAGGGATCTCACACCTAAAAGGACAATATCACTAACTCTCACACACACTCTCACATCTCCATCAAGCTTATATCTTCTATCCTCTCGAGTTTGCGTCCTTATCCTGTCCATGATTCCGCTGACCACACAAACATTCCATGCAGTGTCATGTGTCCTGCTCACACTCTCTATCTGTTTTCTTGCAGGAGAAGCTGGTTCACAACAGCAGGAAGAGGTCCCAGACCAGGGGTAGAATGGTCCACAGTAGGCTCCTCACTCACCTTGAGGAGTTTGCCGTTGCACTGACTGGTGAGGACATGGACCATGCCTGTGGCGATGGTGAGGTTGGTGGCAAACATCCACGTGAGGACCCTGCACCATATCATCCCTCTCTCAATGCAAATGTGAGTGCTCTCTCTCCTGCTTTTGACTCTGCTGCCAAGCACTAATTATCTCTACTTTGGTTCACAGGGAGCTCTGCCAAGCGACCGGCACCCTCAGCCAGCCAATCCCTCAGCTCAATCCAGGTCTTCACCTCCATCCAAGAGGACACCTCCTCCATTGAAGAGCTGGAAATAAGCAGCCTGGAAGACCCGCCACAGCGCTTACCCATACTCTCCACCAGCGCAGAGACACACATCTTGGTGGGACCTAGATCTAGAGCAGGCTCAGGTTCGCAATCTGGTGGTCACTGCATAGTCACATGTCCACAGCAGGAAGTGGCAGATTAAGCTGAGCACTCCAGCACTCGGAGGACTGCCGGGGAAGAGGCATCTGTGAGGTCCGAGTCAGATGACGATACTCTGGATTCCGTCTTCCAACTCATCCTGGAGATTCAGCAGAAGGCGCGGGAACATTACACAGAGCTGTTGGGAGGCCTCATCAGGGTAGCACGCGAGCTGGAGGAATGTGTCTGCCTGCTCTCTGATGAAGTGGTGCCCACATGTGCACATATGAAGGTCTCCATGGGAAGGATGCCATGACTCCAGACTCCTTCCCCCCTCTGGACTCCTTGCCCCCTCCCGACTCCTTCCCCCTTCCTTACTCCTTCCTCCACCCTTACTCCTTCCTTGACCCTTACTCCTTCCTCCCACTGGACTCCTTCCTCCCCAGAGACTCCACCCCTCTCAGAACTCCTTCTTCCCCGCAAAGCCCTGCCCCCTTTGAACTCCTTCCCTTACACCTTCTGCCCCCCCTTTCACCTATCTCTCCAGTTGCTGTGTTCACTCCGTCACACCCTCTTCCCCATACTCCCTCCCCCACCCAACCTCACCCTCCCTGGCACTATTGATCCCCCCCTCCCAACCTCATCCCTCCTGACACCTTTGTTCCCCACTTCCCAACCTCACCCCTCCCCACCACTCCCCACCCCCCGGTTATGATCTCTAGCTGAGGTTACCCCTGGACAAGCCTGATCCGAGAGTGGAAACCAGCTTGATATATCCTAACTTTTATTTGTTTGATTAGATATGTGGAGTGTGGCCACTGAACAGAGTCACCGGAATCAGCTGATGAACTTTTAACAAAAGAATAAAACAGTTATTCAAGACGTAAAGATGAACTATATTACCATATTCCTTCGCCCACAACTATACCTTTACTGAGATATATATATATATCGATTTGTAAGGATAACGCAAGTTACAAAAGCTATCTTATACTTTAATGTTCACAGTAAGCACACAACCCATGTAAACCTGTGGCACCCTGTGGTCAGATACACCACACCCTGAAACCAAGTGACAGATGCCACCTCATCCAGATGCTATGGATCTCTCCTCAACTCCCCCCAGATGCTTGTCACACCATGAGTCAACCAGTCTCACTGCACCCCGCCTTTCACATGAGGGTTTCCAATCTCCACTCTCCAAGACGTTGCCTTGGAATCTTCTCCCAAACCGACACTTTCTCTCAGATGCCTTCCGCAAGCGTTCACCTCCAGGGTTTCAAACTCTCCTTCCGATGTTCCTCTTCCCAGGGTCACCACATGCCTTCAAGCTGTCTTTCACAAACTCTTTCTCACTGACTCAGCCATTAATAGTACCAATGCTTCACATTCCCATAGCAAAGAGTTACAGACATTCAGTTGTCTCTTTGGATCTTCTTGCTTCTTGCAAGCTGTTCTCACTTTAAAACAGCTTTCTGCAGCTTTTGTCTCTTTAAATCTGAAGCTTGAAGCATTTTTCTCTGCCCCTCATTCTTAACTTCACTTAACAAGACCATTTCCAGGTTACTGCCCTTCCTTTGAATGGAAAGTCTACTTGGGATTTTCTCCTGTTCCACTCCCCTGGATTTTGGGGTTTTTCTTTAGTTTGGGACTTTTGTCTGTCCCTTTTGCTGCAGTCTCTCTCTGGAAGCTACTTTCAACCAATTTTAGCTTGGGACTGGCTATCTGTCCCTTCTAGGTGGCTTCTGTTTGGCAGCAGTTTTCAAAGCCAGCTGAACACCAGCAGCTTCCAAAACAAACTGCTATCTCTAGCTTTTCTGTGTGTGTGTCTGTGGGAGGGATCTGCCTCTCTGGACCCCTGTTGCTAGACAACAGCATTGTATTTTTTACTTTTGTATTTACCTTAGCTGCAACAGTCATAAAAATCCTCATTAGAAATGCAGGCACTCTTTCAAATTGTAACTAAAACTCAATTCAACCTTTCTTAACACACAGATACAGAAATACAAATCAAACTTAAGCTTTAAAGCTAAAACTCATTCCTGATGCCTACAAATACCAATATAACTTACTTAAACTATCTCTATTTCCTAATACACCACCGACACACCTCCCTCTCCAAGTCAGGCCTAGACCTTTCTCTCCCACCACCACCACCGCCCCCCCTCCAGCCCCAGTAGACGTTCATCTCCCAGTCCAACCTACACCTTCCTCTCCACCCCTCAACCCCGTAGCAGACCATGGCCAAGGCACTGAAGTCCCAAAGCAGACCCTCAATGGTGACATTCAACCTTCTATATGCTGCTTTGCAGTGGAGCCATGTCCATGAGAATCCATCCAGCATGTGATGCACGTTCCTCCATTGTCCCGCTGCTGTAGGGCTGCAGCATATCTGGTTCCTTGGATGTCCGCGATGTGAGCAAGGCCCTGACGGTAAGTGCTGACTTCTGCACGTCACACTTATCAAGACACGTTCTGCACTTGTGTTTTCCTGCTGACTTGGGTGGTAAATTTGATGTGGTGGGGGGATGATTTCAGCGAGCTGGGCTTATAGTAATATGCAGATGTATTACAATGAAGGTCCTGACGTGCAGCGGCAGGAGATGCGACCTGCCATTGATGGGCAGAGTGGACAATTGCAAACTGGTTTCATGACATTGTGAAACTGATTTTTGGCCTTCCCACCATATTGTCGGCTCGTGCTCCGATGACACCCGATGCCAGCGGGCACAGAAAATTCTGCCCTGTGTTGTGTGGCGTGTTTGACCACAGTTGGCCAGCTAATTCACATGTACCTCATACTTACCCTGAATGTTAGAGTATAAAATAGATATTGTAAATTGTTTTATCTTTCTGAACTTATATAGTAAAGTTTATTTTTGTTGAAAATCAATGGAATCTTGTGGCTTTATTCACTTAGTAAGCATCTTGAATCTCAAACTTTATCCACTTTAAACAAAACATAATTGGTCCCTAACTGCGTCTCCCCCTCACGACCTGGAGCCTGGCCAAGGATCATAACATAAATTGGGGGCTCTTGTGGGATCTCGAATCCACAGACAAATATAAGTGCTGATACTTGTTGAGGTTGAGGTTGATAAGATTTCCATGGTGATTTTTACTATACTGATTGAAAAGCAGAATGGTTTTGACAATTGTGAAGACTTTTCTGAAAAGGGAAGACTTATCCCTGATATGCAACAATTAACCAAGGCTTGGTTAATGGCATTAGCAGAAAAGTTAAAATTAGAGTTAAAAGCAGGGCCTAAGAAAGCAGAAATAATTGAGGTAATAGCACAGCATCTGGAATTGAAGAAGAAAAGTTAATCCAGATAGAAATTCAATTGAATTAGCTAGAACTCAGTTTCAAATGAAGCAGCTTGAAATAGAAAAAGAAATGGAAATGCAAAAGCTTGAACTTGAACTCGAGAGAAAAGTTAACAAGGGAGGACAGAGATAAGAAAAGAAAATTTCAAAGAGAGAAATAAATTAGACAGCATGGATTGGTTAGAGAAAAGCTTAGGTTACAGAGTGAAAAAGAGGCTAGTAGTTCAGATGAGGAATCAAGTCCCATTCAGAGCTTTGATCTAACAGGGTCTTCACCTATTGCCTAATTCACTGAAGATGGGGTTGAGAGGTATTTTATCCCATTTGAAAAGACAGCTAACCAACTAAAGTGACCAAAGGACACATGCACTCTCATTTTGCAAGTGCTTTGACTGGGAGGGCAATGAATTGTTTTCTCATCTTTCATAAGAACAATCTTCAAATTATGAGGTAGTTAAAGCCATAGTGCTTAATGCTATGAGCTTGTCCCTGAAGAACATCAGTTGAAATTTTAGACTTTAAAAAGAATTCCAAATGAAACATTTGTAGAATTTTCTAGTGCAAAAGAAATGTTGTGGGACTGGTGGTTTCGATCCCTGAAGTTAGAACAAAATTTTGAGAATGTAAGGGAGCTAACGATACAGTAAGAGTTTCGAAATAGCATCCCAATAGCTATTAAGTCACAACTGGAAGACTGCAAGGTTTCAAAGGTACAAGAAGCAGCAGTTCTGTAAGATGGGTATGATACATCACATAGGCAGCTAGGCGACAGTAGATATGCAGTTGTAAGCCCACAGAGAAGCTGGAGGAACAGGAAAGAGTTGAGCTTTATGGAAAAGGCAGAAGATCTTCCAATCAAGATTAATGATAGTGTAGAGAATAAAAGGAGTGAAAAGAAACCGGTATTCTTTTATTGCCATAAGACAGGGCACCTCAAAGCCCATTGTTGGAAGCTGAACGGTTAAGCAGTGGCTAGCAAGAACACTTAAGGAATCCTCAGAAATGGCAGTATCAGAGAAGGAAATGAGTTTTATAACCAAAGCAGTGGTACAGGTGAAACTTGTTCCTGCAGAACTTACTAGAATGGGGAATATGGCTCAGGACAGTCGAGAGAATTCTTCCTTGACTACTGCCGAAGGGAGTCAGGCTATTGGAGGTTTTTGATGTTTTGTATTGAAGAGAGAAGTGTTCCCTTACTCTTCCAACATAACAAGTAAAAAAATTAATATTTTGTGAGATACTGGGGCATATCATTCATTGATGGTAGCTGATGATGCAACTTGTGTTCCAAATAGTTTGATGAAGGAAAAAGCATTAATAGGGCATATTAATGGAATTTATGAACCTGTTCCTTGTGTAAAATTAATTTATGAAGTGACTTAGTAAACAGAGTTCTTATGGTAGGAATTGTCCCTAGGTTACCTGTGGAAAAACAAATTTTTTATTGAGTAATAATTTGACTAGCGGAAACAGTAACATGATGACTACTGTATGGCAGCAGGTACTTGGTCATATTGATCTTACCAAACCCCTAAAAATTACTGTGGGCAAACATGAGAAGCTTATTGCCAATGATGAGCAATTGAAGAAAAGTCTGGTCAGTGTAGAGAACCAACTTTCACACACGAAAGACGAGTTTGCTAGTAAATAAGTAGAACTGGGGAGAACACTGGAGTTTCGGTGACAGGAAGTAAAACATTTGAATGAGGGGTTGAAATGTCTAAATGATAAACTCTTAGAAGCACATTCAACAAAGGTAGATCTTCAATTAAAACCTGATTAATTTTTTTTTATTCATTCACGGGATGTGGGCTTCACTGGCTGGGCCAATATTTATGCCCATCCCTAATTGCCCTTGAGAAGGTGGTGGTGAGCTGCCTTCTTGAACCGCTGCAGTCCCTGTGGTGTAGGTACAACCACAGTGCTGTTAGGAAGGGAGTTCCAGGATTTTGACCCAACAACAGTGAAGGAACAGCGATATATTTCCAAGTCAGGATGGTGAGTGACTTGGAGGGTTAATTCCAGGTGGTGACGTTCCCATCTATCTGCTACCCTTGTCCTTCTAGATGGTAGTGGTCGTGGGCTTTGAAGGTGCTGTCAAAAGAGCCTTGGTGAATTTCTGCAGTGCATCATGTAGATAGTACACACTGCTGCTACTGTGCATCGGTGGTGGAGGGAGTGAATGTTTGTGGATGTGGTGCCAATCAAGCGGACTGCTTTGTCCTGGACGGTGTCAAACTTCTTCAGTTTTGTAGGAGCTGCACTCATCCAGGCAAGTGGGGAGTATTGCATCACACTCCTGACTTGTGTCTTGTAGATGGGGAGTCAGGAGATGAGTTACTTGTCGCACGATTCCTAGCCTCTGACCTGCTGTTGTAGCCACAGTATTTGTATGGCTAGTCCAATTCAGTTTCTGGTCAATGGTAACCTCCAGGATGTTGATAGTGGGGGTTTCAGTGATGGTAATGCCATTGTACATCAAGGGGTGATGGTTAGATTCTCTCTTGTTGGAGATGGTCATTGCTTGACATTTATGTGGCGCAAATGTTACTTGCCACTTGTCAGCCCAAGCCTGGGTTTTGTCCAGGTCTTGCTGCATTTGGACATGGACTGCTTCAGTATCTGAGGAGTCGCGAATGGTGCTGAACATTGTGCAGTCATCAGCGAACATCCCCACTTCTGACCTTATGATGGAAGGAAGGTCATTGATGAAGCAGCTGAAGATGGTTGGGCCGAGGACACTACCCTGAGGAACTCCTGCAGTGGTGTCCTGGAGCTGAGATGACTGACCTCCAACAACCACAACCATCTTGCTTTGTGCTAGGTTTGACTCCAATCAGTGGAGAGTTTCCCCCCTGATTCCCATTGACTCCAGTTTTTCTCGGGCTCCTTGATGCCACACTTGGTCAAATGCTGCCTTGATGTCAAGGGCAGTCACTCTCATCTCATTTAGGGAGTTCAGCTCTTTTGTCCATGTTTGAACCAAGGCTGTAATGAGGTCAAGAGCTGAGTGGCCCTGGCGGAACCCAAACTGGGCATTGCTGAACAGGTTATTGTAAGCAAGTGCTGCTGATAGTACTGTTGATGACCCATGAGACCATAAGACCATAAGACATAGGAGCAGAAATTAGGCCCTTTGGCCCATCGAGTCTGCTCTGCCATTCAATCATGGCTGATAAGTTTCTCAACCTCATTCACCCGCCTTCTCCCCGTAGCCTTTGATCCCCTTACCGGTCAAGAACCTAAAAGGTCTTCCCTTTACTCTGAGGCTGTGCCCTCGGGTCCTAGTCTCTCCTACTAATGGAAACATCTTCCCCACGTCCACTCTATCCAGGCCTTTCAGTATTCTGTAAGTTTCAATCAGATCCTCCCTCATCCTTCTAAACTCCATCAAGTATAGACCCAGAGTCCTCAAACGTTCCTCATATGTTAAGCCTTTCAT
Organism: Cetorhinus maximus; assembly: GCF_964194155.1. Lineage (NCBI taxonomy): Eukaryota > Metazoa > Chordata > Chondrichthyes > Lamniformes > Cetorhinidae > Cetorhinus > Cetorhinus maximus. Next base: position 128,909,981 of record NC_135883.1, read on the forward strand.
TCCTGGGATCATTCTCGTGAATCTCCTCTGGATCCTCTTCAGGGCTAGCACATCCTTCCTGAGATACGAGGCCCAAAATTGCTCACAATATTCTAAATGTTGTCTGACCAGAGCCTTATAAAGCCTCAGAAGCACATCCCTGCTTTTATATCCTAGTCCTCTCGAAATAAATGCCAACATTGCATTTGCCTTCCTAACTACCGACTCAACCTGCAAGTTAACCTTAAGAGAGTCCTGGACTAGGATTTCCAAGTCCCTTTTCTGAATTCTCTCCCCATTTAGAAAATAGTCTATGGCTCTATTCTTCCTACCAAAGTGCATGACCTCACACTTCCCCACGTTGTATTCCATCTGCCACTTCTTTGCCCATTCTCCTAACCTGTCCAAATCCTTCTGCAACCCTCCCCACCTCCTCAATATGACCTGTCCCTCCACCTATCTTTGTATCATCTGCAAACTTAGCCAGGATGCCCTCAGTTCCTTCATCTAGATCATTAATGTATAAAGTGAAAAGTTGTGGTCCCAACACTGACCCCTGCGGAATTCCACTAGTCACCGGCCGCCATCCTGAGAAGGACCCCCTCATCCCCACTCTCTGCGTCCTGCCAGACAGCCAATCTTCTATCCATGCTAGTACCTTGCCTCTAACACCATGGGTTCTTATCTTACTGAGCAGCCTCCTGTGCGGCACCACCTCAAAGGCCTTCTGGAAGTCCAAGTAGATAACATCCATTGGCTCTCCTTTGTCTAACCTACTCGTTACCTCCTCAAAGAATTCTAACAGATTTGTCAGGCATGACCTCCCCTTGATGAAACCATGCTGACTTTGCCCCATTTTACCATGCACTTCCAAGTATTCTGAAATCTCATCCTTAATAATGGATTCTAAACTCTTACCAATGATTGAGGTCAGGCTAATCGGCCTGTAATTTCCCATCTCACTCCCTTCTTAAACAGGGGGATTACATTAGCGATTTTCCAGTCCTCTGGGACCCTCCCTGACTCCAGTGGTTCCTGAAAGATCACCACTAACGCCTCCACTATCTCTTCAGCTATCTCCTTCAAAACTCTGGGGTGTAATCCATCTGGCCCAGGTGATTTATCCACCTTCAGACCTTTCAGTTTTCCTAGCACCTTCTCCTTGGAAATGGCCACCATACTCACCTCTGCCCCCTGACTCTCTTGAACTTTGGGGATGTAACTCGTGTCTTCCACCGTGAAGACTGACGCAAAGTACCTATTCAGTTCCTCCTCCATTTCTTTGTTCCCCACTACTACTTCTCCAGTGTCATTTTCCAGTAGCCCAATGTCCACTTTTGCCTCTCTCTTACCCTTTATATATCTAAAAAAACTCTTGCAATCTTCTTTTATATTACTAGCTAGTTTACCCTCATATTTAATCTTCTCCCTCCTTATTTCTTTTTTAGTTGTCCTCTGTTGGTCTCTGTAGGCTTCCCAATCCCCTGGATTCCCACTGCTCTTTGCCTCATTGTATGCTTTCTCTTTAGCTTTTATGCTGTCCCTGACTTCCCTTGTCAGCCATGGTTGCCTCGTCCTCCCTTTAGTATGCTTCTTCTTCCTAGGGATGAATTTTTGCTGTGTCTCCCAACTTACTCCCAGAAACTCCTGCCATTGCTGTTCCACTGTATTTCCTGCTAGGCTCATCTCCCAGTCAATTCTGGCCAGCTCCTCCCGCATGCCTCTGTAGTTGCCTTTATTCAATTGTAATACTGTTACATCTGATTCCAGCTTTTTCCTCTCAAATTGCAGGGTAAATTCTATCATATTATGGTCACTTCCTCCTAAGGGTTCCTTCACCTTAAGCTCCCTTATCAAATCTACCTCATTACACGTCACTAAATCTAGAATTGCCTGTTCCCTAGTGGGCTCCACCACAAGCTGCTCTAAAAAGCCATCTCCATTACTTTACTGATGATGGAGAGTAGACTGATGGAGCGGTAATTGGCCGGATTGGATTTGTCCTGCTTTTTGTGTACAGGACACACCTGGGCAATTTTCCCCATAGTTGCAAAAATGCCAGTGTTGTAGCTGTACTGGAACATCTTGGCTAGGGGCGCAGCAAGTTCTCCACGCATTAGAAGTTAAGTATCATCATAAAGTATCGTGAAAAACCCTTTGAACAGGAAAAAGAATGGCTGGTGAATCAGAACATTTGGTTGAATGCAGAATTAAAAACCAAGGCTTTAAAAACCAAGACTGATGAACTGTTAGAACTTCGTCGCAAAAAGAGCAATAAGGTTCTTGAACTTCGATGCAATCCAGAGAACGTGAAAAAGGAGTGGAATGATCTGTCTCGTAGCCTGTGTGAAAGGAATGAAGAAATGGAAAGAGAAATAAAAGTCCAGAGTGAGGAAATGGGTGATGTTACTGGAAGAGAATTACATAAGGCCTGGTTAGAATGGGATCCGGAGAAACTCTGAGACCTTAAAACGTTCAAAGCTCAAACTAAGCAGGAATACCAAACCCTTTTGTGTGAACATTTAATAACATTCTTGAAATGGATAAAAGGGATTTCGATCAGAGGAGGAATGAGTTATTTGTGCACAAAGAAGCCATTTTGACCTTATGGTCTCGGAATGAAAGTTTAGCACGTTTGGAAAATGAGCTTAAAGGTGGAATTATGCCTATAGCTAATGGAAAGGACAACAATTGGGCTGTGGACTTAAATGAAACATTCTTTGCTGAGTTAAAGACTGGGAATCAGAGGAAGAAGAAACACTAGCTCTGAGTGATAGTAATTTTATGATGCTTAAATTCTGCTAATCCTTCTTGTTACCTGTATTGGCTTTCATTTTGGTTCAACTTTTGTAACTTTATAATGCGATACTTGTAACTGTGAAACAAAATGAAAAGTTTATCTGTATAGTATGTAAAAGTTATTTGTTAGAAGTTTATGATGTTAAGTACTTCTTGTAAAGGAATTGTAAAACAATTGTAAAGGAACCTTCACTTTAGTGAAGCTTTCTTTCTTCGAAGGAAAGGGTGTTATGAAATCCATTCATCTGTGTGCTATGTAAGTTAGTAGTCTGTGGAGATTGTAATATTTAAAGCACAGGAAGGTGCAATGCTTGTTACATTTGTTTCTGCCTAGTAACATAGGCAAAACCCTCTTGGAGTGTTTTGATAGGTCATCAGATCAGTTCAAGGGTTGAACAGCCAGTTGCAGTCAGTTTTTAGTCAGCCAGAAAATATCCCAGAGGTAAGGGACAAAGATAGGGACAGGAAAGGGTCCCAATCAAGCTAAAAAGTGTGGAAAGGGCTACGGTTAGCAGACTTTAAGTGAAGTGGATCAAGAAAAGCCCAGAAGATCCACAAAGGTAGCCAAAGGCTGGTGACTCTGCTTTGGACTGTTGGGGCAGAAGTGCCTCTTTGGAGCAGTGGTATTCTGCTTGGTGCAGCCAAAGAGCTGAAATTATGCTCATGAGCTAGTGTTTGAACGTATTCTGGAATCCAAGGAAATGTAATCTTGGAAAGCGAGATTGAAACTCAAGATGGGCCACCATTGAACCTGTCCCAGTTGGAGCGACTTTTTGGAGAGAATTCCAAGGTCTTCAAAGATCTTCAAAGGTGGAGATTGGAAACCCTGGTGAAAAAGACAAAGTTTCGGTGAGATTGGTTGGCTCATAATGTTACAAACACCCAGTGGATTGGTCAGAAATCCATGGAATTGGGTTTGGTCACATCTGTCACTTTTGTGTATAGCGTGGTGTATTTGACAACAGTTTGCCAGTTAATTCATATGTACCTCATGCTTGCCTTGTATGTTAGAGTATAAGATAGATATTATAAATTAATTAGTAAATAGTAAAGTTTATTATTGTTTGTTCAAGACCTGTGGAATCTTGTGGCTTTCTTCATTTAGCATGCTTCCTGAATCTCAAACTTTATCAACATTAAACAAAACTTTATTGGTCCCTAAATGGATCTTCCCCAATGACCCTGGGTCTGGCCAAGGATCATAACACTGGATTTCCAAAAGGCATTGAAGAAGGTGCCATACAAAAGGTTAATAGGCAAAATAAGGGCTCATGGAGTTGGGTTAATATTTTAGGATGGGTAGAGGATTGGTTAATTGATAATTGATAGAAAGCAGAGAGTGTGCATAAATGGGGCTTTTTCAAGTTGGCAGGCAGTGAATAGTGAAGCGCCACAAGGATAAGTGTTGGGGCCTCAGCTATTTGCAATCTATATTAATGTCTTAGGTGAAGAGCCAGAGAGTAACGTATCAAAGTTTGTGGATGATACCAAGCTAGGTGGGAAGGTAAGCTGGGGGAAGGACACAGAAAGGCAGAAGAGAGATGTAGACAGATTAAGTGTGTGGGAAATAAAATGGTAGATGGAGTATAATGTAGGAAAGTGTGAAGTTATTCACTTTGATCATAAGAATATAAAAGCAGAATATTTTTCAAAGGTCAAGAAACTTGTAAGTGTTGATGTCAAAGAGACTTGGTTGTACAAGGAACACAGAAAGTTTGCATACAGTTGCAGCAAGCAATTAGGAAGGCAAATGGCATGTTGGCCTTTATTGCCAGGGTATTGGAGTACAAGAATAAAGAAGTCTTGCTACAATTGCATGGGGTTTTTGTGAGACCACACTTGGAATGCTGGGCAATACCGGGGACTACAAAAGAACCCCCCCCTCCCCCACTTTGCAAGCAATCCAATTGGCTGGCAACTCCAGCAGTTCCAGCAGCACCAAGAGTGCATTGGTGGCTGCTGCGGGACTGCAAGCAAGGCCAAGAAGAAGGCCCTTAGATCCTGGAGCAAAGTAAATCTGGGGTATTGGGTAGGGAGGGTTTGGGCAGTTTAGGGAATGGGGCACATGGATTCGGGTAGGAAGAAAGGGCAAGGACTGGGGGGCTGCCCCTCGATGTGCAAAGGGCACCACTCGAAGATATTACCTCACCTCCTTCCCACCATTTTAAAAGGTTTTTTAAAAATTGGCCTGCCCACTCCCGCTTGACTGCCCAGGCCAACAATAGCATGGCGTGGGCAACGTATTATAGGGGCCAGTTGGCTTGTTAACAAGTTCAATTGACCCTTGATTATTATCTAAATATGGAACCAGCAGCCCATCCACCTGCCGTGTTTTGGGAGTGGGTGGGGAGGTGATGGGATTGGCACCTGCCCTATTTTACATGCCCCATCTGCCGAAAACACATCCGGTGGGGGCACATGAAATGCAGCCCACTGTGTGCAGTTTTGGTCTCCACGGTTACAAAAGAATATATTTGCATTGGAGGCAGTACAGCGAAAGTTCACTAAGGTGGTCCCTGGGATGAGTGGTTTGTCCTATGATGAGAAGATGAGTAAACTGGGCTTATGTTCTTTGGAGTTTGGGAACAATGGAACATAGGACTTAGGAGCAGGATAGGCCATTCAGCACTTCCAGCCTGCTCTGCAATTTAATAAGATCATGGCTGCTCTGTTTGTGGTCTCAACTCCATTTTGCTGTCTGCCCCCCATAACCCTTGACTCCCTTGTATATCAAAAATCCGTCTAACTCTGCCTTAAACAAACTCAATGACTCTGCCTCCATTGGGTTCTGGGGAAAAGAATTCCACACACCAATGGCCATTTGGGAGAAAAAAAATTCTCCTCATCTCCATCTTAAATGGTAGACCTCTTATTCTTAATCTATGTCCCCTGGTTCTAGTCTCTCCCACAAGTGGAAACATCTTCCTGGTATCTACCCTATCAAAATCCCTCAGGATCTAACATGTTTCAATAAGGTCACCTCTCGTTCTTCTAAACTCCAATAGATATAGGCCTAACATGTTTAACCTTTCTTCATAAGTCCCTCATCCCAGGAATGAGTTGAGTGAACTTTCTCTGAATTGCTTCTAACAGAATTATATCCTTTTCAAATAAGGAAACCAAAACTGTGCACAGAAGTCCAGATGTATTCTCATTAAGGCCCTGTATAGCTGCAGTAAAACTTCCTTACTTTTATATTCCATTCCCCTTGCGATAAATGCCAACATTCCATTTGTCTTCCTAATCATTTGCTGTACCTGCATACTAAATTTTTGTAATTCATGTACCAGAACATCCAGATCCCTCTGTACCACTGAGTTCTGCAACCTCTCTCAAATTAAATAATATGCTGCTTTTCTATTCTTCCTGCCAAAGTGGATAAGTTCACATTTTCCCACATTATACTCCATCTGCCAAATTTTTGCGCACTAAAATGTTTTGTTTTTTGAAGAATAAAAGGCAATTTTATTGAAATCTTCAAATTCTGAAGGGGCTTGATAGGGTCGATGCTGTGAGATTGTTTCCACTGGTCGGGGAGTCTAGAACATAGGGGCGCAGTCTTGGGATAAGGGGCCAATCATTTAGGACTGAGATGAGCAGAAATTACTTCACTCAAAGGGTTGTGAATCTTTGGAATTCTCCACCCCAGCAGGTTGTGGATACTGCATTTTTGAAAACATTTAAGGCTGGGATAGACAGATTTTTGGTCTCTCAGGGAATTAAGGGATATGGGAAGCAGGCGGGAAGATGGAGTTGAAGCCCAAGATCAGCCATGATCGTATTGAATGGCAGAGCAGGCTCAATGGGCCATGTGGTCTACTCCTGCTCCTATTTCTTGTGTTCTTGTGAGTGGTGATCAAGAGTGAAAAACTGTCTTGAGTTTTCTTTTCCCTAACCCAACAGCACTGAAACTAATTTAGCACATTTGGGGATGGAATGTTGTTAACAAGAAATTTATATTTTGATAAATGCTGTTTTAAGGATTGTGCTAAATCATTCACAGATTTGAACTTGCAGAGGTGTGATCTGTTAAGCAGTATCAGTAGCATTGCCAACTTGGCTTGGTTGGCAGCGCTGTCACTTCTGAGTCAGAATGCATGGGTTTGAACGCATTACCTAAATTGATGCTCCAATATAATAGAAATAATCAGAGGATTATAACTCAGAAACAGCCAATTTGACCTATCTCAGCTCAGTTGGGAACATTTTTATTTCTGAGTCAGAAGGAAGTGGTTTCAAGCCATACTCCAAAACTTGAGCACATAATCAAGGCTGTCACTTCAGTGCAGCACTGAGGGAGTTCTGCATTATTGGAGGTGTTATCTTTCAGATGAGGTGTTAAACTGCCTGCATGAACAGGTAGAAATGAAAAAGAACCCGTGCCACAGTTTTGAAAAAGAGCTCCAGGTTCCAGGTAAATCTGGCGAACATTCAACTGACACCAAGCAAAACCGATTTGTGATGTGCTAGGTTACGAGAGGCACTGAATAAATGCAAACTCTTTCCCTTTTTGTATGTTGCAGCATCAGGGGTAATGTCCATTGGGTGTGATAATAAGCTAAAGGCCTGTCTTCCTGCTCAGGTATACTTTGGAAAAAACTGCAATAGAAAGATGGTGGGGGTTGCTATTCTGAAAGGATGAATTTTGGGACAAGCAGGATGGACCAGAGGCTTTTATCCAGTCTGGCATTGCTTTTGTGCTCATAAATAAGCCAACAACCCTTCTTGATCTCAGTTGATCTTGTGAATTGGCTCACAATTTGACTGAACAGTTTAAACGTGGGCTTATTTGATTTGTATCTTCAGTTTCTGTTCTGCAGTAAAGTGGTGACGTTGTTGAGATAATGAAAAACACTGAACTTTATTTTTAGGTTATGGTGTATGAGCTGGCCAAATGGCATAAAGTACTGGTTGCAAAAAAATTAATTGGATCAAGCTGAGCATGACAGTTATAACTCAATTTAAACAAAATTAGCAAGTACTCAAAACTAGGAACAAGTTAGTTGATTATTTCGATATATGCTCTGTAGAGCATTTAAAATAATTAATCAGATATATGCCTCTATTAGCTCAAGAAAAGGATATCCATTCCTCTTTAGACGCATCAGTGGAGTGAGCACTAAAATGAGCGAACAATATATAATCTGTGCCTAATGAAAGCTTTATTGGCTCTAACAATTTTTGCAGGGTGTAAAGCATTCCACCCCGTTTAGAGAAGCTATTATTTGGCTCTTTTATGGATTAATTAAAACATGAGAGCCTAGAAAGTCTGGCTAGTCTTGGGCAAGTAGATGTCACAATTTTGGCGGGGGATGGGATTGTGAGAGTTAGGGAAATTTAGGGCGGTGCCAGTTTCCATTGGATTTCTGCCTTTTTATGATCACTTAGTGAAATTCCAATGGGGGAGGGAGAGGAGCTTCTTCACCACCAGCTCCCCCATCAGCACCCACTTCTCCTCCACTGTGTTGGCACTGTTGCAGGTAGGGCTGGAATGGTGATGGTCTTCTTCAGAAATCCCACCAGTTCAAACTGGCATAGAGGCAACAAAACTGTGCCTGCAGGATATAGAGAGATTGATTTCCACCATAAATGCAGTAAATTGTCAAAAGAGAGGAACAACAATAACATTGTTAACCTCAACAACATTGGCCGGACTGCCATCTCTCACCCCTGTGCCTACTGCTTCCCCATTGGAGCAGATATTGTGATGCGCCTTTGGGGAGGACATCCCAGTAATTAAATGCCATGGGTATCCATCCCTTTTATGGAATTGAACACAGTGTCATTGCCGGTGAATACTGTCAGGCAGCATTCCTATCCCCCTACATTTCCAGGGGTGCAGCTACTGAACTGGAAATTTTAGCCTAAGCATTTGGAAGATGTGTGATTTCAGTGCCCATGCTGGAGATGAACACTTATCTCTTCTGCCTGTGGAACTCCTTCCCAACCTGAGTCATTTGCAAACTAAGGTAAATCTTATGACTAAGGTAAATTTTATTGCTCCCAGCACAGGACTGTGGTGGAAGCATATATCGCAAATTCAAAGAAAAGGGTCAATAGGCAAATTATGCGACCTGCCTCAATTTTTCAGTGCTAAAGTAAATGGATTACAAGTTACACAAGCCATTAATTAGGTGCACTGACCTCCACACGCAATTTGTTGATATTCATTCTGAACACATAAAGCTCTGCATCAGGACCGCTGAATAGATTTACTTTCATATCCATTGTAATGCAAACCATTAACTGACTATTTGCTGAGTCAGTTTCACTGGTGTAAGTGTGAAGTTGTGCAAAATCCGTTGCTCCAGTATAATTTTCCAAAATGCTTATTGCCATTTTTTTGCATAAAGTTAAATCAAAATGTTCTGAACAATAGATCAGATCTTTTGTGATGGTTTCATGTTAATATGAATTGTGTGGCTCTCCCTTATTTGTAAAGTCCAATACACCTACTTTTAGGAAATGTCCTTTTCTGCTTTCACTTAACAAGATATGGATTAGTATAACCAATGACACAATACATGGGTTCATTAAATATAAGTAATGGAAACAATACTGTGGAGATCTACAGATGTATTCCCAGGAATGAGGGAGTCAGAGAAATGATGAGAAACATTTTAGGTAAGGGTGGCAAGGGATATGGAGCTAAGGTGAGAAGATAGAACTGAGGTACAGTTCAGCCATGATATAATTGAGTAACGGTAAAAGTTTGAGGGAGTGAATGGCCTACTCCAGTCCTGGTGTTACTAAGTTACTAAGCTAGGACATTTTTTCACTAGAACTAAGAAAGTTAATGGGTGACACGATAGAGATCCATGAGGTTAGGAAGGGTTATGATATGGTAAATAGTGATAGGTTGTTTCTATGGGCATCAAGAAGATAACGGGGATGTATATTTAAGATAACGAAAATTAGAGGGGTTGATGGGGTGGGGGTTTAGGAAAAATCTACATAAAGGGTGCTTAGGAAGTAGAATTCTCTGCCACAATTCATTGTTGAATAAAACTCTAAGGGCGGAATTGTTCCAGATTTGCACAATGTGCGGTAGCAAGTAGTAAAAAGGACATTTTACCTGCCATATAATCTCATTCCCAGCGTATCCTGCCTCATTATAATGCATCTTCGGGAAACACGATGGATAGCTGGCAGGGTGGCCTCTGATTTGCCCGTCCCAACGTCACCTCAGGCCTTCAGTAACCTGGGTGCCATATTTAAAGGGTGCCCCTGCACAGTGCAAGAACTCTCTAAAACAGCACAAGCTGCTGGAAAGTCATGGCTACCAAAGGGAGGAAACATGCTGTCCAAAATTTAGCTACGCCTCCCTGAGGTGCCTACAGGATGCTGTGGAGGCCCACCATGAAGTCCTCTACTTCTGCTCTGGGTGAAGACCAGCAGACAAGGTCACCAATCCAGCATGGGAGCGGTGGCAGTGGTGGTCAGCGCCAACTCCCTGCAAAAGAGGACAGCTATCCAATGCCGAAAGAGGATGAATGATCTCCTCCGTCCTGCCAAGGTAAGTCACTCTTCTTATCACTCTCAACTCACACACTCACACACTCACAAGCCCATCACACATCCACAGGGATCTCACTCACTGACAGTTCAAGGGACATCATGGGGAGGTGATGGCATAGTGGTATTGTTGCTGGACTAGTAATCCCGGGTTCGAATCCCGCCACAGCAGATGGTGGAATTTGAATTCAATGAAAATCTAATGGTCTAATGATGACCATGAAACCATTGTTGTAAAAACCCACCTGGCTAACTAATGTCCTTTAGGGAAGGTGTTGTAGGGTGGCCAATTTGTACTATTAGTGATGGAGTTGATCTGCAGACACTTCTTGGGTGGAAACATTAAGTTTACTTACAATATGCTCAGCAGCAACTACATGTGTGGTTTCAACTACAACTCTATCTCTACTGTGGCTGTGCTTCTCTTTGATTGGTTAGGACAGATCATGTGATCTTACCTATCAAGTATTATCCTTAAAGGTACATTACGCACTAAATAACATCATAAATACTACATTCTTCCCCCTTTAACTTGGCTATACATATTATACTTACAAGTACATGTTTTTCAAGAAAACAGAATATTTACACTGGGTAAGGAATTTACAAGTTCAGTCTTTCAGGTGGTTTCCTGGTACATGTGAAACATCGTAGATCCACAACTTCAGATTCTTTGTCAGGAACCTCCTTTTCCAGAGCTGCCTGAACATCAGGTGCTTCGGTGGCACTTGCAGTTCTGTATCCTCAGCTCTTATAGGAACATCAGACATGTCAGTCCTAGGTTGAGTATCCTCAACAGGAAATGCAGACCTGATCATAATCAGTGGTGGAAACATATCTTGGTGATTTGTCTCTCTCTTCCTTAAATGGTCTACATGTTTGTGGCTGATCTGGCCTTCCACCTCCACATGATAACATAGAGGTCCAATCACTGCACTTATTTCACCCAGTAACCACTTTGGTCCTTCCCCAAAGTTTTTCACATATACTGGCTCTCCCATGGTAAATTTCCTCTCACAACTATGCCAGTTGTGCCTAGTTTTCTGGCTTCCCTGACTCCTTGCCACCTTCCCCTCTAAATTCGGCATTATTAAGCTCAATCTCATCCTGAGACAGCATTTCAACAATAGCTCTGCAGGTGTGGCACCTGTTGTTGTGTGAGGGGTTATCCTGTAATGAAAATGAAAGCATGCTAACTTAGTTGCCAAGGAATCACCAGTTCGCTTTTTCATGCCTTGAATGATTGAACTTTTGGCCAGTCCATTTGAGGAAGGGCGGTAGGGTGCAGTCTTCACATGAGTGATGCCGTTGAGGCTGATTAACTGTTGAAACTCAGAACTCATAAATGCCATGCCATTATCTGAAATGACTACTTCTGGTAGGTCGTGAATGGCAAAACTCTGACCTTGTTTCTCAATTGTAGTGGCCGACGTTGGTGACTTCACCTCATTTACATCCAGCCATTTTGAATGGGCATCGACAATGAGCAGAAACATTATTCTCAGGAAAGGTCCAACATAGTCAATGTGTAACCGCACCCAGGGTCTACCTGGTTACTCCCGTGGATGTAATGGAGCTGTCGCTGGCAACTTTTGCAGTTGCTTACATTGCACACAGTGCTTCACCATATGATGGTGATGGCATAGTGGTATTTTCACTGGACTAGTGAACCGGGGTAATACTCTGGGGATCAGGGCTCGAATCCCACAATGGCAGGTGGTGGAATTTGAATTTACTTAAAAAAATCTGGAATTAAAAGTCTAATGATGGCCATGAAACCATTGTTGATTGTTGCAAAAACCCATCTGGTTCACTAATGTACATTAGGGAAGGAAATCTGCTGTCCTTACCTGGTCAGGGCCACAAGTAACTCCAGACCCACAGCAATGCGGCTGACTCTGAAATGGCCTAGCAAGCCATTCAGTTGTAACAAACCATTACAAAGTCACAAGAAAGGAATGAAACCAGGCGGACCACCCATCATCAACCAAGGCACCAGAAACAACAACGGCAATCTCAACCCTGTCGGCCCTGCAATGCCCTCCTTACTAACATCTGGGGGCTAGTGGTAAAATTGGGAGAGCTGCCTCACAGACTAGTCAAGCAACAGCCTAACATAGTCATCCTCACAGAATCATTCCTTACAGATAATGTCCCAGACACCAGCATCACCATCCCTGGGTATGTCCGGTCCCACCGGCAGGACAGGCCCAGCAGAGGTGGCGACACAGTGGTATACAGTCGGGAGGGAGTTGTCCTGGGAGTCCTCAGCATCGACTCCGGACCCTATGAAGTCTTAAGGCATCATGTCAAACATGGGCAAGGAAACCTCCTGATGATTACCACGTACCAACCTCCCTCAGCTGATGAATCAGTTCTCCTCCATGTTGAACACCACTTGGAGGAAGCACTGAGGGTGGAAAGGTGCAGAATATACTCTGGGTGGGGGACTTCAATGTCCATCATCAAGAGTAGCTCGGTAGCATCACCACTGACCGAGCTGGCCGAGTCCTAAAGGACATAGCTGCTAGACTGGGTCTGCGGCAGGTGGTGAGGGAACCAACAAGAGGGAAAAACATACTTGACCTCATCCTCACCAACCTATCTGCCCCAGATGCATCTGTCCAAGACAGTATCAGTAGGAGTGGCCACCGTACAGTTGTTGCGGAGACGAAGTTTTCACATTGAGTATACCCTCCTCGTGTTGTGTGGCACAGCCACTGTGGTAAATGGATTTCGAACAGATCCAGAAACTCAAAACTGGGCATCCATGAGAAACTGTGGGCCATCAGCAGTAGCAGAATTGTACTCGAACACAATCCATAACCTCATAGCCTGGCATAACTCCCACTCTACCATTACCAAGCCAGGGGATCAACCCTGGTTCAATGAAGAGTGCAGGAGGGCATGCCAGGAGCAGCACCAATCATACCTAAAAATGAGGTGTCGGCCTGTTGAAGCTATAACCACATGCCTACTTGCGTGCCAAACAGCAGAAGCAGCAATTGATAGACAGGGCTAAGTGATCCCACAACCAAAGGATCAGATCTAAGCTCTGCAGTCCTGCCACATCCAGTCATAAATGGGGGTGGACAATTAAACAACTCACTGGAGGAGGACGCTCCACAAATATCCCCATCCTCAATGATGGAGGAGCCCAGCCATCAGTGCAAAAGACAAGGCTGAAGTATTTGGTACAATCTTCAGCCAGAAGTGCCGAGTGGATGATCTATCTCGGCCTCCTCCAGAGGTCCCCAGCATCACAGATGCCAGTCTTCAGCCAATTTGATTCACTCCACATGATATCAAGAAATGGTTGAAGGCAGCGGATACTGCAAAGGCTATGGGACCTGACAATATTCCGGCAATAGTATTGAAGACTTGTGCTCCAGAACTTGCCATGCCCCTAGCCAAGCTGTTCCAGTACAGCTACAATACTGGCATCTACCTGGCCATGTGGAAAATTGCCCAGGTATGGTCCTGTATACAAAGCAGGACAAATACAACCTGAACAATTACTGCCCCATCAGTCTACTCTCCATCATCAGTAAATTAATGGAAGGAGTCATCAACAGTGCTATCAAGTGGCACTTGCTTAGCAATAACCTGCTCACTGACACTCAGTTTGGGTTCCACCAGGGCCACTCAGCTCCTGACCTCATTACAACTTGTTTGAAACATGGATAAAAGAGCTGAATTCCCAAGGCGAATTAAGAGTGACTGCCCTTGACATCAAGGCAGCATTTGACAGAGGCATCAAGGAGCACTGGCAAAACTGAAGGCAATGGGAATCAGGGGGAAAACTCTCCGCTGGTTGGAGTCATGCCTAGCTAGGATTAGTGTGATGAGTAACCCACCTCCTGACTCGCCAAAGACTGTCCACCATCTCCAAGGCACAAGTCAGGATTATGATGGAATGCTCTCCACTTGCCTGGATGAGTGCAGCACCCACAACACTCAAGAAGCTTGACACCATCCAGGACAAAGCAGCCCGCTTGATTGGCACCACATCCACAAACATTCACTCCCTCCACCACCGACGGACTGTGGCAGCAGTGTGTACCATCTACAAGATGGACTGCAGGAATTCACCAAGGCTCCTTAGGCAGCACCTTCCAAACCCACGACCACTACCATCTAGAAGGATAAGGGCAGCAGATTAATGGGAACACCACCACCTGGAAGTTCCCCTCAAGCCACTCACAATCCTGACTTGGAAATATATCGCCATTCCTTCACTGGGTCAAAATCCAGGAACTCCCTAACAGCACTGTGGGTGTACCAACACCACATGGACTGCAGCTCACCACCACCTTCTCAAGGGCAACTGGGGATGGGCAATAAATGCTGGCCCAACTAGTGACGCCCACAACCCGTGAATGAATAATAAAAACAGATAAATAAAACTCGCTTACACCTTCATCTGCCCTGCGGACCATGTCCTTATCCCATCCATGGCACCACTCACCACCCACATATCCAGGCACTCATATCATCTGGTCTGGCATGTACCCTGCTTACACTCTCCCCATCTATATTCCTGCAGGGCAAGCTGGCACACAACAAGAGGGAGAGGTCACAGGCTGGCAGGAATGCCTGGCATCAAGGTCCTCACAGACTTTGAAAATAGAATATTCCAGCTGGCCGGCGATGATCTGGACTGTTCCTGGTGCTCAACCAATTGAGGATCCAGCAGTGCAACATCCATCAGGCAACCAAGCTGTGAGTCAGTTCCCCTGTTCCCCTGTCCCCTGCCATGCACTAATTATCTCTCCTTACTTTCGCAGGCCCCTTGACTCAAGACCCAAGGGCACCTCTGAAGAAGAATCTGATGACACCCTAATTGAAGACCTGCCACAGTGCTCACCCACACTCTCCACCATTGCAGACACATACACCTCCGTGGGACCTAGTTCTAGAGTAGCCTTAGGATTGCAATTTGGTGAGTACATCGCACTGTCTGATCCACGGCAGGTGGCGGCAGGAACTTCCCAGGTCTCCTGCACTCGGAGGACTGCTGAAGGCCAGAAATCTTCTGAGTCCGAGTCAGATGACGAGCCTCTGGATTCGGTCATAACTCAGTTGCTGGAGCTGCAAAGGCAAGCTCAGGAACATCAGGGAGTGAATGTCCGCTGCACTCCTCAGATTGCATGATGGAGGACTCTGTCCGACTTCAGCTTGGGGTGATGGCGCCGGCATGCCAAAGCACCGATGTCAGTACTGGGGGAATGGCGACTGCCATGGAGACCTTGGACCAGGACATCGGTCCTCACTGCTGCGCAGCCTGAACTCCATCCCTGCTGCCATATTTGGCCTCCAACAGTGTCAACGCGAGAGTGGGTGCGGGGCAGCTCGATCTCAATCCAGCAACCCCTTCTCCTCAAGGAGTCAGCCAGGGGCCATCGGGCACCCATAAGAAGGAGGTGCAGCAGGTGCATACCCGGGCCCATCCACCCAGGTGACTCTGGGATTGCCCGGCCCACCTAAATCCCCTCTTCTTGTGACCTCAGCAGCTCCAGCTCAACAGGCCAAGAGGGGTGCCACAGCCACACAACAGGTCCAGGTCTCGGCCCTCCAGAGGATGCCCATCAAGATCATTACAGTTGGCAGGCTACCTCCACCTCTGCTGTCGATACCCAGGGAGTACCAAGATGTAACGGCAGGGTTAGGAAAATTAAGAAGACTCTTTCGAGTCAAACCAAATAAATTAAATTAACAAATCAAGGGACAAATTAAAAGGCAGCCCCTGAAAGGGAAACTGCAAAAAAAGACAAAATTTAAAGGAAACTTACCCCCAACATTAAACCAAAATGTGATTAAGCGGGGCCAATAAAATACTCCAGTCCCCGCAGTGCCCACCGAGCACAGAAGGCCTTGACAGTGCTGATGGACACCGTGTGCTCCCTGTCCAGGGACACCCATTCACGAACGTAGTCGCGGAAGAGGGGTAGACAGTCAGGTTGGATAACCCCTCGATCGTCCACTGCCTGGACCTGTTAATGGTGAACTTGGCTAGGCCCAGGAGCAAGTTCATGAGGAGGTCCTCCTCCCTCCCGGCTCCCCGTGGAACCGGGTGTAAGAAGATGTGACTGCACAACCCGGGCACGGGTGTTAATCACTTGTACTTAATGTTCATTATTGTAAATAAACTCCCAAGAATGTCTCCCTGCCCATGGCTCCTTGTCCTGATGAGCTGTGTTCATGTCACTCAGATGTGAAACCTTAGTTTCTGCACAAGATAAAGGCAGGTGTCTCAGTCCAGGGCCTCTTCCCTGTGCTTTGTGCAGCCTTCAGACCAAAGTGGTGATCTGGCTTCACACTCCCTGGGCACATTACTGATGCCTGCACATTGATGGTACTTGTCATTGTTGCCAGAATGTCATTCTCTCTGTGTGCTCTCAGCAACTTTGAGGTGGGGCTGGCACCCATCTCTTCAGCATCTGTGACTGGTGATGCTCTGCTCCTGAAGGGCTCAGATGCTGAAGGCGGTCAAAGGATCAGATGCTTTTAAAGTTTCATGGCTGCATTCCTATGATAAGACCCTGATCACAGAGTGCAAGCAAGCTGCCCTCGGCCAGACAGGAGTTAGACATGCACAGAGGCAACATGAAGATCTATGGAGTGACCTCACTGCATGGAGTCATCATCCTTCTGGAATCTAGCGACTATTAGGGCCTTCACTGCATCTCCATGACAGGAGCCTGAGCACTGAGGGTACATGCGCTGCCATCAGTCACATAGGAGTCAAATGTTCACAGATGCAAGATGAGGATGTCCTCACTGGATCTCGTCATCATCCTCCATGAATCTTGTGGCTATGAGGACCTCCCGAGTGCGCCTGCCTCATCTGGCCAGTGTGATGGCCCCATTGCTGGCATCTTCGCCTTCGAGGACCTCATCGCCATCATCCCCTTCAATGTCCTCCTCATCGGAGGAGACGTGCAGCTTTTCTATCTTCTCCTCTGCCAGGTCCTCCCACTTGGAAGAGCCAGGTTGTGAAGTGCGCAGCAAGCGATGATGATGCGTGAAATCCTCTGGGGACTGTTTTGTAGTGCTCCACTGGACCTGTTGAGGCACCGAAACCTCACTTTCAAAATGTCTATCGTTTGTTCCACCAAAGTCCATGCTGTGACATGAGCCTCGTTATACCATCGCTCTGCTGCAGTCTGAAGCTGCCGTGCAAGTGTCACTTGTCATGTCCTCTGTGGGTAGCCCTTGTCCCTGAGGAGCCATCCCTGCAGCCTCTGTGGACCCTGGAAGGTGCCAGGGATCTGAGACCTGCCAAGGATGTAGAAGTCATGGACACTCCCTGGGAATCGTGCACAGACCTGCAGGATGCATTTGTGGTGGTCGCGCACCAGCTGAACATTCAGTGAGTGGAAGCCCTTGCGGTTGATGTAGTTGACTGCTTGTTGCCATGGAGATCTAAGCACCATGTGAGTGCAGTCGATGGCACTCTGCACCTATGGAAAACCAGAGAGTCCTGGAAGGAGCCACTGATGTAAAAATTGAGAACCGTGGTCTCTTTCACGGCCACTGGCAGTGGATGCCCTCCATGTCCCCGTGGCACCAAATCCTGCGGCAGGTGGCATATGTGACTGACCAGTTTCCTAGACATGCGCAGTCATCAGCAACACTGGTTCTCAGTCATCTGCAGAAATGACAGACGCCATCTATAGACCCTGGATCTAGCGAGGCGCCATGAGCGATTGCTCGCTTTGGATCTTCAGCTGCCTGTGCAGCAGGCCCTGCTACTCTTTCATCTTGAGGGAGGTGATCTCCCTTTGATGAGCCAAGCACCTGTGCTGCTCTTTTCTACTTCTCTGGTCTCTGTAAGCCATGAGGCATACCGCTAAATCACCAGGCTCCATGATCTTGATGTGCTCCTCCTGCATAATCAAAGAGAGATGCGTAGGTTAGCATAGGTGTCCTAAGAACCTCTCTTGGTTAAGTCTGAAGACCCCTTCACATGTGCAGGAGAGTGCTGGACACCACTTGGATGGCCAGTGTGTATTGCGCTTCAAAGGCTGTCCGAAACTCCGCCCACCTCCGCCCCACTCCAGTTGACCAATTGGCACCAGCTTCAGCCATTAGGCTGCATACTGTGCTCTCAGCTCAGACACAGGCATTCTCCTAACCCGCACTGTAAGGCTGCGCTGTTAGCTTGAACCATAATGGACACTGGTCCAAGCCTTAATAAAGATATTGCAAGGGGCTGTGAGCATCTCCACCAGTGACCGCACCATGGCCACCTTTCGCAAGAGGATTCTACAACTTGCCCAGTTGGCCAATTGTTATTCTTCCCCCGAAAATGCACATTAATTTGCAGTCAGCGCCCAAGGGGTGGAAAGTGTTTGGTAGCACTTTCATGCTTTTGCATTGCTTGAGTGGGCAGAAAATCTTCAGAGGCCCGACTCCAAGCATTTCAATGGAGCTGCTGCTGAACTGTCTCAGCTACAGAAGAACGCTCACTTTTGACAAGTCTTCCCAAGAGCGTGGCTGCTTCCCTCATCTGTCCCTCCTCCACGGCCCCAGCAAGTGCTTGAGTCTTTCCTTCAGTCTGTCGGTGCTGCCTTGCTTCCCACCCCTCCTGGCATGTGCTTGAGACTTTTCTTCCATCTGTGCTGCCTTGCCACTTGCCTGTGTGACTTGCCTGTGCCCCCCCAGCGAATGTGCAGCCCCTTATCCTTGCTGTCCTTCAGGCAATGCTCATGAGCACTGCGCAAGGTCGTGTACACTCACCTCTGAGTAGCTCAGCTTGCCAGGTGCACGCCTTTTAAAGGCAGCTGTGAAGCTCGCCGTTCTGAAGTCATGCCAACATGGGCGGTAAATTTGACGTTGGTGGATGATTCTGGCAAACAGGGCTTATAATGATGTGTAAATGTATTGAACTGACAAGTTCCCGACGTATGGCAGCGGGAAACGCCGCCTACCATTGACCAGTGGAGTGGATAATTGCAAATTGGTTTCACAGCGGCATAAAACTGACTTTTGGCCTTCTCGCCATATTGTCCACCCCCACCAGCCATGACGCCTGATGCCAAGGGGGCCGGAAAATTCTGGCCTAAGTATTTTAAAAGGGAATTTGATCATTGTTTGTAAAAGATGAATGTTAAATGATATGGGCAACACTTTGGAAAGTGAGTAAGATTGCATTAGATGACTCACACGACACTAACTTGATTCCGCACTGCATCATCCCGTGGCTCTGTCAGAAAAGTGAATTATTGGACATGTAATAATGACATGTTATCTGAGACCAAAAATGCCCCCAACTTTTTATTTTGCTGATGATCAGTTAGGCTATGTGAAGATTAACAAAGTTAAGTAAAATTTAAGCTATATCATTCTCCATTTTGAACACTTGGCATGGGGAAGATTTCCTCTGTGTGCTATGTGCAATGAAATCATATACCCATTTATAAAAACGTGTTTATGATTCTCGACACACCACTCAGAGGAAATTTTCCACATGTGTGAATAAAAATGTGTTTATTTGACACAAGCTATGTCTGTATGTACATATAGAGAGCTGTACAGTGGAGGATATAGCCTACACATGGCTGAATCGAAATATGCTCATTTATGACCTGGCTGTACTGGCCAGATAACTCTTAAGTGATGAAATCATGAGTTCCTTATGACTTTTAGCTGATGAGTTGAACCTCATTTACACTTAATGCCCAAGGCACATCTTCTATTTATGCTATGAAAAGCCCAGGAGATATGAATCCTCAATGACATAATTTATCCACAATTCTAACCAGGAGAAAAAAAATAAATTGTCATGGAAACCCGGGAGACCTAAATAAACCACGACAGAGTGCTCTAGCTAAAGGAATCAAAAACAGATGAGAAAACAACGCAGCCATTACATAGAAGGAATAGAATATGGTGGAATGAAAACAATGATGGCCACTTACATTAATTCGTTGTCTTTTGGTAAGGAATTCTCTTCCTTGCTGACTTGGTGATGAAAGAATGCCCACATGTTCTGCCAGCTTTTTCCCCATGCCACCCACTTTGCCTTTGCTTTTTGGCAAACTTTCAACAACCCATCGCTGGGTAATATCTTCTGGACTTGCATTAATATGGCACCTTTTACAATCACCAAAATGAAATACTTTTGAAGTGTAGTCACTGTTGCAATGTGAGAAACATGGCAACCAATTTGCACATAGCAAACCCCCATAAAACATGTGATGATGACCAAATAATCTGTTTTTGTGGTGTTGATTGAGAGAAAACTATTGACCGCAGCACCAGGCGATAATCCCCTGCCCTTCTTCAAAATATTGCTACAGGATCTTTTACATGCACCTAAGAGAGCAGACCAGGCATCAGATTAATGTCTCACCCACAAAAACGGCACCTCTGAGAGTGCAAAATATCCTCAGTGCTGCATTGGAGTGTCAGCCTAGGTTTTTGTGCTCAAGTGCTGGGCTGTGGCCTTCTGACTCAAAAGTGAGAGTGCTACCAACAGAGCCAGAACTGACACTAATTTCTGTCTTTGTGCTTGCAGTTTATCGCATACCCAGGTTTGATCCTGACCTCGGGTGCCTGTCTGTGTGGAGTTTGCACGTTCTCCCCGTGTCCGTGTGGGTTTCCGCCGGGTGCTCTGGTTTCCTCCCAACGTCCAAAGACGTTCAGTGTCGGTGGATTGGCTACGGTAAATTGTCCCCCTTTGTGTCTGTGTGTATGCGTGTGAGTGTGTGCCCTGTGACGGACTGACTTCCCATCCTGGGTGTACCCTGCCCAGCACCCGTTGCCTGTCGGGATAGGTTCCGACTCCCCGTGACCCTGAATTAGATGAAGCGGTTCTGGAAAAGTGAGTGAGTGATCTTATCTCATTGTTGACCTATTTCTGGGGTTTTATGCCAGCGTAGATTTTTGGCTGGTGTTTAGACAAGCTCAGTAAAATAGTTTCCATTACCGACCACAATACTCACAATAAGCTCTTTCTAAAGTGAAATATTAAAATGACAGCCTGAAGCACTTCTCCAATGATCAATTTGCATTTCCTCCTCTTTCTTGATAATGCTGATCTTATATAATGGCTACGATGATAGCTCGAGCTGCTGTTAGATGCTTCTCTCCATTCCTTCTGCGTAATGACAGAGCTCCTTTAAGGACCAGGTGAGGCCAAATGGAGGCATATAGAACACAACCTAATTTAACCCACTGGGGCGGGCATGGTGGCGGGGGGCCCGGGAGAGCAGAGCAGGACTACCTGCATCAGGTTCCTGATATTAGGAAAACTGTCCCCAATTAAGTTGATGGTGGCAAGGCCTTGATGCAGGAGTTCCATCCACTTTGGCGCTGGGATGCCAGTTAGGCTCATTAGTGAGCCACTTGACACCAATCACACTTGAAGCCACCAGAATTCAGTGGTGGCTTATGGATTAAGCGGGGCTCCCATTCCTCCCCAAGACTGCCCAGCAAACCCTATTCAGTTTGCCAGCGGTCTCGTCGAGAGGGTGGGGACCCTCATTCACAGGCACTTAGTGCCCGATTGAGGCACCCAGCATTGGGAAGGTGCGAGGGGGGGGAGGGCACTGAAAGCAACACCCCTGTCCTTGCATCCGACTCCCCAACTTGGCCTTGCCAGTGACGCCCTCCCCTCGTGCCCCACTCGTCTGCGTCCATGGATCCAGCGGCGATCCACGGATTAGACCTTGGAGCATTAGCAGCAGCAGCCACTGCTCTCAGTGGCGCTCTTGGCAATGGAGAGCTGCTGGCCTCTGATTGCCTGGCAGGTCTCTGGGGTTGAGATTTCTGTCCAACCAGAGGCCTGATTGCGTGGAAGGCGCTATGCTGGCCAGTGAAGTGCCTGAGAGCATTTAAATATCACTGGGCCTCCACCACAGAAGCAATGCGGGGCTTCCACCATTACTCCAACCAGTGGGGCGGGACCCCCTGCTCAAACTAAACCCTGGCTATCTTCTCTTTACCCTGAGGGACATAACTGAGGTGCGCCAGCCAAATATATGAGGGAAGGTTGAGCGAAGATATCTTGCTTAAAATCAGGTTTTTTTTTTGTGCCAGTATATCCATGCATGCAATTTATATTTAACCATACACTGTAGTATTGTGCAATGCATTTTTAGTTTCTAACAATTTGTTTTGGGTAGAAAAGAGTTAATTTACAGAAGTGGGAGCAGATCATAGACAACATTTACAGGTGATACACATGTATTTGGAAGGTTCATCAGCTAATATGGGAATGTGGAGAAATTCAGTTGCATGCTTCATGTCAATTTATAAGGTCATACATTCAAATCCATTCCAGTCTGAGGTGGATGTGCTGCCATTGCCTTGGATTGCACAACTGAAAAACAAGGCTGCATTTCATCTGATTTTAGGACCATTCTAATCCCCATTTGGCACTTTGCATTCGGTATGTAACATTGGGAAGAATTTTCCCAGCCCCATGAAGAAGGGATTGGGGGTGAAGTAATGGTGGTGGGGTGGGGGTGGAAATTACATGAAAAGCGTTGAGCCAGCTCCCAACAGGCGCCTGCCTCTGCATGCTTTTCCTGGAGGGGGAATATAGCAGTGATGGCAAACTGTCAGGCAGCAGCAGGAATGCAATCAAGCTCATTAAGGAGCCACTTAACAGCAATTATTGTAACAGTACAACAATTTTGCCCACACTGTGTGGGCCCCCCACTGTGTCCAACCTCTGGCATGTGAGTGATGGCAGCTGCAAAGCGGGAGGTTGAGGCTGTAGGAGATCTAAATATTTCCTGCAGAAAATGACAGGGCTGCTGTCTTCCTATGTCACAGCATTGTCATTGTGTGCCACTTCCTGAAAACAATTGTTCCTGGAAATCATTTTGTTAAATTATTCCTGGGTTATGAGCATCACTGACAAGGCCAGCATTTACTTCCCCTAACTGCCCAAGAGAAGGTGATGGTGACACCTTCTTGAACCACTACAGTCCACGTGGTGTAAGTATATCCACTGTGCTGTTACAGAGGGTTCTCCGGGATTTTGACCCAGCGGCAGTGAAAGAAATATGATATAGTTTCAAGTCAGAATGGTGTGTGACTTGAAGAGTAACTTGCTGGTGATGGTGTTACCATGCACCTGACCCCCTGGGCTCTCCTAGGTGATAGAGGTCGCAGGTTTGAAAGGTGCTGTCAAAGGAGCCTTGGTGATTTGCTGCAGTGCATCCTGTAGGCTGTGCACACCGCTGGTACTGTGTCAGTGGTGAAGGGACTACATGGTTAAGGTGGTGAAAGGGGTGTGGATCAAGTGGGATGCTTTTTCTAGCATGGTGTTAAGCTTGTTGAGTGTTGTTGGAGTTGCACTCATCCAGGCAAGTGGACAGTCTTCCATCACACTCCTGACTTATCCCTTGTAGGTGGTGGGAGGCTTTTAGGAGTCAAGAGATGTGTTACTCACTGCAGAATTCCCAGCCTCTGACTTGCTCTTGTATCCACAATACTTATTTGTCTGGTCCTGTTAAGTTTCTGGTCAATGATAACCTCCTGGACGTTGATAGTGAGGGATTCAGTGCTGGTAATGCCGTTGAATGTTAAGGGGAGAGAGTTATATTTTCTCTTGTTAGAGATGGTCATCACCCAGCACTTCTGTGGCATAAATGTTACTTGCCACTTAAGAGCCCAATGTTGTCCAGGTCTTGCTGCATTCAAGCACAGACTGCTTCAGTATCTGAGGAGTTGTGAATGATGCTGAACATTGTGTAGTCATCAGAGCACATCCCCACTTCTCACCTTATGTTGGAGGGAGGGTCATTGATGAAGCAACCAAAGATCATTGGGCTTGGGAAACTGAGGAACTCCTGCAGGAATGTTCTGGGTCTCCAACAGCCATAAACATCTTCCTTTGTGCTAGGCATTACTCCAACCAGGCAAGAGACTCCCCCCTGATTCGCATTGACTTCAATTATATCAGGGCTCCATTATGCCACACTCAGTCAAATGCTGCCTTGATGCCAAGGGCAGTCACTCTCACTTCACCTCGGGAATTCAGCTCATTTGTCCATGGCTGGACCAAGGCTCCAATGAGTCTGAGCCAAGTGATGTTGGCAAAACCCAAACTGAGCATCGGTGAGAAGGTTATTGCTAAGCAAGTGCCGCTTGATAGCACTGTCAACAAGCCCTTCCATCACTTTGCTGATGATCGAGAATAGACTAAAGGGGCAGTAATAGACCAGATTAGATTTGTCCTTTTTTTTTGGACAGGGCATATCTAGGCAATTTTCTACATTGTTGGGAAGATGCCAACGTTTTAGCTGTGCTGGAACAGCTTGGCTAGATATGCGGCAGGTTCTGGAGCACAAGTCTTCATTATTACTGCCAGGAGGCTATTAAGGCCCAGAGACTTTGCAGTATCAGCCATTTCTTGATATCACATGGAGTGAATCGAATTGGCTGAAGACAGCATCTGTGATACTGGGGGCCTTCGGAGGAGGTCAAGATGGATCATACACCTGTCACTTCTGGCTGAAGATTGTAGCAAATGCTTCAGCCTTATCTTTTGTACTGATGTGCTGGGCATTGAAGATGGGGATATTTGTGGAGCCTCCTCCTCTGGTGAGTTGTTTAATTGTCCACCAGCATTCACGACTGGATGTGGCTGGACTGCAGAGCTTAGATCTAATCCGTTGGTTGTCGGATTGCATAGTTCTTGCTGCTTCCACTGTTTGACACGCAAGTAGTCCTGTATTGTAGCTTCACCAGGTTGACACCTCATTTTTAGGTATGCCTGGTGCTGATCCTGGCATGCCCTCCTGTGCTCTTCATTGAATCATGGTTGATATCCTGGCTTAATGGTGAGGATAGAGTGAGGGTTATATTGGGTCATGAAGTTACAGATTGTGGTTCAGTACAATTCTGCTGCTGCTGATGGCCCACTGTGCGTCGTGGATGTCCAGTCTTGAGTTGCTAGATCTGTTCGAAATCTATCCTATTGAGCATGGTGGTATTACCACATAACACAGCGGAGTCTCTCCTCAGTGTAAAAATGAGACTTCATCTCCAAAGAGACTGTAGTGGTTACTCCTACCAATACTGTCATGGACAGATGCATCTGTGACTGGTAAATTGGTGAGGACAAGGTCAACCTACTATTTGGCTGCCTCCCATAAAATTCGGCTGAAACCTATGAAACTATGGGGGTCCTCTGCTTTCGTAAAAATGTGCAATCCCACCTTCTTACTCTTGAAAAAAACAATCCATTTTGTCCTCTTTCTACTTGTATAAGCCAGGTGTGGGTCAATTTGTTATTCCACATTGAATCCGCAAACCTTTCCTGGTACTGGAGATAGAAATTAAGACAAAGAAGAAAAAGTGCGCTTATGACAGGTATCAGGCAGAAAATACAACTGAGAACCAAACTGAATGCAGGAGGTTCAGAGGGGAGGTGAGAAAGAATATTAGAGAAGTGAAGAGGGATTATGAGTAAAGAATGGCAGCCAACATAAAGGGGAATCCCAAAGTCTTCTATAGGCATAAAAATAGTAAAAAGTGGTAAAAGGAGGTGTAGGGCCGATTAGGGATGAAAAAGGAGATTTACATATGGAGGCAGGGGCCATGGCTGAGGTGTTAAGTGAATACTTTGCATCTGTCTTTACCAAGGAAGCAGGTGCTCCCCAGGTCATGGTGACAGATGAGGAAACTGTCACTAGAAAGGTTCAAAATTGATAAGGAGGAAGTGTTGGATAAACTGTTGGTACTTAAAGTTGACAAGGCACCAGGACCAGATGAGATGCGTCCAAGGATATTGAAAGAAGTGAGAGTAGAAATTGCAGGGGCCCTGGCCATAATCTTTCAGTCTTCCCTAGACTCAGGGGTGGTGCCAGAGGACTGGAGAATTGCAAACATTATGCTCTTGTTCAAAAAAGGTTGTAAGGATAAGCCCAGAAATTACAGGCCAATCAGTTTAACTTCAGTGGTGGGGAAGCTTCTAGAAACAATTATTTGGGATAGAATTAGTAGCCACATGGAAAAATGTGGATTGATTAGGAAGAGCCAGCATAATTTTCTAAGGGGGAAATCGTGTTTAACTAACTCACTGGAATTTTTTGAAGAGGTAACAGAAAGGGTTGATGAGGGTAATGCTGTTGATGTGGTGTACATGGACTTTCAAAAGGCATTTGATACAGTGCCACACAACAGACTTGTGAGGACAGTTATAGCTCATGGAATAAAAAGGACAATAGCAACATGGATACAAAATTGGTTGAGTAATAGGAAACTTCGGGTAATGGTTAATGGATATTTTTCGGGCTGGAGGAAGGTTTGTAGTGAAGTTCCCCAGGGCTCAGTATTGGGACCTTGCTTTTCCTGATATATATATTAATGATCTAGATCTTGCTGTGCAGGGGACAATTTCAAAGTTTGTCGATGATACTAAACTTGGAAGCATTGTAAACTGCGAGGAGGACAGTCTAGGACTTCAAAAGGACAGAAACGAGTTGGTGGAGTGGGCAGGTAGGTGGTAGATGAAGTTTAGCGCAGAGATGTGTTAGGTGATGCATTTTGATAGGAAGAACATAGGCCAGGATTTTTCCTATGGCAGGCGGGCTGGGCGGGAGCAGGTGCGGGCGGGTGTGGAGCTGATCACCACCCGCAATCGGCTCGCGCTGCCATTTTACGCAGCCGGGCCAATTAAGGCCTGCCCAGCGTAATACGTGGCCGCTAGCACTCAGCATGACCTGTGCAGGCCGGGGGAGGAGGGGGAGGAGGGTCTAGCACTCTTTCACGCATATGCGCGAAAGAACGCAGCAATCTCCCTGAGATACGGAGTGACCTCGGGGAGATTAAATGGATATTAAAATAATTAAAGAATTGAATTGAAAATTTGTTTAAACATGTAGGGGCATATTTTTATATCTATGAAAATTTATTTATTTAATAAAAACTTCAGGGAACCTCATTCTGCCCGTGGATGAGGTTTCCTGAAAAACGCAAAGGCCGCTTGGCCTTTTCGCCTGCCCGCCAACCTTAAGGTTGGACAAGCAGCGTTCTCAAGTGGCTTAATTGAGTTCTTAATGGCCTTAATAGGCCGTTTACATTTCGGTGGGCGTGCAGCTGATTCCGGCGCGCGCTGCCAAATGAAATATTGCGATGATGTCGGGACGCACGCCCGACGTCATTGTGCGTCATTTTATGCATCGGCATGTCGGGCCCGCTCCCGCACGCCGACCGGAAGACTCTGCCATGGAAAGATAACATATAATAAGTGGTACAATTCTTAAAGGGGTGCAGTAGCTGAGGGACCTGGGTTTATACGTGCATAGATCATTGAAGCTGGCAGGATAAATTGAGAGAGCAGTTAATAAAGCATACAGTATCCTGGGCTTTATTACTAGGGGCATAGAGTACAAGAGCAAGGAGGTTATGCTGAACTTGTATAAGATACTAGTTAGTCCTCAGCTGGAGTATTGTGTACAGTTCTGGGCACCATCCTATAGGGAAGAATTGAACGCATTGAAGAGAGTGCAGAAGAGGTTTACAAGTATGGTTCCAGAGATGAAAAACTTCAGTTATGAAGATAGATTGGAGAGGTTGGGTCTGTTCTCCTTGGAGAGAAGAAGGCCAAGTGAAGATTTGATAGAGGTGTTCAAAATCATGAGGGGGCTGGATGGTGTAGATAGGGAAAAACTGTTCTAGCTCGTAAAAGGACCTAGAACAAGGGGACAGAGATTTAAAGTGATTCACAAAAGAATCAATTGTGATGTGAGTGGTTTGCGCAGCGAGTGGTTCGGGTCTGGAATGCACTGCCTGGAAGTGTGGTGGAAGCAGGTTCAATCAAGGCATTCAAGAGGGCATTAGATGATTATTTGAATAGTAACAATGTGCAGGGTTATGGGGAAAAGGCAGGAGATTGGCACTACGTCATAGTGCTCATTTGGAGAGCCGGTGCAGACATGATGGGCTGAATGGCCTCTTTCTGTGCTGTAACAATTCTGTAATTCTGTGATACTGACCACCATTGATGCAAATGGATTTTCTTTCATAAAATAAAAAACATTAGTACCCAAATGGACAAAAGGTCCAAAATGTAGGTGCAGTGTCATTTTGATGCCCTTGATATGGAAAATATACTAGTGTAAAGTGTAAAATTAAAGCACATGGGATTGGGGGTAGCGTATTTAGATGGATAGAAAACTGGTTGACAGACAGGAAAAGTAGGAATAAACGGGTCTTTTTCCGAATGGCAGGCAGTGATTAGTGGGGTACCAAGAGATCGGTGCTGGGACCCCAGTTATTCATGGTATATATTAATGATTTAGCTGAGAGAATAAAATATAACATCTCCAGATTTGCAGATGACACAAAGCTGGGTGGGAGGGTGAGCTGTGAGGAGGATGCAGAGATGCTTCAGTGTGATTTGGACAAGCTGAGTGTGTGGGCAAATGCATGGCAGATGCAGTATAATGTGGATAAATGTGAGGTTATCCATTTTGGTAGCAAAAACAGGAAGGCAGATTATTATCTGAATGGCTATAAATTGAGAGAGAGGAATGTGCAACGAGACCTGGGTGTTCTTGTACACCAGTCACTGAAGGTAAGCATGCAGGTGCAGCAGGCGGTAAAGAAGGCAAATGGTATGTTGGCCTTCATAGCCAGAGGATTCGAGTACAGGGACAGGGATGACTTGCTGCAATTGCACAGAGCCTTGGTGAGACCACACCTGGAATATTGTGTGCAGTTTTGGTCTCCTTATCTGAGGAAGGATGTTCTTGCTATAGAGGGAGTGCAGCGAAGGTTTACCCAACAGATTCCTGGGATGGTGGGACTGACATATGAGGAGAGATTGAGTCGATTAGGATTATATTCGCTGGAGTTCAGAAGAATGAGGGGGGATCTCTTGAAACCTATAAAATTCTAACAGGACTAGTCAGGGTAGATGCAGGAAAGATGTTCCCAATGGTGGGGGAGTCCAGAACCAGGGGTCACAGTCTGAGGATATGGGGTAGACCATTTAGCACTGAGATGAGGAGAAATTTCTTCACCCAGAGAGTGGTGAGCCTGTGGAATTTGTTACCACAGAAAGTAGCTGAGACTAAAACATTGTATGTTTTCAAGAAGGAGTTAGATATAGCTCTTGGGGCGAAAGGGATCAAAGGGTATGGGGAGAAAGTGGGAGCAGGCTATTGAGTTGGATGATCAGCCATGATCATAATGAATGGCGGAGCAGGCTCGAAGACCGAATGGCCTACTCCTGCTCCTAGTTTCTATGTTTCTATGTCCCTCCAGCTTGAACTTCTGACAATCATTTTATAAATCTTCGTGCCATCTGTTTGAAGCCACTGTACTAAAGAAGGCTAAATTTATGTTAAATAAATGTATGCTGAAACTTAGTAAATGCACGTGACACAGGTTGGGTTTTTTGGACGAAGGGAATGCCTACTTTATGTTACTGAAGTAAAAGTGAACAAGAAAACAATTGATAAATGGGAAAAATATGCCACTTTTAAAATCGCTGTAAGGTTGAAGGGAGCAATGCAAAATGGCAATTTCTAAGAGCTTCCAACTTGAATTTTCAGTATCCCAGATTTCAGCTATTCAAACATATACCTTCACCAGCATTCTTTTGCCATGCTCTCTATGACTTAGCTTTAAGATATGGCTTTGCTATGAAATAAAAGACACTCAGAGCAAAGGCAATAAGTTAGAATGATGAGCATTGATAGGATTCCCATAACTCAGAGCACCTTGAAAACTGGTCATCGTAATGCCTCAGTTTAATAACACTAATCCGCCAGGTATTGGACTCATATTTTGCCAATAGATCACCAAGGACTAGACATGTTGTTCATTCCGCTGACTACATATAAACCAATATTTAGGGGCTTGTTGGCCCTATTTACTCCAGCCTTGTACAGTAAAGCAAGCCTGAAGCTGTTTTTTCATATATTTAATTGCTCAAACAATATTGCTTATGATGACAAAAGCAAAATAACCAGCGAAAGCAGATGCTGGAAATCTGAAATAAAAACAGAAAATATAGGAAATACCCAGTATGCCAGGTGGCAACTGTTGAACGAAAATCAGAGAGCTGCATTTTATGGGGGAGGGGCAGAAGGCTGCTCGCCCCCCCAGAGATAAAGTCGACTACGGAAGCTGAGTTGGTCCATGCCAGCCCAATACGCAGCCATAACGTGCTGTGGGCAGGCTAAATTGGTGAAGAGTCGGACTTCCACCCACGAGAACTGCCAGCCGATCTGATTGACCAGCTTCATCACTCCCAGCAGAACCCGAGCTCAGTAGTGGGCACTGCCGGGACTGCAGGAAGAAGGCCGAAGAAGAACATGGCTGCCCCGAGAAGGTAGGTCCTAGAATTTTAGGGTTCGGAGTGATCCCAGAGCCCAGGGTAGGAGGGGATAGGGGGCTGTGGGCTGGGTTCTGTTGGGCAGGTGGAGTGGGAGGAAATGGTGGGGGGAAGTTGACATCACGATGCGTGCAAGGCACCCCCCGAATGAGGTGCCCTCTTCCTTCCTTCATGCTGGCCTTTAAAAATAGCTCACTCCCACCCTCCAACCATGTTATGGTGTGGGCAGCATATTATTCGGGTCAATAGGCTTGTTAACAAGCCTAAATGACCCTTAGTTATTTATCTACGTATGGTGGGCAAGCTGCCAATTTCGGCATCTGCACACCTAGCGTATTATGGGGGTGAGTCCATGGGTAGGGTGGAATGTGTTGGGCTAGCCACCTGACCTATTTTATGTGCCTTCCCACTAACCTCCCTGTGACCTCAACCCCCCAACCCCGGCGAGGGCATATAAAATCCAGCCCAGTGTTAATTTTTCAGGTCATCAAAAGATCACAGACCTGAAATGGGAACTCTTTTTTTACTTCACAGGTGCTGCCTGGCCTGCTGAGTATTTTACGCGTCTTCTTTTTTTCACTATTGCTTATGATGATACAGTTTGATGTAAATTGTATTATGATTACATCTTGAATGTGATTTCCGTAACTCTGGTAGAAATTTAGGATCCCTCCTTTCCATGGTGTATTGAACAGACTGATTTCAATCACTTGAGTTGAGTTCATTTAAAACTGCTGCCCACATTCATATTGCATTAAGTCCCTTTGCCCATCTCTACTGTGCACTGGCTTTTGGTCCACCAATGGCTCAAATTTAAAATTCTTATTCTTGTGTTCAAATTCCTCCATGTCATTGCCCGCCTCTATTCCTGTAACCTCTCCCAGCCTTACAAATTCCTGAGAACTCTGTGTCCCTCCAGTCCTGTCCTCTTACACATCTCCAGTTTCCTTCACCCTACCATTGGCAGCCCATGCCTTCGGCTGTCTAGGGCCTAAGTTCTGGAATTCCATGCAAAAACCTCTCCACCTCCCTCTTCTCCTTTAAGATGCTCCTTCAAGCCTAAACTTTTGATTTCTTGCCCTATTAGCTCCTTCAATGTTTTGTTGTCTCATCATGCTACTGTGAAGCACCATGGGACTTTTAACTATGTTCAAGGTGCTATAAAAATTCTAAGTTGTTGTTGAGTTAATGCATATTATGAAAGCAGGAATCTGTCTACTGTCCTTCTCCTCGCTACTCCCATCCATCTTACACTTTATGAAACTGGGCTCAAAAGGACCACAGCCATTTCACGTATGAGCCTATATGGAAGAAGACAATACGTTCATCTCATCAATCTGGGCTTCAACCATGTTAGAGTCCCAAATTATGAAAGGACATTGGGTGCTGTATTTACTGAGGTTATCATGTGGGAGGATTGCACAGTGAATTCTCTTAGAGGCTATTGGCATGGGAAGAGGAATGTTGTGTGGCTTTTGCAGTATTTCCTGGCCTCATTTTTATATTTCTTTGTGGGAATTTACACACTCAGATGTAATGAAAAAATGCACTTTAAACAGCAAAGCCCAAGCAGATTTACAGCAAATGGGCGTTTTCACAAAGACTGAATTTTTTCAAGTGTTGCTTAATTGCTGCCTTCAATCTAAATGACTATTTCTTCAGTTAATTTTAAATGGATTCAAAATATTTCAGCCAATCGCAAGATGTTCAGTCAGAACCTTCTATATACCGACTGACCATTGTTATCACACTGGGTTGACTGCCTATTGTGGGCCACATTGACTCAGTTATTTAAGGCCCTTGGTGTTTAATTCTAGTTACTTTGTTATGCCACGTGGCATGAGCTTACAAGTGACATAAAGCTCATTCTGATCTTGACCAATGTCAAATAAAATATGTTTTAAATAAAGGGATTCTGCTATTATTCACAAATATAATTACATGTAGCATGATCTTTTTCTCGAAATATGGAAGTGCTTTGAGCATGGCCACCTGCAATAACAGATTACTGTACACCAGGGCACAGCCGCACACCTACAGTTTGCAGATTTGGAGCTGATTTAAACAGGCCTTTCATTCTTCCTTGGGAAAGGAAGAAATGATTGAAGAGTCAAGCTGATTTTTCGACAGATCTTCCGCTCCCCAAATGTAACTAGCATCAAAGTACAATCAAAACCTGTTTGTGGACACTGGATGTCTTCCAACATATACTTTCAGCATATTCTTAGTCCCTCAGGATCTGACTCATAAAAACATAAGCTTGTCATCAGATGGCCAGTGTCACCAAAAATCTTAAAGGGTCAGATTGTTTAAATACTCAGGGACAAAGCACTGGCTTTAACTAGAATGCTTTACTTTAACTCTTATTTGGGATCTGGACAATTGTGGCATATTCATTTTGCTAACAGTTCAAACTAGCCGAAAAATACATGGTTTACATTGAGAGGAATGAGTGGTAAAGAAGTTAGGATGTGAATGAGCGCAGAGCGTGGAAACAACTGGAAGTGATTGGCGTTGGATTGAACAGTCAAACCTCGTCAGAACAAAACCATTTGTTGAACAGCTCTCATTATAGCAACCCCAATTATTACAAACTTCACATTGCAGGAAACTACCAATCTCTTGTTAAAAGCAAACATTTATTGCAAAATTTTAAAAATAAAATTTTAATTGTGCCAATTCTTGCTATTATAAGCTTTTCATTATAACAATCAGTGCAAATGACTCATCATAATAAAGTCTTATTACATTTTTTGTGATGTCAAAATTCATTGTCACAAACCATGTATTGTAAAAAAGCTAACAATAAAAAGACTACCCTTTATAATAAATTTTGAAAATACAATCCTCTAATGATAACAATCTTTTAATATAAAGCTCTCATTAGGGCAGGGGAGTGGGACTAGCTAAATTGCACTTTCAGAGAGCTGGTATGGATTTGAGGAGTCAAATGGCCTCGTTCTGTGCTGTAACCTGTTGTGTGTCAGTTGTGGCTGGCTAAAGAATGATTGCTGAGACATAGGTATGCCTGAACTATAACTGGTTTATTTGAAAAACAAAACTATATATAGGTATATATGACTAGGTGTTACTCTGTCTAAGTCATGAGCATTCTCCCTCTCGACTCTTGGTCCTGTGTCCCTTACATCATTGTGTGGATGGTACTATTTCTCCAGTCCCAGACATTAACCCTTTCATTCCTGATCACCCTAATACTACATCTTCCCCCAAGTCTATGTCCATATATATTTTACCTTCATATTTACGTACTACCCCAACTCCCCCCCAAGTCTTTGACTTCATAGATTCAATCGGTTAGGAGGCTTCACAACTCTCCCTTATTGTGTTCTTGTCAGGCTTGAAGATGAGTAATTTATTTTCTTTGACTTGGTTGGTTTTCAGTCAGAGTTGCAGCATCTGATGTCTTGCCAGTTTGTGGCTCAACATTTGATTCTTCCAAATGTATGATGGATGGTTGTCTTTGAGGAATGAAAATAAGATTTTGCCTGTTTCTTCTTATAGTACCTTCTGAAGTATGTACTAAATAGGATCTCTGTTGATTGTCATCCCTTTGGACAATTGCTCCTTCACTGACATGGTCTCTTATCCTTCCTTCAACCTGGGCAGGTTCCTGGTACGAGCAGGATGAGGTTTCCGATGTTAATTAAAAATAAAATCAAAGTTTCCAGAACTCAATTTCAACATGTCCCTGCTCATGTGACAGAGTCACATGCAGGGACATGCTTTCCATTTTTTAAGAAACTTTATTTTTAAAGTGAAAAAGCTTCGGCTCTCTGAGGCAGCTCTGTGCCTTCAAGGAGTTTTCAGTGTGCACTCCCTCACGCATGAGCACATTTCAGCGCTCATGCTCCTTCCGCCCCCATCCCGGCAGCACTGAGCGTTTCAGTGCACGATTCACACTGGCTGACCATTAATTGGGGGACCCGGCCATGGACGGTGGACCATTTCACTCCCAGGCCTGCCCGCCGCACCCCCCTGACAAGGGAAAAATCCTGCCCGTAATGTTTCCTGTATCTGTTGCCCCTTGTACTGGAGCGTTGCCCGCAATTTACCCTTGACTTGTAGTTTGATCCTTCCTGGATCATATAATGGGGTTTCAGTTGGCTTTGGGGATTGTGCTACTAGCCACAGTTCTTTGTCTGATAAGACCATTACACTTGTTCCAGAACTCATTTTGCTTCTGTATTCTGTTTGAGATTGGTGAAATTTCAATTGGCACAAATATCTGCATTTTAGAATGTCTATCTGGGGTCTTTGAGCTCACCCAGGAAACATTTTTGTTCCTCTTCTTGTTGAGATTCCTCAATTTCATTGATGGCCTTGTGTGTGAAGACTTTCTTGTTATCCTTTGTATATTTAGAGGTTTTAGTGCACATCTTCCCAAGTGTCCAAATCTTTTGAATTGAAAGCAGTGTTTGCAGGACATTGTTTGTGCCTGTGGGACTTTTTGGCACCAGAGTGCTGGCATGGTTTGATGGCGTCTTGAACTTTTGCTCCATATGATATCCTCTTCTCTGAGGTTTATTTGACATTCTCTTGTTTAATAAATTGTACTGTCACAGGGGGTTTTCTGAACCAAGGTTTTTCTTCACCTCTGAGTATTGCCCTATTCTCTTTATGGGCTCCTGTTTGTCTCACCAGCTGAATTGCTTTCTCCAGGGTTAAGTCTTCCTAGATTGCAGTAGGTCTGATAGGATGTCATCAGTAACACTGAATGCAATGCAGTCTCGTATCAATTCTGTTTTTAGATTTCCGTATTTGCAATCTTCAGCCAATCTGTACAGGCCATTAATAAAATCATTTATTGGTTCACCTGGTTTCTGGACCTCTTTGCTGAATTTGGTGCTTTCTAGAATCTTGTTGCACCTTAAAGTAAAATAATTATCAAAGGCTTTTAAGATTTCTTCAAAATATTCTGATGTCTCATCAATGTCCTGTCATGCAAAAACATCATCCGCAATTGTTCCAACAGATTGCAGTAATGTATTGACTTTTTCAGACTCAGACTTATTGTCCAATCCCGAAGCAATTCAATATCTTAAAAATCTTTTCTTCCAAAATGCCCAATTCTGAGTTTGCTTTGGCCCTTCCGTATGCCCAAATCTCCCAGATAATGTTAACTTGGAGTCCATAGCTGATCTAAGCTGCTAAGAGGTTTGTCTTAATTTTTAAAATTCCTCTTACAGTAATGCAGCTTTCCCATGCTGATCAGCCTTTCACTGATAACTGCCGCAGTTGCTGAACCTTTTCGGTATTTACTTCTTCAACTTGCAGAGTTTTTATAACTATTTGCTTGAAGTTACTATTAAGCTCAGTTCACTGCTTTACTTCCGCTGGGGAATCGTGCCTTTGCAGCCAATATTTTTTCAATTGCTGCCTCGCGGCCGCCAAGTGTAAGTGTGGGTTCCCTGACTTTCGTTCTCAATCGGGATTTTTTTTTCATGGACCATCACATGCTGTGGTGCAGCCCTTACTCAGTTGAGCAGTTGATTTTTTTGCTTCTTCCTGCCACCATGTCTTCTCTGGAGCTCTTTTGGCGATCTTCAACCTTCTTACAAAGTCTTCAGTTTTGGAGCCCTTTTTCAGGTCAGACTTGCAAACTTATTTAAAGCTGATTTTTTGAGATTTGGGGGGCCTTCTCAGCTGTCACCATGTTGCATGTTGGTTGTGACTGACTAAGGAATGATTACTGAGACATAAGAATGTCTGAGCTATAACTTGCTTATTGAATAAACATAACTATATGCAGATATACTAGGTGTTACTCAGACTAAGCCATGAGCATTCTCCCTCTCCACTACTGGTCATGTGTCTCTTACACCATCATGTGAGTGATACTGTTCCTCCAATCCCACCCTTTCAACCCTGATTATCCTAATATTACATAACTATTCTATGATACTATGATTAGGACAAAGTATATGTATTCCAAATTCACCAACATCAGTTGTTGCAATCCTCTTATAGAACATACTGTTAAAACAAATCTCTCATTTCTTTATATTCTGATTATAAATTTACCTTTAAATAAAGGCTGAGAAATTACTCATTAATTCTTTATTCACTGTATTTATAAACACTTCATTATGACAACTTCTGACAACAAATCTCCCATTATAGCATTACCTTGTACAGGCCATGTTATGAAACACTCAATTGGTTGTGGGAAGATTTATTCTATTCACTACATGAGGCAAAATCATTAATACGCTTATAAATAATGCACTTAGAATTTTGCTGTATAGGACAAATTCCCCTTTGTAATTCCAGTCTCAGCATTGTGCTATTACAAATCTTTGACAAACACTTTTGTTATTACAATCATTTTATTGTAATAATATATTACAATATATTTTATTGTATAAAATAAATAC
Source organism: Cetorhinus maximus (assembly GCF_964194155.1). Classification (NCBI taxonomy): domain Eukaryota; kingdom Metazoa; phylum Chordata; class Chondrichthyes; order Lamniformes; family Cetorhinidae; genus Cetorhinus; species Cetorhinus maximus. The sequence continues at coordinate 128,946,977 of NC_135883.1, forward strand.
AGTAGTATGAAACTTCACTGTCGCTGGGTCAAAATCCTGGAACTCTCTCCCTAACAGCACTGTAGGTGTACCTACACCGCATGGACTGCAGCAGTCCAAGAAGGCAGCTCACCACCACCTTCTCAAGGGCAATTGGGGATAGGCAACAAATGCTGGCCTAGCCAGCAACGCCCACAATTTATGAATGAATAAACTTTTAAAAAACATTATAACCAACTCTAACTACAATTACTTTCATTATAACAATCCGTAGCTCAATCCTGGAAAAAGTTTTATTCTCACAGCGCTGGATCACACAGGAGGTCGACCTTGGTAGATTATACATCAGATAAATTGAGAATTAACAATAACAAACAGGGATTTATTGAAAAAAGAAGCTTTGAGTTGACCTCTATAACCCACACGTAAGTGTGCAATGCAAAAGAGGGAATATGTGGCCTTAATTTAATGCCTCATCTAACAGGTGGCACCCTCAATAGGGCAGCACTCCCTCAGTACAGCGCTGAAGTGTCAGCTGGAGTGGGTCTTGAACCTACAACCTTCTGAGAGGTCAGAGTACTACTACTGCGTTAAGCTGAAACCTTAATCTATTGTGCTCTTTCACACATTATTTGATCTACTTTGCATTTCTAATGTTTCTTTTTTTCTTAATTTCCAGTGAATGTGCTTTTCCATTTTTCCTGCCGAACCTATCAGGTAGATACAAAGCTAAAGCGCATGAAGTATTGCTACAGAAAAGCCACTTGCTTTGAAAATCTCAAGATCTATTGGAACATGTCCAGAAAAGGAATTTCTGGTACCTAAAATGCCATAATCCAGAGGGTTGGACTAATAATCAGTTCAAATCCCACCATGGCAGTTTAGGAATTTGAAGTTCAGTTAATTAATTATATCTGGAATAAATAGTCACCATGAAACTAACAAATTTTCATAAAATCCCAGTTGGTTCATTAATGCCCTTTAGGAAAGGGAATTGCCATCCTTATGTGGTCAGGCCTACATGTGACTCCAGATCCACAGCAAAGTGTTTAACTCTTAACTGCCCTCTGAAATGGTCTAGCATTTTATCAAGACTACAAAAACTATAATACACTTAACTCCAGTGGTCCAAGCAAATAACTGACCACCAACTCCTCAAGGGATAAATGCTGGCCTTACCAGTGATGCCCACATACAATGAATGAAAGAAAATGGAAAGGGCTAAACTCAACTGCAAGATGCCATCTGAGGTCAGAATTGCATAATAATGGACTCAGTTATACTAAAACACAATCTATCTAGGCAAAGGACTGCAATTCTTACCTTTGCTGAAATAGATAGTGTTTTAGTATAACTGAGTCCATTATTATTTCTGAGATTCATTGCTGTCATCATCCTAAATAACAGTTTATCTAGACCACTAATGCCTGTATGAAATTATGGTGGTAATCTTAACCCTTCCCCCGACCAGTGGAGACCAGGTGGGTAGGAAGTTTAAAAGCCCCGAGTTACTTTCCCACCCGAAATTGTCAGAATCCAGTCATCTGTGATTAATCTGAGCAGGCGGTAATTATACCGCCCAAAGTCAGAATGGTCTTTCTCTACAGTAGCATGCTGCATCTCACAGTTCTTTCACTGTTGCTGGGTCAAAATTCTGGAACTCCCTTCCTAACAGCACTATGGGTGTACCTACACCGCATGGACTGCAGCAGTTCAAGAAGACAGCTCACCACCGCCTTCTCAAGGGCAATTAGGGATGGGAAATAAATGCTGGCTTAGCCAGTGAAGCCCACATCCCATGAATGAATTTTTAAAAAATTTATGTAAATGGGACCTGTCTGCAATTTTAATTGTTGCTTTCCCATCGGGTCAACTGGATACTAAAGAGGATCAGCCCCAGGAGAGTCCAAAAATGTTTAGGAACATAAGAACAGGAGTAGGACATTTAGTCCCTGTTTCCTTGTTGGACCAGGAGTAGCAGGAGTGCTCCTTCAGACTCCACAAAGGAAAACTTATTTCTCCCTTACTCTAGAATCCCCACTTGGACTTCGATAGATGTGACCGCACTGTGAGGCAAGTAGCAAGTGATTCACATTTACGGCCAACTTGAAAACAAATGTTTCTAGATAATAGAAATGGTTCTATTCCAAAAGCTTGGAATCACTTGCTACTCTCTGATTTACCTTGTCATCATTCCTAATCTTTTTCAGTCTTGATGTCCTACTCTTGACTCTTCATCTAGGTTCTTCAACAATTAATAAAATCTGCAATTGCAGCTTCGACCTGATACAATGCAATTGTAAATGTTTCAAGGGAATGTTTTGCATTTACAAATGCCTACTTCCAAACACAGGGCACACTTTGTCAGTCAATTAACAACATTTTATTTTCATATCTGCAGGTTCGAATTCTTTCCCTGTTTACCTAAAAAATTGCATCAGTTCGACAGCTCACTAAAAATCAGATTGAAACCCCAACAATGGAGCCTTTTAGAACCTTGCACTGCTGCATACCTTGTACAGACTCTTATTAATTCTATACCATGGATTAGTACATTAAAAAGCTAACGGAAAACCATGCACTTAACAGAAGTGGGGCTGCACAGCCAACACTGGCAATTACCTTCATTTACAGGTCCATGAAAATTCCTTTGCATCTTTAAAACGGGATTTTTAAAGGAGCTCCGATGAATTTTGTGCCAAAGTATATTAAAGGAAAGGATGTTAAGCAGGTTTGATTTTTGTTAGTTTTGAAATACAGCCTAAATAGGGCAATGAAAAAGAAATAGTTTCTTTTATATCAGCAACATGTCCCCTTTTCTATACAGATTTATAGGAAATTAATCATGCTTTTCATAGATTCTTTAAGGAGCTGTTTTTCTATTTAAATATGACTCACTGTCTTTGTATGAAACTTTAGAAATGAACCTCTATCCACTGGAAGCATTTTTTTCCACACTTTATAACTTTGTGTAGTGGATACGTTGATTAATAAAAGATGACAGATTAGGAAGGAAGTGAAATGCTTTTCGCAAAGTGAAATAAAGAAAGAAACTGAAACACTAGATCTACATATGAAAGGAAATTATGACAGTAAATTGGTTTACCACTATTTCCTAGGCTGTCACTCTTCTGCAGCATTTTGTTTGACCCAGGCTTTGGCTCAGTACTGAAAAATAATTTTAAAAAAAAGAATTCCGAGCTTTAAGTGTGGAATTAATTTACAAAAAAAGTTAGTGGATTTTTTTCTTCTTGTTTGAAACTTGGAAACATAATCTGTCTCCCTGATGGCTTATCCTGCCCTCAACTTTCCTAACATTGCTGCATTTCTTTCCTGTTTGTTTTTCATTTGTTCCCTCGATCACTAAGTCTCTCTTTTCCTGCAAAGCCAGTGTGTAGCCAGTGAGAGCCTGCAGTGTCATAGACCCAGCAGTCAGGATTAAATCCTGCAGTTTAAAACAAGAGGAACTATTTAACATTGAAAAAACAATGATGTATAACCAGGAGGCAGACCGCTCTGTGTGACTGGAAAAGAGCATCTTTTCTCCTTCAATGAATCAATGGCAAAATGGGAAGACGCTTACTTAGCTGTCATCCAGCTCTGACTACCTTAAAAAGTAAAGGGGCAGAATTTTACAGCACCGTCGCAGCGAGGATGGGGCCGTAAAATGCAGCAAGCCATTCAAAAGCCCATTGACTTTGGCAGGACCATAAAATCTTGCCGATGTAAAATTCCACCCAAGGTTTCAGTTCAATGAAAGTCTCCTCTGCCTCTAGGCTGCAGGTGTGTTATTATGAAATTAGTTTACACAGTCACAACTTAGTTGCTCGTGGACATGGAATCAGAGTCTAAACCTAGCCTTGTTTGACACTATTTTATAGTAAATCAGAAATTTCATTCAGGGAGGTCCCAGGATGACTGATGTAGAGTTGACATCAAGGCAGAAGTTCGACTGAGTGTAACACTAAGGAGTCCTGATAAAATTGAATGGTGATCAGGACAACAACTTGCCACTAGTTGGAGTCATACCTAACACAAACACAGATGGTTGTGGTTGTTGGAGGCCAACTATCACTTCAGCAGCTGTCTGCTTTTTACACCAGCTCCATCAAGTTGTGAACAATGGATTGGAGGCAGGAAGAGTTTAACAGGTAAGTAAAATGGTTTTGTCTCCCTTACAGTTCATCATGAAATGCTGTACCATGAGTTGTATCAGTATTCAGTAAGATGAACTATGACAGTGCTATGATTGGAAGATGTAACTAACCCTTAAACAATATGTTTGCCAGATTATTACCTTTGCCAACTGGCAAGCTGTCAAGTAAAAAAGCAACATTGTGAATGTGGAAAAGTCTTCAAATGAATTTTTAAAAAGTTCATCTAATGTATAAAAAGTTAGGGTACCTTTCAAACTATTTTAAGGGTGGCCTAGTATATTAACTAAGTGTAAATGTTTAATATTTTCCCATTGCTTTTATGTATTCAGCTTAGACATCTGTTGAGATAACAGTTCTGAAGTCTGTTTGTTGACTCAGGGAGTTTTATGAGCTCTTAGCTACAAGCCAACTACCTAATTTTACAAGTTCTTGACATGGTTTGCACAAATAGTTTGAAGAGTCTGTTTACTCAGTTAATGGGCCGTTAACGTAGGAACATAGGAGTAGAAGTAGGCTATTTGGCCCTTCAAGCCTGTTTGCCATTCAACTATATCAAGGCTGATCTACCTTATTGCCATTTTCCCATGCTATCCTCATATCCCTTGATAACTTTAATATCTAGAAATAATTTGATCTCTGCCTTGAATATACTTAATGACTGAGCCTCCACAGCCCTCCATGGTAGAGAATTCTAAAGATTCACCATCCTCTGAGTGAAGAAATTCCTCCTTATCTGAGTCCTAAATGGCCTACCTTTTATTCTGAGACTGTGATCCTGGTTCTAGACCTTCAACACGCATCTACCTTGTTGAGCACTGTAAGAATTGTGTATGTTTCGATAAGATCACTTCTCATTCTTCTAAATGCTAGAGAATATAGACCCAGTCTCCTCAATCTGTCCTGATAGGACAATCCTACCATCCAGGGATCTGTCACATGAGCCTTCATTACGTTTCCTCTACGGCAAGTATACCCTTCTTTATGTAAGAAGATAACACTGTACACAACACTCCAGATGCGCCCTCACCAAGGCTCTATACAATTGGAGCAACACTTATTTACTCCTGTGCTCAAATCCTCTTGCAAGAAAAGCCAACATACTATTTGCCTTCCTAATTGTTTGCTGCGCCTGCATGTTAGCTTTCAGTGGCTTATGAACAAGGACACCCAGGTTATTTTGGACATCAACACTTCCTAACCTTTCACCATCCAAGAGATACGCTGCATTTCTGTTTTTCCTATCAAAATGGATAACTTCACATTTTTCTACAATAAATCAATTCTTCACATTAAGTTCCTTTTGCCATGCTCTTGCCCACTAACTTAATCCCTTTCTAAATCCCCTTGAAGCCTTTTTGTATCCTCCTCACAACTCACATTCCCATCTAGTTTTGAGTCATCAGCAAACTTGGAAATATTGCATTTTTCCTCTCATCCAAATCATTGATATAAATGGTGAATAGTTGGGGCCCAAGCACTGGTCCTTGCAGTAACCCATTAGTCACAGCCTGTCAACCTGAAAATGACCCGTTTATTCCAACTCTCTATGTTCTGTCCGTTAACCGATCCTCAATCCAAGCTAATGTATTTCTCCCAATCCCATGTGCTCTAATTTTGCTTACTAACCTTGTGTGTGGGACCTTATCAAAAGCCTTCTGAAAATCCAAATACACCACATCCACTGATTCCCCCTTATCTCTTCTGTTAGTTACAACCTCAAAAATTTCTAACAGGTTTGTCAAACATGATTTCCCTTTCCTAAATCCATGTTGACTTTGCCCAATAGCACTATTATTTTCTAAGCACCCTGTTATCACACCCTTTATAATACACTCGAGTATTTTCCACACTGCTGATGTTAGATTAACAAGTGTGTAGTTCCCTGTTTTCTCTTTCCCTCCTTTCTTAAATAATATGATGACATTTGCTACCTTCCAATCTGTAGGTACCATTCCAGAATCTATAGAATTTTGGCAGATGACCAGCCACACATCCACTATCTCTTCAACCACCTCTGGCTTCAATGGCTTCCGACTGAAATGATAGAGCTTGTGAATTCTGTTCATAAAGTGGATATTGGGTGAGGGTGTGATGATGAGGCGGGTGAGGGTAGGGTGTGAGGGTGATGAGGTGGATGATGGGAACAAGGGAGTGAGGGGCTGAGGAGGGTGCGGGTGAGGTGAGGGAGTGAGGATGAGGAGGATGAGTGGGGTGAGAGAGATGAGATGGTTAGGGGGTGAGGGTGAGGTGCTGAAGGTGAGGGGGTGAGGGGCTGAGGATAAGGTATGTGAAGATGAGGACGGTGAAGAGGTGAGGGTTTAAGGGTCAGGGGGCATTTAAAGTGGTCAGAAGGTTCAACAGTACATAGATGAGCCACTGATTGCATTGGGAATATTGGATCAAGGTTTTTTGGGAATGGGACAGCCTTTTAACTTGCCCACTCTGTACTTGGCCTACCTCCATTTCTGCCTCAAAGACAGCCTTAATCCAAGCCACTGAGGGCATGGACCCCTGGAAGACCCTGCTTGCTGGCAGTCTCGAGTTGGAGGCGGGATCATGATGGCGGAATTGGTTCCATCTCCTGATTCCCACCTCCGAACTGAACATACAACCCTCGGTATCATTCTGGTAAACTTATGCTGCACTCCCTCTAAAATCAATGTTTCTTTCCTAAGGTTTGGTGCCCTGAACTGCTCACATTACACTAGGTGTGGTCTAAAGAGGGCTTTGTATAGCTGAGGAATGATTTCTACCCCTTTGAATTCTAGTCTTCTTGATGTAAAGGCCAGCATTCCATTTGCTTTTTTGATTATTTTTTGGACCCACTTGTGATGTTTTAATGAGCTTCCTACCTGGATCCCCAAGTCCCTTAGGACCCCTACTGTTTCTAGCTATTTGCAAAGTAATCTATTCTATTCTTTTTAGGTCTAAAGTGGAAGGCTTCACATTTACCTACATTGAAATCCGTTTGCCACAGTTTTGCCATTCATTTAACCTATCTCTATCTCTTTGTAATTTTATGCTTATAATCTCCACTGCTTATAATGCCGCCTATCTTTTTGCCATTGGCAAATATAGATACATGGTAAATATGTTTAGAGTTGTTTGGTAGTACAGAACATGAACACTTCTGAAACGAGAGACGTGTTACTGAAGCTTTTCGTCTTGGACTCATCATGACAAATACAAGAATGCCAATTTTCAAATGATGGCAACAATTTATACTACTTGAGACAAAGGAGCTGATTTATAATAGATTCAAGCATTTTCCATACTACTGATCTCAGGCTAACAAGTCTGGAGTTCCCTGTTTTCTCTCTCCCTCCATTCTTAAATAATAGGGTTACATTTGCTAGCTTCCAATCTGCAGGTACCATTCCTGAAGCTATAGGATTTTGGCAGATAACCACCCACACATCCACTGGGCTGGATTTTGCCGTCGGCGAGCAGGGGGCAGGGCCCACTCACCGACGTGCAAAATGGCGCGGAATGATGTCAGGGGGAACCCCCAACATCATCCCGTCACATTTAAATTTTCAGGAAGGTGAGAAACAGCGAAATCAGCTGTCCGCCTGCCAATTGAGACCATTGACAGGATAATTATAACAATTAAAGGACCTGCCCGTCCAACCTTAAGGCTGGCGGGCAGGCCAGGAGTCCCGGCGGGAACTAGAAAAAACATGAAACCTCATCCACCGGCGGGTTGAGATTTCATGTAGGGTTTAAAAAACTTTAATAAAGATTTCGTGAAATTTATTAACATGTCCCATCTTGTGTGACATTGTCACATGAGGGGGACATGTTAAGGATTTTTTTATTTTTCTATTTTTAATGTTTGAACAAGTGTAAGCGATCTCCCTGAGGCTACACTTAGCCCCAGGAAGATGTGCGCTCTTTCGTGCACATGCGCGAAAGAGCACACTCTCGCATTTGGGGAATCCCCCCCACCCGCACAGGTAGCGCATAGCCCACCCACTTAAAATGGCGGCGGGGCCCGCTTCTCCGGCAGGGATAGGCTCCCCGCCCACCAGAGATTGGGTCGGGCCCGCCCGGTAGGCAGAAAATTCTGCCCACTATCTCTACAACCATCTGTGGCTTCAACAGCTTCCAATTGTAATAATAGGGCTTGTGAACTCTGTTCATAAAGTGGATATTGGGTGAGGGGGTGACAATGAGGGTGTGAGGGTAAGGTGTGAGGGGAATGAGGCGGGTGAGGGAATGACGGAGTGAGGGTGAGGGTCTGGCAAGTTGAGTTTGATTGGCTGTGGTGTTGCCATGGGAAAGCAATGGGGAACTATAGTTTCCCAAGCTCCCGGGCAATTAGCTCCAGGCTAATAGCTACACTAACAACCAATTTAAGATAATCAGTTCAGTTCATAATGTGGCTCATTTACACCTGCTAGAAGTGACATACAAACATACAGGGACCCGTTCCCTACAAACAAAAGGAATATGTTCAAGCCCCGAGCCTTTTCTGAATTATCTGGGAGCTTGGGGAGCCTATAGTTCCCCATTGCTTTCTCTATGGCAATTAGAGTTGACTTGTCAACCAATCAGCGCCCTTTTCCCCCTGTAGTATAAATTGTTGCGGTTGCTTGAAATGTGGCATTCTTGTGTTTGTCCTGATGAGTGCAATTTTAAAAGCTTCAGCCACATGCCTCTCTTTTCAGCAATATTCAAGTAAATATATTTGTTGCTCAAGAATGTTTTCTTATAAATTAAATAGGTGGGGATAGATATAGATCAGAGTTTTGTCCTTGGCATGCAGGATCGGCAGGGGCAGGCAGGGGTGGTCAGGAGGCCGACCGCTACCCACAATCGGCAGCGCTCTGAGATTTTACACCGGCATCCCAATTAAGGCCCCCCCAGTGTGATACGCGAGTGGCAGCACTGAGCGCTGCCTGTGCAGGCGGGGGGAGGAGGGCAAGCAGGCCTAGAGCAAACTTCGCGCATGCGTGCCAGAGAGCACTGAATAATCTTCCTGAGGCACGGAGCTGCCTCAGGGAGATGAAGAATATATTGAAACAAATAACGAACATCAGAAAAATTTAATAAAACATGTCCCCTCGTGTGACGCTGTTTTTAATTAAAAAATAAAGTTCTTACTTTATTTGTATTTGCTTTTGGTAACCTCATCCCGCCCGTGGAAGAGGTTTCCAAAAAAATGCAAAGGCCACCGTTAGGTTGAACGGGCAGTGAAAAATTAAACTCAATTGATAACTTAGGGGAGCAGTTTCGGCTTGGCGAGGAGGGGGCAGGGCCCGCTCGCCAAGGCATAAAATGACACGCGGTGACGTCAGGCGGGCGTAACGATGTCACCGCGCCCCATTTGGATTTTCAGTTCGGTGGGTGCGCAGTCAACTTGGCTGCACGCTCGCCGAACTGTCAAAGGCCTGTTAAAGCCATGAATTAACTATTAAGCCTATTGAGAAAGCTGCCAACCCAAACTTAAGGTTGGCGGGCAGGCGAAGAGCCCAGGCTGCCTTTGTATTTTTCATGGAACCTCATCCACGGGCGGGATGAGGTTTCATGAAGGGTTTATAAATTAAATAAATTTTTCCATTAAAGTTCATTGACATGTCCCAGCTCATGTGACACTGTGACATGAGGGGACATGTCTTAATTTTTTTTCCTCTTTATTAAAATTTTTAAAACTGCGCTCTTTTGCGCGCATGCGCAAAAGAGTGCACTCTCAGCTCAGAGAACCTCACCCCCGCCCACACAGGAAGCGCACAGCGCTTCCGGGTGCGCATCACCTTAATTCGCCCGCCCACATAAAATGGCGGCGTGGACCCGAGCGGGGGGAAAGTTCTCTCCTTAATGGCTTTAATAGGCCTTTTAATTGTCAGCGGGCGCGCTGCCGACTCCTGCGCATGCCTGCCGACTGAACTACGCGTGCGACTGCGCGTTGATGTCGGCGCGCTTGGCCGACATCATCGCGCTTGATTTCATGCTCAGTCAGGCCGAGCGCAAGCCCATCCACCGAGCTAAAAATTCTGGCCATAGTCCATGTTGTTAAGGGCAGGTTGAAGACAGGGGGCTGTTGGGAGTGTTGTACATGGTTTTTGGAAGGAAATGCCTTTTACATTTTTACATGTCATGCTTTCCATATTTTCAAAAAAAATTACATAGAGTTACCTAGAGTCTGCAGCACTGAAACAGGCCATTAGGTACAACTAGTGCTGTTGTGCTGTTGTTTATACTCACAAAATAGCTACAAGAAAATCAGGGAAGCGTCAGCAGCGAAAAGGAGAAATTCTAAGGCTGTGAGCTACATTCAGTATGCAGCTCTGAGTGTTATGAATGTCTCTGCTATTAGCTCTGGATATTTGGTGATTCCCTAAGGCTCTATACTGAGATTCTGTTATTTTAAGTTTATATCAATGACCTCCCTGAAGTGTGCTCTGATTCTGAAGTTTTTATGTGTTTAGATGACACTGTATTATGTTCCTATAAATCACTGGTGAATGTAAAATACTTTCTTACTGTAAATCCATCTAGTCTGTCCAATTGGCAATGTGGAAAAATAATGGAAAAGCTCTATTTAATTTTAACAAGAAATTGTCTCCTATGTTCCTTTCCTATCAACGTTACTGTGACTTTCTTTCCTTTAATGGGCCCAGATTCTCTGTAGTTCTTTCTGTCAGGTACCTGGGCATCCTCCTGGATGATTTCTAAGGCAACAGGCTGAAATCATAGACTTGCTCAGACAATATTGGGACGCTCTGACCGCAGTTTAAATCATTCATTTTAATGTTTTATTGCATGTTAACTAGCTATCAGTTGGTCAACTTGTCCTCGAAGACTAACATATACTTCAAAACAGAATAACTAGAATAGAACGTTTTCTCAGTTCCCCTGAAGGCACAGGTTCATATCCAGTTTACTACTTCATTGCCTTGTCCAATTGGCCATTATTTGTGTGTGAGACTAGACAGTGAATTTAGTGAGATATTTGACTATGGAAGGCATGTCAATTGATCTCAATCCTTTCTTTATCAATATCTACACTCGTTCATTTTCTATTGCAGCATGGTGATTAGAGTAAAAGCCGTGGTAGATTTTCCCTACCTAACTCAGGGGCGCTGTGGCCAAATGGATTTCCCTAGTCCCAATCCAACTCAACATAGGATTTAGACTAAACGTGGGCCCATCCTGGCATGCCTAGCTCAGAACCATACTGAGTGGTGTATTCATAACCTGAGCCATATGAAGGAGCTTCTTCACATTATGAATCTTTAAATACTTCCTCCATACTTACATTCCTTCTTCTTCAGCTCTCTGCCCAAAGGCACGTCCGATTCACAGCGCCACAACCTCAACCACGGGTAAGGAAAGGAGGCAGATCCAAAATTGACCCTCTGCTGCAGGCACCAATCTGATTCACACCAGCAGTGCAGCCAACTCAGCCAACAACCCCCCCACCCCCCCACCACCCCAACACCGCCGCCCCCCTCCAAAAGAAATTTGAGTTTCTGTGGCAATATACACTTTTACAAGCAATTCGTAGTCTGGAGCTATGGATAGTGATGATGGAGGCTCCAATTTATTTCCATCACATGGCTGACCAGGAATCTCTCCCACTCATACCACCTGCCATTTGCATACACTGGAAGGATTTACAGATTCATACTCAACCTTTTTGGCCTCATTGTGTGATTGTACAAAAGGAGTAATCGTGAGTCATTTTACATTGAAGACAGTGGAAATAAATGTCAGGAGAGATGTAAAACAGGCTGCCAATTAATAATCATCTGTATACACTATCACGCTAAGTCAAGATCTACCTTATTGTTTCTTCAATAAACCAAGACCGATGGAGGGAAGTGATGCTTCCATTGTTGAAGCACCATCCTGTGGGGCTTCATGTTCATCAAAACCAAAGAATTCCCAAAAGTACAACTTTTTAAAATGCTGGAGGAAGGACATATTTAACCTCATAGTTTGGGAACATAATATCTAACCCTTTGAACAGTTGCTGAATATTTCAATATTCTGCACAGACTTCATCCCTTTAATTTATACCATAACTCCTAATGTATTAACTATATTGGTGTGAATGTGACTCCTACAGTTAGCTCGTGAAATGTCTAAATCGTATAGGTGTGTAAGCTGCAGCAAGAGGTTTACAAATCCAAAAAATCTTAATGGGTATGCAGCCTCTGACCTAAACTTTATTGCTATAGCCACAAAGTCTTGCTAAAGCAGAATTACAGAATTGCATAAAGCTGTAGAACAATTCTTAGTACACAGCATTCCTTAGATTGAACGCATAATTCTGTAAATATCCACTCTGATGGGCCAAGGACTTTACTTCAGTGAATATACTAAATAAATAAAATTAATCAATTTAACTGAGCAGTGGTGGCCAGAATGAAGCTCCATATTATGCAGGGTGCATCTCACTCAAACCTAATGTCAGTGACCCACTAAATAGGGGAGTCAAAAGGAAAGGAATTGCTGGAAATCTGTAATAAGCTGCAGGTCAGTCAGCATCAGAAAGAGAAAGATAGATTGACATTTCCTCTGGAATTAGTTATATAGTAGGAGAGATTATTTTCTGACAATGTAGCCAAAGCCATGGAAATTTACTGGCGCCACCACGAATCCTGAGCCTGCGTTGGTGGACAGCGGGACTGCAGCAGCAATTTTATCCATGGCCATTAATGCCATGACCATCGTCCAATTAAGGATGACAGCCTGCCTCTCAGGGTTGCTGGCCCAATACAGGGGGCCAGCAGCTCTGCAGCCTCAGCAGCACCGCTGATAGAGGTGGCCACTGCTGAGGCTGCAAGGGGTAAGAGAGGACACCACCAAAATGAGGTGCCCTCGAAAAGCCAGTAGAAAAAGTAGTGATGTGCTTAGGCCAGGCAGGTAGGCCCCAGTGATTGGAGAGGGAAAAGAAGCCATCCCAATGAAACTGACTTACCTAATGTCGGGTGGGGGAGGGCAGGGGGCAGTGAAATGCTGGTGAGGTTGTAAAATTGCAATAAATAGGCTAATTAATTACCTTAAATAGTTGCCTGCATCCGGTCAGAGGTAGGCCAAGAAGCTGCTGTTCCCACCATTGGTAATATCCTTTGGTAACGGGAACACATGAAGCTTCTCTTCCAATACCTTCCGCTGCCATTTCACCAGCTCTCCTACCTCCCAGGCCACCTCCAAAGGGCTGGCTGGTAAAATTTGGCCCAAAAGAACTTGATTTTGGTTTTCTACTTTTGGGATGGTGTTGTAGCTTTGGAGGGTGCTCCCCTCTGTAAAAGCTGATGGAAGCCGAGAAGTCTTATCATTTCCACTTCATTACAATACGCTGATGTTACTCACATTCGACCACAGTTAAATTTTTCCTAATAAGTTAAAAATGCAGCTAGCTTGGCAACAAATATTCTACAAATTAAAAGAAAATCCCAGAAAATCCAGGGGCCTACATATATATAGAATTTACAGCACAGACAGGCCGATCAGCCCAACTATTATATGCCAGTGTTTATCACATGAGCACCCCCTTACCTCACTTCATTTCCCTATCAGTCTAACCTTCTACTCCTTTCTCCCACATGTGCCTATCCAGCTTCCCATTAAATGCATCTGTGTAATTCTCCTCCTTGTGGTAGAGCTGAAATACAAACAGAAAAATGGCAAGCCTATCTGGCCCAATGATATGCCCAGGGTATGTACCCTTCGACAGAACTCGAATCGAGAAGATAAAAGATTCATGTAATGGAGTAAGCAAAATAAAAATGGGCATGTAAGAGAAAATCAGTTAAATCAAGTGTCAGGAAAAGGACATAGAGCAGCAGTTGAGTGGAGTGGCAGTTTGACCTGTGTTCTTTCATCCTGTCATGTACATTAGTGCCCGCACTGTACTCTCCCGACTACAAGTTTCCTCCTTTCCCACTGCCTCCTCTTTCTGGATCAAAAATTCTGTATAGGAGCAGCAAAGAAAATTATTTGCTGCTTTTCTTTGAGCAAAATCATTCCTAACTCACGTACACATCCATCTGGACTACTGTTAGTATACCGTCTCGTAATGTTACACAGGAGGGAAACATGAGATCTGGTAAAGTCTTCAGCACTTATTAACTGTATAGATATTCCTGCAAATGCTGAACCAGCACCCTTCTGAATCATAATTATTTTACCATTGGGCTGACAAAATAAAATAAAGTGCTGGCGGTGCTGGTTTCATCTGTTCTTTCATAGTGTTTTGTGTGTTAAGTACCAGCGCGGAAAACAGCCAAACTACAACTAGTTCAAAACAACTCTCACTTGGATGATTTGTTCCATGTTGAATCTGCTTCAATATTTCATTGCTGCTTAATCTCTCCTTCATGCCAGGCACATATTTTTGACTATTACCAGAAAAGTAGCTCTGCTGTTGGACACAGCTAGTGGTCAGCAGGACGCAAGTAAAATTGTTGCTAGGAATTTGTGTTTCATTTACTTGAAATAGTTTCATAATGAGGAAGGTCTCGATAGATAGTGACCAATAATTTTGATGTACACAGTGATATAAATTGAGTGTCGCCTAATATTCAGAACCAATGATTTAGTAAATATTTAGGTCACTGAGATGAGTTGGAAGATCCAGTCCCTGAGGAGGACAAGGGTCTCCATGAGATTCCTACAGCTTTATCCTTTCAGCATCTTGGGGAGGTCTGTGTCATTAACAGACATGACTGAAGCACTCTTATACTGTTAATCTTATTATGTTGTCAATTTATTTTGTTACTTTTTTCCTTGAGGTAAAAGAATGTAAGAGCTGATTCCCAACTTGAGGCTAAAAAAAAATTGGCTACGCTCCTGGCACTGGCTGCATGGAAGCTGACCCAGTTGGATTCTGAGGTGTTTAGGTCAATTTTCCTAAACTCTCTGCACATTATTCGAGTACTGGGAGAGTGCTAATTCATCCTTGAGGGCCAAGGTTGCTGGAGACTGACGGCTGAAGCTGAATTTGGCTGAGTGAACTCTGAGAGCTTTACCTTTTACTGAAGAGAGCTTGGAGCTACTGGCAGTGGTGGATCACAGCGCAGCAGCCATTTTTGGAACAGAGGGGACATTACCTAACAGAGCTACTGTGCAACAGGCAAGAGGTGGCAAATAGAGTGGCCTACCCCTGCTCCTAATTCGCATGTTCCAATGTGAATGGAATCTCCTGTGTCTGTATCTAAGAGAAAAGAGCGACAAAAGTTTGCAGAACTGAGGAAGAATACTGAGATAGGCTTGGAGAAATTGTGCCCAGTGAAAGACCACAACATGGTGTTACATTGTCATCTCAGCATGGGGTCCTGATTGGATTTGTTAGTGTGGAAAATGTTATGTTTTAATATTGGTGTGGCCGATAACTTTTTAAAGGCTAATTAATACTCACGGAGGCGTGGAGGTGATTGAACATTGCAGCTCTCGTTTATTCCACTGCTGTAACAGAATTAACAAAAAAAATACCTGGATTCTGCAATCCTATAGTGCACTGATTTGCAAGTATGGTAAGCTAAACAAGACACTCAATACATAACAGAAAAGAAAATCGGAAAGGGTATAAAATGGGCGGCTGCTTCAATATTGCTCATTTTGCAAAACCATCAAAGATCAAATAGTCTACTGCTTTAAAGTTTTATTTGTCATATGCGCAGCATACTGTTAACAACTCTGGAATGTTGTAGCCTTTAATTGTTCCTCAACAAGAGTAGAAGAATTAATTCACTAACCGGAACAGATTGACTGGGAAACTGGATGGATCAGCAAACAAACAATGCATTTTTAAATAAACACAAATTGCATTACAAGTAGCCCTGTGTAAGTGGTTATTTGTACAATTTATCGCTGCAAAAGTTCACAGTTCAAATTATTTGCGAATTTTTTTATCCTAAGAAGCCAGTTATCTTACAGACTTTCAGACTCTCTATCAATGGATTGCTACTGACTATGATTCCCAATTAACACATCTTGGCACCATCTGTGACTTGCGCTTCCCAAGTGGTGCCTCCCTGGTCAGCCGCTGGTTGAATTGGTGGGTGAGGGCCTTAAAAAGGCATTAATTGTCCACTTCAGGATCTCAATTAGCATCTGCATGGGGTAGGCTGTCCATGAGCCTTCCTGCTTCCCAGGGCTTAATCAAGCAGAAGCAGGAAGAAGGGGAGTGCCACCCCATTCATTGACCCCACCATACCCTGCCAGAGGCAATGGGGGCAATAAATTCCACCCATCGGTGGTTGTATTTCAATTTGTGGTGCAGACATTTGCTTCCACAGATTACTTCAACACCTTCTGACTTGGTATCCATTTCTTCCTCTGAGAATTGTGACTTGCATTCCCATGAGGAAAATTTTTCCACATATGTATTTATATATTTCCTTTAATGTTCAGCAATATTTCTCCTATTCAAATCAAAGTCTCAAAAGATGCAACACTCTGCATAAACATATGCTGTTCTAAACCCAATTTTCCCTCCTTTCACAGTTGTAGTAATTATAATTCTGATAAACATAGGACTGTAGCTTTAAAAATAATCCTGTGTTACAAGATCACATGATCTATGTAAACCAATGAGTTAGCAGTGCAGGGAACCTCGAGGAGAGAGTTCTTCTTTAGTTATAGAAGTTGATGCACATATGTAGCTGCTGTTGCTGTCTTGTAAATAAAGTTCAATGTTTCCACCAAGAAAAATTGCCTGGAAAATCAACTCTATAACAAACTGGCAAACAGGATAAATCCAGATCCGGTGCTATCCCTTACCCAGCAATTGTGAGCATCTAAGATAATTTTTTTTAAATGTACTCATCCGAGATGCCACATTAACAGAATCGATCTCTTTGAACCAGCCACAGACAACTCATCTCAATATATAGAACTTCTTGTGTTTACTTTCAAGCTAACAAAATCATGGGGGAGGAAAAGAGGAGAGCAATTCTTTTGAGTATTTGTGGGAGCAAAACCTACAGTTTAATTCGAAGCTTGACGGCTTCCAGTGCCCCTGATTCAAAAACCTTCAGTGAATTAGTAGACCTTGTTAAGCAACACTTTCAACCTGAGACCTCAATCATAAATCAGAGGTTCAGGTTCAATTCACGGAATAGAGCCCTGGGGGAGACCATTGTTACCTACGTGGCAAAATTAAAACAACTAACGGAATATTGTGATTTCGGTGAAACCCTGAATGACATGCTCAGGGGTCATTTAGTCTGTGGCATTCAAGAGGATGCTATTCAGCAAAGATTGCTGGCCGAAGTAGACCTTAATTTTAAGAAAGCATTAGAAATAGCGCTTGCAATGGAAAGCGCTGTAAGGGGTTCACAGGCAATTCAAGGTGCGCAAAATTGCACCATTTTCTTAGTTGGGTGGGAGTGGTTAGCCGAAAGTGGGGCGACGAAAAGCTGGGATTCCGCTGCGAAACAGGAAACAGCCCCCGCTAACCGAAAATTTAGAGGAAGCAGTTTAGCAGCAAATTTGAAAATTAATTTTTATTGACGTGGAAACAATCATACTCCTAATGATTGGCAATTTAAAAAAGTGGAGTGTTATTTTTGTCACAAAAAAATATTGAAGATTTGCGAAGCGAGATTAAAGCAGGCTTCCAGGCAACCAAACAAAATATATGGTGTGGAAGAGCCAGAAACAACCAATTCTGACATTAATTCCTTATTCTACATTAAAGTTGGGAAGACAGAGCCAATTGCTGTCACATTGCAAGTGAATCGTAAACCCTTTAAAATAGAAATAGACACTGGTGCTTCTACCACTGCAGTAGGAGAACACACTCTCAGATATTTAAATAAAAGTGATTAACAATTAAATTTGGAACAAACCTCTGCCAAGTTGAAAACGTTCACAGGCGAAGAAATCCAGGTAAAAGGAATCACCAGAGAAACTGTTTATTATAGACACCAAACAGCACAACTACCAGTGATGGTGGTAGAAAGTGAAGGGTCAGGTCTTCTAGGTTGAAACTAGTTGAGGGAAATTAACCTTGATTGGCCAGTGAGATTTCAAAAGCAAGCATAAAGAATTCCTGAGTTAGAAAAGGAACAAGGCGAGGTGTTTCAGAAAGAGTCTGGAGAGTCCAAGGACTGCAACAGGATGAAAAAGGAGTGTGTAGCCATTCAGCAACCTGAAGAAATGAAGACTGTCTTAAACAATGACATGGGAGAACAGCAGAAGAAACTCAAGGAGACTCAGCTGAATGATAGAATTCAAGATGAAGCGAGTGAGGTTCACAAAGAAGAGGAAAACCTGTTGATAGACCTTCACACACTACAAGGATCCATCAAGTCAAAGTTTGTGCCTCTGGAAAATTACAAAGAGAAACAGGATGAATTTAACGTCACTCTGAACAAGCTGAAGAACCAGTTGGAATAGAAGATGCAGCAATGTTCAAGGTTCCAGGAGGAAGCCAACAGATACACGGGGTAGAGTTTTCTGTATGTCAGGCGGGCCAGTCAGGAGCGGGCACGGGCGGGCGTGCAGCCAATCGCCACCCGTGAACGGCTGCACGCCACTATTTTACACAGGCGGGCCAATAAAGACCCGCCCAGCGTGATGCACACTGGTAGCGCTCAGCGCTACCTGTGCAGGCGGGTTAGAAGGGAGAGTCAGGCCCTGTTCGCGTATGCGCGTGCAAGAGCGCAGAAATCTCCCTGAGGCACGAAGCTGCCTCAAGGAGATTAAGTACATGATAAAAGTTCAGAAATAATAAAGTTAAAAATTATTTAGACATGTCCCCTCATGTGACACTGTCACATGAGCTGGGACACATTTATGAATTATGCAAAAAATATTTGTTTATTTAATAAAACCTTCAGGAAACCTCATCCTGCCCGTGGATGAGGCTTCCTGAGAAACGCAAAGGCCACTTGGGCTCTTCGCTTGCCCAACAACATTAAGGTTGGGCGGGCAGCATTGATAAGTACTTTAAATAGGCTTTTAATGGCCTTAATAGGCCGTTGACAGTTCGATGGACGCGCAGCCACCTCCAGGGGGTGCCCGCCAAATGTAATATCTAAATGACGCGCGCTGACATCGGCACGCATGCCCAACGTCACCGTGTGTCATTTCACGTGTCGGCGTGTCGGACCTGCCCCTGCATGCCGACGTCAAAATCCTGGCCAAGAAGGAGACAGATAAGCTGAAGAATCAGCTGAATCAAGCTAAAGAGGCTTTGAAAGAAAAAGTCATGGGACTTTCCAAGATGCAAGTAGATAATGAATTCATGGGTAGCTCAACTATTGAATGAAGACAAGTTGAGATTTCACTTGAGAGAAGTCTGGCTGACAGTGAAGTCAAAAAGAAGGCTGAGATTAAATTCTGTGGTAGAAAGAAGAAGACAAAAAGGAAGAAGGCTCTAAAAAGACAATAAAAAGTGGGAATGAAAAAGTTAACAGGTGAATCGTTGGAAACTAAACTTGCTCGTTTCCTATTTCACTACAGAGCAACCCCCCACACTCCAACAGGAGCAACACCTACAGGGTTAATGATGAGACGTGGTCTTCAAACAAGACTAAGCCTGATACTTCCCAATTTGGAGGGGAAGGTGGAGAAAAGTCAAGGGAACCAAAAAGCAACTCATGATTTGTATAGTTGTGAGTGACAATTTACTGTTGGTGAAGCAATATACGTAAAGAATTTCGGTGGAGGACCGAAATGGTTAACTGGTAAAATAAGCTCTGCGACCGGACCTTTGTCATACCCCTTGGAAGTGGAGGGCCGGATCACCCATAAGCATGTGGATCATTTAAGGAGAAGGGAGATACCCTAACAAAATGATGTTCCACCTGTAACCGTTGCTGAACCTGTGGTTCCTGTTGAAGATGCTCAATCAAAGATAGACATAACTGATGTCTCTGTTGGAGCGGAAGACACTGAACTGCCTGTGTCTAATAAGGTACCTGATGTTAATGTGGCTTCAGAGAATGCGGTTCCCACAAAAGTTTTGGAGTCGTGGAGCTATGACGTTCCACATGGATCAGGAAACCACCTGAAAGACTGAACTTGCACTTTCATGACCTGTGTAAATACTGTAATGTCATGAGATAAATATCCTTGTAAATAAAAATGTACAGAGAAGTTAAAGGGGGAGGAATGTAATAATTATAGTTATGATAAATGTAGGACTGTAGCTTTAAGAATAATCCTTTGTTGTAAGATCACATGATCTGTGTAAACCAATGAGTTAGCAGCACGGGGAACCGCGAGGAGACAGTTCTTCTTTAGTTATAGAATTTGATGCACACGTGTAGCTGCTGCTGCTGTCTTGTAAATAAAGTTCAATGTTTCCACCAAGAAAAGTTGCCTGGAAAATTAACTCTATAAAACGGTAATGACTTCCATTGCATGTTGTTCCACAGAAACCTTCGGGCAAGTGTCATTTGATTATTTCAAGCTTATCCTCACACAACAGCAATACATGCTGCTAATTTCCTCGAGGATTCCCCCGATTGACCGCTATTTACTTTGGCAGCAGGTTAGCATTACCTTGGTGGACATATCTTTTTGGGGCTTCCGACACTCTTCCTACCAAAGCTACAGCCGCCAATCGAGGGACCCCTCAGGGAAATTCCCGTGCAACTTTCCAGAACTCTGGTCTGAGGACGTAGTAGTCATCGGTTTTTGAGACCCCACTGCAAGTCTGGCTAAACTATCTCAGCACAGAACAGGGATCGGACTTGATACATTCCTAATCTGAAAGATTCTGTGTCACCCCGTATGGTGATGGGGGCCAATGTGTGGGCACTGCATAATGATTGGGGAGTTTGCTGTAAGTATTTCGATTCTGACCCTTAAAAAGTAAATTTGTAAGTCAGTTTTCCCACCAACTTTGGACAATATTGCAGAGAATTTCGTCAGCCACCTACGAGTATCGGGGGATCTTGGTGTCTTGACTGCCTCTCATTTTCCTGAACACATTTCAGAAATTTCGCCCCTTCTCTGACCTTATCACAATCACTGTCCCATTCAATACTGGGGTGGTTAAATTCTTCCATTATCATTACTTTGCTGTCCTCCTATCTCTCAATATTGTCTTTGCACATCTGTTTCCCTAACTCCTTGCCATTATTTGGTGGTTTGTAAAACACTACAAGTAACATAATAGTTCCTTTATTGTGTCTCAACTTGAACCAAATAGATTCCCTCTTTGATCCCTGAAGGAATTTTCTCTTTCTAACTGTAAATGTTTTCCTTAATTAACACTGCTCCACATGCTTTCTCCTTTTCGTGTCTTTCCCGAATATTCCCGAGGAAGGGACTGCCACTCACGAATCGGCCTCTACAGCCACAACAGACAATGTTCAATACAGAAGTAGCATACACCCTGGGTGCAGTCCATCATCTCCTGAGACAGACAGATGCCAATAATAATAATTTTACCCTAAAATATTAAGCATCTAATCCTACGCCTTTTTGAGTGACTTTAATTATCGCCATTACATCATATTCCTATGTGGCTACTTTGCAGCTTACCAACCTTACTAACCACACTTGTGCATATACACACATGCACTCAAAATTGCTTTGCATTTTCTATCACACGCACTCAAAGCCTATCTTTGACCTCTTTGTATTTCCTTTGAACCCTTGCAATTCTGTGTTTTTTCCAACTCTAAATGCCTTTCCCAGTAATCCATGAACCTTGTTTCTACTGTTTAATACCAGAACTTGGTGCCCAACTCCTGACAAATGGTTTAAGCCCTTCCCCACAGTGCTGGGGAAGGATGCTGATCCTTGCTCTGTTCAGGTGCAGCCTGTTCTTCTTTACCTGGTCCCTCCTGCCACAGAATTGGCCCTGGTCTCCCAGGAATTTAAAGCCCTCCCACCTGCACCATATCTCTCACCGCTCATTGACCTGCCATTTCATCATAATTCTACTCTCACTAGCACATGGACTGGAAGTTATCCAATGGTTTCTATCTTTGAGGTCCTGTTTTTTGACTTCCTCCCATGCCCTTTAGACTCTGGCTGCTGGACCTCAATTCTCTCTCTTCCTGTGTCACAATATTACCACGTCACCGCGCAAAGTTTGGCGCAGCTGTGAACTTTCGCAGTTTTTAACAATCAGGCTGTCAAGGCCTCGGTTTTATTTTTTGACAGGTTTTCTTTTCTAAAAAAAGGAAACCACAATTGAGCGTTTTGAAGGGATCCTCGCAGCTTTATTTAACAAGCAGGTACACAGTGTTCAAACTCTGCGAGGAGTTGAGCTTTTTTTAATTTTACACAGATTGTGCCCGTAATGTGCACTGGAGTAAATTAAAAGTTCTAGCACCAAACATCTGACTCAAATGAACTTAGACAGCTCTGTGTCTTTATGTCTTTAATAATCACGGTGTTGGCAGAGTGCACTGGGCTATGGATGCCAAAAGACTTCATGCTGGCAGTGTGGCGCCATTCCTAGAAACAAAGACAGCAAACAATTCAACAAAGAAAAGCTCAGTTCTTGCTAATGAATTTCACATTAAGAGTTTCTGACTGCATAGAGTAATAGGCAGGGTACATATTCCAAGGTACATAGCACCTTTTCCAGTTTCTTTTGCAGAATAAAGACTTGGCATGAAAGGAGAAATTTCAATGTATGCATATCAATTCATGAAAGCTACAGTATCCTGTCTCAGGCAGAGCTACTTGCTTAGAAATCAAGCAGTTAGCTCTCTCTCCTTTACTTTCTGTACCTGGTTTGACTTACTTACCATAAACGAACCACATAAATAAAAAGTGAAAAAAAATTGCATTTTTTAAAGAAAGTAAAGAACAAATAATGACATGATTAAAAGAAAAGAACCAGTTTTGCATTCATAAATTTACAAGTTTTTTTAAAACAAAAAAAAAAAATCCTCTGCTTATCGAAACTGTACAGAAATAAGCACAAACCTGATGGAATGAACTTCTAATTTGCCATTCCCTGTAAATTTGTTCTAAACTGATTAAACTGCAATTGTACGCTGAAACCACAGGAAAAGTAAACACAACATTAACTTATATATATATGTATCATAAAATATACAATTTAACTCTCTCCTGTGGCATTAATAATCAAATTTACATCCTCTTACACAGTACCAATCCAAAGAGAGACCCACATCGGCCCTTTTAGGGAAGACCCCCCCAGATCTTGCTTCGCTCAGGAATTTAACAGAGCAGCGGTGAGCCTATCCCTGGGATCAACGACCCTGGGGGCAGAACTTCCGCACAGTGTGAACTACTGGCCCATCAAAAGCCAGCAGATTTATTGAACAGCAGCGCCACTGAGGAGGCGGTGGCTGCTGCCAGTACAACACCCACCCAAGGCCTAAGTTCATTACTGGATCTCAGGCCAGAGGTGACTGATAGTGGGAGGGAGGTTTCGCGGATTAGGGGACGGAGGGGGAGGGAGGTCAGCAGTAAAGACGGAGGGGGGGGTGCGCTCTCAGTGGCTCCCACTTCCTGATGCCGGGAACCTCGATCAGGCACTGAGTGCCTTTAAAGGAAGGAACTCCTTGGGAGCCCACAAGCAACCCGCATGGTATGCTTGTCCTGCTTACTGCAACGTGAGCCCCAGGCCTATTGCTGGTTTAATACTAGTGGCGACAGGATGAGGCCCTTAAGTGCACTTAAAAGCCTCAATTGGTGGTGGGGCAGGAAGGCCATCTATGGGCCTTCTTGCCACAACTTAATTGGGGTAGAGGCTGGAAGACCGCAGGGTCCCACCCAGCGCCCTCCTGCCTGATTGTATGCTCCCCCAAACATCAAACCCCACAGGGATGGTGTGGTAAAGTGAGGTACCCTGTCCCTTTAAGAGAATCCAAGTGTACTGATCATGTGACAGCACTGACAAATCACTGTACAGTGCGGAAAACTGGGAACTGTAAGTCTAGTTCTGGAGGTTTCTGAGTGAGCACGTATGATCTGGCGCTCTGCCCTATGTCTCAATAAACCATCACTGTTCATTCTTACATCAGTCTCTCTCCATTATTGATTGCAAGGAGTAATTGATGAGAACATAGGAAGGCGTGCAGTTAGAGTTCGGTTGGCCAACAAACTCAATTAGTCAAGATATAAAAGATGGGCACAAGGTTCCGCCCCTTGTTTCTCTACAATAGTATAAAGCAAAAGGTAGCCAGGTGGCAGCCCATTTTAAATCTCCCAGCTGACTTCAATGGAAATACATACAAACATGTGAACAAACGAAATAAGAGCAGAAGCAGGCTATTTGGCCACTCAAGCCTGCTCCGCCATTCAATAAGATGTTTGTATTT
This sequence comes from Cetorhinus maximus, assembly GCF_964194155.1. NCBI lineage: Eukaryota > Metazoa > Chordata > Chondrichthyes > Lamniformes > Cetorhinidae > Cetorhinus > Cetorhinus maximus. The sequence goes on from NC_135883.1 coordinate 128,971,332, forward strand.
CTAAATTCCACATTCCAATCTATCTCCGATAACCTTTGATTCCATTGCCGAACAAGAATCTATCTACCTCTGCCTTAAAATTATTCAATGACACTACCTCCACCGCCATCTGAGGCAGAGAGTTAAACAAAGTCACACAACCCTCTGGGAGAAAAAAATTCTCTTCATCTCTGTCCTAAAAGGATGACCCATAATTTTAAAACAGTGGCTCCTAGTTCTGGACTCACCCATAAGAGGAAACATCCTTTCCACGTCCACCTTGTCGAGACCTTTCAGGATCTTATATACTTCAATCAAGTAAATTTGGAGAGATGGAAAACAGGCTGCCAACTCACTATTACTTGTTTCACACTATCGCACAAAGCCAAGACCGACCCTATTACGTAGGAGGATAGGTGTCAGATTCCTGAGCAGTTGTACCCCCAACAGAATGCCCTACACTTGAACAGAGCTTGGGCCAATCCCTGCAGGGGAGACCAAGTAGAGATGCGGGACAGGGTTTAAACTGATATGGCAGGTGTAAGGGGAAACAAAAGCATTTAGAATAGGAAGCTTGGAAGGTGAAGTAAGCTGTACATTTATAAGGAACAAGGAGGTGGAATGGTTGAAAGAGGATAAGCAGGAACAAGATTGTGGAAAATACTAAATCTTAATGGGGGGGGCACAAAACGAGAAAATGTTGTATGTCAAGTAGAAGTAAAATACTATTTTAATGCCTGATGTTTGTCTACACCCTGCACTTTAAAATTGCAACTCATTTTCTTCGAAGGTTTGCCCGAGTCAAACTGTTCACACTGTGACGAATATGTAATGTTTTGATTCATATATTTTAGAAATATAACTTTTAGGTTGAGGATTGGATTTTTAAATGAAAGGTAAATGGAAAAAACCCAGGGTTTGAAAAGCAGAGGTGGGGATTTGATGGAGCCCACAAGAGTGGGAATTGTGGCGTGTGGGGTAACTTAATGCAGTGAGATGCAAAGTTTCAATTTCCCAACGGTGGGTTGGGATGCAGAGATAAAGTCAGCAGCGTGTTCTGGCACGTCAAGCATTACGTTGGCCTGTGGCAGGTTCATACTTGTAATATATTTGTATGCCATGTATACCCATTAATGTAAGTGCCCTACCTTCAAGATAAAGTGAGCAGCGCACGAGAATCATGTGGCACCTAGTTCAAGATCATTTAAAGGTGGCATGCACCCGTCAGCTTTGTGCGGTTTTGTCTGAGATCAGCAGTTTTCTTTGTTTAACTCTCTGGCACAAGGGAGGGGAAAAAGAGAATGGCAGCTTGGATGGAGGTTCAGAGCCGGCAAGGCTGAGTCAGTGGTGAGGGGGGTTGTGCAACGTGGTCAAGGGCATGGAGGGATGGAAGAAGGATCCGGAAGGACACAGGGTGGGATCCATGGAACTGAGGAGTGAAGTGTGAAGAGCCTGGCGTCCTGCGTGTTTTGGAGGTGGTGAGGAGGCAGCCAGTCAAGGTAAGAAAATGAGGGGCTTAAAGGGCAGTGTGAGTACTGTCCAAATATGCGTTCACCTCAGGGTGTTGGCTGGCAGAGTCCTTACAGGCCTTGAGTTCACCTACAACATTTCAATTATCCCCAATGGGAGTGATCTCAGGCAATGTCCTATGCAATGCCGAGAAGGGAGGGCCAGCTGAGCCTGCAAGTTTAATCATGACCCACAGAGTGGCGAGAACAACACTAGACACTAACATGAATATTCAATAAAGAGTGACCGCAAAAAGACAACATTATTTCTTCCACAATAAAATAAATGTCCTTAACTCCCTTGTAACCATCAATGTGTGCCAATCGTGAGGTATGCCAGTACATTCAGCTCTCTGACTAAACCAGTCTCAACAAATAACATAATGTGAAATATTTGCAAATGTAATTTAATTCTGAAAAGCATCACTGTCACCTTTGTGCTCTCAAGACTTATATTAATGGCATTGTCGAGCAGGAAATTTATGGCTGAGATGCAGAGCTTTTTTTTAACCATTCATGGGATGTGGGCTTCACTGGATGGGCCAGCATTTGCTGCCTATCCCTAGTTGCCCTTGAGAAGGTGGTGGTGAGCTGCCTTCTTTAACCGCTGCAGGCCATGTGCAGATATACCCACAGTGTTGATAGGAAGGGAGTTCCAGGATTTTGACAAAGCGACAGTGAAGGAGCGGCGATATATTTCCAAGTAAGGATGGTGAGTGACTTGGAGGGGAGCTTCCAGGCGGTGGCATTCCCATCTATCTGCTGCCCTTGTCCTTCTAGGTGGTAGTGGTCGTGGGTTTGGAAGGTGCTGTCTAAGGAGCTTTGATGAATACCTGCCATGCATCTTGTAGTTGGTACACACTGCTGCCACTGTGCGTCGGTGGTGGAGGGAGTGAATGCTTGTGGATGTGGTGCCAATCAAGCGGGCTGCTTTGTCCCGGACAGTGTCAAGCTTCTTGAGTGTTGTGGAAGCTGCACTCATCCAGGCAAGTGGAGAGAATTCATCACACTCCTGACTTGGGCCTTGTAGATGGTGGAGAGGCCTTGGGGAGCCAGGAAGTGGGTTGTTCATTGCACTATTCCTAGCTTCTGACCTGCTCTTGTAGCCACAGTATTTATATGGCTAGCCCAGTTCAGTTTCTGTTCAATGGTAACCCCCAGGATATTGATAGTGGGGATTCAGTGATGGTAATGTCATTGAACATCAGGGGGCGATGGTTGGATTCTCTCTTGCTGGAGATGATCATTGTCTGTGTGGCATGAATGTTATTTGCCACTTGTCAGCCCAAACCTGGATATTGTCCAGGTCTTGCTACATTTGGACATGGACTGTTTCAGTATCTGAAGAGTCACGAATGGTGCTGGACATTGTGCAATCATCAGCAAACATCCCCACTTTTGGCCTTATGACGGAAGGAAGGTCATTGATGAAGCAGCTGAAGATGGGTAGACCAAGGACACTACCCTGAGGAACTCCTGCGGTGATGTCCTGGAGCTGAGATGACTGACCTCCAACAACCACAACCATCTTTCTTTGTGCTAGGTATGACTCCAACCAGTGGAACGTTTTCTCCCTGATTCCCATTGACTCCAGTTTTGCTAGGGCTCCTTGATGCCACACTGGGTCAAATGCAACCTTGATGTCAAGAGCAGTCACTCTCACCTCACCTCTGGAGTTCAGCTCTTTTGTCCATGTCTGAACCAGGGCAGTAATGAGGTCAGGAACTGAGTGGCCCTGGAGGAAACCAAACTGGCTGTCAGTGAGCAGGTTATTGCTAAGCATGTGCTGCTTGATAGCACTGTTGATGACCCCTTCCATTACTTTACTGATGATGGACAGTAGACTGTTGGGTCAGTAATTGGTTGGGTTGGATTTGTCCTGCTTTTTGTGTACTGGACATACCTGGGCAATTTTCCACATAGCTGGGTAGTTGCCAGTGTTGTAGCTGTACTGGAACAGCTGGCTAGGGGCGCAGCAAGTTCTGGAGCTCACGTCTTCAGTACCATTGCCGGAATATTGTCAGGGCCCATAGCCTTTGCAGTGTTCAGTGACTTCAGCCATTTCTTGATCTCTCACAGAGTGAATCAAATTGGCTGAAGACTGACATCTGTGATGCTAGGGACCTACAGAGGAGGCAGAGATGGATCATCCACTCAGCACTTCTGGCTGACGATTATAGCAAATGCTTCAGCCTTGTCTTTTGCACTGATGTGCTAGGCTCCTCCGTCATTGAAAATGGGGATGTTTGTGAAGCCTCCTCCTCCAGTGAGTTGTTTAATTGTCCACCACCATTCACGACTGGATGTGGCTGGACAGCAGAGCTTAGATCTGACCTGGTAGAGGGGGTGGGACAGGTAGACCTCGACAGGGGGCCAGTGATAGGTGAAGGCAAAGAAGAGATTGCCAAAGATGTTGTAGACAAAAGGAGAAAGGGGTGTTGACAGAGGTGATATTATCTAAGGAATGTGCTAATGGGGATATTAAGGGTAGCAAGCAGGACATGCTAGTGGCAGATGGCCCTAGTGGGGGTGGGGTGGGGAGAAGGGACCAAAATGGGCTAAAAGGTGGAGATAAAACAATAGATCGAAATAAATTTAAAGTAGGTGGGAAAAGAAAAATATATTTGTAAAAAAAATTATAAATTATTGGAAAAGGGGGGATCGGAAAGGGGGTGGGGATGGAGGAGAGAGTTCATGATCTGAAATTTCCGGTCCTCCTTTTTCCAATAATTTATAATTTTTTTTTACAAATATATTTTTCTTTTCCCACCTATTTTTAAATGTATTTCGATCTATTGTTTTATCTCCACCTTTTAGCCCATTTCAATCCCTTCCCCCCACCTCACCCCCACCAGGGCCATCTGCCACTAGCTTGGACTACCTGCTGGCTACCCTTAATGTCCCCATTAGCACATTCCTTAGATAATATCACCACCGTCCACGCCCCTTTGTCCTTTTGTCTATGACATCTTTGGCAATCTCTTCTTTGCCTTCACCTATCACTGGCCCTCAATCAAGCTCTACCTGTCCTACCCCCCTCTACTATTTCACCCCATTTCTCTATATTCTTAGTTCTGATGAAGGGTCATATGGACCCGAAACATCAACTGTATTCCTCTCCACAGATGCTGTCAGACCTGCTGAGTTTTTCCAGGTATTTTGGTTTTGTTCTAGATTTCCAGTATCCACAGTATTTTGTTTTTATCTTAGAACTTACCGGTTGGTTGTGGGATTGCTTAGCTCTGTCTATTACTTGCTGCTTATGCTGTTTGGCACACAGGTAATCCTGTGTTATAGCTTCACCAAGCTAATACCTCATTTTTAGGTATGGCTGGTGCTGCTCCTGGCATGCCCTCCTGCACTGTTCATTGAACCAGGATTGATCCCCTGGATTGATTGTAATGGTAGAGTGGGGATATGCCGGGCCATGAGGTTACAGATTGTGCTCGAGTACAATTCTGCTGCTGCTGATGGCCCACAGCGCCTCATGGATGACCAGCCTTGAGTTGCTAGATCTATTCAAAATCTATCCCATTTAGCACGGTGGTAGTGCCACACAACACAATGGAGGGTATCCTCAATGGGAAGGCGGGACTTTGTCTCCATAATGATTGTGCAGTGGTCAGTCCTACCGACACTGTCATGAACAGATGCATCTGCAGCAAGCAGGTTGGTGAGGATGAAGCCACCTCTCCCTGTTTGACCAGGAGACTTTTTTAAAGCTCGCCCTTACCTCTTGCATTGTCAGCTGATGGCAGGATTCACCAATGAAAAACTTAGCTGCCGTTAAATTGCACATGTTTTCCATGCCTTATGCTGGCACTTAGAATTTTGATTATAGTCGTGTAGGAAACAGCAAAAAGAGAGAAAGTGGAATTGGCACACAGTTCCAGTTATTGCATCGGGAATGGCATGCTGTTGACAAAATCCTGGCCAGAGTTAACCTTTCTGATGAAAGATCATCAACCTGAAACATTCACTCTGTTTCCCTCTGGATTACTAGTCCAGTAACATAACCGCTACATTACTGTACCTTGTGTTGCTTGCATTGCTTCCAGCTACTTCTGCCAGTACTCCAGAGGCAAGTTCAGGCCAAGGACTGCTGGTGACTTGAGAGCCATCCACCTGTTCCAATGTTTCATGCTGCAATGTGCTGAGGGAGATTGGATCTTGAGAAGGTTTACAGGAAGTAATCAAGCACTTGGAGCACAGTAATCAAAGAACACCCTTTCTGAGGGGCCTCCTTCCTTTCAGCTTTTCTGTAGCTTCATTGCTATCTTTGCTGCAGGATCCAGAAACTTTTTCAGATAGTTCAGTAGTTACGTCAGCTAATCCCTTCATTTGATGATCAACTAACATGTCCAGAAATTGCAGAAAAATCCCAATTACTTATTTCTTCACTGGCTTCGGATCAAGTAATAGCTTTATATTGACACTGCTTCTTTCAGGCATATTAGGCAGGCAGGCATCCAAGAAATGTCCATGGTGATGTGGGTGTCTATCAGCCCCATGCAAATGATGTGCCTTCCTACTGGTCCTGTAAGCACCAATGGATCCAAGTGAGACTCCCAGGAATGTAGCCTGTGGATTTTTGGGCACATGCACACGGAAAGACACATGCACTATCGCTACGCCCCTGGAAAGCAGTGATTGTGTGTGTACTTTCCATGGGAAATCAGTCAAAGAAATCAGCCAAAGCTTAGATCAGACAGCTTATATTTACTGGAATAAATCTGTCCATGGTGAAAAAATGACCTTTACATTGGGAACATTGCAAATTGGCTGTTGACGGTTTACAGCAAAAAATGTGCTCACCATTTCCACATTAGAGCAGCCTTGTCTAAAAAAGAATCGTGAACCTTGCACTAAGGACAACACCAGCACAACAAAAGCTTAGATTTTGCTTTGAAGGTTTTTTCGATGTATTTTTATCTGTCAATAGTAAACACAGCCAAATAAAACAATAGCCCCCCCCTTGCTAATGATGGTGGTAATTAGGGTCTACTGAAGGAGCAGTTCAGAGTATTCAGAGACATCCCTGAGACATCATTGATCAATACCATTGGTTCGTTGATTTATTGAAAAAATCATCATGGTGCAGGTGCTGAATTTTGATGATACAAATATAGCAAGGAATCATAATTCATAAAATAACAATCATTCAAATAAAAATAAAATAAGAAAGGATTGCGCAATTATGATCATTTCAGAATGCTAATAATTACAATAAGTTGCAAAATGCGGGTCTCCTTAATTTATAAAATAGAAATGGAAGGTCCAATGTACTCTGCATTTTGCATTAAAGTCCACAGATCATATGTTGCCAGATTAAATTCCTTAAATTTTCAATTGTTTACATTCTATTTATGAGTTTTATAAAATAGGGCATTGAGTGTCTCGTAGTCAATTCATTTTGTACCTTATTGGTGCAATGGTGCCTTTTCTCCTTAATTCTATCACACATTCACTTTTGTGTGGTTGTGGCAAGAGGTAGTGGTAATGGGCGGTAGAAGCTCGACTTCGCAAAGAAGAAGAAAGAAAAAAAACAAGTAATACTTTTGTAGGAGGCAGAAAGTGAACCCGTGAAGAGGTCTGCATCAATTGAACAGTCACTACCCCTTCCACATCATTCAAAAACATCGAAGGTCCACAGCAAGCACAACAAAGGGACCTTAGGAGGTGCCAATTTGAAAGGTACCGAACAGCTTTGGGCCTACAGGAAAAGGCACAAAACACCAGGTCAGTTCCCTTCTGCATGCCATCGGGCCCAGAGCAGAAGAAGCCCTGATGAGGCAAGGATTCCTTGACATCCTATGAGAAAGCTCTAGGGCATTTGATTCCTATTTAAGCCTGAAGAAAAGTCTGGTAATTAAGCGGGCAAGGTTCAACCAAAGAAGCCAGAGGCTGGGTGAATCCATCGATTCATTTACCAATGACTTATGCAGACTTGACACTAGTTGCGGCTATGGAGTCTTAAAACAAGAGTTAATGCATGACTATATAGTAGCTGGCATGCTTGATGAGGTGCTAACAGGCTTCTTATAAACTATAGATGATTTAACTTTAGAAAAGGCAATACAGTATGCAAGGCAGGTGGAACTGAGGGAACAGAATTGGGGACACTGCGAGGCCCTGGAGAGGTCAATTCATTATGTAGACCCAAAGATGGGAGCCCTGCCGACCGAAAAGCTGCTAAACTTGCTGGAGTACCGTGTCATCCATTTTAAAATGCCCCCCAATGTGGTGCCAAAAAACTGCATTGTTGAGAAGACTGTCCAGCAGGGGGTGCTGACTGCTTTTTCTGTGGTAGGACAAGACATGTTAAACAGAAAGAAAGAAAGAAAGAGAGAGATAAAGAAAGAACGAGAGAGAGAGAGAGAGATAAAGAAAGAAAGAAAGAAAGAAAGACCCTCTGAAATGGCCTAGCAAGCCACTCAGTTCTCAAGGGCAATCAGGGATGGGCAATAAATGCTGGCCCAGCCAGTGACGCCCACATCCCGTGAACAAATTTTAAAAAATAAAGCAATTGAAACTGAAGATTTTCTAGGAGAAATTAAAGATCCTGATAAGAAGTTCTGATTTTTTGAGAATTACACCGTGGGAGGAGATGTAGAGTAAAGGCTTAATGTTTATGTTAATGATGATGTAGGCATGACATCAGATGAAGGGGACTCCGAAGAGTGGAGCATAGAACAGTCTGTGTAAAGAGAGTTATGTTTCTTACCATGTGATCTTGGTTGTAAATAGTTGTAAATAAATATTTTAAGGCGACCTTAATACAGGCTATGTCCAAGCCACTCATAGTGTAAGAGGAGCTTCATTCAGCCCAAGCCAACATGGAGCACAGGACAATGATCCAAAGCAATTTTCCTCACTGGAGCTGCACTCTGACCAAGGTCAAGCTGGGGCACTTTATTTTTCTAGAAAACAGAAGCCTGAGGCTGGGAGGCTGGAACTTTGTCCATCCCTGTCTGGATGAGTGGGCTGAGAGGCGGTGGTCGGGGTGGGGAGTGAAATCCGCCGGATGGCTTTCCCGCTGCCACTGGTATTTTATCGGGGTGGGGTAGGTGGAGGGCAGCCTGCCGACGCATAGGCCTATTGAAAACCCTAAGTTGCTAATTAACGGCCACTTAAGGGCCCCTTCGCCATCACTGGTATTCTGCCAGCAGCAGGGGGCACTTCACCACCTTGTGAGGCCACCCAGTAAAATCTTGGCAGCCTCCCTGTGTACCTGTGGGTGAGGGACCCTCCTGATCAAATACCCTGAGGCCAATGCAGGGCTCCCTAGCAGTGGGGACTGCCCCAGCTGTGAGTTCAACCCACCCACACTGGGGCCTGCCTGCTTGACCCTGGTTAACTCCGCCCCCACTTAACTGCACTCAGGGTCTGCTCCATCGTCGCTGCTCCGGGGCCTGCTGCAGTCCCAGTTACAGCCCCAGCAGTGGGTGCCACTCCTGGCAGCATTTCTGGGGCTGAAGAGCTGCCCGCCTTCTGATTGGCTGGCAGCTCTTGGAGGCAGGACATCCTGCCTCAGATGGATGGGAGCCCCAACTTCAGGCAACTAGTTGCCTGAACAATGTGAAATAGAGTCGTGGCTTCCAGGCCTGTCAGAGGCAGGCTTTCCCCGACTTTTCTGCTGCTTAAAATTAGGCTCTAAGTGTTGATATGATAGAGGTATTTAAAACTTATGAAGGAGTTCAATAGATGGACATAGAAATGTTTCCCTTTGTAAAGGAGGCCAAAACCAGGGGCCATATAAGATAATCACTAATAATTCCAATAAGTAGTTCAGGAGAAATGTCTTTAATCAGACAGTGGTGAGAATATGGAATTTGCCACCACATGGCATGGCTGAGGTGAATATAGTGTATTGAAAATGCCTTTTGTGCATTTTGTCCACTGAGGCTACCATACACACATGTACCAGCAGAGTGAGTCTGCTTGTTAGAAGAGGAGATAAAGGATCCATGTTTAACAGCTCTTCCAGTTCTAATTCTAAACGTCTCTGGCTGAATATACAACTGTCTCTGTGCCAAAAATATCACAGTGAATAGCATAGATACACTTAAGGCGAAGCTGGTAAATACATGAGGGAGAGGGAAAAGGTAGATGTGTTGAAAGGGTGAGATGAAGTAAAAAGGGTGGACATAGGTTAGGGTATGGAACTTAAAAATTGTCTGATTATCCTGTGTCATAAATTCTGTGTAAAATATAGATTATTCTACAGAAAACAGCTTTTTAAAAATTCATTGGATGTGGGTGTTGCCCTTGTCTAGAGGCATTTCTTTTTCCTAAGAGTCAACCTCTGGAATCACATGTAGGCCAGACCAGATGAGGACAGCAGATTTCTTTTAGGGAACCAGATGGGTTTTTATGACAGTGGTTTCATGGTCATCACTAGACTTTTAATTCTAGATATTTATTGAATTCAAATTCCACCATCTGCTGTGGTGGGATTTTGAACCCTGGGTCTCTAGATTACCAGTCCAGTGACAATACCACCATGCCACTACCACCGCCTCTCCTGTATATTCAGATTGGGTGTGTTTACAATGTAAAAATTAATCAGCACCTTCCATCTCTCGGGCACATTTTCTTCCTTTTCCTCATCATTAACAGTGACTGCTTTTAACATTATCTAGCTAAAGGATTGTAAGTTATCTATCTTTAGCTTTATTCTTATTGGGATTTCTCAGCTTCACTAAATGTCATGTTTTGCATGCATCAAACAAGCATACCTTGACCCGGGCATTTGTTGTTGCACTGTGTCAAATGAAATTACATTGCTGCGGGAATTGGAGATATGGCACAAGGGCAGAATTGTGAACCTCTGACTTTCCACAACAAAACACAGGCTCATAAAACTGTTACAGGAAATTTAGCGCTTCATCTCCATTGGATTCCTGTATATTACAGCCTTACGTGTAATATGGTCAGCTACAAGTAATAAATTGTCACCATGCAACAGCATTGACTGAGTGCCTCAACAAACAGTTTTTAAAAGGACAGCACTTTTCTTGCTATTAAGCCATACACTTTGATCTGTACAACATCCTCGGTTTTTTCCAGCAGTTAGAGCATACAATATTGAAACGTCTGATGGTAGCAACCAAATAATGAAGTGAGAGTCTCCTATTTATATGTTAGCATTTCCCATTTTTCAGGTACGTTCATAATATGGTGAATAAAAGCAAAATATTGCGGATGCTGGAAACCTGAAATAAAAACAGAAAATGCTGGAAAAACGCAGCAGGTCTGACAGCAGCCATGGAGAGAGAAACAGTTAACGTTTCAAGCCCATATGACTCTTCTTCAGAAACATTAACCCTGTTTCTCTCTCCACAGATGGCTGCCAGACCTGCTGAGTTTTTCCAGCATTTTCTGTTTTTATTACACTTTTGCTTTTATTTATTCACTCATGGGATGCAAGTGTCACTGGCAAGGCCAGCATTTGTTGCTCATCCCTAATTGCCCTTGAACTCAGTGGCTTGTTCAGCCATTTCAGAGGGCAGTTAAGAGTCAACTACATTGCTGTGACTCTGGAATCACATGTAGGCCAGTCTGGGTAAGGATGGCAGATTTCCTTCCCTAAAGGGCATTAGTGAATCAGAAGGGTTTTTACGATAATCGATGATAGTTTTGCAGTCACCACAGTTGAGACTAGCTTTCAATTCGAGATTTTTAAAAAATTATTAATTGAATTTAAATTTCACCAGCTGCCACAGTGGGATTTGAACCCAGAACATGAACCACGGGATTACTAGCCCGCTACACCATCATTTCCCCCTCTTAATATCAGCATGTCTTTCTCTTTCAGGTGCTTATTAAATAGTTGTGCAATCCCAGCACTTTTGCATATAGATTGTCTTTTCCTTTAATCTAACTTTGTGTTTTAACCCATTTTAAAGATAATCCATTCTATTGGCTGCTCAGTCAGGATTTCATGGTCTGATTAGACAACAGAGTGACTTCCAATGTTTTCTGAAGGCTTTTTAAATCTCTGACACCCAACATCCAACCTGTGGTCCTCAAAAAAAGGTAGCAACACATTAAAATGTGAATGGTAAGGAAGGCACTGGAGTTGGGAGCAATAGTGGCAGCCACATCAGGGTAGGTAGAAGCAGTCACAGCAACAGCACTAGGATCAGGGCATATGGTAGTCAGGTGCCATAACAGTAGCAAACATGCAACTGGGCTGACAGCCACAAAAACAGCTCACAACAATACCAACAACTTGCAATTAAATAGCCACTTTAATGTAGTGAATTGTCCCAAGTCACTTCACAGGAATCTCACCAGACAAAATTTGACACAAGCTACAATTTTTTTTAGTCTTTCATGGGATGTAGGCGTCACTGGCTAGGCCAGCATTTTTATTGCCCATCCCTAATTTCTCTTGGGAAGGTGGTGGTGAGCCACCACTTCAACCGCTGCAGTTCATGTGGTGTAAGTATGCCCACAATGCTATTAGGGAGAGAGTTCCAGAGTTTTAACCCAGCGACAGTGAAGGAACAGCGATATATTTCCAAGTCAGGGTGGCGACTGACTTGGAGGGGAACTTGCAGGCGGTCCTGTTCCCATGCATCTGCTGTCCTTGTCCTTTTAGGTGGTAGGGGTCACCAGTTTGGAAGGTGCTGTTGAAGGAGCCTTACTGAGTTGAGGAGAGAAAATTAGGACAGATGAGCAAAAGCTTGGTCAAAAAGATAGGTCCTAAGTTGTGTCTTAAAGGAGGAGGAAGAGGCAGTGAGGGCCATATAAGCTCATAAAGTATACATTGAGTATCTTTGATTGACAGCATCAAAACGACAAAGCCATTTTAATCAAAATATTTAGCAGCTTATAATGCTGCTTCTATGACATTGGTTTAGAACAGGCCTCAGTGGGGTGCAAGCTGGTGACACTTTTAACAATTAGAATGAATTTTGAAAAGATCCTAAATGGTCAGCTAGAATACCCAGGAACTACTTAAAATTGACTTCATACTGGTCCCACTCACTCTTATAGCTGGACTGATGCTGAAATGGGATGAGGCTGCCTCCTGGTGTTGGCCTCACACTGCCCACCAGGATTCATTGCATTGTCAGATCTTTGCCATTGCTTTTACTCTCAATGATACAAATATTGCAGTAAAATGGTGATGTTACACAGATAACAAGTTGAAAGCATTTAATTGATTGGACTAGTGGGGTTTGTTTCTAAAAGATTCCACTGTGCACAGTTATGACAGAACTATTGGAGAATGAATGATGCTTGCATTTGTAATCTTTTATGATACTAAACCACATTTTGTCCCACTCTCCTGCCTTTTCCCCATAGCCCTGCACTTTTTCTCTCTGCAGGTGCTTATAATTCTTCTAAAACTCACAACTGAACCTGCCTCCACCACACCCTCAGGCAGTGCATTCCAGATCCTGCTCACCTTGTAAAAATGTTTTTCTTCATGTTACCAATGGTTCTTTTGCCAATCACCTCAAATCTGTGTCTTCTGGTTCCCCATCCTTCTGCCAATGGGAACAGTTTCTCTCTATCTACCCTGTCTAGAACTGAGAGTTTTCCTGTGTTTGCTCATCTTCCTGTTTTCCTTCTCTGGCGGAAAGCTGCCTGGCATGTGTCTGTCACTTCAATTTGCCCCTTTCCCTGTGCCAGCTATGTTGAGATTGAAAACCCACCAAGAGTAGGCAGAATTGATAATCTTCCCACTCTGCGGCTGGGTGAGTTACTATATCAACATCTTTTTCAGCAGGTCCCTCACACAGTGCATATTAATTAAATAAAAGCGGTTTATATAAATAATAGATATCTGGAGTGAGTTAAAAGCTCTAACACACCCTCAGGGTTCAGTAGTATCCAAAGTAAATAAGTTTCACTCTCATAGTGCATGACAGGACCTCAAATGCTCAGTTAGGTTACAGTATGCAAGACACTCCCAGATTATCTGTTACTCTATATGTAATAATATCATAAATTTCAAACCCTTTCTTCTCATCTGCTGAAGAAACAGACCTGTTTCCAATTTAGAGTTGCGCAGGACCTAAATGACCTCTAGAACACTGTGCAAATAATCCACTGGATCAGTGTGTGGTCATTGCACCTGCAATAGAGACTTGTCCAAGGAGTGACATCAGCAAAAAATGAATGAGAACAATCAAGGGATTCAGAAAGACAACTTTATTATATCAACGAATTGACACAGATGTTGTTCCCCAGGGTTCAGCCATCACACATGAATCTCTGACTGAAGTTGGAATAACAAAAGATACAAGTGAAAGTAAAATATTTGCCATAGGCTGCAACATATTCTGCATGAAATGAGAGTTCTGGCTTAACGCATTCTAGGTTTGTTCTGCTGTGGAATTAATTGCTTATTTTACCACGGTACAAACAAAATGACATTTCCAAAAATCTCAATGTCAAACTGCCACCCCATAATTTTCTATTAAATCCCATTTCTTTAGACCCGGCAGTCACAGTCTGAATGAGGCAGAAGGTTCTGTTTTTCAAGTATAATTCCATGCATGAGGTGACAAAACAAGATACTGAATCAGTAAATTCAGCTTCTATAATAATACATTTTGAAAATGCATTACATCAGCGGGGGTTGGAATTCAATCTCATCGCTTTTCCATTATTCTGAACTGGTTTTGAATACTGGTTTGCTGACTCCACATCAATACCTGACACATAGCAAATTGGACCCCTTAGAGATAACTTTTTAAAATGGTCTTCTTGCCAGCACACCTCCATTTAATATTGGCTGCTAGATAAAACAGCCTGGCCTAGATTTTCCTTGGGATTATATTGTGCAACCTATGGGCTAATAAATATCAGACACCTGCTTTGTAAAGTGCAAAGTCATTTTAAACTATGCCCACAGTCACTGCTTCAAGTTGTACACCTGTAAGAAATATCCCCAAAATAAAAAGAGACTGAAGGGTGTCAGTCATTCATGCTGGTATTTACAGAGGAATTTCATGAATAGTTGACTGTAGTGATTGCCCGTTACCTGGTGCTAACTGCAGCTACCAGGTGAATTAGTTTTAGACCTATAAATCATACAATAGTGTCATGCCCAGTGAAAGCAAATCCTATTCATAAGTTTAAACGTGAACTGCATCCAGTATATAATTTTCTGGAATTCTCTTTCCTTTAAAAACGGGCACTAAACAGGCTACTAAGATGGCTGCCAAGTGTCAGATGACTTTAGCAAATTCAACACAGACTACCTCAAGCCTACGGAATGTTCTTAATTAAATCACCTGGGGAAGGGTGGGGGCCGCACGGGGGGATCTCCCTTGAATGGACATACCCAGACGGAGCCCACCTCTGCAATTTACACCTGCTATTGTTTGTAGTTTACTCCAAACTCAAAATCAATAGACTCCCAGACTTTATGCATCCAAGTTTGAAACTTGATAAAAGGGAACTGTAAGCGAAGCGGTTCATCATAAATAAATGTGAAGACCCCGCTCCCCCACTCCATCAATGCTTCATTTTGTAGCAATGGCTTCAGACTTTCAAATCATTCTGGATGAACAATAAAAGTATTGATCAGGTTGGTCACCTGACTGAAACTAACTTCTGATACCAAATCCTATTCTGAGAACCGGAAAGAAACTAGTCAGTCTGCAAAGAAGACCCATTACAGATACCAGCTGCAGAATAATGCAGTAACACTTACACATTTTTAAACCTGGAGACTGCTACATCTTGAAAGTCTCCCAGGCTGATTCTTATTCCAGGTTCACCTGTACAGAAACTTTAGTCCTGGCAAGAAGCACCATAAGTAACCAACTTCACAGCCTGCTGAACATCCACCCCTTTAAGGGAATCCTGCAATAATCCTGATATATGACTCCAGCTATTGAACCCACCTAAGCTACCCATTTGGAGTGAAAGTGCTATCTTCAATGGGCCCACAGCAAACCAAACACGTGAACTATGATCTATTCGTTTGTTTGCAACTTGTAAAAGTACACTATTCTCTTGAACAATATTTTTCTTATTTCTGTGTGTGTGTGTGTGAGTGGCATAGTGTTTAGACATTTGGGGTGAATGAGTGACTAACTCTTTATTTAAATCCATGAATGATTGCTGCTGTTATTTAAACTGATCACATATACTCCAGAGGTTAAGAAACATAGGCATCTTCCTTTTCAAACAACACATTGATTATGGAGAGTAAGGGAAAGGGAACAAGTTTTTTAGTTCTCTCCTGAGCCTGTCCCTAACAATGGGATTGAATGAAAGTTATGCTTTAGTCGCTTGATCAGTGCAACCATCTACACAGTTGCCTATTAGCAATGCATTGCCATTGGAAGAGTAGAACAGGATGGATTAGGTTAAATTGTATTGGATTGGTTGCACATGAACCCATCTCCAGATTATCTGGACCTAATTTTCAAATGTGAATTCTTGGCATGCATTTTGATAGATCACCGTTTTTGTGGTTTTTTTTAATGCCAATAAAGAAATTTCTCTAATTATTATAATTTGTTATTTATGCTTGGCTGCCTGGCTGGACTCTTTAATTTCTCTTTACTGCCACTGTTGCCTGCATTCGCAACCTAAACAGTGTCTGAACACCTGTATGCACAGTATTTGTTCAAATACTTAAATTCACAGACTATTTATAAATAGGCTAAAAACACCCCCTATGTCCTCCAGGAAAATCCAGCATCTCATTCATAGTAATTTCTCCCTATGCATTTCATTATTTCAACATATCAGTTAAAAAAATAAACTTGTGACCTATGGGCACTAATAAATTAGGTGTGTTTACTAAGGAAAAAGAAGGAAGTTGACAAAGCATTGGTAGAAGCGAGATAGTGGAGGCAATGGGTAGTGTGAAAATTAAAAGGGAAGAGGTACTGGAAAGGTTGGTTAGGCTTAGGGTAGATAAGTCACCTGGTCCAGATTGCTTGCATTCCAAATTGGTAAAGGAACTGGGGGTGGAGATGGTGGGAGGGCTTGCCTTAATTTTTCAAGCTTCCTAGATATGGGGGACATACCAGAGGATTTGAGAGTAGTAAATGTGATACCCTTATTCAAGAAAAGGGTGCAAGGAAAGCCATCATAATTACTACAGACCAGATAGTCTAACAACAGTGATGGCTAAGGTTTTGGAATCCTTAATCAGGGAAAAAATCAACAGGAACTTGGAGAGATTTGTGTTAATTAAGGAGAGTCAGCGTGGCTTTGTAATAGGCAGACCAATTTTTACTAATCTACTTGAATTTTTTGATGAAGTAACAGAGAAGGTTGATGAAGGGAATGTGGTGGATGTTGTCTATATGGATTTTAAGAAAGTGTTTGACAAAGTACCACATAAAAGGCAGGCTAACAAAACTGAGACTTATGGAATAGGAGGGCCAGTGCACAATTGGGTGAAAAAATTGGCTTAAGGGCAAAAAACAGTGAGTTGTGGAAGATGGTTGTTTTTCAGACAGTGGTGTTCCTCAAGGGTCAGTTCTAGGGCAACTGATTTATTTTACTAAATATCAATGACTTAAAATACAAAATAAATTTTTCAAAATTTGCTGATGATACCAAACTTGGAGGAGTGGCAAACAGCGAGGTTGATACAAATTGCCTACAATAGATAGGCTAGTAGGGTGATTCATCTTGGCAGGGGGATGAGGAGAGACAATATAGGCTTAATATTCAGGCCGTGGGTTTCATAAATAGAGACATTGAGTACAAAAGTAGGGCAGTTATGCCGAACCTTTATAAAGCTCTGGTTAGGCCCCAACTATAAAACTGCATCCAGTTGTGACCAGTTCTGGAAAGATGTGAGGGTCCTTGAAAGGGTGCTGACAAGTCTTATCAGGGTTAAGGGACAGCGGGGTTTGGCAGGGGGCAGGGTGGGGTGGGGGGGGGGGGTGGGGGGGCGGCGTTGGCAGGGGGCAGGGGGCAGCGGCGGTTAGTTCCAAGGTTAGGTTTGAAAGCTGACTAGTTCTCCTTGGAGCAGAGGAGATTGAGGGGAGATTTGATAGAGGTGCACAAGATTATGATAGGCTTAGATAAGGTAGACAAGGAAAAACTGTTCTCATTAGCTGATTGTACAAGGAACAGGGGTCACAGATTTAAGGATTTGGGCAAGAGGTGCAGGGAGAATGTGAGGAAGAACTTTTCTATGCAGCAAGTGATAATGACCTGGACTTGAAGGAGATAACCTTGCGGGGCAATGGGGATGCAGCAGGGCAGTGGGACTGACTAGATTGCTTAGAAGTATACATCATGAGTTAGATTTTATGAAGAGAATTGTTTTCTGAGGGCGACTTTAAGGATGTAAGTGTAACGAAGTTTCCTGTTGCAAGTTGCAGCTAGAAAGTGTTCCTGCTGCAGTACAGATTTGTATGTTCAGCAATGCAAGAACAGTAAAGTTATCTTGAGTTTTATGCATGTAGCAGCTGTCAGCATGTGATAGATTGAGAGGAAACAGTTTGGCCGGGATCTTCGTGACACAAAACTAGGTGGGAATGTGAGTGGTGAGGGGTATGTTAAGAGGCTTCAAGGTGACTTAGACAAGTTGAGTGAGTGAGCAAATATATGGCAGATGGAGTATAATGAGGGTAAGTGTAAAGTTATCCACTTCAGTAGGAAAAACAGAATGGCAGAGTATTATTTAAATGGTGATAGAATGAGGAATGTTGATGTGCAAATGGACCTGGGTGTCCTTGTACATCAATCACTGAAAGAAAGCATGCAGCTGCAGCAAGCAGTTAAGAAGGCAAATGGTATGTTGGCGTGTATTGCGAGAGGACTTGAGTACAGGAGCAAATATGTCTTACTGCAGTAATACAGGGCCTTGGTGAGACCACACCTGGATTATTATGTGCAGTTTTGGTCTCCTTACCTAAGAAAGGATATGCTTGCCATAGAGGGAGTGCAGCGAAGGTTCACCAAACTGATTCCTGGGATGGCAAGATTGTCGTATGAGGAGAGATTGGGCCAACTAGGCCTGTATTGACTGGAGTTTAGAAGAATGAGACGGGATCTCATTGAAACGTATAAAATTCTGACAGCGCTGGACAGACTGGATGCAGACTGGATTTTTCCACTGGCTGAGGGATCTAGAACATGGGGTCACAATCTCAGGAAACGGGGCAGGCCATTTAGAACAGAGATGAGGAGAAACTTCTTCACTCAGAGGGTGGTGACCCTGTGGAATTCTCTACCACAGAAGGCTGTGGAGGCCAAGTCGTTGAATATATTAAAGAAGAAAAAAGATAGATTTCTAGACTCTGAAGGCATCAAGGGTTCGGGGAGACAGCGGGAGTATGGCGTTGAGACAGAGGATCAGCCATGATCATATTGAATGGCGGAGCCGGCTCGAAGGGCTGAATGACCTAGTCCTGCTTTTCTATCTTTCTATGTTTCCATGCCTGCTGGCATCAGGCGTGTTCGGTAGCATAAGCGGACAATATGGTGCGATCGACTTCATGATGTCGTGAGAGCAGTTTACGATCGTCTGCTCAGCCCGCTGATGGCAGACCGCGTTTCTCGCCATTGGACATCGGGGACCTCACCATACACCTGCATTTCATTATTCGGACAGCTTGCTGGAATCATGACCCCCCCCACCACAGCCAACCCCGCTGGATTGTCCGCCCGCGCTGGGCGTAATACACAATGACATGTTTCACAACAGCATTTATAAGGCATGTACTTGGCGGGCTGCACTTTGCTCAGGACTTCAAAGTTTGTTCGTCTACCTTGCTTCGGTCAGCACTCAGTCATCAGCGCTAGGCTTCACAGACAGCACCACCACTTTTAGAGGGGCTCACGGGCAGATCTCTACCTACCAGACCAGCCATATGTGGGTGGCTTTTGAATGGCTGCAGGGCTAGGGCTTGTTTGGGGAAGGGGGAGAAGTGGCCTTAGGCAAGGGCAGAGGCTGCAGGACAAGAGCTGTACTGGGGAAGGAGGGTATCCCAGGGTGTGTGTGGGGCACATGTTAATCTGTGCAAGTGGCCTCAAGATGGTGAGGGCTGAGGAGGCAGTCTTCAGAGGAGATGACGCCAGATAGTGATGTGAGGGTATGTGTGTGAGAATGGGTGGTGTTGTCCCTTGAGTTGGCAGTGAGTGAGATGCCGGTGAATGTGTGATGGGCTTCAGTGTGTGAGTTTAGCGTGATGAGATGGTTGCCATACCCTGGCTACACGGATGAGATCATTCAGCCTCTATCTGCATTGGATGACCAACCTCTTCTGTACAGCATTGGCACTGATCAACACTGCCATTTCCTACCAAGCCGGAATGGTAATGTTGCTGCTCCTCCTGTGGCCAGAGCTGGGATAGAGGACATCACAGCGGGCCTCCACGGCATCCAAAAGTTGCTCGAGGTCTTGAATCTTCTTGCCTTTCAGGGCCACGTCTTCTTTGCTGCAGTCCTGGGCTGGAAGCACTGAGTGTGATTGTACTTTAAATGTGGTGCCTGGCGTAGTGAAGCGGTGAGGTGACGGCGTGGCCAGTGATTCAGATCCTGCTCGCCATGGAAACAGCATGTATCCCAGGAATGCATAATTAATGTGGCGGGTTTAGGACGATACATTGCGAGAAGCTGCCAATGTGGCTGGCAGGTAAAACATTGCTTTTCCCAGCCGCTACTGCACTTCGTGCAAATCTGGGATGCTGCCGCCCTTTGGGTGGGATTTTCCAGCCCCGCCCTCAGCCAGGATCATCTGGTTCTGCCGAGAGTCAATGGACTTTTGGCTGGGCTGCCGAATCTTCCGTGGTGGGCGGGGCCGGAAAATCACAGCCTTTGTGACGTATTTTTATCCATTTACTTGTTACAGAGAAATGTTGCTCTGCCTTACCTTGGCGGATTTTCGTGTTGCAAAAACTTCTTAGGCATCTGCTTCCATGCTCTCTGAATACGGCTTTGGCCATCGCCATTGCCAGCACCTTCTCTTAGGCACTCCATTACGCTTCCATGGGCAGGTACTCCTGAAGAGCCGAACAAGGCCAATTTACTTCTGTTCACCCTTGCAGCTTTATCTTTTTATTGTGGAGTCCAAATAGCTTCTGCAAAGAAACTTCAAGGTTGTACAATCTTTAAACTTGACGTAAGTGCACTTACCTTATGTGGCTGCTGTATACAAAATAAGGTATAACATGAACGGTAGCCCCATGAACCCTCATCCATGATGCAATTGAGTTCAAAGCTGGCCTTCTAGCATTCCTACCTCTGTACTTCAAGCAGAAAATCTATTACTTGGTGCCAAATTAGCAGAGCAGATGCAGAAATAACAGGGACACATTACTTCTGTTCACCCTTGGGACACATTAACTGATTACAGATTTTCCACTGCCTAATACAGATGCTGGAAAGCTGGTTCACCAAGTGCTGCTTAACTCTCTACTTGAACTTTTGTATACACATGATTAAGGTCATTGTCTAAGAGACAGAATTGCTGTCAAATTCTGTGGTTCATCTGCTGCAGCTCTTGTTTCCCTGGCATAAATCCAGAGCACTGAGTTAATCACTAGCAATGGTTCTGCCGCAGTCACAGCCTTGTAGAAAAACGCATACCCTGGTCACACCTGTTTCTCTGCTTTTACATTTACCACTTCCATAGTTCAGATTGTGTCCATGCAGCAGCAAATAGTGGTAATGTCATTAAAAGTGGCTCCTTCATCCCAATAGCAGACTCGTAGAGCCATCATCAAGACGTTTTCGCCAAGTAAGAGAACCAACAGTCAGACATCGCTCTCCCTGACTTGAACAAGAGAAATCAAATTATAGAAACAGCTCTGGTTGTTCAAGAGTGGAAACTGACATGAAGTAGGCCTTCCTTATCAAGTTCGTTGGCTTCTTTGGCTTTGACCAGAGCTCACTCCAGAGGTAAACCCAGTTGGAATTGTAACACAAAAGTCTTAATAATGCTGGTAACAATAGTTATTTAATAAATGTTCGGAATAGCCCGCCACTGACAGTCATAAAGAAAGAAACATTTGATATGTGAGGTGACAGATAGGCTGAGTGGGAGAAATTCAGTGGAAGTGGTGTATATGGTCTTTCAGAAAGTCTTTGACAAGATACAGCACAGGAGATCAGTGGAGAAGATTAAGCTGGTGGAATTAGGAGGATTGAGCATTTTTGGGCATACACACTATTAAGTATATTGATGCTATAGAGAAGATAGAGTGCAGATTCACTAGGATGATGCTGAGTAGAGGAAATACAAACATGATAGTTTGGATCAATCCCCATTCGAACAGATTACGGGGTGATCTGATAGTGGAAAATTCTGAAAGGGTGGGACAGTGTAATAGAAACAGAGCAATAGCAGGGGGCTCCAGATGAGGGGCTGTAGGTATAAGATTAATTGAGGGATATTTTGAAGAGAGAACATGCTTTATACATTGGATTCTGAGATTGTATACTATGGCCAAGACACTTGGAAAATTCCTTGCTCTTAGGAAGAAAGGAGCAGGAATAGACCATTCAGCCCTTTGAGATTGCTCCGCCACTCAATAATATCATAGCTGATCTTCTTAGTATAGCACAAGATCTTTTACATCCATCTGCTCTGGCGAGTGAAATTCAAGTGAAGTCTTATCCAAGTAAATCACTTCCAACAATGCAGCACTCCATTATTTTACTGCTTTTGTATTCGGTGATAGTGGTATTGTCACTGTAGCATTCCAGAGACCCAGGGGCATGCTCTGGGGACCAGGGTTCTGGGGGCCATGGCAGATGGTGAAATTTGAATTCAATAAAAATCTGGAATTAAAAGTCTGATGACGACCACGAAACTATTGTCGTAAAAACCCATCTGGTTCACTAATGTCCTTTAGGGAAGGAAATCTGGCGTCCTTACCTGGTCTGGCCTACATGTGACTCCAAATCCACAGCAATGTGGTTGACTCTTAAATGCCCCCTGAACAAGGACAATTAGGGTCGGGCAATAAATTCTGGCCTAGCCAGCAACACCCACATCCCATGAATAGATAAAAAAAGCTCTATATAAGCTGATGGAGCTTGAGCACATTACATCAGGTGGGTACAACACATAGGCCAAAATTGTGTCAGGGGGTGTGAGCAGGGGTAGGGACAGGGGTGGGGGGTGTGGGTAGTGAACTGTACAGCTGTAATGGAACTCTTCTAATTTTCGATTGATTTTAAATGAATGGACAGAAAATTGGTGCGTTTGATTTTTTTTCCCATGCCCTTGTCTCCCCATGAAACCTACTTACATATGTGCTCCTCAGTTTCTTCCTGAACTGAAGATTGTACTATAACTGCGTTCAGGCCATTGTGCCCCGGCATGGCTTTGACTTTACTCCACATGGGGGAAATATTCAAAACTGTTCCGGTCAACATGTTTATTTATTTCTTCCAGTGTATCTCAATGCGCTATAACCTGAGAATAAAGTGTCCATACAGGCAATCAGGAGCCTCCTAAAAGGTTTTGATATCCTTTCTAACTCATCAATTTCTAATTTGAATATTAATCATTTGTGGGTTTGAAGCTGATTGGAATCTCCTGTATTCTCCTGAGCAATAGGTCAGTTATTCTCACAGTCTGTATGGTTTTAAAATAAGTGTTTCAGCTTCACACTAACATGAATTGTGGCAGTGGTGTGTTACAGTTCACTCAGGGAGCCCAAGTTGCCATGGAAACATGCACTTTTATATGCACGTTTTGGCAATAGCAATAGTAGAGGCTCCAATGTTCTTTGCATCACATGGTTGATCTGGAATCTCTCTATTCTTACCACCTACCATTGGCATATATTGGAAAGATTTCCAGGTAGATATTCAATCTGTTTGGCCACATTATGAATGCACCTTCTGTGGCCATCAAGTCCTGAATTGAGACTTAAACCTGGAGCTTCTCGTTCAGAAGCAGCGACACTATCCACTGCACCACAAGACTTCCTAATGAAAATTGCAGCTATGGGCAGGATATTGCCCTTGGCGGGCAGGCTCGGAGAGGGTGGGGGTCGGGAAGCTGACCGCCACCTGTGATTGGGACTGGACCGTGATTTAAAGCCGGCAGGCCGATTAAGGCCCGACCAGCGTGAAACGTGAGTGGAAGCGCTCAGTGCTGCCTGTGCAAGGGGTGGGGGGGGAGGAGGGTGAGCAGGCTGAGTGCAAAGTTAGCGCATGCACGTGAGTGAGCACTTCATAATCTCCCTGAGGCACAGGGAGTTGAAGTGTTTTTAAAAAAGAAAATGAAGAAAATAAAAATGTAACAAAACATGTCCCTTCACGTGACTCTTACACATGAGCAGGGATATGTTATGAATTAAATTTTAAAACTTTTATTTTATTATTATTTGCTTTTGGAAACCTCATACCGCCTGTGGATGAGGCTTCCAAAAAAATGCAAAAGCTGTTTGGCCTTCTCACCTGCCCGTCAACTGTTAGGTTGGACGAGCAGCAAAAAATTTAAGATAATCGATCATTTAATGGCCTTAACAGGCCCTTTAATTGTCAGCAGGCGCGCTGTCAGCTCCGGTGCATGCCCGCTGACCGAACTATCGCGTGACTGCGTGTTGATGTCAGCACACTCGGCCGACGTCAACGCGGATCATTTCACGCTCGAGCGGGTCGGACGAAATTTCTACCCAGTCAAATACATAACTTTGGAAGCGTTTTTAGGCAAGATTTAGGCATGAATTGAAGCACCACCGCTGTACAGGAGGGCATTGCAGGTCTGACCTAGTTTGGGCTCTACACCAGCTGTAGTATGACTGTTGCCAGTAAAAAAAAATGTTGACAAAAGTTTTCTGGCTTGTCCAGGTTAGAAATAGGCAGTCATTTTAAAAAAAAATTCATTCATGGGGTGTGGGCTTCGCTGGCTGGGCCAGCATTTATTGCCCATCCCTAGTTGCTCTTGAGAAGGTGGTGGTGAGCTGCCTTCTTGAACCACTGCAGTCCATGTGGTGCACGTACACCCACAGTGCTGTTAGGAAGGGAGTTCCAGGATTTTGACCTATGTATAAATAAAAGCTGACTGTCTTTTAGGGGACGCAAAATCCCTCTGAGCTGCTCCCACTCTGCCAACCATATGTCATAAGTGGGAATTTGAGGCAACTTTGGCAAAATATTGACAGCAGAGCAGGAACAGAGCCGAGAGATTTCCAGACCATTGTTTCAAAGGAGCATCATTTTCCTGGTAATACAATGTGTACTATTTTATCGAAAGGAAAGGTTGATAGGCAAATATTGACCAGAACAGCAGGGATAACTGCCCTGCTCTTCTTCATTAAGTGCAATGGGATATTTTATATCCACTTTAGAGGTTTAACACCTTATCTGAAGGGCGGCACTTCTGAGTTTGCAGCACTCCTTCTCTAGAACAACAAGGTGTCAGCCTGGATTATGTGCTAAAGTCTCTGGAGTGGGAATTAGAACCCACCACCTTCTAACTCAGAGGTCAGAGTCCATTCCACTGAACCATGAATGTCACCTCAATATGGTCTGTGGACAGAAATACATGGAGGTACTGGACAGAGCAGTTAAGGCAATCTTAGTCTAAACTGATGGAATAGAAGAATCCTTTGACTGCCAGTTGTATGAATCCTCTGCAAAATGAACATCGATCCACACCATAAAACTATATCTAAGTCATCACTGAATGGATCATGTTCTGACTTTGAGCTCCAGGTGGGGAACCTTGCCCGCTGGTGGTGCACATCAGAAAGTTGAGCAAACACAATTAACTTTACGCTGGGGGGAAATCATATGTAGCTTGTGATTGAATTTCTGGTTTGTTCTACCATAGGCAAGATCTCCTGCTGGGAGCATAAAGTCAGAAAACCATCCCTTAAATGGACAATCTCACCGAGTGGGTGGTTGGTGTGGGAAATGGGAAATGCCCTATTATTGCAGTAGAGGGTGCTCTTCAGGGGTTGGTTAAGGCACATTGAAGTAAAGTAAAGGCAGCTTTACTTTGCAGTTGGCTGTGCTATATCTGAACTGGGAGCTCTGAATGCTGATTCTGAATGCCTGGATTAGGAGACTGTTTTCCAGCATGAACAGCTTTGAATGCAAAAAATGCGAATACTGAAAAAAAAATCCTTAAATCCTATATACTCTATTTTTAAAATAAAACTTTTTCTTTCGGGAGGTTATTATTTTATTGACCATGGCTACATTCATTTATATATTAGGTATCTATTTTGGGCTACTGCATCATTAAATTCATTTCAAAATGCGCATTTAACGGATTACATAACCGGAACAGTAATGTAACTTAATGATGCAACCGGTATGGAACTTCCTCAGTATTATGACTAATAAAATCACATCCTGTTTAAGAAAAATCTTTTGAAGGCTACGATATGTTTCAGTCCCTAATAAAAAAAGAAAAACCCTTTAATAACAGGATCTGCTCAAAACCAGATTGCAGTTGGTCAAATGGAGACAATCATGTTCAGGTTAAACATTCCAACTGGTGTTTATTAAAATCATTGGTACAGGTTTGCAACATGAAAATTAAACTCACTTTCTTTGCAATGGAGAATGCTAGAAAGGAGAGACTTGGAAAAGTAAGTAATTGTTGTTCTTTATTAGTCATCAATATGGGTCAGTCACCTGACCCTCAATTTTTGAATAGCATTGACAAAAAGGTGGCAAATGTGGTTCATAGGAAACATTAGTCTGCCTTTCTCTTTTGGTTGCTGGTCTACCTCACTGCGTGTTTCCAGAATATTTCTGCATTTCTGATTTTTTGCTCTCCTGCCTTAATTGGAGGGGGTCACCACATGACACTTGCAGCCAGGATGGCTGTACCCTATACAGTAGTCAGGGCCATGGAAATCTAGTCAGGCCCTGTCAATTTAGAACAACTAGTGGTGGCGCAGCACTGACTATAAAAGCTACAATAGAATGGTCCATCCGGTGGCTTAGTTGACAATTGGATTCTTTCATCCATGGGAGTTGGGGAGGGAGAGGGATAGTAAAATATAATTTGAAGCTGAGATTCCAAGTGTAACCTGTCAGCCTGGAACTCAATCACTTCCAGAGGCACTGGAATAGAAAGGATTATTTTATGGAGTAAAGTACAGCAGAACCATAACAGATACAATGCTCTGCAAAGTATAAAATATTAATGCATTATGCAGAGATTAAAACACAACTGTATTTGTTATTGAAATTTATCATTTGAACATGCACATACTGGGTGTGTGCCCTTATGCCCTTTTATTCTGAAAACTGAGTAGAATCCATTTCTCTCTCTCTTTACTGCTGGATTAGGAGACTGTTTTCTAGCATGAACGGCTCTGAATACAAAAAATGCAAATACTGAAAAAAATCCTTAAATCCTGTATGCTCTATTTTTAAAATAAAACTTTTTCTTTCAGGAGGTAATTATTTACTGGGAGAGCTTGAAGCAAAACGGCTCCAAGGATTCAGCTGGTCTTGTCCTGTAACTCTGGTGAGACACTACTGAACCTGTAGGAAAATGGCAGTCTTCATTGCTCCTCACAAGGCAAATGATGTCTACGCTGGATAGACCCAGGGGTGAAGACTTCCTAAGCCTGCTCCTCTGATTGGACAGGGACTCGATGTTTCAATGGAGGGAAAGGAGATTCTGTAGTGCAGTCGGTAGTGTCCCTATCTCTGAGCCAGACGCCCTGGGTTTGAGTCCCACTCCAGGACTTGATGACCACAGAGGGTGCATTCACAACATAGCCAAACAGATTTATATCAACCTGCAAATCCTTCCAATATGCCTATGGCAGGCGGTAAGAGCAGGGAGCCTCCTGGTCAGACAGAACTGTGGGGTAGCTGCAGTGCAACAGCATCTCCATGTCAAAAGACTCCATGGAGTGGTTCCTGCCGAAGAATGTATTCTTTGGCAAGCGTATTCCTCACCTTGAGAGACTAGCACAGAGAGGGTCCAGTGGAGGCCAGTACTCTGAATGAGCGAAGGCATATGGGCCTTTGTGGATCAGGCAAGTGGCCTGGCCCTCAAGGGTAAAATTAAAGATTGATAACTTAGTCCCTTTCCTCACAAGAACAAAGGGAATGTGGTTACGGTCAGTAGGGTGGGCAGAACTTGGACAAGTGCCACCTCAGGCACTGATCATCCATGTGAGCATTGAGCAAGTAGGTGTAGGAGGTACAGCATAAGTGGTGCTTGCAGCGAGCTGCCCTCCTAAGAAGCCACGAGTTCCAATGGGGTCATTAGTGGAAGCCCAATCAGAGACAATCCTGGCATCGGAATGAATGCCAGGTTTTACTTATTTCTTTTTATTCAGTCACAGGATGTGGGCGTTGCTGGCCAGGCAAACATTGATTGCCCATCTCTAATTGCCCTTGAGAAGGTAACAGTAAGCCATCCTCATTAATGCACCTAAGAGCCTTACTGGGCCATTTCAGAGGCCAGGTAAGAGCCAGTCACTATGCTGTGCTTCTGGAGTCCCTTATAGGTTAGATCAGGTAAGGGTGGCACATTTCCTTCCCTAAAGGACAGTTGGGTTTTTATAACAATCTGGTAGTCTCATGGTCACCATTACTGATATTAACTTCCTATTCCAGATTTAATTTAATTTATTGAATTTAAATTCTCCAGCTACTGTGGTGGGATTTGAACTCATGTCTTCAGATCACTAGTGTCAGTCCTTTGGATTACTAGCTCAGCAACACAAACATTATGCTACTGTATCTCAAGGCTTTAATCTCTTGGGGGCTAGAATTAAAAGTGGGGTGGTTAAGCTTCAATTGTGCAGAGGCATCATCAGATCCCATCTGGAGTACTGCATTCGGCTGGGGGCACCACATCTCAGGAACGATGTGCTGGTCTTGGTGAGGATATAGCAATCATACCAGTGCTTAGAGAGTTAAATTATGTTAATGATATTACAGACAATGGGCAGAGCCTTCCTGTGGGCTTCAGGACTCTGACTTCAGGACTAAATTGGGGTCCCGAGCCTGCACACCAGGAGAGAGACTGGCCAAGCAATCTTCCTAGCGGCGCCTTTCAATACTGCCAGCCCAGTTGGAGGGTTGGAAACTCTAGAGCCCCAAGGGAGAGTCAAGCAGCACTGCTGAGGCAGGTAGGAGACTGTGCCTCAACACGGAGGCACCCTGGAGGTGTAAATCTACAGAAAGCTTTCAGAGAGGCAAGCATGTAGGCACATCAGAGCGGAGGGGTAATCCCTCCAGCAGGGCTGCGGGTGCGGCCTTTCCCACTGGTCAGCTTCCATGGCATGGCACAGGAAGACTACCTCCATTGGGCTGACGGGGAGCCACTCTGCTGCTGGCAAAATGCCAGTGGTGCTGGAAAATCACCCCTAATTGGTGCCTTAAGCATGTAAATTGCCTGCCTGCTCTTTGTGCAGCAGGCAACTGATCTGCATCCCAGGCCGCCTCGGGAATTTTTCCCAGCAGCTGGAATGCACAGGGAAGCTCTCCTAATGCAGTTCCCCACTATCTTCTCAGAGCCTGCCCTTGCTTCCAAGACAGCCATCACGGGGCTGGGAAAATTCAGCTCAATGGCTTTGATCTTCCCAGCGTTTAACTGGAGGAAATTGTGGTTAATTTAAGACTGGATGTTGGTCAAGTAGGCTGACAACACAGGCAGAGTGCTTTTAGAGGTGATGGAGCAATAGAACTGTGTCTCATCAGCTTATATGTCGAATCAAATGTCAGCCCCTCTGATGATGTTGCCAAGAGGTATTTTAAAATTCAACATTTAGACATAATTCGTCCCAAAATGTTGAACTATCCCAAAACCTGACATCTGGTGTTCATTAATTTGGTTTTTGTGGGACTTTGCCATGTGACAATTGGTTTGCCAACATAATATCAGTGACTACACTTCAAATGCCAGTGTTTTGGGATGCCCTTGGGGTATGTTAAGTTACTATATAGTTGCAAGTTTGTTCTATTGTTGCACATATGCAGGATCAGATAGATGTCTGAGCATGCTTAGTAACACTCTGAGTTTCATAGATTAATGGTCCATGTGGGTGTGAGAAACTATGGTTAATGTGTGGGTGTTCACTGTTATATTATTGTAGATGCAATGAGATCAATGGCAACAAAATATGGACAGCTACTAATTAAAGTGGTAATTATAAATGCACAGAGTGGTATTTTGAAAGGAAAGTGCTAAATAGTAGAATGACGTGGGAGCCCAGCAGGGTACAAAGCAGTGTGCATGTGTGAGAGAGAGAGACAGAGAGAGAGAGAGAGACTACAGGAGCCCAGAGGGGTACAAGGAGCGAGAGAGAGAGAGAGTGCAAGAATCTTCAGGAGGCCAGTAGATTAAGGAGCCAGTGGGAGTGAGAGAGAGAGGAGAGAGTGCAAGTCTTCAGGAATCAAACAGGGCTATCCATTGCTGCCGCTTCCTATGAACAGTCAAAGTAACATTCGGAAAGGAAAACTAAGGTGTGATGTCACAATGAAGCAGGTAGGTGATTGGCTGGTGAATGTTTCTTATTTATCTTATCTAACTAGAGAATCAACTAGTCTTGTCTTTATTTTTAAAATAGGGTATATTGCTACTAGTAAGATCTATTAAGTATTAATATGGTTTATCAGTATTAGTAAACTTTATTAATAGTAGTAAGGTTTTTAGCATTAGTAAGGCTTATTAATTGTAAGGTTTATTAGCAGTAGCAAGGTTATTGATTAACAGAGAAATGATAGGGCTGCTCCAACCTCTAGAATTTGTATCCTGTGCTATGTGGGAACTCCAGGACACTTCCTGTATCCTGGATAACCATTTGTGCAGGAAGTGTCATCAGTTACAGCAGCCTAAGCTCCGGGTTTTGGAATCTGAGCAGCAGCTTGCATCACTGTGATGCATCTGTGAGGTAGAGAGCTTCATGGATAGCACGTTTATAGATGTGGTCAGCCTATAGTTTAAGAGTATGCAGGAAGAGATGGAATGGGAGGCCACAAGTGGATAAGTGTGAGGTTATCCATTTTGGCCGGAAGAATAAAAAGGCGACTTATTATTTAAATGGAGAGAAACTTCAGAATGCTTCAGTGCCGAGGTGCATGAATCACCGAAAGCTAGTATACAGGTACAGCAAGTAATAAGGAAGGCAAATGAAATTTTGGCATTTATTGCTAAAGGAATAGAGTATAAAAAGAGGGAAGTGTTGTTGCAACTGTACGAGGCATTGGTGAGACTGCACCTGGAGTACTGTGCACAGTTTTGGTCCCCTTACTTGAGGAAGGAACGCACTGGAGGCGGTTCAGAGGAGGTTCACTAGATTGATTCCAGAGATGCGGGGCTTGTCTTATGAGGAGAGATTGAGCAGTTTAGGCCTATACTCACTAGAGTTTAGAAGGATGAGAGGAGATCTAATTGAGGTATATAAGATGCTAACGGGGATAGACAAAGTAGACATGGAGCGGATGTTTCCCCTTGTGGGGCATTCTAGAACGAGAGGCCATAGTTTTAGGCTAAGGGGTGGTAGATTCAAATCAGAGATGAGGAGGAATTACTTTTCTCAAAGGATCTGTGGAATTCACTTCCTCAGGGTGCAGTGGATGCCGGGACACTGAATAAATTTAAGGAGGAGATAGACAGATTTTTAGTTAGTAATGAGTTGAAGGGTTGTGGGGAGAGGGTGGGAAATTGGAGTTGAGGCCAAAATGAGATCAGCCATGATTGTAATGAATGGCGGGGCAGGCTCGAGGGGCTGAATTGCCTACTCCTGCTCCTAGTTCTTATGTTCTTATGTAAGACAGTTAAGTAGTAACAGGCAGATGGTGCAAGAGTCCCCTGACTGTATCCCACACTCCAACCTGTATTCAGTTCTGATTACTGATGATGAGGGTGATGGTTCATTTGGGCTGTGCAGCCAGAGGCAAGACCAAGTCAGCATGAGTGGCTCAGCTGTATGTGAATGCATGGAGTGTGGTTAATTAGATTTGTGAGTTACAGGCACAGATTGCCAAGTGGAAATATGATGTTGTGGCTATAACAGAGACCTGCCTCAAAAAAGGGCAGGACTGGATGTTAAATATTCCTGGATATTTAATGATTCAGGAAAGATAGGAAAGGAAGTAAATAAGGAGGAGTGGGGGTATTGGTTAAGGAGAGCATTGCAGTGCTGGAGAGAGAGGATGTCCCAGAGGGATCAAGGATAGAACCTATTTGACTATATCCAAGTAACAAAAAAGGTGCAAATCATTGCTTAGTACAGTCTATAGGCCACTAGCTAGTGGGAAGGATGTAGAGGAATAAATTTGCAAAGAAATTACAGAGAGGTGCAAGAATTATAAGGCAGTAATAATGGGGGGACTTTAATTATCTGAATATAGACTGGGATAGTGGTAGCATAAAGGGCAGAGAGGGCAAGAGTTCCTAGAATGTGTCCTGGAAAAATTTCTACAGCAGTATATTTCCTGTCTGAGAAATGAGGCACTGCTAGACCTGGTTCTTGGGAATGAGGTGGGCCAAGTGGATCAAGTGTCAGTAGGAGAACATTTAGGAGACAGTAAGATTCATAAGTATCATAAGATTTAGGCTGATTACGGAAAAAAAAAATCACAGAATCACATAACTGATAAGATGCAGAGGGAGGCCATTCAGCCCATCGTGTCTGCACTGGTTCTCCAAATGAGCATTATGACTCAGTGCCATTCTCCTGCCTTTTGCCCGTAACCCTGCACATTGTTTCTTTTTAAATAATCATCTAATGCCCTCTTGAATGTCTTGATTGAGCCTGCCTCCACCACACTTCCAGGCAGTGCATTCCAGACCCAAACCACTCACTCTGTGAAAATAGACAAAGAATGGAGTAAGAATAATTAAAAGGGGGAGAGCCAACTTCATGGGGTAAGAATACATCTGGGACAAATAAATTGGAGTCAAAGGTTGGCAGGAAAAATGGTAGCTAAACAATGGACTATCTTCAAAGAAGAGATAGTTCCAACGCAGTCAAAGTATATTCCCTTGAAAGGGAAGGTTAGGGGAAACAAATCCAGAGCTCCCTGGATGACAAAAGAGTTAGAAATTAAAATAAAGAAAATAAAGTGTGCTTATGACAGATGTCAGATAGAAAATACATTTCAGAACTAGGCTGAATATAGAAGGTTCAGGGAGGAGGTGAAAAAGTAAATAAGAGAAGCAAAGAGGGAGTATGAAAATACGTTGGCAGCCAACGTAAAAGGGAATCCCAAAGTCTTCTATAGGCATATAAATAGTAAAAATGTGGTAAATGGAGGAGTAGGGCTGATTAGGAACCAAAAAGGGGATTTACACATGGAGGCTGGGGGAATAGCTGAACTATTAAACGAATACTTTGCACCTGTCTTTTCCAAGGAAGAAGATGCTATCCAGGCTATGGTGAAAGAGGAGGACATTCAGACACTATAATGATTTAAAATTTATCAGGAGGAGGTATTGGATAAGCTGCCTGTACTTAAAATTGATAAGATACCAGGACCGGGTGAGATGCATCCAAGGATGCTGAGGGAAGTGAGAGTAGAAATTGCGGAAGCACAGGCCATAATTTTCCTGTCTTCTTTAGACTCAGGGGTGGTGCCAGAAGACT
Source organism: Cetorhinus maximus (assembly GCF_964194155.1). Taxonomy (NCBI): domain Eukaryota; kingdom Metazoa; phylum Chordata; class Chondrichthyes; order Lamniformes; family Cetorhinidae; genus Cetorhinus; species Cetorhinus maximus. The sequence continues at coordinate 129,004,298 of NC_135883.1, forward strand.
GGAGAATTACAAATGTTACATTGTTCAAAAAAGGATGCAAAGGTAAGCCCAGCAATTACAATCAGTTAAGCTTCAGCGATGGAGAAACTTCTAGATACAATAGTTTGGGACAAGTTTAATAGTCATATGGACAAATGTGGATTAATTAAGAAAACCTAACATGGATTTCTTAAAGGAAAATGGCATTTAACTAACTTGCTGGAGTTTTTTGAAGAGGTAACTGAGAGGGTTGATGAGGTCAGTGCTGTTGATGTGGTGTACATAGGTGCCCAAAAAGGATTGATACACAACAGACTGGTGAGCAAAGTTATAGCTCATGGAATAAAAAGTACAGTAGCAACATGGGTACTAAATTGGCTGAGTGACAGGAAACAGAGAGCAGTGGTTAATGAATGTTTTTTGGGCTGGAGGAAAGTTTGCAGCTGAGGTCCCCAGGTGTCAGTGTTGCGACTCTTGCTTTTCCTGATATATACTAATGACCTGGTACCTAGGTGCACAGGGCACAATGTCAAAATTTGCAGATGATATGAAACTTGGAAGCATTGTGAACTGTGAGGAGGAACATGCAGAACTTCAACAGGACATAGACAAGTTGGTGGAATGGTCGGGCAGGTGGCAGAATAATTTAGTGTGGAGAAATGTGAAGTGATTCATTTTGGTAGGAAGAACATGGAGAGGCAATACAAGAAACATGATACAACCCTAAAGGGATGCAGGAGCAGAGAGACAGGTTGAGAGGATGGTTAATAAAGCATACAGTTTCCTTGGCTTTATTAATATGGGCATAGATTATAAGAGCAGGGAGATTATATTGAACTTGAATAAGTAACTAGTTCGGCCTCAGCTGGAGTATTGTGTCTAGTTCTGGGTGCCGCACTTACGATGTGAAGGCATTGGAGAGAGGGCAGAAAAGATTCACGAGGTTCCAGAGAAGAGGAACTTCAGAAGATAGATTGAAGATAGATAGATATGAAGATAGACTGAAAAAGTTAGGACTGTTTTCCTTGAAGGAAATTAAGGCCAAGAGGAGATTTGATAGAAGTATTCAAAATCATGAGGGGTCTGGACAAAGAAACTGTTCCCACTTGTGAAAGGATCAAGAGCAAGAGGGCACAGATTTAAAATAACTGGTAAAAGAAGCAAGAGTGATATGAGAAAAAACTTTTTCATGCAGCAAGTGGTTAAAGTCTGGAAATCCCTGCCTGAGAGTGTGCTGGATGCAGGTTCAATCGAAGCATTCAAAAGGGAATTATACTGTTATCTGAAGAGGAAGAATTTGCAGGGTTATGATGAGAAGGCAGGAGAATAGCACTAAGTGAATTGCTTATTTGGAGAGCTGGTGCAGACATGATGGACCGAATGGCCCCCTTCTGTACTGTAAAAATCTGTGACTCAGTGATTCGGAAGATGATGCCCAAAAGAGAGTTGCACCTGGATCATGTAATTTTGCAGATTAGCACATTAGCACTCCTTCAAAAAATGTGCTTGCAATCTTCTCCCAATTTTTTTTTACGACTAGCCATTTGGATTCCCGGAATGGTCCACAAACTCCACATGTTCGGAGACTATTGCTGGGAAACAATACGGATTGTGTTGTGAACATGTTAGCTACTTGACCCTGTTTTGGCCCCAGCCATGGTGCCAGAGAATGTTAAGTCAACTCCCAGGTCACTGTCGACATAAGTCGTTGTCTCAACAAAATTGTGACTTTGTTTTCTACTCTTCCAGATGGAAAACTGCACCACTCTTCTCTCTCTTTCTTTCTTTCTCTCTCTGCTTTTTTTTTACATGCAAGCCTTTGCCAGGGGCAGATTACACTCTAGGAGTTCTGACATTCCCCTATATCTTTTACCACAGAAACAGCCTGCATTTGATCCTAAATGATGGCTGGATAACAGGGTGATGTGTATCAAATTCTTAGTCAGTTTTCCAATATGTTGCTGAAATGTGAAACTGTGTACACTACATTACAATTCACTCAAAGGAAACACAGACACCCATCTCCTGACTTCAAAAAGAGTTTATTTTTGTCAAGATTTTGCTTACATTTTCATTGCTTCCATGGACACCATGAATCCTTCAAACTTTTTAAAGGTTATGCAAGGTTTCTCTTGTTATGTAAGTTTACACTTCAGAGTTCAGAGAACAGTGGAATAAGCAGTCTATTTTTAAGGGGTGGCGATGGTGTAGTGGTATTGTCACTGACCTAATCATCCAGAGACCCTGGGTAATATTACAGGGACCTGGGTTCAAACCCCACCAGGGCAGATGGTGAAATCAGAATCCATTAAAGGTCTGATGATGACCACAAAACCATTGTTGATTGTTGTAAAAACCCATCTTGTTCACTAATGTCCTTCAGAGAAGGAAATCTGCCATCCTTACCTGGTCTGGCCTACATGTGCCTCCAGACCCACAACAATGTGGTTGACTCTTAAATGCCCTCTGAGCAAGAGCAATTAGGGATGGGCAAGAAATGCTGGCCCAACTAGTGACACCTGGATTGAGTAACCAAAAAAAATTCTGCTAGTTGATAAATACATTAACTCAGCAGGTGACAAATGATGGAAGTTCCCTGCCTGAAGGTACTCTCCTGTGCCACATTTACACATCTTGTAGGTTATCGTATAGCGCTGACTTTATCTGCACTGGAGTGCTGTTTTGGGCTGTAGTAGAGTGCTTCAGTTGGAGTTTGGTGACTGAGGGAATTTAAGGGTTAAATTAAGCTCTATCTAAAGTCTAGTCTTTTTTTAATTTAGCAATTAACCAAAAGTTACTGTCAGGGTTGGAAGGAGGTGAGTTGTAGTCCAGCCTTAAAACAGGGCTCATACAGGCTCTGCTTGGAGCTGCAACTAGTTAATTAGATAACTGGCTTAATCAGGTCTTCAGAGGCTAGGTTCAGAGAGCATTAAAGTAGGCTATCTTATAGTGCTGACTTTGTCTGCCCTGGAGTGCTGTTTGGGTTGCAATAGAGTGCTTCAGTTGGAGTTTGGTGACTGAGGGAATTCAGTGAGATGGGAGAGGTGTTGTTCCTTTCCTTTTCTACCTTTTCCTTTCCTCAGAAAGAAGAGCGGTGGCCTTTGTAAGTAGGACCTGGTGAGTAAATTAGAAAAGTGTAATGTTTTTAAACAAGTTGCGATACTTGGATTTAACTGAGAAGCACCAGGAATAAGGGAAATTTAGGGTCAATATAATAAAGTAATATAAATAATCCAAAGTAGAATACAGTTAACATAAGGGAAGTAGAGTTAAGATATAGCAGGGCAGCTCAGTCGAGTGGAATGCATGTCCTGTAATATGTGCAAAGTCATGGACGCTACCGGTATCCTAGACGACCACATGTGCAGGAAGTGCTGTCAGCTGCAGAAACTTGAGCTCCAGGTTTCAGAGCTCGAGTGGTGGTTGGAGTCACTGTGGCGCCTCTGAGATGCTCAGAGAGGTGGTCACACCGCAGCTTCAGGGTCTGGAGACAGAGAGAGAATGGGTGACCACCAGGCAGTCCAAGAGAAGTAGACAGGTAGTGCAGGCATCCCCTGGGGTCCCACTCACAAATCAGTTTTCTGTTTTGGAAGCTGGTGAGCGCACTGATTCCTCAGGAATGCAGTCAGACCCAGGTTTGTGGCACCACAAGGGGCTCGGCTGTACAGGAGGGGAGGGAGAGCCATAGTGATAGGGAATTCATTGGTTAGGGGAGCAGACAGGCGTTTCTGTTTCTGTAGATGTGACTCCAGGATGGTATGTTGCCTCCCTAGTGCCAGGGTCAAGGATAGAGCAGCTGCTGGACATTCTTCTGGGGAAGGGTGAACAGCCAGAGTTCATGGTCCACATTGGCACCAACGATTTAGGTCGGAAGGGGGGAGGGGTGTAATCCTGTAATCAGAATTTAGGGAGCTAGATAGAAGGTTAGCAAACAGGACCTCAAATGTAGTAATCTCCGGATTGCTCCCAGTGCCACGTGCCAGTGAGTATAGAAATAGGAGGATAAGGCAGATGAATGCGTGGCTGGAAAGATGGTGCAGGAGGGAGGGCTTTAGATTCCTGGGTCACTGGGACTGGTTCTGGGGGAGATGGCACCTGTACAAGCCGTATGGGCTGCACCTGAACAGAGCTGGGATTGAGTTCCTTGTGGGGTGTTTTGCTCATACCATTGGGAGGGCTTTAAACTAACTCAGTAGGGGTGTGGGAACCAAGAGAAAATGTTAGACAGGAATACCAGGGTGCAAGAAATACTGGGAGAGAGAGGTAGCACTAGTATAGAAAATAATAAGTTAATAGGTAAAGTCAGAGTAAGGGAGAAAGTAACAAGATCTAAAGCAGGATGGCTATGCATATATGTGAATGTACGGAATACAGTAAATAAGATTGGGGAGTTACAGGTGCAGATTGCCATGTGGAAATATGATGTTGTGGTGATAATATAGACCTGGCTCAAGGAAGGGCAGAACTGGGTGTTAAATATTCCCAGGTACAAGGTGTTCAGAGAGATAGGAAAGAAAGGAAAGGAGGAGGGCTGGCAGTATTGGTTAAGGAGAGCATTGCAGTGCTGGAGAAAGAGGATATCCCAGAGGGTTCAAGGACAGAATCAATTTGGCTAGAGATAAGGAACAAAAAGGGTGCAATTACATTGCTCGGTTTAGTCTATAGACCGCCAAATAGTGACAAGGACGCAGAAGAACAAATCTGCGGGGAAATTACAAAGCGATGTTGGTATTATTGAGTAGTTAAATGGGTGACTTTAATTACCCGAATGTAGACTGGGACAGTGGTAGTGTAAAGGGCAGAGAGGGGCAAAAGTTCCGAGATTGTGTTCAGGAGAATTTTCTGTGACCGATCCAACAAGAAAAGACCTGGTTCTTGGTGGGCCAAGTAGATCAAGTATCAGTGCGGGAACATTTAGGAGACAGTAATCATTGTATTGTACGTTTTAGGATGATGATAGAAAAGGACGATAGGTAATCCAGAGTAAGAATAATTAACTGACCAGAGCTGACTTTGATGGGGCAAGAACGGAGCTTGACCTAGTAGACTGGAATAAAAGATTGGCAGGAAAATCTGTAGGTGAACAATGGGCTACCTTCAAAAAAGGATTGGTTCGGGCACAGTCAAGGTCTATTCCATCAAAAGGGAAAGGTAGGGTGAACAAATGCAGAGCTCCCTGAATGAAAAAGGAGATAGAAATTAAGATAAAGAAGAAAATGTGCTTGAGAACCAAAAGAAGAATACAGAAGGTTCACAGGGAAGGTAATAAAGCATAATAGAGAAACGAAGAGTGATTACGAGAAAACCTGGTAGCCAACATAAAGGGGAATCCCAAAGTCTTCTACAGGCATATAAATAGTAAAAAGGTGGTAAAAGGAGGAGTAGGGCCAATTAGGGACCTAAAAGGGATGTTACACATGGACGAAGGGGCCATGGTTGAGGTGTTAGATGAATATTTTGCATTCGTCTTTAGCAAAGAGGTAGATGCTACACGGACCATGGTGACAGAGGAGGAAACTCTGTCACCAGAAGGGTTCAAAATTGATAAGGAAGAGGTGTTGAATAGACTATCGGCACTTAAAGTTGCCAAGGCACCAGGACTGGATGAGATGCATCCAAGGATATTGAAGGAAGTGAGAGTAGGAATTGAGGGGCACTGGCCATAATCTTTCAGTCTTCCTAGACTCAGGGATGATGCCAGAGGACTGGAGAATTGCAAACATTAAGCCCTTGTTCAAAAAAGGCTGTAAGGATAAGCCCAGCAATTGTAGACCAGTCAGTTTAACTTCAGTGGTGAGCAAGATTCTAGAAACAATTTGGGATAGAATTAGTAGTCACATAGAAAAATATGGGTTGATAAAGAAGAGCCAGCCTGGATTTCTAAAGGGAAAATCGTGTTTAACTAATTTGCTGGAGTTTTTTTGAAAGGGTAGCCGAAAAGGTTGATGAGGGTAATGCTGTTGATGTGATGTACATGTACTTTCAAAAGGTATTTAATACAATGTCACACAACAGACTTGTGAGAAAGGTTATTGCTCATGGAATAAAAGGGACTGTAGTTATGTGGATACAAAATTGGCTGAAAAATAGGAAGCAGAGAGTAATGGTCAATGGATATTTTTCAGCCTGGAGGAAGGTTGGTAGTGGAGTTCCGCAAGGGTCAGTTTTGGGACCCCTGCTTTTCCTGATATATATTAATGATCTAAAACTTGGTGCGCAGGGGACAGTTTCAAAGTTTGCAGATTATACGAAGCTTGGGAGTGTTGTGAACTGTGAGGAAGACGGTGTGGAACTTCAAGAGGGCATAGACAAGTTGGCGGAGTGGGCAGATAAAGTTCAATGAGGAGAGGTTTGAGGTGATGCATTTTGGTAGGAAGAACATGGACAGACAATATAAAATAAGAGGTGAAATTTTGAAGTGGGTGCAGGAGCAGAAATACCTGGGCGTATATGTGCATAGATCATTGAAGGTGACAGGACATGTGGAGAGAGCAGTTAATAAAGCATATAGTATCCTGGGCTTTATTAATAGGGACATAGAGTACAAGGGCAGGGAGATTATGCCGAATTTATATATGACATTCATTAGGCCTCAGCTGGAATATTGTGTACCGTTTTGGGTGCTACACTATAGGAAGGATGTGAACACATTGGAGAGAGTGCAGAAGAGGTCTACAAGAATGGTTCCAGGGATGAGAAACTTCAGTCATGAAGATAGATTGGAGAAGTTGGGACTGTTCTCCTTGGAGAGAAGACGTCTAAGAGGAGATTTGATAGGGATGTTCAAAATCATGAGGGGCCTGGACAGAGTAGATAGGGAGAATCTGTTCCTGCTCATAAAAGGATCAAGAAGGGCACAGATTTAAAGTGATTTGCAAAAGAAGCAAATGTGACGTGAGAAAAAACTTTTTCACACAGCCAGTGGTTTGGGATTGGAATGCACTGCCTGGAAGTGTGGTGGAGGCAGGTTCAATCAAGGCATTCAAGAGGGCATTAGATGATTATTTGAATAGAAACTATGTGCAGGGGTAGGGGGAAAAGGCAGGGCAATGGCACTAGCTCACCTGGAGAGCCCATGCAGACACGATGGGCCGAATGGCCTCCTTCGGTGCCCTTAAAATTCTGTGATTCTGTGATCTAAATGCATGAACTGGCACAGAGGCATTAACATAAACACAATTACTCTACCTGATTTTACTGCTCCATTGTCTTAACTGGAGTGTAAAATTGGACAGGGTAGAAAACTGGCATTTGGTCCGATTAGTTTTCAGCCAGGCAGGTTAGATTAAAAAGACATCCTATGTGCCTGCTTTCTAAGTAGTTGATGAATTCATTAATGCCACACATATGATAATTAATGCATTGTCCATTCGTACATACTGGAGTCCAGATCCCAATACCCACACCCGGCCTGCACCCCACCCATTCCTGCCTCAACTCTTGACTAACCCTCTTTGCTCCCAGCAGGAATTTGGATCCAATCTCTCTCCACTCCAAGTACAACCCTGCAGCCGGCCTTCCTCTTCCTATCTCCCTGCACCTGGACAGATATGCAGCAAACCTGCCTGCCCTTAGCCATATTCTGCAACCACCACCCTCTCTCTATGAACCTCAACTCTGCACATGGATTCTGTATTCTCAGCTTCAACAGGCTGACTGTAGAGTAACAAATCCAGGCAGAAGTCATATGTTGTTCTTACCATAGTTTCAATGGCATAAACTCAGCTGTACATAAAACGAAATGGATGAAATTTATGTATTTTTCCATTTTTGTCATTCTTTGTATTAAAGCAGAAAAATCAGTAATTATTCCTGTAAGAGCTGGGTCTTTTACCCTATACTAAATCTAAGTTTTATTATGACTTGATTCATCCAACTTCAACTTGAAAAAACATTAACTATTTTCATTGTGTAATGGTTTGAGTTTAACTCCATGATGGGATTAGAAGCATAATAACATAACATGGATTTACACGATGGAAACAACAGCCCGCATTTCATATGCAGGTGTAGCTCCTGCCCACAAGCTGGAAAGTCGGAACTGAGCTCACCTCCACCGGCTCTGGAAGCATGAATCTATTTTATGTGCCAATCAGAGGGCCAAAAGCTCTTGAGCCCCAGCAGTGCCACCAGGAGCGGTGGCCAATTCTGGAACTGCAGCAGTCCCAGGCCAGAGAAGTGTGCCCAGAGTTCAGGTAGAGGGTTGGGGATTTCCAGGGGCAATCAGGCAGGCTCCAGCGAGAGTGGGGAGTGGCCGCTCGTGAGGGCTGGGTGGAGTCTTCCCCCACAGCAATCCGTGCCACTTTGGAGGGGCCCTCCTTGGGCGACAGGGTGCCTGAACAGAAGGGACGCTCCACCTCCACCCCTCCAGCCTGGAGGCAGACTGCCAACTTTTACTGGGCAGCATCCCTAGGAGGTGAAGTGCCCCATACCACTGTTGATAAAATAACAGCAGTGGCAGAAAGAAGCCATTAATTGGCCACTTAAGGGCTTCAATTGGCTAAGGGTGGGTGGGCCACATGCCACTTCCCCCCACCCCACAGGTAAAATACCCACCAAGGCGGGATGGTGCCAGGCATGGCAGCCCCAGTCATCCCACTTGATTTTACAGCCCTCAGCCCACTCCGGGTGGGGGTGTGCATCAGTGGGTGCGTAAAATTCCAGCCAATGTTATATATGTAAAGTACTTGATTAGTGGATGTTTTCCGCTACCTTCCTCACTAGGATGCTTGTAACTGCCTTTGACATTTCTACTATGTAGATAGCTATAGCAATCAAACAGTTGCCCCTTCATTCATATGCCAACCATCGTCTGATACTGTACAATTAAGAGCACCACAAAGTGTTTCAAAAAAATGGTTTGATAGTTTTTGTCTGAAGCAGTGCCACAGAAAATGAGGCAATGTATCTTAACTCTGTGGAAATGGAACATTGAATATGTTTGCCTCCATTGGTCTCAAGATAGCTGTTATTACATCAGATGCATGAAAGAGGAACCTTGAAGAACGTGTTGACGAGCATTACTCTGCTGTAGTGCAATAATCTCAAGCATCACTTTCCAGGACAGTGAGATCTGTCCCAGATGTGAAAGAGTCATGACTCATAAGCTTTGGAGATCTTTCACATGAACGACATAATGTCTGGAACTCATCTGCACTGGTCAGATGCTGAAGTCTGGCACATATCTCCCAATGGAGTCATCAGAGCTTCTTTAAATTAGTTATCCGATGAAATGCACTGCTGTCAACTGTTGAGTGATAGTCTGCACATATGAACTATGATTTGCGACTTGTACATTATCCATCCTATGGGGAGTTCAGTGATCAGGAAAATAGAGAGAGAGCTCCTAAATTTATGGTCAGATTCAGCATTGAATAACTGCGAAAGCTTAAACTTTGGCAAACCTCACTGAACAATCAATGTCATGCCCTAAGGCAATTGGTGTGATAGGGTAGTTCTTGAAGGGAAAATAGGTTTTACAGGCTCTGCAATTATTCAGTGCTTTGTACTACTTCACTGGTGGCATAGATATAGATAACCAGAATATACCTGAGGTACCTACACCACAAGGACTGCAGGGGTTCAAGAAGACAGCTCACTGCAACTTTCTCAAGGGCAGTTAGGGATGGGCAATAAATCCTGGCCCAGACAGCGAAGACCACATCCCATGAATGAATTTTTTTTTTAATGGAATTTTAACAGACCTACTTACCACAGCTATAATGAGTTTAGTTGGTGTTTGGCTCCAGACTGCACTCAGTAGGAGCATAAGTATGTGTGTTAAAAACAGCCTGTGAGCATATCTCTCAGAATCATTTCATCACTCTCCATACTATCTAAAGCTATAGTTATATCATATTGGAAAAAACTAACAGGCTGGTTAACAATAAAACAAATGGAATTGGCAATGTCCAATATGTTAAAAGGTGCAAAGGAATGGTGCATTTCTATTAGCAGGGACTTTTTTATTTATTCTTTTATGGGACATGGGCATCCCTGGCGAGGCTAGAATTTGTTGTAGATTGCTAGGTGATTTCAGAGGACAGTTAAAAGTCAAGTACATTACTGTGGGACTGGGGCCATATGTAGACCAGGCAAAGATGGCAGATTTTCTTCCCTAAAGGACATTAGCGAACAAGATGGGTTTCCAACAATCAATGATGTTTCATGGTCAGCATGAAATTAGCTTTCAATCCCAGATTTTATCAATTAAATTTAAATTCCACCAGCTGAATCCATGCTCCCAGATTATCAGCCTGAACATCTAAATTACTAATCTAGTGAAATCACACTATGCCACAATCACCCCTGAGAATTATGCTGGTCCTCCAACAATAGGTGGTGCTCTATAGCTATCATCACTGCTCTCTGTCTTAATTGTGTACTGTGATTCACCCGGTGCTACCTCTTCAAACCCAATATCTAAATCTTCTGGGGTGCGAGAACTGTGCTTATGCTGAGAGTGATGCAAGATGCTGTGAGGCTGGCTTGCTTGCGATCATTGGTTGTAAGATTATGCTGTTCTTCTAGGCTTAAATAAACCAAAGCGATTCATAGGTTAAAATGCTACATGAAAATAGTATCCTCAAGCAGTCCTTTCATAGCACCATAGAAAGTTATAGCACAGAAGGAGGCCATTTAGCCTATCATGTTTATGCCAGGCCTTTGCAGGAAACTGCAGTCACCCTCGATTTTCCACACTATTTATTTGAATGAAGGGGAAATCATGGGTTTGAGGACCCATCAACACTTCTACCAGAAGTGATGACAGACACCACGGAATGAGTTGCCAACAGTGGCTGTCCCTGTATCAAGGCAGAAAGTGCAATATAAGCAAGAAGTCACTGCTGGTGATCCTAGCAGATGGAGGCTTATTGAGTTTGCCTGGCTGCAATTTTAACAATGGCTTTACATTGTTTATCTGAAATGTTTTAATGCCTGTGATTAAATAGAGAGGAGTGCCATTTGAACACAATGCTGATGTGGGTGTGACTTGGCACAGAACATGGTTCTAAAAATTAGTTTCAATGACAATATGGTTGATTCTATGGGCCAGATTTTTGTATGGGTTCGGGAGAACCCAACCTAGGCACTTTTGCACCTTCAAAATGCACTCCTGACCCATGGGTGACTTTGCTCAGCATTTTGTCTTTCACGCAGGGTTCACAGTGCATTTTGTGAGCCGCAATGGAGTGTGTGATGAGTGTGAATGTGGGGGGGAGGGCCAGTTAGAAGGCCCATCTCAGTTCTCCGACATAGCACCCCAGCTCCCAAAATGGTTTAAAGGCCCCCTAAACATCACTGCTCACCCAGCCCATGTCACCTCAGCTCCCCCAAACCCCAAGTATCCTTCACTGTCACTCACCCAGTTTCCACTATGCACAGTCCTCATGGGCCATGGAATAGCAATGGGAATTATTTTAAAATCACTGGAAAGAAATTAAACCTGTAACAATCTAATAAAACTCAGAATTCAAACACGCTACCATTAATACTGAAAAGGGAAAAATGTACTCCAGTATAAAAAAAGGAATCATTTAAGTGACTATTATGTTTGTAAGCAAACAAGTAACCACATCAAAGGAATACTCTGTTATTAGAACCTCTTAAAAATGTTATTCATTCTTGGATCAATAGGCCACCTGCTGCACTGAACCCATCACTCAGCCAAGCATTCATAATGACTACAGATGTCATAACAAAAACTTCCAGCTACATTGCTGGAACTGAGAAACAGAATGGTGCCCCATTTTCATTGCAAATCAGAGTGCCTGTCAATCACTGAAGAGGAGCAGGTGGAGAGATTTTTTTCAATTTTCGAAAGCTGGGTGTTTTTTTTTAAAACAGCCATATATGTCAGTTAATTTATATCATAGCACAGGCATGACATGAGAGGCTGACAGAATTTTTTTAAAAACATTTTTTAATGTATTAAGGCACTTTTGATAATTGGAAAAGTACTGTAATGCATGCCAATACATGTGGCTGGTCAATGTAAGAGTCAAATTACCTTTGCAGAGCAGATCCCTATGATGAGTCATTGCATTAAAAACATGTCTACATTACAATACAGCCTCTAATTGCAGCACTTGAAGGTGTCAAAGCATTTTACACTTACTTGTCAGAATGTTTTCGGCACATCCGGGAGGGGGAGAGTTACCTGAACGCTTTGTATCAGGAGGCGGTCACACCCAGTAGATTAAGTACCTCAAGTCCGGTCAGTGGTCAGGGTCAGCAGGGTGTGACTACAAGTGAGGCAGGTAGGGGGATCCTGTGTTCAGGAACAGAGGAGCCTCAGCTCTTGACCTTGTCCAGCCGGTACGAGGTACTTGCTCCCTGTGTGGATGAGGAAGAGGGCTGTAGGGAGGATAAGCCAGCTGACCATGGCACCGTAGCACAGGAGGCCATTCAAGAGGGGGGGGCAAAAAGACAAGTGGTAGGTGTAGGGGATTCTATAATTAGGGGAATTGATAGCATCCTTTGTAAGCAGGATCAAGAGTCCCGCATGGTATGTTGCCTGCCCGGTGCCAGGGTGAGGGACATCTCTGACCGGCTTGAAAGGATATTGGAGAGGGAGGGGGAGCATCCAGTTGTTGTGGTCCATGTCGGGACAAATAACATAGGTAAGACTAGGAAAGAGGACCTGTTCGGGGATTGTCAGGAACAAGGAACTAAATTAAAGAACAGAATCTCAAGGGTTATAATCTCCGGATTACTACCCGAGCCACATGAAAATTGGCATAGGGACGCGAGAATAAGGGAAGTAAACATGTGGCTAAAGGAGTGGTGTGGGAAAGAGGGGTTCCATTTTGTGGGGCACTGGCATCAATATTGGAACAGGAGGGATCTGTACCGTTGGGATGATCTCCACCTGAACCGATCTGGGACCAATGTTCTAGCGAAAAGTGTAAATAGGGTGGTCAACAGGACTTTAAACTAGAAAGTGGGGGGGGGAGGGAAGGGTAAAATTCCAAGAAGTATGACTAATGGGAAACAAAGCAGCAGGTTAGCGTGTGGGGGGGTGGGTTCAACTTCATGAAAAATTATGAAAAAACTGAAAAGAAAGGAGAGCCCAGGAGAGGCTATTAAAGTCTCCAGAACACAAAATAGGACAGAGTGTTTGGAAAGGGCTAGGAATCTAACTTCAAGCACATCAGATAAAGGGATGACAATGAGAAAGGGGACAGGAAATACAGGACTGAAGGTGTTGTATCTGAATGCACGCAGTATACGAAATAAGGTAAATGAGCTTGTGGTGCAGATTGAAATTGGCAGATATGATGTGGTGGGCATCATGGAGACATGGCTGCAAGGGGATCAGGACTGGGAGCTAAATATACAAGGATATACATCCTATCGAAAAGATAGGCGGATTGGCAGAGGGGGTGGGGTTGCTTTGTTAGTAAGAAATGAAATTAAATCGATATCAAGAAATGATGTAGGGTCAGATGATGTAGAATCTGTGTGGGTAGAGTTGAGGAACCGCAAAGGTAAAAAAACCATAATGGGAGTTATGTACAGACCTCCGAACATTAGTCAGGAGGTGGGGCACAAGATACACCAGGAGCTAGAAAAGGTGTGTAAGAAAGGCAAGGTTACAGTGATCATGGGGGATTTCAATATGCAGATAGACTGGGAAAATCAGGTTGGTAGTGGATCCCAAGAAAAGGAATTTGTGGAATGTCTACGAGATGGCTTTTTGGAGCAGCTTGTGGTGGAGCACACTAGCGAACAGGCAATTCTAGATCTAGTGATGTGTAATGAGGCAGATTTGATAAGGGAGCTTAAGGTGAAGGAACCCTTAGGAGGAAGTGACCATAATATGATAGAATTTACCCTGCAATTTGAGAGGAAAAAGCTGGAATCAGATGTAACGGTATTACAGTTGAATAAAGGCAACTACAGAGGCATGAGGGAGGAGCTGGCCAGAATTGACTGGGAGATGAGCCTAGCAGGAAAGACAGTGGAACAGCAATGGCAGGAGTTTCTGGGAGTAATTTGGGAGACACAGCAAAAATTCATCCCTAGGAAGAAGAAGCATACTAAAGGGAGGACAAGGCAACCATGGCTGACAAGGGAAGTCAAGGACAGCATAAAAGATAAAGAGAAAGCATACAATGCGGCGAAGAGCAGTGGATTGGGAAGCCTACAAAGACCAACAGAGGACAACTAAAAAAGAAATAAGGAGGGAGAAGATTAAATATGAGGGCAAACTAGCCAGTGATATAAAAGAAGATTGCAAGAGTTTTTTAGATATATAAAGGGTAAGAGAGAGGCAAAAGTGGACATTGGGCCACTGGAAAATGACACTGGAGAAGTAGTAGTGGGGAACAAAGAAATGGCGGAGGAACTGAATAGGTACTTTGCGTCAGTCTTCACAGTGGAAGACACGAGTGACATCCCCAAAGTTCAAGAGAGTCGGGGGGCAGAGGTGAGTATGGTGGCCATTACCAAGGAGAAGGTGCTAGGTCTGAAGGTGGATAAATCACCTGGACCAGATGGATTACACCCCAGAGTTCTGAAGAAGATAGCTGAAGAGATAGTGGAGGCGTTAGTGGTGATCTTTCAGGAATCACTGGAGTCAGGGAGGGTCCCAGAGGACTGGAAAATCGCTAATGTAACCCCCTTGTTTAAGAAGGGAGTGAGGCAAAAGACGGGAAATTACAGGCCGATTAGCCTGACCTCGGTTGTTGGTAAGATTTTAGGGTCCATTATGAAGGATGAGATTTCAGAATACTTGGAAGTGCATGGTAAAATCGGGCAAAGTCAGCATGGTTTCATCAAGGGGAGGTCATGCCTGACAAATCTGTTAGAATTCTTTGAGGAGATAACGAGTAGGTTAGACAAAGGAGAGCCAATGGATGTTATCTACTTGGACTTCCAGAAGGCCTTTGACAAGGTGCCGCGTAGGAGGGTGCTCAGTAAGATAAGAGCCCATGGTGTTAGAGGCAAGGTACTAGCATGGATAGAAGATTGGCTGTCTGGCAGGAGGCAGAGAGTGGGGATAAGGGGGTCCATTTCAGGATGGCGGCGGGTGACTAGTGGGGTTCCGCAGGGGTCAGTGTTGGGACCACAACTTTTCACTTTATACATTAATGATCTAGATGAAGGAACTGAGGGCATCCTGGCTAAGTTTGCAGATGGTACAAAGATAGGTGGAGGGACAGGTAGTATTGAGGAGGTGGGGAGGCTGCAGAAGGATTTGGACAGGTTAGGAGATTGGGCAAAGAAGCGGCAGATGGAATACAACGTGGGGAAGTGTGAGGTCATGCGCTTTGGTAGGGAGAATAGAGGCATATATTATTTTCTAAATGGGGAGAGAATTCAGAAATCTGGAGTGCAAAGGGACTTGGGAGTCCTTGTCCAGGATTCTCCTAAGGTTAACTTGCAGGTTGAGTTGGTAGTTAGGAAGGCAAATGCAATGTTGGCATTTATTTCGAGAGGACTAGAATATAAAAGCAGGGATGTGCTGCTGAGGATTTATAAGGCTCTGGTCAGACCACATTTAGAATATTGTGAGCTATTTTGGGCCTCGTATCTCAGGAAGGATGTTCTGGCCCTGGAGAGGGTCCAGAGGAGGTTCACGAGAACGATCCCAGGAATGAAAGGCTTAACATATGAGGAATGTTTGAGGACTCTGGGTCTATACTCGATGGAGTTTAGAAGGATGAGGGGGTATCTGATTGAAACTTACAGAATACTGAAAGGCCTGGATAGAGTGGATGTGGGAAAGATGTTTCCATTAGTAGGAGAGACTAAGACCCAAGTGCACAGCCTCAGAGTAAAGGGAAGACCTTTTAGAACAGAGATGAGGAGAAACCTCTTTAGCCAGAGAGTGGTGAATCTATGGAATTCATTGCCACAGAAGGCTGTGGAGGCCAGGTCATTGAGTGTATTTAGGAACGAGATAAATAGGTTCTTGATTTGGTAAGGGGATCAAACGTTACGGGGAGAAGGCAGGAGAATGGGGTTGAGAAACCTATCAGCCATGATTGAATGGCGGAGCAGACTTGATGGGCCGAATGGCCTAATTTCTGCTCCTATGTCTTATGGTCTTATTAACATGAAAAGTTGTGGTCCCAACACTGACCCCTGCGGAACTCCACTAGTCACCGGCCGCCATCCTGAGAAGGACCCCCTTATCCCCACTCTCTGCCTCCTGTCTTATGGTCCTCAGCAGGCTTCCCACAGTGTCACGGTTTCTGAAAGGAGATTTGTTTTTTAGGTCTTCCAAAGCCCTGCAATACTGTATAAAATTGGTGTGTGGGAGGAAATTCAAGTTTCCTGGGGTCCTGACCTCGGAAGAGGGGCATGTTTGTTTTACACATCGGGCCTTCCCAGCCCAAAAAAATGACACAAAAATGGCGTGGGGTCAGGAACACAGGGGAAAGTTGTTTCTCCTTTGAAAAAAATCTAAGGCCCAGATTTTCGACCCCGGGTCAGGTGCGCAGAGATGGGAGTAATCCTGGCTCTGTGAACCCAACCTTTAAAAGTGGCCACCCGCTGGCCTGATTTTCAATCTTGAGGGGGTGGTGGAGGTTGCGGGGGGGTGGGGGGGAGAGAGGAGGGCTGGAATCGGAGTCGGGGCGGGCGAGGCCTGAAGTGGTGAGAGGCCGGAGGCAGGCCATTGGGGATTGTGGATCCAGTGCCACAGAAGGTTGAGTGGCCTTTGGGGCTCTGGCAAGGTGAGTGGCTTGACTTATAGACACAGAGGTCCAAGGGAATGGTCACATCTGCATATAAAAAGCTGCAGATAAAATGCAAGGCCTAGCACATATAATCCTCAACGCTGAAGTAAAGGAATGTGTGAGCAGCTCATTTAGCTGCATGCAAACCAGATATGAATAGACGGTATGATGCACAGATGCATTGAAGAATATTAAGTCTGCATGTGCTACATATGAGGATGACATAAATTCATGTTGCATTTGCAGAACAAAAGGGTGGGGAACACCAAAAAAGATGGCCCAGACCCAGGGGGTGGGAGAGGCTACCTCAGGCCCACGAGCCCTGTGGGGCAGATGGAGATGGAGATCGCTGGGCTGCCAGAGCTGCTGCCTGTTGGTGATGGTGAATCTTCAGTAGCGGGTGATAAAGGAGGTGCTGAGATTGCCTTGACACATGTGGTAATGGTGGAGGTTATACTGTCACTTCACTGAGGACAGTGGGACATTGGAATGTGCAATGATGGGGTTGAGTATGCAGACAGCACCTGCATGGTTAAGGCAGTGGCGTGCATCAGAGAGTGCATTCATTATGACAAGATGTCATGAAAAGTCGATTACAAATTACTTATGGGCATATTGAACTTTTTAAGGAAGACTTGTGTTTTTAAAGAAATGCAAGCAAGGATACTGAGCAAAAGATGGCTGGTAATGTAAAGTGACCGCTTTCTGAAAAATACCTATGTGGATAATACTGACAGACCTGTCCTGAGATAACATGGAACGTTACACCTGAAAAGGTGTCATGGTGTCCTTCAAGCAGAGACACTTGAAAGGGAGGTAGGAAAGATGATAAAGACTGAACTTTAATCTCCTGAGGTTGTGGAGACAAATGACTGATTTGCAAGTTTCAGCAGTCACTCAAAAATCTATCTCCTGTTGATTTATATCTCAAAATGTGCAAATAGTTCTGAGATGGATGCAAAATGATTATTTCCCCCACGGGAATACACAGGGAAAAATGGGTTAAAAAGGTAGCTGCAGAACAGTGCAGAGGGTGCTGGTGTGCTGTGAGAATGACATCACAAGAAGACCAACTTGCAATTGCATGTGAAGTCTCTCTCTCTCTCTCTTTCTCTCTGTTGCTGGAGACACGGCTCAACAGAAGCCACAACCAAAAAAACAATTAGGGTAGTCTCTTCAGCCACTCTGCAGAACCAAGTGACTCCAAACCAACTGCGAAACTGCCAAAGTCAGCTCTACCGGACTCACCCAACTTAACGGCCACAACATATCACCTTCGATACCTCATGGACAAGCCAAAGACTGATTTGTATCTTTTTAAAAACTTTTATTTGGACTCTTAACTTCTCATTTCTGACCTGTGTGCATGTTTGTTGCATTTTTATTATTTTTCTCGGGTTTTAGTAACTAATAAGTTTAACCTTTCTTTGACTCAAGAAAGCATGTTAAATTGGCTCCTTCTGAAAAATAAAGACATTTGGACTGTGAAAAGGTATCGACAAGGGAAGGGATCACTTTTAAATTAACCTTGTTGCGACCAACCAAGTGGGTTGAATAAAGAAGGGGAGCCAGTTCATTCCTCCTCAGCTGGGAACATAAAAAAATTGGGGTCCCGTTCAGAAACATACGAACATACGAATAAGGAGCAGGAGTAGGCCATTCGGCCCCTCGAGCCTGCTTCGCCATTCAATAAGACCATGGCTGATCTGAATGTAACCTCAACTCCCCATTCCTGCCTACCTCCAATTACCTTTCACCCCCTTGTTAATCAAGAATCTATCTAGCTCTGCCTGAAAAATATTCAGACTCTGCTTACACTGCCTTTTGAGGAGGAGAGTTCCAAAGACTCACAACCGTCAGAGAAAAAAATTCTCATCTATGTCTTAAACGAGAGACCCCTTATTTTTAAAAAGTGACCCCTAGTACTAGATTGTCCCACAAGAGGAAACATCCTCTCCACATCCACCCTGTCAAGACCCCTCAGAATCTTAAAGGTTTCAATTAAGTCACCTCTTACTCTTCTAAATTCCAGTGGATACAAGCTTAACCTGTCCAGTCTTTCTTCATAAGACAACCCGCCCATTCCTGGTTTTAGTCTAGTAAACCTTCCCTGAACTGTTTCTAATGCATTTACATCTTTCTTTAAATAAGGGGACTGGTGCTGTACACAGTACACAGTACTCCAGATGTGGTCTCACTAGTGCTCTGTATAACTGAAGCATAACCTCCCTACTTTTGTCATCAATTCCACTCACAATAAATGATAACATTCTATTCGCTTTCCTAATTACCTGCTGCACCTACATACTAACCTTCTGTGATTCATGCACTAGAGCACCCAGATCCCTCTGAATCTCAGAGCACTGCAATTTCTCACCATTTAGATGATAAGCTTCCTTTTTATTTTTCTGCCAAAATGAATGATTTCACATTTGTCCAGATTATACTCCATTTGTCAGATCTCTGCCAACTCACTTAACCACTCACTTTGTAGCCTCCTTATATCCTCTTCACAATTTACTTTCCTATCTATCTGTGGGTCATCAGCAAATTAGCCACCATTTCTTTGGTCCTTTCATTCAAGCCATTTATATAAATTGTAAAAAGTTGAGGCCCCAGCACTGATCGCTGTGGCACACCACTCATCATATCCTGCCAACCAGAAAAAGACACATTTACGTCAACTCTCTGCTTTCTGTTAGCTAACCAATCTTCTACCCATGCCAATATGTTATCCCCTACACCATGAGCTTTTATTTTCTGCAATAACCTTTGATGTGGCACTTTATCAAATGACTTCTGGAAGTCTAAGTACAGAACATCCACTGGTTCCCCTTTATCCATAACATATGTGGCTCCTTCAAAGAACTCCAAAAAAATTGGTTAAACATGATTTCCCTTTTACATAACCACATTGATTCTGCTTGATTTCCTTGAATTTTTCCAAGTGCCCTGCTATAACATCTTTAATAATAGCTTCTAACATTTTCCCGATGACAGATGTTAGATTAACTGGCCTGTAGTTTCCTGCTTTCTGTCTCCCTCCCTTTTTGAATTAAGGAGTTACATCTGCTATTCTCCAATCTAATGGAACCTTCCCTGAATCTAGGGAATTTTGAAAAATTAAAACCAGTGCATCAACTATCTCACTAGCCACTTCTTTCAAGATCTTGGGTGAAGTCCATTCGGACCTGAGAATTTGTCAGCCTGCAGCCCCAACAATTTGCTCAATACTACTTCACTGGTGATTGTAATTTTCCCAAGTTCCTCCCTCCCTTCCACTTCCTGATTTACAGCTATTTCTGGGATGTTACTCGTAGTCTCTATAGTGAAGACTGAAGCAAAATACCTGCTTAATTCATCTGCCATCTCCATATTTTCCATTATCAATTCCCCAGATGCACTCTCTATAGGACCAATGCTCACTATGTTAACTCTTTTCTTATTTAAATATCTATAGAAACTCTTACCATCCATTTTTGTATTACTAGCTAGCTTTCTCTCATGTTCTAATTTTTTCCCTCCTTATTAATCTTTTTGTGATTCTTTGCTGTTCTTTATATTCTTTCCAATCTTCTGCCCTGCCATCCATCTTTGCTTAATTATATGCTTTTTCTTTAAGTTTGATACTGTCTTTAACTTTTTTAGTTAACCACAGATGGCGGGCCCTCCCCTTGGAATTTTCCTTTTTCATTTGAATGTATCTGTTCTGTGTACTCTGAAATATCTCTTTAAATAGCCACTGAACTTCTATTGACATATCTCTTAACCTCATTTGCCAGTTCACTTTAGCTAGCTCTGCTTTCATGCCCTCATAATTGCCCTTATTTACAGAGAACAGTGTCAATCCCCCTCACTATACTGTCCCCTACTACCACTACATTCCTTTTTGCTCCCCCGCACTTCTTGGATGACTTCCTGTACCACAGAACCATGGTCAGTTTGCTCATCCACCCTGCAGCCCCTGCTCTCATCCAAACAAACTGAGAGAAGCTCAAACTTGTTGGACAATTGCAGAGGCTCACACTCCTGCCCTCTGGGTCCCCTTATCTGTCTCACTCGCAGTGACACCCTCCTGTCCCTGGCCACTGCTCAAACCAGAAGACCCTATCCTAAGTGGTGTGACTGCCTCCTGGTATAAAGCATCCAGGTAACTTTCCCCCTCCCTGATGTGTCGCAGAGTTTGCAGCTCAGCCTCCAGCTCAATGACTCTGAGCCGAAGTTCCTCAAGCCGCAAACACTTACTGCGGACGTGTTTGCCCTGGATCACAATGTTATCCAGGAGCTCCCATATGCTGCAGCCTTGACACATCACCTGTCCTGCCATCCTTAATATGTTTTAAATTATATTAATCACTTATTTAATGTTGCTTTCTTATATATTTTAACTTCACCACCAAATTATATACAATTTTAAGCCTTAGGGTTAGAATAGAACTTACCTACTCACCAGATACTCACCAAACAGCTAGCTCCTTTCCCTGTAATAGAGCAAGAACCAATTTCTATGGGGTGAGAAAGATAGAAAGATGAAATTAACAACTCCTTCTCCCCCCTTCACTGAACTCCCCTCTCACCAAACTCCAAATCTTCATTCATTTGCCAAGGCTGCACTAAAGAGCCCTGAATTTGTAGTAAACTGAACTGGGGCTACAGTAACCAATTACAACCAGTTAGTAATTAACTACTCAGCTCCTACAGCTGAGAGTGTGTTTACCCTGTCTAAACTGCAAGAAAGAAAGAATTTATCCTGCTTACACTGTACTTTCCAGTTACTGCCAATTACAGACTAGATTAGATTTTAAGAGCAAAATTTAAGAACAAAATTAACACTTAAAACCCCCCTCTCACCAAATTCTGTGTCTTCACTCAGTTAGTCGGCTGCACTCTGCTTGCCAAGGCTGCACTAAAGAACCCTGAATTTATAGTAAACTGAACTGGGGCTACAGTAACCAGAAGTTAGCAAACTTGGAGGAACTCACCCAGGGACCGGTTGTAACAAAGGGCTAAAGCTAAACTTGTCATTTTCTGTCTCATACAGGTCATAGCTCTGCTCGCTTTTCCCCTAGCCCATATCATCTTTCAGGCATCAAGAGGCAGAGGAGATGTCTGAGGAAGCAGCGTCACATCACACTAGCCCACACTCCGCCAACTCAGCTACAAGCACACCAGAGGGATGTAGCACGCGTTTAGAGTCGGTGGCACAGGAGGTGAAAGTCACAGCACCAGAGGGCAGGGGGAGGTGTCAGAGTTAGAGACAACTGCGCACAGTCCTCCTCGAAGGATGATGCTGCAGTAGGCAAGAAAGGCTTGGGAGTCTCCATTTGTGGCGCAGTATTTGTCCAATCAGGAGCAGATGTGTGAACATCTGACCAAGTTCCCTGGGGCAGTGGGAGCTATTGGACTGCAATTGGAGGAGTCCATCACTGTCACGAGTTCCACATTGTCCTGGGGGCTCAACTGCATGAGCTCGATCCATGAGAGTTTGGCAAAGTTTGGTGACATGTGCACCATCACTCAGAGTGGATGCAAGAGCAGCGTCTCAGCCAGGAAAGGGTGCAAACCTCCCTCAGTAGCCTGGATCAGTCTGCTTAGAATATGAAATCCATATGAGATCCACGGAGTACATGAGGAGCTGTGTACCCTTAATAGGATGGTGGTACTGTTGGCCCAGCGGTTGCTAGTTTGGACGACAGATACACCAGCAGCCAGCCCCATCAATCCCACCTGAAAGCTAACCTCGTGCTGTGGGGGTCTCTGAGGAAAGTGAAGGTGCCAAGAGATCCTCAGCAACCTCACCCTCTGCCACCTCCTGGCCCCTCTGTCAGAGCCCTTGTCTGCTCCACATGTGCCAGTGACCACAGCTGCTCATGCAGAGATGCTGAAGCCTTAGTCTGAAGGAGGACCTCACTGTTGCCTGCATAACAAGGCCAGCCACCGTGCTCCTCATTGCCTTTTAGAGAAGTAAACAGCCTGCCTCCACCTCATTCGAGGCATCACAGTGGCACTTCCATGGAGTGTGCATGAGTGCAGGGTGCCAGCTCGCCTAGAGAACTCATGGGTTCACTGTGGTTATTGTATCCAAATTGTATATATCACATGTGAGCACCTGTTGAATACATTTCTTTTCATTTCTACATGACTCGGTGTGTGTACAATAGAGGGCTGAAAGGAATGATAAAAATGTGAGGTCACTTCATATCTGTAATATTGAGGGTGGCATGCTGACTTGTATCTTGATGTGGCTTCACCAGGATGGTGTGGCCTGATTGAGGAGGCTTATGAGAGCTTCGTCTCTCCGTTGTATCATATAAGTCTCCAGAGGTCAATGGCTCAAGCAGTAAGATGCTCCTTGTATCTTTGAGTTTTCATCTAAGTGTGACATTAAGGGAGGCTTAATGATCTGAGTTCATGACCAGACGCTGGTCAGCAAGTGCATCTGAAGCATGAGCGCTGGGTGCTAGACATTCATCTGCACTGTAGTGTTGTTCTTTGGCCTTGTTGTGGGCGGCAGAATAGACCACGTATTGTCCTGTTCATATAGGTCATCTGCTGTTGTCACTGTAGTGGGTGCATTGTCATTTCTGCTGTCACAGGATGTAGTTTGTGCGGTTTACAGAGGTATTTTTAAGCAAGGACTGATGCATGGGCTCTTAAACAGGACCATTGGTCAGAATGGATGTAGCAAAGTTATTTCAATAAGCTGTTAAGGCACAGTTGTCTAATCACCATGAGTGAGATGTCGTATCTGCACGTACGGTGCCACATACACTCGTTTCAGCATGTATAGGATTTTGTCTTCATTCAGTCATTATCTACATTGTGGGCATGGCTTGATTATCGCCTGGTGAGCGGCATGGATGTCTCATTCAAAGTCAATGGCATTCATGAGAGGGGCAGGATGAAAAGGACTTATTACCATGTGTGTTTGAAAGATGCTGACGACCATATTTATACTGGAGAGAGTAGCTGAAGTTTGAACGGGACTAAACCAAACTCATTGAAGTTCTTTGCTCCCTTGTGAAGGGTGGGAAGTCCATTGAGAGACTGTGGCATCAAGGTACAAGGATCTTTATGTGGAGGTATGTCACCAGGGACTGTCTGATGGTAATTGTTATTTTGGAGGACCTTATGAAAATCTATTCTGAAGAAGGACCCATCTGGCAAGGAACCCTTCCTGCACAGTATCAGCCCTGGATGCATGTCCACGCCTCCCCGCCGCTCTGCCATTGGTGGACTCATCATCTTCATCTGTTTCGGAATTGCCTTAATGTCCATGGGCTTCCTCCTTCTTCTCCTCTTCCTCATTATCTTCCTCCTCAGAGGTTGGAGCTCTATCCATGGCCTCATGGTCATCTAGTTGGAGACCCCCCTCCCCACTGTGCAAAGTTGTGCAGTATGCAGCACACAAGTATTCTTGAAACTCTTGCTGGGGCATATTGGAGAGCTCCACCCAGGCGATCAAGGCAGTTGAATCTCATCTTTAAAAAGCCAATGGCTTACTCCAGGGTGCTCCTGGTGCCAACATGGCTATAATTGTAGTTTTGCTCTGTCTCATATTGTGGGTTCCTAAAGGGGGCCATTGGCCAAGTTCTTAAGGGGTGGCCCTCGTACCCTAGGAGCTATCCCTGGATCAGTGTGGGTGCGTGAAATAGATTGCGCAGTTGTGAATTCCTTGGCATGAAGGAGGCGTGAGAGCAGGCCAGGAGTCTTGCACACACTGGAAGAAACACCATATTGTGGTCACAAACCACCTGGACATTGATGGAGTGAAATGACTTGCAGTTCATTAAGGTGTCCGCATGCTGATTTGGAGCTTTTATTGCAACATGAGTGTGGTCAATGATGTCCTGCAACAGGAGGGAGCCCGCAATTTGGGCAAAGGCCGTACCTCTCTGAGTCTGAACCTGAGACTCAAAATCCATAGGGAAATTAATGTACTCCCCCCACATAAGCAAACAGGGCATTAGTCACAGCCTTAGTGCATCTGTGTGCTGCCGACTGAGATATACCAGCCAGATCTCCTGCTGAGCCCTGGACAGAGCCTGAGGCATAGAAGTTCAACGTGACAGTTACCTTCATAGCCACTGGCAGGGCATGGGGGGGTCAATGGGTTTTGACTCCAGCTGCTGCTGCATGGTGTGACAAATGTCTGTCACAACATTACCGCTCAACCTGCCTCCACCTGCACTGGTTGTCTGTTATGTTGAGGTATGACGTCCTTCGTCTGCACACCCTCCCCAAAGGGTAGCAGCTGTTGTCCTCCCTCCCCTCCTCCTCCTTCCTGGCGTTCGTGCCGCTGCCTCTTCCTCATGAACTTCAGCCCTCCCTCTGGACTCCAGCTGCTCACTTTGACTGGCTTCTACTGCCTCTATATAAGGTGGCATGCCCATCCTCTATGTTGCCTTGGATGAAGTACCATGCACACTTCTGAAGCATTAATTTCTTCCTTGCATCTGGGTGGAAGTCAGTGGGGGCAACGAAATATTGCCCTGGCAGACCAGCAGCACCACCCTCCAAATTCCTGGGGTCACGAGAAGGCAGTGGGAGTTAAGTTCTTGACACTTCTGGGCCACTAAATACAAACTGAAATGTAACTCTAAGAGGGTACCTCAGCTCTCCAAGGGTGTATCCTGGCTGTCCAAAACAAACACACAAAAACAGACCTCCTCTGACCTGGACTGCTCTGCACCCTTTGGGGTCAACACAGCTGGGATGCGAAACTTGGACATCTGTGGAGGCAGCTGAGGATTTAAACGGCCCCTCCATCATTGTGAAAACCTGGGCCTAAGTATAGCATTTTGCACTTCAATTCCCATGTTCATTTGGAGAAGGCAATCCGGCCCAAAGAGTTCACAATTCCAATAGATAGTCGCACTCACACGGGATGTATCATGGGAATTGGGACTACATGCTAAAGGAAGGAAAATTCACCTGTCCATTTGTGTGAAATATTGGTTAAGCCATAATCTTAGGGAACTGTGGGCAGTTTTGGACAAACCATCATAGGAAAACAATACTTGTAGAAAAACCATATAGACTTTAAATCCGTAGTTCAAATACAGAAGGGCGCAATATAGTCAAGAAGAAAGATTATGAGATATTGGGACTAATTTGCTTAAAACAGAGAAAGTTAAGAAGGGATTTATAGGATTATAAAGGGTTTTGATGGAATAAATGGGGAAAGTTTATGTCCCCTCATTGGGCATTCTGTGACAAGAGTTTATCATTTTTAAATTATCACTGAGAAAATGAGGAGAGAGATTACATAAATCTTCTTTATGTCATGGATATTTAATGTATAGAATACATTTTCATTGTGGAACGTTCAAGCAGAGACCATTGAAGCTTTTAAGGGAACATTAGATGAAGACAGAGAACAGGGCAATTGGATTAGTTTTGGAATGCTCTATCAGAGAGCCACCATAGATATGAAGGACCTAATGAATTCCTTCTGGGATATAAATATCTATGGTTCTAGAGATGGCAATGGCTTAGTGGTATTGTCGCTGGAATAGTAATCCAGGGACCCAGGATAATGCTCTGGGGGCTTGGGTTTGAATCCTGCCACAGCAGATGGTGGAATTTGAATCCAATAAAAATCTGGAATTAAAAGTCTAATCACAGGATCAGAATCACATGATGACCATGAACCCATTGTTGATTGTTGGAAAAACCCACCTAGTTCACTAATGTCCTTTAGGGAAATAAATCTGCTGTCTTTACCTGGTCTGGTCTACATGTGACACCAGACTCACAGAAATGTGGTTAACTCTTAAAGTGCCCCCTGAACAAGGGCAATTAGGGACCGGCAATAAATGTTGGCCTAGCCAGTGAAGTCCACATCCCATGAATGAATTTAAAAAAAGATGATATGCAATCAGTTCAAATACAAACATCCTGTAAATTTGATTGGAAACATCTTGTAAGTTTTGATTGGATATATGTTTTATAATATACAAATTCATATAAAGTCAGGCATCTCAGTACAACCTACCACTGAAGTGCAATCTCATCGGAGTGCTGGGAGGTTGGTGAGTTGACGGAGTTAGGTGAAGAGGGGAGGGAAGTGCTTCTTTGCTTTTTCTAACTTATTCTTCCTGTAGAAATTGGTTCTTGCTCCTCAGAAAGTGTCTGCGTTTTGAGGAGCTTCGGCTCAGAGTCATTGAGCTGGAGGCTGAACTGCAGACACTGTGACTCATCAGAGGGGGGGAAGGTTACAGATGCTTTGTACTAGGAGGCGGTCACACCCTTTAGGATAGGATCTTTCAATTTTGAAGGAAGTCAGGGACAGGAGTGACTGCAACTGAGGCAGGTAAGGGGATCCAGAGGACAGGAGTGTCAACCACTGCAATTGTCCAACAGGTTTGAGGTTCTTTCAGCTTGTTTGGATGAGAATGGGGATTGCAGGGTGGATGAGCTGACTGACCATGGCACTGTGGTACAGGAAGCCATTCAAGTGGGGAGATAAAAAAGGAATGTAATGGTAGTAGGGGACAGTATCGTGAGGGGGATTGAAACTGTTCTCTGCAGCAAATAGCGAGAGACCAGGAGGCTGTGTTGCCTGCCCAGTGCCAGGATTTGGGACATTTGCTCAGGGCTGGAGAGGAACATACAGTTGCAGGGGGAGGATCCAGTTGTCATGGTCCATGTAAGTACCAATGACATAGGCAGGATGAGGGAGGAGATTCTGCATAGTCAATATGAGGAACTAGGAACCAAATTAAGAAGCAGAACATCAAAGTTAATAATCTCTGGATTATTACCTGGGCCATGTGCATATTGGCATTGGGCAAATAAGATTAGAGAAATGAATGTGTGCCTCAAAGACTGGTGCGGGAGAAGTAGGTTCTGGTTTGTGGGGCATTGGCACCAGCACTGGGGAAAATGGAGGCTGTACCATTGGGGTGGTCTATGCCTGAACCTTGCAGGGGCTGGTGTTCTAGTGAGCCACATAACTAGGAAAGTAAGGGGCTTTTAAAATAAATAGTGGGGGCAGGGCATCACATTTTGAAAGATGTGGTAAACCAAAGAGTAGAGACAAGTAAGAGGGAAAGGTACTAATATGGGAAGTGATAAACAGACCATGACAGGAAGGTACAGAGAGTACAAATCTAAGAGTAAATCAGCAGATAAGGCTAGCCATTGTAAAAATAATAAAAGTATAAAACTAAAGGCTCTGTATCTAAATGCACATAGCATTCAAAACAAAACAGATGAACTGATAGCACACATTAAAAATAAATAAGTATGATCTTATAGCTATTACAGATACATTGCTATAGGATGACATAGATTGAATATTGAAAGGTATGTGACATTTTCAAAGGATAGGAAGCTAGGTTAAGATGAAAGGTGGCTCTGTTAATTAATGATGATATTAGCACATTAGAGAAGGATGATCTAAGTTCAGGAGACCTGGATGTAGAAGGGATTTGGATTGAGATGAGGAATGATAAAAGCAAGAAGTCACTTGTGGGAGTGGTGTTCAGGCCTCCTAATTGTAGCTACACGGTAGGACAGAGTATAAAGGAAGTGATAATGGGAGCTTGTCAGAAAGGTACAGCGATAATCATGGGGGATATTAATTTACATATAGACTGGAAAATCAGATGGGCAAAGGTAGCTTAGATGAGGAGTCCATTGAATTATTTTGGGATATTTGGAGCCAATCGGAGATCATGCTATACTAGACCTGGTATTGTGCAATGAGATAGCACCCCTAGGTAGCAGCAATTATAATATGATTGAATTTTACATTCAGTTTGAGGGAGAGAAAAGTGGGTCAAAGACTAGTATTTGAAACATAAATAAGGGAAATTATGAGGTTCATGAAAGCAGAGTTAGCTAAAGTGAACTGGCAAATTAGAAAATCATACCATCAGGCATTGTCAATATGGTTTTATGAATGGAAATCGTGTTTGAAAAATTTATTAGACCTCTTTGAGGATGTAATGAGCAGAGGAGAACCAGTAGATGCGGTGAATTTGGATTTCCAAAATTTCCAAAAGGCATTTGCTAAGGTGCCACATAATAGGTTACTGCACAAAATAAGAAAGCATGATGTTGGGGTAATATATTAGCATGGATAGAGGATTGGCTAACTAACAGAAAAACAGAGTTGGGATAAATGAGCCATTTTCAGGGTGGCAAACTGTAACAAGTGGGTTGTCAAAGGGATCAGTGCTAGGGCCTCAACTATACAATCTATATTAATGATTTGGATGAAGGGACAGAGTGTATTGCAGTCAAATTTGCTGAAGATACAAAAATAGATCAGAAAACAAGTTGTGAGGACAATGCAATTAGAATGCAAAGGTTTATAGAAAGGTTAAGTAAATGGGCAAACGTTTGGCAGATAAACTATAATGTGGGAAAATGTGAGGTTATCCACTTTGGTGGAAAGAATGGAAAAACAAAATATTATATAAATAGAGAGAAGCTACAGATTGCTGTGGTACAGAGGGATCTGGGTGTCCTCATACATGAAACAAAATATTAGCATGCAAATCCAGAAATAAATAAGGCGTTTGTCTTTATTGCAAGAAGGATGGAGTATAAAAGTAGGGGAGCCTTGCTACGACTCTACAGGGTATTTGCGAGGCCACACCTAGGGTGGAATTTTATGCCGGTGGGATTTTACGGTCCCGCCAAAGTCAATGGACTTTTGAATGGCTCGCTGCATTTACAGCCCCACCTCCGCTATGACAGGGCAGTAAAATTCTGCCCCTACAGTACTGCTTACAGTTTTAGTCTCCTTATTTAAGGAAGGATATACTTGCATTGGAGGCAGTTCAGAGAAAGTTCACTAGTTTGTTTCCTGGGACGAAGGTGCTTGTCTTATGATGAAAGGTTGAGCAGTTAGGCCTATACTCATTGGAGTTTAGAAGAATGAGTGGTGATCATATTGAAACATATGAGATAAGATGAGGAGGTTTCACAGGATAGATGCTGAGAGGATATATCCCCTTATACAGGAATTTAGAACGAGGAGGCACAGTTTCAGAATAAGGGGTCGCCCATTTAAGACAGAGAGGCAGATGAATTTCTTCTCTGAGGGTTGTGAGTCTTTGAAATTCTCTACCTCAGGAAGCTGTGGAAGCTGTCATTTAACATATTCTAGGCTGTTGAACTGCAGCGGAATCGAAGCATATGGGGAACAGGCGGGGACATGGAGTTGAGGCCAAGTTCAGATCTGCCATGAACTGATTAAATGTCTGAACAGGCTCCAGGGCCACATGGCCTACTCCTGCTGCTATTTCTTATGTTCCTATGATCTTATGAACCTTGACTGAACCACACTTGAGAACTATGCACAGTTCTGTTCTCTATATTAAGAAAAGGATATAGGGGCACTGGAGATGGTTCAAGAAAGATTCACAAGGATGATCCCATAACTGAGAGGATCTATTTATCAAGAAAGGCTAGGACTATTTTCTCCAAAACAGAGAAGGCTCAGGGGTGAATGCCTTTAAGATAATGAAAGGGTTTGACATGCTGGACCTAGAGAAATGTTTCCCTACTGCCCTGCTTATGGGCAGTCCAAAACTAGAGGTCATATCTATAGGATATTCACTAATAAATCCAATAAGGAAAAACCTATTTACCCAAACAGTGGTAAGATGTAGAATATATTATCACAAGGAATACTTGTGGCAAATAGGATGGATGCATTTAAGGGGAAGCTAGGTAAGTGCATGCTGGAGAAAGGAATAGAACATAATGCTGATACGGTTAGGTGTAAAAGGAATGGAAGGAAGATTGTGTGGAGGATAAACTCTGGCATAGACTAGTTGGGCCAAATAGTCCATTTCTGTGCTGCGACTTGATACAAAATATCTGAAGTAAAAACTCTGAAATGCAATAAGTTACCCGAGTTCATCATCTGCCCAGTGCATTAACCAACCTTTCTATATGTGTAAATATACTTTCTGCATCATTGCCCAAAGAGTGGGCTTCATTACTTCATTGCTTCATTACTTCCGAAAGCTTTCGCAATTTGCAGCTAAACTCAGAATATTGCACCAGCAATGATTACTCAGCTGTAATCGCTTTCTATCACAAGCTAAAATCCAATTGTAACTTACCATTATTTGGAATAAACCTGGAACCACTTTGCTGCCGTTATTGTATGAATGTTTAACACGGTCACATAAATTTCCACTCTGCACCAATATAGCAGTGCTGTCATCCCATTTATTTCAGTCATGTCAATGCCACTGTTAAAAGTAGTAAAGGGTTTGTTATGAATGCATAAAGTGCTCATACAATAATATGACTAACAAAATGATTTCTAGCTTAAACAATGGGGGGTAGTGAAATCCTAGTTTACTCCAGGAATAAGAAACCATGGAAATATAATATCCTCCATCTATGGCTATGAGCTGAAAGAGATGGGAGGGGGATGGAGTGGATAGGCAGTGTAAAGAAAGGAGTAGTTGAGTGATAAAGCCATTGTAACTGAAAATCCATGGCCCTCCTATTACCATCCCACTGTAACACCAATGGGTTTGCATGAGAAATTAGGCTTGGACTTGGATGTGCCCAGTCATTGCTTTACATGGGAATTTTCACAAGCCTTGAAAGGAATGCATCCTTCCAGTCAGTAGCATAAGAAGGGACATGGGCAGGAGGCAGGACTACAGACGTTGGGGTGTGCCTGTGTAACGAGCTCTCAGTGGGACCTGCTGTTTCATTGGCAATTGGCAAGGAACGTTTGAGGACTCTGGGTCTATAGTCGATGGAGTTTAGAAGGATGAGGGGGGATCTGATTGAAACTTACAGAATACTGAAAGGCCTGGATAGAGTGGACGTGGGGAAGATGTTTCCATTAGTAGGAGAGACTAGGACCCGAGGGCACAGCCTCAGAGTAAAGGGAAGACCTTTTAGAACAGAGATGAGGAGAAACTTCTTTAGCCAGAGAGTGGTGAATCTATGGAATTCATTGCCACTGAAGGCTGTGGAGGCCAGGTCATTGAGTGCATTTAAGACCGAGATAGATAGGTTCTTGATTGGTAAGGGGATCAAAGGTTACGGGGAGAAGGCGGGAGAATGGGGTTGAGAAACTTATCAGCCATGATTGAATGGCGGAGCATACTCGATGGGCTGAATGGCCTAATTTCTGCTCCTATGTCTTGTGGTCTTATGGTCAATTGTAATGCCAGATTCTGTTTGCTAATGCTCCCGTGCAGTGCCTTGGGACTCTGTTAAAGACACTATAAAAATTCAAGTTGTTGTTGCCTGGTCCGAGGCATACCAGGCTGCCAAATAGCAGAAGTAGATTCCAGCTGGGGGTCCAAAGTGAGAGTGTGGATTGTGCTCCGAACCCAAAAAACAATTTTAAAATGGAAATTATTGAAGTACCGTCCCCCCTCCATTATAAATGAGGATACTGGTGATAGTCCTAAGTATCAGGCCCACACCAGACTGGCACCCAGCCCTGCCATTTGCAATTGAAGCCTTATTTAAGGGAAATTCCTGTGAGCTGTGGTGGAGAGGTCCCAGGTGGGTGCATCTCAGCATTTACATTGCTTTTAGCCCTGTTATAGCTTATTGGGTACAGTTTTGTAGGTCTTAATGAAGTCTTTGTGGTCTTAAGTAGGTTAACTGTAAGCCTTTATTAACTGCAAGTACTATGTACATATACAGGAAAGGGTTCAAGCTAGGAACTGTCTCCATGGTTGTCCGTACACACGGCTCTGTCCAACACTAGACTGACGCCTATGGTGTGGGTCATATGTTCCCTTGCATAATTTTGTTGGCGGTACTGTACCCAGTCCCACATTAACCCTCTATGTGCCAGACCCTTATACGACATACCCCAATACCCCACCCTCTGGAATTCTGTCAAATTACTCCATCACAACAAAACCCCACCACCCACCCCCCAGTCCCCACCCCAATCTCATTTATCTATGCTGACAAAGAGATTTCAAAGCAAATATGCTTCAAGGTGTAAAATAGCAGGAATAACTGGAAATGGAAAGAGAAGGTTACAAGGTTATGATAAAAACAAAAAACTGCGAATGCTGGAAATCCAAAACAAAACCAGAAACAGAAATACCTGGAAAAACTCAGCAGGCCTGGCAGCATCGGCGGATAAGAGTACAGTTGACGTTTCGAGTCCTCATGACCCTTCAACAAAACTAAGCAAAAATAGGAGAGGGGTGAAATATAAGCTGGTTTAAGGGGGGTGGTTGTTGGGACAAGCAAGCAGTGATAGGAGGAGATAACCAAAAGATGTCACAGACAAAAGAACAAAGAGGTGTTGAAGGTGGTGATATTATCTAAAAGAATGTGCTAATTAAGAGTGGATAGCAGGACAGGCAAGGTATAGATAGCTCTAGTGGGGGTCGGGTGAAATAAGACTAAAAGGGCATAAAAGGTATAGATTTAAAAATAATGGAAATAGGTAGGAAAAGAAAAATCTATATAAATTATTGGAAAAAACAAAAAGGAGGGGGAAAAATCAGAAAGGGGGTGGGGATGGAGGAGAGAGTTCATGATCCAAAATTGTTGAACTCAATATTTAGTCCGGAAGGCTGTAAAGTGCCTAGTCGGAAGATGAGGTGCTGTTCCTCCAGTTTGCGTTGAGCTTCACTGGAACAATGTAGCAAGTCAAGGTCTGTCCTTGGCTTGCTGCATTGTTCCAGTGAAGCTCAACGCAAACTGGAGGAACAGCATCTCATCTTCCGACTAGGCACTTTACAGCCTTCCGGACTGAATATTGAGTTCAACAATTTTAGATCTTGAACTCTCTCTTCCATCCCCACCCCCTTTCCGTTTCTTCCCCCTCCTTTTTGTTTTTTCCAATAATTTATATAGATTTTTCTTTTCCCACCTATTTCCGTTATTTTTAAATCTATACCTTTTATGCCCTTTTAGTCTTATTTCACCCCACCCCCACTAGAGCTATCTGTACCTTGCTTGTCCTGCTATCCACTCTTAATTAGCACATTCTTTTAGATAATATCACCACCTTCAACACTTCTTTGTTCTTTTGTCTGTGACATCTTTTGGTTAACTCCTCCTATCAATGCTTGCTTGTCCCAACAACTCCACCCCCCCCAACTTAAACCAGCTTATATTTCACCCCTCTCCTATTTTTGCTTAGTTCTGTTGAAGGGTCATGAGGACTCAAAATGTCAACTGTACTCTTATCCGCCGATGCTGCCAGACCTGCTGAGTTTTTCCAGGTTTTTCTGTTTCTGGTTTTGTACAAGGTTATGATGTTTTGAGATTGTAACATAATGCTACAGTATTAATAAGATGAAATAATTTAATATGTATCAAAATTCTTCTCTTCGCCTTTTTATGAGTGTTGGCTGAACTGCTGTATCCTTCAAGCATTTTCTGTTTTTATATTCCAAGGTGTAATGGATTTCGGTATAGAATGAGTGAAAGCTATATGGACAAGCCTGATCCCAGAGTGGAATACAACTTGATAGATCCTAACTTGTATTTGCTTATTTAAATACATGGAGAGTAGCAACTGAACAGAGTCACAAGAGTCAGCTGATGAACTTTTAACAAAAGAATACAATATTTATTCAGCCAGAAAAGATGAATTGTATTACAATAAGCCTTCATCCACAACTATACCTTTATAGATATATACAGATTTGTAAGGATAACACAAGTTATGAAAGCTATCTTATATTCTAATTTTCAGAGTAAGTACACAGTTCATGTACCAATGGCACTGTATGGTCAGACACATCACACTCTGAATAGGGGGAGGCGGTGGCATAGTGGTATAGTTGCTGGACTAGTAATCCAGAGACCAAGGGTAATGCTCTGGGGACCTGGATTCAAATTCCACCATGGAAAATTCGATAAAAATCTGGAATTAAAAGTGCCATAAAACCATTGTCGATTGTTGTAAAAACACCATCTGGTTCACTAAAGCCCTTTAGAGAAGGAAACCTGTCGTCTTTACCTGGTCAGGCCTACACATGATTCAATTGTATCAAACTGCTACAAAGACACACAAAAAAAGGAATGAAACAGACGGACCAGCTGGCATCGACCTAGGCACTGGCAATCGCAGCCTTGTTGACCTGGCAAAGTCCTTCTTGCTAACATCTGGGGGATAGTGCCAAAGGTTGAGAGCTGTCTCATAGCCTGACATAGTCATCCTCATGGAATCATACCTGACAGAAAATATCCCAGAATCCACCATCAGTACATCCTGTCCCACCAGCAGGGCAGACCCAGCAGAGATGGTGGTACAGTGGTATACAGCCAGGGGGAAATTGCCCTGGGAGTCCTCAACATCAGCCCTGGACATCAGGTCAAACACGAGCAGGAAAACCACCTGCTGGTTACCATGTACCATCCTCCTGCAGCTGATGAATCAGTGCTCCATGTTGAAAATCACTTGGAGGAAGCACTGAGGGTGGAAAGGGAGCGGAATGTACTCTGGGTGGGGGACTTCAATGTGCATCACCAAGAGTGGCTTGGTAGCACCACAGCTGGCTGAGTCTTAAATGATATAACTGGTAGACTGGGTCTGCGGCAGGTGGTGAGGGAAAAACATACTTGACCTCATCCTCACCAACCTGCCTGCCGCAGATGCATCTTTCTATGATGGTATCGGTAGGAGTGACTACTGCACAGTTGTTGTGGAGACGTAGTCCTGCCTTCATATTGAGGATACCCTCCATCGTGTTGTGTGGAACTATCATCGTGCTAAATGGGAGAGATTTCAAACAGATCTAGCAATTCAAGACTGGGCATCCATGAGGTGCTGTGGGCCATCAGCAGCAGCAGCAGAATTGTACTCGAACACAATCTGTAACCTCATGGCCTGGCATATCCCCCACTCTACCATTACCATCAAGCCAGGGGATCAGCCCTGGTTCAATGAAGAGAGCAAGAGGGCATGCCAGGAGTAGCACCAGGCATGCCTAAAAATTAGGTGTCAACTTGGTGAAGCTATAAAACAGGACTACTTGCGTGCCAAACAGCATACTCAGCAAGTGATAGATAGAGCTAAGCAATCCCACAACCAACGAATCAGATCTAAGCTCCACAGTCCTGCCACATCCAGTCATGAATGGTGGTGGACAGTTAAACAATTCACTGGAACAGGTGGCTGCGCAAATATCCCCATCCTCAATGATGGAGGAGTCCAGCACGTCAGTGCAAAGGATAAGGCGGAAGCATTTGCTGTAATCTTCAGCCAGAAATGCTGAGTGGATGATCCATCTCGGCCTCCTCCGGAGGTCCCCAGCATCACAGATGCCAATTCGATTCACTCCACGTGATATTAGAAACGGCTGAAGGAACTGGATACTGCAAAGGCTATGGGCCCTGACAACATTCCGGCAATAGTACTGAAGACTTGTGCTCCAGAACTTGCTGCACCCCTAGCCAAGCTGTTCTAGTACAGCTACAACACTGGCATCTACCCGTCTATGTGGAAAATTGCCCAGGTATGTCCAGTACACAAAAAACAAGACAAATCCAACCCGGCCAATTACCACCCAATCAGTCTACTCTCTACCATCAGTAAAGGAATGGAAGGAGTCATCAACAGTGCTATCAAGCAGCACTTGCTTAGCAATAACCTGCTCACTGATGCCCAGTTTGGGTTCCACCAGGGCCACTTAGCTCCAGTCCTCATCACAGCCTAGGTTCAAACGTGGACAAAAGAGCTGAACTCCCAAGGTGAGGTGAGAGTGGCTGCCCTTGACATCAAGGCAGCATTTGACCAAGTGTGGCATCAGGAGCCCTGGCAAAACTAGAGTCAATGGGAATCAGGGAGAAAACTCTCCACTGGTTGGAGTCATACCTAGCACAAAGGAAGATGGTTGTGGTTGTTGGAAGTCAGTCATCTCAGCTCAAGGGCATCACTGCAGGAGTTCCTCAGGTTAGTGTCCTAGGCCCAACCATCTTCAGCTGCTTCATCAATGACCTTCCTTCCATCATAAGGTCAGAAGTGGGGATGTTCGCTGATGATTGCACAATGTTCAGCATCATTTGCGACTCCTCAGATACTGAAGCAGTTCATGTCCAAATGCAGCAAGACCTGGACAATACCCAGGCTTGGGCTGACAAGTGGCAAGTAACATTCACACCACAGAAGTGTCAGGCAATGATCAGCTCCAGCAAGAGAGAATCCAACCATCACCCCTTAATGTTCAATGGCATTACCATCACTGAATCCCCCACTATCAACATCCTGGGGGTTACCATTGACCAGAAACTGAACTGGACTAGCCATATAAATACTGTGGCTACAAGACCAGGTCAGAGGCTAGGAATCCTGCGACAAGTAACTCACCTCTTGACTCCTCAAAGCCTGTCCACCATCTACAAGGCACAAGTCAGGAGTGTGATGGAATACTCCCCACTTCCCTGGATGAGTGCAGCACTGAAGAAGCTGGACACCATCCAGGACAAAGCAGTCCACTTAATTGGCACCACATCCACAAACATTCACTCCCTCCGCCACCGACGCACAGTAGCAGCAGTGTGTATCATCTACAAGATGCACTGCAGGAATTCACCAAGGCTCCTTAGACAGCACCTTCTAAACCCACAACCACTACCATCTAGAAGGACAAGGGTAGCAGATAGATGGGAACACCACCACCTTGAAATTCTCCTCCAAGTCATTCACCATCCTGACTTGGAAATATATCGCTGTTCCTTCACTGTTGCTG
The DNA here is from genome assembly GCF_964194155.1 of Cetorhinus maximus. Taxonomy (NCBI): domain Eukaryota; kingdom Metazoa; phylum Chordata; class Chondrichthyes; order Lamniformes; family Cetorhinidae; genus Cetorhinus; species Cetorhinus maximus. The sequence goes on from NC_135883.1 coordinate 129,041,634, forward strand.
GGTCAAAATCCTGGAACTCCCTTCCCAACAGCACTGTGGGTGTACCTACACCACATAGACTGCAGCGGTTCAAGAAGGCAGCTCACCACCACCTTCTCACGTGCAACTAGGGATGGGCAATAAATGCTGGCCCAGCCAGCGAAGCCCACTTTCCGTGAATGAATATAAAAAAAACTCTGAAAACAAGTGATAGATACTACCTTAACCAAATGCTATTTATCTCTCCTCAACTCCCCCCAGATGCTTGTCACACCATGAGCCAACCAGTCTCACTGCACTCCAGCTTTCATTTGAGGGTTTCCAATCTCCACTTTCCAAGAACTCGCCTTAGAATCTTCTCTTAAACCGATGCTTTCTCTCAGACACCTTCTGCAAGGGTTCACCTCCAGGTTTTTGCACTCTCCTTCTGATGCTCCTCTTCCCTGGGTCATCACATGCATTAAAGCTGTCTTCTACAAACTCTCTCTCACCAACTCAGCAGTAAACAGTACCACTGCTTCACATGCCCATAGCAAAGAGTTACAGACCTTCAGTTGTCTCTTTGGACCTTCTTGCCTCTTGCAAGCTGTTCTCACTTTAAAGCTGCTTTTTGAAGCTTTTGTCTCTTTAAATCTGAAGCTTGGAGCCTTTCTCTCTGCCTCTCACTCTTAACTTCACTTAACAGGACCTTTTCCAGGCCCCTTTTCAATCCTTTGGCTAGAAGGTCTTCTTGGGACTTTCACCTCTTCCACTCCCCTAGATTTTGCGGTTTTTCTTTAGCTTGGGACTGGCCTTCTATACCCTTTACCATAGTCTCTCCTGGCAGCAACTTTAATAAACCAACTGAACTCAAACAGCTTCCAAAGCTGACTGCTGTTTATCGCTTTTCGTTGTGTGCCTGTGGGAGGGACCTGCCTCTCTGGACCCCTGTTGCTAGGCAACAGCCCAATCCTTCCACCCTTGTTTGTTTACCTTCTCTTTAGGAGTTGTAAAACTCATTAGAAATGCAGGCGCCTTTTTAAAGCGAAACTAAAACTCAATTTGACGTTTCTTAACACACAGATACAGAAGTACAAGTAAATCCCAAACACCAGAGCTAAAACTCAATTCTAACACTCAAAAAATATAAATATAACTTACTTAAACTATCTCTGTTTTATTACTAATGTTAGGAAATAATTTTCACTTGTGTACGCCACCAAAAGAATCTGAGCCATGTTATCATATTAGGTCACAATTACAGGTTCGGTGACATAAGAGGGAGATGAACAGGGCATTGTGGATCTTGCCAATAAAAGCATTTCTTTTGTAGCTGGCAGCCGAGTGACTAAAACAGACCGATAGAATTCCCAAATCTTGAAAATTCAAGGGCTCCATTATATAATTAGAACATGCTGCAGGAGCCAGAAGTGATGTGATTATGAGGTTAAAGTGAGAAGGGCTGTGACTGCTCTTAGTCTAACCCATGGGGGCTTTTGGAACAATGTAGTCCACCCACACCAGATTGTTTGAAATCAATGCCTCATACATCTGATTGTTTGAAGCTTTGGAAATCAATGCCTCATAAATTTTGTAATTTTGTGTTAAGTAACACATTCTTATACTTAATAATGTAATAATAAAAGACGGAGTGAAAACTCTGGGTACAATTTTACAGTCCCCCACTCATGGGTTCAAAGACGACAAAGCTCGTATAATGCAGCACTTGGCCCGCCAGCCGCCTACTCAGCCCCCCCCGACCTGTCTGCCATTTTATAAATGACATTCGAGGTGTCTGGCAGTCCGCCTGCCCTTGGGGCAATTGATTTATTGGCCCACTTAAGGGCCTCATCCTGTCCCTGTGACTGGGGAAGACCCATGTGAAGCAGGTAGCCCAGCAGCTTTTGTAGTATTGAGGAGGTGGGGAGGCTGCAGAAGGATTTGGACGGGTTAGAAGAATGGGCAAAGAAGTGGCAGATGGAATACAACGTGGGGAAGTGTGAGGTCATGCACTTTGGTAGGAAGAATAGAGTTATAGACTATTTTCTAAATGGGGAGAGAATTCAGAAATCTGGAGTGCAAAGGCACTTGGGAGTCCTTGTCCAGGATTCTCCTAAGGTTAACTTGCAGGTTGAGTTGGTAGTTAGGAAGGCAAATGCAATGTTGGCATTTATTTTGAGAGGACTAGAATATAAAAGCAAGGATGTGCTGCTGAGGCTTTATAAGGCTCTGGTCAGGCCACATTTAGAATATTGTGAGCAATTTTGGGCCCCGTATCTCAGGAAAGATGTTCTGGCCCTGGAGAGAGTTCAGAGGAGGTTCACGAGAACAATCCCAGGAATGAAAGGCTTAACATATGAGGAATGTTTGAGGACTTTGGGTCTATACTGGATGGAGTTTAGAAGGATGAGGGGGGATCTGATTGAAACTTACAGAATACTAAAAGGCCTGGATAGAGTGGATGTGGGGAAGATGCTTCCATTAGTAGGAGAGACTAGGACCCGAGGGCACAGCTTCAGAGTAAAGGGAAGACCTTTTAGAACAGAGATGAGGAGAAACTTCTTTAGCCAGAGATTGGTGAATCTATGGAATTTGTTGCCACAGAAGGCTGTGGAGGCCAGGCCATTGAGTGTATTTAAGACCGAGATAAATAAGTTCTTGATTGGTAAGGGGATCAAAGGTTACGGGAGAAGGCGGGAGAATGGGGTTGAGAAACTTATCAGCCATGATTGAATGGCGGAGCAAACTCGATGGGTCGAATGGCCTAATTTCTGCTCCTATGTCTTATGGTCTTATTAAAGTGAAAAGTTGTGGTCCCAACACTGACCCCTGCGGAACTCCACTAGTCACCCGCCGCCATCCTGAGAAGGACCCCCTTATCCCCACTCTCTGCCTCCTGCCAGACAGCCAATCTTCTACCCATGCTAGTACCTTGCCTCTAACACCATGGGCTCTTATCTTACTAAGCAGCCTCCTGTACGGCATCTTGTCAAAGGCCTTCTGGAAGTCCAAGTAGATAACATCCATTGGCTCTCCTTTGTCTAACCTACTCGTTACCTCCTCAAAGAACTCTAACAGATTTGTCATGCATGACCTCCCCTTGATGAAATCATGCTGACTTTGCCCTATTTTACCATGCACTTTCAAGTATTCTGAAATCTCATCCTTAATAATGGGCTCTAAAATCTTACCAACGACCGAGGTCAGGCTAATCGGCCTGTAATTTCCTGTCATTTGCCTCACTCCCTTCTTAAACAGGGGGGTTACATTAGTGATTTTCCAGTCCTCTGGGACCCTCCCTGACTCCAGTGATTCCTGAAAGATCACCACTAACGCCTCCACTATCTCTTCAGCTATCTCCTTCAGAACTCTGGGGTGTAATCCATCTGGTCCAGATGATCTATCCACCTTCAGACCTTTCAGTTTTCCTAGCATCTTCTCCTTACCCAATATCCACTTAGGCAAAACTAAGCAGAGACGTGTGGACGAAATAAGATTATTTTCTAAAAATGTAACAGAGCTCTCACTCTACACACCGGGTAACGAAAAAACTCCCATTCATGAAGCCCATTCAAACTTTTTAAATCACAAGTAGTTAATCTCTTATAAAAACAAACAAACTTCTATTCATACCCCACATCAAAAACAGCTAATCATTTAAAAGACTCTTTAAGCAGTCAATCAAACTATGAACTCAGAATCCCTTAAGATAATTGTAGCTTTTGAACCTCAGCCAAGTTGCATAATGACACATCAGCAACTCTTATGGCAGAATATTGCACTTGTTGGGCGGGCTCGGTGGGAGCAGGCGGGGGCAGTCAGGAAGCCGACTGCTGCCTGTGATCGAGCCGGGAGGCGATTTCACGCTGGTTGGCCAGCGTGAAACACGAGTGGCAGGTGTGGGTGGGGGGAGGAGGGTAAACGCGAACTTAATGCATGCATGCGAGTTCGCACTTGATAATCTTCCTGAGGCACAGAGCTGCCTCAGGGAGATGAAGAATTTTTTTAAAATAAAGAAATTAAAAATGTTATAAAGCATATTCCCTCATGTGACTGTCACATGAGGAGGAACATGTTATTAATTAAATATTTACATTTTTATTTTGTTTATATTTGCATTAGGAGACTTCATTCCCGCCTGTGGATGAGGTTTCCTAAAAAGTGCAAAGGCCACTTGGCCTTTTTGCCTGCCTGCCAACCGTAAGGTCTTTTCATTGTTGGCGGGTGTGCTGCCAATTCCGACTCGCGCCCACCGACCGAAATAACGTGCATCATTTTACACTCGTGCAGGTCGGGCACATACCCTGAGAGAAATATCAACAAAACCTGCATGAACTGATGAACTACATGAACTACACAAGCTGGCCTGTCAATTAACGCAATCCACCAGAGGTTTTTTTTTTAACCAATCACTGATACTTGCGGCTTGATTCTTTTCATATTGATAGCACTAGGGATTTTTAAAAAAAACTTTAGATCGTGACAGTTAACCAGACCTTATGTGCTCATTAATAGTGTTTATCTCTATTCCATGAATTTGTGACCCCCACACTGGTGGTTAAAGGACCTTGCAACAGCCAAAATGGGGTCTGTTTGAACTTAGCACTGAGATAAAATAGCCCTGATGAGTTCGGCTTTCCCCATGTATGAATCACACCCTGCTCCCTTTCCCCTACTGGCAAGAATGGAATCAATCAGAAATGGCAGCTGGAGCCCCATCCACCATTTTTAAAGGTCTGCAGAGCCTTCCTAACCCCACATATATCAGCCCTCAGTGAGCGAATTGGCTGTCATATTTCCTGTATGAGAACACATAATAAGCTCCAAAGGGCTTTAGGATTTCCTGCATTTGTGAAGTAGCTATATAAAAGTAAAATGTTGCAGATTCTGGAAATCTGAAATACAAATCAAAATAGAAATGCTGACAATATTCAGGAAGTCAGGCAGCATCTGTGCAGGGGGGAACAAAGCTAATATTTCAATTCGATTATCTTTCATCAGAACTGGAAAAGTTAGAGATGTAACAAGTTTTCAGCAAGTACAGAGGCAGAGTAAAGGGGAAGGCGAAGAGTGAACAGAAGGAGAAGGGCAGGAGAGATTAAATGTAAAAGCAATGATGGTGCAAGGCAAAAGGGGATGGTAATGGGACAAGTAAAGAAACAAAATGGGACAACATGAGGTGTAAATGACAACAGCAGAATAAAGGCAAGTTGTTTTTTTTTCTTTTTTTCACCACTCAGTAACTTAGCTGGAACAGTTAGATTAAGTGCAGATTGGATTTATGGCAGGGAATGGTGATTCACGGAACAATCAAACCCTGACCGACCTAAGGTCATTCCATAAATTATCATTTACAAACTGTATATTGGAAGAACTAAGAAGTTCCAAAGATTACATTTTCATTGAAAGTCTGCCAATGTTCTCATTAAGTCAACAGTACTGCATCTGAACTGCTGTCGCCTGCAAGGCTATGGACCAAGTGCTGGAAAGTGGGAATAAAATGAATGGCTAGCTTCTCTTTTCTCTTTTTGGCTGGCACAGACACGATGGGCTGATTGGCCCCTTCCTGCACCATAACTTTTCTATGGTTCTATCTTGGCTGGCACCTTCTCTAAAACTTAGCTCATCCAAAACTCTACAGCCCATATCCTATCCTGCTCACCTCAACTCCTGCACACCCACTTGCCCTGTGCATGCTGACCTACATTGACTCACAGTATCCCTATGCTCCAAATTTTACATCCTCATCCTTATATATAAATTCCAGCATGAACTTACCCCATCTCCGTAACCACCCAACTTCCACCCAACCCACTGTATTCTCCATTCCTCTGACTCTTGTACACTCGCCGCCCCCCTTTTTTCCACAATTGGTAGCTAAAGCTACCTAATCCTACTCTCTAAAATTCCCTCAGCCTTTCCACCTGCCTCTTCTCCCTTAAGGGCATCGCTGCCATTAAAACCCATCTCTTTAACTAAGCTTTTGGTCATCCCTTCTAATATCTGCTTCTTTGGCTTGCTGTTTGTTCATGTAAGGTAACTGCATCTGGGTGGTTAACAGCATGGGGAGGAAAACTGTACATCAAAACAGGACAGGAAGAAAAATAAGCAGAGATTCTGGATTGAAGTGTCAGGCAGAGAGAAAGGTTTTTTTTTATGCTTTTGAAGGTAAGGGAGAAAATTGCAAAGCAATAGTCATTTTGTGAGGGAGTTCCAGATGGTAGAGGTTCTCCAGCTAAAGGAATTGCTGCCTATGATGAGAATAAGGGGTGATATGTAACCCATCCTACAGCAAGCTCAGAAGATTATTGTGAATATTCAATTTCACCTTCATTCTAGTTAAACAGCAAACTGACCAGTGAGAACATCCCTCATGATTGTTCCCAATGCTGTTTTGGAAACTTTGGGTCCAATTTCCAACAAGAAATCACGAAACAAGCTTTAGGGTCAAACTTTGTAGTGGCAGGGCACCTAATAGCATCTGTCATTAGTTAGACTTGACCTTGCACATTTTTGTTCTTACATTTCTCGCTGACAAGTTGCTGAAAGTGCAAGTTGACCATGTCACAATGAGGGAAACAGTGCATCCAGGAATAAAGTGAACAGGGCAGGCAAGTGTGTATCTCCTTAACCAATCAGAAGGATTGTGAAATAGAGCAGAGAATGAGAAGGAAGTGTGAATTAGTGAGAGCAAATTCAATATCAAATCAGTCACAGAAAGAGAAATAGTGACAGGGAAATAAAGACTGGATTAAGAAACAGAGAATAAAAGAAAAGTTAATTTTTAAAAAACCCTAAATAAAAAGGAATGAGACTGCGCACTTGCAATTGATTGTTTTCAGTGTCAAAAAGGTTAATTGGCAGTAATTAAAACTTATCATGTCATTGTGGAGTATTTTGACTGAATGCACAAGATTTAAATTTCTACAATGAGTTTAGATTGTATTTAATGTACAAGATAGCAACTTCATACTTTTTAATATATTTCAATGGTGAGACTGCAGCAAGACGTCCTTTTTCTGAAGCTAATGGTGGAGTGACATAAATTGGATAGCAACTTTGGATATTTGAACTTAACCTCATAGTTACCCCATCCCTGAAGTTGTTGCAACCTTATCAAGTACAAAATAACTTCGAGTGCCGTTAACATTCCTAATATTTTGACAGGAAGATCAGGGCCATGTTTGGAATACAAATAAAGGTAGCAAAAAGGAAGCTATCTGTAATTCATAGACATTCAATATTCACAGGTTGATGAGCCTTTTAACTACTATTCTCTACATCAAAGTTGAAAGCAACAGTAAGTGCCTCTAGTAGTACTGTAGATAGCAGATGATTATGCCTGCAACCCTACTACAACATGGCACAGCTCAGTCACAATCCCCCTCTGCTAAATCTATGCATCCTCATGTATTGCTTCTTCACTTTGCTCAGCTGGATTTCTCTGTTGCTGTCAGGTTACTAAGGTAGCACCTGCTGTAAGTTTTGTGCTTTCAATGATCTATGTGTTCCTGGACAACCTTTCCCCTCAGTCTACTCCATTGTGACCTATTAAAAGTGGCAGGTGCGCTCATGTAGTCTGACAAAAAGACCCTTGAGCCCTACTCACCTCTGTCATTGCTGTGGGAATACTGCAAACATTTCCCATTCATTAAACACGTTAGTGTTAGATTTAACTTGGAGTAACATATTCTTTTTTCAATTTGACAAAACAGCTGTAGAGTGTTGCAAGAGCTTATCATTTCATTTTACAATACTTTTAACAAGGCCTTCATAAATAAAAGGCAATTTTATCTTATGCCTTATTGCTGAAGTCTGTTAATCAACTTTTGATGAGAAAGGAATCCTCAGAGCAGCAATGAAAACTGCCTTCCACTGACATTTCAGCATTATTTAATAATGCTTCTTTTATTTGTTCAAGGGATGTGGGCATCACTACAAGGCCAGTGTTTATTGCCCACCCCTAATTGCCCTTGAGAAGGTGGTGGTGAGCCGCCTTCTTGAACCATTGCAGTTCTTGTGGTGCACAATCATAGTGCTGTTAGGGACAGAGTTCTAAGATTTCGACCCCATGACAGTGAAGGAATAGCAATATAGTTCCAAGTTAAGAAACCTGCAGATAGTGGGGTTCCCATATATCCACTTCCTTTGTTCTTCTGGGTGAAAGAGATCACAGATTTGGAAGGTGCTAATGATGGAGCCTTAACATATTGCTGTAGTACATCTTATAGCTGGTACACACTGCTGCCATTGTGTGCCGGTGGTGGAGGGAGTGAATTTTTAAGGTGATGAATGGGATGCTGACCAAGCAAGCTGCTTTGTCCTGGATGCTGTTAAAGTTTTTGAATGCTGTTGGAGCTGCACTTATCCATGCAAGTGAGAGTATTCCATCACACTCCTAACTTGTGCCTTGTAAATGGTGGATAGATCTAGGGAGTCAGGAGGTGAGTTACCCACAGTTATGCTCCTGATAGTCAGTTGGTGAAGTCTTCACTTGGAATAGATTTATTCTTAGATTGAAACATTACAGCTATATACCTACTGACTCCATTCTACTCCCGTGTCAGTAAGTGTCTTTTTATGTGTGCTCAAGTAACCATCCAATCAATGCCCTACACCTGTGTGTACTTAATTTTAACTGATACATTAACACTCACCACAGAATTCCAAGCCTCTGACCTGCTCTTGTAGCCACAGTATTTATATGGTTGGTCCAGTCAGTTTCTGGTCAATGGTAACCCCTGCTCCCCAGATGTTGAATGTGGGGGATTCAGTAATGGTAATGCCATTGCATGTCAAGGGAAGATAACTAGATACTCTCTTGTTGGAAGTTGTCATTACCTGGCATTTTTTTGGTGCAAATGTCATGTGACTGAAATTACTGATTTAGCCTGTTGTAACCTGGAAGGAGACTGAGGCAAGGAATTCAGGGCTGCAAACACCTTGACTAAAACAGGCAACACAATTCCAGCCATGGCAGAATGTTACATGCCTTGTTGTAGGAGGTGATACAACTTTGGGACAGCAACCCCAGAGGAGCACAGGTTTATTATGCACTGGTCCCTTTAATTAGCACGATGATGTCCCTACCATGCTGACATATTCATTGTTTCCGGGTGGGTAGTAGAAGTTGTTGTGACTGCACTATTTGACAATAAAATGGGGTTGGAGGCCCTGAAAATGGCAGTTGACCCCTATTTACATCTATTTTTGAGGGCCCCCAGTTACCTCCAGCAGGAGCACTAGCTGCCTCAATGATGGTCAGCCTGAAAATGTCTGAATGGGCAGCCTTCGAAGGTAAATTGGTGGACTATTTATTCCCGATCTTCATCCCCCTTAACCACGAAAAGTAGGCCTCCATGTGTCTACACCTGAAACACTGGATCATCTTTTCTCTTTTTGGATGCAGTATGTTTCCAATATATTTCATTTCAGGTTTTCAGTCCAGTTTTCCTCCTTTTTTATTACTACAGGAAAGCATTTAGACAAATGCTTTGATTTCGATAATGACAGTGCCTCTTTAACACCATGCTTTGCAGAAGTATTAGATTTTAAGTCTAATTGTACAACCCACAGATCCCATTTAAACACATAACTCTGTTAATTGAGTAATTCTCTTTGGCAAATAAGAGGTGCAATTGCCAGGGTCTAACTGTAATAATGAGAAAATGTATAGACTCCCCTGTGTGAACAGATGCCAATGTACAAAAATTGCAGCTCTAAATAAAACTGCGGAGTGACAGAAGATTCCATCTGTTTCTTGTTTTTCTCCCCAACAATTCCCTTATCCCATCTTGTCGAACATATTCAAATCCAGCTGGCAACTAAACTGAGTTGAGACGTATGGCCTATTGGTTTTTCTTTCCTTTACTTCATGCTTAATCACCAGGCATTTTATTGGCAAGAGGAATGGGAGACATGGGGTTTGTATACAGCCACCAGGTGAGCATTGTCTGGCAACCCGGCCCTCGATGGTGTCCTGTCATTTTGTCTGCTGTACTTTTCCCTTCGTGTGTTTTGTCGTCTATCCGGCATGTTTGCTTTGCTTCCCTCAGAACATGTTCTTCTGTGTTCTCTTTTTCTAAAAAAAAATCTTCAGCCTGTGTGTTATTATTACACTGCAGCAGAGCTTTGAAGTGTGTTGATTGTGTTTTAGTTTTAGAATGAACCAGAAATGCTACATACAAATTAAAAGCAGGTTTATTCACACTCAAAGCATTAACAATAAACTTTCACACACACACACACACACACACACTCCAAGCCCCGCAAAAAAAGAATAATGCCTGCACATTCTGTGTGGAGAGAGAACTACTGCCACAGCAGGGCTACTTTTTTTTTTATTAACAGCTCATCAGTAAGCAGGTTGTAACTCATAATAAAGAATTCACCCCAAGGATCACCACATGACCAAAGGCCTTTTACATCCTGATAAAAAGGTATGCTGTTCCACTCTGTTTCTCTTCAATAAAACTACACCAGTTAGCACTTCATTTTCGAGCTATTGTGAGGAATCAGGTGGGTTCATTTAGCACAAAAAGGGGGAGTGAGAAAAGAGAAAAGGGAAAAAGAAAACAGAAGTCGAGTCTCAAACTGAAAATTTCAGTGATTGTTTAACAGGGGAAGACATATTTCTCGAGTTACAGCTGGGAAGTCTGGGTGAAATGCAAATGAGATGAGTTTTCATCCCACTAGAATATCACACTCCACACTCCTTTTGCTCAGCAGTTCAATCATTAACTCTACATCAACTGTTATTTTTTTAAATGGAGCATACTTTGATTCTCCTCTCAGTGGGCATGGTGAAAAATAATTATAACTGCGAGTCAAACAAAGCCTCAGTGCTAACTCCAACTCAGAGGTGTTTGCAATGCTTTCATCTTCTTGGTTAGGACATAGAATAAAACGTACAGGAACATTTACAACAACAACTTTTAGCACCTTTAACATAATGAAATGTCACAATGTGCTTTACAGGATTGACGCCAAGCCACTGAAGAAGATATTATACCAGATGACCAAAAGCTTAGTCAGAGAAGTAGGCTTAAGGGCATCTTAAAAGAGCAAAGGAAGGACAAGAGGCAAAGAGATGTAGGGAAGAAACTTTAGAGCAGGCTTGTCCAACCCATGGCCTACTGGCCATGATCCGGCCCGCCAAGCCTCTGTTTCTGGCCCATGGAGCCAGTGTTCAAAATACAGGTGAGTTCAAAGAAAGATTATGCAAGGCGCTGCTCCTCCAATCACAGGCTGTTTCTCTCCCACGTTTTCTGCTGATAGGCTCACTGGTGAGCCTATCAGCAGCAAATTCAGGAAAGAAAGTGTCTGATTGGAGGAGCTGATGGCAGTGTGAAGGTGAGTGGCTTTTCTTTTGTTTCCACAGTATGGGCTCCGTCTGCCTTTGGCTGCTCTGTGTCTCTCTGTCACCCTCCCACACAGGTTTGGGTCCCCTAAAGAAGCACAGTGGTCAAGATGGCAGAGCAGGCTGGGGTGGCCACGGAGAACTGCAGATCTGCAGCAACAGTGCCCACCCGGCTCCCCCACCCATCCAGGGCAGCTGGAGTCTCCAACAGAGCGGAGCGAGGAAGTGTGCTCCTTCACAGTGCCCTGAATATCTCCTCAGCAGTAATATGTCCAAACCTCCCAGGCCTGGGCGGGGAGTGAATGAGTCTGTGTGAGTGAGTGAGTCTGTGGGAGTAAGTGAGAGTCTGGGCAGAATTTTCTCCCCGTCGGGGGGGATGTTGATGGGCGGTTGCGTGCAGGCGTTCTTCCGATCGGCGCCCCCTATCGGAGGCATGGCACCATTTTACGTGGGCGGGCCAATTAATGAGTCTGAGCGAATGAGATGGGTCTGAGTGTGTGAGTGAGTGTGTGAGTGAGTCCGTGTGAATGAGTCTGTGATTGAGTGAGTGATTGAGTGAGTCTGAGTGAGTGATTGAGTAAGTCTGAGTGAGTCTATGTGAGTGAGGGCCTGGGTGAATGAGTGGGTTAGAGCAAGAACCCTGAGATTGGACAAGCACACACCCTGCCCCTCTTCTCGTCCCTCCCCAAAAACACTCCACAAAGCAGGCCAGGAGGGGAGGAAAACCCAGAGTGTATGCCACCAGAGGCGAATTCAAGGTTTGTTAAACCCAACTCTTGAGGTCAGCCCAGGTCCCCAACCCATCCCTGGTGAACAGGGTTGGGGCTCAGTCTGTCTCTCTCTAGCCCTGCTTCTTAAGCAAAGAGGCAAAAATGGTTTTATTGGTTAACTCTGCTGCTTGGCACTTTTTAATGGTCATTTTTAATAATTACTCTTTTTTAAAAATTAACAATTTATTGTTTTGATATTGATCTTTTTAAATATAAATTCATGTTTAATATTGTGCCAAACCTTACCTTACCGAAATATGTTGATTGACCTCTTGAGTGAGAAAAAAATGGAAATGTAACCCCTGACAGGAGAAGGTTGGACAAGCTCAGGTCCTAAGAAGCTTAAGATATGGTTGCCAGTGGTGGAATGATTAAAATTGGAAATGCCCAAGAGATCAGAATTGCTGGAGCGCAGAGATTTAGATGGGTTGTGGGGCTGAAGGAGATTACAGAGATAAGGAAGGCCAAGGCGATGGAGTGATTTGATATCAAGGATGAGAATTATAAAATTTAAAATTTCAGAATAAAATTTGGGTCAGTCAGGAGAGAAATCTGGGACCACTTTTTCATACAAAGGGTATTTGATATCTGAAACTTTCTTCCCCAAGAGGCTATGGATGCTGGGACAACTGGAACTTTCAAGACTGAGGTTGACAATTTTTTAAACAAGGGTGTCAAGTGGCGTGGAGCTAAAGTGGGTTAATGTAGTTGAGGTACAGATCAGCCATTGAATGCGGAGCAGGCCCGAGGGGTTGAAGGGCCAAGCCTGTCTCCTATGTTTCTGGGACCAGATAAGACAATTGCTGTCCCTCTGACAGGCCTCAAAATTCAATTAACAGCAGAATAAATTCCTCAGGAACACCACTTGTCTTATTCTGCCAATTTGTCTGCACACCCTTTCTCCCCACTTTATCTACAATCACCAAACCAACTTGCAACCCAAGTCAAAGTGCTAAATCCAATTCCACACATTCTTACTTTGGCCCATAATCTGTTGCATGGAACCTTATCGAATGTCTTCTGGAAGTTCAAATTAAATAACATCCACTGACACTCCTTTGTGCACCTTATTTGTGACTTCCTCAAAATAATCTGTTTTTCCTTTATTCTTTCATGGGCTGTGGGCATCCTGGACAAGGCCAGCATTTATTGCACTTGAACTGAGTAGTTTGCTAGTCCATTTCAGAGGGCAGTTAAGAGTCCACCACATCGCTGGGGTTTTGGAGTCACATGTCAGCCAGACTGAGTAAGGATGGCAGATTCTCTTCCCTAAAGGACATTAATGAAACAGATGGATATTTACAACAATTGATGATAGTTTCATGGTCACCGTTACTGAGACTAGCTTTATAATTCAAGATTTATTAATTGAATTCAAATGCCACTAGCTGCCTTGGTGGGATTTGAATCCATGTCTGCAGAACACTATCCTGAGACTCTAGGCTAGCAGTACAGGGACATTACCATGACATCACTGTTTCCACCCCAAGGGCAAGATTTTTAGGTAGGCACGATTGGCGGGCCTGGGAGCGGCTGGCGAACAGACTGCCGCCTGCAATCGGCCCCTGACCACGATTTCACATTGTCTGGATAATTAACGGCCAGCTAGGATGAAGCGCGCGCTGATATGATCAGTGCTACCTGGGTTTGGGGCAGGAGGAGGGCGAGCGCTGAAGTCAGCGCAGGCATGGGGGAGCGTGGAAGGAAAACTCCCTGAAGGCAGAGAGCTGCCTCAGGGAGCTGAAGACTTCAAAGGTATCAAATAAAGATTTTTAAATCCGGAAAAAAATGTCCACGCGACACAAGCAGTCACCTGTGCACAGACACTATAAAAATTCTTTGCATAGATTTTTGTATTTTTTAAATTTAATAATGGAAACCTCATCCCGCCTTTGGATGAGGTTTCCTGAAAAATGCTAAGGCTGCCTGGCTGCCCGCCCGCCAACTGTAACATTGGATGGGCAACAAAAAATCCCAGTTGATTACGCCTTTAATGGTCTTAATAGCTCTCTTAATTGTTGGCGGGCGTGCTTCCGAGTTTGGCGTGTGCACACCGACCGAAATATCATGCGATGATGTTGGGATGCTCGCCCAATGTCATCACGCACTATTTTACACTCGAGCGAGTCGGGTGTGCGCTCAGCGAAAAATTCTGGCCTAAGAGTACTCGGATATGACTTACCTTTAACAAAGGTTTCATCTCCACCTTTTAGCCTATTTCGATCCCTTCCCCCCACCCCATCCCCACTAGGACCATCTGTTACTAGCTCATCCTGCTTTCTACCCTTAATGTCACCTTTAGCGCATCCTTTAGCTAATATCAACACCATCAACACCCCTTTGTCCTCTTGTCTATGACATCTTTGACAATCTCTCCTTTGCCTCCACCTATCACCTCTATCCAGCTCCACCTATTCCTCCCCCCCTTAAACAGCTTATATTTCATATCATTTTTATTTCTCTCTAGTTCTGATGAAGAGTCATTCGGACTTGAAACGTTAACTCTGTCCTCCTCTCCACAGATGCTGTCAGACCTGCTGAGTTTTTCCAGCTATTTTTGTTCTTGTTTAACAAAGCCATGCTGGCTCTCTCTGATCAGCTCATTTTTTATCAAGTGCTCAGTTGCTCTAACATTAATGATAGTTTCCAGTAGCTTCCCACAACTGACAAGCCTGTGACTACCTGGATCCACACTCCCACCCTTCTTTAATAATTATGCAACATTAGCAATTTTCCATTCTCAACTCAGGAAAGCTTTGAAAGATTATAGTTAACATTTTTGCACCTTCTTTTAATATCCTGGGGTAGAAACCATCAGGTCTCAGAGATTTACTTATCCTTCTTCTACTTCAGGTAGCATCCCTGATTATTTGAACCATGGGTGTGCCATGATTTTACATGGGGCAGCGTGAGGAGGCTGGCCCCCAAGTCTACCTCAGCCAGAATGGGGATAAAACCACACACTAACCGCCAAGCCAACTGAGCTAACCAGCCCTCTTTACTTATCCTAAGTCCCATTATTTTTTTCTGTTACCCTTTTTTTAAACCACTATTAATACAGTAATGCCTTCTCTTGATTTATTTTTATTTTCCCTTCTGTCATGGTTATTTTATGCTCTTGCACTGTGAGATACAAGGTACTTATTTAATAAATTTGCTATTACCTTGATATCTATTATTGTATCAACTGCATGTCTTCAGCAGAACCAGATCTCCCTTAGCCTTAGTCTCTTACTCTTAGTGTATTTATAAAAACTTTTACTATTAACCTTTATATCACTTGCAAAAAGAGAATATGAAAAAAATGCAGGGATGGGGAAGTGGAGGGCAGTGACTGTTCTGACATGGGCGAGGGGAGGAAAATTAAGGTCACAACACGGAGAAACAGTATTAGGCCTAGCCCCAGTATCTCCCTGTTGATTCTGCCAATATAACTAGATGGAGATGAGGTACATTGAAAGGTGGTGTTGGCTTGGAGAATTGAATGGCATTCTCCTGTTCCTATATTCCTAACAGAGCCACTTAGCTATCAGGAGTTGCTTTATTGCTGTAACTTTAATGTCATTGTAAATTTAAATACGTTATAAGTTTAAATTCTGCCTTAAATACTTTACTGAGTTCAATGCTATAAATACTTCATGTAAGCATCTAAAATAATGGTTTGAAAATTATGGTAGTACATGTCTGAACTGCCAGTGTGTAAGTGTTGGTGGACGAAGCTCCCTGCCTGGAATGTTTTGGCCTCCCTTGTTTTGGACTCATGCAATGAACTTCTATAAATTTTATCAATAAAGTATATTTTGGGGGGAAAAAAAACACTACAAATCAAACTTTATTGTGATTTTTGGAATAACACTCAGAAAGCTCCAGGTGAAATAAAACAATCTGAGAGATTTCCTGAACAGCCATAAGCTTATTGACATGCTGAGTCCTGGCATGAGGCCCGAGTTCCAGGATGGTCATGTGGGGACAGAACCTCCTCTCACCCTTAATAAATCCATCAACATCAACTGGGCTGAAATCCTACACTAGAATTTGCCATGCCCCAACCTCACAGGGACCCTAGCCAAGGTAAGGTCAGAGGCCGGTACCAAGGAAGAGGAGGAATACAGATGTGATCTCTATGCGGATGCCAGGATCATAGCTGGTGGAAATTTGGCCCGTTCATCTTATCAATAACACTCCATCGATTAAGGCTTCTCTAAGAAATGAGTCAGGAAGTATTATGATGTAGTAAGTAATTATTCAAATCAATCATCACAAATGAAAGTTGTGGAGAAATAAGGACTTGGAGTTTGGTGATAAATTTGTCAGTAAAGCTTATTTCAGGAAGAAATGAAAAAAATGTAGTGAATTATGATCATTCAGTGCAACATAGACAATGGCTTGCATATTTGTGGGGTATTAACACTAAGGGGGGATTATTTCCCCTGTCAGGGGGACTGTGCGGTGGTGGGCAGGAGCGAGAGCAAACCCGATCAGCGCCCCTAATCGGGTGCGCACCGCCATTTTACGTTGGTGGGCCAAGTAAGGCCGCCCAGTATGACGCACATCCGGAAGTGCTGAGCACTCCCTGTGCAGGCTGGGGGATTCCCTGAGAGGTTCCCTGCGCTCTTTCGCGCGCATGCACGCGAAAGAGCGCAGAGATCTCCCCAAGGCACAGAGGTGCCTCAAGGAGATTTGTTCCAGTGCTAAAGTTTGAAATGAAGGTTTGTACCACTTTTAAAACATGTCCCCCCATGTGACACTATCACATGAGCTGGGACATGTCACAGAATAAAAACATAAATTGTTATTACATTTTAAAACACTTCATGAAACCTCATCCCGCGTGTCATTTTACGCATCGGCAAGTGGGCCTGGCCCCCACTCGCTGACGGGAAAATTCTTCCCTAACTAACATTTTCTGACAGGTTTAACCTGGAAATAAAGCTTTGAGAGACTTAAAAACATAATTTTAATGAGTTATTGGAGTGGGCAAATCTGATTAACTTCAGCAATGATGGATTTTCTGATTACATGGTGCACACATCTTAGGCTTAAGTGATAGCCATGAGCAACAGTTATGACAGTGCAGTTAAAATTTGTATAATGACTATTAAACATCAATATTGAGCAGAAAAGTTACGTAAGGAATTAATTGTAATTCATTACAATCTAGGTTAGTTAGTTTAACTGCATTTGATCTGAATAAAAGAAATAAATTCTAATGTCTGTCATATCATCATAATTCATAGAAAGTTTATGTATAAAATAATAATGTTCCTCATATACTAATGTTATTATATCAATGTCCAGGAGCATTCTGTATGAGCACTTGACTTCAAAATATGGGGGGTGATTTTCAACTTTACCTCCTGAACAGTAAGCTGCTGAGTGGCTCTCTCTCCCATTGTGCAGCCCACCTGATTCTTCATTCATTGATTTCCAATGGGTAGGCCCATTCATTGAAAGATGCTTCACAATCTGGCACCTTGGAGAGTGAAAGGGTCATGTGAGCCACAGGTGAAGTCATGACTAATCCTACCTCTGCCCTCCAATTCTCCCATAACTTCCCCATTGAAGGGTCTTTAGATGCCTTTAAAGGCATCTGAATGGCTAGATGCTAAAATAATATGCCAAGAGGTGATAATTTCACACCAGTGGGTTGAGGTTAACTAGGGGACTCTTCTGCTCCAATAGTTCTGTTTGTCCAATTTACATATATTAATGAAATTCATTATGTCTTAATCTTTTTGTTTATAGATGACTCCATCACATTAAACCTTGTTAATGGCCTGCTTCAGCACGTACACACTCCACATAACCTGAGATTTTGAGGAGGATATTAAAAGGTCAGCACCTATCTGGTTTTGTTGCTATGGAGGGGTTAAAGTAGGCAATTTCTTGTCTCACAAGTTCCTTATCAGAGGGTAATGGTGCAGGATTCCTGATATGGAACCTTGCTAAATAGGATACATAAATGACTTAACTAAAGGCAAAATACTGCAGATGCTGGAAATCTGAAACAAAAACAAAAAATACTGGAAAAGCTCAGCAGGTCTGACAGTATAAGTCCATATGACATAGGAGCAGAAATTAGGCCATTCGGCCCATCAAGTCTGCTCCGCCATTCAATCATGGCTGATAAGTTTCTCAACCCCATTCTCCTGCCTTCTCCCCGTAACCTTTGATCCCCTTACCAATCAAAAACCTATCTATCTCGGTCTTAAATATACTCAATGACCTGGCCTCCACAGCCTTCTGTGGCAAAGAATTCCATAGATTCACCACTCTCTGGCTAAAGAAGTTTCTCCTCATCTCTGTTCTAAAAGGTCTTCCCTTTACTCTGAGGCTGTGCCCTCGGGTCCTAGTCTCTCCTATTAATGGAAACATCTTCCCCATGTCCACTCTATCCAGGCCTTACAGTATTCTGTAAGTTTCAATCAGATCCCCCCTCATCCTTCTAAACTCCATCGAGTATAGACCCAGAGTCCTCAAACGTTCTTCATATGTTAAACCTTTCATTCCCGGGATCATTCTCATGAACCTCCTCTGGACCCTCTCCATATTTATACTTGAAGAGTCATGTGGATTCGAGACATTATCTCTGTCTCTCTCTCCACAGATGCTGTTGACCTGCTGACTTTTTCCAGCATTTTTTGTTTTCGTACATAAATGACTTGTCCTTTATAAATCTAGTTTTCAATATCAAGCAATTCAGCAAACAATTCAGGTTATATAAGATGCTACATGTACATAGCTCCAGTTGCAAAGCCAATTTTCCAATCTTTCCGGATAGCCTTTAATTCATTACTTAAGTCTCAGCCTTTTTATTTAAACCGTGAACTATGTGAAATGCCCTCTGAAAATCCAAGTGCTGGTGACGGTGTGTTACTGTTCATTAAGGGAGTCTGAGTTGCTGTGGCAACATGCACTTTTACATGCATGTTGAAGTCTGGAGCTATGGATAGTGATGGTAGAGTCTTCAATTTCTTCCCATCCCATGGCTGACCAGGAATCTCTCCCACTCTTACCCCCAACCATTGGCATGTGTTGGAAGGATTTGCAAGTTGAAACTCATGTTTGGCTGCATTATGAATGTGCCTTGAAAAGGCAAACAAACTACAATAAAGTTATGAAAGAACAAATTCTCGTTGGCCCAGATCTTCTGGTCTCCGGTTATACCCTGGGCGTACCCCAGAAGATGCCGGGGAAGCCCTGCACAAGGACTCTGCAGGAACTGCCCAGGAAGTTTCAACTTCTGATGGGCAGTTCACCTACATCTGGAACCCTCCAAAAAATCCTCCAACTCTCAGTTTGGGTTGGAGATTTCGGAGGGTTCTGGCTCAGTTACCTGGATAGTAACCCAGGAAATGTTAGGTAATGAGACAGCTGACAGCCCCCACCCCCCACCCCGACTCCCCCTCTGACCTTTGGAGCTTCTGACTCTCCAACTCCACCTACCTGACTCTCCAAACCCCCAACCCTCTGACACCCTGACCTCCAACTCCCTGACCCCCCTCAATCCTCCGACTCACCCCCCAACACCCAACCGTCTTATTCCGCCCCAACCCTCTGACTCCCTCCCGACCCTCCAAACCCCCCCCTGACCTGACCCAACCCCACCACCCTACACACCTTGCCTCTCACAATACATAGCTGGTACCCTACCAACCTACTATCCTGCCACCTATCACACTGCCACCCTATCCACCATGCCACTCTGCTACCCTATCCCTATAGCTGGCACCCTATCCAACCTTCCACCCTATTCAACCTACCACCCTGCCACCCCATTCACACTGCTATCTACCACCCTGCCACCCAACTCACCCTGCCACCTACCGCCCTGAGCTAGCAATAAGAACATAAGAAATAGGAACAGGAGTAGACCATTCGGCTCCTCGAGCCTTTTCCGCCATTCAATAAGATCATGGCTGATCTTCTTATATTTCGATTTCCACATTCCCATCTAACCCCGATAACCTTTGATTCCCCTGCCTAACAAGAATCTATTTGCCTCTGCCTTAAAAAGATTCAATGACCCCACCTCCACCACCTTCTGAGGCAGAGAGTTCCAAAGTCGCACAACCCTCTGAGTGAAAAAAATTCTCCTCATCTCTGTCCTAAAAGGGGGACCCCTAATTTTAAAACAGTGCCCACTAGTTCTGGACTCTTCCACAAGAGGAAACATCCTTTCGACATCCACCTTGTCAAGGCCATTCAGGATCTTGTATACTTCAATCAAATCACCCCTCACTCTTCTAAATTCCAGTGGAAACAAGCCCAGTCTGTCCAACCTTTCCTCATAAGACAACTCACTCATTCTAGGTATCAATCTGGAAAATCTCCTTTGAACCACCTCCAATCTAGACACCTCGACTAATGCTCTGGAGACATGAGTTCAAATGCCACATTGGCAGCTGTGGGGAATTTAAAGCCAATGAATTAATAAATTTGGAATAAAATTAATAATGATCATGAAACTACAGGATTATGACGACAGGTCATAAAAACCCATCTGGTTCACTAGTAAACTTCAGAGGAGGAAACCTGCTGTGCTTACCTGGTCTGGCCTACATGGGCTCCAGACCCACAGCAAAGTGGTTGACTCTTCCAGTTTAAGTGACCTAGCAAGTTACTCAGTTGTGCCAAAGTGCTGCAGAGAAGAAAAAAAAACACTGCGGGTGTGTCTACATCACATGGACTGCAGCAGTTCAAGAAGGCAGCTCACCAGTACCTTCTAAAGGGCAATTAGGGATGGGTAATAAAGCTGGCCCAGCCAGGAACACTCACATCCCAAGAACAAATTTTTAAAAAAATGTATGAATGGTCACAAAATACTTCCTCCCAGTAGTCACAGATAACAGCTCATTCACTCTGCACCATGCATGGACATACTCTAGGAGGGGATACATTGAGGTTGCAACTATTGCTCAAATGCTGCTTTAAGCCAGAATTGACTGCTTCATTATCGGAGGAGTTGTGAATGGAGGCAAACTCTTTGGAATCATCATAGCAAGCCATCCTGTTCCTAAACTTGTGAAGGAGAGAAAAGCCGTTGGTGAAAGCGGTTAAGATAGTTGGGCCAAGGATGCTTCCCTGGCAAACTCCTGGAGTGGTGTCCTGGGGCTGCAATGATTGGCTAGAAAGAAATTCTCAGGCTGAAGATAAATTTTCCTTGATAACAGTACACTTTAATGGCTGCTGCAACTTTTTAATTAACTGTAGCCACACTGGAATTTCCATCCCTCACCCTGCACACACTGCTTTTGAGCATTAACCATGTGGATTAACTGTTGGGAGCTCACATAGAGAATGTAATTACCCTCAGATTGGAAGCTGTGGTGGAAATGGGCTGCATACTAATCCCCCTTAACTTTGTTCCTGATGGTGGTGTGTGCACGTGGGAAAATTCACCCTGCAGCACAAAAGCATGTGCAACAACTTTACCATGTGAAGTATGTTGTGTTATATAGAGGAAAATTAGGGACTACATAATTCCCAGTGTGAGAAATAAAGCTGAATGATAGCGTGAATGGATGAATCACAGAATATTCCTCCATGAAGCACTGTATACCTGGAGGTGTGATGATGAGGAGCAGATCATTGATGCAAATGAAGTGCTAAAAACTTGTGAGTACTTAGCTGCAGGTGGATGGAAGTGACCACATCTGGTGTCTGCAATAAAGTGGTCTTGCCCAGGGGTTGAACAAAAACCTGTGTGACTAATTAACTCACTGCATGGACAGAGGCCCTCTCCTGTTCTCCAATTCTTCACATAGCAGAAGAATAAACACTCTAACAGACGGCTAGCGTGTGGCTCAGAATAACACTAACAGCACAGAGTTCGATCCCCATTCCAATTGGGGTAGACTTGGGGCCTGTCTCCTCATCCTGCCTGGTATTAAAATCACTGAATAACCATTGTTTGGTGACCCTCGAATAATTAAGGATGCTAGCTGAAGAAGAAGCAGTATCAAGTGGGCACTAATTATTAGAGGATTCCTTTTGGTACGTTTGCATAAAATTATCATTGATCTCCCTCTCTTCAAAAACTTATCTTACGTCCTGTAACTTAAACCAAGAAACTTTCACAACCTCAGAACATCCCACAAGACTTTATAACCACCAAATTACTTCTGAAGTGTCGTGACTGTTGTAAGGTAAAGTCACTTAATGTTGGCCTTTTGTGGACCGGACAGGTTTCAACAAGATTATTATTACAGCGAGCTTTTCAGATGTTAAATGTGCGATCGGGACTCTCGTCAGGAAGTCCGCCCCCCCCGGATTACCCGCGCTTAGGGCTCATTTGTCAGAGCCTCCAAGAACATCACGTGACCCCTGATACATAGCAGGAGAAGCTATACCTTCAGTTATTACATTTTCTTCCCCTTTAGATTTTTACAGTTTCTATTTACAGAAAACATTTGAATATCCAACAACATATACGTATATACAACTTGAGGCTCTGAGGTGCTCTCTTTATTCGGTTAGAGCAGCGTAGCTCTGCCACTTGAGGCTCCTCCGCAGGATTGACATGTTCAGGAACTGCAGCACAACATACATCATTAGAAAATGGCAGTTCTGGGTTAGGCAACTCTACAGAGACATTGGGCATGTCTATTCCATATCTATCTGTCACCTCAGGGATTGATTAATCACAGGCAGAATCGTTGGTTGTTGGAATGTCCCTCTGTCACAAACATGGTCCACATGTTTTCAAACAATTATGTCTTCCACATCCACCTGGAAGGATAAGGGACCAGCCTCTGAAACAATGGTTCCAGGAACCCAACAAGGTCCACTTCAAAATTCCACATGAATACTCTGTCTCCTACAGTGAATGTGCAAGCTTTGCTATGAATATTGTAATACAATTTTTGATTACTCTGATCCCTCTCTACCCTCCCCTCTAAGTTTGGAAATACCAGACTTAACCTTGGACATAGGTGGTGTTTCACCAATAACCCATGTTGAACCTATAGTCGAATGTGGCATTGTATGATAACTGAGAAGAGAGCGGGAAAGTTGAGTTTCTAGAGTACCTTCTGATAACCTCTTCATTCCAGATTTAAAAGCTTGCACAGCTCTCTCAGCTAAACCATGGAATGGTATGGGGCTGTTTTAATATGTCTGATTACATTCAAATTCATGAATCTTTGAAACTCTGTACTGGTAAAGACTGTACTATTATCAGGAAAAAAGCAGCAGATAAACTCAAAGGGAGAAAAATGGTAGAAAGGCAAAATTAATGGATCTTTACTTAAATGCACATAGTGTTTGGAACAAAATAAATGAATTAATGGCACAAATAGAGGTTAATAGATATGATCTTATAGACATTACTGAGACAAGATTACAAAGAGACCAACGCTGGGAACTAAATATTCAGGGGCATGTGACTTTTCAAAAGGACAGGCAGGAAGGAAAGGGTGGTGGAGAAGCTTTGTTAGCATGAGATGGAATAAGTACAATAGCAAGAAATGATCTTCGATTGGAGGATGTAGAATCCATATGGTAGAATTAAGAAATAACGAGAGGAAGAAGACACACTGGTGGGAGTAGTCTATAGGCCCCCAAACAGTAGCTGTACTGTAGGACAGAGAATAAATCAGGAGATAATGAGGGCATGTAAAAAAAGGCAGTACATTAATTATGGGTGACTTTAATCTTCATGTAGATTGGGAAAATCAAATTGGCAGAGGTATCCACGAGCAAGGATTTATAGAGTGTATTTGGGACAGTTTCCTAGAACAATATGATGTGGATCCAACCAGGGATCAGGCTATTTTGGATCTGGTAATGTGTAATGAGGCAAGTTTAATAAATGATCTTAGAGTAAAAGGTCCCCAAGGAAATAGTGACCATAACACGGTAGGATTTAGCATTCAGTTTGAGAATGAGAAACTTGGGTTGGAAACAACTGTGTTAAACTTAAATAGGAGTAATTACAAAGGAGTTGGTTGGGATGGACTGGGAAAGGAGTTTAGCGGAAAAGACGGTTGATGAACAATGGAGGACTGTTAAGAAAATAGTTCACGACTCACAACAAAGATATATCCCAGTGAGGAAGAAGGATTCTAGGAAGGGGATAAACCGACCATGCTTAACCAAGGAGGTTAAGGATAGTGTCAAGTTGAAAGGAGAAACATACAATGTTGCAAAGATTAGTGGTAAGCCAGAGGATTGGGAAAATTTTAAAAACCAACAAAAGATGACCAAAATTAATAAAGAGGGAGAAAATAAACTTTCAGTGTAAACTAGCAAGCAATATAAAAATGGGCAGTAAGAGCTTCTTTAAATATATAAAAAGGGAGAGGCCAAAGTGAACATTGGCCCCTTGGAGAATGAGGCTGGGAAATAACAATGGTGAACCAGGAAATGGCCGAGGAGTTGAGTAAATACTTTATCAGTCTTCATGATAGAAGACACTAATAGCATTCCAAAAGCTCTAAATAATCAAGGGGCAAAAGGTGGGGGGTGGGGGGGTAATAAATACAATAACTATTACTAGAGAAAAAGTACTAGGGAAACTAATGGGGTTAAAGGCCGATAAGTCCCCTGGACCTTGTGTGTTGCATCCTAGGATAATAAAAGAAGTAGCTACAGAGATAGTGGATGCACTGGTAGTAATCTTCCAAGAATCCTTAGATACAGGAAAAGTCCCAAAGGATTGGAAAGCTGGCAATGTAACACCCTTATTCAAAAAGGGAGAGAGACAAAAAACAGGTAACTATAGGCCAGTTAGCATAACATCCGTCATTGGGAAAATGTTAGAGTCTATTATAAAGGATATAATAGCAAAGCATTTAGAAATACATTGTATAATCAAGCAGAGTCAGCATTGCTTCATGAAGAGAAATCATGCATGACAAATTTATTAGAATTCTTTGAGGAGGTAACAAGCAAGATAGATAAAGGGGAACCAGTAGATGTAATATATTTGGATTTCCAAAAGGCATTCGATAAGGTACCATACATAAGGCTACTTAATAAGATAAGAGCCCATGGTATTGGGGGCAGTATATTAGCATGGTTGGAGGATTGGCTAACTAATAGAAGACATAGAGTTGGGATAAGGGGGGCATTTTCAGGATGGCAACCTGTAACTAGTGGAGTGCCACAGGGATCAGTGCTGGGGCCACAATCATTTACAATATATTTGACATGGATGAGGGAAATGAATGTACTATTGCCAAGTTTGCGGCTGACACAAAAATAGGTGGGAAGACAAGAGGTGAGGATGACACAAATGGTCTACAGAGGGAAATAGACAGGTTAAGTGAATGGGCAAAAACTTATAAGATGGAATATAATGTGGGAAAATGTGAGGTTATGCACTTTGGCAGGAAGAATAGAGGGGTTGAATATTATTTATATGGAGAAAGGCCGCAGAAAGCTGCAGCACAGAGGGATTTGGGGGTCCCCGTGCATGAATCACAAAAAGCTAGCTTACAAGTTCAGCAGGTAATAGGGAAGATAAATGGAATGTTGGCCTTTATTTCAAAGGGAATGGAGTATAAAAATAGGGAAGTCTTGCTAAAACTATACAAGGCACTAGTTAGACCACACCTAGAATACTGTGAACAGTTTTGGTCCTCTTATCTAAGGAAAGATGTACTGACATTGGAGGCAGTCCAGAGAAGGTTCATTAGGTTGATCCCGGGAATGGAGGGGTTTTCTTATGAGGAGAGGTTGAGTAGGTTGGGCCTGCACTCATTGGAGTTTAGAAAAATGAGAGGCGACCTTATTGAAACATATAAAATTCTTAGGGGCTTGACAGGGTAGATGCTGAGAGGTTGTTTCCCCTTGTGGGAGAGTCTAGGACCAGAGGGCATAATCTCAGAGTAAGGGGGTGTCCATTTAAGACAGGGATGAGAAGGAATTTCTTCTGTCAGAGGGTAGTGAATCTGTGGAATTCTTTACTGCAGAGGGATGTAGAGGTTGGGTCATTAAGTATATTCAAGGCTGAGACAGACAGATTTTTAATCAGTAAGGGAATCAAGGGTTATGGGGAAAAGGCAAGAAAATTGGAGTTGAGGATTATCAGATCAGCCATGATCTCATTTAATGGTGGAGCAGACTCGATGGGTCGAATGGCCTACTTCTGCTCTAACGTCTTATGGTCTAAATGATGATTTCTGGTAGGCCATGTACTCTAAAACAATGATGCAGCTTCTCGATAATTGCACTCGATTTTGGTGATCTGACGTTGTACACATCCATCCATTTAGAATGTGCATCTACGATCAACAAAAACATGGTACCTAAGAATGGTCCTACATAATCTCTATGCAACATAATCTCTAACCCAGGGTCAACCAAGCCACTCCCATGGATGCAGTGGAGCTAAAACAAGCAACTTCTGTTATTGCTGACACTGGAGACAGTGCTGGACCATGCTTTTAATGTCACTGTCAATGCCTGGCCACTAGACATATCTTCGCACAAGCGAAATCCCTGGATGCACACTGTGAGTTCTGTCAAGGGTGGTGCTCTTCCTTGCGAAGGGACGACAACTCTAGTTCCCCATTACAAAATTCCATCTTGACAACTTAACTCTGTTTTTCAAACATGGAATGGTCTCATCTCTTTAGATACAGGCGAATTTGACCATCCTTGCAAAACAAGGTCTCTAACTTTTGATAATGTTGGATCTCTGTTTGTCCAATTTCTAATTTGTTTCACATGCACAGGTGAAGAATCCAAGAAATTCAGTGCTAGCACAATTTCTTGTGGCACTGGAGCATGTACAATGCTATCTGGTAACAGGAGACAACTGAATGCGTCCGCACTTGCAATATGTAAGCCCGGACAGTGCATTAAGGTATACTCATACACAGATAATAGCCCAACGTTGTATTCTTGCTGGTGCTATCGGCAGAATGGCTTTATCTTCAATGAATAAACCCATTAATGGTTTCTGGTCCGACACAATGGTGAAATGTCATCCTTGCAGGTACTGGTGGAATTTTTTCACTCCGAATATCACCAATAAACCTTCCTTTTCTAGCTGGGAATAACTCTTCTCGGCTGTGGAGAGGGTTCTCAAGCCAATGGACCTTTCTTATCCATTTTCCATTCTATGTGATACCATGGCTCCCACACCATAAGGAGAGGCATCACATGTTAATACCAATTATTTAGATGGGTCATAGTGTACCAATAAACACGATGAATGCAACAGTTTTTTTACTTTCACAAAGTCTTCTTCTTGTTGTGAACTCCATGACCAATGGTGATTCTTTTTTAACAAGTGTAATAGTGCCAACACAGTTGGTAAGTTTGGCAAGAAGCGGCTATAGTAGTTGATCATACCCAGGAAAGACTTGAGTTTGGTTACATTGGACAGTGAGGGTGCATCTTTTATTGCCTGAACTTTCTCTTCTAGTGGATGCAAACCCATGGTGTCCACCCTGTGACCCAGGTAAGTAACTTCTGGCACTTGAAATGGACATTTTTCTTTCTTTAATCATACACTGGCTTCCATGAACCTTCTTAGCTCCTCCTCTAGATTGGCCAAGAGTTCAGTCTCGGCTGACCCTGTGATCAGAACATCATCTAGGTATACTACCACTCGGGGAAGTCCTTGCAAAAGACTCCCCATTGTCCTTTGGAAGATTGGACATGCAGACGATACTCCAAAGGGTAGGTGAGTATACTGATAAATACTGACCCTTGTGTGTGTTGATAGTCACATATCCTCTAGCTATCTAGATATCCAGTGCTATCCAGCTCTAATTGTTGGTGGGTGTGGCTCATATCCAATTTTGTATAGGATTTGCCTCCAACCAGCTTTGTATATGTCACCTATCCTTGGAATGGGGTACTTGTCTAGTTTTGCTGCCTTATTTATGGTCAATTTATAGTCCCCACAAATGCGTATGGTTTGGTTAAGTTTAACCACTGGAACTAGAGGTGCTGCCCATTCTGAGAATTGGACAGGTTGGATGATGCCCAGCTTTTCTAGCCGGCACAGCTCTGCATGCACCTTCTCCTTCAAAGCATATGGCACCGGTCTGGCCTTAAAGAAATGTGGTGTCACTTGAGGATCCACATATGTTTTTGCTTACAAGCCTTTTAACTTCCCTAATTCATCCCAAAATACCCTGTCGTATTTCCTCAGTAGTTCAGGAACTCCTCCTGTTTTCGGGTGAAATATCTCAGACCAGTCAAGCTTGATTTTCTATAACTGGCCTCAGTTCAGAAGATTAGGTCCTTCTCCTGTCACTATTATCACTGGAAGCTATGCTGTCTGTTGCCTATAAGACATTAGTACTGTGACAATGCCCTTTACCTGAATAGGATCTCCAGCGTATGTCTTCAATTTAATGGTTGTCCACTCCAGGTTCAGTGGCTGGGTACCTTCATTTAGGTATTTAAATGTGTGCTGTCCCACCACTGTGGTTGAGGCTTCCGTATATACCTCCATTATTAGTGGCTTCCTATTAACTTGGAATGTGACAGTGATAGATTTGGTTTTTACAGCGGTGCGATTATGCAGGGAATAGATATCGGTATCGGCAGCTTCAGGTTCTGCTGGATTTTTCAATTCAATCTTGTTGGCTTGCTGCTTTAAGGGCTGTTTCGACCGCCCTGCATTGCTTTACTACGTGACCTTTCTTTTGGCAGTAATGGCATTCTGCCCACTTGAATCTGCAGGTTTTGGTCCATGGTCACCCCCACATCTAAAACAAATTAACCTTGGAGTTGCTGCTGAAGTGTTTCTACTAGGCCTTTTCGTGTTCCTAACAGCAGACATTGCCTCTCGCTTCACTGCTGTGTCTCTGGTTTCTCACCACGCTCAGCAGTAGGTTCCCCCGCCACATGAAGAACAGTGCCATGTTGTACATGTTGCAAAGCCTGTGAGTCTCTCGCAGCACTTTCCACGGCGAGAGATATTTCGAGGGTGCAAGTAAACGGCACTAAATGGCGTCGTCCTGAACTCCACAAACTAATTGATCCTGCAGCATATCATTTAGTGTGCCCCTGAAGTCAACTGCTTCAGCTTTGCTACATAGGTTGCGGTGGACTCTCCAGGGTCCCCAACTCTGGAATTAAACTTAAACCGTTGCATTATTACAGATGGCTTCAGCTGGAAATGCATTTTAATGAGGTCCACTAACTCATTAAAGGACTTGAAATTGGCTTTTCGGGGCTGTCAGACTGGGATGAGATTGTATGTCTCGCTACCACATACAATCAAAAGGATTGTTTCTGCTTCTCTTCCACAGTAATTTCGTTCGCTACAAAATAAAAACCAAGGCGCTCTAAATACTGGCTCCAGTCTTCCATCGTAAGGATCAATTCTGCCAAGGAGTCGCATGACTGGTGAGTAGTCTTTTCTATTTCCTTAAGATTTGATGTATTCACGTTAACAAGGCAAGCTGCAGCCTCTGAGCTATCCCACCCTCGTTGCTAAATGTAACAACTTGATGGACTGGACAGGTTTCAGCAAGAAGTAGATAAACTTTATTACTGAGAGATTTTCAGATGGTTCATGCTCAATCAGGACTCTTGTCAGGAAGCCCCGCCCCTCAGATTACCCGCATTTAGGGCTCATTGGTCGAGGCCTCCAAGAATATCACGTGACCCCTGATGGGCAGCAGGAGAGGCTTTACCTTCAGTTACTACACTGTTTCTTTCTCACCCACCCTCAAAGTGCCCCATTGCCAAAGCCTTCTTCCTTTTCCTTCATGAGACAAAAGCATACATTTTACACATTATTGTTCAACTCCAGATAGTTTCAAAAATACTCTCATGTTCCTGGCCAAACCCTGTTTATTTTCCAGAACAACACTCACCAAAGCATGCCAGCCAATTCATACACACTACCTATAACTACTACTCATCGTGTCAGCCCTCTGTAGCTGCTATCTTAGTTGCTCTGGCCCCTGTTCTTTTACCTCAGTGAGTTGCTACCTCAATGAAGCAGGGAGTCCCAACTTCCAACAATCTTTTTCTGGTAGTATCAAAGGGTGCCAGCCCCACATCTGAAGCTTGCTGTGTGGTATAGCCTTAAGAAAACAGGCTCATTGCCGCTCTCTAGAGACAACAGAATCTTTGACCAAAATCTTGACCAGAATCTTTGCTGCCTACAGATGCAGAGCACAAACTACTGGTGGTGTCATAACAGATCTCATAGTCCCAGTCAAATGTTGGGCACCCTGTGAAATTGTTACATTCAGGTTAACCCTCAAAGAATGTCACTGTTAATCCCAAAGCTCCCAATATCCTTTGAAGCTCCATCTGGCATCTTGTTGCAAAAAAATCCTGGATTGTTATTCTCTCCAGCATGAAGTACAGCTCTTCAGGAATGTCCTGCAATGTGTTGCAGTTGTACGAAATAAACTATTCCCATTTCTTCCACATTCATTACATAGAACCATAGAACCATAGAAAAATTACAGCACAGAAGGAAGCCATTTGGCCCATCTTTTCCATGCAAGCCCAAGGACACCCAGGTGCCCTTTCTAATCCACCTTCCTGCACCCAGCCCATAGCCCTGCAGTTTACAGCACTTAAGGTGCAGATCCAGGCACTTTTTAAAAGAGTTTAGAGTTTCTGCCTCTACCACCAACTTGGGCAGCGAATTCCAGACACCCACTACCCTCTGCGTAAAAAAGTTCTTCCTCATGTCCCCCCTACACCTTCTGCCACTTATCTTGAATCTAAGTCCCCGGGTTCTAGAATTCTCCACCAAGGGAAACAATTTTATCCTGTCCACTCTGTCTATTCCCCTCATAATTTTGTACACCTCAATCAAGTCACCTCTCAGCTTTTTTTGTTCTAAGGAAAATAACCCCAACCTATCCAATCTCTTCTCGTAGCTACACTTTTCTAACCCTGGCAACATTCTTGTAAACCTCCTCTGCACTCTCTCCAGAGCTATTATGTCCTTCCTGTAATGTGGTGACCAGAACTGCACACAATACTCCAGTTGTGGCCTCACCAGTGTTTTATACAATTCCAACATTATATCCTTACTTTTGTATTCTATACTTCTGCCAATGAAGGAGAGCATTCCATATGCCTTCTTTATAACCTTGTCTACTTGAACTGCTGCCTTCAGGGACCTGTGTATTTGTACACCAAGATTTCACACTTCATATATCCCTCTTAGTATATTCCCATTTATTTTGTAATCCCTGTAACTGTTTGACCTCCCTAAATGTATGACCTCACACTTCTCTATGTTAAAATCCATCTGCCACTTTACTGCCCACTCCACAAACCCATCTATATCGTTTTGGAGATTATGGCTATCCTCTACACTATCCACTACTTGGCCAATCTTTGTGCCATCTGCAAATTTCCCAATTGTGCCCCCCACGTTCACGTCCAAATCGTTAATATATAACAAAAACAGCAAGGGTCCCAACACCGAGCCCTGTGGAGCACCACTTGAGACAACTTTCCATTCACAAAGGCATCCATCGACCATTACCCTTTGTTTCCTGTTACAAAGCCAACCTTTTATCCAATTTGCCACATTACCCTGAATCCCATGGGCTTTTACTTTCCTGACCAATCTACCATGTGGGACCTTGGCAAATGCCTTGCTAAAATCCATGTACACAACATCCACTGCACTACCTTCATCAACCCTTCTTGTCACTTCCTCAAAGAATTCAATCAAATTTGTGAGGCAAGACCTTCCTTTAACAAATCCATGCTGACCATCCCTGACTAGTCCATGCCTTTCCACATGACAGTTAATCCTATCTCTCAGGATTGATTCTACTAATTGGCTCACCACTGATGTAAGACTAACTGGCCTATAATTGTTTGGCATTTCCTTTGATCCCTTTTTAAACAATGGAACTACGTTTGCATTTCTCCAGTCCTCCGGTACCTCCCCTGTATCTAGTGAAGATTGGAAAATCATGCTCAGAGCATCTGCTATCTCCTCCCTGACTTCCTTCAGCAGCCTCGGAAACAATCCATCTGGCCCTGGTGACTTATCAACTTTCAAGGATTTCAACCCTTTGAGTACTTCCTCTCTCTTTATGACTATCCTGTTCAATATCTCACAGTGTTCCTCCTGGACTACTATATCTACATCCTCCCTTTCCTTTGTAAACACGGAGACAAAATATTCATTCAAAACCCTTCCCACAGCCTCTGCATCTACACACAAGTTTCCATCTTCATCTCTGATAGGTCCCACTTTTTCCTTAACTAACCTTTTAGCATTAATGTATTGGTAAAACATCTTTGGGTTATCTTTAACTTTACTTGCTAATCTTTTTTCATGCCCTCTCTTTGATTTCCTTATTTCCTTTTTTACTTCGTTCCTGCACTTCCTATATTCGTCTAGGCTATCTGCAGTGCTTAGTTCTTTGTGCCTATCGTACGCTTTCTTTTTCTGTTTGATCTTCCCCTGTATTCCTCTACACAACCAGGGAAGTCTAGATTTGGCAGTACCACTCTTATTTTTGTAGGGGACATGTCTACTTTGTACAATTAGGATCTCGCTTTTTAGTGCTTCCCACTGGTTTTCCACTGTTTTATCCTCCAGCAGTGCTGTCCAGTCCACCTCAGCCAAGTCCATTCTCATTTCTGGAAAATTTGCCTTCCCTCAGTTCAAGACTTTTACTCCTGCCTTATCTCTGTCCTTTTCCATGGTAATGCTAAATCTAACTGAATTGTGATCACTGTCCCCGACATGGTCGCCAACTGTCACTTCACCCACTTGCCCTTCTTCGTTCCCCAAGACTAGGTCTAGAATTGCATCTTCTCTCATTGGGTTTGTCACTAATTGGTTGAAAACATTTTCCTGGACACACTGCATGAATTTTTCTCCCTCAGTGCCCCTTATATTATTTGAATCCCAGTTGATATTAGGATAGTTGAAGTCTCCTACTATTATTGCCCTCTTGTTCTTACAAGCAGAAATTTGCCTACATATTTGTTCTTCTATCTCCCTTTCACTATTTGGGGGCCTGTAGTATACTCCCAGTAGTGTGACTGCCCCTTTTTTATTTCTAAGCTCAATCCATAAAGCCTCGTTTGTTGACCCGTTTGGTATATCATCCTTCCTCACAACTGGAATTGATTCTTCAACCATTAGTGCTACCCCCTCTCCTTTTTTATCTCCTACTCTATCCTGTCTGAAGACTCTGTAACCAGGGATCAATCTTTGCTAATCTCCTCTTGCTATCACGTATTCAACTGGTGTGTGTACTTGTGTGTGTATGTATGTCTATGTGTATGTGTGCATGAATGTGTGTGTGTGTCTGTGTGTGCATGCCTATATCTATGTCTATGTCTTTGTCTGTCTGTCTGTCTATATGGGTGCCTGCAAATGTGGAGCTGTCTGTTTGGCCATCAGCTGATGCCAGGATTAGCCTTGGCCGTGATTTGCTCCACAGTTGGATAGCCTGCTGACACTCAT
Source organism: Cetorhinus maximus (assembly GCF_964194155.1). Lineage (NCBI taxonomy): Eukaryota > Metazoa > Chordata > Chondrichthyes > Lamniformes > Cetorhinidae > Cetorhinus > Cetorhinus maximus. Next base: position 129,075,103 of record NC_135883.1, read on the forward strand.
TGTCAAGGCCACTTGAATGAGGGGGCTGCATGACTTTTACAACGGAGCTGCATCCCAATGACTCAGAGATTAAGAGAATCTTGAAGGAGAAGATCAAGAAGTTCAAAACAACTTAAGATGGCTCCTTGGAAATTATGTCCTTAGTCGTTAGCAGAGCAATTTGTTTTTAATGCCAGGAATTACAGATTTAAAACAGAGACCTCAGAACAACCTTAGTCAAGCTATTCCAGGAACCAAGCTGGTCTAAAAACTCTCAATATTTAAAAAAATTATGCTGACTTTTTATCTTTAGATTTGTTTTAGAACAATGGGAGAGAATTACAAGCTTTTAACCTAAGCATGGGCTTCAGTGGTATTAGAAACCACAAGAGTGAAGAGAAACTAGTTCTTAAACATCATTTCAATTGCATCATTATGTTGTGGCTAGATTCGAGTATCAACAGAACAAAAACCTGAACTCATCTGCATATCAAAGACCCACCCTAACAAATCAAGCCCAAAACCTTGTCAACGCTGTTTGAATTTTCCTTTAAAAATGATTCCAAATGGACACAAAAGCAAAATCCTAATTTGCTGGGAATCTGAAATAAAACAGGAAACACTGGAAAATACACAGGGTGGAATCGTCCTAGAATTGCACTAAGTGCGGTAACGGGCGGGAAAAAGGACATTTTACCCACCGGCCGCAATGGCGGTTTTTCACGCTGTATTATTCCAATCCAGCCTCATTATTTATGCAGCCACAGGAAACACGCCATCTCACTGGCGGGCGGCCTCTGAATTGCCTGCCACGCTGTTACCACACTGTTTTCTCACTCCCGGTGCCATATCTAAACTGCAGCCATGTACACAGTTCTCAATGCTTGCAGCCCAGACCTGCTCCAGTGGAGACATGACCCAGAAAGCCAGGAAGAGTTCAGTGAGCCATCATTGGAATTCCTTTTGGAGGTTCCACCCCCACTCTGGCCGCAGGAGGTCCAGCAATCTCACCACTCCGGCTTGGGAGGTGGTAGCAGTGGTGGTCAATGCCAACGCTGCACAAAAGAAGTTGGCCATCCAGTGCAGAAAGAAGATGAATGATCTCATCCGTGCCGCCAGGGTAAGGCAACCATCTCATCACTCTAAACTCACACACTCACAAACCCATCACACATTCACTGGCATCTCACTCACTGCCAGCTCAAAGGACATCACCACTCACTCTCTCACACAAATACTCATGTGTCTACCTGGCCTCATCTCCTCTGGAGACTGCTTCCTCAGCCCTCACCATCTTGAGGCTCCTTGCACAGATCAACATGTGCCCCCAAACGCACCCTGGGATACCCCCTTCCCCAGTACAGCCCTCATCCTGCAGCCGCTTCCCTTGCCTGAGGCCACTTCTTCCTCTTCCTCAAGAAATCCCTAGCCCTGCAGTCGTTGAAAAGCCACCCCCGCCTTATGGTTGGTCTGGTAGGTGAGCCCTCATAAAAGTGATGTAGTGTTGCTAATGACCACGAGTGCAAGGTAGGCTAAAAAACTTCAAGGTCCCGAGCGAAGTTCAGCTCACCAGATGCTTGTCGTGGGAGGGATGATTCCGGTGAGCAGGGCTTATAATTATATGCAGATGCATTAAAATGGCTTTCTCGTTGTACGCCAGCAGGAAATGCAACCTGCCATTGCCGGACGGAGCAGATGATCACAAACTGGTTTCACGATGGCGTGAAACTGATTTTTGCCTTCCCGCCATATTGTCCACTCACGCCTGCCCTGACGCCCGACGCCAACGGGGACGGAAAATTCTGCCCACAGTAGGTCAGGCAACATCTACAGAGAAAGGGAGTCTTTAACTTTTCGGGTTGATAAACCTTTATTGACCTAACCTATTGTCTTCTCCTTCAAAAAAATGTTGCAACAGTGAACGTACGAGTACAATATTAATATTCCTCCATTTGGTAAAATAGCCACAATTTTTTTGTTAAATAATGAAGGGAGTTAATGGGGTAGGTAGGAACCGATTCTTCCCTCTTAAAAGAATATTCAAAATAAAGAGATGGAATATTAGAATTTAAACTAAACTGGTTAAACGTGAATCAAGGGAATGTTTTCTTTTAAGGAAGAGTTGTGCCAGGAAGTCGTGGATGCAAAGTCAATTGATGTTTGAAAGGGGGGAAATTCTTATGTAGGAAGTAAGCTGTCAAAGAAAGCAAAAATGAGAAGGGAACTGATGGCTCATAAAATTGATGGGGAAAACTCAAAGTGCAGTGTTGCATTTTCTGCATTTCCCAATTGTTGATGATCAAAAGTAGCCTTTGTGCTGAATTCTTTTCTTGAAAAGTTCTGGCAAACACACTGAAATCTCAAGATTAAGAACAAATTCTGCTTTAGGCAAGCCTTCTATCTAAATAATAACAGAGGGTCAGATTGACATATCAGGAGTGTCTGTGGACAGTGTAAGTCTGACACGTCCAGCGTAAAATAATAAAAGCAGTAATAGAAAACCAGAAACATACAAAAACATTATAAAACTGTTTAGTGTTTTATTTGCTTATGGAACCATTTACTTTTTTAAAACAAATATACACTTGTCAATTTACAAGAACAATATACACTAATGGTTTGAAGTTCCCACATACACTATGCAAAAGAAGAGCAACATAAAATTAAATAAAATTGAAAAATGTATTAAAAAGTACCAGAAAAACATTTTCCTGAATGGATTTAAAGTTTAAAATCTTCGGGGTAATTTTGACCTGGGGTGAAGACATTAAAGGAGTGATATTGATTTAGCTATCCTGTATACATCTCTCCTGATTGCATGAGAATGATAATGTTTTGCAATCATTTTGCACTGTCGTCCAAAATCAAACTTACCTTCTTTATTTGAAACGGTGATACTTCAGACCTCGATTGATAGTTTAGAATAGAGAGTCAAAGGTATTTCCTCCTAAAGTTGTTGTAAGAATTGATTTTAATTAAACACAGATGATACTCAAAATAAAAGCAGGAAATGCAAGAAATATGCAGGAGACCTGTCAGTATCTGAAAGTAAAAAGATGCTAGCAATTACATCACAATCTATGCACTCAGAATATGCTATATTTAGCTATATATGGTATGTTGTTGTAATGCAATAATTGAACTTTTCTTATATTGCAACTGTAACTACACTTCAAAAGTACCTCATTGACTGTAAAGGAGATCCTGAGATCATGGGAGGGACAGTATAAATGCAAGTTTTTTCTTCCTTCTTTACTTAGGGTTATAGGTGAGTCTGGAGACTGATTTGAGGGAGTAACACTAGTGACAGTGTGCATCACCATGCTTGCCCATTGGGCCAGTGTCTGGTAGCTCCCAGTTGCACAACTTTCATTACAAGAAGATGGAGACAAGAAGACGGCAAAACATTTATGTAGCACCTTTAATGTACTTGACATTCCAAGGTGCTTTACAAAGTATTAATAGGGGGAATTGATACTAAGCCATGGGAAAGAAGTTAGGAGAGATGACAAGTTTTATTTAACAAAAGTTTTAAATGAGAAATGGAAAACTAGAGCGCTTTAGAGAGTAACTAAAACTTTGACCGTTGATGGTAGGGCAGGAGAAGATGCACATGATTGAAGTGAGAGGGGATGTATGATAGGAGAAGGTGGCGGATGTCAGAGATAAATGATTGTGGAGAGATTTGAACATGAGGACAAACAAGGATTCCACTTTGTTCTTATGGACTGATTTTCTCAACCAGACCTATAGCTGACTCAAGCTAACCATGACAAATCAACCGCCCTGCCATCTGTAGATGGGTGTGGTGGGGGGTGGGGGGGTGGGGGGGTGGGGGTGGTGGATTAACCTCATGACAGATGTAAACAGCATTACAGTTAAGTGGATCTGTACTCCTCTGAAGCTGGTCATGTCTATGGCAAGGATTTTATGGCCTTTCCCGCCTGACGGGATATTACGGTCCCGCCAAACTGAATGGAGATTTAAATGGCTCGCCACATCCGCTGGGGGGAGACACGCCAGAGGGAGACACGCTGCAGCGGGGCTGTAAAATCCTGGCCTATGATTCAGTATTTGTGGGAGCTGGAATGCATCGCTCTTTAACTAAAGATGCGTGGGAGGAATGTCGCTGTTGTCCTGATTTTCATTTTCGTGGCACTCAAAAATCTCCAAGTAAATTAACAAGATTTAACTGGATTTTATTTTCAGCAGATGGGTGCAGAATAAATAAATCTTAGGCAACGGGTAACTAACACGTAGTGCGTTTGAGTGAGCTTAAAGATTAGATTCCTTGTGCGCTGAACAGCAGCTGCGTCTGTGCCTGTAGGGTGCTGGCAGGAAGGGGGAAATAAACTAAAAACAATCAATCTTTAAAACATAATACATATTAACAATGTTTGCTAAGGCTAGACATTGTTTAATCAAAACCGGATGCAAGATTTTGCAAGACTCTAATGCTCATGTACCTCATAAAAAAAACCCAGCTCTTTGCATGGCTCAAGGGCAACAACTGTAAAAACCCAATGCTATTTCTGCCCTCTTCCCATTTTGTTTATCTTCAGTGAAAGCCAGGCTTCAGGGCAGATTGGCCTACATGTTCATGTGAAGCAATATTACATTTTTATAATTTTATTGGTACCCAATGGGCATTCTGTTGAATTAAGGCATTGCTTATATAAGGAGGTATATAACCCAGACTTTAACGGGCCTTGGAGGCACACTTTGTAATGACCTCTGTAAATCTGTGCACAGATAATTAGGAGCTTCTTTTCAATACTGCAACATAGGTTTTAGCTGTGCAAGTGTTGGGTGCCCTTTCACCTCCTGTCCAAGGCTTCCTTTGCCACTGCTGAAAAATAAACCTGCTCCAGCTGCATGGGGTGATATATAATTCGGTGTTATCATAATGCTGGATGTTTGACTTCTCTGCGTTCACTCAATTAGCCCAGTTTGCAAGCAAGTTAAAGTAAAGATTGACCTCTTGGTGGCAGAATGCTATGATTCAGAAAATTGAAAAATGTCCCTTACTTACCTGAAAAAAACAAGGAGGCAGAGGTTAGCCTCTGATGCTGATTACCTTAATTTAATCATTACTTGTTCCTCCACTGGAGGAAGAGGATCTTGACGCAGCTGCTCAGGTCACAGATGATGATTCCAGTGGTGAGTCAGAAAAGGAGCACAGTGAGGAGAACACTGAGGGCGTGGAGCCAGACCTCAGTAACCTCCAGGGAGGCAGGGACACCAACACTCCAACACTCCTTCAGCTAGGCCACCAGAGATCAGCTTCAACCTCACGCCAGGGCTGCCGCCCCCAGCCCGGATGTCTGAAATTACCCTTTCATTTGCGCCCAAAGTCCACTCAATGCCTGTGCAATAAAGTATCCAGCTACTCACGTCCAGCATTATATACCGGCATACCCTGCACCACATTAAATAAAAACTGTGAAGCATATTCAGGCCATTATGACAAAAGAAAATTTATCTCACGTTGACACTCATAACAAATTAGCAGAACCTTATCTGGTCTTCAACACAAGACCAGTACGCATAGACAAAACATTGCACAGCAGAAGATCACCCATGACCAGTCCTGCTTGTGCTCATAGTGCCTTAAACTTACATTTGCGAGTGCCATGTCTTGGTTCTTCCCCTCTTGCTGGCACCAGCATTGGAGGCAGCCTGCTGACTCTGGTGTCCTGTTGGCCTTGATGGCCTTGGCGGTCGTCCTTTGGCTAGTGGAGCCTGTGCTGGCCCCACCTGGGAGAGAGCGACCATTGCCACGACTGGCATCTCCCCAGTCACCGCAGCCTCATCAGATACCACGGTCACTGGCAAAGGGGCAGAGGAGCTGCTGCCATCATCCAGAGCACCCTGAGAGGAGCCCGGAGGGACAACAAGCAGCTCGTGCGCCAACATAAGGACACACTAGACCTCCCTGCTCACCATTGATGGATGGGCACCCAGCTGGGATACTGGGTGCCTCATCCATCTCCACACAGGCACTGACCACCTGAGGTCAGTGCCTGTGTGAGCGTTTGCAGGTCTGAGTGCAACCCCAGGAACCCCTGATTCTGTTCCTGGAGCTGCCTCTCCATGAGAGTTGCCACGCTCTCAATGGAGGACGCAGTGCGTTCGACCAAGAGGGTCATTGCAGTGTCCGTGCTCCGCCTGGGCTCCTCCATAACGGAGACCATGTCATGCATATCCTCATGGATCTCCACCAGGTCCTCCCGGACATCTCAATGGACATCCAGCATTTGTCGCCTAATGGACAACTCCAGAGGCTCATCATCTGCCTTCGACTCAGCAGTCGCACTGGGCGGTCCCTGCCTCTGCCTGCACCTCATATGAGTGTGAAGTGCCCTCACCGCTGTGTACTGCCACTCTAGCCGAAGATCTAATGCCCACCCAGGTGATGGTATCTGTGCTGGTGCCTGGCTCAGAGCACAGGTGTGAATCAGGTGCTTCTGGAGCCTGGCAGGCCTCAGGCATCAGGGGTGGGTCTCCAGGGTCCTGCAATTTGGTGCATGGTGGCAAACCTAAGGGAGAATAATGACATGTCATTAATTTAAGTCATCACGCTGTCACTGTGCAAGCCAGGCACCCTAGTGAGACCATGGAGATCTGCATCATGATGCCATCGTCTTTCAATGATCAATGGGAAGAGGATAACCAGGGAAAGAATAGGGCCCATTAGGGAACAAGGGGGAAATCAATGGGTGGAGCCAGAGGACATCGCTAGAGTGTTGAGCCAATACTTCACATCCGTCTTCACCCAAGAGAATGAGGATGAAGGTATCGATCTCGGGGAGAGAGACTGCGAGGTTCTCGGGCAAATTGATATAGGGAGTGTAAAGGTATTGGAGGTGTTGGCAGGCTTAAAAGTGGACAAATCTCCAGGTCCGGATGATTTGTGTCCCAGACTGCTGAGGGAGGCAAGGGAGGAGATCGCAGGGGCTCTGACCCAAATTTTTAATTCCTCACTGGTCACGGGGAAGATGACAGAGGACTGGAGAACAGCTAATGTGGTTCCGCTATCTAAGAAGGGTTGTAGAGATAAGCCAAGGAACTACAGGCCAGTGAGTCTCACATCAGTGGTAGAGATACTATTGGAGAAAATCCTGAAGGAGAGGATCTATCTCCACTTGGAGAGGCAAGGTTTGTTCAGGAATAGTCAGCATCACTTTGTCAGAGGGAGGTCATACCTAACAAATTTGATTGAATTTTTTGAGGAGGTGACCAGGTGTGTAGATGAGGGTAGTGCAATTGATGTAGTTTATATGGATTTCAGCAAAGCCTTTGTTAAGGTCCCACATGGGAGACTTATAAAGAAGGCAAATGCACATGGGATACAGGGTAATTTGATAAGGTGGATTCAAAATTGGCTTAGTTGTAGGAGGCAGGGGGTGATGACAGAAGGGTGCTTTAGTGACTGAAAGCCAGTGTCCAGTGGCGTACCACAGGGATCTGTGCTGGGTCCCCTATTATTTGTCATTTATATAAATGACATAGATGACTATGTGGGGGGTAGGATTAGTAAGTTTGCAGATGACACAAAGATTGGCCAGGTGGTTAACAGTGAGCTTAAGTGTCTCGGGCTACAGGACGATATAGATGGGATGGTCAAATGGGCAGATAAGTGGCAGATGGAATTTAACCCTGAAAAGTGTGAGGTGATACAATTTGGAAGGAGTAATTTGGCAAGGAAGTATTCAATGAATGGCATGACACTAGGAAGTTCTTAGGAACAAAGGGACCTTGGCGTGTGTGTCCATAGATCTCTGAAGGTGGAGGGGCATGTTAGTGGGGTGGTGAAAAAGGCATTTGGGACGCTTGCCTTTATCAATCGAGGCATAGATTACAAAAGTAGGGAGGTCATGTTGGAGTTGTATAGAACCTTAGTGAGGCCACTTGGTGAGTACTGTGTGCAGTTCTGGTCGCCACATTATAGGAAGGATGTGATTGCACTGGAGGGGATGCAGAGGAGATTCACCAGGATGTTGCCTGAGATGAAACATTTAAGATATGAAGAGAGGTTGGATAGACTTAGGTTGTTTTCGTTGGAGCAGAGAAGACTGAGGGCCGACCTGATCGAGGTGTACAAGATTATGAGGGGCATGGACAGGGTGGATGGGAGCAGCTGTTCCCCTTAGTTGAAGGGTCAGTCACGAGGGGACATAAGTTCAAGGTGAGGGGCAGGAGGTTTAGGGGGGATGTGAGGAAAAACGTTTTTACCCAGAGGGTGGTGACGGTCTGGTATGCACTGCCTGGGAAGGTGGTGGAGGCGGGTTGCCTCACATCCTTTAAAAAGTACCTGGATGAGCACTTGGCACATCATAACATTCAAGGTTATGGGCCAAGTGCTGGTAAATGGGATTAGGTAGGTAGGTCAGGTGTTTCTCACATGTTGGTGCAGACTCGATGGGCCGAAGGGCCTCTTCTGCACTGTGATTCTGTGATACTGTAATGAGGGATGCACTTTCGAAGCTCCCGTCAATGATGAGACTACCACAAGAATGTTTGCACCATCCGAAAATCTCATCCCTGTACACTGCACCCTTATCTTCGTCTGACACCCCAGCATCTCCAGGGCCAGTTGACCGCGATGCGTGGAACCTCTCCAGGTCCAAGGAGCTCTGCTCATATCCGGAAAGGATTAGGAGGTTAGCTGGGCCTCCGCCGGTACACGACCTTTCAAAGTTGTCATGGGTCGTCTTCTCCGGAAAGGACAGAGGAACAATGATTAGTCCACTCTGTATCTGCAGCGTCATTGCAGCCTGGCCAACCCCAGCTGAGGAACACCTCGCAGGGTACATCCCAGTCATGGCCCTCAAGCCACAAGGCACTCAGGCCAAGCAGCCAGGGCTCAACCCCTTGGCCAGCTCTATCACTGACAATTGGCATTCAGACTCTAACACCCCTGAGCTCCACGGGGGATGGCCAGGCCCTAACACTTCAACACACTGCTCCATGCCAACACAGTACTCATCCTTCCTGAGCACAGCAGGTCATTAAACCTCTTGTGGCACTGGACCCAGGTGCATTGCACAACATCATGGCTGCTGACCTGCACTGCCACCTCCTCCCAAACTCTTTTCTTTTGGTGCGGTGGCCTCTTCTTTCCATCCCTGGGGACAAGGGTGTCCCTCCTGGCAGCCACCTCCTCCAGGAGGACCGTGAGGCGCTCATCAGAAAACCGGGGGGCCCGTGTGCCCACCCAACGTGCCCTCCTGCCCGGTGTCTGTAGTCACATTACTGTCTGTAATTTATACTCGCCTGCTCCCAACAATGGAGCTCCCCTCATCGCTGGCAGCCTTCCAGGGCCTGACTGTGTCAGTTTAAAACCAGCTGCAGGGTCGCCAGGCCCCTGCCCCCGCCCGCCGCTTGCCAACTGGTGAAGAGCCGTGTTTCACACTGGGCGGGCCTTAACTGGCCTGCCAACGTGAAATCGTGGCTGGGAGCTGATCGTGGGCAGCAGCCCGTTTCCCGGGCCCGCCCGCTGCACCTGCCTGACAACCTCAAAATTCTGCCTATGGTCTTCTGCACTCCTCATTGAATCAAGGTTGGTCCCCTGGCATGATAGTAATGGTAGACTGAGGGATATACCAGGCCACAAACTTATAGATTGTGTTGGAATATAATTCTCCTGCTGGTGATGGTCCACAGATCTGTCGCTAAATCTGTTCTGAATGTATCCCATTTAGCATGGTCATAGTGACACAGAACATCTGTATGTCTTCACTGTGAAGACCAGACTTGTTCTCCACAAGAATTGGGCTGTGGTCACTCCTACCAGTACTGCCATGGACAGATGTATCTGTGACTGGTAGATTGGTAAGGATGAGGTCAAGCAGGTTCGTTCACCACCTGCTGCAGACGTTCTACATCAAAGGTGCTATATAAATGCAAGTGATTGATGTTGACAGAAAACTATTAAGAAAACCAAATCTCACAAACCTCATCACCTTATGGTTCTTGACCAATTGCTACTTAGAGAAATGTGCTGTTGTTGGAAACTTAACTACCCCTGCCCTCCAGAAACCTCAGGCAATATTTATAGTTATTGTGGTTGAAAAGGAGTTAGCCTAGAAATTATGGTTTGCAATAATAAAAATAAAACAAAGATTTAAGTTGTTTGTCACATTGCGCGTAGGCTAGAACTTGGAAGTGAGACAACTAATGATTATAATTCCATTGTGGTTCCACTGCATTTCAAAATGTGAGGGGCTGTCACTCATCATGGTACAATAACATGGATAGCAATTTCATAAGGTACAGGTAGATGCACAATGGTGAAATGACCACCTCAACATATATTTAAAAAATTGATGGGTAAAAAATTATGGTAGCTTAAAATCCTAGTGAGCGTTTCAGATGTATTTCAGAGTAACATTTATAGCTTTTGTAGTTCACTGGTTTTCTGAGAGCCAGCTTCATATTGGAAAATTTGGGATTCCCAACTGTGCCAGGGATACTGCCACAGGGAAGAATTGCTGCTATTGGCCTCAGCCATCACAAGGTTGGCTGCCTCCTGCACAGCTAAAGTCATCAACAACAACGATGTATCTTTATATAGTTCCTTTAGCATAATGAAATGTCCCAGGGCACTTCACAGGAACATTATAAAACAAAGTATGACACCAAGACAAATAAGGAGATAGTAGGTCAGATGATCAAAAGTTTGGTCAAATAGGTATGTTTTAAGGAGAGTCTCAAAGGAGAAAAGTGAGGTAGAGAGGCAGAGAGGTGTACGGAGGGAATATATTCCAGATTTTAGGGCCTAGCAACTGAAGGCATGGCCATTAATGGTGGAGTGATTATAATTGGGAATTCACAGAGGCCAGAATTAGAGGAGTAACAGATATCTCACAGGGTTGTGAGGCTGGAGGAGATTATAGACATATGGAGGGGCAAGGTCATGGAGGGATTTGAAAACAAGGATGAGAATTTTAAAGTCAAGACATTGCTTGACTGGGAACCAATGTAAGACAGAGATGATAGGGGAACAGGACTTGCTGTGAATCAAGAGATGGGCAGCAGAGTTTTGGATGACCTCAAGTTTATGGAGGATAGAATCTGGGAGTCCAACCAGGAGTGTATTGGAATAGTTGAGTCCAAAGGTAACAAAGGCACGAATGAAGGTTTCAGCAACAGATGAGCTAATACAGGCTCAATTCTCTTGTTATCAAGACAATACGCTGATAATACGCTGCCCACACCATATAACGTTTGGCCTGGGCAGCCGGGCAGGAGTGGGCAGCCTGATCGTTTCACTTAAATGTTTAAAGGGCGGGAAGGCAGGCACAGATCACACTTCAGGGTTTGCCCTTTGCCGATCATGGGGCAGCTCCCCTAAAACCCCCCCTTCCTTCCTACCCGTTCCATCCCTTAAACCCACCCACCCCCTCCACCTCCCAGCCCCTTTCCCTAACCCACCCAAACCTTCCTGGCTCACGACCCTGGACATAGCTACTCTGAGGATCCATGGACCTTGATCTTCTGCAGTCCCGACAGTGGCCCTCCTGGCACTGCCGGGACTGATGGAGCTGCCGGCTAATCGGATTGGCTGGCAGCTCCAGAAGGTGGGAGGGGCAGAAGTCCCACGCGGCCCTCGTTAATCAGCCCTGCAGCGCTTTATGGCTGAGGGGCGGGTTGGTGTGGAGCATGTTGGCTCCATACCCACCCACCTCACGCCCCGTATTATTCCGCCCATGGTTTTGGGGTAGGACAGGGCGTCGTCAGCGTCCATTTGAAAAGTAATGCTGTGCCTTCGGATGATGTCACCAACGGGCAGCTTCTAGATGAGGAACAAGAGGGGACCAAGGATAGATCCTTATCAGGGGTAAGGGTGTGGAAGCAGGAAAAGAAGCCATTGCAAGTGATTTCCTGGCTATGGCTGGATGGAGAAGTATGGAACCACGTGAAAGCAGTCCCAACCAACCGGGCATCAGTGGAGAGGCATTGAATGAGGATGATGTGGTCAACCATGTCAAAGGCTGCAGAGGGGTCACGCAATTGTTACACTTTTGACGTTTTCCAGGCAGAGATAATGCAATGGATCACCTTTGGGACAGCTGAAGAGGATTTTGTTTAAATATAATTTAAATATGCTAGCCCATATTAGGGTTAACATATTCAGTATTCCGCTTCCAGCAGAAAATGGACAGAAGTTGCAGCGGACCACAAGAAGCTGATCATAGGATCTTGCTACACAGAGGGAGGCCATTTGGATTTCTTAAAGAACAATCCAGTTAGTCCCTCTCCCCTTCTCTTTTCCCTGCAAATTTTGCCGTTAGATGATTTATCTAATTCCCTTTAAAGTAATTACTGAATCAAAACAAAAACCTAAAAGCTACTGCGGATGCTGGAAATCCAAAACAAAAACAGAATTACCTGGAAAAACTCAGCAGGTCCGGCAGCATCGGCGGAGAAGAAATCAGTTAACGTTTCAAGCCTTCACGGCCCTTCGGCAGAACTGGAGCATAGTTAGAAGAAGGGAGAAATATAAATTGGTTTAAGGTGGGTTGGGGGGGGTGGTGGAGAGAGACACATTGAGGGTGTGGTGTGGTGATTGTGGAGATGAGCAGATAATCAAAAGATGTCACAGACAAAAGGGTCAAAGAGGTGTTGAAGGTGGTGGTATTTGTCTGAGAAAAGTGCTAATTAAGAATGGAAGACAGGATATTCAAAGTACAGCTCTAGTGGGGGTGGGGTGGAAAGACTAAAGGTTTTAGTTTTAGATTTAAAAATAATGGAAATAGGTGGGGAAAGAAGAATCTATATAAATTATTGAAAAAAAAAAGCGGGGGGTGGGGGAAAGAAACGGGGTGGGGATGGGGGGAGGGGGAGTTTAAGATCTAAAGTTGTTGAATTCAATATTCAGCCCGGAGGGCTGTAAAGTGCCTAGTCGGAAGATGAGGTGCTGTTCCTCCAGTTTGCGTTGGGCTTCACTGGAACAATGCAGCAAGCCAAGGACAGACATGTGGGCAAGAGAACAGGGTGGAGTGTTAAAATGGCAAACGACAGGGAGGTTTGGGTCTTTCTTGCGGACAGACCGCAGGTGTTCCGCAAAACGGTCGCCCAGTTTGCGTTTGGTCTCTCCAATGTAGAGAAGACCGCATTGGGAGCAACGAATGCAGTAGACTAAGTTAGGGGAAATGCTGACATGTCCTCCTTCTTCCTTAACCGAGGTTTTCCATCCACGGTCGTTGACAGGGCCCTCAACCGTGTCCGGCCCATATCCCGCGCATCCTCCCTCACGCCTTCTCCTCCTTCCCAGAAACATGATAGGGTCCCCCTTGTCCTCACTTATCACCCCACCAGCCTCCGCATTCAAAGGATCATCCTCCGCCATTTCCGCCAACTCCAGCATGATGCCACCACCAAACACATCTTCCCTTCACCCCCCCTGACGGCATTCCGTAGGGATCGTTCCCTCCGGGACACCCTGGTCCACTCCTCCATCACCCCCTACTCCTCAACCCCCACTTATGGCACCTCCCCATGCCCACGCAGAAGATGCAACACCTGCCCCTTCACTTCCTCTCTCCTCACCGTCCAAGGGCCCAAACACTCCTTTCAAGTGAAGCAGCATTTCACTTGCATTTCCCCTAACTTAGTCTACTGCATTCGTTGCTCCCAATGCGATCTCCTCTACATTGGAGAGACCAAACGCAAACTGGGCGACCGTTTTGCGGAACACCTGCGGTCTGTCCGCAAGAAAGACCCAAACCTCCCTGTCGCTTGCCATTTTAACACTCCACCCTGTTCTCTTGCCCACATGTCTGTCCTTGGCTTGCTGCATTGTTCCAGTGAAGCCCAACGCAAACTGGAGGAACAGCACCTCATCTTCCGACTAGGCACTTTACAGCCCTCCGGGCTGAATATTGAATTCAACAACTTTAGATCTTAAACTCCCCCTCCCCCCCATCCCCACCCCGTTTCTTTCCCCCACCCCCCCGCTTTTTTTTTTCAATAATTTATATAGATTCTTCTTTCCCCACCTATTTCCATTATTTTTAAATCTAAAACTAAAACCTTTAGTCTTTCCACCCCACCCCCACTAGAGCTGTACTTTGAATATCCTGTCTTCCATTCTTAATTAGCACTTTTCTCAGACAAATACCACCACCTTCAACACCTCTTTGACCCTTTTGTCTGTGACATCTTTTGATTATCTGCTCATCTCCACAATCACCACACCACACCCTCAATGTGTCTCTCTCCACCACCCCCCCCAACCCACCTTAAACCAATTTATATTTCTCTCTTCTTCTAACTATGCTCCAGTTCTGCCGAAGGGCCATGAAGGCTCGAAACGTTAACTGATTTCTTCTCCGCCGATGCTGCCGGACCTGCTGAGTTTTTCCAGGTAATTCTGTTTTTGTTTTGTAATTACTGAATCTATGTCCACCACCCTCACAGGTAGGACATAACAACTTGCTGTATAAAACATTTTTTCCTTATGCCACCTCTGGTTCTTTTGCCAATTACCTAAAATCTGTATCCTCTGGTTATTGACCCTTCTGCCAGCGGAGACAGTTTCTCCATATTTACACTATCAAAATCCTTCCACCTCTATCTAATCTCCCCTTAGCAACTGAGGATGCACCCCATCTGGACCAGATGAGTTTTCTGCTTACACCCAGAACCGACGTAACTCCAATGGAAAATCACCCCTGCAATGTCTGACTAAACAAATAAATATTATTGTCCACCCTTCCCTACAAAAAAATGATGTATACACAGACATTTTTGTCTTCAATGACACTCACATAGAGCTTCACATAGCAGATCAAAAGATCACAAGATTATACGGTCATAAGATCATAAGAAACAGGAGCAGAAGTAGGCTATTCAGCCCATCGAGCCTGTTCTGCTATTCAGTAAGATGAATAATTTTCAGAGGAGGAATTCCTCCTCATCTCAGTCTGAAATGGAAGATCCCTTTTTTCACAGAATCACAGAATTTAATGGCACAGACACATTTGACCCATCGTGTCTGCACCAGCTCTCCGAATGAACATTATGACTCAGTTCCATTCTTCTGCCTTTTCCCTGAACCCCTTAGCATTGTTTCTATTCAAATATTCATCTAATGCCCTTTTGAATGCCTCGATTGAACCTGCCTCCACCATACTTGCAGGCAGTGCATTCCAGACCCGAACCACTCGCTGTGTGAAAAATCTTTTTCTCACATCACATTTGTTTCTTTTGCAAATCACTTTAAATCCGTGCCCTCTCATTCTTGATTCTTTTACAAGCAGGAACAGCTTCTCACTATCTACTCTGTCCAGCCCCCTCATCATTTTGAACATCTCTATCAAATCACCTCTTAGCCTTCTCTCCAAGGAGAACAGTCCCAACCTCTGCAATCTATCTTCGTAACTGAAGCTTCTCATCCCTGGAACCATTCTTGTAAACCTCTTCTGCACTCCCTCCGATGTGTTCACATCCTTTCTATAATGTGATGCCCAGAACTGTACACAATACTCCAGCTGAGGTCTAACGAGTGTCTTATATAAATTCAGCATAACCTCCTTGCTCTTGTACTCTATGCCCCTATTAATAAAGCCCAGGATACTATATGCTTTATTAATTGCTCTCTCCACCTGTCTTGCCACCTTCAATGATCTATGCACATATACTCGCAAGTCTTTCTGCTCCTGCACCCCCTTCAAAATTTTGCCCCTTATTTTATATTGTCTGCCCATGTACTTCCTACCAAAATGCATCACCTCACACTTCTCCACACTGAACTTCATCTGCCATCTACCTGCCCATTCCACCAACTTGTCTATGTTCTTTTGAAGTTCTACACTGTCCTCTTCACAATTTACAACACTCCCAAGCTTCGTATCATCTGCAAACTTTGAAATTGTTCCCTGCACACCAAGATCTCGGTCATTTAATATATCAGGAAAAGCAAGGGTCCCAATACTGACCCCTGGGGAACTCCACTACAAACTTTCCTCCAGTCCGAAAAATATCCATTGACCATTACTCTTTGCTTCCTATTTTTCAGCCAATTTTGTATCCACATAGCTACTGTCCTTTTTATTCCATGAGTAATAACTTTTCTCACAAGTCTCTTGTGTGGCACTGTATCAAATGCCTTTTGAAAGTCCATGTACACCACATCAACAGCATTACCCTCATCAACCTTTTCTGTTACCTCCTCAAAAAACTCCAGCAAGATAGTTAAATATGATTTCCTCTTGAGAAATCCATACTGGCTCTCCCTTATCAACCCATATTTTGCCATGTGACTACTAATTCTGTCCCGAATAATTGTTTCTGGAATCTTGTTAAACTGACTGGTCTGTAATTGTTGGGTTTATTCTGACAACCTTTTTTGAACAAGAGTGTAATGTTTGCAATTCTCCAGTCCTCTGGCACCTCCCCTGAGTGTAGGGAAGACTGAAAGATTATGGCCAGTGCCCTTACAATTTCTGCTCTCACTTCCTTCAATATCCTTGGATGCATCTTGTCTGGTCCTGGTGCCTTGTCAACTTTAAGTACTGACAGTTAATTCAACACTTACTCCTTATCAATTTGAACCCTTCTAGTGACAGAGTTTCCATGTCTGTCACCATGGCCTGGGTAGCATCTACCTCCTTGGTAAAGACAGATGCAAAGTATTAATTTAATACCTCAGCCATGGTCCCTTCATTCATTGTAAATTCCCTTTTAGGTCCCTAATCGGCCCTGCTCCTCCTTTTACCACGCTTTTACTATTTATTTGCCTGTAGAAGACTTTAGGATTCCCCTTTATGTTGGCTGCCAGTCTTTTCTCATAATCCCTCTTTGCTTCTCTAATACACTTTTTCACCTCCCCTCTGAAAGTTCTGTATTCTTCTTAGTTTTCAATTGTATTTTCTACCTGAAACCTGTCATAAGCACACTTTTTCTTTCTTATCTTAATTTCAACCTCCTTTTTCATCCAGCGAGCTCTGGATTTGTTTGCCCTACCTTGCCCTTTCGATGGAATATACTTGACTCCCTCCCTCCCTCCTCCTCAAACCTAAAAAAGAGAGGAAGAGGCAGTGCCTTTAAAAGTGCACCAGACCTGTGAGGGGCACTCTTCTGAAAGTGGATTTTAAAAAAAAAAGCAGCTGATTGGTGAGTAAATCCTGGTAGCAGACTCGGAGGGAGGAGCACCGGAGTGGTGAGTATAAATCTAGCTTACCTCGGGGATTCACGGCCTTGTCTCCAGGTGGTAGACTTGGAGGGAGGAGCACTGGAGCAGTGACCTCAGGGCACAGAGTAACTGAAGCCAAAACTGAAAAAGTGACATCACAGGAAAGCTGTGACCTGATTGGTTGGTAGGAAATCTGCACCAAATTTGGAAAAAAAACACTGCAAACCTAATTAATAAATTAATTATCCAAGTCAAGATGGCTGGGCAGGTGATGTGCTGTAGGTGTATGATGTGGGAGCTGGCAGATCCCATTGCGAGCCGCAGTGACCACATCTCAGCAAGTGTTGGTTGCTGGAGGAACTCCGGCTCAGAATTGATGAGCTGCAGTCCGAGATCCAGCTGCTGCGGCACATCCGGGAGGGGGAGAGTTACCTGGATGCTTTGTTTCAGGAGGCGGTCTCACCCGGTAGATTAAGTACCTCAAGTTCAGTCAGTGGTCAGGGTCAGCAGGGGGTGTGACTGCAAGTGAGGCAGGTAGAGGGATCCTGTGTTCAGGAACAGAGGAGCCTCAGCTCTTGACCTTGTCCAACAGGTACGAGGTACTTGCTCCCTGTGTGGATGAGGAAGAGGGCTGTAGGGAGGATGAGCCAGCTGACCATGGCACCGAGGCACAGGAGGCCATTCAAAAGGGGGGAGTAAAAAGACAAGTGGTAGTTGTAGGGGATTCTATAATTAGGGGAATTGATAGCATCCTTTGTAAGCAGGATCGAGAGTCCCGCATAGTATGTTGCCTGCCCGGTGCCAGGGTGAGGGACATCTCTGACCGGCTTGAAAGGATATTGGAGAGGGAGGGGGAGCATCCAGTTGTTGTGGTCCACGTTGGGACAAATAACATAGGTAAGACTAGGAAAGAGGACCTGTTTGGGGATTGTCAGGAACGAGGAACTAAATTAAAAAACAGGTCCTCAAGGGTTATAATCTCCGGATTACTGTCCGAGCCACGTGCAAATTGGCATAGGGACGCAAGAATAAGGGAAGTAAACACGTGGCTAAAGGAGTACTGCGGGAAAGAGGGGTTCCATTTTGTGGGGCACTGGCATCAGTATTGGAACAGGAGGGATCTGTACCGTTGGGATGGTCTCCACCTGAACCGATCTGGAACAAATGTTCTAGCGAAAAGGGTAAATAGGGTGGTCAACAGGACTTTAAACTAGTAAGTGGGAGGGGAGGGAAGGGTAAAACTCCAAGAAGTACGACTAATGGGAAACAAAGCAGCAGGTTAGCGTGTGGGGGGGTGGATTCAACTTCATGGAAAATTATGAAAAAACTGAAAAGAAAGGAGAGCCCAGGAGAGGCTATTAAAATCTCCAGAACACAAAATAGGACAGAGTGTTTGGAAAGGGCTAGGAATCTAACTTCAAGCACATCAGATAAAGGGACGACAATGAGAAAGGGGACGGGAAATACAGGACTGAAGGTGTTGTATCTGAATGCACGCAGTATACGAAATAAGGTAAATGAGCTTGTGGCGCAGATTGAAACTGGCAGGTATGATGTGGTGGGCATCACGGAGACATGGCTGCAAGGGGATCAGGACTGGGAGCTAAATATCCAAGGATATACATCCTATTGAAAAGATAGGCAGGTTGGCAGGGGGGTGGGGTTGCTTTGTTAGTAAGAAATGAAATTAAATCGATAGCAAGAAATGACGTAGGGTCAGATGATGTAGAATCTGTGTGGGTCGAGTTGAGGAACCGCAAAGGTAAAAAAAACCATAATGGGAGTTATGTACAGGCCTCTGAACAGTAGTCAGGATGTGGGGCACAAGGTACACCAGGAGATAGAAAAGGCGTGTAAGAAAGGCAAGGTTACAGTGATCATGGGAGATTTCAATATGCAGGTAGACTGGGAAAATCAGGTTAGTAGTGGATCCCAAGAAAAGGAATTGGTGGAATGTCTACAAGATGGCTTTTTGGAGACCACTAGGGAACAGGCAATTCTAGATTTAGTGATGTGTAATGAGGCAAATTTGATAAGGGAGCTTAAGGTGAAGGAACCTTAAGGAGGAAGTGACCATAATATGATAGAATTTACCCTGCAATTTGAGAGAAAAAAGCTGGAATCAGATGTAATGGTATTACAGTTGAATAAAGGCAACTACAGAGGCATGAGAGAGGAGCTGGCCAGAATTGACTGGGAGATGAGCCTAGCAGGAAAGACAGTGGAACAGCAATGGCAGGAGTTTCTGGGAGTAATTTGGGTGACACAGCAAAAATTCATCCCTAGGAAGAAGAAGCGTACTAAAGGGAGGACGAGGCAGCCATGGCTGACAAGGGAAGTCAGGAACAGCATAAAAGATAAAGAGAAAGCATACAATGCGACGAAGAGCAGTGGGAAACCAGGGGATTGGGAAGCCTACAAAGACCAACAGAGGACAACTAAAGAAGAAATAAGGAGGGAGAAGATTAAATATGAGGGTAAACTAGCCAGTAATATAAAAGAAGATTGCAAGAGTTTTTTTTAGATATATAAAGGGTAAGACAGAGGCAAAAGTGGACATTGGGCCGCTGGAAAATGACGCTGGAGAAGTAGTAGTGGGGAACAAAGAAATGGTGGAGGAACTGAATAGGTACTTTGTGTCAGTCTTCACGGTGGAAGACACCCAAAATTCAAGAGAGTTGGGGGGCAGAGGTGAGTATGGTGGCCATTACCAAGGTGAAGGTGCTAGGAAAACTGAAAGGTCGAAAGGTGGATAAATCACCTGGACCAGATGGATTACACCCCAGAGTTCTGAAGGAGATAGCTGAAGAGATAGTGGAGGCGTTAGTGGTGATCTTTCAGGAATCACTGGAGTCAGGGAGGGTCCCAGAGGACTGGAAAATCGCTAATGTAACCCCCCTGTTTAAGAAGGGAGTGAGGCAAAAGGTGGGAAATTACAGGCCGATTAGCCTGACCTCGGTCGTTGATAAGATTTAAGAGTCCATTATTAAGGATGAGATTTCAGAATACTTGGAAGTGCATGGTAAAATAGGGCAAAGTCAGCATGGTTTCATCAAGGGGAGGTCATGCCTGACAAATCTGTTAGAATTCTTTTAGGAGGTAACGAGTAGGTTAGACAAAGGAGAGCCAATTGATGTTATCTACTTGGACTTCCAGAAGGCCTTTGACAAGGTGCCGCACAGGAGGCTGCTCAGTAAGATAAGAGCCCATGGTTTTAGAGGCAAGGTACTAGCATGGATAGAAGATTGGCTGTCTGGCAGGAGGCAGAGAGTGGGGATAAGGGGGTCCTTCTCAGGATGGTGGCCGGTGACTAGTGGGGTTCCGCAGGGGTCAGTGTTGGAACCACAACTTTTCACTTTATACATTAATGATCTAGATGAAGGAACTGAGGGCATCCTGGCTAAGTTTGCAGATGATACAAAGATAGGTGGAGGGACAGGTAGTATTGAGGAGGCGGGGAGGCTGCAGAAGGATTTGGACAGGTTGGGAGAATGGGCAAAGAAGTGGCAGATGGAATACAACGTGGGGAAGTGTGAGGTCATGCACTTTGGTAGGAAGAATAGAAGCATAGACTATTTTCTAAATGGGGAGAGAATTCAGAAATCTGGAGTGCAAAGGGACTTGGGAGTCCTAGTCCTGGATTCTCTTAAGGTTAACTTGCAGGTTGAGTCGGTAGTTAGGAAGGCAAATGCAATGTTGGCATTTATTTCGAGAGGACTAGAATATAAGAGCAGGGATGTGCTGCTGAGGCTTTATAAGGCTCTGGTCAGACCACATTTAGAATATTGTGAGCAATTTTGGGCCCCGTATCTCAGGAAGGATGTTCTGGCCCTGGAGAGGAGGTTCACGAGAACGATTCCAGGAATGAAAGGCTTAACATATGAGGAACGTTTGAGGACTCTGGGTCTATACTCGATGGAGTTTAGAAGGATGAGGGAGGATTTGATTGAAACTTACAGAATAATGAAAGGCCTGGATAGAGTGGACATGGGGAAGATGTTTCCATTAGTAGAAGAGAGGGCACAGCCTCAGAGTAAAGGGAAGACCTTTTAGAACAGAGATGAGGAGAAACTTCTTTAGCCAGAGAGTGGTGAATCTATGGAATACATTGCCACAGAAGGCTGTGGAGGCCAGGTCATTGAGTGAATTTAAGACCGAGATAGATAGGTTCTTGATTGGTAAGGGGATCAAAGGTTACGGGGAGAAGGCGGGAGAATGGGGTTGAGAAACTTATCAGCCATGATTGAATGTGGAGCAGACTTGATGGGCTGAATGGCCTAATTTCTGCTCCTATGTCTTATGGTCTTATGGACTGTGCCCTAACCAATTATTTTTTGAAGGTAGCCCATTGTTCAGCTACAGTTTTTCCCATCAATTCTGTTCAAGTCTATCTGGCCCAGCTCTGTTCTTGCTCCATCGAAGTCGGCTCTTATTCACTTAATTATTCTTACTCTGGATTGCCTATCATCCTTTTCTATCATCATCCTAAAATGTACAATACAATGATCACTGTCTCCTAAATGTTCCCTCACTGACACTTGATCTACTTGGCACACCTCATTTCCAAGAACCAGGTACAATAGTGCGTCTTTTGTTGTTGGATTGGACACATACTGCTGTAGAAAATTTTCCTGAACACAATCTAGGAGCTTTTGCCCCTCTCCATCCTTTACACTACCACTGTCCCAGTCTACATTCGGGTAATTAAAGTTGCCCATTATAAATACTCTATATTGCCTGCATCTCTCTGTAATTTCCCTGCAGATTTGTTCTTCTACATCCTTCTCGCTATTTGGAGGTCTATAGACTACACTGAGCAATGTAATTGCACCCTTTTTGTTCCTTAGCTCCAGCCAAATTGATTCTGTCCTTGAACCCTCTGAGACATCCTCCTTCTCCAGCACTGCAAAGCTCTCCTTAACCAATACCACCATCCCTCCTCCTTTCCTATCTTTTCTGAACACCTTGTACCTGGGGATATTTAGCACCCATTTCTGCCCTTCCTTGAGTTAGGTCTCTGTTATCACCAGAATATCATATTTCCACATGCCAATCTGCGCCTGTAACTCCTGAATCTTATTTACTATACTCCGTGCATTCCCATACATGCATAGTTACCTTGATTTAGATTTTGTTACTTTCTCCCTTACCCCGGCTTTACCTATTAACTTACTATTCTCTATATTAGTGCTACCTGTCCCTTCCAGTATTTTGTGTACCCTAGTATTCCTCCCTAATATTCTTTCCTGGCTCCCACACCCCTGCCGTTAGTTTAAAGCTATCCCGACAGCATTAGCAAAACGCCCCGCAAGGAATTCAGCCCCAATTCTGTTCAGATGCAATGTAGAGATGCTTGTAGAGATGCCATCTCCCCCAGAGCCAGTCCCAGCATCCCAGGAATCTAAAGCCCTCCCCCCTGCACCATCTTTCCAGCCATGCATTCATCTGCCTTATCCTCCTATTTCTGTACTCACTGGCACATGGCACTGGAAGTAATCCAGAAATTACTACATTTGAGGTCCTGCTTGCTAATTTTCTACCTAGCTCCCTAAATCCTGATTGGAGGGCCCATCCCCCTTCCTACCTAAGTCATTGGTCCCAGTGTGGACCACGGCCTCTGATTGATCACCCCCAGAAGAATGCCCTGCAGCCGCTCTGTGACATCCTTTACTTTGGCACCAGTGAAGCAACATGCCATCCTGGAGTCACCTCTACGGCCACAGAAGTGCCTGCCTGTTCCTCTAACCAATGAATCCCCGATCACTATTGCTCTTTCTTCCTCTCCACCTGTACAGCTCATGGTGCCACAAACTTGGCTCTGACTGAACTCCTCTGAAGAACCAGCACCCTCACCAGATTCCAAAATGGAAAACCAATTTGTGAGCGGGACCCCAGGGGATTCCTGCACTACCTACCTACTTCTCTTAGACTGTCTGGTGGTCACTCATTCCCTCTTTGTCTCCAGGCCCTTAAGTTGCTGTGTGACCACCTCTCTGAACGTGCTATCCACATGGCTCTCAGCCTCGTGGATACGCCACAGTGACTCCAGCCGCCACTCGAGCTCTGAAACCCGGAGCTCAAGTTTCTGCAGCTGGCAGCACTTCCTGCACATGTGGTCGTCTAGGACACCGGTAGCATCCATGACTTTGCACATATTACAGGACACACATTCCACTTGACTGAGCTGCCCTGCCATAACTTAACTCTATTTCCCTTACGTTAACTTTACTCTACTTTGGATTATTTATTTTACTTTATTATATTGGCCCCAAATTTCCCTTATTCCTGGCACTTCTCAGTTAAACCCAAGTATAGCTACTTTTAAAAAAATATTACACTTTTCTAATTTACTCACCAGGTCCTACTTACCAAGGCCACTGCTCTTCTTTCTGAGGAAAGGTAGAAAAGGAAAGGGGCACCTCCTCCCTCCTTACTGAACTCCCTCAGTCACCTCTGCTCTTGAGCTCTTGCCACTTCTCGTGGTGTTTTTATAGCTCCTCTGCTCTCCTCTAGGTGCTGCTGACAGCCTGGCTCAAGATCCTCATCTCACACTCTCCTCTAGGTGCTGCTGACAGCCTGGCTCAGGGTCCTCCTCTCACACGTTCCTCAAGGTGCTGCTGACAGCCTGGCTCAGGGTCCTCCTCTCACACTCTCCTCTATGTGCTGCTGACTGCCTGACTCGGGGTCCTCCTCTCACACACTCCTCTTAGCTCTAGATTCCTCCATGAGGGAAAACATCCTCACAGCATCTACCTAGTCAAGCCCTGTCAGGCAGGTCATACATGCCCTGCACAATCTTCCATTCATGAATTTTATGGGTGGAGCGGGGAGGGTGATATGGTGGCTCTTGAACTCTGATGCACATTTCCAGAATCTGAAGATCTACACAGAGGCACTAAGGACAAGAATTACCCCAGGGAAAGAAAGATCTGCCAACTAAATTAGAAATAGTTGTCGGGGATATTAGCAAATGAATGTTAAACAAGTTTCCAGTTTCAATGTTTGTTGTTCTAATGCAAGTGCTAGCCTAATTACATTAATGTACTAAAGCTCAATTAAAATAGTAGATAAGGAAATTTAATTGAATATATTAAATGTTTTCAGAATAATGTGGCAGACATAAGATTAGTTTATCATTATTATTATCATTATAATTTTCATTAGTTTATTTTTCCTTGTGCGCAAACAGAAAATGTCACAAATAAAGAGAAGGAAATAGAAGAAATGCAAAGAGATGTGCTCTCGAGAAACGGTCTCAATAAGATATGTTGAAAAAGAAGATGCCAAGTGCAGAAAATAGCAAGACTTGGCAAACTACAGTTTAATAAATGAGTATTCCAGTTATGAAACTGATGTATCTGGGATGCAGCAGCTTGGCAAATGGATATTTTTAAATCAATATCACTACAGTTTAAAGTGTACCAGAACTTTCTGTAGCAGGACACGTATTTTAGTATTTCATCTTGAATTCCTGTTATGGTGTGTGGCTCTTTCACTTTAATGCTATGCAGCTTATTGCCTTAACAGGAATGAACTGTAAAGTTCAGCTGTAAAGGAACTGTAAAGCTAATTCCTCTGTTTCCTCCATCTACTGGACTCCCAGAAGTCTGATGTCATTCAATAGTTTGAAATGTGTTCTTCATACTTAGCAATGACTTCCAAACCGGTCAATAAAAGTGTCAGTTTCCTGCTTCAGGATTGTTTTCTAGTTGCAGCAGTTCTAAAGAGAGTAGCATCCTTTTAGTGTGTAGCAGTGTTACACAGTAATACCCTTTAGCCTCTGATGGTAATAGACAGAGTGACACCCGTTAAGTGTGTCAGTTTGGCCCAGTGGTAGCACTCATGTACCCCTCTGTCTGAAGTCTATGGGTTCAAGTGCCACTCCAAAGGCTAAAGTGAATTAAATAAATTTGACACTAAAGCCATGATTATAAAGGGAAAGGATGGGAGGTATGGTGCATTGGATGTCATGAAGGAAGCGAGTCCAACTTATATTAATTGAAGGACCACATTTGAACAATTGGAAGCATTGGTGCCTTGCTTGAAGCCAGCGGGAACGGTGCTGTGACCAGTGGGCAGGATTGAGTCAAGAGTTGGCGATCACCAGGAACATGAGAGAACGAACTCTGGCATAAATAAACGCTGGATGGAAAGATGCTGATGTGGGGAGGGAGGCCGAGGGGAGGGGCAAGGGAAGAATTTCTTCCGGCTCCTCTTAAGAATCAAAAATGTTTTTTTTATCTTGGCCTCATGTGGTCACAATGCTGCAACCGCCTGGTTTCCCTGGGAGATTTGACACATGGTGGGCCTCTGCCAAGTCTTTGGAAAAATCACTGCAACACTGATGACATCACCTGGCCATGACTTATTCATTTTAGTAGGCCCTTGCTTGCCTGCAGCGGAAGCCTTGGCTGATTTCAAAGTCAGTGAAAATAAGATATTGGTGGGAGGGGATAGTGCAGCTTTAGGCCTGTAAATTGATGCAGCCTGATCTTAACCCCTCCTCTGCACTATTCAACCAAGTCCTCCCTATGCGTAAGTGCTGTATCAGCAATGTTGCCCAGATTTCCACTGCGACAGAGTCGTGGCAAAATTCCTGGAAATGCCCGAAAATTCAAAATCCTGCTCCAGAACCCAACATTTCCCATCTTCGCCGGGGGGGGGTGGGGGGGGGCGGGGTGGGGGGGGGCAGGACTGGAGTCAGGCTGGGGTTCATGCTTGCACGATTTGTGGAGGCAGCTGGCCATTTAAATCACCTGCTGTATCCACTGAAGTGGGATTTTGGAAGGCCAGGAGTGTGAAATTCTGCCCTATGTGCCCTGCCTGATGTACTTCTAAGTGATGCTGTGCAGGAAGGCTGCAGGTTGGTTATAGAGCTAGTGTCAGAATTGGCTTCAGTATTCCCAATTAACCAATGTTTCCATACTGGAAAATGCATCAAAGTAGATATTGAGTGGGGCCACATTCAGGCTCAGCTATAATGATCAGCAAGCAAGGAGAAAAGTGGTATTAAAAAGTAAATCGTAAAGGCCTTTTCTCGAACAAACAGAATTTGTTTGCATTTGGCACAGCGTTGGGCTAAAAAGTTAAAAACACCCAAATGTGTGATATGCCCTCAGTCCAAACTCCAGCGGAGCCGTAATCGCTTCCAGTCAGATGTCTTTTAGAGAGTCCATTGCGTTTGCCAGAAACTCGAAATCCACACCTGTAAAAAATCTGGAATGGAGCTGAAAGTATTCATCCATGCTATAGACTTTATTTCCACCATTAACTAGGTTCAGAACTGACCCAGTTAAACAGGCAGGGGTCAGCTGAGGTTAAACTGACATGTAAAACCAAGCTGAGGTTAGTTCACTTGTCTTAATGCCTTGATCAGAGATTTTCTCTTACCTTCATGGCCTGTGTACTCTGAAAACCACCTATAAAGTTTAAACCTATTCTTCCATTAATTTAAATGCGTCTCAAGTTGCTGCTAACAACAGCTCTTGGCCTTGTGATTTAGAATTTAAACACCAATGAGCCAGCAATGCTACAGTGTGTTCTGAAGCTCCAGGTGCATAAAATTCAAACAGAACAAACCAGCAAATATGAAAATAAATAGAAACGTGTTGCATATGTTTCCAAGCAGCTCACACTCAAGTGCATTCCACCCTGTTCTCTTGCCCACATGTCTGTCCTTGGCTTGCTGCATTGTTCCAGTGAAGCCCAACGCAAACTGGAGGAACAGCACCTCATCTTCCGACTAGGCACTTTACAGCCTTCCGGGCTGAATATTGAATTCAACAACTTTAGATCTTAAACTCCCCCTCCCCCCATCCCCACCCCGTTTCTCCCCCCTCCCCCTTTTTTTTTCCAATAATTTATATAGATTCTTCTTTTCCCACCTATTTCCATTATTTCTAAATCTAAAACTAAAACTTTGTTAGTCTTTCCACCCCACCCCCACTAGAGCTGTACCTTGAGTATCCTGCCTTCCATTCTTAATTAGCACTTTTCTTAGATAATATCACCACCTTCAACACCTCTTTGATCCTTTTGTCTGTGACATCTTTTGATTATCTGCTCCTATCACTGCTTGCTTATCCCCACAATTACCCCACCCTCAACTTCTCTCTTCCCCCGCCCCCCACCTTAGACCAGCTTATATTTCACCTCTCTCCTAACTATACTCAGTTCTGCCGAAGGGTCGTGAGGACTCGAAACGTCAACTGATTTCTTCTCCACCGATGCTGCCAGACCTGCTGAGTTTTTCCAGGTAATTCTGTTTTTGTTTTGCATTCCCTCCCCCATAGCTCCAAAGTTAACAAAGCCTGGTTGGATGTATTCCTGAGGTTTCTTCACATGGCTCCTTTCCTCCGACTGCCACACCCAGTCAATCAGCCTTCCACAAATCCCATCCTCTCACCCATCTCCACTATTTTATGTCTAGTAAATGGAGGTGTTCAAAGAAACCTGTAAAATCACAATTTTTGAAGGATTTTTCTCCCAGGTTTCTCACAGCAGTGCGCAGGAGATTAATCTTCAACTCCTGGAGACTCCAGCACAATCCCGGAGTTTAGGCAACCTTACATATTCCTAGGAATACTGTCACCTGTCTAACATTTTGGCTCTGAATTTCCATTACTGAACTGCTAGAGGTTTGTTAATCAGGCTGTGGAAATTGCTTTTTAATTGTTGTGTTCCGTCAACACAAAACAGAAACCCAACACTGTATATATTTAAAAACATTATCCTTATTGTCGTTTCTTATTGTTAAACTGGAATTTACTGCTGAACAAAGACAATTAAGATGGTTGACCCTCTGTCTGGGAGTCTCCAGCAGTCTCCAGAACAAAATAATTCTTCCCTCAGTTTTGGGAATGTCATATCTAGTTACACCTAAGGGGCTACTAACAGACAACCTGGGACTGGTCAGATCAATTTCACAGGGAGCTACAGGAAGGCCATTTGCATTTGATAAGCCAATCTTGCTAGCGGAGTCATTGGGTCTACTGAGGCAATGACTTCCCAAACGCCAGACCCTCAACATAAATGGCACCCCTTTCAACCCATAATGGCTGAGACATTATCAATTCTGAAAATAAAGCCAATTCCAGACTTGGATAAACATCCTTTTTTGAAGTCATTGTGGAGAAGGAAGGTCACGTGACCCAAGACTCTGGCCTTTTGAACAATTTACTATTACCGTTCTGAGCTGCACACCCAGTTTGCTGTTTTACCATCCAACTGGCAAACCACAGAGTAGCTGGCTCTGTCCAGACAGGACAACTGGCCCATCTAACCCAAGTCTACTGGAAGATTTTGTGCCATCACCTACAGAACTGACTCAATCTCTGCGCGCCTACTTCATCTTGTGACATCAACACCACCTGAAAAGCTAATCTTAAGACACCAGTCTCCAACCAGCTGAATTCAAGATGCCTACATGAAAGAATTCCTCACTGAACTCTGACTTTGGGACTCTGGAACTCATGTGAACCAATATTCAGTTTTTCTGTAGTCCTTGTACTGTGAATCTGTTTTTCTCTATCCGCTCTTTACTGTGTGAATGTGAAGTGGGGCGTTGTGGCACTCCTTGCACAGACTTTGAATGTGTGAAATAAACTAACCTTCTGAGTTAATCCTAACTCAAGTTGGTTGTGGATTATTAGTAAAATTGGGTCACACAAAAATTGAGAGGTTAAGAAAAAATGTGCCATCGCTTATTCTTTAAAGCAAACTGATTCAAAACACCTGTTTATCGACAGATGGTAAGAGGAAAATAGTGCTTTCTGAACTGATCCCTCCTATGTTCGTAATATAGGGCAGGATTTTCTCGTCGGCCAGCAGCTCCCCACCGCTCGCCGACGCGTAAAATGACGCGCGATGATGTCGGCCGGATCTCCCGACGTCACCGCGCCCCATTTAAATTTTCAGGTAGGCGGGGACACAATAACATCAGCTGTGCGCCCACCAATTGAGGCCATTGACAGAGTCATTAAACTAAATAATGGACCTGCCCGTCCAGCCTTAACGTTGGTGGGCAGGCCAGGAGCCCCAGCAGGAATTTAAAAAAACATGAAACCTCATCCATGAACGGGATGAGGTTTCATGTAGGTTTTTAAAAATTTAATTAAAATTTTTAATAAAATTATGGACATGTCCCAACTCATGTGACATGAGGGGACATGTCAGAGAATTTTTTATTTGTTATCTTTAATATTTTTAACAGTAGAGGTGATCTCCCTGAGGCAGCACTTGGGATCATTAAACAATGCGGACGTCACGCTGGGCAGGTCTTAATTGGCCCGCCCACGTAAAATGGCGGCGCGGATCCAATCAGGGACATCGACCGGGTCCGTGCTCATCCCCGCCCACCCCAGCACAACACCCCCCACCCCCGCACCAACAGGGGGAAAATTCTCCCCTTAGTTTCATGGTCGAGGTAAAGAGCTTCCATTGATATAAAGCCTTTCATGACCTTTGTGAGTCCCAAAACACTTCATAGCCAATTCATTATTTTTGAAGAGACTACACTTTTGGCGTCACTGTCGTAATGTAGGGAAACACAGTAGCCAATTTGTGCACAGCAGGATCCCACAAACAGCAAAATGTTCAATGGTCAATTGAAGTGTTTTAATGATTTTTGTTGAGGGATAGATTTTGGCCAAGACACTGGTGGAACTCACCCATTTTGTCTGAATAGTGCAATAGGATCTTTTGCATTCAACTGATAGGGTTTAACATGTCATCCTAAAGACAACGCATCTCCAACAATGCTGTACTCCCTCAGTACTGCACTAAAGTGGCACCAAGATTATGTACCCAAGTGCCTGGAGTGTCTGGGTTATCAGAAGTCTGTTCTTTTGGCATTCCTCCTTGAGACAGCTACATTTTGCTTTAAATGAGGACGTGGGAACAGGGTGGATGGTAAATGCTAGTTGGACCGAATAACTTGTTTCCAAGGGGTAACCTTTAAGATCAGGAAAGGTGAACTGGCCAATATTTAACCCTTAACTGACATTACCAAAAACCAAAAGTCTTTTATCTCATTTTTTACCTACACTGACCCCATATCCCTTCAATCGTGTTTCTTCATCCACCTATTCAATCTAACCTTGAACAACTTAATCCTTAATTAAAAACTCTTAAGGTCTGATTTTAACAATATTTGCCTGACAGGAATGTGGCCTGTGGGGTTAAAATGTCAACAGGTGTGATACTCACCTATTCCACACACTGATGGCATTTTAACAGGCATGTTTTGGGGAGCGTGCAAAGAGCTTGCTGATATGCAAAATCGAGGACGTTAATTTTATTGTTTAATGATCCCACATTAATGGTTCCTTTGGGTCACACAAGAATTCCCCTCACCCTTTCCAACGCTATCATGTCCAGTGCAATCCCAATCCGCTTAACCTGACTACCAGGCTTCTTGATGCATTCACTAAGGTCCCACTGCATGGTAACTGGCTTCTGGCTATTCTTACTGGGCGAGAGCCAGACATTTTTAAAAATTAATTTATGGGATGTGGGCATCACTGGCTAGGCCAGCATTTATTGCCCATCCCTAATTGCCCTTGAGAAGTTGGTGGTGAGCTGCCTTCTTGAACCGCTGCAGTCCATGTGGTGTAGGTACACCCACAGTGCTGTTAGGGAGGGAGTTCCAGGATTTTGACCCAGCGACAGTGAACAAACGTTGATATATTTCCAAGTCAGGATGGTGAGTAGCTTGGAGGGAAACTGCCAGGTGGTGGTGTTCCCATATATCTGCTGCCCTTGTTCTTTTAGATAGTAACAGTCTTGGATTTGGAAGGTACTGTCTAAGAACGTAATAAAATAAGAAATAGGAGCAGGAGTAGGCTATTTGGCCCCTCAAGCCTGCCCTGGCATTCAATAAGATCATGGCTGATCTGCCGCAAGCCTCAACTCCGCTTTCATGCCAGCTCCTCATAGCCCTCAACTACCCGGTATTTCAAAAATCTATCTACCTCCTCTAAATACTTTCATTGATCTAGCCTCCACAACTCTTTGAGGTAGAGAATTCCAAACATTCACTACCCTCTGAAAGAAGAAATTCCTTCGCATCTCAGTTTTAAATGAGCGCCCCCTTATTCTGTAAGTATGTCCCCTAGTTCAAGATTCCCCCACTAGTGGAAACATCTTCTCGACATCTACCCTGTCAAGCCCCCTCAGAATCTTGCACGTTTCAATAAGATCGCCCCTCATTCTCCTAAATTCTAATAAATAAAGGCCTATTCTGTTTAGCCATTCTTAATAAGTCAACCCTTTCATCCCAGGAATCAGCCTAGTGAATCTCTTTTGAGCTGCCTCCAATGTCAGTATATCCTTTCTTAAATACGGGCACCAAAACTGCACACAGTATTCCAGGTGCAGCCTCACCAACACACTGTACAGTAGTAACAAGACTTCCTTATTTTTAAACTCCAACCCCCTAGCAATACAGGCCAAAATTCCATTTGCCTTCTTAATTACTTGCTGTACCTGCATGCTAACTTTTTGTGTTTCATGCACAAGAACACCCAGATCCCTCTGTCTGCACTTTTTTGGAGTCTCTCTCCATTTAAATAATAGCCTGGCTTTTGATTCTTCCTACCAAAGAGCATGACCTCACACGTTCCTACATTAAAGTCCATCTGCCAAGTTTTTGCCCACCCATTCAACCTATCTATAGCCCCTTGCAGATTCCTTATGTCCTCATCACAACATGCCCTCCCACCCATTTTTGTATTGTCAGCAAGTTTGGATACATTACACTCTGCCCCCTCCTCCAAGTCATTAATATAGATATTAAATAATTGAGGCCCTAAGGCTGATCCTTGTGGCACTCCACTAGTTACGTCTTTCCAGCCTGAAAAAGACTAATCCCGACTCTCTGTCTTCTGTGTGCTAACCAATCCTCAATTCCTGCTAATATATTACCCCCAATACAGTGAGCTCCTATCTTGTGCAATAATTTTTTATGTGGCACCTTATTGAATGCCTTCTCAAAATCTAAATACACTATATCTACTGACTCCCCTTTATCAACTCTGCTTGTTATATCCTCAAAGAACTCTAGCAAATTTGTCAAACATGATTTCCCTTTCACAAAACCATGTTGACTCTGTTTTATTGCGTTAAGCTTTTCTAAATGTCCTGCTATTTCTTCCTTAATAATGGTCTATAGCATTTTCCTAATGACAGATGTTAGGCTGACTGGCCTATAGTTTCCTGCTTTATGTCTCCCTCCCTTTTTGAACAGGGGCGTCACATTAGTGGTTTTCCAATCTGCTAGGACCCTCCCGGATCCAGTGAGTTCTGGGATATTTCGACCAATGCCTTTACTATCACTGCAGCCACTTTCTTTAAAACCCTTGGATGCAGGCCATCAGGTCCTGGCGACTTGTCTGCCTTTAGACCCATTAGTTTGTCAAATACTTTCTCCCTCGTGATAGAGACTGTTACAAGATCTTTCCTCCCATTAGCTCCTTGCTTATCTGATATCTTTGGGATGTTTATAGTGTCCTCCACCGTGAAGACCGATGCAAAATATTGGTTTAAATTATCTGCCTTTTCCCTGTTCCTCATTATCAATTCTGCAGTCGCATCTTCCAAGGGTCCCACGCTCACTTTAGTCACTCTCTTTCTTTTTATATCCCCGTGGAAAATCTTGCTCTTTGTTTTTATATTTCTTGCCATTTAATTGCATATTGGGACCAAGGTAGAAGCGTTCACGTCGCGGCCCTGATTCAACCAATTCTACCACCACCACACACAGCAAGTAGTGTATACAACATTTTCGTACCGCTGATTTGATCAAGTACCAACACCATGCCTGAAGATGGAAGTCATCGATGTCAGAAACACGGGTCTTTTTCAAGACCGGCATTGATTGTTATATCTGCTAATGTTGAAGGGTTCTCTGTGGCTAAACAAAACATCCTCGCTACATTATGCAATGAGTTGCTGTGTGATGTCCTCTGCCTGCAGGAGACACACAGAGGAAATGAGAGCAACTGCCCAAAAATACCAGGAATGTTCCTGGTTATTGAAAGACATCATCGACAATATGGCAGTGCTGTATTTGTTAGAGCTGGCTCAGTTGTAGAAGCCACTTCTAAAACAGAGGAGGACAACATCGAAATTCTAACTGTAGAGCTGAGCAAAGTAGTAGTGACCTCAGTGTACAAGCCACCTGGCACAGATTTCAGCTTCCCTAACCCTGTACCCAACCTGCACAGTAAACCACAGATCATCATTGGAGACTTCAATAGCCACAGTACCCAATGGGGGTACAAGGAGTATAACAACGATGGAGAAGCAGTCAAAGTATGATGGACGCCAACCAGCTTAGTCTCATCCACGATCCTAAATTGCCAGCCTCCTTCCACAGTGCCTGCTGGAAGTGTAGTTATAACCCAGATCCTGCCATTGTCAGCAATGACATCTGCAAGAAGCTTGTCACAAACTCAATACCACAGACACAACACCGTCCTATTGGTATCCAGGTAAATGCAGCAGTGTTACCAACCATTGCACCATTCAAAAGGCGCTTCAACTTCAAGAAGGCTGATTGGAACGGGTTCGCACGAGCACTTGACCGTAAGGTTAAACGCATTAAACCATTATCTGAGCACTACAACCTGTTTGCAAAAGCTGTCCAGAAAACAGCCAGAAGGAAAATCTCCCGAGGTTGTAGAGCACACTGTATCTCTGGTCTCACCAAGGGGAATGCTAAACTCTACTGGGAGTATGTCACAATGTTTGAATCTGACCCCTTCTCAGAGGAAACAATATCTACCGGTGAGAGGGTGATGTTAAGTATCTCTCAAGAGTGTCAAAACACCTGGGACACCTTGATAGAGACAACAGATCTTACAAAAAACAGCAAGAAGGCATGGTCTCTCATACGCAAACTTGGAGGCGATCCCAAGAAAGCTGCCCAACATCCAAATGTGTTGCTAACCAAGTTGCACACCAGTTGCTCCTAAATGGAAAAATCAACAAGAAACAACCAAGAGCGCAACTAGATAGGAAGAAGTACAGCGATGACCCTGGCTTCACTGGATCATGCACCATGGAAGAGCTGGAAACTGGTATATCTAGTCTAAAACACAGGAAAACAATTGGTCTTGACAACATAGCAACAGACAAATAAAGCATTTTGGACGGCAAGCAAAGAAATGGCTCCTACAATTGTTCAACCACTGTCTGGCAACACACAAGTTACCTAATATTTGGCAGAAGGCACATGTAACAGCACTATTAAAGCCCGGAAAAGATCCCTCAGATCCCAAGAGTTTTCAGTCAATTTCACTGCTTTGCCACACCAATAAGCTGTTTGAACTCCTGATACTCAATAGGATAGCACCAACTGTAGATGAGAAGATCATTCCAGAGCAAGCAGGTTTCTGCCCCAGCAAATCAACAACAAGCCAACTGCTCAACCTCACACAACATATCGAAAATGGTTTTGAGCAAGGGATGGTAACAGGTGCTGTTTTTGTAGACCTGTCAGCAGCATACAATACAATGAACCATAGACGTCTCCTCTGCAAGATCCTAGAGATGACAAAAGATATTTCACTTAACAGAGCTGTTGGAAAGCATGCTTCAGAATCGCCGGTCCTATGTTGATCTAGGTGGGAAGCGCAGCAGGTGGCGTATTCAGAAGAATGGTCTTCCTCAGGGATATGCGCTTGCACCGCTGCTGTACAACATCTACACAAATGACCAACCTATAGACGGTGTCACACGCCGTTTTATATATGCTAATGACTTATGTGTCACTGCCCAAAGCACTGATTTTAACACCGTGGAGAAAATGCTTTCTGAGGCCTTGGAGGGACTAACATCCTACTATGAAGAAAACCACCTTCGCACAAACCCATCAAAGACGTAAGTTTGTGCATTCCACTTCAGAAACCGTGAAGCCAAACACCAGCTTAAAGTAACCTGGTGTGGAGCAACACTGACGCATTGCGAGCACCCTATCTACTTAGGAGTCACCCTTGACAGATGCCTCACCTTCAAGAACCACATCGAAAAGACAAAGGCAAAAGTGAGCGCATGAAACAACATCTTGAATAAGCTCACTAACACAAAATGGGGAGCAAGCTCGAAAACATTGTGAACCAGTGCACTTGCTCTTTGCTATTCCACTGCTGAATACGCCTGCCCTGCATGGGAAAAATCTACTCATGCTAAGAAGATGGATGCCGCTCTGAATGCAAGCTGCCGACTTATCACAGGTTGTTTAAAACCAACAAACACCAACAGCCTATATATCCTGGCGGGTATCGCTCCCCCTGATATAAGAAGAACGGTAGCCAGCAAGAAAGAGTGACTCCGTCAAACATCAGATGAGAAGCACCCTGTACATGGTCATACACCTACACCCAGCCGCCTAAAGTCAAGGAAGAGCTTCATGAACAGTGTTGTTCCATTACAATCAACCCCATCTGAAGCCCGCATCGCCTTGTGGAAAGACCGGCTCGCCAGTCTCGAACAACCCCTAGCGATGGAAATTCTACCGGACGAAAGCCTTCATCCAGGAGCTAATTGTAACTGGGCAACCTGGAAGTGCCTTAACAGACTTAGGACTGGTGTAGGTCATTCAAAGGTGTCACTAAGCAAATGGGGATATACAACCTGCCCGACAACTTGTGAATGTGGAACTGAGCCACAGACTATGTAACATCTCCTGCAATGTCTATCGCTAGAGGAACCCTGCACTGTTGCAGATCTTGCCGAATTCAACAACAAGGCGCAAAAATGTGTTCAGTTCTGGCTGGGCCAATGTTTAGACTGTTCGTGGACACGATAAGAAGAAGAAGAAGAATTGCATGATCAATTTTTCCCTCTATATTAGCTTTTTAGTCATCCGCTGCTGGTTCCTAAAAAATTCCCAATCCTCTGGCCTACCACTAGTTTCGCTGCTTTGTGTGCCTTAGTTTTTGATTGGATACTCTCCTTAACCACCCTTGTTAACCACGGGTGGTTCATCCTTCTCATCGAGTCCTTCTTTTTGACTGGGATAAATTTTTGCTGAGCATTATGAAATATCTGCCTTGGTGAGTTGCTGCAGTGCATCTTGTAGATGGTACACACTGCTGCCACTGTGTCAATGGTAGAGGGAGTGATTGTTTGTGGATGGGGTGCCAATCAAGCTAGTTGCTTTGTCCTCGTGTCCAGGTTCTTGTTGTTGGAGCTGCACTCATCCGGGCAAGTGGGGAGTATTGCCTCACACTCCTGACTTGTGCCTTGTAGGTGGTGGACAGGCTTTGGGAAGTCAGGAGGTGAGATACTCGCCACAGGATTCCTAGCCTCTGACCTGCTTGTGTGGCCATGGTATTTATATGACTAGTCCGGTTCAGTTTCTGGTCAATGGTAACTCCCAGGATGTTAATAGTGGGGGATTCAATTATGGTAATGCCATTGAATGTCAAGGGGCGATGGTTAGATTCTCTCTTGTTGGAGATGGATATTGCCTGTCCCTTGTGTAGTGCAAATGTTACTTGCCACTTGTGAGCCCAAGCTTGGATATTGTCCAGGTCTTGCTACATTTGGACATGGGCTGCTTCAGTATCTGAGGAGTTGTGAATGGTGCTGAACATTGTGTAATCATCAGCGAACATGCCCACTTCTGATCTTATGATGGAAGGAAGGTCATTGATGAAGCAGCTGAAAATGGTTGGGCCTAGAGCACTATCCTGCACTATAGTAATGGGACCTGGGCATTACAGTAATCTGCACCTCATTCTGGCCTGTCAAGCTTGCCATTACCCAAATTCCTTTCATCAACACCCCACCCCTCCAGGACCCAGGACTTCTGGTTTTGCCTACCATATAACTGGCCTGTAAATACACCTATCTCCCTTTTTATTGGTACTCCATTTCCAGTCCTCCGGCATCCATCCACATTTGATAGAACCTCTGCAGTTTGCTTCATCAACTCCTTCAGGATCTTCGAATTTTTCCCATCAGACCTTGGTTTTTTTGTCTTCCCTTAGCTAACTTATCTAAGATTATCCTTTTAACTGTCACAATCTCTTGCATCTTTCATTCAACCGCTTCAGAATTCACCTCTCTGGTATTCTTTGCTTGTTCTTCAAATAGTCCCATGGAATTCTTAACACCCACCTGAAGAAGCAAACGGAGCATTGGTTTTCCATCTTATTCTAAGATGACCTAAATTGACAGAACTGTACTAAAGTATCAGCCTAGATTACATGCTCATTTGAAAAGAGGGGGCTTGACTCCAGGGCTCTGATTGCAAGATGAGCGTGCTACCACTAAGCCAAGCTGATTCTTGACATTTGGGCCTTATAACTAACAGATAAAGGAAACTTTCATCCTGATGGTCTGACGTGGATTCAAGTTTATATCCCAGGGATGAAAGGATAGTGTGCTAATTCACCACACCACCTCCATTACAGCTTTGTCAGTAAAATGTTGTGAAAATGCTTTGCCATGAAAATCACATTTTTGAAGCTGTACCAAAAATAATTATCCTGAGCAATTATTTGACAAAAATAGCTTCCACTGTTTAACTCTTTACAAAGGAGCTGGCACTGAAATTGTTAAAATTTATTCAACACAAGTCTTGGTAGAAAGTGAGATGTCAAATGTACTGCCATGATAGGCTACAATCACTACTTATGCCCTTGGTTCCCCAAATAACAAGACTTTACCATAATTAGTGCCGCTGGAGAGAAAGTGCCAGGGGATGTCAAAAGGAAGGAGTACTGCAAGTGGGTCACATCACCCTGAACTCGTCTCATGCATTTACTGTTCACTTGTCTTGCAGGTGCCCCATGGAAAGGTTAGGTCTGATACCTCTCAATTTTACTAGATAATGATACTAAATACAACTCACTTAATCTGGTGTCAAATTCAGCAATATATGGTTGTGAAAAGACATCTTTGCAGGAATAGTTTACAAGCTGATAAATGATAGTTAACATGAAAGTAAATGGCTTAGAACAATTAAAAAGGTTTTAATTGTTTAAAATTATTTCAGTTGATGATCTGTCTGACAGCTCAGAAACTAGCTTCTCATGGGGAGGTGATGGTGTAGTGGTATTGTCACTGGACAAGTAATCCAAAAACCCAGATTAATGCCCTTGGGACCTGGGTTCAAATCCTGCCATGGTAGATGAAAAAAAAAGTCTGGGAATAAAAGGCAAATGATGATCATGTTTAAATACCAATTTAGTTCACTAATGCCCTTTAGAGAAGGAAATCTGGTGTCCTTAACTGGTCTGGCCTACATGTACAGCAGGCCCATAGCAATGTGGTTGACTCTCACATGGCCTCTGGAATGGCCTAGCAAGCCACTCACTCAGTTGTATCAAACTGCTACAAAGTCACAGAAAAGGAATCGACCTATACACCAGAAACAACAGCAATTGCAGCCCTGTTGACCATGCAAAGTTCTCCTGACTAACATCTGGGGCTGAAATTGGGAGAGCTGTCTCACAAACTACTCAAGCAACAGCCTGACATATCATCCTTGTGGAATCATACCTTACAGATAATGTCCCAGGCACCACCATCACCATCCTTGGGTATGTCCTGTAGTACTGGCAGGGCAGACGCAGCACAGTAGAATACAATCAGGAGGGAGGGGGGCCCTCAACATTGACTCTGGACCCCATGAAGTCTCATGGCGTCAGGTCAAATATGGGCAAGAAAACCTCCTGATGATTATCACACACCGCCCTCCCTCAGCTGATGAATCAGTACTCCTCCATGTTGAACATCACTTGGAGGAAGCACTGAGGGTGGAAATGGTGCAGAATGTCCTCTGGGTTGGGGACTTCAATGCCCATCATCAAGGGTGGCTTGGTAGCACAACTACTGATTGAGCTGCCTGAATCCTAAATGACATAGCCGCTAGACTGGGTCTGTGGTAGGTGGTGACAGAACCAACAAGAGGGAAAAACATACTTGACCTCATCCTCACCAATCTGCCTGCCATAGATGCATCTGTCCATGACAGCATTGGTAGGAGTGACCACCGCACTGGCGTTGTGGAGATGAAATCCCGCCTTCACATTGAGGATACTCTCCATTGTGTTATGTGGCAGTACCGCTGTGCTAGATGGGATAGATTTTGAACAGATCTAGCAACTCAAGGCTAGGCATCCATGAGGTGCTGTGGGCCACCACCAGCAGCAGAATTATTCTCACAAACACAACCTGGTTCAATGAAAAGTGCAGGAGAGCATTCCAGGCATACCTAAAAATGAGGTGTCAACCTGGTAAAGCTATAACACAGGACTACTTGCATACCAAACAGCATAAGCAGCAAGTGATAGACAGAGCTAAGGGATCCCACAACCAACGGATCAGGTCTAAGCTCTGCAGTCCTGCCACATCCAGTTGTGAATGGTGGTGGACAATTCAACAACTCACTGGAGGTGGAGGCTCCACAAGTATCCCCATCCTCAATGATGGAGGAGCCAAGCACATCAGTGCAAAAGATAAGGCTGAAGCATTCGCAATAATCTTCAGCTAGAAGTGCCAAGTGGATAATCCATCACGGCTTCCTCCGGAGGACCCCACGGATGCCAGTCTTCAGCCAATTCGATTCACTCCATGTGATATCAAGAAACGGCTGAAGGCATTGGATACTGCAAAGGCTATGGGCCC
Source organism: Cetorhinus maximus (assembly GCF_964194155.1). Classification (NCBI taxonomy): domain Eukaryota; kingdom Metazoa; phylum Chordata; class Chondrichthyes; order Lamniformes; family Cetorhinidae; genus Cetorhinus; species Cetorhinus maximus. The sequence continues at coordinate 129,114,860 of NC_135883.1, forward strand.
TGACAACATCCCGGCAATAGTACTGAAGACTTGTGCTCCAGTACTTGCCGCGCCCCCAGCCAAGCTGTTCCAGTACAGCTACAACACTGGCACCTACCCGACTATGTGGAAAATTGCCCAGCTATGTCCTGAACACAAAAACCAGGACAAATCTAACCTGGCCAATTACCACCCTACTCTCAAACATCAGTAAAGTAATGGAAGAGGTCATCATCAGTGTTATCAAGTGGCACTTGCTGAGCAATAACCTGCTCACACGGTCAGTTTGGGTTCCACCAGGGTCACTCAGCTCCTGACCTATTACAACCTTGGTTCCAACATGGACAAAAGAGCTGAACACCCGAGGTGAGGTGAGAGTGACTACCCTTGACATCAAGGCAGCATTTGACCAAATGTGACATCAAGGAGCCCGAGAAAAACTGGAGTAAATGGGAATCAGGGGAAAAATTCTGTTTGGATTCTTACCTACCACAAAGGAAGATGGTTGTGGTTGTTGGAGGTCAGTCATCTCAGTTCCAGGACATCACTGCAGGAGTTCCTCAGGGTAGTGTCCTCGGCCCAACCATCTTCAGCTGCTTCAAAGACCTTCCTTCCATCATAAGGTCCGAAATGGGGATGTTCGCTGATGATTGCACCATTCGCGACTCCTCAGATACTAAAGCAGTCCATGTCCAAATGCAGCAAGACCTGGACAATATCCAGGCTTGGGCTGACAAGTGGAAAGTAACATTCGCACCACACAAGTGTCAGGCAATGACCATCTCCAACAAGAGACAATCCAACCATCGCCCCTTGATGTTCAATGACATTACCATCACTCAATCCCCCACTATCAACATCCTGGCGGTTGCCATTGACCAGAAACAGAACTGGACTAGCCATATAAATACTGTGGCTACAAGAGCAGGTCAGAGGCTAGGAATCATGCGATGAGTAACTCTCCTCCTAACTCCCCAAAGCCTGTCCACCATCTACAAGGCACAAGTCAGGAGTGTGATGGAATACTCCCCACCTGCCTAGTTAAGTGCAACTACCACAACACTCAAGAAGTTTAACACCATCCAGGACAATGCAGCCCACTTGATTGGCATCACATCCACAAACATCCACTCCCTCCACCACCGACGCATAGTAGCAGCAATATGTACCATCTACAAGACGCATTGCAGGAATTCACCAAGGCACCTTTGACAGCACCTTCCCAACCCACAACCACTAGCATCTAGAAGGACAAGGACAGCAGATAAACGGGAACACCACCACCTGGAAGTTCCCCTCCAAGTCACTCACCATCCTGACTTGGAAATATATCACTGTTCCTTCACTGTCGCTGGGTCAAAATCATGGAACACCCTTCCTAACAGCATTTTTGGTGTACCTACACCACATGGACTGCAGCTGTTGAAGAAGGCAGCTCACCACCACTTTCTCAAGGGCAACTAGGGATGGGCAATAAATGCTGGCCTAGCCAGCAAAGCTCACATCCCATGAATGAATTAAAAAAAAATGCGGTGAAGTCATATACAATGGCTCGGACTTTTCTCTCAGTGGTGTGCAAATGTTGTCATCATTCATTACACTTACACTCACGCACAAACTTTCTGAGGGCTTTTGCACTGTGACTTGCGGTTTTTAGAAATCCAAAACAGCACTCTCTCCACCGAGGATCTGCAATGTGAGCAGAGTAAGCAATTGTATCCCCATAATCAATCAGATTGAAGAATGCTTACCACAGCGACTGAAGCAGGAAGTATACATTAGAATAGTTAATTTAATATCAAATCAAGTACAGAAAGCAAAATATATAGAGAGGGAAGGAAAGGTAGGACTTAGAGAGAGAAAAAAGAAACAAAGCAAAAGCAACAAAAATATTTTTAACGTTTTATATCTTGAACAATAATTAAAATCTTAAAGAATGAGACTCCACTTGTACAAGTTAATTTTCACTGCCAGAGAGTTTGGTTAACTAAGGCTTATCACACAATTTGAAATTTTCTGAGACTTGAATGGACAGAGATGAGTTGTTTCACTGCTATGATATTAATCTGACCAATCTGATGGGATGAAAGCTTCTTCTGATGCTAATACAGAATGTCATGTGTTTCAATGGTGGATTCCTCAGTGAAATACTGGTGTAGTGCAGCTTCTGGAGCAGTAGGACAACTTGGACAGTACTTTCCTGATTTCCCCATTTGACTTCAGATGTGCAGTCGCTGGAACCTGCTGTCCGATTTACACTTCAATAATGATGAGCACTTATAGACTCACCATTATTTCTGCTGCAAAATCTGGGTCATTATCCTTCACTCTCTTACTAATTCATCCTCTCACTTGTTCCCTCTCTCGTACTCAGTAACTCATCCTTTTACTCTCATATTCACTTACTCTCATTAATTCACTCGCGCCCTCTCTCAGGCTCTCATGGGCCTGAAATTTCCCCTTGGTGGGCTTGCTCGATCGGCAGGCCCAGAACCAGTCGGGAAACAGGCCCCCACCCGCGATTGGCCCACGACTACGATTTCACGCTGACAGGCCACCATGAAACCAATGGTCAAGAAGGGCTGGGCGCGGGTAGGGACGGAGGCCTGTTGAGCGCTGGGTCCAATGGCGAACTGGCAGGTTGTTTAAAAATGGCACAGGCAGCTCCTTGAAGGCTGCCAGGGAATAACATTTCTTGAGCGTTCTTCAGAGCGAAGCTATGGTCTCAGCAATGGATGGTGACACCAGGCGGGAGGGCAGGTTGTAGCCATTCGGCCCCTTGTTTTCGGACAAGTGCCTCGCGGTGCTGTTGGAGGAGTTGGCTGCCAAGAGGGCCACCCTCGGCCCCAGAGATGGAAGGAAGAGGCCACCGCATCAGACCAAAAATGCCTGGGAGGAGGTAGCAGCACAGGTCAGCAGCTACAATGTGTGACGCACATGGGTGCAGTGCCACAACAGATTCAACGACCTGCTGCGTTCAGGATGGGTGAGTACCATGTGGGCATGGATCAGTGTGGTGAAGTCTTAAGGGCTGGCCCTCTTCCCGTGGAACTCAGGCGTGTTAGAGTCTGAATTTCAACTGTCAATGACGCCGGAGCTGGCCAAGGGGGTGAGCCCTTGCGGCTCGAGGGCCATGTCTCGGATGTGCCCTGCGAGGTGTTCCTCAGCTGGAGTTGGCCAGGCTGCAATGATGCTGCAGGTAGAGAGTGGACTAATCAATGCACCTCTGTCCTTTCAGGAGAAGATGAGCCATTAGAACATTGAAAGGTCACGAGCAGGCGAAGGCCCCCAAAACCCCCAGATCCTGACGAGATTGGAGCAGGATGCCTTGGAGCTGGAGAGGCACCACATTCCTCGTTCAACCGGTCGTGGAGAGGCTGGGGTGTCAGGAGAAGGTAAGAGCGCAGTGCAGGGAGGGAAGAGTTTCGGATGGTGCAAACATTCTTGTGTAGTCTCTTCAGTGATGGGAGCCTCAAAACTGGAATCCCCATGGAACATTGAAAGACAATGGCACCAAGATGCAGATCTCCATCATCTCACCAGGGTGCCTGGCATGCACAGTGACAGTGTGATGACTTTAACTAATGACATGTCTTTGTTCACCCTTAGATTCACCAGCAGGTCCTCTTTCGCAGGGCCCCGAAGAGCCACCCCTGACGCCAGAGGACCGTCAGCCTTCTGCACCGGCATCACACCCGCTCTCTGAACCAGGCAGATACCAGCACCTCAGTGGACGTTAGATCTTCAGCTAGAGTGTCGGTGCACATTGGCGATGGCACTTCATACTCACCTGAGGTGTAGGCAGTGGCAGAGAATGCCCAGAGCATCGGCAGTCGGAGGACTGCTGGAGACCAGGCCAACACTGAGTCGAAGTTAGATGATGAGCCTCTGGAGGTGTCCATTAGATGGCAGATGCTGGATGTCCAGCAGGATGTGCGGGAGGATCTGGCGGAGATCCATGAGGGTATGCGTGCCATAGTCTCTGTTGTGGAGGAGTCCATGGGGAGCATAAGCACTGCAGTGACCCTCATGGCCGAGCGCACTGCCTCCTCCATTGAGAGAGTGTCGACTTTCATGGAGAGGCAGCTCCAGGGACAGAATCAGGAGTTTCTGGGGTTGCGCTCGGACCTGCAAGCCCTCACACAGGCAATGACCTCAGGTGGTCAGTGTCAGTGTGAGAGGTGGGTGAGGCACCCAGTAGTCCAGCTAGGTGCCCGTCCAACAATGGCAAGCAGGGAGGTCTACAGCGACCTCACGTTGGCGCAAGAGCTGCTTATCGTCTCTGCGGGCTCCTCTCAGGGCACTCTGGATGACGGCAGCAGCTCCTCCGGCCCTCTGCCAGTGACTGTGGCATCTGATGAGGCTGCGGTGACTGGGGAATGGCAATGCCACACCCTCTCAGGCAGGGCCAGCACAGTCTCCATTGGCCTGAGGACGACCACCAAGGTCATCAAGGCCAAAAGGACAGCAGGGTCAGCAGGCTGTCTCCAATGCCGCCAGCGAGGGCTGGGGGGGGGGGCAGCAGGGTGCAGCACCCGTAAACATAAGTTTAAGGCACAATGAGCACAAGGAGGACTGGTCACGGGTGATTTTCTGTTCTGTAATGTTTTGTTTATGTTTACTGGTGTGAAAATGAACTCCAGAGATGGTCATGTTAATTTTTTTTGATTGTGAGAAGTGCATAAATTTTGTTTTTGTCCTAATGGCCTGAGTATGCTCCACCTTTTTTTGTTCTGGTGTGGGTACACCAGTGGTGAGTGGCTATGAACTTTATTGCACAGGTATTGAGTGGACTTCAGGTTCAAATGAAAGGGTCATTTCAGACATCCTGGATGGAGACAGCAACTCTGGCATGAGGTGGGAGCAGATCCTTGGCAGCCTAGCTGAAGGAGTATTGGATCAAGGCGTCCCTGGTGTCCTTGCCTCCCTGGAGGTTACTGAGGTCTGCCTCCATGCCCTCAGCGTTCTCCTCATCCCGCTCCTCTTCTGACTCACTACTGGATTCATCCTCTGTGGCCTGTGGAGCTGTGTCAAGATCCTCTTCCTCCAGTGGGTCCTCCCTTGCCAGTGCCAGATTGTGGAGAGCACAGCATGAAACCACTATCAGTGACACAAGATCTGGGGGGTTTTGGAGTGCTCCCCCTGAACGGTCCAGGCATCAGAAAGGCAGCTTCAGAAGATCTATGGTCCTCTCTATCACTGCCCTTGTGGAAGCGTGGTTGCTGTCATACCGCTGCTCTGCCTCTGTTTTGGATGACGGAGAGGTGTCATAAGCCACCTTTTCACAGGGTGCCCTTGTCACCCAGCAGCCATCCATCCAGTCGGGCTGGAGCACTGAAGAGCCTCAGCACCTGGGAATGTCTGAGGATATGAGCGTCATGGGAGCTGCCTGGGTACCTTGCACAGACTTGCAGAATCTGCATCCTGTGATCACACACTATCTGCGCGTTCATGGAGTGGAAGCCCTTCCTGTTGATGAAGGCTCACGTGCTGGCGCCTTGATGGCCACATGTGTACAGTCTATTGCACCCTGGACACGGGGGAAGCCAGCAATGGCCACGAAGCCCCTGGCTCACTGTGTCTAGCTGGCCTCGTCCTTATGGAAATTAATAAATGTCATTACCCACCTGAACAGAGTTTCTGTCACCAGCTTGATGCAACTGTGGACAGCTGATTGGCGCACTCCACACAGATCCCCCAGTGACCCCTGGAAAGAGCTGGAGGTATAGAAGTTGAGGGCCACTGTGACCTTCAGAGACACTGGCATGGGGTGGCCACCCACACATTTTGCGGATATCTCAGGCACAATCATCTGACAGATATAGTTGACTGTCTCCCTGGAGAGGCGGAGCCTCCTTCAACATTGCACCTCAGACATATTGAGGTAACTGCATCGCTGCCTGTAAACCCTGGCAGCGGGATAGTGACATCTTCTGTGGCCCCTTCCGCCTTGGACTACCTGCTGGCCCTGTGCCCCTTGTGCCTGCACCTCTCCTCCCACAGGCCTCTCCGCTGGAAGCTGTATTGGGACACCTGGCCTCCTCTCCCTTCTGCCCCTCTCTTCCTCCTCAGAGAAGGTGCCTCCAGCAGGGACCACAATACCCAGTACCAGGGTAACGGAAAGCTGTCTGATACCTGGAAAGGTCCACATGGTCAAAATTCTCCAGAGTCCTTGGAGACACGAAGGAGACCTGAAATGAAGCTTGGAAATGCTAAGAATGAAGCTCCGAACAGAGATGAAGCTGTCAAGTTCAAATAAGCAACCAGCAGCAAACTATCTCCTAAACTCCTCAATACTCACAATGGCAATGCTGCTGACCCTTTTTATCCCACCCTTGGATGAGGTTTTGCAAAATGTGGGCTGCCCACCTGCCTGTTTTGCCCATGTGACGAGCGCAAAATCGCACGGGCAACATAAAAAATGGATTAAGTGGCTTTTTAATAGCCTTTAAATTGATGGCGGGCGCAGCTCCGAAACCTGTGGCGCCCGCCGACCTGAAGACTGTGCGATGATGTCGGGACGCTCGCCCAACGTCTTCCCGCACTATTTTGCGCCCAATCGGGTCGGGCGTGCACCCGCCCGCGAGGCATAAAATTCCGCTCATTTTCACTGCTGCACGCTAAAGCTCATTCAGTTATTCATTCTCTTATACTCTTTCACTCACATCTCATTCTCTTTCCTTCAGTAACTACCTCTTTACCCAAGCTGTACCCTAACCTCAAGAGGACAGACAGAATTCCTCTCTCTCTGTCTCTCTCTATCCTGATCTGTCTCACTGACTTGATTCCATTCCTTCTTTAGCCTTTAGTTCTATGGGTGTCCAGAAACAGACTCCTACACTTGCTAGCAGCCCTAAAGTGAAGGTATATCCCTGGAATCAGTGCCTAAATTTCAGCCAGGATACAATGACCAAGGCTCCTGCCTGGGACAGATTTCCAATCAGTCCTGCTGTTAGGACCAAATGCCTGCAATTTTCTTTCTTTCACCAGAGATAACTAATTTTTTAAAATAATATATAAAGGTGGGTCACCTATTTATGAAAACAATCTGGCCGAAAAATTAAATAACACTTGTGATTGTACTCGGTGGTTTATTGGTCATCTGCATCTCCCATGGAGTGTAGGTGTCCAACCTCTGGATCCACACAGGGCCCTCTGATTGGCTTGGGGCCCATTGTAACTGTACAGGTTTTTACAATCCCCGACAGTGCCTCTGTCCGGCTCACCACCCCTCATCACAACATTCACGGTAAAATGTCACATAAACGCTTTGCTGTGAAGATCACGCCTTTGAAACTCTTCCAAAATAAATTATTCTGTGCAATTATTTAACCAGAATAAGTTTCACTAATTGAGCACTATAAAGGAAACTATATTCTCCCCTTCTTTCCTGCAGCAATTGGTTGGTTGCCATAGAGCTAATCCCTAAGTGGAGATTTATGTTGAAAACCCTCCACTTTTACAGCCCACAAATATAAAATATTTTCAAAGCTGGGCCTTGTAATGTTCAAACACTTAGCTTTGGGTCTCAGTTATAGCTTCCATGGGGGTAAAGGTGTGCCGTGTACTCAATCGAATAAATCATAAACATGTCTGTGTCGTATACAGAGGAAATCGATTAAAAAGTATTGTTTAAATGATTAAGGCCTGGAGTTTGCATTCCGTCGTGCTGACATTTCCAATGCAATATGTCCCAAAATCGGCCAAATCAATGCCAAACATTGAGGAATTTTAAGTGCAAATGGAATTCAGCACAAATTGAGATTCCACAATTTTTTTGCACTGTTTTTTTTTTAAAAAACTGGCCAAGCACCAGATCGAATTAATCGCCATAGCGACTTTCTGCTAACTGTTCCCACTTCTGGGTCTTTGAGGAGGGTCTAATTTTTTTTCAGGTGCAATGACACTAATGGGCACCTTTCAAAAACTTGTAATGTTAAAAAATTGACTGAGGAACTGACTAATGGCTATCAGTCTAATTATGTTTCTGTATAGTTTTTAAAAAGTAATACTCTGCTATTAAAAATTGGATGACTCACAGGTGGTGGGTTCACCTGTGAGTCACCTCACAAAGTTAGTGCAGTTTTGAGCACAATCTGCTCCCAAAGCAGAAATACTTGGCCTGAATATTTATGGAGCTTTTAAAAATTATTTGACTGGATTATTTGTGACCACTTCCCTGGCCAGTGCCGATCTGTCTTGCTTTTAAAACCAATTGTTCAATAAGGGTACGTTTGGTACAATATCTTCACACCAAAATCTGTAATGGACACCTCTTGGCATCAGCACTGAGATATGGCTGCTGGATTTGTCCACCCTTGGCCATGGAGGACTTTATAAGATCTGAAGGAAATTGCATACCAATGGTAGGCATCTATGCCATTAGGGGTGTCTCTAGCTGTCTACCCATGATGAGGCTGGAAGGATGGGGGCTGCTTTGGAGAGGTTTTGTCTTCAAGCCTAGGCCACAGTCTCAGCCTAGGCCCCCCAGGTAGGCCCCACTGTCTGCGACTACACGTTGAGGGCCAAGGGGAAATTTTGACATTGAACGTTCCTGCTCCTGGTACTGCCCCCTCCTAGATTAATGACCATGTGGAGGCAACAGGGCTCTCGACCACTGGCTGGAGAGCAGACAAGGCCCTGCATCACCTCTTTTTGAGAAGGCCCACCACATCTTGTGCCAATCAGGCACTTAAGGCAATGGCGGGCCTTCCCCTGGAATCAAGAACTTTGAGGGTGGAAGTCCCACCCACCAAGATCTGCCAGCCAATCAGAGGCTGGAAAATCTTCTGTACATAGCAGTGCCCCCCGGGAGGAGGTGGAAGCTGCCATTATGACACACACCCAAGATTTAGGATTGAGGAGGTAAGTGATGGTGCAGTGGGAGTTGAGGAGTAGGGGTGATGTGGAAGGGGTTTGAGGTGGTTGGCAGCAAGTGCAGGGTGGTGGTTCTCAGTACCCCACCCCCCCCTCCCCGCCCCTCCTTTCCGATGGGGGTCCCTTGATCAGGCACTGAGTCCCTCTGAATGAGGGTCCTCTTCCTGGGAGCTTATCGTGCTCCCCGCATGGTGAGCCCCTCCTCCACCATTAATTGCCCACTTAAGGGTTTCAATTGGCAGTGGGCAGAAAGGCCGTCCACAGGTCTACCAACCATGTGCTTAATTGGTTTGGAGGCAGCAAGGTGATGGGGTCCCCACCCGGCACCATCGTGCCCGGCTAAATGCCTCCCACACTACCAAACATGCCATGGGGAGTGGGCGCAAAATTCTGCCCCATGTGTTGGGTTGGGGTGGTGTTGGGCCTCTGCCCTTAACAGGCCATAGAATAAAAATCAACAGTATTTAGGGGTGCGGTTGATATAGAGGGTGACTACAACAAAGTACAGCATTCTGTGATTCTGAATTTCTGTGATGACATTAATAAACTTGCAGAATCGACATATAATTGGCAAATGAACTTTAACATAAGTAAGTATGAGGTGAAATATTTTGGTAGGAAAGGTAAGGTGGTCACATATTCCTTGGAAAATAAGTGCCTGTAGAGGTAGAGGAGCAGAGGGATTTGGGGCTACAGATACACAAACCGTAGGCAGAGTATTACACTCAGCATGCGGGCACGCGCCCAGCATGCCCGAGTGCAAAATGATGCGTGATGAAGTCGGACGTGCATCCCAACATCATCACGCAGTCTCGCGATATTTCGGAGTTGGCTGCGCACCCGCCACTAATTAAAAGGCCTATTAAGGCCATTAACAATCTAATTAAATTCAAATTTACGCTGCCTGGCCAACCTAACGGTTGCCGGGCAGGTGAAAAGGCCAAGCAGCCTTTACATTCTTTAGGAAACCTCATCCACAAGCGGGATGAGGCCCGGGATGAGGCTCTCCATCCTCCCCCAGCCCACACAGGCAGTGCTCAGCACTGCCGCTCGCAATCCATGCAGGGCAGGCCTTACTTGGCCCGTCTGCGTGAAATCACGGTGCGGAGCCGATTAAGGGTGGCGGGTGACTTCCCGATGCACCCCCTCCGCTTGCCTCCGCCGAGGGAAAAATCCTGCCCCATGAAATGTGGCAACACAGGTCAATAAGGTCATAAAAAAAGCAAAGTGTGGTTCACTGAGAGATATAATTGAGCTATGAAGGAATTACATTAAGCTTGGATAGAGCTTGGTTAGAGCATACTTGGAGTACATTGAACAGTTTTGGGTTCTATATTGTAAAAGGAATATTGTGGCACTGGAGAACATGCAAAAACGATTTGTAGTATGATACCAGAAGTGAGATATAATATACCCATCAGGAAAAATTGAACAGACTGGAGCCCTTTTCTCTAGAAAAGAGAAGGCCTTGTGATAGAGGAGATATGAGGTTAGTAGCACAACTCAGTGCTGAATAAGAGTAGGATGGAATTGGAAGCAAGACAATGGAGTTGGTGCAGGACTTGATTCATGTTTAAAAGTACAGTCTTAAAGTTTATGAAAGTGTCTGATGGTGTAGATTTGGAGAAGATGTTTTCACTTGTGTAACAGCCCAGAACAAGGTCTCATAAATATAAAATAGTTGATTCCAATAAATTTAAGAGAAACAGCTTTACTTAGAGAGTGGCGAAAATGTGGAGTGCACTACCACATGAAGTGATTGAAGCGAATAGAATAGATGCATTTAAGGGGATGTTAGATAAGAACAAGAGGGAGAAAATTATAGAATTATATCCTAATAGCATGAGTTGTCCCTTTGAAAAATCACCCAGATCCTCCAGTATCTCTGAGCTTGTCCAACTTTGGGGTAGAATTGCCATGACGGATCTTCTGATCACCTGCTGTAAATGTTGATTATACTTGGAGATCTGTGAGGGAGCCCATGAAAATCCTGCCCCCAGTCATGGATGAGCAACCATTTGCCCTAGTTGAACATTGGGAAGACCAAATCCATTTGGGCCCTACCACCATAGGCTTGCATCTTGAAAATAGAAGCCCAGAAATTTGATTGCACAAGTCAGGCTCTTTAGAGTCAAATATGGTCAGGTATTCATCCAGAGCCCCCTACCCAAAACTGGCATTAGGGGCCAATGTTTGTACAAATCAAGGCCCTGACAGCTGCTTCAGGTCTCTGTGTGATTATGGTTCCTGACTGACAGCAGCAGGCACTGTGCAAACAGTGATCAGTTTTCTCAGGCATACAGTAGCCCAATTGTCTTTAAAGGAGTCACTGGAAGCTACTAGAAAGGGAAGTTAATTTGCTTTTATTTTACCTGAATCTGAAGCCAGGAGTGCTGCTGTTGTGTTTCTATATACTTCAGAGTCTGGACGACCTCCAGCAGGCATCTCAAAGCATTGGAGAAGTACCACCAGCGGTGCCCTCGCAAGATCCTTCAGAAGTGGTGGCAAGAAAAGCGGTCCGACTGCAACACCTTCTCCAAAGCCAACTTACCCAGCATCGAGGTGCTAATCAGTCAAAACCAGCTCCACTGGGTGGGACAGGTCGCTGGAATGCCTGACACCAGACTCACAAAGCAACTGCTCTACTCGGAGCTCGGTCGCAGCAGGAGACTCCCAGGAGAACAGCAGAAACGTTTCAAGGGTGTCCTCAAGGCATCCGTGTCAAGGTGAAACATCTTTGCCAACTCAGAAAAGACCCTGGCTTACTGCCATCCAAAATGGAGAAGGCTCATTCTGGAAGGCACCGAGCACATCGAGAAACTCTGTCAGGAAAGTGCAGAGGTGAAGTCGAAGTGTTGGAGGGAGCACATAAACCTCCGAACACCCCGTCTACCCAACGCTTGAAGCATGACCTGTCCCACATGTGGCAGAGTCTGAAGATCAAGCATTGAACTAATCAGCTATTTTGGAACCCATCGAACCAAAGTGGAAGCAAGTCATCCTCGATCCCAAGGGACTGCCTAAGAGAAGAAGAAAGAAGAAGATCTTGTATTAACATTAAAAGTGCAGGCCACTATCAATCCGCACTCACCTCCCCCTGCCACCTCTCCCCCCACCCATTGTCTCTCTCCGTCACCCTTCCCCCAACCCCCTATGCCAGAAAGTACCTTTAGGTCCTTGACTGGTGACCGCAAAAGGTTGTTAATGTACAAATGAGGCTGGCTACCCAATTTGCCATGCCATGGCCATGCTGCCAGTCTCTTTAGGCGTGTGCAGAAATGGCTGCATTCAGATCATGCCCGGATTCACGTGTGATCCAATTCAGCCCGTAATACTTAAACCTATTCTTGTGATCTTAGCAACATGCTTCATGCAGTAGATAGGAATCGCACCTATTGGCCAGGAATTTCCTTAGAGCTGTTCCCTCTCTGCTGGCATAACTTTCCCAGAGGTGCAGAGGACACCCCAACTGCCAAAGTTACAACAGCAGAGCAGGAGGAGCTCTGAGGGAAATACCCAGCTATTGCTTCCTGCTTTCCACAGGGAACTGCCAAAGCAATTACTTTTTAATGACCTATCAACCTCATGCCGCTGCACAATATGCTAATAAGACAAATATATTAATAAGGGGGTTGATTGCCTCCAATGGCTAGATAGCTAGAGTGTGGTGTAGAATGATGCCAACAGCACAGGTTCAATCCTTGTCCCGGCTGTGGTAGTTCTTGGAGGCCTGCCTCCTTGCCTTGCCCCATGTTTGGTGTGGAGTGGTACCCCTCAAGCTATATAACCAGTTATCTCTCTCTAATGGAGATATGTCTATGGTCCTTCATGCATTATGGCTAATTACCTATGTCAAGACGCTATTAATCCCTTCCACCAGGCAAATTATCAGGTTGTGGTGTTGAACAATATGGACCAAGAAGGCTCCAGGTTAACAAATGCTCTGTTAGTGAGTCTTACCCAAGTGTGTACAGCTAGCCTAAACATCCTAGGTTAGGGTATTAAAAAATCAACAGCAGCCACTTGCAATTATATTGCACCTATAGCATAATAAAATACCCCAAGGTGCTACACAGAAGCATTATCAAACAACAATTGAGACCCAGTCACATAAGGAGATTTGTTAAAGAGGTAGGTTTTGAGAAGCAACCCTTAAGGGAGGAAAGAGAAGAAAAGAGGCGGTTGGGAATTCCAGAGTTTACTGTCTCGGCAGCTGTTCCTAACTGAGACCCGATATCGTTGCCTCTGTTGCAAATTGTGGGTGAGGACAGATTCAGACCTGGCGGTGCTGCCCTCATGGTTGAATAGACCATTGGCTTCCAGATTTTCTGCTCACATTTGAAGGGTGATCACATGGAGGGGCAGCTAGTGTCCAAGAAGGCATGGATCAGAACCTTCAGGAGATGAGGGAAGGAAATTGAGGGGGAAAAAAGCAAAAACAGAATTGCAGTTACCTATTGAATTAACATTACTGTGCAAACAGCAATAAAGTAGCAGGTTCAAAAAGTGTGACAACAAAGTGTGTTATGTTGCCTTTGGGCAGTGGGGATTGGGGGAAGGGGAGGGGGTGGTGTAAAAAACCCACCCACTCTATTTCCAGATTTAAAGATGCTGGCACCATGTAGTCAGGTATTCCGGTTTCATTGTTGGGTCTCGGCACTCAGTATTTAATGAAAGTAAGTACTGCACAGCTGCTTCAGATCCTTCCTGTGGCGGTTACAGCCTAAAGCATTAAAGCATGTGGCCGGCAGGAAATTGCCAGCTGTCCAACATCTTATTCACACTTTTTGAAATTGCTGCATAAATAGTGAAAGCTAATTGTCATCCCTTATCACTTAATGCAAACACAATCTTTACGCATCATTTGCATCCAACATGACATTATATTTAATTAATTTCTCCTTCAGAAACATGGGAGAAAGCACAGACTGAACGTATGGATTCCAGCCAGCCCCGTAATGAACTTGTAATCATTCCCACATGGAAGCATCATGAGAATTGTCTAATGGATTCCTTTTAGTGGAAAAAGCTGTGTCGTTTACTGATCATTTATTGGAAAGTGTTTTGCACTGTATAATTACACAGTGGAACACCATTTGTGAAAATGACTGCACCTTCACCCTTCTAAAGCTAACTAATACTAGGAAGCTTTGTCAGATGGAAAAAGGGTTGAATGATGCTTTAATTGGAAGATGATTTTCAGTATGGTATGTATGGTTTTTGCAGCAAACTTGCACTGATTCTTAACTCACAGACCCTATTTCTAATCCTTTGAGAATCCACAAGGCATGAACACATTTCAGCCATTTTTACTGAGTGTTTATCCATACTGAGAGATGCATGGAACTTACTCATTCCCCAGGGATCTTGGTTATTTGCTGTAAAATATCTGTTGGGCTATAGGTCCAGGCTTCTTTGAGATTAACTTTAGGTTTGGTCTTAACAGTTCTAAATTTGTAAATTAGTAAAGTCAAGATATTAGTCTTCATGCTAGGAATTGCAACACATTCATTCCTTTCCCACCACCACTCCCCCTCCCATTACATTCCGAGTATTGTACGCACATTTGCACAAGCAGGATTAAGACACAAACATGCTTCCTGTGCACATATTGGCAACATCAGCTATGGGGAAAATGTATTCTAACAGCAGTGTAGGAAAGATTGGTCCCCTCTCACACTACAGCACTGGGAAATTAGGTGCACTTTCAGCAATGCCAGATTCAGATACACAAAGCAAAACATATGCAAACACATTCAGCACTGCCTTGGGACTGCGCGCTTGAATGATGTCACACCGCCATCTTTCCACTTATGCAGAAAACTAATCCATTTCAGATGGGGTGTCTTTATCTGCTGATCACCTTTGCTGATGGCTGAAGAGGCCAATCCTTGAGAGGCAGGTTCTGCCACAGGTACCACACATGAAGCTACCAAGTGTCGTTGTGGTTTGCTGTTTTCAGTGTCGCTGTCTGTTGCAAAGCTGCAATAGTCACTGGTCATTGTGGTGGTGTGCACCAGCCCACAGGAGGTGTCGCCATTTTCCTCTTGTCATCGGCCCGTGACTACCAGCTGCAATAATTGATGTTTAGGGCTTTCGTGTCATGCTTGCAAGCTATTTTCCAGCAGAGCTCTGGGCGTCCCACTGGTCATCTGGCTCCCACTACCTCACCATAAAGAAAGTCCTTGGGTGTGTGACTGATTTCCATCCTGCAGACGTCCCCGAAGCCAATGATGCACATTAGCAAACTTGGGAGCTCTGCCTCTGAATAATGCCACAAGAAATAAATCACTACAATTTTTTCACCCTGTGAGATGTGTGTATATGTACTGGTTTAAAGATTCTTTGAAAAAAATCTGTAAAGGTGGTTAAGATGCAATGGGCTAGATTCTCCGATTGGGGCTTGAGCCTGACCAGAAATGTGATCCACTTGACCTGTACAATATACTGACTTTGCAGGTGGGATTGTCCTCTGGCTGCCAGGAACATTTGTGAATTGCCTGGCAGATTTGAGGCACTGTAGTGAAGGCATATTTGTGGAATCCTTTGGGAAGACGTAAACAAGAATGTTAATGTAATGGTCACAATAGCAAGTTAAGATGTATCATGTATGGGAGCTTGTCTCATGTTTTTCACAGCTGACTTTGGATTGCTTATGTTTTGCAATTTTTTCAGGCTATTTCTGCTCCCCTTTGTTGTTTCCTTGATGTGACTGGGGGCATTCCTCCTACTGGGTCCCTGTGCTTAGGTTTCCATGATTATGCTCCTTTGCAGGGCAAAGTTGTACAATGCACAACATACTACCATAACCTGCTATGAAACTGTGGTAGTCTGAGGTGTAATACACCTTTAAGAGAATGTGAGCAGATTTACCACGTGACTGTAAGACCCAATAGCTGTGTAGCGCGGGCTACCATGTTAATGTTAGTCTAGAGTAGGGTCTGGTTGGAGAAGCACACATCATGTTAGTGCTCTGTTGTCTGTGTAAATAAATAGCATGTGCTTCATTTCATATTGGTCTCTGCGTCTGCTGTATATCGTAATCGACTCACCTGCCGACAGATAAGCGTGCAACCGGTTCACGAGCAAAGCAACCCTATAGTAAAAGTTAATAGAAACCTCAGCCTTGCTGCGTAACAGGACACTCCTAGGTCTACACAAGCACTTGAAGTGCTGAGTCAACATGGCGATTACTTGGATGGATGAACGCACCACGTTAAACTTATGCTCAACTGGTGTCCTGGAATACCAATGGTATCAGGAACGTTGTTTCCACTCATTTCCCAAACACTGCACAGTCTCTCTCTGTCCCCTGTGCAGCACATTCCTGATTACTGCACAGCCACGCACCTACGCAGCTTAGAGGGAACATTGGTCACGAAGCATGAGCTGTGTGACATTGCTGCAGCATCCCAGGACACCAGTGAGTGGGACCCTGTCCTCTTCATGTAAGTAACGGCATTGTGCAAGGGAGCACAGAGAAGTCATGTCGCAGTCTATAACACACGGACCCAGGGATGTTTATAGCACAATACCATTGAGTTAATAATAAAATCTAGAAACAATAATGTACTAAGAAATTTGTCATTACCCAATTTTACAAGTAGGAGGCCCTCTTATTATAAACGTGTAATGGTCGGCAACACTGAGCAGATTCTTGTACTTCTAAACGTTTCCCAGGATATTGCGATGAATAATAGTGAGCTCATTGAAAGAACAGCAAAACAAAACCAGCGCTTTTGTCCAACAAGATTGTTTTTCCTTTTCATTTGCTTTACTTGTTTCTATTTGAGCCTTACCATGAAATTCCTATCTCTAAAGTAGACCGTTTGAGGTAGTTTTGTTAGGTCTGGTAAACTCATATCCAAACACTTCAGCACCACACCAACCCCTCCCCCTGTTCAAATGGTCCTGCCAATAACTGGTTCAAGCATCAGGTCTTTCATATAATAGTAATCGGGGCCTACCATTTGTGTGGCATTTTGCTCATGACCAAACATGTCACTATGGTGCTTTTATTGTGCTTTTCAATAACAACCTGCATTTGCAAAGCAAGTAAAGCAGCCCAAATTACTTCACAGGAACGTTATCAAGCAAAACTTGATACAAAGCCAAATAAAGAGATGTTAGGGCTGACGACCAATAGTTTGGTAAAAGAAGTAGGTTTTAAGGAGTGGCTTAAAGGAGGAGAGAGAGGTAGGGTGGAGAGAAGGTTAGGGAGGGAGCTTAGGGTTTATGGCACCTGAAGGTACGGTCACCAATGATAGAGCAATGAAAAGAAAAAGGCAGAAATAATATAGAAAGAGAAAGGCTCTCATTAAGGTACATGAAGTATTAACAACATATGCCAAAAAAGCAGAATCATAGAATGATACAGCACAGGTTGAGGCTAATTTGGTCTGTTGTGCTAGGCTGTTTGGAAGGGCTAGCCAATTAGTCAGCCTCCGCGTTTCATTTCCTATAGCCCTGCAATTTCTTTCTCTTTGCGTATCTATTCAATTTCCTTTTGAAAGTCATTACTGAGTTTGATTCCATCACCCTTTCAGGCAGTGCATTCCAGCTCATAACAATTCACTCTGTGAAAAAAAACTTCTCCTCATCGCGTGTCTGCCATTTTATCTCAAAATTCTACTCCTCAGGTTATTGGGCCATCTGTCACTGGAAGCAATTTCTCCTTATTCATCCTACAAAACTTTTCCTGGGCCAGGATTTTTCAGTAGGGGTGCAGGGTGGGGTGGTGGGCCCGACACGCTGGCGCGTAGCGCAATGACATCGGGCGTGTGTCCCAACGTCATCGCGATGTTTCGTTCGGCAGGCGCATGCCGGAATCGGCTGCACGCCCGCCGATAATTGAAAGGCCTGGCAAGGCCATTAACTAGGTAATAATGGTAATTATTTTCGGTAATAATTTCAAGTTTACGCTGCCCGCCCAACCTAAAAGGCCAAGCGGCCTTTACGTTTTTTAGGCAAGCTCACCCACGAGCGGGAAGATGTTTTCTGAAGCTTTAACGAATGAAGTGAAAAGATTTTCAGAAAAATAAAAACATGTCCCATCTCATGTGACACAGTCACACGAGATGGGACATGTTTCAATACATTTTTATTACATTTATTTATGTTTATCAAAAGCGCTTCTATCTCCCTGAGGCCTTAATTGGCCCGCCCATGTAAAATGGCGGCGCGGAGCCAATCGCGGGCGGAGGTCGGCTCCACAACTGCCCCCGCCCGCTTCCGCCGAGCCCGCCCGACGCAGGAAAAGTTCCAGCCATGATTTTGAATACCTCTATTAAATCTCCACTTACCTTCCACTGCTCTAAAGAGATCACCCCCGGATGGGACCGTTTTATAATGCATTTTTAGTCTTATTTACAGTCTCTCCCAATTGAATATTGCATTTGGCTCAAAGAGCCTAACAGATTTAAAGAATATTCAAAGAATCCACTTCCAGAAATCATAGGACCTATTTTAACCCCGCCCGCCTGGCAAAACTACCTGGATGGGCAGTTACAATGGAGGCAATTACTTATCCCCCTTGGATCACCCTGCCTTTTTTTTAGTTGTGATTATGACATGTTCTTTTGAGCAGGAGTATGGGGCACCTGCCAAAAGGCACCTGAATATGGAGTTCGGGCTTCAATGACTTTTACTGGGGCCCAGCTGCACTTTGAACCTAAGCTTTGAACAGTGAAACCATGGTGGTTTCCCTGCCAGGCTGACCCAGTGGCAAAGGGATCCCAGTCAAGTCCCAGGAAAGATACTTCATTTTAATTGCTTTTAAGGTTTCTTATTGACCAGGAGGAGCAGGAATGTGATGCCCTTTTGACCCCTACCCACTTCCCCTGCACTATACAAACATATATATCAACATAAGGACATACGAAATAGGAGCAGGAGGGGGGCCACTCAGCCCCTCGAGCCAACTTTGACATTCAATAAGATCATGGCTGATCTGAATGTAACCTCAACCCCACATTCCTGCCAACCCCGATAACCTTTCACCCCCTTGCTTTACGAGAATCTATCTAGCTCTGCCTTAAAAATATTCAAAGACTTTGCTTCCACTGCCTTTTAAGGAAAAGAGTTCCAAAGACCCACGACCCTGTGGGAAAAAAAATCCTCCTCATCTCTGTCTTAAATGAGCAACTGCTTATTTTAAAGTGACCCCTAGTTTTAGATTCTCCCATAAGAGGAAACATTTTCTCCACATTCACCCTGTCAAGACCCTTCAGGATCTTAAGGGTTTCAATCAAGTTGCCTCTTACGTTTCTAAACTCCAGTCAATACAAGCCTAGCCTGTCCAACCTTTCCTCATAAGACTTTAGCCTGCCTATTCCTGGTAATAGTTTAGTAAACCTCCCCAGAACTGCTTCTAGCACATTTACGTCCTTCCTTAGATAAGGAGACCAACACTGTACATGGTGCTCCAGATGTGGTTTCACCAGTGTCATGTACAACTGAAGCATAACCTCCCTACTTTCATATTCAGTTCCAGCACAACCCCAACCACATAGCTGACTGCCAGGGACTGTTCCTTTGGTTCCTTAGAAGTGTTGTCCTGCCAACTGAAATGAGGCTCCTCCCAACTTGCCAGTTAGTGCCTCCACCAGGTTCAGGCCGGCAACTGGCTACGCAGGTCGGGCCCCTGAGTTAAAATATTCACTCTCCCATCTGCATCTGGCCGATTCCTCCTGGCTTTAACTGGGAGTTAAAACTGCAGCTGGTGTTCTAATTCACGTCTGCTTCAGTCCATTATCTTTCAGATCTCTGATTCTAATGGTAATTTCATATTTTTTATTTTAATATTCACAGGCAGTTCTTTGTGCCATGATACCTGTCATTACAGTTGTCTGTAATGCCCAGCAATCACCTCTAAAACTGCAAGAGATGAATAGAAGGCAACTCGGGGAAT
Source organism: Cetorhinus maximus (assembly GCF_964194155.1). NCBI lineage: Eukaryota > Metazoa > Chordata > Chondrichthyes > Lamniformes > Cetorhinidae > Cetorhinus > Cetorhinus maximus. The sequence continues at coordinate 129,134,625 of NC_135883.1, forward strand.
AAAAGATATAAATAAATTGGCCTGCTTCAATCAGTTCCAATTTGCAAAAGCCTACACATTCATATTAGGTTAATCTAACTGCTACTTTAATGCAGACATTAACTGGGATTTGAAACAGATTAGTGCCTCCATAAAACAGCACATGATGTGATATGAATACCCTTTTTTCTGATACTATCAGTGATTTTCAAACATATGCTCCCATAAATCTCTGCTAAGTCCGCACTGCTTAATTTTTACCCGATACTTGACACTGAGGTCTGGATTTTCCACTCCGAGGCAGGTAGCCAAGCTAGCTGCACCTGCTCCGAATGGTGGGATCTTCATTCTGGGATGGAGGGGATGCTAGGCAGGGTGGATGCGGGATGGAGTTGGGCCCGCCACTCCCCGATGCAGATCGGAGGTAGCCACAGGGGTTGCTGTGTGCCGAGGCAGGCCATTTAAAAGGCCAGCCTCGATTTTCTGGGACTTCATCCCAGTTATTAACTTATATTTTAGGCCCTCTTGCCTTTACCCCTCACACCCACCCACATATTCCCTATATGCCTCATCAATGCCAATCATGCCCCCAATCATCCCCTTGATCCATTATAAACCACATACCAACTTAATGCCAACTCATGCCAATCCATGCCAACCCACCACCATCCTTGGACCTTAATTGCCCCATGCCAACTCATCTGTCATTTCCAAGGGGTAGACCTCAGGAGCCATGAAGAGATGAAATAAAATACAGGTCTAATTATCTATTACAGCCCGGATGATAGTAAAAATAACACCCTGTCATTCATGAAAATGCATTCAAAATTCAAAAGCTCCTCAGGTACTTATTGCTTTGTCAGCACAAACAAACTCCTATTCATAACCCCACGTCAAAGACACACTGTGAACTTAGGACCCCCTGATGAGATAATTATAGGCTGTGGAAAACAGCCAAGCACTAATAATGACATAATGATAGCCCTTAGGGCAAATTCAACAAATAGCTATCATAATTGCTAGAAAAGATATTTTTCAACTTTCACTGACACAGGCAGTCTAATTTTTTTTTAGTTTTTAAAAAGCATGGAATTTAAATAACATCCCAGCTTCACAGTTCTACATGCCTTATCCACCCTTCATGAACATTTACATTTAGTCTAAAAATTTGTGACTCCCACACTGCGGGTTAAGACCCTTGCTACAGTGAAAATAGGATTTTTTTAAACTCAGCCTTTCCCTGTCTGGTGAAAATGGGACCTGTTTGATATGGTGACAGGACTTCTGTACCTGGGACCCGCCCGCCATTTTTAAAGACCCGCAGAGTCTCCGAGACTCAATGAACATCCAGGTCTGAGGTTGTGAAATTAGTGTTTGGCAGTAGCGTGAAACAGGCGATAGTGAGAGAACAGCCTGTTTCCTTCCAATGGAGCTCCTGATTTGCTTTTGCCCATTTCTTGCTAAAAAACATTCCCCTCATTTTGGTTTTATTAATTTCCTCCATTGTCACGCTTTTGCACAAAATAGGCTGAATTTAATCACCATAATGGTGACCGGATCAAGAGCCTATGGCAACCCTGCCACAGCAATTTCCAGGAGCCCCGATGGGACCAAATCCCAATCTGGTAGCTACTTGCTCAAGATCGGGTGTTTCAGCATCTTCAGGGTAAAGATCCTGCCTCCACAAATTGCTGGCCAATCGGAGGCCGCACTGGGAGCAGTGGTCACTGCTGGGACGGTCTAAGGCCCACAGAGGAGGAACAGCACTGGAGGTCCCAGAGGGGAGGTAAGTAGGGCAGTCTCACTGGGTCAGGCAGGCCACCGAGGTCGGGGAAGGGGGTGGGTTCCTTGAAGTGGGGGGATTTGCTGACGAGGGAAGGGGGTGTTCCCCTTGCGCCAGCGGGGCCCTCTGTTTGGCACAGGGTGTCCAATCAAGAGAAGGCTAACCCCACCCCCCCACCAGCCCCAGCCTCAGCCTGTAGGCATTGCCTCTCCATATGGCATGGGCCCTTGTTGCCATTGGTACAATGCTAGTGGCAACAGATGTGACCCTTAAGTAGTCATTAATTGTCCACTTAAGGGCTTCACTTGGTCTCCAGGCAGGAAGGCCGCCATTGATCTTCCCCACCCCTGACTTATTTGGGAAGGTAACGGCTCTCCACTATGCATCTTTCCGCCTGCTTAAACAGCTCTCACCTGCCAATCTTCACATCTTCACATTTCCCTCTACATTTCCCTGTAAAATCTACACTCTAATGCACCAAAGCCTGTTGCAACATATGCCTTACTTTCTTCATGGTGGAATCTTTATGTTGACCTTTGCTCTGAGGAAATTGCCTCAAAGTGGAGTATAAATAATTCACCCGTTCTTGTCAGTCCACACAGACTGTCACTTTTTCCTGTTGGACAGGAATTTATTGTATAGATCTCAGGTTGGTGCAGAGCTGACAAATGCACACCAGAGGGTGCTGTTGATTGCTGGCTCTGAGATACAATTGGAACATATTGAGCATTGAAGGAGGAGATGAATGGGGTCGGTTTTAACCCTAACCAATCAGATGAACTTGGATGGATTAGCAGTTAAAATGTTTGGATGACTTATGCACTGACATCCCACCCAGATCCTGCCGTTTCCAAATTTTCAGGCATTTCTGGACAGGCGACTAAGCTGTTGGCCCAAAGCCAGTGCGGTCCCTCTTTACGTAGCCAGACTGGATAAAATGATATAATCGGGCCCCGACTGCAATTTTAACTCTGGACGTACACCCATCCTCTGTATAAAGCAGTTTAACGTAAACTGCCCTTTCACCCTCCCTTTTCTCCCTTTTCCCCATATAAAGTTGCTTGATACAAAGATTTTTTCACGTTCCCAGCAACCCCACTGCCTATTTTTGGCTCGCCTGGCCACTTTCCTAAACTCCCTAACATAATTATTTTCATTCCTGCCCTCTGATCTCCACATTGTTTTATGCTTTTGTTGTCCTTGCCCCAGTACTTCCCTTCTTGCCCACATTGGTCTTTTTTTCTTCTGGCTTATTTCTTTCTGCTAATTGGCTATAGAGTTGAGTATCAGACCCAAGTCGAATTATCCCCTGACTTCAAGTCTCTTTGGTCTTAATGAGCCATTCACAGTAGAAAGACAACAGCTATCAGATGATAGCAACCTTTCTGTTTAGCCATTAGTAACAAACACGTAAAAGCCATCTGGTGTCACCTTAGCTGGTTTGTCTCTGGGAATGGATATGCAGAATGAAAGGGTCAGCTCCTAGTCATTAAGCAAATCGATTTTAAAAGTGTCTCAACAAAAAGATGTAATAAGAAGGCACCATTAAGGAAATATTACATTTGTCAAAGTAATGTTGGGCAGTGTCCAAAATTCAGAATCACATGGAGGGGAGAGGGAGGGGAGGAAATAATAACAAATACACAGTAATCCAGGGATTGAGTTACCGTTCTGTATGAAGCCCCTCGCTGGTTTTAGCACTTCCTTTTAAGCCTTTTGCTTGTTTATGTGCATGCTGTGCCAAAACCTACTGTGGCCAGTAACATGTTAATCATCCCGGCTCCATATCATTGTATGTTATGAGGGCTAAGTGCACAAATGAACACTGCTGAAAGACAGCCTCTCCCGTCAGGGAATCATGGGCACTTTGCCTATAGCTTTTGTCTATAAGCCACAAAAAAAACAACCCAGAAAGGAGGTTATGAGAAATACTGCTCTGACTGTGTTTAGATTGGTCCCTTATGTTCTTACACATTGCAGATAGATAAGTAAAGAAATTAATGTGTTCCTTTCACTTACAAGTAGGAATAAGGGCCTGCATTTCAAATGAACCCTCCCCCCCAGCCACTGCTGGGCATGTTCCAGCAGGGGGGCACATAAAATATGGCGGATGTCCCCCCACCACCCCCCCACCCACCCCCGAGCTCACCCCCCTAATACGGGGAGTGGGGGGGGGGGGTGTGGCAAGGGCCAAAATCGACAGCCTGCCCTTAAAACGTTTGTTGTGGGCAGTTGGGCGGAAGTGGGCAGCCCGATTTTTAAAATAATCTCTTCAAAGGGCGGGAAGGAAGGGGAGTGGTTCTATCTTCAGGGGCTATCCTTTGCTGATTGGAGCAGGGGTTGCCCACCCCCGCCAAGATAAACCCCTCCCCTTTCTTTCTACCTGTCCACAGCCTTAGCCACGCCCCCCACCAACCTGCCCATACCCTTCCTGCCGAAGACCTCGGACTTACCTGTTTCCAAGGATCCATTGGGCCTTCTTCCTTCTCCACTTGCAGTCCTGGCAGCACCCACTAACTCACTCTTGGTGCTGCTGGGACTGATGGAGTTGCTGGCCAATCTGATTGGCTGGCAGCTCCTGGGGGGTGGCACTTCCATCCCAGTGAGGGTCTTGTTTAGCCCAGCCACTGCGGGTTATGGCTGCAGGACAGGCCAGCATGGAGTGGTTCGGCTCTACACCAGCTTTGCTTTTGGGGAATGAGCTGTCTGCTGCACCCCACCACCAACCCCTATCCGCCGCCACCCAACTCCCACCCATAATATTCAGCCCGATGTCTTGTTGTGACTGCAGACAAGCACAAGAATGCCAAGTTTGTTGGTTGTTTGCCCTGATAAGTGTAAGTCAAAAAGCTCCAGCAACATGTCTCTCTCCTCAGCAACATTCAAGTTCTGTACTACCAAGCCATTGTTTGCATAATATTTCCAGTAAAAAATTCCACAGCCAAAAGCTCAGGCTATATATTACTTTAAAGTGTTTATACAATAAAAATAAATCATATTTACCTTCAAAAGGTTAATAACAGCCTCCTGGTTTTGTGCATTCATTACTCACCAATCAGTGACAGGAATAAAAGTAGGCAAGTCTTACAGACATAATCCCCTGAATGGCTCCCTGCGCTCTTCCTGAGGCCCGGAGGCGCCTCAGGAAGATTTGTTTAAGTTATGGAAATTTGAATAAAGGTGGGAAAAAAATCTAAGGACATGTCCCCTCATGTGAAACTGTCACATGAGCTGGGACATGTCCATTATTTATTTCAAACATTTTTATTTTCATAATAAACCCTTCATGAAACCTCATCCCGCCCGTGGATGAGGTTTCATGAAAAATGCCAAGGCTGCCTGGCCACCAACCTTAAGGTTGGACAGGCAGCTCAGTTAATTACTTTAATTACTTTTTAACAGACCTTAATTGGCCCTTGACAGTTCGGCAGGCGCTGAATATCTGAATGACGTGCGGTGACATCGGGACACCTGCCCGGTGTCATCGCGCGTCATTTTATGTGTCAGCGAGTGGGCCCTGCCCTCCGCTGGCTGATGGGAGAATGCTGCCCAATGGATTAGAGTGTAGTACTGAAAATATTGGTGGAAATTTAAGTAGAAAAAGGCATCAGATTCTAATGACATACATTGTAGAATGCTGAAAGTGAGAGAGGGAATAGTAAATGCTTTGGCCATAACCTTTCAAGCATCCTTTGATAAGAGAGTTTTGATTGAAATCCAGAATGATTCTAATGTTTGTTTTCTTATGAACAATGTGTAATTTTTAAGTTGAGATATATATATATATTTATGTGTTAAGAAAGGTAAAATGGTTTCAGTTTCATTTACAATGTTTGTGAGCCTTGGTGCCTGGATAGACTTCTGACTAAAAGGTCAGATTTTTTGGATTTGTTCATTTATCTACATTTATAATGAGGTTTTACAGCTCCTGAAGTTAAGGAGATGGGTTAAAAGTGGTTAAATGTTTTGTGATTCTGGGGGGAAATAACAAAGTAGAAAAAGCTTTACTATTGCAGTGGTCCAGGGATATAGACAAAGAAAATGACAGGAATTGAGAGAGGAAGAGTTCACTTTGTGTGTCAGAGAGAGAAGACAGGAATTTTAAGCTCTCTGACAAGAAAAACTACAAGGTTAACTGAATAATCAGTTGTAGAACTCAGTAAAGTGATCAGTTTAGCAGAGGTGCTACTGGAAGACTGAATTTAGGGAACTTATTTGTTCACGCTGCAGCTGAAGAAACTGAGTTTAGAGTGTGGATTTTGGGTGTCTTGGGAAAAGATGCAAGTTGAAAGAAAAGCATCAAGTGAATGCTCTGGAATTCACCAGAAGAAAACCATTTGTAACTGTGCCAGTCTGAAGCAAGAAGCCTTTGTGTCAAGCTTGTGGTAGCTCTTCACTGGTTTATGCATCTGTAAAGGTATTGCTGGGGTAAAGGGATACTGTGAATTGAATCGTCTTCTTGTGTATGTGCTGAGATCTTTCCAACTTTTTTGCCTGATGTAATGAAGTTTATTACTTTATTCTTTGTGTTAAATGTTCATCAGCAGACTCCTGTGAGTTTGTTCAGTGACTTTCCTTCACGGTTTCTAAAAAAGAGGTTACGATTTATGAAGCTAGGTTTCACCCTGGGATCTGACTTGTCCAGTATAAACATCAGCTGGGATCATAACCAAGTGGGGGCACTTCCAGGATCAAAAATTATTGAATTTAAGTGAGATCTGTGAATCCTTAAAAAAAACAGGTATTTGGAGGTGCTGGGCATTGCAACAGGATTTGCTGTGAAGTATATTACACTGGTTGGAACTCAAAATGGCTTTCACTGTTGCTAAAAGAGAATCGCTGTTTGACATTTAATGACACTTCCATGGCTGAATTCCCCCAATATCAATATCCTTGGGGTTACCATTGATCAGAAACTGAACTGGACTAGCCATATAAATACTGTGGCTACAAGAGCAGGTCAGAGGCTAGGAATCCTGTGGCAAGTAACTCACCTCCTGACTCCCCAAAGCCTGTCCACCATCTACAAGGCACAAGTCAGGGGTGTGATGGAATACTCTGCACTTGCCTGGATGAGTGCCACTCCAACACTCAAGGAACTTGACACTACACAGGACAAAGCAGCCCGCTTGATTGGCACCCCATCCACAAACATTCACTCCCTCCATCACCGACGTACAGTAGCAGAAGTGTGTACAATCTACAAGATGCACTGCAGGAACTCACCAAGGCTCCTTAGACAGCATCTTCCAAACCCACAACTGCTACCACCCAGACGGACAAGGGTAGCAAACACATGGGAACACCACCACTTGGAAGTTCCCTTCCAAGCCACTTACCATTCTGACTTGGAAAAATATTGCCATTCCTTCACTGTCACTGGGTCAAAATCCTGGAATCCCTCCCTAACAGCACTGTGGGTGTACCTACACCACATGGACCTGCTGCAGCTCAAGACAGCAGCTCACCACCACCTTCTCAAGGGTAATTAGGAGTGGGTAATAAATGCTGGCCTAGCCAGCGATGCCCACATCCCATGAATGAATTAACAAATCTTTTCTGGGAGTAGAAGCTGTAACAGTAGATTATTTGAAATCCTTGACTTAAGCCTACAGTGAGAGAGTTAACAATTGAATGTAGAAATAAAAGCTGGATTTTGTAAGGATGATATAATTAAAGTAATTACCCAGCATTTAGAATTAAAAGAAGAGAAACATGTAACTAATGTCTCACAGCTAGAGTTGGCTAAAATTCAGTTGCAGATGAAGCAGCTTGAACTTGAAAAAGAAAAAGAAATGGAGCAACTTGAGATGGAAAAAGAAATGAAAAAAACTTGAACTTGAAAGAGCAAAAGAAGTGGAAATGGAAAAGCTCGAATTGGAAGAACAGGACAAGGAAAATGAAAAAGATTAAAGGAAATGGAAATGCAAAATCTTGAGCTCAAGTTTCAAAGAGAGAAAGAAGTCAGACAGCATGAACTAGCTAGAGAAAAGTTTAGGGTACAGAGTGAAAGAGAAGCGAGGAGTTCAGATGAGGAATCAAGTCTTCATTTAACTAAGAATCTTCGTTTAGTGCCTAAATTTACAGAGCATGGAGTTGGGAAATATTTCACTTCATTGGACAAGATAGCTGTGAAGTTGAAGTGGCCAAAGGATGCTTGGACTTTAATGTTCCAAAGTGTCCTCACAGGGACAGCTATGAATGTGTACACTGGTCTGTCAAGAGAACAATCTGCAGAGTATGAAATGGTTAAAAGGGAAATACTCAATGCTTAGGAGCTTGTCCCTGAAGCTTATCAATTAAAGTTTAGGACCATAATGAAAAAGCCTATTCAGATGTCTGTAGAATTTGCTTGGGAAAAGAAATGCTCTGGGATCAATGGTTTCACTCATTAAAGTTGGAACAGACTATTATTAATGTGAGGGAAATAATGATTATGGAAGAATTCCAAAATAGCATACCAGGAACCATTAAGACTTATTTAGATGAACGTTATATATCAAAGATCCGAGAAGTGGCAGTTTTGGCTGATGCCTGTAATATCTCACACAAACAATTACATGTGGGGCAATGGTCATATGGGAATCAACAGAGAAATTGGAGGAATAGAAAACTTAGTGATGGAAAAGGTACTAGTTCTAGGGAACAGACCAGAGGACACCAAAATAACAAAGGAGTTAGGCTAGAACCTAAAAGTGATTTCAAGAAAATAGTATGTTTCCACTGCAAGACAACAGGACATACTAAAGCTAATTGCTGGGGATTAAAGAGGAGGACTATTGCAGTAATAGAGACACCTAAAGAATCTTTAGGAAAAACTAACTTAGGGAAGGAGACAAGTGTCAAATCAGTAGCCATAGTGCAAGTGCAAAGTGAAGGCTCAGAATCTGCCAGAGAGGTAGAGATAATTCTTCAGGCTATTCAAGTAAATTCAGAACAACAAATTATGGAAGATTTTGAAGATATTGTTTATGAAGGAGAGGTAGTCCCTTATTCTTCTAATCAAGGAGGTAAACCAGTAAAGATATTGAGAGACACTGGAGAAAGTCAGTCACTGATGCTGGCAGATAATACAATTTGTCATCCGGAGTGGTTAATGAAGGAAAAATTTTAACTGGAGGTATCCACGGGTGTTATAAACCAGTTCCATTATATAGAGTTGGATTAATGAGTGATTCAGTAAATGGAGAGGTTGCAGTTGGAGTAGTGTATCAGACATTGGGGAATGGCCTGGCTGACTCAAAATACTGTCCTTACTGAGGGTGCTGGAACAACCAGTAGAAGTGAAAGAAACTTAGATGCTACAGGAGGAACATCCAGGATTGTTTCCTGACTGTGTAGTGACTCGATCTCAGGCCCATAAAATTTGACAAAAAGAGCAAGAATGTATGAAAAGGGGAGATGGAGGAAAAGTTCAGTTATCTGACTCTTTTTCGATGACCTAAGCAAAAAGAAAATGAAGCTAACATGTTTCGTCCATCTTCTTTAGTAGGAGTGCAACAGGGCTAATCCTGAGTTGAGAGAGCTATATCAAACAGCCTACTCAGAGGCTGGGATTTTCCATGCTTGTTGCCGGCAGGTGTGTTTAGCGTCGTGAGCAGACAATATGATGAGAAGGCCAAAAATCAGTTTCACAATGTAGTGAAACCAGTTTGCAATCGTCCACTCTGCCCATCAATGGCGGGCCGCATTTCCCAGCATCAGACATTGGGAACTTCATTGTAATACATCTGCATATCATTATGAGCCCAGCTCGCCAGAATCATCTCCCGCTGATGGATCATCTGAGTACAATCACGCCGATGTGTTTCACAACAGCATATATAAGGCATGCACCTGGCGAGCTGCACTTTGAGGGGAACTCGGAGGTGTGTGCACAGCAATGTTACGTGAGGATCGCCTGTTGGATATCAAGAAAGAGGCACAAGCAAATCGCTTATTCCTGGCTGGCTGACAGTGCGGTGCTAGGGCAAGGGCAGCCCTGCAGTTGAGGCGACTTGCCAGGGGGGCGGGGTGTCCAACGACTGCACTGCAGTTAATGCTACTGCACGAGCATGAGCAGGAGGGAGGGAGGGAGGCGACCATGCATTAGGGAAACCTTATATAAGCTGACCATTCTCCCACAGCTGAGATCGTTCAGATGTAGCCACGTTGACATGCATGGAGTTGGGCCTCCAGCTTATCTGCCCACTCAAGAAATGCAGAGGCCTGAAAGTAACACAAAAATGCTCCAGAGCTTTTCACCCCTAGGGCACAGACTGCAAATTAATGATTGTTTTAATGGACTGCAGAACAATTGGATGACTGGGCACGTTGTACAATCTCCTTGCTAAAGATGGCCAAGGAACAGTCACTGATAGAGGCGCTCACAGCCCCTTCCAATGTCATCATCCTGGTTTGGATCAGTCTCACCCATGGTTCAAGCTAACAGTGCAGCTTTGCAGTGCAGGTTAGGAGAATGCCTGTGCCTGAGCTGAGAGCACAGCATGCAGTCCAATGGGCAAAGCTTCTGCCAATGGGTCAGGTGGAGTGCGGCGGAGTTGGGTAGGGCCTCAGGCAGCCATGCAGAGCACTAAACTCTGGCCATTAAGTGGTGGCCAGCACTCTCCGGGATGAGTTAACGGGCCTTCAGGCTTAACCAAGAGAGATTCTTAGTTCACCCATGCGAACCCACACATCTCTCTCTTTCATCCTGCAGGAGGAGTACATCAGGATCATGGAGCCTGTTGACCTAGTTGTATGCCTCATGGCTTACAGAGAGTGGAGACAATGGAGAAGAGACCGACGAAGGCACCTGTCTGGATAGAGAGAGGAGTAGCATCCTCAGGAAGGACGGCGGCTGGGGCTCCCGCAGATGTTGCTGAACCATCACTGTTTGGTGCCAAGCTAGAACCAGGGTCCATAGACGCCACCTTTCATTTCCTGCAGATGACTGAGATCCGGTGTTGCCGAAGACTGCGCATATCTAGGGAACTGGTCAGTCGCATCTGCCAGCTACTGAGGGATTTGGCGCTACAGGGACATGGAGGGTATCCACTGCCCGTGGCCCTAAAAGTGACCGCGGCTCTCAATTTTTACACCAGTGGTTCCTTTCAGGGTTCCACAGGTGACCCCTGTGGGATATCACAACCCTCCACCCACAAATGCATCCATGGGGTTATGGACGCCATCTTTGTGAGCACACTTTGTGCATTTCACCCGGGGCCAGGAAAGCCATGATGCAAGAGCGATGAGATTTGCCCAGCTCTCAGGTGTCCCACAGGTGCAGGGAGTCATCGACTCCCTGTGGTGCTCAGACCTCCTTGGCAACAAGCAGTCAACTATGTCACTCACAAAGGCTTCCACTTGTTCAGCTGGTGTGCAACAACCACAAACACATCCTGCAGGTCTGCGCATGGTTCCCAGGGAGTGTCCACGACTCCTACATTCTCAGTTAGTCTCAGATCCCTGATGTCTTCCAGGGTCCAGAGAGGCTGCAGGGTTGGCTCTTCGGGGACAAGAGGCCATGGCTGATGACACCAGTGCGGCGGCTTCAGACTGCAGCAGAGCGAAGGCATAAGGAGGCTCAGGCTGCAACTTGCAGCTTGGTGAGGGAGACCATCGAGATGCTGAAAATGAGGTTCTGGTGCCTGGACCGGTCTGGTGGAGCCCTGCAATACAGTCCGCAGAGGGTGTCACGCATCGTCGCCATCTGCTGCGTCCTTTACAACCTGCTGTTGCAACGGGGTGAGGAGCTGGCTGAGGAGGAGATGGAGGAGCTGCACGTCTCCTCCAAAGAGGAGGGTGTCAATGGTGATGAGGGTGAGGAGGTCGTCGAAGGCAACGATAACAGCAATGAGGCCATCACACTGGCCGGATGATGCAGGCACACTCGGGAGGCCCTCATAGCTGCTAGATTTGTGGCAGATGATGACAACATGCAGTGAGGTCACCCCATAGATCCTCACATTGCATTTGTGAACGTTTAACTCCAGTCTGGCTATGGCAGTGTACATATCCTCTCTTTCAGGCTCCTGTCATGGAGATGCAGCAGAGGCCCTTATAGTTGTTCAATTGCAGGAGGATGAAGACATGCAGTGAGGAAACTCAATAGATCTTCACATTGCCTCTGTGAATGTCTGACTCCTGTCTGGCCAAGGGGAGCTCACTTGTGCTCTGTGATCAGTGTCATATCATACAGACACAGCCATAAAACTTTAAATGCACCTGATCCTTTGTCAGCCTTCAGCACATGACCCCTTCAGGAGCACAGCATCACAGATGCTGACGAGAAGGGGGCCAAACCCACCTCAAAGGTGCTGAGAGTGCACAGAGAGAATGATGGAACTCTGTGACACCTGCCCACGTCATTCTGGCAGCAATGACAAGCACCATCAAGGCGCAGACATCAGAAATGTGTCCAGTGAGTGTGAAACCCGACCATCACTTTGGTTTGAAGATCGCACAAAGCACAGGGAAGAGGCCCTGGACTGAGATGCCTGCCTTTATCCTGCACAGCAACCAAGGTTTCACATCTGAGTGACATGAGCACTGCTTATCAAAACAAGGATCCATAGGCAGGGAGACATCCTTGGGAGTTTATTTACAATAGTGAGCAATGTGTGCAAGGCTGTGCAACTGCATCTTCTTAACCTTCCTAACTCTGCCGCTTCATCTTGGTGCTCCCTGGGCATCCATGGCGGAGGAGGAGACAGCCAGCTGACTGCTACACCCTGTCTGTGATGACCTTGGCAGGCATCCTCTGGAGGGCAGAGACCTGGGGGGGCCACAGCCTGCTTTCATGGCCCTGCTGTGTGGCAGTGACACCCTCCTCGGCCTGTGGAGCTAGAGCTGCTGAGGTCACAGGAAGAGGGAAGTTGGATGGGCCAGAAACTCCCGGAATCATCTGAATGGATGCCCCAGGGTGTGCACTTGCTGATCCTCCTCCTCATGGGTGCCTGAGGACCCCTGGTCACATCCTTGAGGAGAAAGGGTAGCTGGAGTGAGATCAGGCTGCCCCGCTCCCCCCTCGTGGACACATTGTTGGAGGCCAATTATGGCATCAGCGATGGGGCTCAGCCCGCGCAGGAGTGCAGGACTGATGTCCTGGACCAAGGTTTCCTTGGCGGCCGCCATCCTGCCAATATTGACCTCGGCGCATTGGCATGCCTGCGCTATTACCTCAGACTGAAAGTGGATGGATTCCTCCATCGTGCCTTGCAATCTGAGGAGTGCAGCAGACATCCCTTCCTGATGTACCCAAGCTTGCCTTTGCAGCTCTAGCAACTGTGACATGACTGAGTCCAGAGGCTCGTCATCTGACTCGGACTCAGCAGATTTCTGGCCTCCAGCAGTCCTCCGAGTGCCGGAGACCTGAGAAGTCCCTGCCACCACCCGCTGTGGATCAGACAGTACAATGTTCTCATCAGATTGGGATCCCGAGGCTACTCAAAGCTAGGTCCCACCAAGGTGTGTGTCTCTGCGCTGGTGGAAGGTATGGGTGAGCGCTGTGACGGGTCTTCAATGAAGGTACCTTCAGATGCCTCTCCAGAGGTTTCTTCGGAGCTTGATTGGAAGTCCTGGGTCATGGACTCCGTCGGCTGTTTCCCAGATGTGCCTGCGAAAGCAAGGAGAGATAACTAGTGCATGGCAGGGGACTGTGGAACAGGACACATCACTCACAGCATGGTTGTCTGCTGGATGTTACACTGCTGGATCCTCACTTGGTCGAGCACCGCCGACCTCACCGTCAGCACAGGAATGGTCCAGATCCTCACCGGCCAGCTGGATGGCTCTGTTTTCAAAGTCCATGAGGACCTTGATTTCATGCATTCCTCCACCAGTCTGTGACCTCTCCCTGTTGTTGTATGCCAATTTCTCCTGCCTGAATGGAGATAGAGAGAGTGTAAGCAGTCTGGGAAAAGTGTCCTGAAGTCAACATCGTGGTGAAGCAGTCTAGGAAGAGTGTCCTTCAGTCAGTTCTTGTTGAAAATAACAAGAGTGACATCACAAGACAGCGCGAGAGAGCGGCGGAGAGATCAGAACCAGCGCGAGTGCGGGGAAGCTTCAAAAAATGACGTCAGTACAAAGGCGAGAGCTGATTGATGAGTAGTGGGTAAGTGTTTTTCTCCAATTTTTTCTTCAGTTTTTCTCCAGTTTAAAATAGATTAAGCTAAGGAAAGGTAAGAATTCTAGTTTTTATTTAAAGTACATAAATAATTTAACTTTTTTTCACTGTATTTAACTTTAAGTAAGGGTTTTTTTTCAACTAGAGGCATAGCAGGGCAGCTCAATCCCATGTTATGTACTGCCTGCAACATGAGGGAAGTCCTAGACACTCCTTGCGCTCTGACCGAACACGTGTGCAGGAAGTACCACCAGCTGCAGCCACTTGAGCTCCGAGTTTTGGAGCTTGAGCAGCAGCTGGAGGCACTGAGGTGCATCCGTGAGGCTGAGGGTTTCATGGACAGCAGATTTTTAGACATGGTCACCCCACAGCTAACGGAAGTGCAGACAGAGAGGGAATGGGTGACCATCAGTCAGAAGAAAGGTATCAGGCAGGTAGTCAAGAAATCCCCAGGGTGCATCTCACTTGAGAACAGTTTTTCTGTGTTGGAAAACGGTGAGAGTGACGGTTCCTCTGGGGAGTGCAGCCACACTCATGTCACTGTGAGTGGCTCAGCTGCACACTGGGGGAGGAAAAAGAGGGGAAGAGCAATAGTTGTAGGAGACTCGATAGTAAGGGGAACAGGCAGGCGTTTCTGCAGCCATAGACGTGACTCCAGGATGGTATGTTGCCTCCCTAGTGCCAGGATCAAGGATGTCACTGAACGGCAGCAGGGCATTCTAAAGGGGGAGGGCAAACAGACAGAGATTGTGGTACATGTTGGTACCAATGGCAGAGGTAGAAAGAGGGATGAGGTCCTACAAGCAGAATTTAGGGAGCTAGGAAGCAGATTAAAAAACAGGACCTCAAAGGTAGTATTACTTCCGGTGCCACGCGCTAGTGCATGCAGAAATAGGAGGTTAGATGAATGCGTGGCTGGAGAGATGGTGCAGGAGGGAGGGCTTTAGATTTCTGGGACGTTGGAACCGATTCTTGGGGCGGTGGGACCTGTACAAGGCGGACGGGTTGCACCTGAACAGGAATGAGACCAACATCCTTGCGGGGAGGTTTGCTAGTGCTGTTGGGGAGGGCTTTAACTAACTTGGCAGGGGGATGGGATCCTGAGAGGAAGTTCAGCAGGGGGAGATGCGCAGCCAAAATTAGAAAAGAGAGCAAGTGAATCTTGAAGGCATAGAAATTATAGGCCAGTTAAGGCACAAGGGAGTTTGGCAAGGTTGGATGGTATTTATTTTAATGCAAGGAGTCTGACAAATAAGGCAGATGAGTTGAGGGCACAAATTAACACATGGATGTATGATGTCAATGCTGTCACAGAGACATGGTTGAGAGAGGGGCAGGATTGGCAGCTCAATATTCCAGGATATAGGGTCTTCAGGCGAGACAGGGAAGGAGGTAAAAGAGGAGGGGGTATCGCAATATTGATCAAGGAATCAATTACAGCAGTAAGGAGGGATGATATCTTAGAAGGCACCTCAAATGAAGCCATATGGGTAGAACTGAAGAACAAAAAAGGAATAATCACATTGCTGGGAGTGTGTTATAGGCCCCAAACAGTCAGAGAGAAATAGAAGAGCAGGTATGAAGGCAAATTTCAGAGAAGTGTAAAAATAATAGGATAGTAATAGTGGGGGATTTCAACTTCCCCAACATTAACTGGGTTAGTCATAGTGTGATAGGTTTAGAGGGAGCGGAATGCTTAAAATGCATCCAGGAGAGCTTTTTAAGCCAGTACGTAGAAGGTCCTACAAGAGAGGGGGCGGTCCTGGACTTAATTTTAGGGAATGAAGCCGGACAAGTGGTAGAGGTATTAGTGGGGGAGCATTTTGCGGTTAGTGATCATAACTCCGTTAGATTCAAGGTTGTTATGGAAAAGGACAAGGATAGGCCAGAAATCAGAGTTCTAATTTGGGGGAAGGCCGATTTTATTAAGATCAGATGTGATTTGGCCAGAGTGGACTGGGAGCAGCTACTTTTAGATAAATCTGTGTCAGAGCAGTGGGACTCATTCAAGAAGGAAATAGGGAGAGTACAGGGCCAACATATTCTAGTAAAGATAAAAGTTGGGACCAACAAATCTAGGGAACCCTGGATGTCGAGGGATATACAGGATTGGATAAAGAGAAAAAGGGAAGCTTATGGCATATACCGAGGGCTCAAAACAGCGGAAGCCCTAGAGGAGTATAGAATGTGTAGGGGGCAACTTAAAAAGGAATTTAGGAGAGCAAAAAGGGGGCACGATAAAACATTGGCAGGTAAAATAAAGGAAAATCCAAAATTATTTTACAAGTATATAAAGAGTAAGAGGATAACTAGGGAAAGTGTAGGGCCCATTAAGGACCATAGTGGTAATTTGTGTATGGAGCCAGAAGACATAGGTAGGGTTCTAAATGAATATTTTGTGTCGGTGTTCACAAGTGAGAGGGACGATGTGGGTATGGAAATCAGGCAGAAAGACTGTGATATAATTAAAGAAATTAGCATAGGAAGGGACGAGGTTCTAAACGGTCTGGCAGGCTTAAAAATAGATAAATCTCCAGGCCCGAATGAAATGTATCCCAGGCTGTTGAGTGAGGCAAGGGAGGAGATAGCAGGGGCGCTGGCAATAATTTTCAATACCACTTTGGCCACAGGAGAGGTGCCAGAGGACTGGAGGACAGCCAATATGGTACTGTTATTCAAGAAGGGAGGAAGGGATAAACAAGGGAACCACAGGCCAGTCAGTCTAACCTCAGTGGTGGGGAAACTATTGGAAGCAATTCTGAGGGACAGAATTAATCTACACTTGGAGAGGCAGGGATTAATCAAGGACAGTCAGCATGGTTTTGTTAAGGGGAGGTTATGTCTGACCAATTTGATTGAATTTTTCAAAGAGGTGACCAGGTGTGTAGATGAGGGCAATGCATTTGACGTAGTCTACTTGGACTTCAGCAAGGCTTTTGATAAGGTCCTACATGGGAGACTGATAATGAAGGTAAGAGCCCATGGGATCCAAGGCAATTTGGCAAATTGGATCCAGAATTGGCTGAGTGGCAGGAAGCAGAGGGTGATGGTCGAGGGGTGTTTTTGTGACTGGATGCCTGTGTCCAGTGCGGTTCCACAGGGAGCGGTGTTGGGTCCCTTGCTGTTTGTGGTATATATAAACGATTTAGACTTGAATGTAGGAGGGTTGATCTGTAAGTTTGCGGATGACACGAAAATTGTTGGTGTGGTAAATAGTGAGGAGGATAACTTTAGATTACAGGAGGATATAGATGGGCTGGTCAGATGGACTGATCAGTGGCAAATGGAATTTAATCCGGATAAGAGTGAGATGATGTATTTCGGCAGGACAAACAAGGCACAGGAATACATAATGAATGGTAGCACCCTGGGAAGTACCGAGGATCAGAGGGAACTTGGAATGCATGTCCACCGGTCCCTTAAGGTAGCAGGTCAGGTAGATAAGGTGGTTAAGAAGGCACAATGGATACTTGCCTTTATTAGCCGAGGCATAGAATATAAGAGCAGGGAGGTTATGCTGGAAATGTATAAAACGCTGGTTAGGCCTCAGCTAGAGTATTGCCTGCAGTTCTGAAATCTGCATTATAGGAAGGATGTGATTGCACTAGAGTGCAGAGGGGATTTACCAGGATGTTGCCTGGACTGAGAGTTTTAGTTATGAGGAGAGATTGGGTACACTGGGGTTATTTTCCCTGGAGCAGAGGAGATTGAGGGGGGACATGATTGAGGTGTATAAAATTATGAGGGGCATAGATAGGGGTGGACAGGAAGGAACTTTTCCCCATGGTGGAGGGATCAATAACCAGGGAGGATAGATTTAAGGTAAGGGGCAGGAGGTTTAAAGGGGATGTGAGGAATATTTTTTTCACCTAGGGGGTGGTGGGAATCTGGAACTCACTGCCTGAAAGGGTGGTAGAGGCAGAAACCCTCATAACATTTAAGAAGCATTTGGATGTGCACTTGCGATGCCATGGCATATAAGGCTATGGGCCTAGTGCTGGAAAATGGGATTAGAATAGTTAGGTACTTGTTTCACCAGCCCAGACTTGATGGGCCGAAGGGCCTTTTTTTGTGCTGTGGACCTCTATGGCTCTATGACAATGACACACCTGCCAGGCCAGATAATAAGTATGCCTGGCATGTGTGGGTGGTGAGTGGTTCCATGGGTGGAATGAGGACAATGAAGGTATGTGTGAGAGAGTGAATGGTGATGTCCCTTGACCTGACAGTAAGTGAGATCCCTGTGGATTTGTGATGGGTTTGTGAGTGTGTGAGTTGATAGTGATGAGAAGAGTGACTTACCCTGGTGGAACAAAGGAGATCATTCATCCTCTTTCGGCACTGGGTGGCTGTCCTCTTTTACAGGGCACTGGCGCTGACCACTGCTGCCACTGCCTCCCATGTTGGATTAGTGATGTCGCTGCCCCTTCTGCAGCCAGAGCGGGGGTAGAGGACAGCATGGCAGGATCCACAGCATCCAAAAGGTGCTCAAGGGATATGCCATTAAACCAGGGGGCTGCAGTCTTTTTGCCTTTTGGGGCCATGTCTTCTTTGCAGCAGTCCTGGGCTGGAAGCACTGAGATGTGTGCGTGTCTGCACTTTAAATATGGCGCAGGACATGATGACATGATGAGGTGATGGCGTGGCAAGCAAATGACAGCCCGCCTGCCATCGAAACAGTATGTTTCTCAGGAATGCATGATTAAGGAGGCAGGATTGGGACGATACGGCATGAAAGGCTGCCATTGCAGCCAGCGGGTAAATCGTCCTTTTATCGGCCCACTACCTCACTTAGTGCAATTCTGGAATGATTCCGCCCAGACACTGAATCAGAACCAATACCTGAGTGTTCTTATTTAAAAGACAAACTGCTAATGAGGAAATGGAGACCACCTCAAATACCAGAGATGAGAAATGGGCAGTAGTTCCTCAGGTGGTAGCTCCATCTGAGTATCGTAATGAAATTTTACTAGTGGCTCACAAAATTCCAATGGCAGGTCGCTTAGGTGTTAGGAAAACGCTGGCCAAAATAATGAAACATTTTTATTGGCTAGGATTATAGAAAAATGCAGTTAAATTTTGCTTGCCATGTCATACATGTCAAGTGGTGGGGAAACCCCAATCGACAATTAACCTGCACCTTCAATTCCGATGCCAGCTTTTGAAGAACTGTTTAGCAGGGTCTTAATAGACTGTGTCGGACCATTACCTAAAACCACAAGTGGGAATCGATATGTTTTAACAATTATGGATGTTTTGACAAGATTTCCTGAGGCAGTGTCTTTGGAGGAAGTTACGGTGAAAGTGATAGTTGTTATGACCATAGCCGATGTTAATTTCCAGGGGGAAACTTGGCTTATGGGCCCTTTTATTTTGTATTCTGAAAATGAGACAGAAATGTACTGATCTCAGCAGCAAGAAGTCCAGTAACACCTTTGGGATTTTAAAAATTAAAAGCAGAAGTTTTACTAACACAAAGAAAAGAAAACTTCAGCACGCAAGATTACAGTTACACAATTACAAATTAGTCTTACAAAACATTACCCCAAAAGGCTCCCAACTTGATCAGACCCACAAGTAAACACCTTCCGAGCAATACTCCCTTATAGACGTTTAACCATAAAAATCCAGTAATATTACCCAAGACAAACTGCTGTAGCTTTAAAAGCATACCACATGACCTCTTAAACTCCCACTCTGCTGTGGAAATCCAATACTTCAGAACAAAACTGCTTGTGCGGGATCATCCCAGGTTTGCACTAAGTGCAGTAGCAGGCGGGTAAAACGGCGGGTTTTCACGCCGTATCATCCCAAACCCACCGCATTAGTGATGCATTCCTGGGAAACATGCCATTTCAATGGCGGGCGGGCTCTCACTTGCCCACCACGCCATCACCTTGCCACTTCATCATGCCAGGTGCCATATTTAAAGTCCAGACGCATGCACACATCTCAGTGCTTCCAGCTCAGGACTACGGCAGGGAGAGATGTTCATGAAAGGCAAAAAGACTGCAGCCCCCAGGTTTAGTGACACATCAATGGAATGCCGTTTAGATGCCGTGGAGACCTGCCGTAATGCCCTGAACCCCCACTCTGGTCGTAGGATGGGCAGCAATGTGACCAACCAGGCTTGGAGGGTCGATGGCAGTGGTAATCAGTGCCAATGCTGCACAGAAGAGGTTGGCAATCCAATGCAAATAGAGGATGAATGATCTCATCCATGCAACCAGGGTATGGCAACCATCTCATCACTCTAAATTCACACACTCAAGCCCATCATACACTCACTGGCATCTCACTCACTGCCAGCTTAAGGGACATCACCACCCATTCTCACACACACCCTCACATCTCCACCTGGCCTCATCTCCTCTGAAGACTGCCTCCTCAGCCCTCATCATCTTGAGGCCAATTGCTTAGATCAACATGTGCCCCCACAGACACCCTGGGATACCCTCCTTCCCCAGTACAGCTCTTGTCCTGCAGCCTCTTCCGTTGACTGAGGCCACTTCTCCTCCTTTGCCAAGCAAGTCCTTGCCCTGCAGCCATTGAAAAGCCACCCACATATGGCTGATCTGGCAGGTAGAGACTTGCCATGAGCCCCCCTAAAAGTGATGTGGTGCTGTTTGTGAAGTCTGGCACTGATGACTGAGAGTGCCGACCGAAGCAAGGTGGGAAAACAAACCTTGAAGTCCCAAGCAAAGTGCAGCCAGCTAGGTGCACATCGCTTATGTGCAGTTATGAAACATGTCGGCATGTTTTCCTGCTGACATGGGCAGACGATCCAGCTGGGGGGACGATTCCGGCGGGCTGGCCTAATAATGATATGCTGATGTATTACAATGAGGTTCCCAATGTCCAATGGCTGTGGTGGGCTAAGTGGACGATCGCAAACTGGTTTCACGCTATTGTGAAACTGATTGTGCCGTATTGTCCGCTCATGCCACCAAACACGCCCGATGCCGGCGAGCACAGAAAATCCTGGCCCTTGTTGCAGCCCAAGACTTTTCTGGCTTGACAGGATGGCTGATTCAAACTGCATATTCTCCCAGCCTGTGCCTGTTTCCAAGAGATATTCCTTACACAGCCGATAGCCCACAGCTACAGTTGACAGCTACAACTCACAGTTCAGCCACCAGCTCCAACTACAGTAGCTCTAAAATACCTTTTCTCCCCTTCATCTCATGTTCCATTGTTCTCACACCTCTTTGAAACTCAAATACTTCCAAATATGAAATCTTTCATGTCCCTATCTTTTTCTCTGCTTTTGGGTCAATAAAATGTAATATATCCTCTCCTGTTTACCTGTGGAACTCCTGCAAGATGCAAACACGTTTCTTGTCACCTCTGACTTCCCTTTGATATTCAAACTAATTCTCAACTTAGCTAAAAAATGCAAATGTTAGATCCAACCTGTTAACTTGTACCTCAAGTCTAATCCTTTCATGTTTTACACGCTCCAGTCAACCTGTCTTCCAGTAATATCTGCTCAGCTTAATCTGCCCACCATCAACACACAGTAGCAGCAGTGTGTACAATCTACAAGATGCACTGCATGAATTCACCAAGGCTCCTACGACAGCATCTTCCAAACACACGACCACTACCATCTAGAAGGACAAGCACAGCAGATAGATGGGAACACCACCACCTGGAGGTTCCCCTTCAAGTCACTCACCATTCTGACTTGGAAATATATCTCCGTTCCTTCACTGTTGCTGGGTCAAAATCCTGGAACTCCAGATTGTGAGTGCACCTACACCACATGGACTGCAGCAGTTCAAGAAGGCAGCTCACCACCACTTTCTCAAGGCCAACTAGAGATGGGCAATAAATGCTGGCCCAGCCAGCGAAGCCCACATCCCATGAAAGAATAAAAAAAATTAAATAATTTATACACACACATGCACACACGCACACATGCACACACAGCCTTCTTTACAGGATAACACAATATTCCCCCAAAATACTAAAAAGAATAACCTCCATTTCTCACAAAGTGGAAAAGTTAGTTCAATTTTTTTACAAGATATGGATTACCTATGGAAATACAGTCAGATCAAGGCTCAATTTTTATGTCACTGATATTCAAAGAAATAATGAATAGTTTGGGAATAAAACAATTTAAGTCTTCAGCTGATTATCTGCAGTCATGAGGAGCATTAGAAAGAAGGCATCAAACTTTAAAGACCTTGATTAAAGCCTCTTGTCAGAATGTCTTAATAATTGGGATAAACTAATTTCATTTTTATTGTCTGCCATTAGGGATGCCCCTAATAAGTCCACAGGATTCAGCCATTTTGAACTGATATATGGGCATGCGGTGAGAGGACCCCTAAATTAATTAATGAAAAATTTATAAACCAAAGCTCAGAGACTACACTTTTGACCTACTTGTCAAATTTCTGGGAGAGATTAACCAAAGCGTGTGAGTTGGCCAAAGAGCATTTGAAAATTGCTCAACGAACAATGAAGGTCAGAGCAGATAAAAGTGCCAAAGCTCGAAATTTTGTCACTGAAGACAAGATGTTAATAGTATGACCTGTCTCTGGTGAACTGTTAAAAACAAGGTTCACTTATCAACTCAAAAAGAAGCTTAATTATGTAAATTGCTTCAGATAGGACGAAAAGTCAGCGGGTGTATCATATTAATATGTTAAAGTAGTATTATAACAGGGAAGATAGTCAGGATAGGAGTGTATTTACAGTAGTAAAAGAAGTAGGGAATAAAATAAAAATATCAGAGCACTCTGAGAACTAATCAGAAGCCAAAAATTCTAAAGTCGGCCCTCCAGTCATCAGATTGAATAACATGGAGGTGCTTAAAAAGTAAGATGTAATATTAAGCTATCTTCCAGAAAACTGTCGAGGTGACTTACGAAAGCTATTACAAACTCATGAATCGATTTGTATGAACAGGCCAGGGAAACATCTTTAGCCATACATGATGTTAACGATGTTTACCTATAAAGCAACGTCCTTATAGATTAAATCCAGAGTAGTGAGCCCAAGTGAGAGAAAATATCAAGTTCATGATGAAAAATGACATTACCAGACTAAGTCACAGTAGCTGGAGCTCACCAGTTGCGATGGTACTGAAGCCAGATGGGTCACAGCGATTATTTATAGATTATTGCAAAGTTACTACAGCAACAAAGGCAGATTCATATCCAGTTCCATGGTTAGAAGACTATATTGAGAAGATTGGACAGGCAATGCTCCTTACAAAAATTAATTTATTGAAGAGATATTGGCAAGTTCCATTAACCGATACAGCCAAAGAAGTATCAGCTTTTTTAACCCTGGATGGACTTTATCAATGCAAAGTCATGCCTTCTGGAATGAAAAATGCACCAGCAACTTTTCAAAAATTAACCAACAAGGTAATTGAAGGATTATGCAACTGTGTGGTATATATTGATGATTTGGTTGTATTCAGCCAAACCTGGGAGGAACATATATTTGAATACATTGTTTGATCAGTTCCAAAGAGTCAATGTGGTCATAACCGTGACAAAAGTGAATTTGCTAAAGCAGAAGTAACTTATTTGGGCCACATTGTGAGACAAGGCCAAGTAGTGCCTAGAGAAGCAAAACTAAGCGTTGTTTTGAATTTTCCAGTGACTAAAACAAAACAAGAGATTTGGGGTATCTAGGCATGAGTGGATTCTATCAGAAGTTTGTTCTGAATTTCAGCACTGTCGTGGCTCCCCTGACCAGCTTGTAAAAGAAAGGCAAGAAATTTGAGTGGACAAAGGAGTGTCGAAGTGCCTTTGACAGCTTGAAAGCTGCAGTAACAACCGTATCTGTTTTAGCAACGCTGAATTATGCTAAGCCATTTAAACCCATTGTTGATGCCAACAACGTAGGTGTTGGGGAAATTTTAATAGATGAGGATGAAATGGAAATCGAACGGCCAGTCAGTTACCTTTCTTGGAAGTTGAATTTTTTACCTACAAAAGTATTCAACTATGGAAAAAGAGACTTTGAGTTTGGTGTTGGCTCTACAACATTTTGAAATCTAGATATCTAACAACTCTGCAGAGACTGTTGTTTATATGGCCCATAATCCTTTAGCCTTTTTAGCAAAATTTCATCCAAGAACCTGAGACTATTTCATTGGAGTTTAATGCTACAACCATATAATTTGAAAATTATTCATGTAACAGGAAGGGACAACATCATAGCAGATGCTTTATCAAGAATTCAAATGTGGAAGAACATGGATGTCGTGATCAGAATGGACTTGTGTGAAATATAATTTTTATTGAAAAGTCATTTTTTCTTGTATATTTGATGTAAATACATTGTTACTGCTAGAATAAGGTCTATATAAGTAGCATAGAGATAGTGATGAGGGGATAGTTTAATAGAAAATGAAAATGCCCCTTAAAGATGCCTTTTCATTTTTTTCTGGGGGTAGGTGTTATGAACATTGTTTAATTTTTAAACTGAGTATATATATTTACGTGTTAAGAAAGGTAAAATGGTTTCAGTTTCATTTAGGTTGTTTATGAGCCTCGGTGTCTGGGAGTTTGGATAGACTCCTGACTAAAAGGTCAGGTCTTTTGGGTTTGTTTGTATATCTACATTTTTTAATGAAGTTTTACAACCCCTGAAGTTAAAGAGATGGGTTAAAGGTTTTGTGATTCTGGGGGAAAAAAAACAAAGTAGAAAAAGCTTTACTGTTACCTAGTGACAGTGGTCCAGGGACACAGATACTGAAAAAGAAAGGAGTTGAAAGAGGAAGAGTTCAGTGTGTCAGCAAGAGAAGACAGGAAATTTAAGCTCTCTGATAAGAAAAACTACAAGGTTATTGGGGACAGTAGTTAACTGAATAATCAGTTATACAACTCAGTAAAACAATCAGTTTGACAGAGGTGCTTCTGAAAGACTGGGCTGAATTTTCCCCCCATCGGGGGGGGAAGTTGATGGGCAGGCATGTATGGGCGCGCTTCCGATCGGCGCCCCCGATCGGAGGCACGGCGCCATTTTACGTGGGCGGGCCAATTAAGGCTCGCCCAGCATGACATCTGCAGGGAAGCACTATGCGCTCCCTGTGCAAGTGGGAGGGAGTCCCAAAATTGAGATTGCGCTCTTTTGCGTATGCGCACAAAAGAACTCACTCATCTCCCTGAGGCTCAGTGCAGCCTCAGGGAGATCGGCTCTACATGTAAAAAAGATAAAAGTAGAAAAATAAAATTTCCCTTACATGTCCCCTCATGTGACAATGTCACATGAGTTGGAATATGTCCATAATTTTTACACAATCTTTATTAAAAATTTTTAAAGCCTACATGAAACCCCATCCCGTCCGTGGATGAGGTTTCATGCTTTTTCTAGTTCCCGCCGGGGCTCCTGGCCT
The DNA here is from genome assembly GCF_964194155.1 of Cetorhinus maximus. NCBI lineage: Eukaryota > Metazoa > Chordata > Chondrichthyes > Lamniformes > Cetorhinidae > Cetorhinus > Cetorhinus maximus. Next base: position 129,159,858 of record NC_135883.1, read on the forward strand.
GCCCACCAACGTTAAGGTTGGACGGGCAGGTCCTTTAATTGCTTAATTGATCCTGTCAATGGCCTCAATTGGCCATTGACAGGTCGGCGGGCCTGCTGCTGATTTTGCTGCGCTCCCGCCTTCCTGAAAATTTAAATCAGACGTGGTAACATCGGGAGTTCCCCCGACGTCACTGCACGTCATTTTACACATCAGCGAGCGGGCCCCGCCACCGCTCACCGACTTGTAAAATTAAGCCCACTGAGTTTAGGGAACTCATTTGTTCACTCTGCAATTGGAGAAACAGTGAGTTTAGAGTGCAGATTTTGGGAAAGATACAAGTTGGGTGAAATGCATTGAGTGAATGCTCAGGAATTCACCGGAAGAAAACCGTTTGCAACTGTGCCAGTCCTAAGCAAGAAGCCTTTGTGTCAAGCTAGTGGTAGCTCTTCACTGGTTTATGTGTCTGTAAAGATATTGCTGGGGTAAAGGAATTGTATGAATATGAATCACCTTGTGTTTGTTTTGAGACCTTTCCAATCTTTTTGTCTGTTGTAATATAGTTCATTTTTTCTTGTTTTAATAAATATTGTATCCTGTGTTACATGTTTATCAGCAGACTCCTGTGAATTTGTTCAGTAACTTTCCTCCACGGTTTCTAAAAAATGTAAGGATCTATCAGGCCAGGTTTCACTCTGAGAACTCCCTTGTCTAGTATTTACATCAGCTGGAATCATAACAGTTTTAAAAGGAGAAAATGGATAATACAGCCAGTCTAAAATCAGTCATGATGCAGGATAATACTACATGACCTTTAAAATACCTATGTTAATTACAGACAACCAGAATAGACTTGTAAAAGGAAAATCGTGCCTAACAAATTGAATAGAGTTCTTTGAGAAAACCAAGAATTGTATTGCTAGAAGATAGGTAGTTAACTGTGTGTGTAGATTTTCAAAATTGGTTTAGTAATGTACCACATATGTTTGGCAGTAAAATAAATATTAAGCGCAAGATTTTAACTCAGCTGAAAACCCATCCATTGAAACAAGGTTAAGTTTGGGTCCAGAAGAAATACTGCAGTATGTGTTGCAGCTGCAGCGTGTGAGGCCTTGTGGACACCAGCATGATCCAAGGCAACCACATCTGCTGGAGGTGTCTGCAGCTCGAGAAACATAGGCCCCACGGCTGTGAGCTGGAGTCTGCACTTTGGACACAGCGATGCATCAGGGATGGGGAAAGTTACCTGGACACTTTGTTCCAGGAGGTAGTCATATCCTTTAGGCTAGGTACTCCTGATTTGGTCCATGATCAAGGACAGGAGCGTGTGATTGCGTGTAAGGCACGGGACACAGAAGGAGGCAATAAAGGAACCTCAGCCCTTGAAATTGTTCAAAAGGTTCGAGGTTCTTGCAGCTTGTGTGGACAAGAGCAGAAACTGGAGGAAGGATGAGCAAACTGCACATTGCACCATGGTGCAGGGAGTTATTCGTGGGGGGAATGGATACGGTTGTAGTTGTAGTAGGGGACAGTATAGTTAGAGGGATAGGCTCTGTTCTCTGCAGACAAGGACATGAGTCCCAAGGCCATGTTGCCTGCCTGGTGCCAACGTTCACAACACCACCTCAGGGTTGGAGAGGAACTTGAAGTGGGAAGGGAAGGAGCCAGTTGTCATTTTTTAAAATTCATTCACGGGGTGTAGGCTTCGCTGGCTGGGCCAGCATTTACTGCCCATCCCTAGTTGCCCTTGAGAAGGTGGTGGTGAGCTGCCTTCTTGAACCACTGAAGTCCATGTGGTGTAGGTACACCCACTGTGCTGTTAGGAAGGGAGTTCCAGGATTTTGACCCAGCGACAGCGAAGGAACAGCAATATATTTCCAAGTCAGGATGGTGAGTGACTTAGAGGAGAACCTCGAGGTAGCATTGTTCCCATCTATCTGCTGCCCTTGTCCTTCTAGATGGTAGTGGTCGTGGGATTGGAAGGTGCTGTCTAAGGAGCCTTGGTGAATTCCTGCAGTGCATCTTCTAGATGGTACACACTGCTGCTACTGTGCTTCGGTGGTGGAGGGAGTGAATGTTTGTGGATGTGGTGCCAATCAGGCAGGCTGCTTTGTCTTGGACGGTGTCCAGCTTCTTGAGTGTTGTTGGAGCTGCACTCATCCAGGCAAGTGGGGAGTATTCCATCGCACACCTGACTTGTGCCTTGTAGATGGTAGACAGGCTTTGGGGAGTCAGGAGGTGAGCTACTCATCACACGATTCCTAGGCCAGAATTTTCCCGCACACCTCCACGTATAATGACGCGCGGTGACGTCGGGCGAGTGTTCCAATGTCACCACGTGCCATTGCAATATTTCGTTGGGTGGCGCATGATGGTATCCGATGCATGCCCGCCATTAATTAATGGGCCACTTAAGGTCCTTGAGGCGCCAATCAATGGCGATTTTTCGGTACCCGTGCGATCTTCGGGTCGGTGCACGAGCATAATGGGCAGGCGGGTAGGGCATATTTGTATAAACCTCATCCATGGGCGGGATAAGAGGGCTCATTGGGGTCACGAGTGTGCTCTGTCAAATATTGACCTTTAGGTCAGCACACTGCAGTGTGGAATCTTTTTTGGACCTGTAGGTTTCAGGAAGCCTTCCCTTAGCCTGAAAATGGGAGCTGAATTCTCCACTGGAGGCACCACCTCTGAGGTGGAAGGGAGGGCTAGATGCGGGAGGAGGCCAGAAGTGCACATTCAGCCTCCAGGGGAGGACAGTCGCAGGCATAAGGGTTGCAGCGCCAAGAGGTAGTCCATGGCAGAAGGGGCCACAGAAGACACCACTATCCTGCTGCCTGGGTTTACAGGCGGCGAAGCAGCTACCTCAATATGTCTGAGGTGCAGTGCTGAAGGAGGCTCCGTTTCTCAAGGGACACAGTCAACTATATCTGTCCGATGATTGGGCCTGAGACCTCCACTAACTTTGTGGGTGGACACTTCATGCCAGTGGCTCTAAAGGTCACAGCTGCCCTCAACTTCTATGCCTCTGGCTCCTTCCAGGGCTCGGTGGGTGATCTTTGTGGTGTCTCCCAATCAGCTGTCTACACTTGTATCAAGCAGGCTACAGACGCTCTGTTCAGGGGTGCATTGACCTTCATCCACTACCGCTGGGATGAGGCCAGCCAGACACAGTGAGCCAGAGGCCATTGCTGGCTTCCCCCGTGTCCAGGGTGCAATAGACTGTACACGTGGCCATCAAGGCACCAGCAGGTGAGCCCGGTGCCTTTGTCAACAGGAAGGGCTTCCACTCCATGAACGTGCAGATAGTGTGTGACCACAGGATGCTGATTCTGCAAGTCTGTGCAAGGTACCCAGGCAGCTCCCAGTGCGCCTACATCCTCAGACACTCCCAGGTGCCGGGGCTCTTCACTGCTCCAGCCCAGCTGGATGGATGTCTGCCGGGTGCTATCCCCTCAGAAGGTGGCTCATGACCCCTCTCCGCCATCCAAGAACAGAAGCTGAGCAGCGGTACAATAGGAGCCACGCCTCCACTAGGGCTGTGGTGGAGAGAGCCATTGGTCTTCTCAAGATGCGCTTCCAATGCCTGGACCGCTCAGGGGGCGTACTCCAGTACCCCACAGATCATGTGTCACTGATAGTGGTTAATTGCTGCACTCTTCACAATCTTGCACTGGAAAGGGGGGAAACTGTGAATGATGGAGATGTAGACACTGTGGCTACGGCTGCACACGATGAGTCCAGCAGTGAGTCCGAGGATGAACTCGCACAGGGAAATGCTGAGGGGGGAGATGCTGACCTGGGCATAATGCAGGGAGGCAGGGACACCCGGGAGGCTTTAATCCAATGAACCCTTCAGTTAGCACGCCACATATGGACCTCCAGGACAAGCCTGAGCTTCAGGCTCCATACTCGATACCTAAGTGCAAGATTTGCCTGGATAGGAACATTAACTAAGGGCCTTGTTAATAAAGCTGAATGTCCCACAAATCACTCATAACATTATTGGAAACCATCCACCTGCAGAAGAGGAACCCTCAGCCAAGGTGACATGTCTGAATTTAATAGTACAACCAAAGGAACTTAAGAAAACAAAATGACAAAGGTGTTAAAAATCACACCAACTCATAAAGACCTAATTGCGGGCCAACACAAAAGCACCATAAGGTGCCTTATGTTTACGTTTTTGGGTGCTACGTCTTGGTGCTGCCCCATCGCTCAGAATAGCATCTGAGACAGCCTGCTGACTCTGCTGAACTGTTGGCCTCGATGACCTTGGCGGTCGTCCTCTGGCCCGTGGAGTCTGTGCTGGCCCTGCCTGGGAGGGAAATGACAGTTCCACAGCTGGCATCTCCCCAGTCGTCGCAGCTTCACTGGATGCAACGGTCACTGGGAGAGGGGTGGAGGAGCTGCTGCCCTAAGAGGAGCCCGCAGAGACGACAGGCAGCTGCCATGCCATTGTGAGGTCACTTCGGACCTCCCTGCTCACCATGGATGGATGGGCACCAAGCTGGGAAACTTGGCAGAGATGGTGTGATGCTGGTGAGTCCATGACTTCAGGGCCCTCAGGTGTGAGAGGGGGCCCCTGCTGCTCCTCCTCCTGGCCCTGCTCCGCTGACACTGAAAGGAAGAACAAGGACATTGGATCAATTAACGTGGAGACAATGTCATGTGCATCTCTGTCCCCGGATCATTATGCACTCATCCTTCCATATGCAATAGTCAAGCCATGTTGCAAACTTCAATCACTGAACATTCAGTACTGCAATGGCTGCTGGGAGAACAATGGTGACCTCAGCGCTGGGCTAACATACCTGCCCGTGGCACCCCAGCCTCATCGACACCGGTGAACCTGGGCGCATGGCACCTCTCCAGATCTAGGGCCTCCTGCTTGAAGCGGCTGAGAATCGCCAACTGGGCTGGCCCGCCGCCAGTCCTCACCCGCTCGGCAGCATTATGTGCATTCTTCTCCTGAAAAGGAGAGAAGAGTATTGATTAGTGCTACTTGTACCTGGACTCTCTTCGCGGACGACCCACCCCAACCAGAGTGGGACATGTCAGGGCTCCAGTGCCTCCTCACCCCGCTGTTGCCAAACAATCACACAAAGATGCCAGGGCTGTCCCCCACCACCTCCCCCTAGGCCAAATTCTGCCTACATCACATTAGGCACCACATGGTCTAACCTTCCATAGCAAGGAGGCGCAAGCACGTGGAGCACACAGGATAGCAGATCGATCGGTGCCATGCCACCATGAAACTCCCCTTCCAGTATGTCATCACCCTGACTTTGACATGTCCTGGAGTTCCAGCATTGCGCCTAGCCTAGGTGCAACTCCTCCAGGTTGCCCCCAAAACAGTCATGTGGGTCTCAATGTACCACATGCTGCGGGGCCAATGCACATCTCTTCATCAACCCCTCAGGGTGACCACGGCATGGGCAATATCTGCTGGCCCACCCAGCGATGGACACATGCTGTCAATGATTCAATGCGGTCACTACACTCAGATTTGGGTGGAGGGTGAGGAGAGGAGCCGGGGGTGGTTGGCACCAGTGGGGAAAGCCTACCTGCTGGGTTAAGTGACCAATGCCAACATGATACTCACCCTTCCCGAGCGTAACAGGTCATTGAAGTGCTTGCAACACTGGATCCAGGTGCGTCTCACCACGTCGTGGGAGCTCACCACCTCCACCACCTCCTCCCAGGCACGTTTGGTCATGTAGGGGGGGCTCTTCCTCCCATCCTGGGGCACGAGCACCTCCCGTGTGCTGCCACCTCCTCAAGGAGGGCAGCAAGGCAATCATCAGAAAAACGAGGGCCACAGTGCCCCCCTGCCCTACCCTCCTGCCTGGCCTACTCACCAGCAGCGCTCTGGGGAGCCCTTCCACTGGCCGTGATTCGCAGCCTTTAAAGGCTGCAGGAGCTTTTTAAAACAGTCCGCTGGGTCACCATTGGACCCGGCAGAGATTGTAGACCCACAGCCACCCGCCTACCCTCGCTGTCCTTGGGAGCCGCGATTCACACTGGGCGGGCCCACCCACGTAAAATGGCGGCGCAGACACGATTGAGGGTGGCGATTGGTCTCGCGCCTGCTCCTGCACCACTTGCCCGACAGGCAGAAAATTCTGCCCTTAGCCTCTGACTTGCTCCTGTAGCCATGGAATTTATATGGCTAGTCCAGTTCAGTTTCTGGTCAACGGTAACCCACAGGATGTTGATGGTGGGGGATTCAGTGATGGTAATGCCATTGAACATCAGTGGGCGATGGTTGGATTCTCTCTTGTTGCAGATGGTCATTGCCTAGCACTTGTGTGGTAAGAATGTTACTTGCCACTTGTCAGCCCAAGCCTGGATATTGTCCAGGTCTTGCTGCATTTGGACATGGAGTCGCGAATGGTGCAATCATCAGCGAACATCCCCATTTTTGACCTTATGATGAAAGGAAGGTCATTGATGAAGCAGCTGAAGATGGTTGGGCCAATGTCATTACCCTGAGGAACTCCTGCAGTGACGTCCTGGAGCTGAGATGACTGACGTTCAATAACCCCAACCATCTTCTTTGTGCTAGGTATGACTCCAACCAGTGGAGAGTTTTCGCCCTGATTCCCATTGACTAGTTTTGCTAGGGCTCCTTGATGCTACACTCGGTCAAATGCTGCCTTGATGTCAAGGGCATTCACTCTCAACTCACCTTGGGAGTTCAGCCCTTTTGTCCATGCTTGAACCAAGGCTGTAATGAGGTGAGGAGCTGAGTGGCCCTGGCGGAACCCAAACTGGGCGTTAGTGAGCAGGTTATTGCTAAGCAAGTGCCGGTTGATAGCATTATTGATGACCCCTTCCATTACTTTACTGATGATGGAGAGTAGATTAATGGGGTGGTAATTGGCCAGGTTGGATTTGTCCTGCTTTTGGTGTGCAAGACATACTTGGGCAATTTTTCACATAGCCGGGTAGATGCCAGTGTTGTAGCTGTACTGGAACAGCTTGGCTAGGGGCACGGCAAGTTCTGGAGCACAGGTCTTCAGTACTATTGCTGGAATATTGTCAAGGCCCTTAGCCTTTGCAGCATCCAGTGCCTTCAGCCATTTCTTGATATCACGTGGAGTGAATCGAATTGGCTGAAGACTGGCATGTGTGATGCTGGGGACCTCCCAAGGAGGGTGAGATGGATCATCCACTCAGCATTTCTGGCTGAAGATTGTTGCGAATGCTTCAGCCTTATCTTTTGCACGGCTGTACTGGGCTCCTCCATCATTGAGGATGGAGATATTTATGGAGCCACCTCCTCCAGTGAGTTGTTTAATTGTCCACCACCATTCATGACTGGATGTGGCAGGGCTGCAGAGCTTAGATCTTATTCGTTGGTTGTGGGATTTGTTAGCTCTGTCTATCACTTGCTGCTTATGATATTTGGCATGCAAGTATTATAGCTTCACCAGGTTGATACCTCATTTTTAGGTATGCCTGGTGCTGCTCCTGGCATGCCCTCCTTCACTCTTCATTGCACCAGGGTTGATCCCCTGGTTTGATGGTAATGGTAGAGTGGGTTATATGCTGGGCCAAGAGTTTACAGATTGTGTTCGAGTACAATTCTGCTGCTGCTGGTGTCCCACAGTGCCTCGTGGATACCCAGTCTTGAGTTGCTAGATCTGTTCGAAAACTATCCCATTTAGGACGGTGGTAGTGCCACACAACATGATGGAGGGTATCCTCAATGTGAAGACGGGACTTCATCTCCACAATGACTGTGCGGTGGTCACTCCTACCGATACTGTCATGGACAGATGCATCTGCAGCAGGCAGGGTTGATAAGGAAGAGGTCAAATATGTTTTTCCCTCTTGTTGCTTCCCTCACCACCTGCCACAGACCCAGTCCAGCAGCTATGTCATTTAGGACTCAGCCAGCTTGGTCAGCAGTAGTGCTACCGAGCCACTCTTGGTAATGGACATTGAAGTCCCCCACCCAGGGTACATTCTGCTCCCTTGCCACCCTCAGTGCTTCCTCCAAGTGATGTTTAATATGGAGGAGCACTGATTCATCAGCTGAGGGAGGGTGGTACGTGGTAATCAGCAGGAAGTTTCCTGCCCATGTTTGACCTGTTGCCATGAGACTTCATGGGGTCCAAAGTCAATGTTGAGGACTTCCAGGGCAACTCCCTCCTGACTGTATAACACTGTGCTGCCACCTCTTCTGGGTCTGTCCTGCCGATGGGATAGGGCATACCCAGGGATGGTGATGGTGGAGTCTGGGACATTATCTGTAAGGTATGATTCCGTGAGGATGACTACATCAGGCTGTTGCTTGGCTAGTCTGTGAGACAGCTCTCCCAATTTTGGCACTAGCCCCCAGATGTTAGTAAGGAGGACTTTGCAGGGTTGACAGGGCTGAGATTGCCGTTGTCGTTTCCAGTGCCAGTTCCAGTAGGTCAATACCGGGTGTTCCATCCGGTTTCATTCCTTTTTTGTGACTTTGTAACAGTTTGTTACAACTGAGTGGTTTGCTAGGCCATTTCAGAGGGCATTTAAGAGTCAACCATATTGCTATTGGTCTGGAGTCACATGTAGGCCAGACCGGGTCAAGATAACAGGTTTCCCTCCCTAAAGGAAATTAGTGAACCAGGTGGGTTTTTCCAACAATCAACGTCGCTACATGGTCATCATTAGACTTTTAATTCCAGAGTTTTATTGAATTCATATTCCACCATCTGGCATGGCTGCATCCATTTTCCACATGAATATCAGAAACGTAGATAGGACCAAGAAAGATATTCTGCTGAGGAAGCATGAGCAGCTAGGAGCTAAATTAAAAAGCAGAACCACAAGAGGTAATAATCTCTGGATTACTGCCTGAGCCATAAATATATTGGCATAGGGTAAATAAGATCAGACAGTTGAATGCATGTGTGAAAGATGTTTCGCGGGAGTGAATATATAATGAGGTGGGCTCGGGAAGATGCGGCGTGAAATCCTGCCATTTTCATCATCGGGTAGGACTCCATTTTACCCACCCGCTACCGGATTTAGTGCAATTCGGGGAAAGTTCAGCCCTTGGTATCTCAGGAAATCAAGGTATCTGGGAAGCACGTGGGAAAGTGGATTTGGGGCCAAAGATCAGCTATGATCATATTGAATGGTGCAGCAGGCTTTTTTTTTAATCATTCATGAGATGTGGGCTTCGCTGGCTGGGCCAGCATTTATTGCCCATCTCTAGTTGGCCTTGAGAAGGTGGTGGTGAGCTGGCTTCTTGAACTGCTGCAGTCCATGTGGTGTAGGTGCACTCACAGTCTGGAGTTCCAGGATTTTGACCCAGCAACAGTGAAGGAATGGCGATATATTTCCAAGTCAGGATGTTGAGTGACTTGGAGGGGAACTTCCAGGTGGTGGTGTTCCTATCTATCTGCTGCCCTTGTCGTCCTAGATGGTCATGGTCGTGGGTTTGGAAGGTGCTGTCGAAGAAGCCTTGGTGAATTCCTGAAGTGCATCTTGTAGACTGCTGTTACTGTGCGTCGGTGGTGGAGGGAGTGAATGTTTCTGGATGTGGTGCCAATCAAACTGGCTGCTTTGTCCTGGATAGTGTCTAGATTCTTGAGTGTTGTGGGAGCTGCACTCATCCAGGCAAGTGGGGAGTATTCCATCACACTTCTGACTTGTGCCTTGTAGATGGTGGACAGGCTTTGGGGAGTCTGGAGGTGGGTTACTCGTTGCACTATTCCTAGCCTCTGACCTGCTCTTGTAGCCACAGTATTTATATGGCTAGTCCAGTTCAATTTCTGGTCAATGGTAACCCCCAGGATGTTGATAGTGGGAGATTCAGTGATGGTAATGCCATTGAACATCAAGGGGCGATGGTTGGATTCTCTCTTGTTGGGGATGGTCATTGTCTGACACTTGGACATAGACTGCTTTAGTATCTGAGGAGTCAAGAATGGAGCTGAACATTGTGCAATCATCAGCGAACATCCCCACTTCTGACCTCATGATGGAAGGAAGGCCATTGATGAAGCAGCTGAAGATGGTTGGGATCAGGACACTACCCTGAGGAATTCCTGCAGTGATGTCCTGGAGCTGAGATGACTGATCCTCAACAACACAACCATCTTCCTTTGGGTTAGGTATGACTCCAACCAGCGGAGAGTTTTCCCCCTGATTCCCATTGTCTCCAATTTTGCTAAGGTTCCTTGTTGCCACACTCTGCCAAATGTTGCCTTGATGTCAAGGGCAGTCACTCTCACCTCACCTCAGGCGTTCAGCTCATTTGTCCATGTTTGAACCAAGGCTGTAATGAGGTCAGCAGGAACCCAAACTGCGCGTTAGAGAGGGGGTTAATGTTAAGCAAGTGCCGCTTGATAGTACTGTTGATGATCCCTTCCAATACTTTACTCATGATCGTCGAGAGCAGATTGACGGGGTGGTAATTGGCCAGGTTGGATTTGTCCTGCTTTTTGTGTACAGGACATACCTGGGCAATTTTCCACATTGCCAGGTAGATGTTGTAGCTGTATTGGAACAGCTTGGCCAGGGGCGCAGCAAGTTCTGGAGTCTTCTGTACTATTGCTGGAATGTTGTCAGGGCCCATAGTCTTTGCAGTATCCAGTGCTTTCAGCCATTTCTTGACATCATGGGTCATCTGGTTTACTCCTGTTCCTATTTCTTATGTTCTTATGGATAGGAGGTTAAATAAAGGACAGGATAACAGAGAGTAATAGATAATTGAATGTTTGTCAGGTTGGAGGTCTATGTAAACAGGGTATCCCCGATGGGTCAGTGCTCTGCTCTTAACCTACATTATATTATAGAAATGATCTGGTATAGTGGACACAATCTCAACATTTGCAGCTGTCACAAAATAGGGAAAGTGATGAATTGTGATGGGAACTGTCTGTGGCTAGAAGAGGACATAAACAGGTTCACAAATTGTGCAAACAAGGTAGCAAAATATCATGTGATTTATTTGGGAGGAAGAGTAGGCAGATAAATGTGTGCTAAATGGAAAATGTTAAAAGGAGTGATGGAACAAAGAAACCTAGAGGTTCAGGTGCACATAACTTTAAACGTGAGGGTCCAGAGGGTTGTCAAAGGCTATATTAGACCACAGACTTTATAAAAGCACATAAAATTCAAAAGTAAAGCCTATACAAATTATTGTTTGGACAGCAATTGTAATACCATGTCCAGTTTTGGGTACCTTACCTTTGGAACAATGTCAAACCCATGGGCGAGAATTGTCATGATACGGCAGGTGGTATTTGCCAGGCTAACCAAATTCCAAAGGGAAACTTGGCCACGCTATCACAGCGATTTCACAATTTGTGTTTATTACGAGAAGGATTGTGCGCTGAAGTCAGAAGTAATGAGTCCACTACTACCTTCAGAGATTTTAAAGATTAAATTAGAACATTTATTAACAAAAGAAAATAAAAAGTTAAACACACTCAAGATTACAGTTGCACAGTTACTTAGGACAGGATTTTCCAGCTCCGTTGCGGGCGGAACCCGCTGTGGGCGAGGCGGCACCCCAGCCAGGAATCCACTTGCGGCGGGACCGGAAGATCCTGGCAGCGGGCGGGTGCGGAAAATCCCACACTAAGTCTTATAACAGTTCCCAAAATATTTCTACTCAACTCTACTTAGGCTCCTAACTGCACACCCTTTTTTAATAAAATGTCCAGCAGTATTACCACAAGCACCCACAGTTGCTGTAAGGGAGGTATTTCACAACTTCTCTCTCCCAATGGAATTCCAAAGGCTTTTAACAAAACCTTGGTTACTGGAGCAGCAAGCTTCTCCAGGGTGGCGAGAAACTGCTACTTCACAGTGCACCCTTCAAGACCTCACATGACCATGGCCACACTCATACATCATTCCATCTTTCATTAAATATATGTCTCCCTTTTGACCTGTAAATCCCATTATTTTAACCTTCCTTTGGAAATTAATTTTCCCATAATATAAAAATTGTTCATGTTGTCATTATGGCCAGCACTTCTGGGAAAAATAAACTTAATAACCTTGCTTTATTTATCTTGCCAGCTGTAAATATCTTATCATGTCCCTTTGAAAATCAAACAAACTCTCAACTTATCTAAAAATGAAAATTTCATTCACTCTGTATCTGCTGGGACTCATCTTAGTTTACCCCATCTCCATTTCGGATGCCTGCGTTTTTACACTTAATCCCTTTGATAGCTTAAACATTGCAGTCGGACTTGCAGTTTAATTTAACTAGACACGCACACAACACACAACACACGCATCCATAAGCCTGCTTCAGTATCCCACAGTAATATTAGGGAAAAAAGTAATATTTCTTTTTCACTCTTCTATCAGATATCCACTTCATCTTCTTTCATTACAGCAGAGAAGTTTAAGTTTCTGTAGACTCTCATCATAACTAAAGCCTTTCATCTCTGGTATCATCTTAGAGAATCATTTAAAGTAAGATGGTAACAGGAATGACAAGTTTAACTAATGAGGAGAGAGTACAGAAACAGAAACTTTTCTAACTAAAACAGAGAAATTGAAGTGGAGATGACAGCGGTGTTCAAAATTGTGAGGGGTTTTGATAAGGTAAGTAGCGGGAGCTATTTCCACTGGGTGGTGAGGTGCTAACTAATGTGCATCAATTTAGAACCATTACTAAAACAATGAAATGGGAAGTTTGTGGAAATCCATAATAGCTTTTAAAAGAGAAATGGATATTGATTTGAAGCATAAAAATTAAAAGGATATGGAGAAAGGATAGGGGAGTGGAAATAAGTGAATTGCACTTTGAGGGAGCTAGCACAGATGCAATAGGTCAAATGGTTTCTTTCTGTTCTGTTAAAGCCTATGACTCTTTGATTCCTCTAGTTGCCCTGTGGTCAGATGCCTCTTAAGATTGCAAAATTATGCAGCAGACAACACACCATGATGATCCTGCAGACTTTCGCCAGTTCCATATGTTTCTCACTGCTACAATAATCTATCAAACTGCTTGTTTGCTCACTATTGATTTTGGTACCTTCATCTCATTGTCTATGTCATTGTATCTACTCAGCATTGGTGCCACGCTATATTACTAACCAGGGCTACAGAGGGCATTCTTGGTCTCTGTGATGCCAATATGTTTTATGGGGGTTAAAAAATGGGGTCAGCATATATTGTCTTAAAATAAAAACATCATGACTGCCACTTAGGAAGCAGGCATTCATCTGTAGAATCCCATGCTAATTGCCACAAACTGCTGAAAATATGGCAACATTTGTGGTTCATTGTGTTGTAACTATTAGGTGATTTGGGTACCATTAACCACAATGTGGAGAATCCTGTCATCTGCAAAAATTGCAGTGCCCTTTCATCTTTCATTCTGTTACTCATTCCCCATGGGAAACTGATGTAATTGTTTTGCTCTAGCAAGTGAGGCATCAGTCATTAACTTGGTACATCTGTGAACTCCAGATTGATTAATGTTGCTGTTCGCTATTGCAGCTTGTAATGAACCTGAGGTATTAAGTGCTGTGGTGACCTCGACATCTCTGGCAGCATTGTGGATGTGTATGATTTGACTGGAGGTCAGCATGTGATATAACTGCCATTGTGACTCCCATGAATCACTGCCTAGGGAAACTCATAATGCTGATATAAATTGCACCAATTGACAGTGCCAATCCTGTTGTTCCAAGATTATTACAAACAATAAATCAATTGGATGAAATGATAGCTGTACTGCAAACTATCAGATTCCTCCAAAATGTAACAAACATCAGTCCCCCTTTATAAATCCCTCCGGTTTCCTTTTGGAAGGCAGTAACCTAGCAACCTGCAGCACCATTTTATACATGTGGGCTCATCACATGCCAGAATTCTGATGTAAATGCTGTTTTTTTTGTATATGTGTTCACTTTTGTACACCAGCAAGTGAAGACCAATCTCCCATATAATTGGAAGTGGTTGAAGTATGCTGAATGGATTGAGATCCAGCAGATTGCCAAAAACACCAACCAGTTTAAATGCTACCAATGGAGCGTAAATGGGACAAATGTTGACTCTGTTGGATAAAAAATAGTGTTGGCTGCTTGTCTGGCATTTGGTTGCATGTACTTTCATCCATAATCCTTATTGTGAAATGGTGCAATCATTTCTCAGCAAGTTTGAATTTAAGAGAAAATCACAACAGGGAAGGTCACAACAGTGCAGAACTATTACTTTTTATAATTTATATCTATACTAGCAGAGATTATGACAGCTAATATAATATATATAAATACATACTAGTCATACTATTCCTTGCAGAACTGTTTTATTTTATTAGAATAGACACTAACTGTAGCCTCTGAAAAGAACTGTCTAATTTAATTATAAAGGGTCTGTATGATTTTCTGTTGATCAACTATTTGCTTTAATTCAATAAATGTGTCGTGCTCATAGTATAATAGCTAATCATTTGGTGTGGATTATATTGTGAAATAAAGTAGAGTGCGCTAATGATTGGTGTCTATAATAATATTGGCTGTAATAAAAAAAACAGACAGGCAGGCAGCCGGGAGTCATTGTGTACTGTTGCAGATGCTTGAGTTAAGATCCTGGAAAGTAGGAAGGTCAACCATGTCTTTTATTAAGTGCCTAAATCAGTCTAAATCAGTTCTACGAACAAAGGGGCCTGACATTCCTTGTTATGAGACAATGTTACGGCAGAACAAATTGTGTAAGAATGTGTAGCTGCCCGGTTTCCATAAATCTTTATTTCCTTCTTTACGAGCCCCTCAATGCTCCTATCATTTCTTGCCTCTGCAGTTTCATTCAGCCCTGTGTTCCAGCACACACCTTTTTCCCAATGTTGATTTCCATTGCAATTCACTGCCCCTACCCTACCACCACCACCCCTACCAACCCCCTCTCCCCCAACTCCAATTCAGTTTTAGCCCCATATTCTAGAATAAAGCCTTACCTTAACCCTGTCTGGCTTACTACCTACCTTACTCTTTCAAAAACCTCCTTAAGACTTACCTCTTGCATCATGCCTTCAATCTCCATTGCTTCCACCACTGCTCAGTTCTTGTTAATTTTTCACTGCTGTGGAGGACTTTGGGATATTTTTATTACTGCAGATTTGCTGGTGGTTGTTGCTGCTGTTGGTTTTCTTTTAACACTGGATAACACAACTTGAAGAAATTATACTTTTGAAAAGCAGTATTAGGTAATACTGACACAGCCAGCAAATTATATATGATCGCTTGTTCTGCTTGTTGGCATAAACTTGCACAGTCTCAGCTGGTGTAAAGGTGCTGCTCCTATTTCAGTGAGCAGCATTTACTCCTCTGTGTAAACACTTCCAGCTTCCAAAAAGTCTCTTTGATCAGCACTGGTACCAATTTGCCTATCTCCTGGTAACAGTAAATAATTCGCCCTTTCCATAGTGCAAAAATAGGGAAGGAGATCAAAACAGCAAAAGGAGAATTAAAAGAGCACATTGAAACCCTGGTCAGCAAACCCGGTCACAAATTGGCTTATCTTCAAACTTGCAAATTCAAATAAAATAGGAAATCCTTTTCGGATTTTTTTCCAAAACATCAAATCTGAAGGCAGCAGTTCATGGCAAAATCAATCCACAGGCAAAGTGTGTATGCTGCACCACCAGTCAGACTAACAGCCCTGCACAATAATAGCTTTAACTAGTTCTCCACTATTTTGGTCCACCAGCTAACGTTCTTGTAAATCCATATCGGTACTATTTTAACACTTGTTAATCTGTTTACTTCTATTGGGTTAATGACTGACTGTTTAAACAATACAGATGCCTGTTACCAGTGCCCTAAAAATAATCTATTGAGGTAATTCAATCCCTTCCACCAGAGAGCTGTTCCCTGTTGAAATTAACTTCTAATAATCTCTCAGATACTGGGTAAAGCCAATTTTAAGTACTAGCAGGTTGTAGTAATTCTGTGGTATGACATTTGCTGTGTAATTCTATCAATTGTTGAGACATTAATCAGAATAACTTTAGCCTATTATAATAAGGCTTGCCGCTGATAACATTGGCCTACATTTATTTTGTTGATGAACCAGCTACACATTCCAGGATGATTTCTGTTTATTTCAAATTTCTGGCAATCACATTTTTTTCCACAGTGAAAAATCAAAAGGGTACTAAGTTATTGCTGAAAAGCGAGACCTGTTGCCAAAGATTTTCATCTTGCACTTATTAAGACAAATGCAAGAATGCCAAATTTCAAACAATCATAACAATTTACATTACAGGAGAAAAGGATGTTGATTGGTTGGCAAGTCAACTCCAATTGACTGAGAGGTTGCCAACTTTACATGCTAGCATACATACGAATTTGGATCAGGAGTAGGCCTTTCAGCCCCCTGAGCCTGCTCTGCCATTTGATAAGATCATGGCTGATCTGATTGTGGTCTCTACCTTTCTGATTAGCCCCTATACCCTTTATCTCCCTGTTTCTTAAAGTTTTTTTTTACACATAATATGATCACTATAAGATTCATTGCTTTTATACAGTGTATAGTGGGTGAATGGGCATGGAAGTGCCATAGCTTGGCATGGAGGGCATGAGGGTCCATAGGAGTTTTTTGGGGGCATACCTTGGCATGGGAGAAATGAGGGGCCATAGAGGCTGGGTGGAGGGGCATAGCATGGCATGAGGTGGCATGGATGGGACATTGGGAGTGTGTGGGGGGGCTGGTGAGGGGGAAGAGGAGTGAGGGCTAGAGGCCTTACTTTTCACATTATAACTGGGATGAAGTCCCACAGCACTGAGGTGGGCCTTTTAAATAGCCCGCCTTGGTACCAAGCAACCCCTGTGGCTGCCTCCAGCCTCTTCACCAGGTCGGCTGGCCTGACTCCGGTCCACACCCATCCTCCGGCAATGAAGATTCCATCTTTGCAGGCACTTTCTCTCAAGGTGGGCAAGCCAAGCCGGGAGTTTTCCTGGCTCCTGCTATCATCTTGGTGATGGAAACCCATGCCCTTATGTCACCTTTACAATTTATTCTCCTACTTATCTTTTGCCATCAGAAAATTTAACAACCATACATTTGGTCTCTTCATCAAAGTCATTAATATAGATTGTAAATAGTTGAGGCCCCAACACTGATCCCTGTGACACTCCACTGGTTACATCTTGCTAACTCAAAAATGGCTAATTTATCCCTACTTTCTGTTTCCTGTTAGCTAACCAATCCTCTATTTGTGTTGGTATGTTACATCCTACATCACATCATTTTGTGTAGTATCCTTTGATTTGACACCTTGTTAAATGCCTTTTGGAAATCCAAGTACCCCACATCCACAGGTTCCCCTTTATCCATGCTAAATATTACTTCCTGAAGGAACTCTAACAAATTAGTCAAACATGACTTTCCTTTCACAAAACCATGTTTGACTCTGCCTGATTACATTACAATGTCTAAGTGCCCTGCTATAACCCCCTTAATAATAGATTCCAGTATTTTCCTTATGATAGATGGTAGGCAAACTGGCCTGTAGTTCTCTTGCTGTCTCTTTCCTTTCTTGAACAGAGAAGTTACAATCAGTATTTTTCAATCTGATGGGACCGTTCTCGAATTTAGGGAATTTTAGAAAACTAAAACCAATGCATCTACTATCTCAACAGCCTCTTCCTTTAAGACTCTAGGATAAAGTCCATCAGGACCTAGGGACTTGTCAGCTTTTAGGTCTAATAATTTTCTCAGTACCCTTTCCCTAGTGGTTGTAATTGTTTTAAGTTCCTCCCACTCTTTCACCTCTTGATTTAGAATTATTTCTGAGATGTTATTTGTGTCTTCCACAGTGAAGACAGACACAGAGGCTGGAATTTTCCAGCCCCCCCACAGCAAAATCCCCCCCACGGCGGGGCCAGAAAGCCGCTGAAATCTCCGTTCACATTGGCAGGACCGGAAGATCTCGCTGGCACAAGGGGCTGGAAAATTCCGGCCAAGAACCTGTTCATTGCTTCTGCCATTTCCTTATTTCCCATTATTAATTCCCCAGACTCACTCTCTAGAGAACTCACGCTCACTTTAGTTACTCTTTTCCTTTTTCCATGCCTGTAGAAACTCTTAATACTTGTTTTTATGTTTCTAGCTAGCTTTTCTCATACTCTAATTTCTTCTTCATTATCTTTTTAGTCATTCTTTCTTTTTTTTTTGTATTCTGTCCAATATTCTAATCTTTCACTAATCTTCACGGAATTGTATGCTTTTTCTTTCAACTTGATATTATCCTTAACTTCCTCAGTTAGCCACGAATGATACATGCTTCTCCTAGAGCCTTTCTAACTCATTGGAACGCATCTTCGCTGAATGTTATGAAATATCTCCCTAAATGTCTTCCACTGCATTTCTACTCATTTACCCTTTCACAGAATTTCCCAGCTCTGTCTTCACACCCTTATACTTTCCTTTATTTCAGTTTAAAACACTAGTCTTAGAGCCACGCTTCTCCCTTAAACTGAATACAGAAGTCAGCTGTGTTATGATCACTGCTACCTAGGGGAAAATGCTATTTACTAAATTAATTGTTAATCAAAACTATGTGCAATAATAGAAAACATAGAAACATAGAAAATAGAGCAGGAGTAGGCCATTTGGCCCTTTGAGCCTGCTCCATCATTCAATATGATCATGGCTGATCCTCCATCTCAACACCATACTCCCGCTGTCTCCCCCTAAACCTTGTCGCCTTTAGAGTCTAGAAATCTATTTCCTTCTTAAATAGTGACTTGGCCTCCACAGCCTTCTGTGGTAGAGGATACCACAGGATCACTACCCTCTGCGTGAAGACGTTTCTCCTCATCTCAGTCCTAAATGGCCTACCCCATATCTTGAGACTTTGACCTCTTGTTCTAGATCCTCCAGCCAGAGGAAATATCATCCCTGCATCCAGTCTGTCCAGCCCTGTCAGAATTTTATATGTTTCAATGAGATCCCCTCTCATTCTTCTAAACTCCAATGAGAACAGGCTTAGTCAACCCAATCTCTCCTCATACAGCAATCCTGCCATCCCAGGAATCAGTCTGGTGTATCTTTGCTGCACTCCCTCTAGTATATCCTTTCTTAGGTAAGAACATAAGAACATAAGAATTAGGAACAGGAGTAGATCATTCGGCTCCTCAAGCCTGCTCTGCCATTCAATAAGATCATGGCTGATCTTGTGTTTTGATTTCCATGTTCCCAGCTTACCCCAATAACCTTTGATTCTCTTGCCTAACAAGAATCTATCTACCTCTGCCTCAAAAATATTCAATGACCCCACCTCCACCATCTTCTGAGGCAGAGAATTCCAAAGTCGCACTACTCTCTGAGAGAAAAAAATTCTCCTCATCTCTGTCCTAAAAGGGCAACCCCTAATTTTAAAATAGTGCCCCCTAGTTCTGGACTCACCCACAATAGGAAACAACCTTTCGACATCCACCTTGTCAAGGCCGTTCAGGATCTTGTATTCTTCAATCAAGTCACCCCTCACTCTTCTAAACTGCAGTGGAAAGAAGTCCAGTTTGTCCAACCTTTCCTCATAAGACAACCCACTCATTCCAGGTATCAATCTTGTAAACCTCCTTTGAACCACCTCCAATGCATTTACATCCTTCCTTAAGTAAGGAGACCAAAACTGCACACAGTATTCAAAGTGTGGTCTCACCAATGCCCTGTATAACTGAAACATAACACCCTTACTTTTATGTTCAATCTCTCTCATAATAAAGGATAGCATTCCATTAGCCTTCGTAATTACTTGCTATACCTGCATACTAATTTTTTGTGACTCATGTACTAGAACACTTAGATCCCTCTGCACCTCAGAATTATGCAGCTATTCTCCATTTAAGTGATACCCTGTATTTTTGTAAAAAGACCAAAACTGCACACAATACTCCAGTTATGGTCTCACCAGGGCCCTATACAGCTGCAGTAAGACATCCTTGCTTCTGTACTCAAGTCCTTTTTCAATGAAGGCTAACATGCCATTTTACCTTCTTAACTGCTTGCTGCACCTGCATGCTTGCTTTTAGTGATTGGTGTACAAGGACACCCAGGTCCCTTTGTACATCAACATTTCCCAATCTATCATTATTTAAGTAATACACCCTATTTTTCCTAATGAAGTGGATAACTTCACACTTATCCACGTTAAACTGCAACTGCCATGTATTTGCCTAGTCACCCAACCTATCTAAATCGCCTTGAAGCCTCTTAACATCCTCCTCATTGCTCACATTCCCACTAAGTTTTGCGGCATCAGCAAACTTGGAAATATTACATTTGGTTCCCTCATCTAAATCATTGATATATATTGTGAATAGCTGGTGCACAAGCACTGATCCCTGTGGTACCCCACTAGTCACCGCCTACCACTCTGAAAAAGACCTATTTATTCCTACTCTCTGTTTCCTGTCTGCTAACCAATTCTCAATCCATACCCCCACATGCTTTAATTTTACACACTAACCTCTTATGTGGGACTTTATCAAAAGCTTTCTGAAAATCCAAATACACCACATCCACTGGTTCTTCCTTATCTATTCCAATAGTTAAGACCTCAAAAAACTCCAATAGGCTTGTCAAACATGATTTCCCTTTCATAAATCCATGTTGACTTTGTCTAATCCCGTTGATATTTTCTAAGTGTTCTGTTATCACATCCTTTATGAATAGACTCTAGCATTTTCCCTACTACTGATGTTAGGCTAACTGGCCTGTAACTCGCGGTTTGCTCCATCCCTCCTTTTTTAAACAGTAGGGTCACATTTACCACCCTCCAATCTGCTGGTAGTATTCCAGAATTTACAGAATTTTGTAAGATGACAACCAACGCATCCACTATTTTCACCGCCACCTCCTTTAGTACCCTGGGATGTAGATTATCGAGCCCTGGAGTTTTATCAGCTTTCAGTCCCATTAATTTCTCCAGCACTATTTTTTTTAGTAATACTAATTTCCTTCAATTCCTCCTTCTCACTAGACCATTGGTTCCCTAGCATTTCTGGGAAGTTATTTGTGTCTTCCTCCATGAAGACAGAACTAAAGTAGTTGTTTAATTGCTCTGCCATTTCCTTGTTCTCTAATATAACTTGTCCCATTTCAGACTGTAAGGGACCTACATTTGTCTTCACTAACCTTTTTCTTTTTACATAGTTAGAAGTTTTAATAGTCCACTTTTATGTTCCTCGCAAGTTTACTCTCATACTCCATTTTTTCCCATCTGAATCAATCTCTTGGTCATCCTTTGCTGAATTCTAAACTGCTCCCAATCCTCGGGCTTGCCACTTTTTCTAACAACTTTATATGACTCTGCTTTGGATCTAATACTATCCTTAATTTGTTTTGTTAGCTGCCATTTTCCCTGTTGTGTTTTTGCACCAGAAAGGAATGTATAACTGTTGCAAAGCATACATTTGTTCCTAAAGTATTATCCATTGTCTATTTTAATGAAATTCCCCTATCTTAGCCAACTCACATCTCATACTTTTGTAGTTTCCTTTGTTTAGGTTTAGGACCCTAGTTTTGGATTGCACTACTTTACTTCCCATCCAAATGAAGGATTCTATCATGTCATGGTCACTGTTCCCAAAAGGACCCCGCATATCAAGATTAATATTTAGCCACTTCTCATTGCACAAAACCAAATCTAGGATAGCCTGCTCCCTAGTTGGTTCCTCGACGTACTGGTCTAAAAATCCATCTCGTACACACTCCAGGAATTCATCCGCCACAGTATTATTGCTAATTTGGTTTGCCAAAAGAAAATATTAACTATAATGTTAGACTCAACAACCCTTGCACTAAATAGAGCTGATGTGGCAAAATTGCAGATTTAAGACAAGACAACATTCCTGAATGCACTATCTAATCACCACTCTTCAGCAGCACTTTGAATGAGACAAGAAAACAAGACAGAGATCTGTAATGATTCCATCTTGTTAGCTGATATAATAATTTGTGAACATGCCAGTGTCCAGTGATGCGGCTGCTTTCAATCCAATGCAAAGCAATGTTGCATTAGTATGAAAGTAGCAGTGTGACCAAACCACACTGAAGCCATGTAAAATCATCACCAGAAGGCTATCTCACACTATTTCAACTTATGTCATTTGACAGTACAGAGCTTGAGTATTGCTGAAAAAAGTTTTTCATCTTGCATTCATCAGGACATTTTGCGAGAAAATACCAATGTCAAGGAAGCAGCATATTTATACTATATGAGAAGAGAGTGCTGATTGGTTGGCAAGTGAACTCTGATTGGTAGAGGTGTTGACATGGAGAGCGCACAAGTTGATGGTGACTGACAGTTAACTGCCAAGCATTGTTTGAAATTTAAACCAGGCAGCTTGATTCTGATTGGTCAGGACATTACTCTGGGGAATGAATCAGCAAATGGCTGTCACTAACTTTGTTCAGCTGAAACAGGCACAATGTGTGTACATGTTCTTTCTGCTGCAAAGAATAGGGCCCCGTATCTGTAGCTTCCAGTACACACAAATGTGCCACACTGCGAGCCCGACTGACAATCTTAAATTTGTTGTCAGAGTAATTCTTAACACACTGAGGATTATTTAGCAACTGTTGTCCAATTGCGGAATCACATCTACTGTTGGACACAATAGACATTACAGAGACATGATTGCAGGGTGACCAAAACTGGGACCTGAATATTCAAGGGTATTTGACATTTCAGAAGGGCAGGAGGAAAGGAAAAGTAAATGGGGTAGCTCTGTTGCTAAAGGATGAGATCAGTATAATAGTGAGAAATTACCTTGGTTCGGAAGATCAAGGTCTAAAATCTGAAGAAGGGTCATATGGACTCAAAACTTTAACTCTATTTCTCTCCCACAGATGCTGCTAGACCTGCTGAGTTTTTCCAGCATTTTCTGTTTTAGTTTCAGGTTTCCACCATCCACAATATTTTGCTTTTAACAAGGTGTAGAATCAGTTTGAGTGGAGATAAGAGATAGCAAAGGAGAGAAGTCACCAGTGGGAGTAGTTTATAAGCCCCCTAACAGTAGCTACACTGTAGGACAGAGTTTAAATCAGGAAACAATGGGGACTTGCAAGAAGGGTACTTCAATAATCCTGGGTGATGTTAATCTCCATATAGATTGGATGAATCAAATTGGCAAAGGTAACCTGGAGAATGAGTTCATAGAGTGTAGTCAGGATAGTTTCTTAGAACACTACATCCTGGAACCTACCAAGGGCAAGGCCGGCGAGAATCTGGACCGGTCCTGTGCTGACGGTAAGGCTGGTGCTGCTCTACCAAGTAAGGACCCAGCAGTGCAACATTCTGTGTCTTGTGTCGTGCACCAATTATCTCTCCTTGCTCTTGCAGGCACATGTGCCAAACAGCTGACAAAGCCCATGACCCAGGGCCTCCAATCAAGCCCTAAAAAAACCTCTGAAGGGGAATCTGAAGGCACCCTCTTCGAAGTCCCATCACAGCGCTCACCCATACCTCCACCAACGCAGAGACACACACTTCAGTGGGACACAGCTCTAGAATAGACATGGGATCACAATCTGGTGAGCACATCACACTATCTGATCCACAGTAGGTGGCAGTAGGGAATCCCCAGGTCACCAGAATTCAGAGGACTGCTGGGGGCCAGGAACTCGCTGAGTCTGAGTCAGAAGACAAGCCTCTAGACTCGGTCATGTCACATTTGCTGGAGTTGCAAAGGCAAGCTTGGGAACATCAGGATTGCAAGGAACGATGGAGGAGTCCGTCCACCTTCAGGCTGAGGTGATATCACCGGCATGCCAACACACTGAGGTCACCACTGGTAGGAGGGGAGGAAATGGTGTAGTGGTATTGTCGCTGGACTAGTAACCCACAGACCCAGGGTAATGCACTGGGGACCCAGGTTCAAATCCTGCCATGGCAGATAGCAGAATTTAAATTCAGTAAAAGTCTGGAATTAAAAGTCTAATGATGACAATGAGATCATTGTAAACTAATGTCCTTTAGGGGAGGAGATCTAACATCTTTACCTGGTCTGGGCTACTTTGCTAACAACCCACAGCGATGTGGTTGACTCTTAAATGCCCTCCAAGCAAGGGTAATTAGCGATGGGCAATAAATGCTGGTCTAGCCAGTGATGCCCACATCACACAAACAAATAACAAAAAAAATACCTTTTATCCTGGGCCTGGCCAAGTTAGCCATTAACAGGTTCAGGCAGCGGGCAATTGAGGGGGTCGTCCCACGCGACTGTATGCCCCTCTTCCGCAGCTATGTTCATGGCCGGATGTGCCTGGAGAGGGAGCACACGGTGTCCGCCGGCACCATCAAGGCCTTCCTTCCTCGGTTGCCACCGTGGGGCCTGGGGTGCTTTATGGACCCCTTTAATCACATTTTGATTTGTTGTTAGTAAGTTTCCTTTGCATTTTGTCTTTACTTTTGGAGTTTCCCTTTAGTGGACTTCTTTTACTTTGTCCCTGATTTTGTTAATTTGGTTCAATTGTTTTGACTCAAAAGAGTTACCTGTTCTGGCCTACATGTGACTCCAGACCCACAGCAATGTGGTTGACTCTTAAGTGCCCTCTGAAATGGCCTAGCAAGCCACTCAGTTGTAACAAACTACAAAAAGTCACAAAAAAAGGAATGAAACCGGATGGACCACCCGGAAATGACAACGGCAATTGCAGCCCTGTCGACCCTGCAATGTCCTCCTGGCTAACATCTGGGGGCCAGTGCCAAAATTGGGAGAGCTGTCTCACAGGTTAGTCAAGCAACAGCCTGACATAGTCATCCTCATGGAATCAGACCTTACAGAAAATGTCACAGACACCACCATCACCATCCCTAGGTATGTCCTGTCCCACCAGCAGGACAGACCCAGCAGAGATGACAGCACAGAGGTATACAGTCGGTAGGGAGTTACCCTGGGAGTCCTCAACATCGACTCCGGTCTCCTGGCATCAGGTCAAACATGGGCAAGGATGCCTCCTGCTGATTACCATGTACCACCCTCCCTCAGCTGATGAATCAGTACTCCTCCATATTGAACATCACTTGGAGGAAGCACTGAGGGTGACAAGGGTGCCGAATGTACCCTGGGTGGGGGACTCCAATGTCCATGACCAAGAGTGGCTTGATAGCACTACTACTGACCGAGCTGGCCGAGTCCTAAAGGACATAGCTGCTAGACTGGGTCTGCAGCAGGTGGTGAGGGAACCAACAAGAGGGAAAAACATACTTGACCTCATCCTCACCAACCTGCCTGCTGCACGTGTGTCTGTCCATGACAACAGTATCAATAGGAGTGACCACCGCATAGTCCTTGTGGAGATGAAGTCCCACCTTCACATTGAGGATGCCCTCCATCGTGTTGTGTGGCACTACTACTGTGCTAAATGGGATAGATTTCAAACAGATCTAGCAATTCAAGACTGGGCATCCATGAGGCGCTGTGGGCCATCAGCAGCAGCAGAATCATACGCAAACACAATCTGTAACCTCATAGCCTGGCATATCCCCTAGTCTACCATTACCATCAAGCCGGGGAATCAACCCTGGTTCAATAAAGAGTGCAGGAAGGCATGCCAGGAGCAACACCAGGCATACCTAAAAATGAGGTATCAACCTTGTGAACCTATAACACAGGACTACTTGTGTGCCAAACAGCATAAGCAGCAAGTGATAGACAGAGCTAAGCATCCCCACATCCAACAGATCAGATCTAAGCTCTGCAGTCCTGCCACATCCAGTTGTGAATGGTGGTGGACAATTAAACAACTCACTGGAGTAGGAGGCTCCACAAATATCCCCATCCTCAATGATGGAGGAGCCCAGCACATCAGTGCAAAAGATAAAGCTGAAGCATTCGCAACAACCTTCAGCCATGAGTGCTGAGAGGATGATCCATCTTGGCCTCCTCCAGAAGTCCCCAGCATCACAGATGCCACTCTTCAGCCAATTCGATTCACTCCATGTGATATCAAGAAATGGCTCAACACACTGGATACTGCAGAGGCTATGGGCCCTGACAATATTCCGGCAATAGTACTGAGGACTTGTGCTCCAGAGCTTGCTGCGCCCCTCGCCAAGCTGTTCCAGTACAACTACAACACTGGCATCTACCCGGCTATATGGAAAATTGCCCAGGTATGTTCTGTACACAAAAAGCAGGACAAATCCAACCTGGCCAATTACCGCCCCATCAGTCTACTCTCCATCATCAGTAAAGTAATGGAAGGGGTCATCAACAGTGCTATCAAGCAGCACTTGCTTAGCACTAACCTGTTCACTGATGCCCAATTTGGGTTCCGCCAGGGCCACTCAGCTTCTGACCTCATTACAGCCTTGGTTCAAACATGCACAAAAGACCTGAACTCCCGAGGTGCGGTGAGAGTGACTGCCCTTGACATCAAGGCAGCATTTGACTGAAGATGGCATCAAGGAACCCTAGCAAAATTGGAGTCAATGGGAATCAGGGGGAAAACTCTCTGCTGGTTGGAGTCATACTGAGCACAAAGGAAGGTGGATGTGGTTGTTGGAGGTCAGTCATCTATGGTCCAGGACATCACTGCAGGAGTTCCTTAGGGTAGTGTCCTTGGCCCAACCATCTTCAGCTGCTTCATCAATGACCCTCCTTCCATGATAAGGTCAGAAGTGGGGATGTTCGCTGATGATTGCACAATGTTCAACACCATTCGCGACATCTCAGATACTGAAGCAGTCCATGTCCAAATGCAGCAAGACCTGGACAATATCAAGGCTTGGGCTGACAAGTGGCAAGTAACATTCACGCCACACAAGTGTCAGGCAATGACCATCTCCAACAAGAGAGAATCCAACCATCACCCCTTAATGTTCAATGGCATTACCATCACTCAACCCCCCCCACTATCAACATCCTGGGGGTTACCATTGACCAGAAACTGAACTGGGCTAGCCATATAAATACTGTGGCTACAAGAGCAGGTCAGAGGCTAGGAATCATGCGACAAGTAACTCAGAGTCATAGAGTCAAAGAGGCCTACAGCACAGAAAAAGGCCCTTCGGCCCATCGAATCTGCGCCAGCCAAACAAGTACCTAACTATTCTAATTCCATTTACCAACACGATGCCCATAGCCTTGTATGCCATGGCATCACAAGTGCACATCCAAATATTTCTTAAACGTTATGAGGGTTTCTGCCTCTACCACCCTTTCAGGCAGTGAGTTCCAGATTCCCACCACCTCTGGGTGAAATAATTCTTCCTCACATCCCCTCTAAACCTCTTGCTCCTTACCTTAAATCTATCCCCCCTGGTTATTGATCCCTCCACCAAGGGGAAAAGTTCCTTCCTGTCTACCCTATCTATGCTCCTCATAATTTTATAAACCTTAATCATGGCCCCCCTCAATCTCCTCTGCTCCGAGGAAAATAACGCCAGAGCAGGCAGGGAGAAATTACTGAACACAGTGGGACTGGGGGTCTGAAATGCATTTGTTTCAATGCAAGAAGTATAACAGGCAAGGCAGATGAGCTTAGAGCTTGGATTAGTACTTGGGACTATGATGTTATTGGTATTACAGAGACTTGGTTGAAGGATGGACAGGATTGGCAGATAAACGTTCCAGGATTTAGACACTTCAGGCGGATAGAGAGGGATGTAGAAGAGGTGGGGGAGTTGCACAGCTGGTTAAGGAGAATATCACAGCTGTACGACAGGAGGACACCTCGGAGGGCTCATGCAGCGAGGCAATATAGGTAGAGCTCCGGAATAGGAAGGGTGCAGTCACAATGTTGAGGGTTTACTATAGGCCTCCCAATTGCCGGCGGGAGATTGAGGAACAGTTATGTAGGCAGATTTTGGAAAGATGTAAAAGCAATAGGGTTGTCGTGGTGGGTGATTTTAACTTTCCCTATATTGACTGGGAATCACTTAGTGCTAGGGGTTTGGATGGTGCAGAATTTGTAAGGTGCATCCAGGAGGGCTTCCTGAGACAATATGTAGATAGTCCAACTAGGGAAGGGGCAAAAACAAAAAGCTAAAAGCTACTGCGGACGCTGGAAATCCAAAACAAAAACAGAATTACCTGGAAAAACTGTTTGCTTTCCAACATCACCATCACGTTCCACAAGTGCCTTATCTCCTGACTTTAGTGGCGTAGACCTGAATTTCATGTTTTGCTCTGCATTTACTTTCATTCTATCCTTCTGAACTTGATTGCATTTACCTCCATGTTGATCACTAGCTCATTGTAATACACCAGCATATCATTAAAGACCATCCCACCAGGTTCTTGGATCCCACCAGATCGTCCATGCAAGTCAGCGGGAAAGCATGTTGACGTGTTTCACAACTGCACACGGGCGACGTGCACTTGGCGGCCTTCACTTTGGAGGAACTGAGGTGAGTGAACAGCATCGTTTTCCACAGCTCACCAGGGTTGTCTGTTGCTTTTCAGGTTTCGGGGTGCCGGGCAGCCTGGGTGAAGTGCCTCGGAGGCGACTGTTTTCGGGGGGGTGGTGTCCGGGGGCAACTACTTCCCTGCCACGGAAGTGACTGTTGCTGTTTTTGGGGGTGGGGTGGGGCGACAACTGCTGCCCAGCCTCTCAGGCCACTATAGTTGTTGTCGGGGGGTTGGGGTGTAACTGCTGCCCTGGCATTGGATTCCACGCACAAGAAATTGAGGTGGGGACAGGGTAGGCGAGGGAAGTGGCCATGTGTATAAACTGACCATGCCTCTGCAACTGAAACAGTTCAGGCACAGCCCACAGTGATATAATTGGGGTCGGGCTCCTATCCTACCCACCCGTGGAGTCACCAAAGAGCCACCAATCGCTTACCACCCCTGCCCGCCACCCCCCTCGCCCCAATCACCAGCACAGACTGCAAGTCTGCAACCACTTTATTGGACCCGGGCAGTTGGACTGCGCAGGTTGTACAATCTCCTCGACAATGCTGGCCATGTAGCAGTCACTACTGGAGGCGCTCATAGCCCTTTTAGATCTCAGCAGTCCATTTAGGAGCTGTCTTCCCCATATTTCAGGCTGACAGGGGAGCCATTAGCGCACACATCTGTGGCCATCCGAGGGGTGACTAGCACTCTCCGGGAAGCGTTAAGGGGCAGTCACACAGGGCCAAGAAATTTGCCAACTTCACCCATGCTAACCACATCTCTCTCTCTCTTTCATGCCGCAGGAGGACCACATCAGGAGCATGGAGCCTGGTGAGCTAGCTGTATGCCTGATCCTACAAAGAGCAGAGAAGACGGAGAAATGTGCGACTGAGGCACTGAATGTGCAAAGACAGCAGCAGCAACTTCATGAAGAAGGGGCTGCTGGGGCACTCTCACACGCTGCCCAGGAGTGACAGCGAGCCGTGGCTGGTTGGCGCCTAACCTGGTCGCCCAGGGTCTATAGACGCCACCTGTCATTCCTGCAGATGACTGAGAACCAGTGTCGCCATGTGATGGCTCACATCTGCCACTTACAGCAGAACTTGGCACCAAGGGGCCATGGAGGGCATCCACTGCCAGTGAGTGTGAAAGTGACCGTGGTGTTCAATTTCTATGCCAGTGGCTCCTTTTAGGGCTCCAGAAGCGACCTTTGTGGGATCATAATCTGCCACCCACAAATGCATCCATGAGGTCACAGATTCCATCTTCTCCATGCCACACAACTTTGTGCATTTTGCCCGGGACTGGGACAGCCAGGATGCAAAGACCATTGGATTCGCCCGGATCTCAGGATTCCCACAGGTGCAGGGTGCGATCGACTGAACCTATGTGGCGCTTAGGTCTCTGTTGATGCACATGGTGGACTACATCAACTGCAAAGGATTCCATTCACTGAATGGTGGTATGCGACCACCAGAAACACATCCTGCAGGTATGCACACGGTTTCCAGGGAGTGTGAATGATGCCCACATCCTCCGTCGGTCACAGATCCCTGGAGTCTTCAGGGTCCACAGAAGCTGCAGGGATGGCTCCTCGGGTACAAGGGCTACCCACAGAAGCCGTGGCTGATGACACCCATGCAGTGGCCTTAGACTGCAAGAGAGCGACGGTATAATAAGGCTTATGCTGCGGCTAGCAACATGGTGAGGCAGACCTTCGGGATGCTGAAGATGAGGTTCCGGTGCCTGGACCAGTCTGGTGGAGCCCTGCAATACAGTCCGCAGAGGGTGTTATGCATCATCGTCGTCTGCTGTGCCATTTTTTTTTTAATCATTCACGGGATGTGGGCTTCACTGGCTGGGCCAGCATTTATTGCCCATCCCTAGTTTCCCTTGAAAAGGTGGTGGTGAGCTGCCTTCTTGAACCGCTGCAGTCCATGTGGTGTAGGTACACCCACAGTGCTATTAGGAAGGGAGTTTCAGGATTTTGACCCAGCGACAGTGAAGGAACGGCGATATATTTCCAAGTCAGGATGGTGAGTGACTTGGAGCACCACTTCTAGATGGTGGTGTTGCCATCTGTCTGCTGCCCTTGTCCTTCTAGATGGAAGCGGTCAAGTGTTTGGAAGGTGCTAAGGAGCCTTGGTGAATTCCTGCAATGTATCTTGTAGATGGCACACACTGCTGCTACTGTGCGCCAGTGGTGGAGAGAATGAATGTTTGTGGATGTGGTGCAAATCAAGTGGGCTGCTTTGTCCTGGATGGAGTCGAGCTTCTTCAGTGCTGTGGGAGCTGCACTCATCCAGCCAAGTGGGGAGTGTTCCATCACACTCCTGACCTGTGTCTTGTAGATGGTGGACAGACTTTGTGGAGTCAGGAAGTGAGTCAAAGGGTAGTGAGTGTCTGGAATTCGCTGCCAGAGGAGGTGGTGGAAGCAGGTACGATAGTGGTGTTTAAGAGGCAGCTTGACAAATACATGAATAGGATGGGAATAGAGGGATACGGATCCCGGAAGTGCAAAATGTTTTAGTCTGAAAGGCAATATGATCGGCGCAGGCTTGGAGGGCCAAAGGGCCTGTTCCAGTGCTGTACTTTTCTTTGTTCTTGTTCTATCCAATTTCTCCTCATAATTAAAACTCTGTAGCCCAGGCAACATCCTGGTAAATCTCCTCTGCACTCTCTCCAGTGAAATCACATTCGTCCTATAATGCAGATTCCAGAAATGCACGCAATACTCTAGCTGTGGCCTAATTAGCGTTTTATACAGTTTCAGCATAACCTCCCTGCTCTTATATTCTATGCCTTGGCTAATAAAGGCAAGTATCCCATATGCCTTTGACTCACTTCCTGACTCCACAAAGTCTGTCCACCATCTACAAGACACAGGTCAGGAGTGTGATGGAATACTCCTCACTTGGCTGGATGAGTGCAGCTCCCACAACACTGAAGAAGCTCGACTCCATCCAGGACAAAGCAGCCCACTTGATTTGCACCACATCCACAAACATTCATTCTTTCCACCACTGGCGCACAGTAGCAGCAGTGTGTGCCATCTACAAGACTTGGAAATATATCACCGTTCCTTCACTGTCGCTGGGTCAAAATCCTGAAACTCCCTTCCTAATAGCACTGTGGGTGTACCTACACCACATGGACTGCAGCGGTTCAAGAAGGCAGCTCACCACCACCTTTTCAAGGGAAACTAGGGATGGGCAATAAATGCTGGCCCAGCCAGTGAAGCCCACATCCCGTGAATGATTAAAAAAAAAATGGCACAGCAGACGACGATGATGCATAACACCCTCTGCGGACTGTATTGCAGGGCTCCACCAGACTGGTCCAGGCACCGGAACCTCATCTTCAGCATCCCGAAGGTCTGCCTCACCATGTTGCTAGCCGCAGCATAAGCCTTATTATACCGTCGCTCTCTTGCAGTCTAAGGCCACTGCATGGGTGTCATCAGCCACGGCTTCTGTGGGTAGCCCTTGTACCCGAGGAGCCATCCCTGCAGCTTCTGTGGACCCTGAAGACTCCAGGGATCTGTGACCGACGGAGGATGTGGGCATCATTCACACTCCCTGGAAACCGTGTGCATACCTGCAGGATGTGTTTCTGGTGGTCGCATACCACCATTCAGTGAATGGAATCCTTTGCAGTTGATGTAGTCCACCATGTGCATCAACAGAGACCTAAGCGCCACATAGGTTCAGTCGATCGCACCCTGCACCTGTGGGAATCCTGAGATCCGGGCGAATCCAATGGTCTTTGCATCCTGGCTGTCCCAGTCCCGGGCAAAATGCACAAAGTTGTGTGGCATGGAGAAGATGGAATCTGTGACCTCATGGATGCATTTGTGGGTGGCAGATTATGATCCCACAAAGGTCGCTTCTGGAGCCCTAAAAGGAGCCACTGGCATAGAAATTGAACACCACGGTCACTTTCACACTCACTGGCAGTGGATGCCCTCCATGGCCCCTTGGTGCCAAGTTCTGCTGTAAGTGGCAGATGTGAGCCATCACATGGCGACACTGGTTCTCAGTCATCTGCAGGAATGACAGGTGGCGTCTATAGACCCTGGGCGACCAGGTTAGGCGCCAACCAGCCACGGCTCGCTGTCACTCCTGGGCAGCGTGTGAGAGTGCCCCAGCAGCCCCTTCTTCATGAAGTTGCTGCTGCTGTCTTTGCACATTCAGTGCCTCAGTCGCACATTTCTCCGTCTTCTCTGCTCTTTGTAGGATCAGGCATACAGCTAGCTCACCAGGCTCCATGCTCCTGATGTGGTCCTCCTGCGGCATGAAAGAGAGAGAGAGATGTGGTTAGCATGGGTGAAGTTGGCAAATTTCTTGGCCCTGTGTGACTGCCCCTTAACGCTTCCCGGAGAGTGCTAGTCACCCCTCGGATGGCCACAGATGTGTGCGCTAATGGCTCCCCTGTCAGCCTGAAATATGGGGAAGACAGCTCCTAAATGGACTGCTGAGATCTAAAAGGGCTATGAGCGCCTCCAGTAGTGACTGCTACATGGCCAGCATTGTCGAGGAGATTGTACAACCTGCGCAGTCCAACTGCCCGGGTCCAATAAAGTGGTTGCAGACTTGCAGTCTGTGCTGGTGATTGGGGCGAGGGGGGTGGCGGGCAGGGGTGGTAAGCGATTGGTGGCTCTTTGGTGACTCCACGGGTGGGTAGGATAGGAGCCCGACCCCAATTATATCACTGTGGGCTGTGCCTGAACTGTTTCAGTTGCAGAGGCATGGTCAGTTTATACACATGGCCACTTCCCTCGCCTACCCTGTCCCCACCTCAATTTCTTGTGCGTGGAATCCAATGCCAGGGCAGCAGTTACACCCCAACCCCCCGACAACAACTATAGTGGCCTGAGAGGCTGGGCAGCAGTTGTCGCCCCACCCCACCCCCAAAAACAGCAACAGTCACTTCCGTGGCAGGGAAGTAGTTGCCCCCGGACACCACCCCCCCGAAAACAGTCGCCTCCGAGGCACTTCACCCAGGCTGCCCGGCACCCCGAAACCTGAAAAGCAACAGACAACCCTGGTGAGCTGTGGAAAACGATGCTGTTCACTCACCTCAGTTCCTCCAAAGTGAAGGCCGCCAAGTGCACGTCGCCCGTGTGCAGTTGTGAAACACGTCAACATGCTTTCCCGCTGACTTGCATGGACGATCTGGTGGGATCCAAGAGCCTGGTGGGATGGTCTTTAATGATATGCTGGTGTATTACAATGAGCTAGTGATCAACATGGAGGTAAATGCAATCAAGTTCAGAAGGATAGAATGAAAGTAAATGCAGAGCAAAACATGAAATTCAGGTCTACGCCACTAAAGTCAGGAGATAAGGCACTTGTGGAACGTGATGGTGATGTTGGAAAGCAAACAATCCCCTATGACATCCAGCCATTTGTTATGACCAACACAAAAGGATAAACTTTCACTGCGAAGTACGGTTCACAAATCATCGAATGAAACATGTCATTCTTCAAAGCACTGAAAATACTATTTGTAAGCATTGAATCCGATTCTGACATCGACATCTCAGATGAAGAACATGGGTTAAATGACACTACACCAGAGGTTAGATGATATCCTACTCATGAGAGAAAATGTACACAACACAAGAAATAGGAGCAGGAGTAGATCGTATGGCCCGTCAAGCCTGCTCTGCCATTTCATATGATCATGGCTGATCTTGGGCTTCAACTCCACTTTCCCACCTGCTTCCCATATCCTTTGATTCTCTGAAAGTCCAAAAATTTGTCTAATCCAGCCTTAAATGTATTCAACGACGCAGCATCTACAACCTTCTAGGGTAGAGGATTACAAAGATTCACAACCCTTTGAGGGAAGTAAATTCTCCTCATCTCAGTCCTAAATGATCAGCCCCTTATTCTAAGACTGTGCCCCTGCGTTTTAGATTCCCCAAGCAGTGGAAACAATCTCTTAGCATCTACCTCATCAAGCCCCTTTAGAATCTTCTATGTTTCAATGAGATTGCCTCTCATTCTTCTAAACTCCAGTGAATATGGGCCCAGTTTATTCAGCCTCTCACCTTGGGACAACCCACTCATCTCTGGGACCCAGTTAGTGAACATTCATTGTACCACCTCCAATGTAAGTATCTCCTTCCTTAGAAATGGAAACCCAAACTGCGTACAGTATTCCAGATGTGCTCTGACCAAAGCCATGTACAATTGTAGCAAGATTTCTTTATTCATGTACTCCAATCCCTTTGCAATAAAGGTCAACATGCCAGCTGCTTTCCCATTTGCTTGCTGTACCTGCATGGTAACTTTCCACATTCTTTATAAGAACTCACCCAATTCTCTTTGATCATCACCATTTAGAAGTTTCATACCTTTTAAACAATATTCTGCTTTTCTATTGTTATGGCCAAAGCGAATAACTTCACTCTTCCCCACATTATACTCCATTTGCCATCTTGTTGCCCACTCACTTAACCTGACTATATCTCATACGAACATACGAATTAGGAACAGGAACAGGCCAGTCAGCCCCTTGAGCATGCTCTGACATTCAATAAGATCATGACTTATCTAATTATGCTCTCAATTCCACATTCCGCCTACCCCCCAATAACTTTTGACTTCCTTGTTAGTCAAGGATCTATGCACCTCTGCCTTTAAAATATTCAATGACCCTGCCTCCACTGTTCCCCGGGGAAGAGAGTTCCAAAGGCTCACAATCCTCAGAGAAAAGGTTTCTCCTAATCTGCATCTTAAGTAGGAGGGAGACTTTTTATTTTGAAACTGTCGCCTAGTTCTGGTTTCTCCCACAAGGGGAGACATCCTTTCAGCATCCACCCTGTCAAGTCCCCTCAGGATCTTATGTGTTTCAATAAGATCACCTGTCATTCTTCTAAACTCCAATGCATAAAGGCCCAGCCTGTCCAACCTTTCCTCATAAGATAATACCTCATCCCAGGTATCAGTCAAGTTCTCTGAACTGCTTCTAATGCATTTATATATTTTCTTAAATAAGGAGACCGAAGCTATACATAGCACTCCAGATGTGGTCTCGCCAATGCCTTGTACAACTGTAGCAAAACATCCCTACTTCTATGTCCCATTCCCCTTGCAATAGATAATAACATTCTGTTTGCCTTCCTGATCACTTGCTGTACCTGCTTACTAACATTTTGTGATTCATGTACCAGGACACCCAGACCCCTCTACATGTCAGAGTTCTGCAATATCTTTCCATTTAAATAATATGCTGCTTTTTTATTCTTCCAGGGAAACTGGCCTGTAAATAAAGGTGGACTTTGCATTTTTCATCAAACCTCATCCAAGGGCGGGATGAAATTTCCATTATGAAATAAAATAAAAATAAATATCTGTGGATGGCATTTTTATCAACCATATTTTCAGGTGATTGATTGTGATTCATGGACATATTTTTGCAGCTTTTTAAACCTTTCTTTTAGCATTTTCAGGTCTGCAGCTTTCTGCTTTCAGGGAGCTTTCTTGCCGTGCTCGACTGCATCCGCGGAACCGTCATTGCCCACCCGCTTCCCACCCCCACCCCAGTAGTGCTGAGCTTTACAGTGCGCGTTTCACACTGTCTGGCCATTGGTTGGCCAGCCAGTATGAAATCCTGGTCGGGAGCCGATCGCAGTCGGGGGCCCATTTTATGACCACTCCCAGGCCAGCTGTCGCACGCGCCTGCCAAAGGTAAAATTCAGGCCCTGCTTCCTGCCTCCCTCCATTCTCGAATGGGGAAGTCACATTCACTACTTTCCAATCTGATCGGACCTTTCCAGAACCCAGGGAACTTTGGAAAATTAAAACCAATGCACCTACTATCTCAGCAGACACTTTTTCTAAGCGTCTAGGATGAATCCATCAGGCCTTGAGGACTTTCACCTTTTAGCTCTATTAATTTTCTCAGTACTCTTTCCCCAGTGATTGTAATTGTTTTAAGTCCCTCCCTCTCTTTCACCTCCTGATTTACAATTATTTCTGGGATGTTATTTGTACCCTCTGAAGTGAAGATTGGCACAAAATATCTGTTCAATTCATCAGCCATTTCCTTATTTTCCATAATTAATTCCCCACATTCACTTTCCAGAGGGCCAATGCTCACTTTACTTACTCCTTTCCTTTCCTTTCCTTTAAATGCCTGCAGAAACTCTTACTGTTTGTTTTGTATTTCGAGCTAGCTTTCTCTCATACCCAAATTTCTGCTCCGTATTAACCTTTTAGTCAGTCTTTGCTGTTCTTCATACCTTGTCCACTCTTCTGACCAGTCACTCATCTTAGCGGAATTATACACTTTTTTTTCAATTTGGTACTATCTTTAACTTCCTTAGTTAGCCATGGATGTTGTGTCCTTCCCTTAGAGTCTTTCTTTCACACTGGAATGTATCTTTTCTGAGTATTCTGAAATATCTCCTTAAAGGTCTGCCACTGCATCTCTACTACCTTTCCCTTAACCTAAATTCCCAGCTTACTTCAGCCAGCTCTGTCTTCATGTCTTCATAATTGCCCTCATTTAAATTTAAAACACTAGTCTTAGATCCACTCCTCTCTCCCTCAAACTGAATGTGAAATTCAACTATATTATGATCACTACTACTTATGGGTGCCTTCACAATAAGTCATTAATTAATCCTGTCTCATTGCACATTACCAGATCTAGTGTAGCCTGCAAACTGGTTGTTGCTAGAATGTGTTGCTCTAAAAAAAGTCCTGAAAATACCCTATGCACTCATCTTCCAGGCTATCTTTGCCAATCTGATTCATCTAATCCTCTTCACCCACTCCTTTAGGTGCTTCTGACTGCTTCTGGATCCTCCTTTCTCCTGCTCTTCTAGATGCTGCTGACAGCTCCCAGGTCATCTTTTCGCCCACTATTCTAGGTGCTGCTGACTGCCTCTGGGTCCTCTTTTTGCCTGCTCTCTTTGCAGCCCCCCAAATCCACCCCCCTCCCCATGTTCACCCCACAGCTTACCTTTCTACCTAGCTTCGAGTCATCAGCAAACTTAGCTATATTACTAAGTCATTTACATGGTTTGTAAATAGCTGAGACCCCAGTACTGATCCTAGCGGTACTCCACTAGTCACAGTCTGCCAAAATGGCCTGTTAAAGCTACTCTCTGCTTCTTGTCCATTAACCAATCCTCTATCCTTGCTAATACAATACTCCAGCTCCATGAGTCCTTATCTTGCCTATTAAACTTTTCTGTGGCACCTTATTGAATACTTTTTTGGATATCCAGGTATATGACATCTACTGGTTCCCCTTTATCTACCTTACTAGTTACGTGCCCAAAAAACTCTAATAAATTTGTAAAACAGGATTTCCCTTTAATAAAACCATGTTGGATTTGTTCTAGTCATCCTAAACTTTTCTAAATGCATTAATAAGACTTCCTTAACAATAGATTCCAGCATTTTCCCAACAACTTATGTTAGGCTAACTGGACTGTAGTTCCCTATTTTTTTCTCTCCCTCCTTTCCTGAAAAATGGTGTTACATTTGCCAACTTCCAATCTAATGGAACTATTCCCAAATCTAAGGAACTTTGGAAAATCATAGCTAGCACATCCCCAAAAGCAAGGTCAAAAAATAGATTTTAAGGGTAGTATAAAGGAGGAAAGGGGTAGAAAGGTGGTGAGCTTTATGGAGGGAATTCCAGAGTTTAAGGCCTTGACAACTTAAGGTATGGCCGCAAACTGGGGAGTGATTAATATTGGGGATGCTCAAGCAGCCAGAATTAGAGGAGCACAGATATCTTGGAGGGTTGGATGAGCAGGGGTGAGGCCATGAAGGGATTTGAAAACAAGGATGGGAATTTTAAAATCGAGCCATTGCACGTCAGCAAGCACAGTGGTTATAGGTGAAAGGGACTTGGTGTGAGTCAGGCCACAGGCATTCAGGTTTTGCATGACCTCAAATTCATGTGGGAGGAGGCCCATAATTTTTGGAAGGAGTTTTGTTGGAATAGTCTCTGAAAATAAATACTATTGCAATCGTCTCATTCTCTTTCTTGATAAAGTCTGCTTTCACAGCTGACTCTACTCGTATTTCTTGAAGCGATCTCATTGTTATAATCAATGGATGGTTCGGACCCACTCTGCACAATTGCTCCACTACAAACCAGACCATCAGTCCTAAATCTGTCTGTGTCAAAGTTTCTCGTATAATCTCCACGGTGGGATTGAATATCCTTTGTTGATGGGCTGGGAGAATGACTGACAACAGTGGATGTCAGCTTGGTTAATTATCCATGCCATCGTTGTGCTTGAGGAGACCAGTATGCCTCGATGCAAATCATTAACTGGGAGGTAATCTGTCAGGGAGGACTCCAGTGATAATGGGCTCTGTGTTCATTCTCCGGGTGATGTGCACAAAGCACAGTTAAGTGGGAGCTGCTCTGTTCACCCTCTCTACCCCAGCGATGCCTGCAGAGGTTAGAACAGCTCCAGAAGACGTCCTGCTAGAAACGGGCGAAGTGGAGCGTGTGCTGACGGTGTGGGATGAAGCGAGCAAGGACTCTGAAGTGCCGGAGTGTTTTGTTGCCTTACCACAGGACCTGGTGAAAAGTTTCTCTCACACAAAGCGGGTTGGGAATTACCTGGTGGGTAAGATGATCAACAAAGGTTCCTTTGCCAAGGTGATGGAAGGGCTGCACGTTCCAACGGGGGAAAAGGTAAAGACAGATCCATGAACTGCGCTTGGCTCCTGATTAATAGATGACAAACGATAAGTACATTAGAGGGTAAGCCCAGAATCTTATCCTAATTGATTGAGGTAATTTGTTTAAATAGAAAGCAGATGAAAGCAATTCGAGTTCAACACAGAAGAACAAAGTTAATGAGCCCATATGAAAATTATTGTTACCTCAAAATAGGATCTGAGATCTGGAGTGAGGCGAAAAGTCGACTGTGATGGAATTCATCACTGTTTAATATTTTCACTCCTGCTAACTAAAATTCATGTGTTTGCTTTTCTCGCGTTACTCTGCCTTATATTCCATTTATGCTGAACTTTTCTGCTTATCATTTTTACTGAAGAACCAACTCTTAATGAGACCTATGGACTGTCAATGATCGTGCCTCTGTGAAAATCCAATCAGCTTCATTACGGGCCAGCCTGCGGCACACTTGTTACTATCTGACATTGCATAGGAAGCACTGGACTGATTTCTGTTCAGGTTCACTATTATTCTGCATATTTCCTCCATGTTTTTCTCCTTGGGTAACAAGTGACACCACGCGGGCCCCATATTCAAATAAACAAGAGGGTTTACATTTCCTGTGAGCGTTTCATTCCAAAATTGGTGATGATCAATTTTTGAAATGCATTGTTATGCCTGTTACTCTTGTTATTTTTTTTGTGTTAATTTACTCTTTCATGGGATGTGGGCATTGCTAGCTAGACCAGCACATATTTCTCATCCCGCTGCCTTCTTAAATCGCTGCAGTCCATGTGGCATAGGTACACCCACAGTGCTGTTAGGAAGGGAGTTCCAGGATTTTGACCCAGCGACAGTGAAGGAATGGCGATATATTTCCAAGTCAGGATGGTGTGTGGCTTGCAAGTGGTGGTGTTCCCATGCATCTGCTGCCTTTATTCTTCTAGGTGGTGGAGGTCGTAGATTTGGAAAGTGTTGTTGAAAGAGCCTTGGTGAGTTGCTGCAGAATAATTTGTAGATGGTACACACTACTGCTACTGTGCATTGGTGGTGGAAGGAGTGAATGTTTAAGTTGATGATTGGGGAGCCAATAAAGCAGGCTGCTTTGTCCTGGATGGCGTCCAGCTTCTTGAGTGTTGTTGGAGCTGCACTCATCCAGGCAAGTGGAGAGTGTTCCATTACACTCCTGACTTGTGCCTTGTAGATGGCGGACAGGTTCTGGGAAGTCAGGAGATGAGTTACTCTCTGCAGGATTCTTAGCCTCTGACCTGCTGTTATAAACACAGTGTTTGTATGATCAGTCCAGTTCAGTTTCTGAGCAATGGTAACCCACAGGACATTGATAGTGGGGGATTCAGCTATGGTAATGCCATTGAATGTCAGTGTCAATGTTACTGCTGCTGGTCATTCAATCCCCTCCTTCATCTAATTTCTCATATGATTTATTTTTTATTAAAAATTGGCATTGGGCTTCAC
Source organism: Cetorhinus maximus (assembly GCF_964194155.1). Classification (NCBI taxonomy): domain Eukaryota; kingdom Metazoa; phylum Chordata; class Chondrichthyes; order Lamniformes; family Cetorhinidae; genus Cetorhinus; species Cetorhinus maximus. The sequence goes on from NC_135883.1 coordinate 129,200,297, forward strand.
TTTTTTAGGCATAAAAACAATAACAGTATGTTCGGGCGTTAGGTCCTGTGCTCCATATGGGGTGTCTGAAAATAGAATAGTCACATTTAAAATGTGCAAAGTGGTGTCCTGAAGCCAATGCACAGAACCCTTCCAACAGTTGTTTTTGACTCTACAGTGACCTAAGTAGCACTCTTTAGAAGGACCAGAAGAAACTCAAAGGTGAGTTTTTAAGCCCAACTGAATATAAACCTAGAAGGTGCATGAGCGCTCCTCCTAGATTCACATTAAATCTGTGGACCACTAACTTCCGTTGCTCAATTTCCCCCTTTTCCAATTATTGACACCCATCCCCCTGGACCCAATTCACTGTAGACTTGGGCCAACAGTTTCATTCCTCTTGTGACTGGGAACTTTTTCTTGGGGGTGCAACTGGTGCCAGCAGTGCCATGGTTGCCTTCTGAAGTAAAAGACCCAATATCACATAATCCTTCCACCCATCAGTTTAGGTGCAGCAGCTGATACTGCCATTCAGCTCCTGCTTAAAAATGGGCGCAAACCATTTTCTAGGGTTTCTTGCCTTCCACATTGAGTACACCATTCTGATAAAACGCCATTTCTACTTAAATATTCCATTGCTAGAAATTTTGCTCTTTGGTAAGTACTGTGCATCATAAGAATATGAGTCTAACCTGGCCTATTTGATGTATTCATCCTTTCCACCATGTATTTTAAATTCATCCACAATAATAGGTGTTCCCATGTCATGCTTGCAGAAATAATAATACTAAAGTCTCCATCCTATTTCATTCCTTGTCTACACCCTACCTCATTTCAATATCATTCATGAGCATCAGCATTTATATGCATGCTGATGATATCCACTTTGTTGTGAATATCTTGATTTATCATTCATGTGTTTTGGAGGTATAACTTTTAGCTTTAGGAATTAGTGTTAAATGCAAGATAAATGGAAACATCAGATTGAGACACTGATAACCAAACCTGAAGTAAGTGCAATTCAAATAGATCTGAGGTAATTAGTTTCAATAGTAGTAACCTGTGTTTGTTTAATAATTTTAGAGTTAGAAGGGAGAAAACTTAGCTATTTAGAAAAGTTGAACATCATTGCACCTTCTGTAATGACCATTTTGATATGCTTTGTAATGTTCTTTTAGATAATTTATGAATGAAGTATATTTTTGCAAACAAAAGGAAAACTTAAACAATGGATGAACTATTGCTTGGATTATTCATGTTGTTCCCAGATCAAAGAAGCTAAAGACACCTTTTGTAAACAAGGGAGTTCTTTGTGGAACCAGGGAATCTGGAGAAAGGGCCTTTAGCTCCATTAGAGACTAACATTATTCATCTGAACCCCAGAATCAAAGTGGGGGGGGGAGGGGTTTGAAGGTAAAAGCTGACTAGTTTACATTTCTGTTTAAAACATCCCAGGTATGCCACATTGCCATGAAGGTGGGTTTGTGAGGGTTAGGGAGGTTCTTTTGTTTTAATTATCATTGTGGATTTCTGCTCACAGAAGCAGGCAGAGGCATTTGCAGCTTTGGTCTTGTGTAGTTTGCAGCTCACTGAGTCAAGGGAACAAAAGAGATAAATGTTAGCCAGACCTGCACTTGAAGCAGAGAATATACTAATGTTATAGTTCACCACTCAGAATGTGGGTTGGAGCTCATACTCAGTTTGGGGACACAGTTTGCGAGGAAAAAAGAGGTTGGAAGATTTGCCTAGCTCGGAGTTGGAAGAAGAAACCCTCATAATGAAAACAAGCAGTTCAGCTTGGAATCAGGCAGAGAGAGAAAGTTTGCCAGGATCTGTAAAGCATCTGTGGATCAAGAGAACAGAGCTATTGGAAACCAAGGTGTTTCTAATTTTCTGTCAAAGTCACTGCACAAGAATTGCAAGTGAAACTCGGGTTTAAGCTGAAAAGTCTCAGACCTTACAAGGCAGCCGTGAGAACGTTTCGCATTGCTCCTAGGAAAGTGAATAAGCTTCAAGAATCTGATAAGTAGCCAAAGACCCAGGGAGTCATATTGGAAAAGGAAGGTTCCATTGCGGGTTTTAGTCTATAATATCTGTGGTTGTTTTATTGCGCTTTTCGATATGAAATTTTAGTTAATTACCTAAGACCATGGTTATTTTGTAGCATTTGCTTTACTTGATTCTTATAAAGTAAATTTCATTTATTTAAACTGTGGAAACTTGTGGCTTCATTCTTTCAGTAAATAACTGGGTGTTCAAATTTCTCTTTAAATGTTAACAGTCTCTACGGAGATCATAACTTTTGTTTCTCTACCACCAATCTTGACTCCAGGATTACCCCATTTTTTTCTCTTTTACCTCTTGTTTGACATCGGCGGGTAGAATTTTCACACTTCATTTTCTGCCATAACTTCAGCAGAAGATGCTAAGAACTCCAAGGAAACAACCACTTGCGCCAGTTTCTGCTGGTTTACTGCGGGACAACCGGGGGAAATCCCTGCAGAAAATCCATGCCTAGGTTCTGATGAACTAATTATTTCTCCGACTGCTACTGTCCTATTTAATAACCAGCAGTGCTCTCTTAATTCCACCTCTTTGCCCAACTGCTTGTGTAGGATACATCCTTGGCATCCTGTTGGAACCAAGCAAAGCTTTAAACCCAGTATCATATCTCCGAGTAGTTCTGTCTACATTCCCTTGCCCACTTTCATTATTACCTCACTCCGCCTCACTAAAATCCCCATGTGCATTATTGTCAACTTCAGCTAGGCCACCTTAGCTCCACCATAGACAAACATTAACTCAATCAGAATTCTGCTATCTGCATCCTAACTCACACAAAGTCCCACTTATTGATTGGCTATGTTCTTGTTGACCCTCTTTATCTCCCATTCGCCCAATACATTGAATTCAAGTTCCTCATTCGTAGCTCAGGAGTGCTAAAGTGTTCCCCGGGGCCCACAAGAAAAAATCTGGACCTCTGCCAGCTCATCCAAGGTCAGCTCATCCAAGGCCCTCTTCTTCCACATTCTTGGATTAACTCCCCATCCCTCCCTGGCAACTGTCAGCCGGCTCACAATGGGAGTCAGTTGCTTTCCCAATCTTCTCAGAACTGGTGAGCTGCAGTGAAGCAGCTGTTTGGCAAGCACAGCTTGCTGGAGGAATAGAAATGAAATCTTGGCTTCTACATCGCTCACGTCACATATAGACAAATAATTAAAATAAGCCCTATGACTTGTACGCTACTCCATTTTCAACAGCATACCAGGTCCTTTACCCTTCTGTTGCCATTATCTCATTGCCTTGGTTGACTGGCTTCCCACCACCTGCCCATCTCCCGTCCTCTCCCACTTTTTTTCTCCCAGATTGCCTTTGGTCTCCCCTTTCAGATAGTTATATGTGTTCCTGGATGGAGCCGATGCTTGCTGGTACTGCTTTGGACTATGCACCAATCTTCCATTTTAATTGTTGGCCCTTGGACCTCTCTAACTCTGCCTTTACAAATCTTCATGCCAGTTCTCAGAAGGAACCAGCAGACATTGTTGGACTTAAAGCACATAGCCTCAGATTATTTAACCACTCGCCCATTCCTTCCCTTTTAAGTCTCCATATCAGATCAAGAGGACTGCCACTACTGCTGGCCATTATCATTGATTCCACCTCATTCCATTTCAGAAGACATCTTGCTCCTCTTCTGCTTGACCCTCTTCTGCTTTAAAGTGCTTACAGTGTACAATTTACAGTATAAGCATGCTAATTGTTTTTTTTAAGAGTGCCTCTCAACACCATACAAGCTTTTAATTTGACTAAAGTTTTGTTCAGTAAAATACATATGATGATCTACAAATAAAAGAACATGTCAAAGCACTTCACAAGCTGGAAGGGTGAACACTCAACAGAAAAATTAAAAATATTGAAGACCGATGGCTTTTTATAGGTCTTTTGATAATACAATGGTCTGGATCAAGGTGCAAATTCAATGTTGCAGGAAAAGGTCTGTCTAATGGTGCCTATTGCGAGATACCCCTCTCCAGCAAGATTCAGCCCAATGCTGTCACATCAAAATATCTTCAATTCACTCAATTGATTACCTTTGCAGTGTAGTGACAATATTATATTAAGGTGGATGAATGATGATTCTGCTTTCAGGCAACATTAAATAAAGGAGAAATACTGATAAAGTGAGCCTTTTGCTCTTCTTTGGGTAGTTCTTGGGTTTATGAATGCCTGTTCAAATGGGTGCCTTGGTTCATTGTATTATCCAAGGGATAGATTCTCCAACAATGCAGCCCCCCCCCCCCCCCCCCCCCCCCCCCCCCCCCACCCCTCACCCCCCACCACCCCCCGTCAGTGTTTGTAACTTTGGAATGTCAGCCTGCATTATAATTTCAAACTCTGGTAGAAAATTACAGAGGGCAGTGTTCTAGAAACAGCCAACAGTTGGAAACAAAGCAAAGTCTTACGATCTAAGCAGAAGAGCCCCAGAAACACCAGAAAATTGGTGTAAATGCTATACTTACAGTCCCCCTGAGGGTTTGTAGCTTTTCCATGGAAGTTCCAAGAACTACCCCCTCTCCCCATGGGAATTCATCCCCATTTTGTCCAGTTTGGGAACCTTACTTTAGGAAAGTTGTCAAGTCCATGGAGAGGATCCAAAAGGTTCATTAAAATGATACAGCAATTAAAGCTGTGAAGAAAGATTTGCGAAACAGGGTCCTTTTCATTCGAACAAAGAAGGTTAGGAGGAGATCTGACAGATATGTCCTGAATTATGAAGAATTTTGAGGAGGTAAATAGGGGGTAATTATTTCCATTGGTCTATGAGTCAGTAACTAGAAAATATAATTTATCATCACCAGAAGAACTAAAGAAAGGATTGGGATTTTTTTTTGATGCAGAGAGCTGTAAAGACATTGAATGCTACAAGAAATTTTGTTGGAAACAGAATCTATAACCATCTTAAAAAGGAAAAAAAATGTTTTAAAAAAGGGCAGAGGAATAGGATTCAAAGGAAACCTCTGACAGAGAACTCACAGATATGATGGGTTGAATCCTGATTATGCTTCTGTTTTATATTACGAATAATCTCCATGGTAACTGTAGTTTTAAGAATAGCTGCTTAGCTCCTGATAAAATTGTCAGATTGTACATTTTCATAAAACACAGATGTAGAAGAATCAAATGTTGTTTTTTGGGTTCATTTGATGTCTCAATGATGAGATCCTGAGACTTGTATGTTTAAACATGAACACTCTGAACACATTATTGTTAACTCTTAACTATGTACAGATCCCAGTTACTGTCATGCATGATGCTGCTGTCTCCATGCAGGCCCCTTCTGGACTGTTCTCCCAGTCTATTACCATGTGACTCTATGGGCAGAATTTTACGAGTCGGCGGGCGGGGCGGGGCCCGCTCGCCGACACGTAAAATGATGCGCGGTGACGTCAGGGGGGATCTCCTGATGTTTTCAGGAAGGCGGGAGCGCAACCAAATCAGCTGCGTTCCTGCCGACCTGTCAATGGCCAATTGAGGCCATTGACAGGGTCAATTAAGTAATTAAAGGACCTGCCTGTCCAACCATAAGGTTGACGGGCAGGCCAGGAACCCCGGCAGGAACGAGAATAAACATGAAACCTCATCCACGGGCGGGATGGGGTTTCATGTAGGCTTTAAAAATTTTTAATAAAGATTGTGTAAAAATTATGGATATGTCCCAACTCATGTGACATTGTCACATGAGGGGACATGTAAGGGAAATTTTATTTTTCTATTTTTGTCTTTTTTACATTTACAGATGATCTCCCTGAGGCTGCACTTAGCCTCAGGGAGATGAATGCGCTCTTTTGTGCGCATGCGCAAAAGAGCGCAGTCTCGATTTTGGGATTCCTCCCCTGCCTGCACAGGGAGCGCATAGCGCTTCTGTGCGGACGTCACGTTGGGTGTGCTTTAATTGGCCCGCCCACGTAAAATGGCACCGCGCCTCCAATCGGGGGCACCGATCAGAAGCGTGCCCGCCCATCAACTTCCCCCCACCGACAGGGGGAAAATTCAGCCCTATAGATCCTACCATGGGTGGTGCAATTCTCCAGTCCAACATTAACACTTGCTCTACCGAGCACCTTTACATTACAATGGCATGCAGGCACATACAACATGAGACAAAATGAGATTTTATGAAATATTTTGGGGCACTGTTTGTATAGTCAACAATATTATCATCCAAAAAGTGATAAAATACCAAGATTGTATAATGTAATTACATTTAGTCATTTTAAGTGATTAATTCTCTTCCAATCCTCTTCCAACCTCCCTATCTCCTGACTGTAATTTAATATTTTTACGTGGCCTTTATATGTGATTTTACTGTTTTTTAAAAAAAAGGCAGACACTGGAAACTTCAATAATTTCCTTAGTTTACACTTGGCTAAGAACTGTTGCATGCTGCTTATTCAGGTTAGGCAGCATTTGTGATCCATTTTCTTACTGCTGTGCTTCTTCAAGATTAAAATCGCCATTTATGCATCTTATCTCTGAGATTGATCAGTACTTCCTGCTTTGCTGCTGCGTGGACTTGCTCCCTGTCTACCAAGAGCCATGGTACCTCCTCACTTGCTGGATGTGACAACACATCACATGGCAGTCAGTCACAGAGGCCATTCTGTGAAGCCCAGAAGTTAAACAAGGCAGGTTGGACCCAGCTTTGCGCTGAGTTGGTCATTAACAAAGTGAACACTGAATTTAAAAGTGGGTGGCTATCACGTATGTGTACACTTTACGCCACAGCATAGGCCCTGCCTTCGCACTAATCCAATTTGCTCCACTCCTGGCTCCATCATCCATGTGTCACGCCTGCAGCCTGACAACACTGTAATTAGCAATAAATATATCTTGGGGAAGAAATTCAGCTTGGTGGTACTACGAAAGTCACATTGGCAGCCCCAATCTCGTCCCACTTGCACTTAATAGTCAGTTGCATTATATGGAAAGTGGCTGGTTAGCTCAGTTAGCTAGTTGGCTAACATGTGGTTCAGAGTAACACCATCAGCACTATTCCCATTCCAGCTGAGGTAGACTTGGAATCTGCCTCCTCACCTGCCCCTTGCTTGATGCGGACTATTGCCCCTCAAGCTAATTAACCAATTGTCTCTCTCTAATCAAAAGAGATGCCTACAATTTCTCATGGACTATGACTAATTTCCTACCCGCATCATGGAAATTAATATTAGGTGGGGTGAATAAGAGTGGACCAAAGCTATCTAGCCCTTTTTTGTGTAACTGCCCACCACAAATTTCTACCTTGTGATATGTAAGTGTTCCAGAAGTTCTGACTTATTATACAGAGCTTGTGTTTCTTAATATCGTATTAAGAGATGCAGTTAGGTACCAAAATTTTATGAGTAGGTAAAATGGCTCCCAGCTTGCCTTACCCTAGTTATGAATCTAACTTGTTCTGTTCAGTGAGCTGTTGGTGTAACTTAGCTAAACAACAGCTAATTACTATATCGAACAAAGTAGTAAAAAAGAATTAGTTTACTTAGTTTACCTTTACTTAGTTCTGTTGAAGAGTCATACGGACTCGAAACGTTAACTGTGTTCCTCTCCGCAGATGCTGTCAGACTTGCTGAGTTTTTCCAGGTATTTTTATTTTTGTTTTAGTAAAAAGGACTTTTGGATACTAAGTGCACAATAACTCAGACCATGGACGAGTCCAACTCCAACTTGTATCAAAGCTTCACACAGAGCATGGAGAACATTCTGTCCAACAAGGACCAAGTAATCAACTCTATGAACATGACAATGGTGCCCACAATGTTGAATCCTCTCCTGGCTGCTGTGATAGTTTCCATTGCAGCTTACATTGTAGCCAATGACGGTCGATTACAGCAACAATTTATTTACTGCTTTTAACATCATAAAATGTCCCAGGGAGCTTCACTAAAGCATTAAAAACACAATTAGACACTGTGATATGTAATAAGATTGCCAAAAGCTTGGTCAGAGGTAGTTTTTAAGGAGTATCTTAAAGGAAGAGGTAGAGAGGCAGAGCGGTTTAGGGAGGGAGTTTCAGCATTTAGGGCTTGGCGACTGAAGGTACGATCACCAATGATAGAGCAGTTAAAATCAGGAATGGTTAAATGCCAGAATTAGATAAGCACACATATGTTGGAGGATTGTGGGGCTGGAGGAGAATACAGAGATAGGGAGGGATGAAGCCATGGAGGGATTTAAAAAAAAAATGAGAATGTTAAAATGAAGGTGTTGCTTGTCCAGAAGCCAATGTAGGTCAGTGAGCATGGGTGATAGGGGAATGGGACTTAGTGCAAGTTAGGACATGGGCAGAGGAGTTTTGGATGACCTCAAGTTTATGGAGGGTAGAGTATGGGAGGCCAACAGCAGTGTGTTGGAATAGTCAAACCTAGAGGTAACAAAGACATGAATGAGAATTCCAGCAGCAAATGAGCTGAGGCAGGGGTGAAGTCAGGTGAAGTTAAGAACTAGAAGTAGGCTGTCTTGGTAAATGGTGCAATATGTGGTTGGAAGCTCATCTGGAGATTAAAAATGACACTAAGGCAACAAAATGTCTGGCTTACTCTCAAAGTTGCCAAGGAGAAGGTTGGAGTTGGTAGCTAAGGAATGGCATTTGGAATGGGGAATCGAAGACAAGACTATAGTATTCCTGAAGTTTAATTTGATGAAATTTCTTCTCATCCAGTATTGGATCTCAGGTAAGCGGTCTGATAATTTAACAACATCGGAGGAGTTGAGAGAGATGGTAGTGAGCTGGAGCTGAGTGCCGTCAGTGGAAATGTGAAAACTAACACTCTGCTTTCAGATGAAGTCACCTATGGGATGCCTAGGAAGGGGCCAAGAAAAGATTTTTGGGGATCACCAGAGTTAATGGTGTGGGTGCAGGAAGAGAAGCAATTGATGGTGATTCTCTGGCTATGATTAAATGGGTAAGAATGAACCAGGTGAATGCAGCCCCAGAGACATTGGGGAAGAATGGTGTGGTTAACCCATGTCAAAGACTGTAAACAGGTCAAGAAGGATGAGGAGGGAAGGTTAACTTTATCACAGTCGCACAGGATGTCAGTTATGACTTTAATAAGTGTCATTTTGGTACTGTGGCGATGGCAGAAGCCTTGCTGGAAGAATTCAAAAATGATGTTCCAGGAAAGTTGGGGATGGATTTGGGAGGCTGGAGACGAGACAGTATTTTACAAGGATGGTGGGTCAAGGGTTCTTTTGAAGAGAGGGGTGATGAAAGCAGATTTAAGGGAGAGAAGGGCAACACCTGAAAAAAGAGAACAATTAACAATATCAGTTAACACAGGGACCAGGACGGAAGTTGGATGGTCATCAGTTTAGTGGGAATGGGATTGCGGGAACAGAAGGTGGATTTCACAAGCAAGATGAGCTTGGAAGGGCATAAGGGGAGATGGGAGAGAAACTAGAGAAAGGTGTGAGTTCAGTGGTAGGATGGTCAGCTATGTCAGATGGCTGCTATCTTGGCGCTTGGGGCCAGCCTTCATAGGCAGTTCCATAACTCCTGCACTCTTCTATTGACTGACTTAAGGCAGGGATTTTCCGGCCCTGTCACGGGTGAGGCAGCGCCCCAGCCAGAAGTCCATTGACTTGCGGAGGGACCGGAAGATCGCAGAGGCGGTTGGGGGCAAAAAATCCCGCCATAAGATGCCAGGCTAGCGATGAGGAGTGTTTAGGGTACTTTGGATCTTGAAGAAGCCTGCAATGTGGGTGAAGCTTGGTGCCCTCTTATCCTGCTTCACTCTATCCATTGGGAATGTGAAGTAGGTGCTCTTCCCTGAGTAGAAGCTCAGTGACCTCCCTGTTTTGGCAGGGCACAACAAACTGCAATATGTCACTAATGAAACTTGCTGCAGCCTGGGAAAAGCCCGTGGCAGAATAGTTAATTGTCAAGGTGATAAGCAGTGCAGCCCATGCCCTAGTTGTGGGCTCCAGTTGGGACTGCAGCAGGTGACATGGCTCCATGACCATCTCCTTGGCAATATCGGCGTATGAGAAGTGCTACCTGAAGACCCTTTGTAGGTATGGCCTCCTGCACACTGCCTTCCTCCACCTCTCTTCATTCAGATGCTCCTGCTCTATCCTGCTTTATTCACTGCTTCCCCTAACCCTCAGCCCTGAAGGAGGACCTACCAGACCTTGCATGGCTGGAACAAAACTCTTTACAAAACAGATTAAATCTGTCCTGCACCAACACAAAGTTGTTTTCCAAAGGTCAGAATTCATTTATGGAATGCAGAAAATAGCCCACCCCAAAAAGGCCCAGAAATTAACCAGCAGCCTAAGAGGACAAACCAGTAACTAACCTATGTGGTGGGATGAGCCCTTTATATAGTACTCCTGCAGGGTTCTTACTGATAGTTAGTGACATGATTTGCTGAGAAAGGTTATGATGGGATGAATCAAGAATCCAGGGGCAACCACTTTCATAAAAGGGACCTACAACAATCATGGGCCTTAACTTAAAAGTTAAAAGTGCCTCCAAATGGGCCCTGGACACTTTTTCAGCAACTAGATACAACATTATGGGTGGTGGACCTTTGGCAAGGAATGAGCGCACACATGTCACTCACCACATTGGACTCTTAGACATCTGTTTTATGTCTGTAGAACAGGCACAGAGCAGTCATATTGCTCAGCCAACATCTATAAGTGTTCACCAATTTGATTTAGTTGATTTGTTTAACAGGTAGCCATCAAAGTGATTGACAAGAAAAAAGCGAAGCAGGACACCTATGTGCAGAAGAACATGAAGAGAGAGCCCCGCATCCACCAAATGATCAAGCACCCAAACATTGTGCAACTGTTTGAAACACTGGAGACCGAGAACTCCTACTACATGGCAATGGAGTTGTGCCAGGGAGGAGACCTTATGGATCGAATCTCCGAGAAGAAAAAGCTGGAAGAAAAAGAAGTGAGAAAGTACACCAGACAGATCTTGTCAGCAGTTGAACATCTCCATCGTCACGCGATAGTACACAGGTAGAATTGGAATTGCTTCCTGCTCATCCCTAGAGTCAGCTCCTGCTTGTCACATACCTGTCTGTTGTCACGGTTATTCATTCCCTCTCCGCTCCAGAGCTATTTATCACATCAAAGTTTAAACAACAGGGACTGTTTACTGGTTCCTTCCAGCCAAAGGGAAATTTGGGAGTTGCTGTACACGAGTAATTTAAATGGTTGTAAGATCATCCACCACACACTCCTGAATTTCCAATAATGCTGCCAGCAGTGCAGAATTAGAAAATAATCCTTAAAGTATTCATTTATGACACTTAGAGTAAGTTTTTTGATGGAATTTTTTTCTGTATAAATCAGTGGGACACATTGGTGGTGAGAATGAAACACGCACTGTGTTAGTATAAATGGCTCTAATCCATCTGTAAGGTCAAGCTGCTTTCTGCTTTTTTCCAACAACAAGGGGCAGAGTTCCTCTCTGTACTTTGTGCACCCAAGTTGTAAACCTGTATTTTTATTGCAGAGTTTGCTCGTAAGCACAAACTAGAAAAGGAACCAAAGCTCACTAATAGGTTCAGAAAGCTAACATAGGAATAGGCCATTCAGCCTGTTGAGCCTGCTCTGCCATTCAGTTAGATCATGGCTAATCAATGCCACTTTATCGCACTATCCCCATATCCCTTGATGTCACTAGTCTCCAGAAATCTATCAATTTCTGTGTTGAACATGCTCAATGACTGAGCTTCCACAGTCCTTTGGAGTAGAGAATTCCAAAGATTCACCACCCTGAATGAAAAAATTCTTTCTCATTGTTATGACCCAGCAGTTGGTAAAGCTGAGTTATTTAAAAATGCCAGAGGGAAACTTTAAACAACTGTTATAACCTATATTTTTAAGTGGTATGTTTGAGATGCAGCTCTAAATTCAGGAATCAGACCACCAGTTCTTGAGAGGTTTTTATATCAAGCTACATGAGACATTTATTAATTTACACAAGTTAAATATACATACATAGCTACAAATTACTATCATCATAACTTTTAACAAATACCCAAACTAATCTCCACTAAGGCAACAGCAACCCATTGGCTTTAAGCAGACACCAGGTAAAGCATTTTCTCCTTACAAATTCAAAATGAAGTTCCTTTAACTTTGCAGATACAGTGGTAGGCTTACAGGCTTTGATCTTACATTGCCTCTGCCCTGCACACACACAACTGCTATCTGTTATACCCAGCACTCACAATGAGAATTTACATTCAAAGGAATCACCAGTCCCTTTGAACTCCACCTCTTTGAACAACAAAACCCCTTTCATAGTACCAATTTTATTAATAATAAAAACATTGCTTGGTCTCTGCTATCTAGGTGCCAGATTTCACTCCTCTTTTTGAATGCTGTATTCAACAAAATGAAAAAGCACCCAGACTAGCTATCTTTAATCCAATTAAGACATACCCACAGACTAACCCTCTATTTTAAAAGAAAAATAATTTCCAATAATATTATTTACATTAATAGCTTCATGACACTCATCTCAGTCTTAAATGGCCTAGCCCCTATTTTGAGACTGTATCCCCTGGTTTTAGACTCACCAGCCATGGGAAACATCTTACCTTCCTCCACCCTGTCACGCCCTGTAAGAATTTTGTAAGTTTCAATGAGATCACCTCTCATTCTTCGAAAGTCTAGAGAATACAGGCTCAGTTTCCTCAATCAATCTTCATAAGACAACTCCAGCTCAGAATGATCCTGATTTTAAGTCTTTGACATGCTGAAAAAAGTAATTGCCTGGATTTGTAATGTAAGTTACAAAACCATCTTTCAGATGAGACATTAAACTGAGGCCCCATCTAACCTGCTGGGTGCATGTAAAAGACCCTAAGGCACGATTTTGAAGAGTAACAGAGGAATTCTTCCTGGTGCCCTGGACAATGTGTCCCTCGACCCACATCGCCAGAAAAACAGATCTGGTTATTGTCACATTGTTGTTTGTGGGACTTTGCTGTGCGTAAAATAGCTACTGCATAAATGGCTGTCTACAATGTTTCTCTGTCCATGTTTCATCAAAATTACACAAATCAGATCAATCGGGGAATTTAAGAGCAGTTATCTGGTGAATTTTCCAGCATTTTGTAATATTGCAATGAGCCATTTCTCATCCAAAGAGAGGTATTTGCCAAATGCTCTGCATTTGACATTTGAGGATGAATCATTTTTCTTTGTAGTTTAAAACCTTTCCACAGTAGCTATACACAATATAGTAACAGAAAAATATTTTAAATCTTTGTTTTAAAAAAAGAAAATGCCTGGTGGTAAATAACAGATTTGAATTCTGTTTCATTGATAATGGCATCAATCTACCAGGACTGTCAGCAATAGGGTAGATGTTGGTGTGTGTTGTGTACACTCCTAGGGTGTATAATAGGTGTAAAACACTGGAATAGCTTGTGCCTAATATGCACAGGTGTTGGTCCCATTGTTAAATATGTGGGATCATTGTTCAGGCATCAAGTCAGATATTAGCACCCTTAAATATGTTAATGATGGACCTAATGCCTGTTGAAGGACCCTTCTTCATAATTTGTTAGAATTTTTCAGCAGTCTCCACAGCCATGTATGTTTTAAAAGAAAGATTTAAAGCGTTCCCATGGAAACAAGAGGAGCAGGAGTGCTTCCCTCCACTCCAAAAGAGTTGTGCTCACGGCCCCACACCACTCCCCATAGCCCACCACCTGATCCCGTAGCCCAGACACCTCCTGGACATTTCATGTTGATGGTCTGAAATTCATTTTTCTTGGTGGGGGCCAGCATCTGATATTGCTCACCTTGATGGTGCCCTTGAAAATGAACCCACCGTAATCTACCCTGACAAATAAAGCTCTTCCAAAAGTGTTCCCCGCATGTGCACCACCATGTGTTGCACTTTTGGGAGGGCAGCTGGGGACATGGCACTGCAGAAAATTCAAATCTTTTACAATAAATTGATGCATTCCATTAATATTAAGCAGTTTTATATTTCATCAATAAATTCCTAACCGGAAAAACAAAGTGACAGTTAGGTTTTCAGCAGATCAACCAGAACATTGTTTGTTACCCCAGCAGTCATTGCCCCACAACTAACTGCTGTTCTTTGAAAGCCCCATGTTTTTGCCCCTCAGTTTAACCTCCATGATTGGCAGCAGCCCGAGTGCAACAAGTGTGGAGGTCCAATAATTACCCAATTAACATTAGTTTGTTATATTGCAAGGGTTGCTGTTTGAATAACTTTGATATTCTAAAGAATTATTCACTGTGTTTAGATGCAGTGGCAAAGGTTGCTTAACTTGTTATTCAATCATTGAGATCATGGAACTTGTTGACATTACGAGCTGATCTGAAACAAGTCACTGAAACAAGTGAAATATGTTAGTTGGTTCTATTAATGTAATGTTGAGCAATCAAAGAAGGCAGTGTCTAAGTCAATCATTATTATCATTTTACTTGTAGTGAAAATCAGTCAGGGGAAGATTTTTCCCTCGTTGGGTGGGCTCAGCGGGGGTGGGTGGGAAGCCGACCACTGCCCATGATCGGGGCTGGACCGCGATTTCATGCTGAAGGACCAGTTAAGGCCCACCCACCGTGAAACGCACGTGGCAGCGCTCAGCACTGCCTGTAAGGGGGAGGGGGGAGGGCGAGAGTGCAAGTTCACGCATGTGTGCAGGTGCACGCTGGAAGAGCTCCCAGAGAGGCACACTGCCTCAGGGAGATAAAGAGTTTAAAGCATTAAAAATAAAGATTTTTAAAATGTTATAAAACATGTCCCCTCATGTGATTCTGTCACTTGACCAGGGACATGTTATTAATTAAATGTTTTAATTTTTAATTTTTAATGCCTGTTGGAAATCTCATCCCGCCCATGGATGACGTTTCCTAAAAAGTGCAAAGGCCACTTGGCCTTTTCACCTGCCTGCCAGCCGTAAGGTTGGATAGGCAGCGAAAAATTTCATTCAATCACCTTTTTAATGGACTTAACAGGTCTTTTAATTGTTGGCGGGCATGCTGCCGACTCCTGCATGTGCCCACCGACCGAAATATTGCGTGTGTGCACGATGATGTCAGGACGCTCGCCCAACGTCATTTTGGTTGAGTGCATGCCCGCCTGACGAGCATTACACTCTGGCCATGTTTTCTCATTACATAAACACACCAGATGTCAGGAAAGTCCAGATTTATATCTGTAGGCAAATGACGCCTCAATCCTTGCACCCACAAAACTATTCAACAAAATGTCAACTACTGCAGATAATCAGGCTAGAACAGCAAGTGACTGAAGACAAACTAGACAACAAAGACACTGTAAAAACTGACTGTTTATGACTAAGACTAGTTCACGTACCATATAACAGATTTATTCAGAAAGTAGAAGCACATGGTATTAAAGGGACAGTGAAAACTTGGATACGCAATTGACTGACAGATAGAAGGCAGAGAACAAATGTTTTTCTGACTGGAGGGAAGTATGCAGTGTGGTTTCCCTCCCCAGGGGTCAGTGTGAGGATTGTTGCTTTTATTGTTGCATATCAATGACCTGAAACCGTGCACAGGACACGCAATTTCAAACTTTGCAGATGATACAAAAATTGGCAACATGGTGATAGTGACCAGAATAGCAGCAGGCTTCAGGAGGATTTGGACAGACTGATGAAATGGGCAGATACATAGCAGATGTAATTTAGGGCAGAATTTTGCCCTTGGTGGGCGGGTGGGCCCCACCGGCTCGGCGGCAGGCGGGCAGCCGAACTCCGCCACCAAAACAGAGCCCGCCGCCATTTTGAGTGGGTGGGCCAATAAAGCCCATCCAGCGGCCTGCCCGATGGGAAGTGCTATGCGCTTCCTGTGCAGGGGGGGGAGGGATTCCCCAACTGTCAGAGTGTGATCTTTCCAGCATACGCGCAAAAGAGCGCACTGCTCCCTGAGACTAAATGCTGTCTCAGGGAGATTACTGACAGATAAAAAAACTCCAAAAATAGAAAAATATTAAAATTATTAACATGTCCCCCTCATGTAACAATGTCACATGAAATGGGACATGTTAATAAGGAACACATAAACTTTATGAAACATTTTAAAAACAGACATGAAACCTCATCCCGCCAGTGGATGAGGTTTCATGTATTATCAGGAGCCCACTGGGGCTCCTGGCCTGCCCGCCAACCTTAAGGTTGGATGAGCAGGGTCTTTAACAATCTTAATTATCTTGTCAGTGGCCTTAATTGGCCATTGACAGGTCGGCGGGCAGACAGCTGATTTCGCTGTCCGCCTGCCTTCCTGAAAATTTAAAGGGACCGGGATGACGTCGGGGTTCCTCCCGCTGTCATCCCGCGTCATTTTCCCGTCGGCGAGCGGGGCCCACCCCCAAATTGCCGACGGGAAAATCCTGGCCTAATGTGGTAAGTGTGAAGTAACGCACTTTGGGAGGAGCAAGATTTAGAGACAATAAAATCTAAATCGGTAAAAGCAAAATACTGCCGATGCTGGAAATCTGAAACAAAAACAGAAAATACTGGAAAAACTCAGCAGGTCTGACAGCATATGTGGAGAGAGGCTAGTCTAAATGGTACTGTTTTGAGGGGGTGCAAGAACAGAGGGACCTGGGTAAGCCTCCTCACAAATCAATGAAGGTAGCAGAGCAAATTGATAAGGCAGTTGAGAAAGCTTAAGGGACACTGTCCATATCAAGCAAGATCTGAACAACATTCTGGCTTGGGCTGATAGCTGGCAAGTAATATTTGCACCACACAAGTGCCAGGAAATGGAACTATGCAAGGGTTAGAAGGTTGAGTGCCATTCCATTGAAGAAACCAAGCAATGACATCTGAGAGAGCTGGGCCTAGAAGGGATCCCATGGTGACACCATCTATTTGGGCATACATGGTGTTGTTAAAAATGAACTCAACTGCACGAATTGCTGACTTCATAAGTTCAATGAATACTGATTCAGACAACGGCGGTAGGTCTAAATCGCAAAGATATAGTGCCACTGTGCAAATGCCTATGGCTTCCTTGAGCGGTACATTGGTGAATAGGCTAGCAATATCAAATAAGTACATGGACACAGCATTGCTATTGATATGCAAGTCCTGTATGATTTTCACAAATGTGAAGGAATCCTTCACCTTGTATGTGGAAAACTTGACCAAAACTGGTTGTAGCAACTCATGCAATTCATGTTTAGCAGAACCAGTCATAGATATGATAGGCCGTAAAGGGACCTCACTTTTGTGTATCTTGGGCAGCCTATACATAAGCAAATGCAGTGAGCCGTGAGGACAAATTCTACCATACATACCAACCGGCAGCTCGTTGCTCTTACACAAGTCAAACAAGTGTTCTTTTAGCTTGCTTTCAAGCAAGGCTGTCTGGTCATGCTGAGTGGCAGGTCCAATGGATATGAATTTGGATCTGTCATTCAGAATGATATGCATTTTGTTGATATAGTCACACTTATTAAGAATGACTATTCCAGTTCCTTTGTTGGGTTTACAGATATATGTATCTGGGTTGGCCTTGTAGCCTTGCAATGCTACCAGACATGGGTGTTGCATGTGAAAATCGGCCAAGTCGTTTGGAATCCTGATATGCGTGTGCCAGAACAACGAGGCATGCTTTCAAGGATTAAGCATCTTCAGTGTATGCTGCTTTGTGGCAGGATAGTTGGAAGTAGAGGAGTTCAAACTCAGCAAATACCTCTTCCTGTTTGATGTGGGACAAGGGCACACCAAAATTGAAAACATGCACAAGGACTAACCAGCCAGTGCTTGCAATAGTGTCCAACATTAGATGTGATTCTGTAATTGGGCAACATTTGATAAACAATCCTGAGTGTGCTAAGAACTACACTGACAACCAATTCAAGACCAGTCAGGTTCGGAATGTAGCTCACTTAACTTAACTCTCTGTATGCTAGAAGCTACATATATTAATACGCAGGGCCCCATCCTTTGCAGACTTAAGAAACATGTACACATGTTGTGCCTTTGTCAACTAAACAAAATAGGTGATAGCCATTCCCTGGTTCATTTCACAGGCAATGCTTTGACCAATGCCAGTCAAACTGTCTGGTTTGAATTTAATCAAAGCTTGGCAGTTAACTGTCAGTTATCAGTTAACTAGTGCATTCTCCATGGCAATGCCTCGACCAATCAGAGTCAACTTGCCAACCAATCAGCACTCTCATCTCACACAGTATAAATTTTTGTTCCCTTTACAATTTGGTATTCTTGTGAATGACCATATGAGTGCAAGACTAAAAGCTTCGACAGCATGTGTCTTTTTTCAGTAATACTCAAGTTCTGTACTACCAAATAACTATTGGCATAACATTGGCATTAATCTCCCAGACACCACCATCATGATCCCTGGGTATGTCCTGATCCATTGGCAGAACAGACCCAGCAGAGGTGGCAGCACAGTAGTATACATTCGGGAGGGAGTTGCCCTGGGAGTCCTCAACATCATCTCCGGACCCCATGAAGTCTCATGGCATCAGGTCAAACATGGACAAGGAAGCCTCCTGCTGATTATCATGTATCGCCCTCCCTCAGCTGATGAATCAGTGCTCCTCCATGTTGAACACCATTTGGTGGAAGCACTGAGGGTGCCAAGGGTGCAGACTGTACTCTGGGTGGGGGACTTCAATGTCCATCACCAAGAATGGCTCAGTAGCACCACTACTGACTGAGCTGGCCGAGTCCTAAAGGACATAGCTGCTAGACTGGTTCTGTGGCTGGTGGTGAGGGAACCACAAGAGGGAAAAACATATTTGACCTCATCTTCACCAGCCTGCCTGACACATGCATCTGTCCATGACAGTATTGGTAGGAGTGACCACTGCGCAGTTGTTGTGGAGACAGAGTCCCACCTTCACATTGAGGATACCATCCATCGTGTTGTGTGGCACTACCACCGTGCTAAATGGAATAGATTTCGAACAGCTCTAGCAACTCAAGACTGGGCATCCATGAGGTGCTGTGGGCCATCATCAGCAGCAGAATTGTACTCAAACACAATCTGTAACCTCATGGCCCGGCATATCCCCCACTCTACCATTACCATCAAGCCAAGAGATTACTCCTGGTTCAATGAAGAGTGCAGGAGGGCATGCCAGGAGCAGCACCAGCATACCTAAGAATGAGGTGTCAACCTGGTGAAGCTATAACACAGGGTTACTTGTGTGCCAAACACCATAAGCAGCAAGTAATTGACCGAGCTAAGTGATCCCACAACCAATGGATCAAATCTAAGCTCTGCAGTCCTGCCACATCCAGTCGTGAATGGTGGTGGACAGTTAAACAACTCACTGGAGGGGGTGGCTCCACAAATATCCCCATCCTCAATGGTGGAGGAGCCCAGCAGATCAGTGCAAAAGATAAGGCTTAAGCATTTGCAACAATCTTCAGCCAGAAGTGCCAAGTGGATTATCCATCTTGGCCTCCTCCAGAAATCCCCACCATCAGGGATGCCAGTCTTCAGCCTATTTGATTCACTCCACATGATATCAAGAAATGGCTGAAGGCACTGGATGCTGCAAAGGTTATGGGCCTTTACAATATTCCGGCAATAGTACTGAAGACTTGTCCCAGAACAGCTACAACACTGGCATCTACCAGGCTATGTGGAAAGTTGCCCAGGTATGTCCTGTGCACAAAAATCAGGACAAACCTAACCCAGGCAATTACTGCCCCATCAGTCTACTCTCAATCATCACTAAAGTGGTGGAAGGGGTCATCAACTGTGATATCAAGGGGCACTTGCTTAACAATAACATGCTCACTGACCCTCAGTATGGGTTCCGCCAGGGCCACTCAACTCATTACAACCTTGGTTCAAACATGGACAAAAGAGATGAATACCCGAAGTGAGGTGAGAGTGACTGCCCTTGACATCAAGGCAGCATTTGACCAAGTGTGGCATCAAGGAGCCCTGTAAAAACTGGAGTCAATGGGAATCAGGGGGAAAACTCTCCTCTGGTTGGATTCATACTTATCAGAAAGGAAGATGGTTGTGGTTGTTGGAGGTCAATCATCTCAGCTCTAGGACATCACTGCAGGAGTTCCTCAGGGTAATGTCCTCGGCCCAACCATCTTCAGCTGCTTCATCAATGACCTTCTTTCCATCATAAGCTTAAAAGTGGGGATGTTCGCTGATGATTGCACAATGTTCAGAACCTTCGCGACACCTCAGATACTGAAGCGGTCCATGTCCAAATGCAGCAAGACCTGGACAATATCGAGGCTTGGGCTGACAAGTGGCAAGTAACATTCGTGCCACACAAATGCCAATCAATGACCATCTCCAACAAGAGAGAAATCAACCATGGCCCTTTGGCATTCAATAGCATTACCATCACTGAGTCCCCCACTATCAACATCCTGGGGGTTACCATTGACCAGAAACTGAACTGGACTAACCATATAAATACTGTGGCTACAAGAGCAGGTCAGAGGCTATGAACCCTGCAATGAGTAACTCACCTCCTGACTCCCCAAAGCCTGCACACTATCTACAAGGCACAAGTCAGGGGTGTGATGGAATATTCCCCACTTGCCTGGATGAGTGCAGCTCCCACAACACTCAAGTTGCCGGACACCGTCCAGGACAAAGCAGCCCGTTTGATTGGCACCATATCCACAAACATTCACTCCCTCCACCACCGACGTACAGTAGCAGCAGTGTGTTTCATCTACAAGATGCACTGCTGGAATTCACCAAGGCTCCTTAGACGGCACCTCTCAAACCCACGACCACGACCATCTAGTAGGACAAGGGCAGCCGATAGATGGGAACACCACCACCTGGAAGTTCCCCTCCAAGTCACTTACCATCCTAACTTGTAAGTATATCGCCGTTATTTCACTGTCGCTGGGTAAATTCTGGGAACTCCCTTCCTAACAGCACTGTGAGTGTACCTACATCACATGGGCTGCAGCAGTTCAAGAAGGCAGCTCACCACAACCTTCTCAAGGGCAACTAGGAATGGGCAATAAATGTCGGCCCACCCAGCAAAGCCCACATCCCGTGAATGAATAATGTAAAAGAAAATCACTGAATCCCCCACTATCAACATCAAGGGGTCTACAGATGGACAGCAACTGAGGTGGACCAGCCATTTAAATGTTGTGGCTACAATAGCAGATCAGAGGCTGGGAATTCTGTGAAGAGTAACTCAGTTCCTGACTCCCCAAATCCTGTCCCCCATCTACAAGGCACAAGTTAGGAGTGTGATAAAATATATTCCACTTGCCTGGATCAGTGTAGCTCCAACAACATTCAAGAATCTTGACACCATCCAGGACATTGCAGCCCCCTTGATTGGCACCCTGTCCATCACCTTGAATGCGCACTCCCTCCACCACTGATGCACAGTGGCAGCAAGATGCACTGCAGCAATTCACCAAGGCTCCTTCGACAGCACCTTCCAAGCCTGCAACTTCTACCATCTATAAGGGGAAGGGCAGCAAGTGCATGTAAATACAACCACCTTCAATTTCCCTTCCAAGCCACTCACCATCCTGACTTGAAACTATATCATAGTTCCTTCACTATCGCTGGGTGAAAATCCTAGAACTCCCTTCCCAACAGCACTGTGGGTGTACCCACACCACATTGACTGACTGTAGAAGTTCAAGAAGGCAGCTCACCACAACCTTCTGGGCAACTAGGGATGGGCAATAAATGCTGGCCTTGTCAACGATGTCCTCATCCATGAAAGAATAAATATTAAAAACTTGACTTTGTGAAGAGAGTATTTGAATACAAAAAGAAGGAAGTCATTCTAAACATTCATAAATCACTGTTTAAGCCTCAGCTTGAGGATTGTGTATAATTCTAGGCACCACACTTTAGGGTGGATTTCAAAGCCTCGGAAAGGCTAGAAAGTGAGGAGACTCAGGGAGAAATGGATAAATCAGAAGATCTATGTGGATAATTAATGATGATTCTACCAGAGATAAGTGATTTCAGTTGTGTGGGAAGATTGGAGAAGCTGGACGTGTTCTCCTTAGAGCAGAGAAGATTATGGGAGACTTTTTGGAGATTTTTAAACTTATGAGGGATTTTATTCGACCAAGTCAGGAGAAACTGTTTCCTCTGACAAGTGGGTCAGTGACCAATGATCATGCAGATAAAATCATTGACAAAAGAACTAGAGGGAAATGAAGATGCATGTTTTCTCGCAGTGAATTTGGAACCCACTACCTGAAAGGGTAGTGAATAAGATTCCATAGAAACTTTCAAAAAGTAGTTATGCATGTATTTGAAGAGGGCTAATTTGCATGTTAATGGATAAAAAGCTGAGGTGTGGGAATAAACTGGGCAACTCTTTTAAAGAGCAGGCACAGGCATGATGGACCAAGTGGCTTCCTTCAGTACTGTAAAATTCTATGATTCTAAGCACATAATCATCCAGCACAAAACCTTGAATATCCTCCCAGCAATGGCATCAGGGAGAGACCTCTTTTTCAATTAGTTAGCTTCAGTTCCTTCTACTGTGATCACACTGCTTAATGTAACTTCAATACTAAATTTCACATTAACATTTTGTTGTATTCAGCATTGTGTAAGCAGTATAGTGATTAAAGTGCTGGACACAAACCCAGTGGTTGAGAGTTTAAATCTCACCATGCAAAATGTGAGAACGAATTGAATATGCTCGGTAATTTGTGGCCAGTAGCAGAAGAATGACCTGGCAATCTGTTAGATGTTGCTTAAAAAAAAAACTGGTTCATTGATATCCTTCGGGTGAGGGAGCATGCCTCCAACACCCCCGCAACCCGCCCCCATCCCCCAGACCACACAACCACCCCGACCCTCCCTCCCGTCTAGTCTGGCTTATCACCTGATGTATTTGACTCAATGCATTTTGAAGTGGTCCTGCGCCAATTTAGTTTGCTTCACAAAGAAGGCTTTCCATCACTTTCTCTTAGGCAACTATACTTGGCACTAAATGAGGCTTCTATTTTGAGTAAGTGTACTGGATTCCAGTCCGGGGTCTGATCTTGTATGATTTGGCTTCAGGCTTGATACAAGTGAGCAGGCAAATCATTCACACTTACAAGCTTGGGAGTGACGGCTATAGGCAACCTGGCGACACCTCTCCTGCACTGGTGGGAGTCCAAGGTGTGTCTGTAGTGGCACAGATTCCTTGCAGCCATAAGGGAACCTCACCCTGATCTCAAATATAATGGCAGGGTCAGAGGGTGGTAATTCTCTGTGTGCAGGTCCCATCACAAATTGGGATAAACTACCCACAAATATTTAGGCTAAGGCTACTTGTCAGAAGGAGTGTGGCCTTGGGATGTGGCTTCCAGGCTGAGTTTACCCTTGGTTTGGGCCTGAGCTTCACCAGTTTGGGAATGGAGCCCAACTGAGGCTGGCACTCAACTTGGATACTCTTTCCTGGTTCCCTCAAGAAAGGGGCTATTTTTATTCTTGTGTACCAGAGGCAGCAGCATCCTTGAGAACCGCTTTCCAGTATGGCCTGTTCCTCCACAATGGGGAGTGGGAAGGGGTAGGATGACTGGTTGACTGAAATGTTCCCATAGTGCCTCAGAAACTTATCCAAAAAATTCAGGAAAGTGAATCCTCTCCTGAAATAAAAACAAAGTGCTGGAAAAACACACATGGGTGAAGAAGGAAACAGAGTTAACATTTCGAGTCCAATATGACTCTTCTCCTAAGCCTGATAAGTTCAGAAAGGTTCCAAGAGGTAACATTCTGATACATCAGCACTGTAGATCCACTGACGTTTGGGCTCCTTATTTGCAACTCAGAGAATTCAAGAGAGAAAAAAATCCAAAGAGCATTGAACAATTCAGTCAAGCTCAGTTTAAATGTAAAATAAAGGTCAGATGGAATGATTGCATTTAAATAAATCATTTCCTTTTGTTTTCTCAAGGGACCTAAAAATTGAAAACTTCCTCCTTGATGAAAATAATAACATCAAAATTGTTGGTAAGTGTATCACAAAATAAAGTAATCATTAGAAAATAGTGATCCCAAATGTATTCCTCAGTTAGAAATCACTTACACCCCGCATTTATAATAAGCTGCTTGCAACCACCATTTGTATAGTAGGGATACGAATTCAATTCAAACACAATAATGGTAATTATGATATTAAACAATGGTGTAAAACATGCAATGTCATCTCAGTAACCCATTAAATACCATACCTAATTGACTTCAATGGAAATAAAAGTCAGGAGAGGTGTTCAACCAAGCCAAGCCAATATCATCTCTTTGACATTGTCGTCAGAAATCAAAGTTATCCTCGATGAGTGCCAGATTCTAATTCTCAATTTTTGGAGTAGACTATTTCTGTATTTGAGTATGCCCAATGTTATATAAATGTATGCAGATAAAGGCGTTTAACAAGAAGAGTGGGAATCTAAAATTAATTGAAGTTTATTCGAAAGATGTGCTAAGGTATGATTCCTTTATAATAATCTTTAATTGGCCTTTATTGCAAGGCTGATGGAGTATAGAAGTAGGGAGGTGTTGCTTCGACTGTACAAGGCATTAATGAAACTGCACCTAGTGTACTGCATACAGTTTTGGTCTCCTTATATAGGGAGGGATATATTTGCTCTGGAGCCAGTTCAGAGAAAGTTCACTAGATTGATTCACAGGATGAAGGGGTTGTCTTATGAGGAAAGGTTGAA
This sequence comes from Cetorhinus maximus, assembly GCF_964194155.1. Lineage (NCBI taxonomy): Eukaryota > Metazoa > Chordata > Chondrichthyes > Lamniformes > Cetorhinidae > Cetorhinus > Cetorhinus maximus. Next base: position 129,224,986 of record NC_135883.1, read on the forward strand.
CTCCAACTCATTGGAGTTTAAAAGAATGAGAATATAGAAACATTTAAGATCCTGAGGGGCTTGACAGAGTTGCTAAGAGGATGTTTCTCCATTTGGGGGAATCTAGAACTAGGGGGCACAATTTCCAAATACAGTAAGGGGTTTCCCATTTAAAACACAGATGAGGAAGAGTTTCTTCTCTAAGGGTCATTAGCCTTTGGAATTCTCTACCCCAGAGAGCAGTGGAGGCTAAGCCATTGAATATATTCAAGGTTGAGATTTTTGATCTACAAGGCAGTCAAGGATTATAGGATACAGACAGTAAAGTGGATTTGAGGCCACAATCAGATCAGCCTTGATCTTATTGAAAGGGGGGAGTAGGACCGAAGGTCCAAATAGCCTACTCTTGCTTCTGTTTCTTATGTCTTATCAAATTAATGAAAGCTATGTTATTGTTCATGTGCCATTCAGGGATTTTCTGTGGTTACAAATAAAAAAAAAATTGAAAACTATTCCTGCTTGTTCACTCTTTTCAATCTTCCACCTAAACTAAGGCCTTGCATAATGCAAATCAGAAAGTGGAACACATCAGTTGTAATCTTCCACCGTGGAAGATACCTGATAGCCGTGGAACCAAACTTCAGCAAAAAATTCAAACCTTCAAGAGAGGAAGGAGAACAGGATTGTCAGAAGTTAATAAATAAAACATAAGGTGCACACTTGTGCACCTATTGAATATTTAGGTGACTTTTTTGTATTCATTCCCTGTTTTGTTTTTTCCTCAATGTAGATTTTGGATTGAGCAACACCCTAAAGAATGACAGCCAGGAGCTGTTGAACACACAATGTGGGAGCCCAGCCTACGCTGCTCCAGAGCTCTTGGCCCATAAGAAATACGGTCCCAAGGTGGATGTCTGGTCAATGTAAGTATTGGGGTAGGAACAACAGCTAAGGATTAAAATTTATATTGGACTAGGATGTCTATATACATAGCGTCACAGTGTCATAGAGTTTATGGCATGGTAAAAGGCCCTTTGGCCCATCGTGTCCGCACCGGTCGTCAAGCCCTTATCTACTCTAATCCCATTTTACAGCACTTGGCCCGTAGCCTTGTATGCTATAGCATTTCAAATGTTCATCCCAATACTTGTTAAATGTTGTGAAGGTTCCCGCCTCTATCACCCTTTCAAGCAGTGAGCTCCAGACACCCCCCAACCTCTGGGTGAAAAAATTTTTCCTCAAGTCCCCTCTAAACCTCCTGCCCAACTGATGCAATTTAATATATCTCACTGTCCAAAAAAATCCTTGCACTGATTTATGGGACTAGATTTTCAAAGGGCTTGAGGGATTAGTTCCAGGTCCCAACCACACATGGCCATCAGACACCCACATGACAATTTTTAATGTTCCAGGCAATAAAAGGCCAGGAAGCGGCCTCACCACTCAATTAGGGGCACCTGGCAGGCTCCTGACACTGGAAAGCCAATGGTAGACTCTCCAGCATTCAGTGATTCCACCAGCCAAGGTGGGAGCTGCCCATCTGAGCAAGGAGATTGCAAGGGAGACAGCCATGTAAATTTGTTTTTAGAATACCTCAGCTACCTTGCCATGATCCTGGAGGGCGAACCCTTCCAGGAGATGCCCAGCTGTGGCCTGGCGGCTGTTATAGGTCTGGGATAGGGTTGGGGGGAGGGGAGTGTTCAGGGGGTTTGGAGGGGGTGCAGTGGTGGGGACTCCTTCGGTTGACCTTTCATTCCTTCCTTCACCCCTGAATCCACCTTGTCCATGACAATGTCCAGGCCAACATGGGCTGCCTGCATTGTTGACTGAAAATCCCAGTTGACACGGAAACTGGGCTTAATAGGCCCCAAAATTTACAATAATTGGCCTCCGTTGAAAATGGCTCGGAGTCGGGACTGTGGTGGTGAACCAGACGGTAAGAAATTGCCTGCTCACCCGCACCTGATCTAGACCCCAACCTACTTGTAAATCCGGCCCCTGATCTCTGCTCTTTCCAAACCCTGACTGATCTGTTGTTTGTTTCCAGAATGTGCGGGGCTTTCTCTTGAACGATGCTGTCTTAGCTTTCAGTTCTCACTTAAAATAAACGTATCAATGACCAAGATCTTGCGGTCCAAATAGTGGCAAATGTCCAGAAGTTCACCACTATTGAGGCTGCAACAGCACCGCAACTTCCAGGAAGTCCACTTACACGCAAATCCAGAAGTTGCAGAGCATCTCAATGGGCACCAGGGAAGCCAACCTGGTGGTCCTGTCAGCGCAAAAACTTGAGCTGATTGCCCTGCACTTAACCCACTATTTACAATGTTATTTCAGGCTTCTCTTAGCATTCCCACACCCCTGGCTCCCCAGTACCTCCCTCTCCCACCAAGGAAGCAAGGAAGTTGGGACATACAAACATATGAACATAGGAAATAGGAGCAGAAGTAGGCCATTCGGCCCCTCAAGCCTGCTCTGCCATTTAATAAGATCATGGCTGATCTGTTTGTGTTTCAATTTCCATATTCCCATCTACCCCATTGAGGGGCGACTTGATAGAAGATTACAAAATTATGAGCGGCATGGACAGAGTAGATAGTCAGAAGCTTTTTCCCATGGTGGAAGAGTCAATTACTAGGGGACATAGATTTAAGGTGAGAGGAGAAAACTTTAGAGGAGATGTGCAGGGCAAGTTTTTTATGCAGAGGGTAGAGAGTGTCTGCAATTCGCTGCCAGAGGAGGTGGTGGAAGCAGGTACGATAGTGATGTTTAAGAGGGCAGCTTGACAAGTACATGAATAGGATGGGAATAGAGGGATATGGACCCCGGACATGCAAAATGTTTTAGTTTGACAGGCAATATGATCGGCACAGGCTTGGAGGGCCAAAGGGCCTGTTCCTGTGCTGTACTTTTTTTTGTTCTTTGTACCCCCAATAACCTTAGGTTCTTGTTAGGCAAGGGAATCAATCTACCTCTGTCTTAAAAATATTCAATGACCCCGCCTCCACCACCTTCTGAGACAGAGAGTTCCAAAGTCGCACAACCCTCTGAGTGAAAAAAATTCTCCTCATCTCTGTCCTAAAATTTTATAACAGTGCCCTCTAGTTCTGGTCTCACCCACAAGTGGAAACCTCTTTTCCACATTCACCTTGTCAAGACCATTCAGGATCTTATATTCTTCAATCAAGTCACCCTTCACTCTTCTAAATTCCAGTGGAAACAAGCCCAGTCTGTCTAACCTTTCCGCATTAGACAAGGCACTCATTCCAGGTATTGATCTAATAAATCTCCCCTGAACTGCCTCCAGTGCATTCACATCCTTCCTTAAGTAAGGAGACCAGATTTGCCCAAGGTATTCGAGGTGCGGTTTCACCAATGCCCTGGAAACTGAAGTATAACATCCTTACTTTTATGTTCAATTCCTCTCATAATAAAGGATAACATTCCATTAGCCTTCTTAATTACTTGCTCTACATGCATACTAACTTTTTGTGGCTCATGCGGTAGGACACCTAGATCCCCCTGCACCTCTAAATTCTCCAGTCGTTCTCCATTTAAGTAATACTCTGCTTTTTTATTCTTCCTGCCAAAGTGAACAACTTTGCATTATACTCCATTTGCCAGATTTTTTCCCACTCATTCGCCCTATCTACATTTGCCTGCAACCTCCTTCTGTCCTCTTCATAACATACTTTCCTTCCTATCTTTGTGTCATCTGCAAATTTAGCTATCGTGCCTTCGCTCCCCTTATCTAAGTCATTGATATAAAATGTAAAAAGTTGAGGTCTCAGCACTGATCCCTATGGGACTCCACTCGTCACATCCTGCCAATCAGAAAAAGACTCATTTATACATTCTCTCTGTTTTCTGCCAGCCAATCTTCTATCAAATATATGTTACCCCTTATAACATGAGCTTTTATTTTCTACAATAACCTTTGATGCGGCAACTTATGAAATGCTTTCTGGAACTCCAAGTACAGTACATTTGCAGGCTCCTCTATATCCACGGCGCATATTACTTCTTCAAAGAACTATAGAACCATAGAAAAGTTATGGTACAGAAAGAGGCCATGCAGCCTATAGTGTCTGCGCTGGCAAAAAGAAGAGAATAAAAGAAACTAACTGCTCTTTATTAATCCCACTTTCCAGCACTGGGCTGTAGCCTTGCAGGTCACCGCACTTCAGGTGCAGATCCAGGTACCTTTTTAAATGTGTTGAGCAGTTCAGCCTCAACCACCAATTTAGACAGTGAATTCCAGGCACCCACCACTCTCTGGGTGAAAAATCTTTTTCCTCATGTCCCCTCTAATCCTTCTGCCTATCACCTTAAATCTATGCCCTCTGGTAATTGACCCCTCAGCTAGGGGAAACAGTTCTTTTCTGTCTGCCCTATCTCAGCCCCTCGTAATTTTGTACACCTCAATTAAGTCACCCCTCAGCCTCCTCTATTCTAAGAAAAACAACCCTAGCCTATCAAATCTTTCCTCATAGCTGCAATTTTCCAGCACTGGCAACATTCTTGTAAATCTCCTTTGTACTCTGTCCAGAGCAATTATGTCCTTCCTGTAGTGTGGTGACCTGAAGCGTACACGAAATTCCAACTGTGGCCTGATCAGCGTTTTATACAGTTCCATCATTATATCGCTGATTTTGTATTCAATACCTCATCCAATAATGGAAAGCATTCCATATGCTTTCTTTACCACCTTATCCATCTGTCATGCTACCTTCATGGACCTGTGGACATGCACTCCAAGGTCTCTCAATTCCTCAACCCCTCTCAATATCCTCCCATTTATTTAGCATTCTGCTTTGTTTGCCCTCCCCAAATGCATTACCTCACACTTCTCCGGATTGAATTCTATTTGCCACTTTTCTGCCCACTTAACCAAACTATTGACATCTTTCTGGACATAACAGCTAGCTTCTTCACTATCAACTACATGGCCAATTTTTGTGCCATCAGCAGATTTCCCAATCATGCCTCCCACATTTCAGTCTAAATCACTAATATATACAATAAACAGCAAGGGCCCCTACACTAAGCCGTGTGGAATGTCATTGGAAACTGCTTACCATTCGGAAAAACATCCATCGAGCATTACCCTTTGTTTCCTGTCCCTGAGCCAATTTTAGATCCAACTTGCCACCTTTCCCTGTATTCCATGGGATCTCACTTTTCTGAGCAGTTTGCCATGTGGGACCTTGTTAAATGCCTTACTAGAATCTACGTAGACAACACCCACTGCACTACCCTCATCAATCCTTCTTGTTACTTCCTCAAAAAACCATAATAATTCAGTAAGACATGATCTTCCCCTAACAAAACCATGCTGACTATCCCTGATCAATCCGTACATTTCTAAGAAACAGTTTATTCTGTCTCTCAATAATTCCAATAATTTTCCCACCACCGAAGTTAGAATGACTGACTTATAATTTTCTGGCCTATCCTTCGCACCCTTTTTAAATATTTGTACAACGTTCGGAGAAGTCCAATCCTCTGGTACCTCACCTGTATCTAGTGAGGATTGGAAAATGATCCTCAGAGCATCTGCTATTTCCTCCCTGGCTTCCTTTAACAACCTGGAATACAATCCATCTGTCCTTGGTAACTTATCCACCTTCAAGGATGCCAGTCCCTCCAGTACTTCCTCTCTCACTATGCTTATTGTATCTAATATTTCACACACTCTCCTCTTTAACTAGACTGTCTGCATCATCCCTCTAAGTGTAGACAGAGACAAAATACTCATTAAAAACGGTGCCCACATCTTCAGCATCAACACAAAAGTTACCATGTACATATTTGATAGGCCCCACCCTTTCCTTGGTTATTCTCTTGCCCTTAATGTACTGGTAAAACATCTCTGGGTTTTCTTTGATTTTAATGCCAATATTTTTTCACATCCTTTCTTTGCTTTCCTAACTTCCTTTTCTACTTCACCCCGGTACTTTCTATACTCCTCTAGGCTTTCTACAGTATTAAGCTTTTTGTGACTGTCAGAAATTTTCTTTTTTTTCTGCTTTATCTTAGCCTGTATGCTTCTTGATAACCAGGGGACTCTAGATTTGGCAGCACCACCCTTTTTCTTTGTGGGGCGTGTCTACACTGTGCCCATAGAATCTCACTGATTTGACACTGTTTTCCTTTCCAGTAGCTGTACCCAGTCTACTTTCACCAGTTCACCTCTCAGCTTTGAGAAATGTGTCTTCCCCAATTTAAAACTTTTACTCCTGTTCTACCCCTATCCTTTTCCATAATGATAAATCTAACTGTATTATGGTCACTATTTCCAAAATGGTCATCCGCTGCTATTTCATCCACTTGCCCAGCTTCATTTCCTAAGACAAAATGTAGAATTGCACCCCCTCTCATTGGGCTTGTTATGTGCTGGCTAAAAGACTTCTCTTGAATGCAGTTCAAACATTTTGTGCCCTCTGTGTCCTACAAACTGTTCGTATCCCAATTGATAGTAGGATAGTCAAAGTCTTCAACTATTACTCCCCTGTTGTTTATGCATTCAGAAATTTGCCTACCTATTTGCTCTTCTAACTCACTTCTCTTGAGGGTCTATAGTACACTCCTAGCAATTTGGCTGCCCCTTTTTTATTTCTGAGCTCAACCCACATATCGTCATTTGATGCATCATTTAGTATATCATCCCTCCTCACAGATGTAATTGTTTCTTTCACCAATAATTCTACACCCCCATCTTTTTCATCCCCCTCGCTAACCTGCCTGGAACGCTATATCCAGGTATGTTCAGCTGCCATTTTTGCCCCTCTTTAAGCCAAGTTTCCATTATAACAATGATATCAGCTGCCATGTATCTGTCTGCGTCCTCAGCTCATCGGCTTTATTTGCTATTCTCCTTGCATTTACATAGACACCTTTTAACACTGCCAAATCCCTGTGCTGTACACTTTTTAGCTTAAGCTTCTTCTGCCTTTCAGAGTCACTCACTAATTCTCCATCTCCCATTCCCTGCTCTGAATTTGCCCTCAGATTCCCAGAACTCCAATAAATTGGTTAAACATGATTTCCCTTTTACAAAACCATGTTGACCCTTCCCGATTACCATGAGATTTTCTAAGTGGCAGGCAATGACCTCCGTAATAATCAATTCTAAAACCTTCCGCATGACAGACGTCAAGCCAACTGGCTTATAGTTTCCTGTTTTCTCCCTCTCCCCTCCTTCTTGAATAGAGGAGTTATATTTGCTACTTTCCAGTCTGATGGAACCTTTCCAAAATCTAGTGAATTTTGGAAAATTAACACCAATGCATCTACTACCTCATTTGCCACCTCTTTTAAGACCCTAGGATGAAGTCCATCAGGACCCAGAGACTTTTCAGCCCTCAGCTCCATCAGTTTTCTCAATGCCACTTCCCTAGTGATTGTAATTTCACCAAGTTCTTCTCTCCCTTCCACCTCCTGATTTACAGCTATTGCTGGAATGTTTTTTGTATCCTCTATCGTGAAGACAAGAACAAAATATTTGTTCATTTCATCCGCCATTTCCTTATTATCTACTATTAACTCCCCATTGTCACTCTCTAGAGGACTGACACTCATTTCCCTTGCTCTTTTCCTTTTTAAATACCTGTAGAAACTCTTGCTTTCCATTTTTGCATTTCTAGCTAGTTTCCTTTCATACTCTAATTTCTTTCTCCTTAACCTTTCAGTCATTCTCTGCCGTTCTTTATATTCTGACCAATCAATTGACCTGCCACTCATCTTTGTGCAGTATTTCTGCTTTTTCCTTGAGTTTGATGCTTTCCTCAACGTCTCTGGTCAACCACAGATGTTGAGTCCTCCCCTTAGAATTTTTCTTTATAGTAGGAATATACTTATTCTGAGTATTTTGAAATATCCCCTTAAATGTCTGCCACTGCTTCTCCATTGATCTATCCTCTAGTCTAGTATCCCAGTTCACTTCAGGTAGCTCAGCTTTCATGTCCACATGGTTGCCCTTATTTAAGTTTAAAACACGAGGGACAGGTGTCCATCGGCCTATTTGGCTGAAGAATTGAATGCTACCACAACACTGTGCTAATGGGTGAGAACCCTGTATCTCTCTCAGAATGAATGCCATTTGAATAAAAATTGTGAGACTCATATTTGACCCTGTATAGCAATTTGCTCAGAGGGGAGACATAGGTTACCAAGGAACACCTGGAATCTCAAGCTCGGAAACAGATATTTGTCTAAAATGAGATTGGGTAGGTGGACAAGAAGATGAACCTGTACCCCATCCACCAAAAATCAGTAAGGGGTGACACCCCAGCAGTGTCAGATTCTGCCCCAATTTTCTTTTTTTTTAATTTGTTCATAGGATGCGGCTGGGCCGGGCCAGCATTTATTGTCCATCCCTAGTTGCCCTTGAGAAGGTGGTGGTAAGCTGCCTTCTTGAACCGCTGCAGTCCATGTGGTGTAGGTACACCCACAGCGCTGTTAAGAAGGGCACTCAGTTCAAGATCAAGTAGGAGAACAGATGCTGGCCTTGCCAGTTAAACCAACATCTTGTGAAAGGATAAAAAAAGCTGTGAAATTTCAGATCAATTGGATTTCACAGCTCCTCATGGAATCATAATTACAGCACAGAAGGGCGAACCACAGAATGGTCATTCAGCCCATTGTGGCTGTGCGAGCTCTCTGCACAAGCAATTCAGCTAGTCCCACTCCCCTGTAACCCAAATCTTTTCTCTTCAGATAATTATCCCTTTTGAAAGCCATGATTAAGTTTGTTTGCACAATTCACACAGGCAGTAAAAAAGGCTTTTCCTCATGTCGCCTCTGGTTCTTTTGCCAATCACTGTAAATCAGTGTACTCTGGTTCTTGACCCTTCCACCAGTAGGAACAATTTGCCCATGCCTACTCTGTCCAGACCCCTCATAATTTTGAATACCTTGATAAAATCTTTTCTCAACCTTTTCCAGGGAGAACAGTCCCAGCTTCGCCCTATCCACATGGCTGAAGTCTCTCATCCCCAGAATAATTTGTGTAAACCTTTTCTGCACCCTCTCCGATATAATATCTTCATATCTTTCCTAAAGTATAGTGTCCAGAATTGGTCACAATATGCCAGTTGTGAACCAGTGTTTTATAAATGTTCACCATAACTTCCTTGCTTTTGTACCCTATGCCTCTATTTATGAAGTTGAGGATCTCATATGCCTTATTAACTGCTTTCTCAACCTTCCCACAACCATCAATAATTTGTGCACAGATACCCCAGTTCCTTCTGCTCATGCGCCCCCTTTAGAGCTGTATCCTTTATTTTATATTCTCCTTGGTATTCTTCCTCCCAAAATATATCACTTCACACCTCTCTGCATTACCTTCCATCTGCCATGTGTCCTCCAACCTGTCTACGTCCACTTGAAGTCGATCACTATCACCCTCATAGTTCACAATACTTCCAAGTTTTGTGTCCTCTGAAAACTTTGAAATAGTGCACAGCACACCAAAATTCAGGTCATTAATATGTATCAAGAAAAGCAATGGACCTAATAGTGACCCTTGGGGAATCCCACTATAAACCTTCCTTCAGTTTGAAAACCAAACGTTCACCACTATTCTCTGTTTCCTTTCATTCAGCCAACTTCATATCCATGATGGCACTGTCCCGTTTATTCAGGGGTTTCAACCTTGCTGGCAAGCCTGTTATGTGGCACTTTTATGCATTAACCCTCTCTCTTACCTCATCAAAAAAATGCAATAAAATTAGTTCAATATGATCTTTACCAACTGGCTCTGCATGGGTGGACAAAGTGACAAAGTATAAGAGCAATGGCCAACTCAGCCAAGAAAGGATAGGATTGACAACTTTCCCTGGGATTCAATTTCCCAACAAACCTAATCTGTCCAGCAAGTTAATCTGTCACAGGTCAACGTATGTAACTTGCTTTTAAAACCAAGAATAACTGACAATTCTTCAATCTGTGCAGAATATACTGATAGTGTTCGTATTTTTCTCAAATTTCCAGTTGCAATTTATGGCAATGGATCTTATGGTGAAGATTTAAAGGGTGAAAAAGATCGTATTCAGAATGCTGTAATTTAAAATGAGACTTTGAAGTTAATTTGCTTTTCCTGATCACTCAACTGCTTTACCCCCTACAGAGAAGCAAAAATGACTCATAGATCTGATTTACAAAAGCACTGTGTCTACAAATTGATGTACCTTAAAGGAGAAATGCCCTGTTGTGCAGTCCCTCAGAAACCTAGACATGAAACAATGAAAGTTATTATATTTAATTGTCACTTCTCCCCATTTTAGAGCTACTTAGAGGTAGGCAGAGAGTAGACATTTTTCTGCCAAACTCCTCTCATGGTATTTAAGATGAGCACTAGAAATAGGAGCAGGAATATGCTTTTTTAATTCATTCACAGGATGTGGGAGTCGCTGGCTAGGCCAACATTTATTGCCCATCCCTAATTGCCCTTGAGAAGGTGGTGGTGAGCTGCCTTCTCAAACCACTGCAGTGATGTCGTGTTGATACACCCACAGTGTTGTTAGGAGGGAGTTCCAGGATTTTGACCCAGCAATAGTGAAAGAATGGTGATATATTTCCAAGTCAGAGTGGTGAGTGGCTTGGAGAGGAACTTCCAGGTGGTGGTGTTCCCATGTATTTGCTGCCCTTGTCCTTCTAGATGGTAGCGGTCATGGGTTTGGAAGGTGCTGCCAAAGGATCCTTGGTGAGTTTCTGCAGTGCATCTTGTAGATGGTACACACTGCTGCCACTGTTCATCGGTGGTGGAGGGAGTGAATGTTTGCGGACGTGGTGCCAATCAAGGGGGCTGCTTTGTCCTGGATGGTGTCAAGCTTTTTCAGTGTTATTGGAGCTGCACTCATCCAGGCAAGTGGGGAGTATTCCTGTACTTGTGCCTTATAGATAGTGGACAGGCTTTGGGGAGTCAAGAGGCGAGTTACTTACCGCAGGATTCCTAGCCTCTGACCTGCTCTTGTAGCCGCAGTGTTTATTTGGCTTTTCCAGTTCAGTTTCTGGTCAATAGTAACGCCAGGATGTTGATAGTGGGGGATTCAGCAATGGTAATGCCATTGAATGTAAATGGGACATGGTTAGATTCTCTCTTGTTGGAGATGGTCATTGCCTGGCACTTGTGTGGAGTGAATGTTACTTGCCACTGTCAGCCCATGTCCAGGTCTTGCTGCATTTTGACATGGATTGCATCAGTATCTGAGGGGTCGCGAATGGTACTGAACATTATGCAATCATCAGCAAACATCCTTACTTCTGACTTTTATGATGGAAGGAAGATCATTGATGAAGCAGCTAAAGATGGTTGAGCCTAGGACACTACTCTTGCAGTGATGCCCTGGAACTGAGAAGATTGACCTCCAACAACCACAACCTACCTTTGTGCTAGGTATGACCTCAACCAGCGGAGAGTTTTCCCCCTGATCCCCATTGACTCCAGTTTCGCTCGGGCTCCTTGATGCCACACTTGGTCAAATGCTGCCTTGGTGTCAAGGGCAATCACTCTCACCTCAGCTCTGGAGTTCAACTCTTTTGTCCATGTTTGAACTAAGGGTGTAATGAGATCAGATTGGCCTAGCGGAACCCAAACTGGCCGTGAATGAGCAGGTTATTGCTAAGCAAGTGCCGCATGATAGCAGTTTTGATGACTCCTCACATCACTTTACTGATAATCAAGAGTAAACTGATAGAGCGGTAATTGACTGGGTTGGATTTGTCCTGCTTTTTGTGTACAGGACATTCCTGGGCAATTTTCCACATTGCCAGGTAGATGCCTGTGTTGTAGAAGTGCTGGAACAACTTGGCTAGGGGTGTGGCAAGTTCTGGAGCGCAAGTCTTCAGTATTATTGCTGGAATATTGACAGGGCCCGTAGCCTTTGCAGTATCCAGTGTCTTCAGCTGTTTCTTGATATGACATGGAGTGAATTGAATTGGCTGAAAACTGGCATCCATGATGCTGGGGACCTCTGGAGGAGGCTGAGATGGATCATCCACTCGGCACTTCTGGCTGAAGATTGTAGCAAATGCTTCAGCCTTATCTTTTGCACTGATGTACTGGTCTTCTCCAGTGGAGCCTCCTTTTCTAGTGAGTTGTTTAATTGTCCACCACCATTCATGACTGGATGTGGCAGGACTGCAGAGCTTAGATCTGATCCATTGGTTGTGGAATCGCTTAGCTCTATCTATTACTTGTTGCCTATGCTGTTTGGCACACAAGTAGGCATGTGTTAACACCTTTATTTTTAGATTTGCCTGGTGCTGCTCCTGGCATCTCCTGCACTCCTCACTGAACCTGGATTGATTCCCTGGCTTGTTGGTAATGGTAGAGTGAGGGATATGCTGGCCCATGAGGTTATAGATTGTGGTTGAGTACAAGTCTGCTGCTGCTGATGGCCCACAGCACCTCACAGATGCCCAATCTTGAGTTGCTAGATCTGGTTGAAATCTATCCCATTTAGCACGGTAATAATGCCACACAACATGATGGAGGGTATCCTCAGTGTGAAGACGGGACTTCATCTCCACAAGGACTGTGTGGTGGCCACACCTACCAATACTGTCATGGGCAGATGCATCTATGTCAGGCAGGTTGGTGAGAATGAGGTCAAGTAGGTTTTTCCCTCTTGTCGGTTCCCTCACCACCTGCCGCAGACCCAGTCTAGCAGCTATGTCCTTTTAGGACTCAGCCAGCTTGATCGGTAGTGGTGTTACTGAGCCACTCCTGGTGATGGACATTGAAGCCCCCGACCCAGTGTACATTTGGTATCCTTGCCACCTTCAGTGCGTCCTCCAAGTGGTGGTCAACATGAAAGAGCACTGATTCTTCATCTGAGCGGAGGGGGAGGGTGGGGGATGGGGGCTGCACGTGGTAATCAGCAGGGGGTTTTCTTGCCTATGTTTGACCTGATGTCATGTTGTCCGGAACCAATGTGGAGGACTCCCAGGGCAACTCCCTCCCGACTGTATACCACTCTGCCGGCACCTCTGCTGGGCCTGTCCTGCCAGTGGGACAGGACGTACCCAGGGATGGAGATGGTGGTGTCTGGGACATAATCTGTAAGATATGATTCCGTGAGGATGACTGTCAGGCTATTGCTTGACTAGTCTGTGAGACAGCTCTCCCAATTTTGACAAACGCCCCCAGATGTTGGAAAGGAGTATTTGGCAGGGTCAACAAGGCTGCCTTTGCAGTGGTCGTTTCTGGTGCCTAGGCCGATGCCCGGTGGTCCGCGCGGTTTCATTCCTTTTTATTGACTTTTTAGCAGTTTGATGCAACTGAGTGGCTTGGAGACCATTTCAGAGGGCACTTAAAAATCAACCACATTACTGTGGATTTGGAGTGACATGTAGGCCAGACCAGGTGAGGATGGCAGATTTCATTCCTTAAAGGACATTAGTGAACCAGGTGGGTTTTTTCAACAATTGACAATGGTTTCATGGTCATCATTAGACTTTTAATTCCAGATATTTTATTGAATTCAAATTCGACTATCTGACCGTGCAGTGCCGGGGCAAAGGCTGCCCTGCAGTTGAGGCAAGTTGTGGAGGAGGTGGGGGGAAAAGGGCTACGCTGTGGTTGAGGCGAGTTGGGGAGAGCAAGGGCTGCACTGCGGGCACAATCACATGCAGGGTGGGAGGAGGGAAATGGCCACGCATTCGGGAAATCTTGTATAAAGTGACCATTCCTCCACAGCTGAGCCAGTTCAGACACTGCCACATTAACATGCGTGGAGTCAGGCCTCTAGCTTATCCGCCCACTCAAGCAATGCAGAGGCATGCCAGTGCCACCAGGTGCTTCTAAACTTTTCACCCCTCGGGCACAGACTGCAAACTAATAAGCATTTTAGTGGACTGCAGAACAGTTGGGCAACTAGGCATGTTCTACAATCTCCTTGCTAAAGCTGGCCATGGAGCAATCACTGGTGGAGGAGCTCACAGCCCTTTGCAATGTCAACATCTCGGTTTGGACCAGTCACCTCATCGTTCAAGCTAACAGTGCAGTCATACAGCACGGTTAGGAGAATGCCTGCGCCTGAGCAGAGAGCACAGCGTGCAGTCCAATGGGTGGAGCTGCTGCCAATCAGTCAGGTGGAGTGAGGCAGAGGTGGGTGGGGTTTTGGACAGCTATGCAGTGCACTAGAATCTGGCCATCCAAGTGGTGGCCAGCACTCTCTGGAGTGCATTAAGAGGCTTTCAGACTTATCCAAGAGAGGTTCTTAGAACACCCAAGCTAACCCACGCATCTCTCTTTCATCCTGCAGGATGGATACATCAGGAGCATGGAGCCTGGTGACCCAGCTGTATGCCTCGTGGCTTACAGAGAGCAAAGATAATGGAGAAGAGAGCTACAAAGATGCCTGGTTGAGCAGAGGAAGGAACAGCACCCTCTGGAAGAAGGGGCAGCTGGGGGTCCTGCACCCACTGCTGAAGAGCCACAACAAGCCATTGGTGTTTAGCGCCTAGCTAGATCCAGGGTCCATAGACGCCACCTTTCATTCCTGCAGAGGACCGAGAACCAGTGTCTAGAGAACGACCACATCTGCGAGCTGCTGTAGGATTTGGAACAAAGCGGACATGGAGGGCATCCACTGCCCGTGGCCATGAAAGTGACCACGGCACTCAATTTTATGCCAGTGGCTCCTTTCAGGGCTCCACAGGTGACCTCTGTGGGATATCACAAGCCTCTACCCACAAATGCATCCATGAGGTCACGGATGCCACCTTCGTTAAGGCACGCAACTTTGTGCATTTCGGTCCGGGACCAGGACAGCCAGGATGCAAGAGCGCTGGGATTTGCCCAGATCTCAGTTTTCCCACAGGTGCAGGGTGCCATCGACTGCACTCATGTGGTGCTCAGATCTCTATTGCAATGAACAGTCAACTATGTTAACTGCAAGGGCTTCCATTAGCTGAGGTGATAGCATTGGCATGTCAACGCTCGAGGTCAACATTGGTAGGATGATGGCCTTGATCCAGTACATTGGTCCTGCATTGCTGTGCGGGCTCAACTCTATCACTGATGCCATTGTTGCCCTCCAACAGTATGTACGTGAGAGGGGTGTGGGACAGCTCGATCTCACTCCAGCAACCCCTTCTCCTCAAGGAGTCAGCCGGGGCCCTCGGGCACCCATAGGGAAGAGGATTAGCAGGTGCACACCCTGGGACCACCCACCCAAGTGACCTCGGGAGTGTCTGGCCCATCCAAATCCCCTTTTCCTGTGACCCCAGCAGCTCCAGACAGAGCGGAACAGACAGCAGGCTGCCTCCACCTCCGCTGTGGATGTTGGGGGAGCACCAAGACACAGCAGGGTTAGGAAGATAAAGAGGATGTAACTCTTTCGTGTTATCAACAGTCACAGATTGTAACTCTTTCGAGCACATTCACAGTTCTTGGTTTCCGGGAGTGAGACACGAACCCACAACCTTCTGATTCAAAGGCGAGGGTGCTATGAACTGAGCCACAGCTGACACCTCTAAAGAGCATGTAATTGCATGGCTTGGGCATGCGTGTTAATCAATTATACACAATGTTCATTGTTGTAAATAAACTTCCAAGAATGTCTCCCTGCCTATGGCTCCTTGTTCTGATGAGCAGTGTCCGTGTTACTCAGGTGTGAAACCTTGGATCCTGCACAAGATAAAGGCAAGTGTCTCAGTCCAGGGCCTCTTCCCTGTGCTTTATGCAGCCTTCAGACCAAAGTGATGTTCGGGCCTCACATCCACTGGACACATTTCTGACGCTCGCGCCTCGACGGTGCTCGGCATTGCTACCAGAATGTAGTGGGCAGGCATCACAGAGTTCCATCATTCTCTCTGTGTGCTCTCAGCACCTTTAAGATGGGGCTGGCCCCCATCTCTTCAGCATCTGTGACCAGTGATGCTGTGCTCCTGAAGGGGTCAGGTACTGAAGGCGGGCAAAGGATCAGGTGCATTTAAAGTTTTATGGCTGCATCTCTATGATATGACACTGATCATGGAGCGCAAGCAAGCTGCCCTCAGCCAGACAGGAGTTAGACATTCACAGAGGTTATGTGAAGATCTATGGAGCATCCTCATTGCATGTCGTCATCATCCTCTGCAAATCTAGCATGCCTGCCTTGTCTGGCCAGTGCGATGGCCTCATCACCATCATCGTCACCTTCAAGGACCTCCTCACCCTCATCTCCATCGGCGTCCTCCCTCATCAGAGGAGACATCCAGCTCCTCCACCTCTCCTCACCAGCTCCTCTCCCCTTTGCAGCACCAGGTTGTAAAGGGCGCAGCAGACAATAACGACACAGGATTCCCTCTGGCTCCACCAAATCTGTCCAGCCACCAGAATCTAATTGTCAGCATCCCGATGGTTTGCTCCACCAGGTTGCAAGTTGCAGCATGTGCATCATTATACCTTCTCTCTGCTGCAGCCTGAGGCCGCTGCATGGATGTCATTAATCACATCCTCTGCGGATAGCCCTTGTCCTCCAGGAGCCATCCCTGCAGTCTCTGTGGACCCTAGAAGTTGTCAGGGATCTGAGACCGACTGAGAATGTTGGATCGTGAACACACCTAGCTGGTGGAGGGTGTGGATGAGCGCTGTGACCGGGCTTCAGGGAGGGCTTCAGCGGATTCTTCTTCTGAGCTTCCCTCGGGGCTTGATTGGAGGCCTGGGTTGTGGACTCCATCAACTGTTTCCCAGATGTGCCTGCAAAAGCATGGAGTGCATGGCCGTGGCCTGTGAAACAGGACACATCACTCACAGCATGTTTGTCTGATGGATGTTGCACTGCTGATTCCTCACTTGGTACAGCAGCACCGACCTCACCATCAGCACAGGGATGGTCCAGATCATCACCGGCCAGCTGGTTGGCTCTGTTTTCAAAGTCCCTGAGGACCTTGATTTTGGGCATTCCTCCACAGGTCTGGGACCTCTTCCTCTTGTTGTGTGCCAGCTTGTCCTGCATGAATACAGTTGGAGAGACTGTAATTAGGACACCTGCCAGGACAGATGATAAGTATGCCTGGCATGCGTAGGTGGTGAGTGTCTCACAGTTGGGATGAGGACAATTAAAGTGTGTGTGACAGAGTGATTGATAATGTCCCTTGAACTGGTAGTGAGTGAGATCCCTGTGGATGTGTGATGGGTTTGTGAATGTGTGAGTTGAGTGATGAGAAGAGTGACTTAACCTGGCGGAACGGAGGAGATCATTCATCCTTTTTCGGCACTGGGTGGCTATCCTCTTTTGTAAGTCGTTGGCACTGACCTTCCCTATGACCGCCTCCCATGCTGGATTGGTGATGTTGCTGCCCCTCCTGCAGCTAGAGCTGGGGTAGAGGACATCATGGCGGGCCTCCACTGCATCCAAAAGGCACTCGAGGGACACGTGATTAAACCGGGGGACTGCAGTCTTATCTCTTTCGGGGCTGTATTGTCCGTGCAGCATCTGTGGGCTGGAAGCACTGAGAGGTGTTCATGCAGCTGCACTTTAAATGTGGCGCCCGGCGTGATGAAGTGGTGAGGTGCTGCCATGGCGGGTGAATGAGAACCTGCCCGCCATCGAAATGGCGTGTTTCCCAGGAATACAAAATTAATGAGGCGTGATTGGGACAATACGGTGTGAAAAGCCACCATCATGACTGGTAGGTAAAACATGCATTTCTTGCCCGCTACCTCACCTAGTGCAAATCTGGAATGATTCTGCCCAATATCACTGCACAAGTTGCATGGGTGCTGACTGGCCCCAGGGAATCGAGCAATTTTCTTCTCCCAAAATGTCTGCCGCAGGCTGCCTGCAAACAGCAATTATGAAAGATAAGGCAAAGTGAGAGGCATTGTACACAATTTTATATTATTTCCGGCATGATTCTGCTTTAAGGAAGTCACTTTACTTTAAGACCATAAGACATAAGAGCAGAAGTAGGACATTCAGTCCATCGAGTCTGCTCCGCCATTCAATGAATCATGGCTGATCTGATAATCCTCAACTCCACTTTCCTGCCTTTTCCCCATAACCCTTGAATCCTTTACTGATTAAAAATCTGTCTATCTCAGCCTTGAATATATTTAACGACCCAGCCTCTACAGCCCTCTGCAGTAAAAAATTCCACAGCTTCACTACCCTCTGAGAGAAGAAATTCCTCCTCATCTCTGTCTTGAGTGGGTGGCCCCTTACTCTGAGATTATGCCCTCTGGTCTTAGACTCTCCACAAGGGGAAACAGCCTCTCAGCATCTACCCTGTCAAGCCCCCCTAAGAGTCTTAAATGTTTCAATAAGGTCGCCTTTCTTTCTTCTAAACTCCAATGAATACAGGTCTAACCTACTCAACCTTTCCTCAAAAGAAACTCCATACCCAGGATCAAGCCAGTGCACCTTCTCTGGACTGCCTCCAATCTCAGTAGATCTTTCCTCAGGTATTGGGGACCAAAACTGTTCACAGTATTCTAGACGTAGTCTAACTAGTGCCTTGTATAGGTTTAGCAAGACTTCCCTATTTTTATACTTATTCCCTATGAAATAAAGGCCAACATTCCATTTGTCTTCCCTATTACCTGTTAAACTTGTATGCTAGTTTTTTGTGATTCATGCACAAGAACTGCCAAACCCCTCTGTGCTGCAGCTTTCTGCCATTTTCCTCCATTTAAATAATATTCAGCTCCTCTATTCTTCCTGCCAAAGTGCATAACCTCACAATTTCCCACATTATATTCCATCTGCCAAGTTTTTGCCCAGTCACTTAACCTGTCTATATCCTTCTGTACATTCTTGGTGCCATCCTCACCACTTGCCTTCCCACCTATCTTTGTGTCAGTCGCAAACTTGGTGACAATACATTCACTTCTCTCATCTAATTCATTAATATATATTGTAACTAATTGTGGCCCCAGAACTGATCCCTGTGGCACTCCATGAGTTATAGGTTGCCATCCTGAAAATTCACTGCTTATCCCACTCTCTGTCTGCTATTAGTTAGCCAATCCTCTATCCATGCTAATATACTACCCACAACACCATGGGCTCTTATCTTATTAAGTAGTCTTACGTGCGGTACCTTATCGAACACCTTTTGGAAATCCAAATATATTACATCTACAGGTTCTCCTTTATCTATCCTGCTTGTTGCCTCCTCAAAGAATTTTAATAAATTTGTCAGGCATGATTTCCCCTCCATGAAGCCATGCTGACTCTGCTTGATTTTACAATGCATTTCTAAATGCCCTGCTATGACGTCCTTTATAATAGACGCTAACAAAAAGTTGAATAAAGTTTTAATGAAATTTATTAACATGTCCCATCTCGTGTGACATTGTCACATGAGGGGGACATGTTAAGGACTTTTTTTCTATTTTTAATGTTTATACAGCTGTCAGTGATCTCGCTGAGGCAGCACTTAGTCTCAGGGAGATGTTCGCTCTTTTGTGTGCATGCGTGAAAGAGCGCACTCTCGCATTTGGGGAGAGGAGGACAGGGGACGTCAAGCTGGGCGGGCCTTAATTGGCAGAAAATTCTGCCCTATGAATTCTTGCTCATGGCTACCTCTCCCAATTTGATTTTCCCAATCTACATGAAGATTAAAGTCACTCATGATTACTGTGCTGTCTTTTTTACATGCTCTCATTATCTCCTGATTTATTCTCTGTCTGACGGTTTAGCTACTGTTAAGGGCCTATAGACTACTCCCACCAGTGTTGTCTTCCCTTTGTTATTTCTTACCTCTACCCATATGGATTCTACATCTTCCAATCCAAGGTCATTTCTTGCTATTGTACTTATTCCATCTCGTACTAACAAAGTTACCCCACCACCCTTTCCTTCCTGCCTGTACTTTCAAAAAGACACATACACCCCTGAATATTTAGCTTCCAGCTTTGATCTTCTTGTAACCATGTCTCCGTAATGGGTATAAGATCATACCCATTAACCTCTATTTGTGCCATTAATTATTTTATTTTGTTCCAAATACTACATGCATTTAAGTAAAGAGCCATTAATTTTGCCTTTTTACCACTTTTTCCCCCTTTGATCCTATTCGCTGTTTTTTTTTATGTTTGTACACTCTGTCCCTTCCTGTCATACTCTGAGTATCATTACTTAAGTAGCTGCCCTGTAATGCTGCCATATCCTTTTGCTTTGTAAGCCTACGTATCCCCTCTCCAGAACCTGCCCCCCCCCCCCCAACTTAGTTTAAAGCCCTCTCTACAGCCCTAGTTATTCGATTTGCCAGGCGCACTGGTCCCAGCATGGTTCAAGTGAAGACTGTCCCACCAGAATAGCTCCCTACTACCCCAGTACTAGTGCCAGTGCCCCACGAACTGAAACCCATTCCTCCCACACCAATCTTTGAGCTATGTACTTAATTCCTTGACTTTATTTACCCTATGCCAGCTTGCCCATGGCTCAGGGTAGTAATTGCGAGATTATTACCTTATAACCTTGATTTCTTCCAACTCTAAACACCAAAGGCAAGATGATACTGGTTAAAAGCTGGAGGGGGTAATTAATCCTCTTCACTTAGGTGGTAACCATAAAATGTGGGGGCAGAAGTAGGTCACTCGGCCCATCGGGTCTGCTCCGCCATTCAATGAGATCATGACTGATCTGATAATCCTCACTCCACTTTCCTGCCTTTTCCCCATAACCCTTGATTCCCTTGCTGATTAAAAATCTGTCTATCTCAGCCCTGAATATACTTAATGACCCAGCCTCTACAGCCCTCTGCAGTAAAGAATTCCACAGATTCACTACCCACTGAGAGAAGAAATTCTTCCTCATCTCTGTCTTAAATGGGTGACCCCTTACTCTAAGATTATGCCCTCTAGTCCTAGACTCTCCCACAAGGGGAAACAACCTCTCAGCAATTACCCTGTCAAGCCCCCTAAGAATCTTATATGTTTCAATAAGGTTGCCTTTCATTCTTCTAAACTCCAGTGAGTACAGGCCCAACTGACTCAACCTCTCCTCATTAGAAAATCCCTTTAGCCTGGGCTAAAGCTTTTCAGCTATGAAGAGAGACTGGATAGACTAGGGTCGTTTTCCTTAGAGCAGAGAAGGCTGAGGGGAGACCTGTTGGCGATATACAAAATTATGAGGGGCATATATAGGGTAAATATGGAAAAACTTTTCCCCTTAGCGGAGGTGTCAATAACCGGTGTGGGGGGGGGCATAGATTTAAGGTAAGGGGCAGGAAGTTTAGAGGGGCTTTGAGGAAATCTTTTTTTACCCATAGGGTGGTGTGGAATCTGGAACACACTGCCTGAGGGGGTGGTAGAGGCAGGAAGCCTCACAACATTTAAGAAGTATATAGATGAGCACTTGAAATGCCATAGAACACAGGGCTATGGGCCAAGTGCTGGAAAATGGGATTAGAGTAAATAGGTGCTTGGTGGCTGGCACAGACACAATGGGTCAAAAGGCCTGTTTCTGTGCTGTATAACTCTGAGTTAGTCAATCCTCTGTCTATACTAATATACTACCCCCAACACCATGAGCTCTTGTCTTATTAAGTAGCCTTATGTGCAGTACCTTATTGCACGTCTTCTGGCAATCCAAATATATTACATCTACTGGTTCTCCTTTATCTATCTTGCTTGTTACACCATCAAATAATTCTAAAAACTTTGTCAGGCATGATTTCCCCTTCATGAAGCCATGCTGACTCTGCTTGATGACACTATGCATTTCTAAATGCTGTACTATTACACCCTTCATAATAGACTCTAATATTTTCCCAATGACAGGTGTTGAGCTAACTGGCCTATAGCTACCTGTTTTTTGTCTTCCTCCCTTTTTGAATAAGTACATAACATTGGCAACCTGGCTGAGCAGATTGCCAACCTCTTAATGGATTGGAAAATCAAGTGCATTCTATAATGGGTGGGTAATCCATGCTGCCAGATTACCACTCCAGCAGTCAAGACACCCCAGCCTGTTCCCATGACACTCCTATTCTAACAGAGACATTAATCCATGTATTAAAATAAGTCAGTGGAATGTTAAGTTTGTATTCATTATTATAATTAACATTAATTTATATTCTCATAGATCTGTCAGCCAGTCTGCCCTTCTCCAAAACATTTTTCTGTCATTTCCACGGCTTTTCAATCAATGTCACAGTGGATGAGAAGGACAACACATGCAGAAATTCAACTCAAATGACTATCAAGTTATATTCCAAGATTCAAGCATAATAACCTTTCACCCTCTTTAATATTTTACAAAGAGAGCCTCACCCTAGAATAATCTTGGCCCTTACAGTTACTCCCTAGGACAGTGGTGTCCAAATGTTTAAAGCTTTCATCTAGAATTCCTCCTCTATTTTAGCAATGGCAATTCGCATTTACATTGGACTGAATGGCCTGTCTGTATATATCCAATCAGTCCATGCCTTTGTTAATGTTCCTCACATCTTTCCTAATCTAAATTTACCATCGTAATCATCTGTTCCCTTCTTCATATGTTTGTCTAGTTTCCTCTTAAATGCATATATACTATTCACTTCAACCACTCCATGTGGTGGTGAGTTCCAAAACCTTTCATAATTTTGAACATCTCTTAGGTCACCCCTCAGCCTACTTTTTTCATGAAAGAGACCCAGCCTGTCCTAGGCCCAAACGCCTTCAGCTATTTCATCACTGACCTTCCCTCCATCATAAAGTCATAAGTGGGGATGTTCGTTGATGCTTGCACAATATTCAACACTCCTCAGATCCTGAAGCAGTCCATGTCCATATGTAGCAAGTCCTGGACACCATTTAGGCTTGGGCTATAAGTGGCAAGTGACTTTTATGCCACACAAGTGTCTGGCAATGACCATCTCCAACAAAAGAGAATCCAACCATCGCCCCCAGATGTTCAGTGGCATTACCATCACTGAATTCCCCTCTATCAACATCCTGGAGGTTACCATTGACCAGAAACTGAACTGGACTAGCCATATAAATATTCTGGCTACAAAAGCAGGTTATAGGTTGGGAATTCTGCAGGCAGTAACTCATTAAGTCCCAAAATGATGTCCATCATCTACAAAGCTCAATTTAGGAGTGTAATGGAATAATCTCCACTTGCCTGGACCAGTGCAAGTCCAACAACACTCAAGAAGCTCAACACCATCCAGGACAAAGCACCTCACTTGATTGGCACCCCATCGACTGCCTTAAACATTCACTTCCTTCACCATCAACAAGTGACAGCAGTGTGTACCTTCTACAAGATGCACTGCAGCAACTCACAAAGCTCCTTCAACAGCACCTTCCAAACCCACAGATGCATGGGAACAACACCACCTGCAAATTCCCCTCCAAGCTACACACTGTCCTGACTTGGAACTTGATGGTGTTCCTTCATTGTCACTGGGTCAAAATCCTGGAATTCTCTTCCGAACAGCACTGAGTGTAGCTACAACACATGGCCTGCAGCGACTCAAGAAGGTGGCTCACCGCTACCTTCTCAAGGGCAATTTGGGATGGGCAACAAATGCTGGCCTTGTCATTGACACCCTCATCCCATTAAAAAAAAATTTTAAATTCCTTTCCTAACATGTATACTCATGCATTTCAGATATCGTCCTTGTGTCATAAACAGATTTTACATGTTCTCTTTAGTATCTGTAAATGGTATATTTTGCAATGAAAGTGGGTGTACTTTCTTGCCCTCAGTGTATACCCCACTTAAATAAATACAGCAGCAAGTTTTTGTGAGTTTGAAAATAAAGGTTATTTATTCTCACACAATTACCCAGAATTAAATGTGACATCATGCACACTCACACACATAATGACTAAATACAGGTGAAAGTAATGTACTGCTATAGTTTACAATGATCTCAGTCTCTGGTTTACGATCTCTAACACCCAGGCCTGTAGTTTCTTGCATGTTTTTGATACGTTAAAGTTGAAGCAAGGGTCTTGTAAAGCAAAGAATTTTCAGCAGGATGTGAGGTTTCCTGTAGTCGAATTTCCAGCAGGTTCATTCTTAGGTGAAATCTAAGTTGGAACTTGGAAGGTTGGAGAGTCCTTCTCTCTCTGGGATCTCATGCTTATGAGGTATTGCTGTTTATTACTTTGGCTGCTTGAGTTACTTGCAGCTGGTTTGGTGGCTTTGGTGTAACTGCTTGCAAACAGCTTCCAACTGATTTTAAAAGCTGACCACAACATGGCTGCATTATCATGTGACTTTTTATAAGTTCAAAATCCTTTTCCAAAAAAAAACAATGTATGCTGATTCCAATATTATTAAACATTGTTGTTTAACACCTTTGAGATTCATCCAGTCTCGTTTGGATGGGGGAAACTGTCATTGGTAGGTCCCATTCACTTCTGTCTGCCACAAATTGAGTTTTGATGTTCCCTTTTGTCCAGAATGGAACAGTGAGAGACAGACTGGCTGGAAATTTTATAGCCCTTGTGTTAGTCCATCCTTAAACAAAACAAGGTGTAAATTCCCTGGGTGGCTGTGATTGGCCATATTTAATTAGGTATTCGCTTGAGACTTAAGCCTGTCTGTAGCTCAAATGCCAAAGGTCACATGATTTTCAACAGTCATTTAATAGTCTGTTTGTGTCCAGTTTTAAGAGTATTGACTGAAAGTTCATAAAATACTATGGCATGACCCTTGTAAATCTTTTCTGCACGCTTTCAAGTGCCTCCACATATTTGTTGCAATATGGCAGCCAAAACTGCATGCAGTGTGGGCTAACCAAGGTTTGATACAAGTTTAGTATAATTTGCCTATTTTTCAATTCTATCCATCTAAAATGAAAACCTTGTGCTTGTTTTTTTTTTAATGGCCTTGCTAACCAGTGGCATGGTTAATATGAAGGCACTTTGTTCTTTTTTTCTTCCCACTTCTGGATTTCCTTGTGCCATCACAATTGAGATAGCTGTTCGTAAACCTACTCGCACACCTCTGGCAAATCCATTCTGAAGGTTATGCCAATGGGATTGGATGAAGTTGACTAGCAGGAGGCCTGTGATAGCACTGGCATAGTTTATACTCACAGTGGGGATCTGACTCAACAGGAGGGCGGAGCTCAGAATCGGACAAGAAAATTGATGTTTCCATTGCACAGCTCTCACATTTTTCAACAAAATGAACACAAATCAGGTACATTGACATCCAAGCTCAGTTCCATAACCTTGCCTCGTATTCAGCAAGGTTTCCCACTGAGAGTGCAAATCCAAAAATTTTACCCGTTGCTGTTGAACATAGGACAAACTAGTCACAGCCTTCAAAAGATTGCCTTGTGGAGTCTGCATATGCTATCCCCAATTGGAGATCTGAGTACATTCAGAAATTCCCCAAAATTACAATTTAACAAAAATGTCAAAGCTCCATTTTATAATTCTTGAGGATCACAGTGATGGACTGGTAGAGGCCACATTGAATAATACTTCCCTAAATCTAGCAAGTCATTAATCTTGTCAAGTATCTATTAACAATCTCACAATGTTTCCTAATCTGTAGGAAAAGTTAAATGCACAAATTAATAAACCAATACATACACAATATATGTTGCATTATTCAATATCTATTTGATATTTGAACTTCAAGTGATGAACTCAATTCCAAGCATTCTCAGGGAACAGTTCACTAGAATATCATGCCTGCTTTCAAATACTTTTTCCTTAGCTCCATTTTTATTTTTATTTTATTCATTCTCAAGATGTGGGCTTCGCTGGCTGGTCCAGCATTTATTGCCCATCCCTAGTTGCCTTTGAGAAGGTGTTGGTGAGCTGCCTTCTTGGACTGCTGAAGTCCATGTGGTGTAGGTACATGCACAGTGCTGTTAGGAAGGGAGTTCCAGGATTTTGACCCAGTGACAGTGAAGGAACAGCGATATATTTCCAAGTCAGGATGGCAAGCGACTTGGAGGGCAACTTCCAGGTGGCGGTGTTCCCGTGCACCTGTTGCCCTTGTCCTTCGAGATGGTAGTGATCGTGGTTTTCGAAGATGCTGTCTAAGGACCTTGGCGAAATTCCTGCAGTACATCTTGTAGATGGCACATACTGCTGCTACTGTGTGTCAGTGGCACAGGGAGTGTACATTTATGGATGTGGTGCCAGTCAAGAGGGCTGCTTTGTCTTGGATGGTGTCAAGCTTCTTGAGTATTTTGGGAGCTGCACTCTTCCAGGCAAGTGGGGAGTATTCCATCACACTCCTGACTTGGGCATTGCAGATGGTGGACAGGCTTTGGGGAGTCAGGAGCCAAGTTACTCGTCGCACGATTCCTGGCCTCTGACCTGCTCTTGTAGCCACAGTATTTATACGGCTAGTCCAGTTATGTTTCTGGTCAATGGTAACCCTCAGGATGTTGATAGTGGAGGATTCAGTGATGGTAATGCCGTTGAACGCCAAGGGGTGATGGTTAGATTCTCTCTTGTTGGAGTTGATGATTGCCTGGCACTTGTGTGGCGCAAATGTTACTTGCCACTTGTCAGTCCAAGCCTGGATATTGTCCAGGTCTTGCTGCATTTGGACATGGACTGCTTCAGTATCTGAGGAGTTGCGAATGGTGCTGAACATTGTGCAATCATCAGTGAACATCCCCACTTCTGGCCTTATGATGGAAGGAAGGTAATTGGTGAAGCAACTGAAGATGGTTGGACCGAGGACACTACCTGAGGAACTGTTGACCTGGAGCTGAGATGACTGATCTCCAACAAGCACAACCATCTTCCTTTGTGTGAGGTACGACTCCAACCAGTGGATAGCTTTCCACCTGACTCCCATTGACTCATTTTTCTAGGGCTCCTTGATGCCACACTCGGTCAAATGCAACCTTGCCGTCAAGGGCAGTCACTCTCACCTCACCTGGGGAGCTCAGCTCTTTTGTCCATGTTTGAATCAAGGCCATAGGTCAGGAGCTGTGTGGCCCTGGCGAAACCCAAACTGGGCATCAGTGAGCATGTTATTGCTAAGCAGGTGCTGCTTCAAAGCACTGTTGATAATCCCTTCCATTATTTTACTGATGATGGAGAGTAGACTGATGGGGTGGTAACTGGCCAGGTTGGATTTGTCCTGCTTTTTGTGTACCTGAGCAATTTTCCACATAGCCAGGTATTTGCCAGTATTGTAGCTGTGCTGGAACAGCTTGGCTAGGGGCACAGCAAGATTTGGAGCACAGGTCTTCAGTACATTTGCCGGAATATTGACAGGGCCCATAGCCTTCAGCCATTCCTTAAAATCATGTGGAGTGAATCGAATTGGCTGAAGACTGGTACCTGTGGTGCTGGGGACCTCCAGAGGAGGCCAAGGTGGATCATCCACTTGGCACTTCTGGCTGAAGATTGTAGTAAATGCTTCAGCCTTATCTTTTGCACTGATCTGCTGGGCTCCCAAAACATTGAGGATGAGGATATTTGTGGAGCCTCCTCTTCCAGTGAGTTTCTTAATTGTCCACTACTATTCTCACCTGGATATGGCAGGGCTGCAGAGCTTAGGGCTGATCCGTTGGTTGTGGGATCGCTTAGCTCTGTCTATCACTTGCTGTTTATGCTGTTTGTCCAGTGTTGTAGCTTGGCCAGGTTGACGCCTCATGTTTAGGTATGCCTGGTGCTGCTCCTGGCATGCCCTCCTGCACTCTTCATTGCACCACGGTTGATCCCCTGGTTGATGGTAACGGTCGAGTGGGGGATTTGCCAGCCCATGAATTGTTCAAGTACAGCTCTGCTGCTGATGGCCCACAGCACCTCATGGATGCCCAGTCTTGAGTTGCTAGACTTGTTCGAAATCTATCCCATTTAGCACGGTGGTAGTGTCACACAATACGGTGGAGGGTATTCTCAATGTGAA
Organism: Cetorhinus maximus; assembly: GCF_964194155.1. Lineage (NCBI taxonomy): Eukaryota > Metazoa > Chordata > Chondrichthyes > Lamniformes > Cetorhinidae > Cetorhinus > Cetorhinus maximus. The sequence goes on from NC_135883.1 coordinate 129,252,741, forward strand.
AGCGGGACTTTGTCTCCACAACAACTGTGCTGTGATCACCCCTACCGATACTGTCGTGGACAGATGCATCTACAGCAGGCAGGTCGGTGAGGATAAGGTCAAGTATGTTTTTTCCTCACCCTCTGCCGCAGACCCTGTTTAGCAGCTATGTCCTTTAGGGCTTGGCCAGCTCAGTCAGTAGTGGTGCTACCGAGCCGCTCTTGGTGATGGACCTTGAAGTCCCCCACCCACAGTAAACTCTGTGCCCTTGTCACCCTCAGTGCTTCCTCCAAATGGTGTTCAACATAGAGGAGCACTGATTCATCAGCTGAGGGAGGACGGTACATGGTTTCCTGGTGCCATGAGAGTTCATGAGGTCCGGAGCCAATGTTGAGGACTCCCACGGCAACCCCCTCCCAACTGTATACCACTGTGTCACTAGCACCTCTGGTGGTGATGTTAAGTGATCTGTAAGATATGTTTCTGTGCGGATGACTATGTCAGGCTGTTGCTTTACAAGTCCATGAGACAGCTCTCCTAATTTCTACGCTATCTCCAGATGTTATTAAGGACTTTGCCTAGGTGTCTACGTCGATGCCAGTTGGTCCATCCAGTTTCATTCTTTTTTTTTGAGGCTTTGTAGCAGTTTGATACAATAGGCCATACAAGAGTCAACTCTGGAGTCACAAACCAGGTAAGATTCCCTTCCAGATGAGTTTTAAAACAATCAATAATGGTTTCATGACTTTAATTCCAGATTTGTATTGAATTCAAATTCCGCCATGGCAGGATTATTCCACCAGGTCTCTGGATTACATGGATGACAATACCACAATGTCATTGCCTCCCCTGATTAATGAGGAGCTTAAAATTTGACATGATGAGCTGCTTTGTCAGTCTGTGTGAGCATGTATAAACCTAATAAGGAAATGGGATTGACCCTTTGGAACTCTGAGAGCTTTACTCTACCTTTTTAAAGTCATGGCGTCAGCTGTAACTCAAAGGCATAAAAGGAAAAAAATAATGTGACATAACATTTGGTGAATGACCTGAAGGAAACAAACTCTTGTCTTGCAAGATTCAGAGAGAAACATCTTACTGGTTCTATATTTGTAAATTAATTAGGTAGTGAAACTGTTTGTGAAGTTGTTCTGTAAATTGGTTCGCCAATAGATAGTCAATGAAATATAACAACTAATGAACACTAGAGAATAATTTCCTGTATGCCTTTAATTGAAGAGGCTGATTTTATGAAGAGTTAGAGAAAATATTTTTGTCAAACCTTCTGAGGGTAATTATATTGCATAAATAATATCTACTTTACGATGAGCTCTGTTCTAGACAAAAATAAGAATTTGATGGTCTAAATTTCCTATTGTTTTGCATTGATCCCAGGCCTCCTCCCCCACCCTTCAAACATATGTTTTGTGTATCACAACAGGTATCCAGTGAGCGAGCCTTTGATTTAGGAATAACTTCCTGTCTCTGAGTCAAAAGGGAAAACTGCACTCCAGGCGGTGCTGATTAGCAGAAAGCAGAATTTTGGCTTTGACTTCTGTCCAGGGGAATACCCATGTCTGGTTTGTATGGTTGGCCCCGCCTCAGCCCTCCGCATATCAGTTGTGGGAGCCCATAATACACTTCAGACAAGTAGAACTAACCACCCTATTGGCTGGTATACAAAGATGGTCACATTGCAGCCTGTCTGATGCTTAATCAGACTGTGAATCTTTCCATTACATCACACTATTCTCCAAGGAAAGAATGTGACCACTTGAAAGCAACAAGTGGATATCCACTTTAAAGAAAGCTTCATACTGATGGTGCTCATATAAACTGATGGTGGGGCAGATGGAGGGGGGGGATGGTTGGGGTGGGGGAATGGCAGCACTTGAGGTGGGACTATTAGAAGATGAGTATTCACTTTATTGTCAATCTTTTATTGTTCAATTCGCCTGAAACCTGGTCAGCTTGTCAGTTTTTCAATCTTTCTTTTCTACCTGCCTATCCCCAACTCCTTTAACTATTTACGCTATTACTATGTCTTTTATTTCTCTCATTTCTTTCTTCTATCGTTTCATGCTAGCATCACTTCTGCCAATCAGCCATCGTGTTTTCCACTTAAGCACTTCACAAGTTGTTCTAAATTTATTTTGTTTCAGATTTCTGATATCAGCCTTTATTTAATAATAGAATGAATTTCTTCTGCCAGATCTCCTGGGGTTCCCATTTGATCTGAAAATATTGTCAGTAACATCCACCGCTTTATCCCTTTGGGGCTGCTGAGAGTTTGCATTGGTTATTTTTTTGGTAGTTAATAAAGAATAGTCGGTTGATCATTCTTTACATTGGAAGTGCCAAATATGTCACGGCTACATCTATGGTTTTTGCATGGACAATTCTTCTCACAGTCCACATGGTCTTGTCTTCACAGTGGGGTCAGTATGTTCGCGATGCTCACTGGCACATTACCATTTACCGTGGAGCCATTTAACATCAAGCAGCTGCATCAGAAGATGGTAAACGGAGAAATTAGTACAATCCCATCAGAGATCTCTTCAGGTATCAGGCATGTTGAATACCTAACAGAAGTGTTGGTACATGGTATCTGGATGTTAGGGTGGATTATAGGGCTGGATTTTCCTGACTCCTTAGTGGCAAGCTTGGAGGTGAGGGAAGCCGTGTCATGATGGTTTTCCAATGTACTCCCTCCAGGGAATTTTCCCGGGCTGGGCAGGGAGGAGGGTCTGCTGCCGAATACAGAGACAGGCTGGGAATTGAGATCATTGCAGCCCTAATTAATGGCAATTTTGAGGCCTTGCCAGTGTTTTGCTGTAGGCAAAGCAGCCCCTCCCTGTGCACAAGGACAGCCATTGCAATGGAGGCAGCATCCCTGGGGCAGACTGGCGAAGACCATCAGGGCCGGAGGCTCCATGCCCCAAAGTAGATGCTGTGGGCAGGAAAGGCCATCCCTGCAAATCAAACAATGCACCAGGAGGGGTTTCCCCTCAACTCTGAGGGGCCTCATGTCTTGGACCCTCATAACTTTTCACATAAATACACACCTTTGGGGTGTCCATGTTGAGGTGCCCTCACAGTCCCTGCCCTGCGTCGGCAGCACCCACCTCTCCAAGTGGAGTTGTTCATGTTCGTGAGCTGCCAGCCCTCTGATTGGGCCAGAAGCATCAAGAGCCTGCCTGTCATCCTTAATTGGATGGTGAGTGTGGAGGTGGCCAATTAGAAGGCTGCGTCGGGAAGATTGCATCACTGGTTTCACTGCTGGCAAGTGAGGACTGAGGACCCCAGTTTGTTCCAGGGACCCGAAGCCCATGCAAAGTCCATGCAAAGAATGTGATAATAAAGGTACAGATAGCCCTCGTGGGTGTGGGGTGGGGGAAAGGGATCGAAATAGGCTAAAAGGCAGAGATAAACCAATGGATGGAAATACATTTAAAAATAATGGAAATAGGTGGAAAAGAAAAATCTATATAAATTATTGGGAAAAAAGGGGGAGATCGGATAGGGGGTGGGGATGGAGGAGAGAGTTCATGATCTAAAATTATTGAACTCAATATTCAGTCCAGAAGGCTGTAAAGTGCCTAGTCGGAAGATGAGGTGCTGTTCCTCCAGTTTGCGTTGAGCTTCACTGGAACAATGCAGCAGACCAAGGACGGACATGTGGGCATGAGAGCAGGGTGGTGTGTTGAAAAGGCAAGCGGCAGGGAGGTCTGGGTCATGCTTGTGGACAGACCAAAGGTGTTCTGCAAAGCGGTCACCCAGTCTGCGTTTGGTCTCTCCAATGTAGAGGAAACCGCATTGTGAGCAGCGAATGCAGTAGACTAAATTGAGAGAAGTGCAAGTGAAATGCTGCTTCACTTGAAAGGAGTGTTTAGGCCCTTGGACGGTGAGGAGAGGGGAAGTAAAGGGGCAGGTGTTGCACCTTCCGCAGTTGCATGGGAAGGTGCTGTGGGAGGGGGTTGAGGGGTAGGAGATGATGGAGGAGTGGACCAGGGTGTCCCGGAGGGAACGATCCCTGCGGAATGCGGCCAGGGGGTCCCGGAGGGAACGATCCCTGCGGAATGCCGCCGGGACGCCCGGGAACGATATAGGACTGCAATGTCAGCCTATGTGCTCAGAATGAGGCTTGAGTCAGAAAGCCAGGGTGCTATTTAAATACCATACATGCTGACACTTAAATTTACCACAAAATTAAACACTTCTAGAGAGGGGCACAGCACAAATGATTGGTTCTGAACTGTTTCAGCTATGCTGAAAGGAAGAGCAGGTGGGATGCATGTTTTTTTTGCCTTCTTGTGGACCTAAAGCGATAAGCAGGGTGATTTTACCTACAAGACGACAAATAAATAGGCTTTCTTTCCAGCATGGGCCTGGAGTGTGAATGTCGCCTGACAACAGATAGGAACAGGTGGAATTCTGATTATTGCATGCTGAAGATTTTGTGATTTACTTGAGAGCTGGCAAAACCACTCTCACTTCACCACACACACTATTTGTAAACCTGGATTTCCATCCTCGAGGCGGGTAAAGGGAGTCGGGAAAATTCCCAGTTCGGCTCACCCGCCTCGGGAGAAAGTGCCCGCCAAGGCGGGATCTCCATTGCTGGGGGCGGAGTCAGGCCAACCGACTTGGGATGAATGTAGAGGCAGCCACAGGGGCCGCCAGGTACCAAGGTGGGCTGTTTAAAAGGCTCATTTTGGTGCCATGGGACATTGTTCCAGTTAAAATAAAAACATAAAGGCCCTTCAGCCCACACCGCTAACACCCCCTTCATTCTCCAAACACCCTATGCCCCATCCATGCCACTTCATGCCCCTGTACCCACTCCTATGGCCCCTCATGTCCCTTATGCCAAGCTCTGCCCTTCCACTCACCCCCAATGGCTCCTCATGCCCCCATGCCAATCTCTGCCCTTCCACCCACCCTCAATGGCTCCTCCTGTCCCCTATGCCAAGCTCTGCCCTTCCACCCATCCCCTATGGCCCCTCATACTCCTTATGCCAAGCTATGGCACTTCCATGCCCATTGACCCACTGTACACTGTCTAGAACCAATGAACCCTTGATTGTATAGTGGGATGTGAAAAAAAGCTTTGAAAAAAGTAATCCATTCAGAACTTTCTTCTATGTTAGAAAGAAAAATCTACACTACAAGCTAATAAAAGTGTCAATCATCCAGTTAAAATCTCAAAAATCACAAACCCTTGAGACCATTTCACTTGTGTAAACAAATATTGACAGCAGAAATCAGAGAGCCTGTGAGCTGTCAATCAATGCTTCCTCTCGGAGCAGATGTTTTACTACTCTACTAGATGTCTGGGCTCTCAGCCAGGCCTACATAATGAGGCTTGCCTGAGAGCCCAGAACACCATTAAGGTTGTTGAAACAGCTGTGCTTTTCACTCAGGAGCTGTACACTTCATGCTTTCCTTGCTGGAGCCTGACCCAACCAAACGGCCCAGTGTCAGAGAAGCAATGGACGAGAAATGGTTAAATGAAGGGTTCATTCGAAGACCACTGCACTCAATTGTTTACAAGAACAGGTACTTACGAGAAGTGAACCGTGGAACTTTTGAAAAATTTTAATCGTTTTTGTAAAAGAAATGTTTCAGTATGTGTTTAAAAAATAAATTTGAAAAATGTCATTTTGCTGCAAAATGCATTTCGTTCTCAAATCTAATGTATTATTGCATTAAACAAGAAATACTTTAAATCCACCTGGCTCCTAGAAATTGACCCACCAAAAACAAACTCCAACACCTCTGTCCTTAAGGTGTTGTTCTTTGACCTCTGAACTTATATGACTCTACATACCATAAGTGTCCAACTTCTGCATCTCAGTTTTTCTCAGTAATTATATTTTTAATTGCTTTATTACAGATAGTAAGCACGTGATAATGATAGAGCTAATGATAGAGAAATAGATTAAAACTGTTACAAGGTTAAGAAAGTACTTTCAGCATTTAATCTCACTTAGCCTGCAGAAATGTATATGGCTTCCTGTTTCTTATAATGCAGTCTTTATTATATGAAAACAGCATTTTATAACATTGTGGTAATAACCCGTGTAATAACATCTTTATTTTATAGACTTCATTCTGATGAACTAAACTCAGTGGTTTTAAACTTTATGACAGAAAAGACTGGCTTTGGGCTTACAGAGATTATTAACACATTGATCAATAACAGGCCATCCCCCAGCATGGCAACTTACTATTTGTTACTGAAAAAATTGGCACGATACCAAAAAGGAATAAAAAACAAGAAGGTACAATACATTGGTTCATCTATTTTTTGGGGTTCTTTCCAACATTTTGATCTATTCTCCTTTATTGAAAAACAGTGTTTGTTTATTCCAATCTGGTTGCAATTTATTATCCACATTCTTTCACTTCTTCCTCTGTTATATAGAAAAATGAGTCAAGAGAATGGAATTTATCATCTAAAACTCTATGGATTGATCAGGCAGAAAACATCATCCCTAACAAAAGGCCAACTCAACAGGTATACTGATATTAGCCGCCTCTTAATTTTCTGCTTATTGTGGTAGAGGAATGCCAGTTCTGGGGAATGAATATGCTGACCCACGACAGACACCTGCGGCGGAATCGTCCCAAATTTGCACTAAGTGCGGTAGCGGGCAGGTAAAATGATGTTTTACCCGTCGGCCACAATGGCGGCCTTTCACGCCATATCGTTCCAAGCCTGCCACATTAATTACGCATTCCCGGGAAACACGCCATTTCCATGGTGGGCGGGCTCTCATTCACCCACCATGCCATCACCTGGCCACTTCAGCACACTGGGCGCCATATTTAAAGTCCATCCGCACGCACACCTCTCAGTGCTGCCAGCCCATGACTGCTGCAAGGAAGACACGGCCCTGAAAAGCAAAAAGACTGCAGCTCCCAGGTTCAATGACATGTCCCTCAAGCGTCTTTTGGACACAGTGGAGGCTCGCAGTGATGTCCTCTACTCCTGCTCTGGCCGCAGGGTGGGCAGCAACCTCACTAATCCAGCTTGGGAGGCGGTGGCAGCAGTGGTCAATGCCAACGCCCTGCAAAAAAGGACAGCCACCTAGTGCTACAAAAAGATGAATGGTCTTATTCATTCCACCAGGGTAATTCACTCTTCTCATCATTCTCAACTCACACTCACAAACCCATCACACATCCACAGGGATCTCACACCTCAAGGGACAACACCACTAACTCTCACACACACTCTCACAACTCCATCAGGTTCATACCCTCTTGAGCTCATGTCTTCATCCTGTCCATGGCTCTGCTCACCACACAAACATTACATGCGGTGCCATGTATCCTGCTCACATTTTGTCCATCTGTTTTCATGCAGGAGAAGCCTGTTCATATCAGCAGGGAGAGGTCCCAGACCAGGGGTGGAGTGGCCCACATCAAGCCCCTCGCTCACTTTGAGAAGTGTGCCATCTCGCTGACTGGTGAGGTCGGCAGCGAACACTCACGTGAGGATCCTGTACCAGATCATCCCTCTCTCAATGCAAATGTGACTGCTCTCTCTCCTGCTTTTGACACTGCTGCCAAACTCTAATCATCTCTACTTCAGCTCACAGGGAGCTTTGCTAAGTGACCAACACCCTCAGCCAGCCAGTCCCTCAGCTGCAGCCATGTCCTCACCTTCAGCCAAGAGGACACCTCCTCCATTGAAGAGCTGGAAATAAACAGCCAAGGAGATCCGTCACAGAGCTTACCCACACCCTGCACCAGCACAGAGACACACACCTTGATGGGGCCTAGATGTAGAGAAGTCTCAGGTTCACAATCTGGATACACATGTCTGCAGCAGCAACAGGCAGATTCATGCAAGCTCCCTGGCATTCGGAGGACTGCTGGGGATCAGGCATCTGTGAGGTACAACTCAAATGATGAACCTCTAGATTTGGCCTTCCAACTCATCCTGGAGAGTGAGCGGAAGGCATGGGAACATCACGCAGAGCTGTTGGAAGCCCGCAGCAGAAGCACTCTCTAATGCATGTGGATCCCTCATGTATCATACCTCAATGTCCTGAGCATTTTGAATGCTGCCTGCTGGGGTTCACTTTCAGTTGTCCATCTGAGTTGATGTGCATCTCCGCACACCCAATGATCACACTCTCATGCAGCACTTGATCTCGCCCACCATGTCTGTCATTTCACTTTCGATTTGGACAGCATGGTGCTAATTCGGTTTTATTTTCACACCCCTATCCTTTACCCTCCCCCAGTCACCCATTCCCTTTCCCCCATAACAGTTGACCCTCCAGCGTCATCTTCCCCCTCCCCTCCATGACCCACCAGTCACAACCTTTTACCTTTGGGGATGTCCTGGTGAATGGAATGTGCATGTTCCCTTCCTTGCCAAAAATCCCACCCCCATTCTCATTCACCTCCCCCACCTCCCCTTTCCCACCCCAGGGTCTGTGTCTACCTCTGAGTACCCACCAACCACCTTCATCATCCCTTTAAACACTAGTGTCGAATCCTCACCCTCCCACCCTACCGCCTCACTCTGCCCTCGGTCCTTCTCAACCTTCCTCCATACCACACCCACCCTCAGTTCGCTCCCTAGTAGGCAGTCATGGACCCATCAGACTCCTCCCTTGCACATTCACCTGGAAATCTCCCCCTCTTGAACCCTTCCTCCCCGGAACCCCCTCCGCCCCTCCAGACCCTTTCTCCCGCTGGAACCCCTTCTCCTCTCCTACCCCCTTCCCTACTCCTTCCTCCACCCTTAATTTCTCCCCTCTCCGCACTCCATCCTCCCCTCATATTCCCCCCACTTCTCTGCACTCCTTCCTCCCCCTGCACTCCTCCTCTCCGCACTCATTCCCCCCTCCGAACTTCTTCCTTTACACCTACCACCACCCACTCTTACACCAATCTCCCCATTTGCCATCTTCTCCTCTGTTACCACCCCCCCCAACCCCGTACTCCCTACCTACCAACCTCATCCCCTGACACCTTCATTCTCCCCTCCCAACCTCACCCCATGGACAGCTTCAATCCACCCCCCCCCAACCTCACCCCCTTGACTCCTGTTCCTCTCCCAGTCGACCCTAGACCTTCCTTTCCCACCTCCTCGACCAACATGCATTGTGAGCATCAACGGTGACTTTCCAACCTCTGTGTGCTGCTTCACAGCAGAGCCATGTCCATGAGAATCCACCCAGCATGCCATGAACACTCCTCCAGGATCCTGTTGCTGAGAAGATGCTCCAGCATCTTCTGCTCCTCAGATGTCTGCGATGTGAGCAAGGCCCTGGCGTTAAATCCCGACTTTTACACGTCACAGTTGTCAAGACATGGTTTGCACCGGCGTGTTTTCCTGCCAATGTGGCCGGACGATGTGAGGGCGGGTGGGTGGGATGAGTCTGGCGGTCTGAACTTATGATGATATGCAGAGGTATTACAATGAGGTTCTTTAGCATCCAATGGTGGGGAACGTGGCCCATCATCGACAGGCTGAGCAGGCGATCACAAACTGGTTTCACGACGTCGTGAAACCGATTTTTGGCCTTCTCTGTCCGCTCACTCCACCAAACACGCCCAACACCAGTGGGCACGGAAAATCCCAACCTCGGGGTCAGCACCAAGCAGGTGTAACCCAGTTTTAACACGGCTAGTTTTGGGACGGATGTGTAACGATAAGATTTAGAAATAAGTCCTATGGTGTGTTATCTCCAGGACCTCCTTCAAATCTCACCACCTACTCAGGCCTGGATGTCAGTAGGAAGTGACAGAAAATTACATGACCAGGAAGCTGTCTGCCAAGACCAGGTAGGGGAAGGATCAGTTGTTGGGGTCATCCCCGAGGTCCTTCTGATCAGGAATGGGAGTGGGCATTTCTACTGGCCCACCAAGGACAGTTTCAAAAAAACAGAAGCTTTTTGGGTCTCTTCTAGCTCCAATCCTTTATTAACTGGATAGGTCTTTTGGGAACTTACTGCATCCTCCCAAATAGGTTGCCAAAATAAAACAGCAGCCGCATCCCAATGACATCATTGGGACCCAACGTGCCTATCTAAAAAAGTAGTTGGCCAACTTTGGGCAGGGACCCTCGCCCAGTTCAGCAGGTTAAAATCGAGAACCATCAACCCTTAGTGTCTCCAAGATAGGTAAGTAGCTACAGCAGTTTTAACTGTCCATTTACCCTGCAGAACCAGGCAATAGGGATTAAAATTATACTCATAAAGAAAAGCTCTGAAGCTTCCTTAGCCATGACCTATGAAAAGCACCATTACTAATACAGCATTGATCTTCCAATTCCCAAGTCAGCTCTCATTGTGTTCTCAGAAAATAAACCAACCAAGTAATTTTGAATTATGGATGCTTTGGTGCTGTGGGTGAGTGCCCACTGAGAACTAGGATGATGTTGCTTGAACTCATTTCATTTTGGATTCTTACAGTCATAACTTGAGACAAGAATCTCTAATGTAATTGCCTGTAAGGTCAATTATGTAGTATGAGGGTATCTTGCATAGCAAGGGTTAATGTGGGATTGGGAAACAGTGCCACCCATAGTGTGATGCAAAAAGATACATGACCTGGGACTAGAATCACTTGTGGGCTGGACAAAGACCTGTGTGGAAGCAAGCATGGAATTAGCTCATAGCTTGGGCTATGCCCTGTGTATATGTACATAGTTATGTGTTATCAATAAACGCTTAATGTTCAACCATTTAAGACTCAGAACCACTTCGTAAGATCTACTGAACATACAACAAATGATATGTCATCTGCTGTGAAAGTTGGCTCTGCCATTTGTTGACCATGATATCCAGTAAAACCATATCCAGTAAATGTCTAAAAGGTAATTTTATCGATGAAGGTATACAAACAATAGAATAATGATAACCCTAACAGGCCTAAGAATTTGGAAGTATTTTATTATTTTTCTACTTCTCACCCATGACTCCTTAGGCCGAAACTTTACATCCTTCAGGTTATACATTTTTTCTGGGGTTTCCACAGGTCTTCCATTGAAGTTAAGACAGGTGAGTAGGAGAATCCCCTCGGAATTCTCCTCATTTCTCCCCTCTCCCAAGGTATCTTTAATGGCTTCACTATAAATGAGAGGAAGGTCCTAGATAGATTAAACAGGCTCAAAACAAATAAATCTCCAGAGATAAATAACATTTATCCCAGAGTACCAGGAGAGACTAGGGAGATTTGTGAGACACTGACAATGTTATGCTGTAGTTAATGAACACTGAGGAGACATCAGATGATTGGTACCAGGTTAATGCTCTACCCACATTTAAATAGAATGACAAAGCAGGAATATGCAACTTAGACCTAGCAGTCTTGCTTCCATTTCATATAAAGTAACAAAACCAACAGTTAGTAAACTTGGGAATTATCTGTATAGCAATAGCCTAGTTAAGAGTAGTTAGCATGGATTCAGAAGGGCAAGATCCTATTGTCTGAGCAACCTCCTCAGCTTTGTGCTGGTGACAACCCAGGTGGACTTTAGAAGCTTTATAATCTGGGCTACCTTGACAATTCAATAGCGATTCAGGTTAAATCTGCAAATGAATTATTAAATGGCCGAAAGGAGTTTTGATGGAGTGGGATGAAGTATTGACTAGGGCACCTTAGAGCTCAGTACTGGGACCATTAATGCTTCTAACGATATGAAATTCAGATACTCGGTGCAAAGTGGTCAAATTTGCAGATGGTCCCAGACTAGATGGGCCAGTGAAATTGGAGGCTAGAACAAGAACAAAAAAATGAGTTGGAAAAAATATTTATAATGGGCAGATCAATGACAGATGCAGACAATTGAAAGGTGCTGCACCTGGGAAAGAAAAATAGATGACTCAAATTCTATGAATGGAATTACAAATCAGCCATGATTTAATTAAATGTCAAACCAGGCTTAATGGTTGAATGGTTTATTTCAGTTCCTGCGTTCCTGTGTATGGTATTTATAACTAAGGATAAAGCTGAAAGGGACTGAGGAAGATTAGTAGACTACACACTAAATACATCCAACTAAGAACAATCATCAAAGTTAATAGGATGTTAAACTACATTGTCACAGCATTAAAACATGTCAGGTGTTGACGGAAGGTAATAAACAAACTGTATTATGCTCTGTTTGGATTTTAAATATGGCAGCCAATTCTGGCTGCCAAGCAACAAGATAGTCAAACACAGCAAAGAGCCACAAAGCTGATCTCAATTAACAGGATCAGTGCTATGAGGAAAGACTGGAGAAACTTTTGACTTTTTAAACTGGAAAAGAGCTGGCTGAAATGTCAGGGTCAATGTTCAAGGAGATGTTAGGTGAGGCAATTTCCCAATGCCATCAGTCTAAGGCTTGCATCATTTTGATGGTCAGACCTTGTTTACATTTTATTAGCGGACTGTCCACATGGTGAATGGCAGCCCATTCAATTGGATTTCTGGTCAGTCCCTATGCCTATTTAAGGAGCAAAGACATTTCTTAATGTGAAGGCTGAATTTCACAGGGCACCGTGGTGCTGGCACCCCCCCAACCCCCGCCGGCTAAAATGGTGGGAGGGCAGGGGGAGCCTGCTGGGAGCAGCATTAATTGCTGTAAGATGAGACTTCCACCCCATCCCAGGAGGAACCCCTGCCTTAGAGAGCCGTTAGCCAATCAGATGGCCTACAGCTCTGTGGTCCCAGCAGTGCCAGCCAGGAGCAGTGGCCACTAGTGGGACTACAGGCAGTCCCACCATGCCAAGGAGCCCAGATGAGTCCAGGGTCGTGGACCTTAGCTAGGGGGTGTGAGGATAGTAGGGAACTGGGTTCAAGAAGCTGGGGTGAGGGATAAAGGGGATGATGACCTGGTGTGGGGAGTGCCTCCAATGGGCCCAGAGGGTCCCCAAAAGAGATCCCTCCCCACCTTGTCCAACAGCAGCCCGTGCAGCTAACAACTAAAGCAGCCAGGCTTCCAACATGGCATAGGCCTCCTCCCACCGTGGGTAAAATACCAGTGATGGCTAGATGAGGTCCTTAAGTGTTCATGAATTGGCCACTTAAGGGCTTCAACAGACTCCAGGAAGAACAGGCTACCTGCAACCTCCCCCACCCCCATAAAATTTCAGGCAGGTCAGGGATGGGTGGGTAGGTCACTGATTTTACGAGCCCTACCCCATCCCCTGCCTTCAAAGCCACCTACAGAGGAGCGTAAAATCCAACTCAAGGTGTTCATAAACTCTGAAAATCTGTGCTGTTACTGAATGGTTTCTGGACAGCAGTAAGTTGCAGGCAAGAGCATGTCGATGTTAAAATGCAGTGGTTGCAATTGCTAGTGAAACAGGTGAAGGCCCCCAGGTAGGGCACTCAGGTAGTAGCAAACAAAATAATCATAATCTTAGTAGAACTAAGAATGCTTCAAACTTTTAGTTGGTTAAATGTTCTTTCCGGTAAGAACCTACAAAGTGTTTCATACAAATGCTACATGATTTTTTTTTTAATTCATAGAGAGATAATGCAATAATAAAGCAAAGCAAACAGGCAGAAGCAAGAACTCCAGACCAAAACCTCCCATCAGCATCACAAGGCAATAAGCAAGCTGCTGAACAGACACACCAGGAGAATGGAAGGAACTCAGAGACAAGGGACCAGCCGCACACTTACACCCCTGCAATGAAAGAGGTTGTTAAAGAAGAAGAGATTGCGATTTCTCCAGAAAATCAGGACTACTGCTTCCCAGAAGGTATAAATGGAATTTTGTTCATAACGAGCATTGTTTCGTTCTCAAAGGAGATGGAAGTTTTAGTAACATTTAAGTTTGAGGTATTCCACTTAACCAAAGCCAATGTCATTGAATATTGCACAAGTATTAACTGACTTGATCATTTAAATTAATTACTGATGATACAAGTTAGGAAGACGCAATCAGTGGGAGCATAACTTCAGAGTGGCTTTTTCCACAGGCATGAATGATCTGTCAGTGTATTTAAAATTAGTATAATGGGTTTTGCTTAGTGAGACTAGTCTAATGAACTGGATAGTTACATTTCCACAATTAATTTTATAATATGAAGTAAAAGTATAGTGATATATGTATAATGTGATACATAGAACACAAATAGAGTAAACAGATGTGTTTTTTATATACATATAATGTGTATATATGTATGTATGTATGTGACATAATGGGCTGGGTTTTACACTTGCAAGTGGGACCAAGGTGCACATAAAATCCAGCAGGTGGCCATCCAGCTACCTACACTTCTGCCTGTAACGTGTCTGAAGTTTTACAGGGGCAGGGGAGCTACTGGGTAGCCTATCCCCCTTAGGCCTATTGAGGCCCTTAAGGGCCTCATCCCACCAGTGCTGTTACGTTAACTGCTGCAGAAGGAGACTCACACCATACGGGAAGCCTGAAAGCTAGGTCTGTGCAGGTTGATGTCGTGCAAGGTGGGGAGGGGCTTCCTTTGTGGACCCCCTGAGGAAGGAACACATCCCCCAAAGATAATTAACCCTTTAACCCTTCCCCCGCCAGCATCCTAAACTGCCCCCCTACCACCCTCACCACCCCCAACCCCTCACCAAGACCCCCTGTCCCAGACCTGCATAGGCTCCTTGCCATGGTGGGCCTGCTGTAGTCCCAGCCGTGACCAGTGCTTCCACTTGCACTGCTGGGACTACAGAGCTGTTGACCATCAGATTGGTCGGCAGCTCTTCAAGACAAGACTTCTTCCTGCGATAGGGGCAGAAGACCCACCTTAAAGCAAATAATGCTGCTCCCAGCATTAAATTGCTGCGGGACAGCTGTCGGGATCAGCCCCGACTTTTCCCAGTCCCAGGATCACAGAAGTACTTTTCACAATTTACAGTTCAGTTCGTAAGGTGAGTATTAATGGCAGTAATAAAACAAATTTGATTGAGATGGATATAATTACATCAATTAAATATCAATTATACTTGAGATCAAATGAGATTAAGATCTTCATACAAGAGATTAATCATGATTACTTTTTTAAATCATTGACGGCCCTAATTGTAATCAAGCATGTTTTAGTTATTTATTTTTTGGAATTTTAAAGGCTACTATTAAGGATCAAAAGGATTTACTTGGTTAAATTAATGCTAGTTATGATTAGTAATTTTGCTTCGGTGAGAAAATATTACCTTTGCTTTTTTTAACCTGTAGTTATCAATAAGCCAGAGCCTGGAACAAGGATAATCGATGGCTGAGTTTCAGATTTGCAATGTTAAATGCTGTATGCACAACAAACCATATTATTGAGCTGAAAATTAAATTCTATAATTTGATTTAGTTAACCATTAACATGATATAAAAATAATTCTGTATCATTTGCAGTTTCTAAATTTGCCAATAGGGAACTGGTGCATCTTGGACCTCCCAAGTCTTCATCTAGAGGGATATCTGACCAAGCAAGTTCAGAATTTCAAGGCAAGTCAGAAGTCACCCATGGTGCTAAAAAACAAGGCCATCAAGAACAAAAACAGGATGGTCATTTGCAACCAATAAGTCAACAGCAGATTGAAGGGAATCTCAAATCAACAACAGGCAGTCTTGGTAAAAAAACACCCAGATCTTTGCTAGAGAGCAAAGGACACTACAAAAGTCCAGCAGCCCAGCATGAAACTAAATTTAAAGATCTTCTTCAAGCAATGGAAGACCAATCAGCAGCAGCAAATTGGAGGTATCAGGAGAAAGATGGGCGCAATTTTGTGTTAATTGACACACCTCAGCTTTCCCCATTGCCAAAACTAAAGCCAAGTGTTTTCAAAGATAACCTCAGTAAGAAAATCAGCTGGGTTAGAACACCTCGCCATGGAATAAATGGGTCGTCACCTTTTTTGGTCAATGGTGGGAGACATGCCCTTTTACCACCTTCTCGCCAGCAGACTTTGATAGTGAAGAGCTTGCGTCAATCGAAGGAAAAAACACAAGCCTCTCTCACCAGCAACATATTCAGAAGGGACTGCATTCAGCTTAGGGCACCTCAGAAACCAACAGATTTAAATCTACCAGTGTTGTCACCAGCATTTCAGTCAAAGTCTGACAAAAAAGGTGAAATACTAAGGCTAGATTTTGTGTAAATAATGTGACACATGAGGATTGATGGATAGGTATATGACAGAAGATTCTAATTGCTGGCTATTTGTAGTGAAATCATAAATGTGTTCTTTCTAGCTAAGTTTACTATTCTCAAAAATATCAAATAGGGCAAATCTTCCCCAGTTTTGTAGAGAAGAAACATAACTTTTGTGATCTTTTGTTCACTTTTAATAGATGGCCTGACTAATGAACCGCTTTTATAATAAATAAATAGCTTTTGATATCCATATAGCAGAAAACCTACAATATGCAAATCAGCCATTTGCCCAACCTCTCCTTATTGGCAGTTTCGCTCCATGTGAGCAAGTGGTCCTAATAATATTTAATTGCCCTGTTCCCATATCCCTTTATCCTCTTTACCTTTGCATGCTTATCCAATCTATTTTGGATGTTTTTCTTATTTATTCTTGGGATGTCAGCATCTCTAGTAAGGAATTTATTAGCCATCCTTGCCTGCCCTTGACGCAGTGGTGGTGGACCGTCTTGAACAGCTACTTGTTATGCGGCGAATGTGCTTCTGCATTGCTGTTTCGTGGGGAGTTGCAGAATTTTGACCCAGCAAGAAAGAAGCGTCACAAGCAGAATGTATGTGCTCTCCTACTGCCCGTAATCAACATGTTTTATATGGAAGGTGTGTTTCTTCTTATGCTTGGAGTGTGTATTCCAATTAAAGGATTCAGCAGCAAGCTTTTTGTGAGTTTAAAATAAAGAAGGTTGTTTATTTTCACTCACCCTGAATTAACGCAATGTCACACAGTTCCACAGAGGGGTGCTGTCTGGATACTCCATTCCAGGGGGAGATCTCCTACCTCGGGTGATTCAATTATAACTCTCTGGAAGCTTGATGGTTTTTGTTGAATAAGCAATGGTCACCTGACCCCTTATCTGCCATCTTAATATTTCTTCTGTGTCCATTTTAAATAAATAAACAACAGTTCCAGAAGCTTCCATACAAGCAGAGTCCATGTATAAAGTTATGAATATGACATGCCTTTACTGGGCATGACAGAAGGAATAGTGATGTATGGTCAAGTCAGGATGGTGCATGAGGGAACTCGGAGATGATGGTGTTTCCATGCACTCCCTGCCCTTGTTAACATAGTTTGCATTATTTTTGCCACAGCCACTAACCCTGGAATTGAATTCCATAGCCTTATAGTAAGCTATGAAAATAATTTTCTCATGCTCACTATTTTAAACCTCTTACATCCAATTGTGCACCTGTGGCCCCTCATTTTAGACTCCCCAACTACTGAAAGACAATCTGCTTCTATCCATTCTGCCTCATCCTTTTATAATTCTAAACAAAATTCTATCAAATTGCCCCTTAATGTTTTCATGAAAAGAACAGTTTTTCAAGTTATCTTCATATTTATACTTCTTCATAACTGGAGCATCCTGTGAGTCTGTGTTGTATCCTCCCTAAAGCCACAATATCCTTCCTCTAGCATGGAGTCCAAAACTGCACAGAGTTCTGTTGCTGAGGTCTTATTAATGTTTTCTGTAGGATTATCATTACCTCTTGGATTTTGTATCTCTTGAGATAAAACCTAGAATTCTATTATAAAAGCAAAATACTGCAGATGCTGGAAATCGGGAACAAAAACAGAAATGCTGGATAAAACTCAGCAGGTCCAACAGCATCTGAGGAGAGAAAAACAGAGTTAACGTTTCAAGTCTGTATGGCTCTTCTTCAGAGCTCTGAAGATCATACGGACTCAAAACATTAACTCTCTCCTAGAATTCTATTAGTTTTTTTTAATAAACTTGAGGTGCTGCCTTTAATGTTCTTTGAACCTGGCCCCTCAAATCCCTCTGCTATTCAACAGCATCCAGTCTACTTCCATTTCAAGTATAATTACTGCTTCCATCTTTTTACCAAAATATTACACCTTACCCTTACTGATGTTAAATTCGTCTGCCATTTTTTAGCCCATTTCCCCATCTTATCATTATCCAATTGTAGCTTCCTTTGGTCTTTTAAGGAATTAATTATATCCCTTGTTTTGATGTAATTTACAAATTTCAATAACGCCCATTCTAGACTAATATCTAAATAATTGACATACACAATGGGAAAAATCTCCCTAGATTAATTGGGCAGGTGTTAAATTTACCTATTTTAATGAACATTAGTGATACTAGTAGATAGCATATTTTTATGACATTCCTCTGCTGTTTTAATTGTTACATTGATTCATTTATTTTCAGTAACAACTAAGGACAGAGTCCTTATGCATTAAGTGTGTGTCCAATATAATCACTAATAGTAAATTCTCAGGGAGAAATTTTAGCTCGCACCGGATCCAACCGAGCGTAAAACAACGCACAATGATATCGGGCGAGCGTCCAGATGTCATCACGCACTCGTGCGATATTTCGGTTAGCGGGCATGGGCTGGAGTCAGCAGCACGCCTGCCAAGAGTTAAAAGGCCTATTAAGGCCATTAAAAAGCTAACGGAAAGAAATTTTTCACTGTCCGTCCAACCTTGCAGGCAGGCCAAAAGGCCAAGTGGCCTTTGCATTTTTTAGGAAACCTCATCCACGGGCAGGATGAGGTTTCCAACAGCATGTGTTTCACACTGGGCTGGCCTTATTTGGCCTGCCAGCGTGAAATCGCGGTCCATCCCCGATCGCAGGCGGCGACTGGCTTGCTGACTGCCCTCGCCGAGCCCGGCCAACGAGGGCAAAATCCTCCCCATTGTGTTCAGTTAGTTACCTCCAGAAACTTTTATCTGAAGAAAAAATATTTTGAGGTATTTATAGAAAGACTTGGGCAGGGCAAATTTTAGTTTACTGCATAAGGAATAATCCACAGATACAAGCCACAGATAATAGTAATCAAGATGAAAAAACTGTCTGAGAGTACAGTTTGAATGGTGAATATTTAGATAGTTTACAAAATATATTCACAAATGTCAGTGGATCCACTACGAGAACAGGAGTTTGCAAATGGTGAAAGGCTCACAACAAACACACAAAGTGAAACACAATAATGACAAGGTGATTATGTTGACCTGTTAGATTACTATTCCACTGTGACATGACCATTACAATACTTAAGCACTTTTTATATCTTCACAAATATTTATTTTAGTCTATATTGATTTAGTCACTGAACAAGAGTGCCAAAGCAACTTGGGCCTATTTTGGGCCTTTTACATATATAATCAATATAATTTTTTTTAGTCAGTCAAATGTATATATTTTAACTAAAAGAACAATTTATAATCTGTAAAGAGTGTTAAAAGTATTTTACATCCTCAAGTGGAATTTCTTAATGTATTTTCTTTCCTGTTTGCTCAGAGTTCTGTGTTAGATACAGTCTTTCATTTAACAAAATAAACAATCTGAGTAATGAAATATTTGGTGTAAATCTGCACATTTCCGATTCCTGTGACATGATTCAGATTTTTGTAATTTAAAATCGTTGATCTCCTGTGGTGTTACAGGTAAATACTGGTTAAGTATACTTACTGCATTATGTGTATTGTAGTTGATATATACGTACTGTATTTAAGTATTAACTGCTATTCTATTGCTCATATGTCTCTACTGTATATCTTAGTTATTTTTTATAATAAATATAGAAAGAAAACGCTGAGCCTTCCTGTCGCAACTTATATTCCATTTCTGATCCTGTCAGTATATTTTTGGAGAGTTTTTTGTCACCTAAGGATTCAGTTCAGCCTGTACCATGTCCTCACTTTGTTGTTGTGACAGCATTCTTTGTTATGGCTCATGGCCAGAAAGAACCATTGAGCTTTGATTAACACAGATCAATAAAATATTGGATTTTTTAGTCCTGTCCTCACAGATCAATCGCAGCGCTCAAAATCAATGGGCAGCCGTTACTATGGAAACTATTCCTTGGGAACAGTGAACAATTACTCTATAAGCAGAAGCCCATCTGGATCCATTTGGTTTTATCTTGATCAGCACTGGAATAGAGACCTGTCAGTCAAACATAAATAATCAGATCAGTCATATAATTAGCTTCAGTCAACTGTCTTTGCAGACCACATTGTGAGCAGCAGATACAGTACTGAAAGAAGTACATGTAAATTGCTATTTCATGTAGAAGAAGTGTTTGGGGCCTTGGACTGTGAGGAGAGAGGAGGTGAAAAGGAAGGTGTTGTATCTCCTGCTTGCATGATGGGAAGGGCATGGGGATTTGATTGAGGAGGGAAAGCAAGGGTATGGAGGAAGGAAAGGTTCCTTAGGAAAGCTGAAAAGGATGGGGAAGGGGAGATGTGTTTGGTGGTGGCATTGCGCTGGAGATGGAAGAAATGGAAGAAGATGATCAGTTCAATATGGAACCTGGTAGGGTGGAAGTTGAGGACAAAGGGAACTCTATCATGATACTGGGAGGGAGAGAAAGGTCAAGAGCAGATGAGCAGTTGTGGGCCAATATAACCATGGTGGGTGGGGGTGGGCAGGGGTGGGAAAATCCTTGGTTGAGGAAAAAGGAAAATATGTCAGGAGTGCTTCTATGGAAGGTTGTATCATCAGGACAGATGCAACAGAGATGGAGAAATTGGGAGAATGGATTCAAATCCTTGCAGGATGTAGAGTGCTAGGAATTGTAATCAAAGTAGCCCTGGGAATCAGTGGGCTTATTGATCTGCTCTACACTGAGGAGACCGAACTCAGATTGGGTGATCATTTTATGAAATACTTCAGTTGACTCCACAATGAGGAACCTGAGTTTCTGGTTGCCTATCATTTCAATTCTCCATCTTGCTCTCATGCTGACCTCTGTGTCCTTGGTCTCTTGCAATGTTTCACTGAAGTTCAGCTCAAGCTCGGGAAACAGCATCTGTTCTTTCAGTTTTGCATTTTACGGCCTTCTGGACAGAACGTTGAGCTCAACAATCTCAGACTGTAACCTCTGCCCCCATATTTTGTTTCCATTTTTTTTTAGTGGGTTTTGGTTTGGTTTTTGTTTTTCTCTTGTTTTTGTTTTCAACATCATCATCCTGTAATTCATACCTCCTCTAGACCTATCTTTTGTTTCTTTACAGGTCCCATTACAAACTCCCTTTGGCCTTGCATCACCAACCCTTTCGACATTTAATCTCTCCTATCTTCCACCCTCTCACAGGCCTTCCTGTTTTTTTCTTTTTCCACCCTCCATCCTTCCAGTTGCTTAAAATCTATTACATTCCTAACTTTTCATAGTCTGATGAAAGGTCATTGACCTGTTTTTCTTGTCTATAGATGCTGCCTGACCTGTTATGTATTTCCATAATTTTCTGTTTTTATTCCAGCACCTGCAGTATTTTGCTTTTGTGCTTTTTAAATTTTCCTTTTTTGGACCTTTAACTCAGCAAATATTTGTCTAGCTTCTGGGACACCTTTCAAATAAAGGCATGAAATTTCAAATTCTGCTTCTGACAAGAAAACATGAACAATGACAATTCCACCAAAGTCAGAAACTACTTGCATTTTAGTCAATTGCATGCTAGCAGATACCAGAAGACCTATAAAAACGACACCATATAATAATCCGTATATTAATCTGTAATAATAGAGTCTTTCCTTCAATATAAAAGCACAGTAAACCATACACTAACGATCCAGAAAATGAACCTTATCTCAATGATATCTGCACCTCTCTCTTTGTATAGTTTTTTGATAAACAATCAAATAATAGATAAACTTTGAGACAGCTAATTACCAAGGGGATTTCACATAGAATAGTGATGTGGAGGACTTACTCATGGACATAAATTAAGTATTATATTATGTGAAACCTAATACACAGAACCACAGAATTGTTACAGCACTGAAAGAGGCCATTCAGCCAAGCTCATCAACGCCAACTCTCATCGGACCAATTTACTTAGTACAACTCCCCCGCCTTCTCCCATAACCCTGCACATTCTTCTTTTTCAGATAACAATCCAATTCCCTCTTCAGTGCCTCAATTGAGCCTGCCTCAACTACACTCTGAGGCAGCGCTTTCAAGATGCTAACCACTCGCTGCATGAAAATGTTTTTCCTCATCTCACCATTGCTTCTTTTGTCAATTATCTTAAATCTGTGCCCTTTTGTTCTTGATCCTTCCGCCAATGGAAACAGTTTCTCCCTATCTACTCTGTCCAGACCCCTGATGATTTTGAATACTGAACTCAATCAAACCTCCTCTTAACCTTCTCTTCTCCAAGGAAAACAGTCCCAACTTCTCCAATCTATCTTTGTAACTGAAGTTCCTCATCCCTGGGACCATTCTTGTAAATCTTTTATGCATTCTCTCTAATACCTTCACAATTTTCCTAAACAACTGGACGCAATACTCCATTTGAGGCCTAACTAGTGTTCGATACAAATTTAACATAACTTCCTTGTTTTTATACTCTATGCCCCTATTAATAAAAACCTAGGTTGCTGCATAGTTTATTAACCAGTCTGTAAACTTTTCCTGCCATCTTCAATGACTAATGAACATATACACCCAGGTCCCACTGCTCCTGCATCCCCTTTAGAATTGTACCCTTTATTTTATATTGCCTCTCTGCATTCTTCCTTCCAAAATGAATCACTTCACACGTCTCTGTATTTAATTTCGTCTGCCACATATCCACCCATTCCATCAACCTCCCTATGTCCTTTCGAAGTTCCACATTATCTTCCTCACAGTTCACAATGCTTCCAAGTTTTGTTTCACCTGTAAATTTTGTACAGCAAGGTCCAAGTCATTAATATATATCAGGGAAAGCAATAGTACCAACCCTTGGGGAACTCCACTATAAATCTTCCTCCAGTCTGAAAAAACATCCATAAACCACGATTCCCTGTGTCCTGTTGCTCAGACAATTTTGTATCCATGAACTAATGTCCCTATTATTCCATGAGCTCTAACTTTTCCCACAAGTCTGTTGTGCGACACTTTATCAAATGCCTTTTTAAAATCCATGGACACCACAGCAACAGCATTACCATCATCAACCCCTTCTGTTACCTCATCAAAAAACTCAAGCAAGTTAGTTAAATATGATTTTCCCTTAACAAATTAATGCTGGTTTTCCTTAACTAAACCACATTTGTCCAAGTGAATATTAATTTTATCCCAAATTATCATTTCTAGAATCTCCCCCACCACCAAGGTTAAACTGGCTGACCTGTGGTTACTGGGTTTATTTTTAGACACTTTTTTGAACAATTCTCTAGTCCCCTGGCATCCCCATTAATTCTATACAGGACTGGAAAATTATGATCAGTGCCTCAGCAATTTCCACTCTCACTCCCTTGAGTATCCTTGGGCACATCTCATCAGGTGCCTTATCAACTCTAAGAATAGGCAGTCTATCCAGTATCAATTTTAAAACCTTCAAGTGCCTAAGTTACCTCCTCTTTCACCATGACCTGAGTACCATCTTGCTCCTTGATAAAGACAAATTCAAAGTATCCATTGAATACCTCAGCCATGCCTCCTGCCTCTATGCATAAATCACCTTTCTTGGTCCCTAATAGGCTCCACTCCTCCTTTTACCACCATTTTAGTATCTATGGGCAGGATTTCCCGGTCGGCGAGCAGGGGGAGAGGCCTGCTCGCTGACGTGTAAAATGACGAGGGATAACATCAGGCGGAACTCCTGACGTCACCCCAATTTTCAGCCAAATCAGCTGTGCACCTGCTGACCTGTCAATGGCCTATTGAGGCGTATTTAACGTAATTAATGGACCTGCCTTAAGGGGAGGCCAGGAGCCCTGGCGGGCTTCAAAGAAAGCTTTAAACCTCATCCACGAATGGGATGAGGTTTCATGAATGTTTTTAAAAATTTAATAAAAGTGTAACTAAAAGTGAAGGACATGTCCCAACTCATGTGACAGTGTCACATGAGGGGACATGTCAGGGAATTTTTAAATTTTTATTTTTAGCATTTTTTAATGTGGAGCTGATCTCCCTGAGGCAGCACTTAGGCTCAGGGAGATGAATGCGCACTTTCGTGCATGCGCACGAAAGAGCGCACTCTCGGCTCAGGGAACCCCCACCACATCTCCACCCGCACAGGGAGCGCATAGCGCTTCCTGGTGAACGTGATCACGCTGGGCAGGCCTTAGACCATAAGACCATAAGACCATAAGACATAGGAGCAGAAATTAGGCCATTCAGCCCATCGAGTCTGCTCCGCCATTCAATCATGGCTGATAAGTTTCTCAACCCCATTCTCCCGCCTTCTCCCCGTAACCTTTGATCCCCTTACCAATCAAGAACCTATCTATCTCGGTCTTAAATACACTCAATTGGCCTTCCCACATAAAATGGCGGGACACCCCCAATTGGGGGCGCCGATCGGAGGCGCACCTCCACTCGCCCGCTCCTGAACCCCCCCGCCCCTGACGGGGGGAAAATTCTGCCCTACATGTCTATAGAAGGCTTTTAGGTTCTCTTTTATATTAGCTACTAAGCTCTCTTCACACTATCTCTTTGCTTCTCTTAATTTGCTTTTCCACCTGTCTTCTAAATCATCCATATTCAGCCTGGTTCTCAGTTGTATTGTCCAGCTGACATCTGTCATAAGCTTTTTGTTCTCTATATTAATCTCTCTCTTTTGTCAACCAGGGAGCATTGAAACAATCAAGAAAATTCAGTTATAGCAGGTGTTTCCTACTGAATAAGAAAGCTAAAGCTTATCAAAAACAGCCATTATATTGTCTCAAGTTTCCAAAAGAAGACATTGATTTTCATTGTAAGCAAGCACAAAACAAAAAAATTATATTTGTTGTAATATGCCGACAGTGCTCAAATAAAGAGTTGGTAAGCAGACGGATCCCTCGTGATGAGATTGCAGCACATAGCCTATCAGCTCAGTGAGTGGGATAGCACGTCAAGAGGACTAGCTGTAGGTTAGCTCAGTCAGGAAAGGCGAGTGAACAGGATTTGGGCTGTAAAGGTAGTGAGCAAGGGAGAGTCAAACAAAAAAGAAAAGGAAACCAAAAAAAGTATAATAAAAGTTAGGCCAGAGAAGGTTATGATTATAACGAGTGGCTTTGCGAGTTTCAAAGCAATAAATTGAATAAAACAAGGAGGAAGATCACAGGGATATTGTCAAAATGTACACAAAATTCCCCAGTTTGAATTGGGATGCAGCTGACATACCATCCAGATTGAAAATGTTTAAACAAAGTAGAAAGTTATGGTTTCTTGATTCAGGTCTATCTGAACCAGATAAGAAAGCCATAAAAATTCACTTAGCAATTAGGAATGAAGGTCTACACAGGCTGAACATGTTAGGGTTAACAGCAGAAGAACTAAAGGATCCCCAAAAGTTATGGACTACCAGTGGAAGACCAGTTCAGAACCAGGTTAAACTTTCATATTCATCGACTAGAATTCATGTCATTTCAACAACAGCCCACAAAATTCATAGACCACTTCATCAGCAGGTGCAGGGAAAAGGGTACGAACTCTGATTTTTCAAACGCAGAGCTATTGTTGAGTTGGTGATCGGATCCACTCCCTGTCAATATATCAGTAATTACATTGTCAAGGCCCAATAACAATCTTTATTTTGTTATGATGTGGCAGATGATGTGTGCCAGGCGGACCAAATCCACAAGGGAAACTTGGTTGCGCGATCATAATGGACCTGCAATTTGTATTTATTACAAGAAGACATGTGCACTGAATTCAGAAGTAATGAGTCCACCAAGACCTTTAGGGAATTAAAATATTTATTACCAGCATAAAAGATTTCAAGCACATACATAAGACTACAATTGCCTATTACTATAACAAATCCTAAAATTCCTAAGTGACCTGACTCCCTGGCCAGAATATTGCCGTCAGCGTGCAGGGGCAGGCCTGACACGCCGACGTGTAAAATGACACGAGATGATGTCAGGCATGCGTCCCGATGTCATCGCGCGTCATTTTGCTCTTTCGTCCGGCGGGCACACTCCGGAGTCGGCTGCGCATCCGCCGAAAGGTAAGCGGCCTATTAAGGCCATTAAAAAAGTACTTAAGCTCATTAACAACACTGCCCGTCCAACCTTAAGGTTGGTGGGCAGGCAAAGAGCCCAAGCGGCCTTCGCGTTTTTCAGGAAACCTCATCCACAGGCGGGATGAAGTTTCTGAAGGTTTTATAAAATCATTAAATAAATATTGCTAAAATCGCAAACATGTCCCAGCTCATGTGACACTGTCACATGAGGGGACATGTTTAAATAACTTTTCACTTTATTTTTGAAAAAGTTTTATTATTAACTTGATCTCCCTGAGGCAGCTCTGTGCCTCAGGGAGATTGCTGCACTCCTTCGTGCACATGTGTGAAAGAGCACAGGCCTCGACTCTCCCTCCTCCCCCTGCCTGCACAGGTCACGCTGAACACCACCAGCCCATGTGTTACACTGGTGGGCCTTTAATTAGCCCGCCCACGTAAAATGGCAGTGTGCAGCCGATTGCAGGTGGCAATCAGCTTCGCACCCGGTCCTGAACAGCCCGCCCGCCAAATGAAAAATTCACCCCCCGGTTACATACCCCCTTTAAAGCAACAATCCAAAATAGTTTTTAGATTTAAAACAAAACCAGCAAGTTAATATAATACAATATTATTATTTACAGTGGAATTCCAAATGGCTTCCTCACCTTCAATGACTTTACATAGCAGGCTTATGCACAAATGGTTGAAGGCTTCTTGAAGGCTGTTTCACACACCCCTGTTAGATCTTATATGGCCGTCTCCTCAATAGCCTTTCATTCGTACTTTATATATGTTTCTCTCTCTTTAATATGTAAATTCTATTGTTCCATATGTCTTTGAAACTGTATCTTCCTCATAATATAAAACCTTCCATGTTGCCAATATTGTCAGTAACCTTTGGGAAAAATAAACACACTCCTTAGCCTTGCTTATCTAGCTAGTTGTAAACAGACCAACATCCCTTTGAAATCCAACAATCACAGAATCACAGAATCACAGTGCAAAAGAAGCCCTTTGGCCCATCGAGTCTGCACCGACACATGAGAAACACCTGACCTACCTACCTAATCGCATTTACCAGCACTTGGCACATAGCTTTGAATGTTATGATGTGCCAAGTGCTCATCCAGGTACTTTTTAAAGAATGTGAGGCAACCCGCCTCCACCACGCTCCCAGGCAGTGCATTCCAGACTGTCACCACCTTTTGGGTAAAAAAGTATTTTCTCATATCCCCCCTAAACCTCCCGCCCCTCACCTCCTGCCCCTCAACAATCCCTTCATTTGTCTGAAAATGCAAATTCCCTTCACACCTTACATGCTAAGCCAGCATCCATGTTTACTCATTAGAATCTCAAGCACATTTCTACACCGAGCTTCTTTTGATGATTTTAAGCTTGCAGTCTACTCGACTCCAAATGTAATTAAATCACAGACAGATCCACCTATACTTACACCCATAAACCTACTTTACAATAACCAGAAAAATATTATGAAAATTATTATACTTTCATCACATTGTTGACTGGCAGTGACATTGCATAGCAATTACATTGTTAAGACAATTGTATTGTTAAAACAGGTGATGGGCATTGGTTCACCTATAAATAGGTACAGCTGTAACATCCCTGTGTGGAAGGGACTGGGAGAGTCTGCTACACTGCAGCGCTGTCTTGAGAATAAACCAGCTTGAGGTATAAGACTATCTTGGACTCATTCTTCCACAACAAGCACTTATTGTGAGTAACACTCCCATGGAAGCATTAACCTGCTAGACAAGCCCAAGATATATAGCATCGAAGAGCTACTCAAAGATGGACATAAGAACAAAGCAATCCTCGCAGGTTGACAAAACTTATAGGTTCTAGTCTAACGCCAATTATTGATGCACTCATTAGAACACCCAAAACTAGCAAGGCATGTGGAAGGTATGGTTTTCTGCATGTACCAAGGAAATGTCCATCTTTTAATCAGTTCTGCTAGGTATTTGGCATAAAGGGCCTTTGGCAGCAACAGTGCACTGGAGCAAAGGCTGAAGCAGCTACAAAGAGATGTGCTCTGATCCAAACGGACTGTACACAATGGGTACCTTCAAACAACAAGCAACCACCTGGTATCCTATAAGAAGCACATACATGAGGTGATTCACAAACCAGAAAGTGATGATGATGCACATGACGAGACGAAGAATGGTGAACAGTGAACACAGGTTTCACACTATCTATCTCATGGGAAACATAGATACTGTCACACCACCTGAAGTGTTTGCCAAGATCCGAATTATTTGTCCTAAGAAAGTTAACAACTGTTCGTTATTGGCCAAGATTGACTCAGGGCAGATGCCAACACACCATCTCTGTGAATTCTAAAAGACATGTATGCACAAGTATGGAAGGTCATGGCGAAATCTACTTCTGTGCAATTTTCAGTGTACGATGGTTCACTTGTTCCATGTGCAGGATCCATAATCCTGGAGTACAAGTACAATCAATCCTTCTGGGTATCACAGATGTTCTACATCATGGAGCCTAAAGACCCAGTGATTGTAGGGCTACCAGCATGCTGTGACCTTGCACTAGTAGCAATCCATGGAATCAGTCAGATATCACAAGGCAGATTAACCTCAGAAATCACATCTATCACATCAGCTCATGATCTAACATCAAAATATCCAGGATGTTTTGACAAAATTGGCAGTTTCAAAGGAGCTGCAACATTATGCTTGCAGGAGAATGCAAGTCCATCGATTGATCTGATACATTTTGCGCAACACAGGTGCCAGCAGCTACAAGAAGAAATAGCAAAAAACTCTACATGACAGAAAATGTGGAGAACCACCCTCAAAGGATGGCCTGATTCAATTCAGCATGTCCATGAACATGTGAGACCATTTTGGCCTTACTGGGATGAGCTAGGCATCACCCGAGGAGTAATTTCTAAAGGTAGGAAGGTCATCATACCCGAATCTTTGTGACATGATATTCTCCAATAGCTTCATTGTTCACACATGGGCATTGATTGGACAAGAAGGCTCATAAGAGAGAAAGTTTATTATCCAGGAATTAACAATAGCATTAAAGTTTCCATCAAGAAGTGTGAGGCATGTCAAGAGCATACGCCAAGTCGACACAAAGAACCACATGAATTCCACATAAAGTTCCTATCCATTCTTGGCCCAAAATCGCATCCAACCTCTTTCACGTTCATGATGCTGACTTCATTGTCTTCGTCGCCTACTTTACCAAGTACCCCATTATTTGACAATTGCACAATACATCAAGTACAACTGTGGAGTACACTGTAAGTGCTATTTTAAGTTTATTTGGTGTGCCTAGAGAGATCATTATGGATAACAGTCCGCAATTTATCGGTAAGCCATTTCAGGATATTTATGAGAAGTGAAATATCAATCACGCTACTTCTTCTCCTCATTACCCTAGATCTAACGGCCTAGCTGAACAAATGATTCGCACAGTGAAATCCCTAATTCTCAAATGTAGACAGACCAAGCAAGATCTACACATTGCAATGTTACATCTGAGTGTGCCACCTTTAAATGTAATTATTCCATCACTGACTGAACTCATATTTGGCAGACCAATGTATACCAATTTACCTATTTTTACCCATTATACTCTCTCAGAAATTAGAGAACAACTTTTAAAATTGTAAGAGAAGATTACCAAAATGCATGATAAAAATGTGGGTACAGGATTACTAAATTTAGTAAGTAAATTTAGTTTTCTATTTAAAAATAGAACAAGCTCACATCCAGGATCTCACAGAAGGTACGTAGCAAACCAGCCAAGGTGACAAGAATTTGTTTGAAATCAAGGTCCTATTAAGTCATTACACACAAAGACACCATGGTGAGATATAACCAAGGACAAATAGATCCATTTCAGCTCTTCAAACATTGTATATTCCTATTGCATCTAGGACAAGATCCCAATTGCAACCAAGAACAACAATCTGTGAGCAATTAAAAAATCCTCCAGGCAGGGTTACCATTAAAAGATCTGGCCATAACCAGTAGATTACCTCAACTCTCAAATTCACCAGTTCTATACACTTATGTAATCATAACTAAACATGAACATGTTTTAAATAGATTTCTTTGGAAGGGGGAAAGTACCTTTCAATCGAAAAGGGATGTTGTAATATGCCTTTAAGGGATAGCAACATGCCATCACTAGAAGGAAAGTGTGTCATATGATCCAGCTTCAGTTTCATTTTCACCTGTGAGCAGAATAGAGCGCACACAGCTCTGCTGCTGATGGCTTCAGGTTTTCTACCTTTGTATAAATGTTCTCATGTGCCTAGCCTTAATAAATGAACCCACAACATCCCAATCCTTTATGAGTGATTGGTGTATTTATATTATTTTAAAAACATGACAATATTTGTGCAAACATATATGTATGAAATAATATGTAAAGAGGCTGAAATGGCTTGACTGTTCTGATGGATTTCAGCTATTGTCCAGAGAATTTGTTTGGGGAGTCAATTTCTCTGCCTTCCCTAAAAATGGCTACAAACACAGAGGGTGGCAGAAATTCTCCAAGCTGAGAATTCCCACTTTCCCAGGTCTAATGGGAATCAGCATATCTTTACAGGCCAGTATGCCAAATCAGATAAATGTATCAACTAGAGATAAGTATAAGTGTGTGTCACCATGGAAAGAGGGGAGGGGAAAGGGTGGGGTGGGGGAGAATCCAGTACGGGGAAGTTTCTCAAACACTGAAGAATGAAGAAAGGGTTTTTTTTTTGAGTTTCCAGCAATAAAACTGCTCTAGGCAAAAAATATCAAGACTAGGCCTTTGGGAGAGGCAGAAGCCTTGGACTAAAGATTGTCATTAAGACACTAAAGGACAGACAGACAAGATGATTTAATCTGATAATGGCAATCACATTATTTAGTAATATGTATTTTTTATTGTTTGTAATGTTTTATAATAAAAGAATAGATATTATAAATTTCAGTTTCAAAAGAAAACAATTAGATGAAAAATAATTGAGAAAGCAATGTGTGAACCCAGTGTCCAGACATCAGACTGATGAGATTAAGGCAGAAATTCATAATAAATATGAATATAGGAACTTATAATAGGAATAATATTATACAAAAATTGTGATGAAAAAATGTCAATGGAAAGTCAAGTTTTACAACCAGGAAGTATGTTAAAATATTAGAATTTAATTTTCTATGCATCAATATATTGATCAAGCTATAAAAAATTCACTTATTCTAGGGGTCATCACAGCAATAGCAAAGACTGCATTAATGTACAAGGTGGTGAAAAGGAGTGGTTTTATTTTTGAATTTACAAGACAGCAGTTAGGGAACAAATGCATGGAAGTGCATCCAAGATGGAGAGAAATTGATGTCCTTGATTTGTAATAGATATTGTTTTTATAACAGAAAAATGGCCATTTGGATTAATATTTTAACAGCAAACTAAGACTTGACGATGCTCTGAAAGCAATGTAAATAATTAACAGGAAACTGTGATATTGGATAGCATTTTCGCTACAGATACCTGAGCCTGCTAAACTGGTTAAAAGAGATTGAACTCAATGAATGTAGGCTGCAGAAGCTTCATGTTACTGTTGTGAACAAAAATATCAGCAAACATCAAACAATGCCTGAAAATGAAGAGGCAAATGGAACGTCTATAGGATATCAATCAATGAGAAAGATGCCCTCTGGATTTGTTCAAGATTTTAAAATCAACCTGAGGACTTGGGAATAATGAACTAGTGTGTTGCTGAAAAAAAGAGACATGCTATCAATGCTTTTCACCTTGCACTTATCAGGACAGATGCATGAATGCCAAATTTCAAAGGGAACAGTTTATACTGCATGAGAAAAGGGGTGCTGATTGGTTGGCAAGTCAGCTCTGATTGATCAAGGCATTACCATGGCAAACACACCAGGGAGCTATGGTCCCCAATGCTTTTGTTTATTCAAAGGCAGCAAGCATAAGTGATTGCAAGCCCAACTGATAATCTTAAATTGGTTGTTAGTGTAATTCTTAGTATACTTGGGATTGTTCAGCAACTGCAGAATCACATCTAACGTTTGACATTATGTTCTGAGTTTTGCAAGCATGGATTGGTTGAGTATGGTCAGTACTCTGCCTATTTCAAAAAGCCGAAGGGGCATGCTGTTTGATACAATTCACCAGTCGTTGGGACATATGGCCTATGTGCCTGGCATCACACCAGCACTGAAATTTATATACCACATTACTCATTTGTGTGGTTGGCAGGATGTCTTTTTGGCTTGGCAGCAGCGTCCGATGAGTGGAAAACACCGTTCGTACTGCAACTGCACAGTAGCAGCTTGAAATGGCTAGCTTCACATGTTGCTTAATTTTTTTTAGATACTTTACCCTGGAGGGGTACAATGTGGGCCATATAGGTTCCAATGACTGGCCGATCATATCAAACGTCACATCCCTTCAGCTTTGTACTGACCATACTTAACCAAGCTGTGCTTGCAAAACTCAGAACATCACTGCAGGAGTTCCTCAGGGTAGTGTTCTCGGCCCAACCATCTTCAGCTGCTTCATCAATGACCTTCCTTCTATCATAAGGTCAGAAGTGGGGATATTCGCACAATGTTCAGCACTATTCGCAACTCCTCAGATATGTCGAAATGCAGCAAGACCTGGACAACATCCAGGCTTGAGCTGACAAGTGACAAGTAACATTCGTGCCACAACAAGAGAGAATCCAATCATCACCCTCTGATGTTCAATGGCATTACCATCACTGAATTCCCTACGATCAGCATCCTGGGGGTTACCATTGACCAGAAACTGAACTGGACTAGCCATACAAACATTGTGGCTACAAAAGCAGGTCAGAGA
This sequence comes from Cetorhinus maximus, assembly GCF_964194155.1. Lineage (NCBI taxonomy): Eukaryota > Metazoa > Chordata > Chondrichthyes > Lamniformes > Cetorhinidae > Cetorhinus > Cetorhinus maximus. Next base: position 129,285,621 of record NC_135883.1, read on the forward strand.
CTAGGAATCCTGCAGTGAGTAACTCACCTCCTGACTCCCCAAAGCCTGTCCACCATCTATAAGGCACAAGTCAGGAGCGTGATGGAATACTCTCCACTTGCCTGGATGAGCGCAGCTCCAACAACACTGAAGAAGCTTAACACCATCCAGGCAAAGCAGCCCACTTGATAGGCACCACATCCACAAACATTCACTCCCTCCACCACCAATGCACAGTAGCAGCAGTGTGTACCATCTACAAGATGCATGGCACGAATTCACCAAGGCTCCTTAGACAGCACCTTCCAAACCCACAACCACTACCATCTAGAAGGACAAGGGTTACCTTGTCACTGCCATCCTGACTTGGAAATATATCACCATTCCTTCACTGTCATTGGGTCAAATCCTGAGACTCCCTTCCTAACAGCACTGTGGGTGTACCTACACCACAGGGACTGCAGCAGTTCAAGGAGGAAGCTCATCACCACCTTCTTAAGGGCAACTAGGGATGGGCAATAAATGCTGGCTCAGCCAGCAAAGCCTACATCCCATGAATGAATAGAAAAATAAACAATGTCTAACATTCGATGTGATTCCACGTTTGGGCAGTATTTGCTGAACAATCCTGAGTGTGCTAAGAATTACACTAACAAGCAATTTAAGATTATCAGTTGGACTCATATTATAGTTCACTTATGTTTTATAGAAGCTACAAATATTCATACACAGGCTTCAGTCCTCTTCAGGCAAAAGGAATATGTCCAGATGTTATCCCTTTTTTGAAAAACAAAAGCATGGAGGACAAACGCTCTGTGTTGCATTCGCCATGGCAACATCTCAACCAACTAGAGCCGAGTTCCCAACAAATCAGCACCCCTTTTCTGATGCAGAATTAATTGAAATTTGGCATTTTTACATTTACCCTGATAAGTGCAGTATGAACAGCTTCAACAGCATTACTCAAGGTCTATACTACCAAGCTATTAATAATGGACTAGAGGAACTGGCCTTACACTGCTTTGCTTTGGAGTCAGTTTGGGCCTTTACACCCAAGTTACATGTTTCATGTTTATGCAGTCAGGTGATCCACAGGACACTCTGCATTAAATATAAGCAGCACTTATTATGGACAGGGGCGAGAGATAACTGAAACCCCTGTTCCCCATCCTTACTGTCCATTATCAAGCAAAATACAATTCAAGAGAATAGTGCACCTTTACAAGTTATAAACAACAGAATTGTTCATAATTCATGTGATTGGCTTGTCTTGGAAAACACACAGTGCAGGCCTGATGAAGAAGTTTTCACTCCTGAAGTGCAGTCAGTGAATTCAACGGCCAAAGATGAATCGCAGAGTTGTTGCAGGATTCTTTCGAAAAGATGGATTTTCTGCAGGTCATGGAGTTAGTTACTTTTGGTCTTGTTACCAGGAGGTCAGTTTACTGTATTGATGGACTTGGTGACATTATGATGTTATAGTCTCCAGCTCTTAAAGCATTGGTGTTATTGTCCTTTCTGCTGCTGCTGTTCCTGCAGTTGTTGTGTTTTGAGTTTTTCAGACAGCGCTTAAAGATTTAAATAGGGAGACCAACATGGCTGCCTTACCATGTGCTTTCTCACAGCTCCCCTTTACAAATATGGTGCTGGAATTAGGTTGTTTAGCCACAACCTGGGCTATTCTTTACAGTCATATATCCTGGGGGGTTGAGACAATCGCTGTTTGGTTTCAGAATGACCCATTCAAGTCAAGAAATACCTTTTTGAAATCAGGAGATGGGTAGTGATGCCACTATTCTGGAATGTGTGCTTTTGTCCTTTTAAGACAGTGTGGTATATAACAATATTTAGCATTAATAAATTGCTATTAATGTGATTGACATTAGCCACGTTTGTTAAATAAAATAAAACAATTTTGAAATTAAACTATAATTCCAATAGAAAGAAAAAAATACTACATTTTTAAAGTGCCTTTCACAACCCAAAGTGTTTTATGACCAGCGAATGACTTTTGAAGTGCATCCACACTGGTTATGTTGGCAGCCACAGCAGTCCATTTTCAAGATCCCATGAACAGCAGCAAGATGAAGAGCCAATTAATCCATTTTGATGGCATTGGCTGAATGATGAACATTTCATCATTCATATTTGAGAATGCTGTGGAAAATTGCCGAGGTATGTCCTGTCCACAAAAAGCCGGACAAATCCAATCTGACCAATTATTGCCCCATCAGTCTACTCTCAATCATTAACAAAGTGATGGAAGATGCTGTCAATAATGCTATCAAGCAGCACCTACATAGAATTAACCTCTCATTGATGCTCATTTTGGGTTCCTCCAGGGCCACTCAGCCCCTGACATCATTACAGCCTTGGTCCAAACATGGACAAAAAAGTTGAACTCAAAAGGGAGGGGAGAATGACTGCCCTTGGTATCAAGACAGCATTTGACTAGGTGTGACATCTAGGAGCCCCAGCAAAATTGAAGTAAATGTGTAGTAATTATAGTTTTGATAAACATAGGACTGTAGCTTTAAGAATAATCCAGTGTTGTAAGATCACATGATCTCTGTAAATCAATGAATTAGCAGCACGGGGAACCTCTAGGAGAGAGTTCTTCTTTAGTTATAGGATTTAATGCATGCAAGTAGTTGCTCCTGCTGTCTTTTAAATAAAGTTCAATGTTTCCATCAAGAAAAGTTGTCTGGAAAATCAACTCTATAACAAACTGGCGACAAGGATAAATCAGATCCGGTGCTGTCCCTTAGCTAGCAATTGTGAGTATCTAAGATAATTAAAAAGAAAGGAAGATATACTAATCGAGATACCACAGTTTGGCAGAATCAATCCCTTTGAGTCAGAAATAGAAGTCTGGTCTCAATATATAGAATGTCTCATGTTATACTTTCAAGCCAACACAATCACAGGGGAAGAAAAGAGGAAAGAGATTCTCCTTAGTATTTGTGGGAGCAAGACCTACAATTTAATTCAAAACTTGACGCCCCCCAAAGTCCCTGAAGCGAAGGCTTTCAGTGAATTAGTAGACCTTGTTAAGGGACATTTTCAACCCAAGCCCTCAGTCACAATGTAGAAGTTCAGGTTCAATGCACAGAATAAAGCCCCGGGAGAGGCCATTGCTACCTATGTGGAAAAATTAAAACAACTAACTGAATATTGTGATTTCAGTGAAACCCTGAATGACATGCTCAGGGATCGTTTGGTATGTGGCATGCAGGAGAATGCTATTCAGTGAAGATTGCTGGCTGAAGTGGATCTTAATTTTAAGAGAGCATTAGAAATAACACTTGCAATGGAAAGCACTATAAAGGATTCACAAGTGATTCAAGGTGAGCAAAATGGTGCCGTTCTCCTAGTTGGGTGGGAACAGTCAGCCGAAAGTAGCACAAAAAGCCAGGACTCCGCCTCGAAACTGGAAACAGACCCTGCTAACCAAACATTTAGAGGAAACAGTTTAGCAGCAAAATTGAGAACTAATTTTTATCTACATGGAAACAATCATACTCCTAACGATTGGCCATTTAATAAGGTAGAGTGTTATTTTTGTCACAAAAGCAGGCACATATTGAAACATTGCAAGGCGAGATTAAAACAGGCTTCCAGGTAACAAACAAAGCCCAATGAAGTATATAGTGCAGAAGAGCCAGAAACAACCAATTCTGACATTTGTTCCTTATTCATCATGAAAGTTGGGAAGACAGAGTCAATTATTGTCACTGTGCAAGTGAATGGTAAACCCTTAAAAATGGAAGTAGACACAAATGCTTCTACCACTGTCATAGGAGAACACACTTTCAGATATGTAAATAAAGGTGCTCAACAATTAAGTTTGGAACAAACATCTGCTAAGTTGAAAATGTACACAGGCAAAGGAATCCAGGTAAAAGGAATCACCAGAGTGACAGTTCATTATAGACACCAAACAGCACATCTACCAGTGATGGTGTTAGAAGGCAGAGGACCAAGCCTTCTAACTTGAAATTGGTTGAAAGAGATTAAATTAAACTTGTCCAAAGATGTTGTGGTGCCTTTTGAGGATCGACCACAGGAGACTCAGATACAGGTTAACTATTGTTTTATTCAAGCAAATGCAGGGAGAGTTCTGTTTTAGCCAGTCTAAGGCAGACTTTCCCTGCATTAGCTTGAATAAAATGATCATTAACCTTTATCTGAGTCTCCTGTGGTCGATCGTCAAAAGGCACCTCAACATCTGGCACTGTCAGCAGGGTACTCATCTCGAACCATTGGAGTGGTGCTGCAAAACGGGTGAGTATAGTTTATTTACCACCCATAGTTAGTGCAGTAAGCCTACCCGAGGATGCTCCAGTCGAGTATCAAAGAATCTAAAAGAGAACTCAGTACAGGAAGTGCTGAGAGAAGGGAGGTCACTAGTGAAGGGCCAAATCAGCGCCGGTGGCATCCGCGCGGAGTATGAATAAATAAATAAAATACAATCAGGGAAGGAGGAGGAGAAAGAGTGCACTATAGACCTTGATTGGGGGTCGGAGGTCTCCATCGCGAGGTTTATAGCAGAACGACAGTCGAAAATTATTAAGAAAATGCGGAAGGACAGGTGGGACCCAAAAGGCTCATCTTTTGGTAAATTACTTAAAAATGAAGTGATCTGACTCATAAGAGCTGTTTGTGCTGGGCAGAGAGAGAAAGAGAGAGAGGGGTACCCCTAGGGGTGTTAATGAGCAGTGACAGGCAGGAGCAGAGGAAATGTGAGCTTCAGTCAGTTTGATTGTCCCTGTAGGGGAAGCCTCCAAGATCCCTTTATTCCCTCCACTGCTACTTGAAGTTTTGTTCAGAGTATTAAAGTTTTAAGTCATTAAGTTCAATGTTATAAGAATGGATTTACATAACTTTATTTTTGTGTGTGTTTGTGTGCAATAAAGTGTTTGTGTGCAAGGAAACATTTGTATGTGAGCTTTAATGTGTTTTCTTCCCTAAAATTGTCATTTGTGTGTAGAGTTCAGCACTTCAGTAGTCAAAAACCTCATATTAGATTAAAGGAAAAGTATACTCAAACATTCCAATGTTTTGAGTATAAGGTTCGAGTTGAGATTTCCGGCAAAATCTCAATTCCAATCTATTGTAAAGATAAAATAGAGTTTTCCTTTGTTTGAGATGAACCAGACTTTGTTAAAAACTACCTGAAATTCAAAAGGATTCTAGGAAAACCAAAAGGCATAAGCACACGGTCTAGGTAGTTTCTATGGAAAAAAAGGGGTTTTGTTTTGAAGAGATGAATTACATAGGAAAGGAAATCTGCATTCCTACAGCACTGTAATTTGAATTCCGGACAATCTTGAGATTGTGTATTTTAGCAGGTTACTTTTGAATAACTAGGACATTATCTAAGGTAAAGAATATATGTTAATAAACATGTGGGACATTTAATCTGGGTACAAATTTATATACCTGAGAGAGAGGTTGTTTTAATTTTGAAAGTGTAAATTACAGTTCTTACAAAGTTTAAAAAGTTAAGGTTTGGTTCTCGATAAAGTTCTCAAAAGGGAATTTTTATTTTAAAGGGTTTGGCGACAATTGACACTAATTCAAATGCTGCAAGCTTTTCGTATGTGTAAATTTGTTCCCAAAATATAAAGTTACACTCAAGACCTTGTCAGAAATCCAATTTTTGGCAGAGTTAATGAATCTGGGATCATTCTAAAATGAAAAAAAAAGGTCAGACACAATCTAGTGGGTCACTTTTGAGAAAATGGAATGTTGTTTAAGGAGAAGATAAGGAAGCAAAACATGTTAATGCCTGGAGTCAAATAGAAATGTTTGATTTCTGTTTGGAATCAAATAGAAGTGTTTGATTTCTGTTTTAAAAAAGTTATGAGACTACTTTATTGGATTGTAGAGTCTCTCCGGACAACCTGAATGAGATAAAGTGGTAGCTTACGTGTGTAAAATGGTTTGAGGGAATGGTTAAGGGTAGGAGATAGAGTTAAGGAAAGAGGACACAATTGTTGCCTTAAAACAGTGTTTTAAGAGAATTGAATTTGACAATCTGGCCATCAACTGAGACAGGGGGAGATAAGCAAAGGTCGAGGGCAGAAATTTTAGCTCGGCAGGCAGGCACGCGCCCGACCCGCTCAAACGTTAAATAAAGCGTGCCGTCGTCAACGAGCACTCTCGCGATATTTCACTAGGCGGGCGTGCAATGGAGACGGAGGTGCGCCCACCATTAATTAAGTGGCCAGTTGAGGCCCTTGAGGCAACAATTGTCTCCGACTTTACATAGCCCGTGCGATTTTTAGGCCACCACACGGGCAAAACGGGCAGGCCATAATTATCAAAACCTCAATCAAGGGTGGGATAAGAGGGGTAATTGGCCTTGTCAAAGCGAGTAGTGAGGAGTTTAGGAGATCACTTGCTGCTGGTTGCTTCAGAGCTGCATTCAGAGAATTTAGAGGCTTCGGTTCAGGACTCAGTGTTGTTTTCCAGGCTCCCAGAAGATTCATACCGTGTGGGCCCTTCCAGGTATCAGACTGCCTTCCCTTACCCTGGTAATAGGGATTGTAGTCTCCACTGGAGGCACCTCCTCTGAGGAGGAAGAGAGGGGCAGAAGGGGAGGAGGCCACATGTCCCTATGGAGCTTCCAGGGGAGCCAACTTTGGGAGGAGAGGTGCAGGCACAAGGGGTGCAGGGCCTACAGGAAATCCAAGGCGGAAGGGGCTGCAGAACACGCCACTATCCTGCTGTCAGGGTATACAGGCGGCGAAGCAGCTACCTCAATATGTTTGAGGTGCAGTGCCAAAGGAGGCTCCATCTCTCAAGGGAGACAGTCAACTCTATCTGTCAGATGATTGGGCCTGAGATCTGCGCTAACTGTATGGGTGGGCACCCCATGCCAGTGGCGCTAAAGGTCACGGTTGCCCTCAACTTCTATGCCTCTGGCTCTTTCCAGGGGTCAGTGGGTGATTTTTGCGGTGTCTCCAAATCAGCTGTCCACACTTGTGTCAAGCAGGTGACAGACGCTCTATTCAGGCGTGCATTGACCTTCATCCACTACCGTTGGGACCAGGCAAGCCAGACAGAGCAAGCCAGAGGCTTCACGGCCATTGCTGGCTTCCCCCGCGTCCAGGGTACATAGACTGTACACATGTGGCCATCAAGGCGCCAGCAGGTGAGCCCGGTGCCTTCGTCAACAGGAAGGGCTTTCTCTCCATGAACGTGCAGATCGTGTGTGATCACAGGATGCAGATTCTACAAGTCTGTGGAAGGCATCCAGGCATGTCCCACGACGCCTGCATCCTCAGACACTCCCAGGTGCTGGGGCTCTTCAGTGCTCCAGCCCGGCTGGATGGATGGCTGCTGGGTAACAAGGGCTATCCCCTCAGAATGTGGCTCATGAAGCCTCTCCGCCATCCAAGAACAGAAGCTGAGCAGCGGTACAATCAGAGCCACGTCTCCGCAAGGGCTGTGATGGAGAGAACCATTGGTTTTCTCAAGATGCGCTTCCAATGCCTGGACCGTTCAGGGGGCGCACTCCAATACCCCCCAGATCATGTCTCGGTGATAGTGGTTGCATGCTACGCTCTCCACAATCTTGTGCTGGAAAAGGGGAACGCTGTGGATGAAGAAGATGTATACGTAGTGGCTGCGGCTGCACACGATGAGTCCAGCAGTGAGTCCAAGGATGAGCATGCACAAGGAAATCCTGAGGGGGTAGCTGCTGACCCGGGCATACTGCAGGGAGGCAGGGACACCCGGAAGGCTTTAATCCAACGAACCTTCAGCTAGAACACGACAGTTGGACCTCCAACATAAGCCTGTGGCTTGGATAGGAACATTAACTAAGGGCCTTGTCAAAAAAGCTCAATGTGACACAACTCACTCATAACATCATGGGTAACCATCCACCTGCAGAGGAAAAGAGGCACCCTCAGCCATGGTCACGTGTCTAGATTTAATGATATAACAAAATGAACTTAAAGAAACAAAATGTCAAAAGTGTTAAACATCACATCAACTAATCATGACCTCATTGTGGGGCAACACAAAAGCACCAGTGAGAAACGCGTGGTGTGCCTAAGGTGCCTTAAATTTACGCTTTCGGGTGCTACGTCTTGGTGCTGTCCCCTTGCTGGCACTGGCATCTGAGACAGCCTGTTCCCTGTGCTGTCCTGTCGGCCTTGATGACCTTGGCGGCCTTCGTCTGGCCCGTGGAGCCTGTGCTGGCCTTGCCTGGGGGGGAGCGGCCAGTTCCACAGCTGGCATCTCCCCAGTTGTCACAGTCTCATTGGACGCAACAGTCACTGACAGAGGGGCAGAGGAGCTGCTGTCCTCATCTGGAGCGCCCTGAGAGGAGCCCTCAGAGACACCAGGCAGTTACTGCGCCGACGTGAGGTCATTTCGGACCTCCCTGCTCACCGTAGATGGATGGGCGCCAAGCTAGGAAACTTGGTGCCCAGACCATCCCCCATATTGGCACTGACCAGCTGAGGTCAATGCCGATGTGCGGGCTTGCTGGTCCGAGCACATCCCCAGAAAGCTCTGATGGGTCTCCTGGAGGAGGCTCTCCACAACAGTCGCCGCTTTCTCCATGGAGGATGCATGGCGCTCGGAGTTGAGGTTCATTGCATTGGCAATGGTCCACTTTGGATTCCTCCACCACAGACACCAAGCCAAGCATAGACTCATGTATCTCCGCCAGATCCTCCCACACACCCTGCTGGACTTCCAGCATTTGCTGCCTCATGGACGACTCCAGAGGCACATCAGCCACCGACTGAGCATGTGCCTGGTCCTCTGCAGTCCTCTGACTGCTGGTGCCGTGGGCACTCTCTGTCTCCATCAGCTCCTCCAGTGACTGTGAAGTGCCCTCACTGCTGTGCCCCGGAACACTAGCCGATGATCTAATTCCCACTGAGGTGTGAGTTTCTGCGCTGGTGCCTGCCTGGCAGAGATGGTGTGACGCTAGTGGGTCAGAGGCTTCAGGGCCCTCAGGTGTGAGAGGGGGCCCCTGTGCTTCCTCCTCCCAGCCCTGCTCCACTGATGCTGAAAGGAAGAACAAGAACATTTGATTAGTTAACATGAAGACAATGTCAATATGTATCCCTGTCCCCTGGATCACTATGCGCTAATCCTTCCATAAGCAATGGTCAAGCCATATTGCAAACTTCAATCACTGAACATTCAGCAGTGCCATAGCTTCTGGGACACTAATGGTGACCTTAGCGCTGAGCTAACATACCTGCCCATGGCACTCCAGCCTCACCGACACCGGTGGACCTGGGCGCATGGCACCTCTCCAGATCGAGGGCCTCCTGCTTGAGCCTGGTAATGATGGCCAACTGGGCCGGTCCTCCGCCAGTCCTCAACCGCTCAGTGACATTATGAGCATTCTTCTCCTGAAAAGGAGAAAACAATGTTGATTAGTGCAATTTGTACCTGGAATCTCTTCGTCGCCATCCCACCCCAACACAAAGATGCCAGGTCTGTCCCCTCCACCACTTGGCCAAATGCTGCCTACATCACATTTGGCACCACACGGTCCAACCTTGCAAAGCAAGGAGGCGCAAGCACATGGAGTGCAAAGGGCAGCAGATGGATCAGTGCCAACGCCACTTGGAAGCTCCACTCCCAGCGTGTCAGCACCCTGACTGTGACAAGTTTAGCAGTTCCAGCATTGCACCTAGGTGCAGATTCTCCAGGTTGCCCCCAAAACAGCAATGTGGGTGTCACTGTACCACATGCTGCGGGTGCAGGACCCATCTCATCACCGCCTTCTCAGGGTGACTTCGGCATGGGCAATATCTGCTGGCCCACCCAGTGAAAGACACATGGGGTCAATGATTCAATGCAGTAGCTGCACTCAGAGTTGGGGGTGTTGTGGCCAGTGGGGAAAGCCTACCTGCTAGGTTAAGTGACCAATGCCAACATGGTACTTCACTCTTCCAGTGCGCAAAAGGTCATTGAAATGCTTGCAGCACTGGGTCCTGGTGCGTTGCACCACATCGCGGAAGCTCATCATCTCCGCCACCTCCTCCCAGGCGCATTTGGTCATGTGGGGTGGCCTACTCCTCCAGTCCCTGGGAATGAGGATCTCCCGCCGTGCTGCCACCTCCTCGATGAGGGCAGCAAAGCAATCTTCTGAGAAATGAGAGGCACAGTGCCCCCCCCTGCCCTACCCTCCTGCCTGGCCTGCTCACCAGCAGCGCTCTGGGAGCCCTGCTACTGGCCATGTTTGACAGCCTTTGCAAAGGCTGCAGGAGCACTTTTAAACAGGTCGCCCAGTCGCCATTGGACCTGGCGGTCATAGCAGTCCCGCCGCCGCCCACCCACCCCCCCACCCACCCCCCGCTGTCCTCGGGAGCCGCGTTTCATGCTGGGCAGGCCTTAATTGGCCCGCCCGCATAAAATGGCGGCACAGACCCAATCATGGGTGGCGATTGGGTCTGCGCCCACCTGCGCTCACACACACATGACTCGTCCGACAGGCAGAAAATTCTGCCCATGGACAGTTGGTGGGGACACCTTTGGGGAGACTGATTCAATTTTTAAGTTCCCGAATCTAACTAATGTATGTTTTAAACATAAGGGATGAGAGGATTTTCTTTGTGATAAAGCAAGTCACATACACGTGGCATGCCTGACAGGGTATGCTCAGTTTTTTACTTATTCTCCCCCCAAAAATCAGGGCTGGGACACTTGTGGTCCAAATGACAATAATAGGCGAATGTGGACACAAGGTGATAATAGGTGGACGTGGGGAGTATACCCCAAGGAAAGGATCATTACAACCACTTCACCAAATTCACAACAACAGGACAATCGGTCGCAGCAGATGCATTTAAAACCCCACAAACCACACAAAGTGACCCACCTTGTCTGACATCAAGCCCAGGACTGGAAAATGGACTTGTGCTGATTAATGATAATAAGATCTTGTACAATAATGTACACCATGAGCTGGTACCTGTGGCCCTAAACATTTAGAAACATAGAAATTAGGAGCAGGAGTAGGCCATTCGGCCCTTCGAGCCTGCTCCGCTATTCATTATGATCATGGCTGATCATCCAACTCAATAGCCTGCTCCCGCTTTCTCCCCATACCCTTTGATCCCTTTCACCCCAAGAGCTATATCTAACTCCTTCTTGAAAACATACAATGTTTTGGTCTCAACTACTTTCTGTGGTAACGAATTCCACAGACACACCACTCTCTGGGTGAAGAAATTTCTCCTCGTCTCAGTCCTAAATGGTCTACCCCATATCCTCAGACTGTGACCCCTGGTTCTGGACTGTGACCCCTGGTTCTGGATTTCTGACATAGCCCTGCCCCGATGGTGCTCGACTCATACTCAAATACTGTATACTGTCTTAATGGGTCAGTTAATGATAGAAACCGCTAAGTTCAACAGCGGAACATGGCCAATAGCCCAGGGGAAGAACCAGCTGAAGCGCAGCCCAGTAGATGATGTCGCTACAGTGCTTAGTACAGGAACCCCGGTAGTTAAATCCATTGACCTAGCTACTGTGGACCGAATGGTCTGAACCTTAAATTCGCAGCTTAAGAAAATTTTAGAAAAGGAGCAAGAGGTCCAAGACACGCAACTAGGCCCAGGCCAAGATCTGACACGAACAGTTCAGAGCTTGACCACTGTGCTTGGGGGTCATGCAGACATTATTAACAAATTATTTTGAATGGGTAAGAACATCTCGGATGATGCAAATAGGAACGATGTCCGTAGTACCTATGGATCATGGGTGCTTGAACAAACACGGGAGAATTTAAGACAAATTCATGAGGGTATGGTCCCTTTATGGGTAACAAATTTACATTTTTTTAACCTTTCATGACACAATCGCGATTTGACCGGGTACCAGTTCAGGGCTTAACACGTGTGTATGGAACTGATGCCAAATGTATAATGGATAATAATATGTTGTTAGACATTGCTTGTTGATACCCGTTATGCCCAAGTCAACACCCAGCAGGGTGTTATAAAGGGGAGAGAACATAGGGGTAATCAGGGGGAATCATTATGTAAGATATCACAATATACCACCATATGCAGTAGAGATAGAAGATAGTATGGTTAGTACTTCATTAGATAGATGCAGTATACAAGCCACCTCAGTAGCACACACTCATCTGATATACGAAACAGAAGAGGCAAGGCGCGGATTTAATGCTACAGCTAATTGTACAATGGAGACTATATGTGCTGCGAAAGAGCTAACCCATGTTGCATACATGGGTAATGGTAAACATTGTATTACCACGTAGTTGTAAGAGTTCAGGTACGGGTACAACAGGTCATGCTCCATATATAACCATCCGTGTGCATACAGTCACAGGTGCCGGCAAGAGTGGGGAAAGTAGAACTGGTTGAAATATATAAGAGAGGAACAGTTAATGTTCATTCTGTGGAAAGTGTAAAAGACAATCTGACGCATTATTTGTGCCAGATCTCCTATGTTATCCCACAATTGCCCGAACACCTCATCCTAATTCGGGATAAGGCCCAGCGAGTGTATAAGACATATTATACACTCCAGCAACAGGCTTGTGCCTTAACTGACAACATTAGACAAATAGACTCTATCATCTGGTGGGAGGAACTGTGGAATTGGGGATCGAATGTATAGATATATCAGTGGATTTGGATTATCTCCCATGCTCTGGTTATTGCCCAGCTGTTATTAATTTTGTATTTAACATGCCTGATCTATCGAACCAGGAGGTCACACAGGGAATGGCGATGGGGACTTAAAAGTTGGGGCAACAAAGCATTAAATCAGTGGCCTAAATTGAAGGACCGACTAGTACAGATGGTCTGACCCAGTAACTTCAAAACCCTAAGCTGGGGTTAACCTGGCCGATATCGATGGGTGGCGGAGTGTAAAGGGAAAAGACAATGCCACTGAATTGGCTATCTTGGATAGGCCAAGGGTCAAAAGGGGAGACTGTCAGAGTTAAACAGGGATTTCTATGTTTTTAGTAAAACCAAAGGTCAGCGGAATTCTCCAGGTGCACCTTGTATACCATATGGGTCAATATCAGCAGAACTCTCCAGGAAAACCTTGAAAATAATAAGAGATTAACTAGTTAGGAGACAGAAGCGGGGATGAGAATAAACAAATAAGGGTAAAGACAAACAGTGCCAGGGATGGAGCCAAGCTAGAATGAGATGAAGGGACCCTGCTTGGGTGAGTAAAGATATGCATCTGGGACTGAAGACATCTGCTTATCATGTGATTATGTACTGACAAAATTAGAATTTGAATAATGCAATGTGTATGTGACTAGTTGTGTATAAAAAAGATGGTTTTCCTGTAATTGGGAGAGCTCTGTTTTAGCCAGTCTAAGGCAGACTCTCCATGTGTTCACTTGAATGAAATGGTCTTGAACAAAATGGTTAACTTGTATCTGAGTCTCCTGTGGTCGATCCTCAAAAGGCACCATAACATCATCTTCCAGTTACGAACAGGGGGACCGCCAGATCTGCTAAGAAAAAATGACACCATCTTTAAGGATGAACTGGAAAAAATCCAAGGCCTACAGGCCAAGATTTATGTGGACCCAGAAGCAACTCCTTGCTTCTTGAAAGCAAGACTGGTGCCATACACCCTGAGAGAGAAGTTTGACACTGAGTTGAACCTGCCAGAAAGGCTGAGTGTCATAAAAGCGGTTCAGTTCTCAGAGGGAGCAGCACCCTTAAACCAGCAGATCATCCGTATCTGTGGAGACTATAAACTAACGGTCAACAAAGCAGCCAAACTGGACAAGTACCTTAGTCTCAAGATAGAAGACCTCTATGCCAAACTAGCAGGAGGGGCAATGTATACAAAGCTTGACATGAGTCACACATATCAGCAACTGGAACTGGATGATGCTTCCCGAGAATTTGTGACCATAAACACCCACAAAGGGTTATATCAATATACATGCCTGCTCTCCAGTGTTTCATTGGCGTGTGCCATTTTTCAGAGGACGATGGAGAGCTTTCTACAAGCACTACCTCAAGGTGTGGTCTACCAGGACAATGTACTGGTAACTGGATTCACAGAAAAGGAACACTTGACTAATCTAGATGAAGTCCTGCAACAATTTTTAGAAGCAGGAATGCACCTAAAGGAGGAAAAATGCAGTTTTCAGGCAAATTAAGTAATTTTTTGGGCCAATGGGTAAATGCCCAAGGGTTACACCCTGTTGAAGAGAAGGTTAAAGCAATCAGAGAGGCACCTGCGCCTAAGAACGTCTCTGAACTTAAATCATTTTTAGAGATGGTAAATTATTATAGCCGATTTCTACCAAATTTATCAATGGTTCTAGCTCCTCTACACTCACTGCTGAAGAAAAACCAGCGTTTGGTTTGGAAGTCACCCCAAGAAAAAGCCTTCATGAAAGTAAAACAGCTCTTGCACTCTTCAAATATGTTAGTGCATTATGACTGAACAAAGGAATTGGAGCTAACCTGCGATGCGTCCCCCTATGGAGTGAGGACGATGGACGATGATACAGAGAGGACGATAGGCTATGTATCTAGAACACTTACCACAGCTGAAAATGATAGTCTCAGATTGAAAAGGAAGATCTGTTGATTATTTCTGGTGTAAAGAAATTTCAGCAATAAATGCATGCTTAACATTTCATGATAGTATCAGACCCGAAACCACTTTTGGGTCTGTTTAGTGAGGAAAAGGCCATCCCTCCCATAGCTTCTGCATAAATACAGAGATGGGCCCTAATTTTGGTGGTATATGAATACACCTTTGTGCATAGGCCAGGAATTCATATGGCAAATGTCGATGCCCTAGAGCTTCACCACCCTGCTCTCATGCCCACATGTCCGTCCTTGGCCTGCTGCAATGTTCCAGTGAAGCTCAACGCAAACTGGATGAACAGCACCTCATCTTCCGACTAGGCACTTTACAGCCTTCCGGACTGAATATTGAGTTCAACAACTTTAGATCATGAACTCTCTCCTCCATCCCCACCCCCTTTCCAATTCCCCTTTTTCCAATAATTTATATATATTTTTCTTTTCCCACCTATTTCCATTATTTTTAAATGTATTTCCATCCATTGTTTTATCTCTACCTTTTAGCCTATTTTGATCCCTTCCCCCACCCCCACCCCCACTGTACCTTGCTCGTCCTGCTTTCTACCCTTAATGTCACCTATTATCACATTCCTTAGATAATATCACCACCGTCAACACCTCTTTGTCCTTTTGTCTATGACATCTTTTGGTAATCTCCACCTATCACTGATCCTCTATCCAGCTCTACCTGTCCCACCTCCCCTTAAACCAGCTTATATTTCACCTCTTTTCTATTTTGCCTTAATTCTGGTGAAGAGTCATACGGACTCAAAATGTTAACTGTATTCCTCTCCGCAGATGCTGTCAGACCTGCTGAGTTTTTCCAGGTATTTTTGTTTTTCTATCACTAGACTACCCTGGAGACAAGGGTTCAAATCCCACCATAACAGCTGATGGAATTTAAATTCAATTAATAAAATCTGGAATTAAAAGCTAGTTGTATTGTAATTGGTTGTTGCAAAAACCCATCTGGTTCATGTGTGACTCCAGACCAAGGTTGACCTTTAACTGCCCTCTGAAATGGCCTAACAAGCCACTTAGTTCAAGGGATGGGCAACAAATGCTGGCCTTGCCAGTGACACGCATATCCCATGAAAAAATTTTAAAAATGAGGGAGGTGGGAATAGACTATTATGCTGATAGAGGCATCTCAGACGAGAAATGATGGGAGGAGGCTCAAGAGTAGCATGGACTGTTTGGGCTGGATGGCCTGTATCTGTTCTGTATATTCTATGTAATAAACTCCTTGGGAAAAGAGGTGGGGGAATATCATGAGTTTAAGTGGAGAACCTGAGTGAAGGGAAATATGAATACTGAAGCTGAGAATGGCATGACAGGAATAGGTCACTGTGATGACTTGACGGAGCAGACAGGTTTTGTCAAACAACAGTTAAACTTTATTACGAGGAGATTTACAGGTTGTTTCACGTTCGACCAGGACTCTCATCAGGAAGCTCCACCCCCCAGATGCTAAAAGCTCACTGGTCAGAGCCCCTGCAGTACATCACGTGACCCCCCCCCCCCCCCCACCCCCCCCACCCCCCAACCACCCCCCCCCCCCCCCCCCCAACCAATTGACAGAAGGAAGGGACGATACCCCCAGTCACACATTCCGGCCCCCTTTAGTTTTTTCACAATTTCTACTTACAGGAAAACATTTGAACAATCCAACAAATATATATACAATTTCAGGTGTTTATAAATCAAGCCTCTGAGGTGCTCTTCTTGTACGGCTAGAGTGACGTAGCTCTGCCACTGGAGGTTTCTGAACAGGATCGACAGGATCTAGAACTGCAGTATGAGACACATCATTGGAACGTGGCAGTTCAGGATTTGGCAACTCTTCAGAATTTGGCATGTCTATTCTGGGTCGATCAGGTACACCAGGAATTGACAGTTCAACATTAATCACAAGTGGATCAGATGATTGTTGGCATAAATATGATCTATGTGCTTTCGGAGTATTCTATTTCCCACTTGTACTTGGTAAGATAATGGACCAGTCTCTGAGACAATGGCTCCAGGAGCTCAAGAGGGTCACTGCCGAAATTTTGTACATATACCGTGTCACCTATGCTAAAAGTGTGAGCTTTACAGCGTAAGTCATGGTTAAACTTCTGATTACTCTGGTTCTGCGCCACCTCTAAGTTTGCAGAGATGAGGTGTAGACGTGTAAGAAGATGGCTTTTCATTAATAACTCCGAAGGTGTTGAACCTGTAGTCAAATGTGATGTTGTACGATAGCTGGAAAGAAACCAGGAAAGCCGAGTTTCCAGAGTGCATTCCGATAGCTTTTTCATACCAGACTTAAAAGTTTGTGCTGCCCTCTCGGCTAGGCCATTCGATGAGGGATGGTAAGGGGCTGTTTTAATGTGATAGATTCTATTCAGATCCATAAATTTCTGAAACTCTGTGCTGGTAAAAGTGGTGCCATTATCTGAAACGACAATTTCGGGTAGGCAATGTTTGCTGAAACTGTGACGTAGCTTCTCCATTGTTGCATTTGATGTTGGCGTCTTGACTTCATATACATCCATCCATTTGGAATGTGCATCTACAATTAACAAGAACATGGTCCCCAAGAATGGTCCTACATAATCGATATGTAATCGAACCCAGGGTTGACCAGGCCACTTCCGCTGATGCAGGGGAGCTGGAACAGGCAACTTCTGTTGTTGCTGACAGTGGAGGCTGTGCTTGACCAAGTTTTCAATATCTCCATCAATGCCTGGCCACCATACATAGCTTTGCGAAAGCATTTTCATTTCTGGTATGCCCAAATGGGCACTACGGAGTTCCGTGAAGAGCGGCTCTCTGCCTTGTGTGGGACCACCACTCTTGACCCCCATAACAAAATCCCACCTTGGCAGCTCAATTCCATCCGTCTGACATGGAATGGTCTCAATTCTTCAGAATCAGGCAAGTTTGGCCATCCTTTTAAGTCAAAGTCTCTGACTTTTAATAATGTTGGATCTCTGTTCATCCAATTTCTAATTTGTTTTGCACACACAGGTGAAGAATCTAAGAAGTTTAATAATAGCACTAATTCCCGCAGAACGGGAGTATGTACAGTACTGTCTGACAGTGGGAGACGACTGAGTGCATCTGCATTTGCAATGTGTAGGTCAGGACGGTACATAAAAGTATACTCGTACGCAGATAATGTCAGAGGCCATTGTCGTATCCTTGCTGATGCCATTGGTGGGATGGCCTTGTCCTCTTTGAATAAACCTATTAATGGTTCATGGTCGAACACAATGGTGAAATGGTGATCATGCAAGAACCGGTGAAATTTTTTACCCCGAATACCACCGATAAGCCTTCCTTTTCTAGCTGGGAATAGTCCTCCTCAGCTGTGGAGGGGGTTCTTGAGACATAGCCAATCGGCCTTTCAGATCCATTTTCCATTTTATGGGATAACACTGCTCCCACCTCGTAGGGAGAGGTATCACATGTGTTAATACCAGCTCTTGCGATGGGTCATAGTGTAACAATGGAAACGACGAATACAACAGTTCCTTTGCTTTCACGAAGGCTTCTTGTGACCCCCAAGACCAATGGTCGTTCTTTTTTCAGTAATGAGTGTAACGGTGCCAACGCAGTTGATATTTTTGGTAAGAAGCAGCTATAGCAGTTGATCATGCCCAGAAAGGACTTGAGTTCTGTTAGTTGGTTGGTGGTGGTGCATCTTTTATTGCCTGAACTTTATCTTCTACCGGGTGCAGTCCTATGGCATCTACCTTGTGGCCTAGATAAGTCACTTCTGATGCCTGAAATGTGCATTTTTCCTTCTTTAGCCATACGCCAGCTTCCATGAATCTCCTTAGCACCTCCTCCAGTTTGGTCAAATGTTGTCTCAGTTAACCCCTTGATGAGGACATCGTCTCAATATACAATTACTTGTGGGAGTCCTCGCAAAAGGCTCTCCGTTGTTCTCTGGAAGATAGCACACGCCTTTGAGACCCCGATGGGTAGACGGGTGTACTGATAGAAGCCTTTGTGTGTGATAATGGTTACGTACTCCCTCGATGTGCTATCCAGCTCTATTTGCTGATAAACGTGGCTCATATCCAATTTCATATAGGACTTGCCTCCAGACAGTTTGGCATATAAGTTATCTATCCTTGGGATAGGGTACTTGTCTAGTTTGGCGTCCTTATTTTCGGTCAGTTTATAGTCTTCACAGATAAGTATGATGTGGTCGTGCTTAACCACTGGAGCTATGCGTGCAGCCCATTCCGAGAATTGAACTGGCTGGATATTGTCCAGCTTTTCCAACTGGCACAGCTCCTCATCAACCTTTTCCTTCAATGTATAAGTCTTGCCTTAAAGAAGCGAGGCATCGCCTGTGGCTCCACATGTATCTTGACCTGCATGCATTTTAACTTCCCTAGTTCATCCTGAAAAACCATGTTGTATTTTCTTAGAAGTTCGGGAACTCCATCTGATTTTAGGTGAAATATCTCAGACCGGTTTTTGTGTCGGCCTAAGAGACTGGGTCTTTCTCCTTTCACAATTATTATAGGCAGCTGGGCTGTCTGTTGCTTGTAAGAGACTGGGACTGTGGTGATGCCCTTTACTTGAATGGATTCTCCCATGTATGTTCTTAATTTTGCGGTTGTCTGCTCCAGCTTTATTGGCTGTCTTCCTTCATTAAGGTACCTTAATGGTCTTCTACAACCGTGTTCGAGGCACCAGTGACCACCTCCAGTTTCAGTGGCTTCTCATTAACTTGTATTGTCACAGTAATAGGTTTGGTCTTCACAGCAGTCACATTTTATAAGGAGTAAACGTCAGGAGCAGCAGCTTCAGCCGTAGTTGTACCCATTACTTCTATCGTGTTTGTTTGCTGTTCTGCAGACTGCTTTAACTTTGCCTGGCATTGCCTAACCACGTAACCCTTCTTATGACAGTAATGGCATTCTGCCTCTTTGAATTTACAGGTATCGGCTCCGTGGTCACCTACACATCTATAGCAACTTTGTCTTGAAGTCACTGCTGAAATGTTTCTGCTAGGCTTTTTAATGTTAGGCCCAGTGTACACTGAATCGCACTTTGATTCTGCGGGTCTGGCTTTTGTAACATGCCTGGCAGCAGGTTCCCACCCAACATGAAGTACAGTGGCAATTTCCATGTGTTGCAAAGCCTGCAAGTCTCTCGCAGCACTTACCATGGTGAGGGAGATTTCTAGGGCACACTTAAAGTTGATGTCGATCTCAGCGAGTAAATGGTGCTGTATGGCATTGTCCTCAACTCTGAAAACCAATCGGTCCCACAGCATATTGCTTAATGTGTCCCCGAAGTTGCAGTGTTCTGTTAGCAGATAGAGGTTCATGACATAGGTTGTGATGGACTCCCCCAGGGCCCTAACTCTTGAATTAAACTTAAAAAGCTGCATTATTACAGTTGGCTTTGGCTGGAAGTGCGTTTTCACGAGGTCCACTAATTCATTATAGGGCTTAGAATTGGGTGCGCTCGGGGCCGTCAGGTTACGAATGCGGTTGTATATTTTACTGCCACATACAGTCAAGAGGATCACTTTCTGCTTCTCTTCCACGGAAATCTCGTCTGCTATGAAGTAAAATACAAGGCGCTCTACATACTGGCTCTAGTCTTCCACAGTCGCATCATCTGGATCAATTCTGCCAAAGAGCGGCATGACTGGTGAGTAGCTTTTGTTTTTTTAAAATTCGATGTACTCACAGTAACAGAACAAGGCACAGGGTTGGAGCTGATTTTACCCTCGTCGCCAATTGTGATGACTCGCTGGAGCGGACAGGTTTCATCAAGAAACAGCTAAACTTTATTACAGAGAAATTTACAGGTGCTTTCACGCTTGACCAGGATTCTCATCAGGAAGCTCAGCCTCCCAGATTGCCCGTGCTAAAAGCTAACTGGTAGGAGCCCCCGCAGTACATCACATGACCTCTGATGACAGAAGGGAGGGACTATACCCCAGCTTCCCTTTTTAATCATTCACAGGGTGTGGCTTCGCTGGTTGGGCCAGCATTTATTGCCCATCCATAGTTGCCCTTGAGAGGTGGTGGTGAGCTGCCTTCTTGAACTGCTGCAGTCCCTGTGGTATAGGTACACCCACAGTGCTGTTAGGGAGGGAGTTCCAGGATTTTGACCCAGCGACAGTGAAGGAACAGCGAAATATTCCCAAGTCAGGATGGTGAGTGACTTGGAGGAGAACTTCCAGGTGTTGTTCCCATCTATTTGTTGCCCTTATCCTTCTAGATGGTAGTGGTCGTGAGTTTGGAAGGTGCTGTCTAAGGAGCCTTGGTGAGTCCCTGCAGTGCATCTTGTAGATGGTATACACCGCTGCCATTGTGCATCGGTGGTGGAGGGAGCGAATGTTTGTGGATGTGGTGCCTATCAAGTGGATTGCTTTGTACTGGACGATATCCAGCTTCTTGAGTGTTGTGGGAGTTGCACTCATCCAGGCGAGTGGAGAGTATTACATCACACTCCTGACTTGAACCTTATAGATGGTGGACAGGTTTTGGGGAGTCAGGAGGTGAGTTACTCATCGCAAGATTCCTGGCCTTTGACCTGGTCTTGTAGCCACAGTATTTATATGACTAGTCTAGTTCAGTTTCTGGTCAATGGTAACTCCCCAGGATGTTGATATTGGGGCTTTTAATGATGGCAATGCCATTGAATGTCAAGGGGCGATGGTTATTTTCACTCCTGTTGGAGATAGTCATTGCCTGACACTTGTGTGGCACAAATGTTACTTGTCACTTGGCAGTCCAAGCCTGGATGTTGTTCAGGTCTTGCTGCATTTTGGACATTGACTGCTTCAGTATCTGAGGAGTCACGAATGGGGCATTAATTGACTGGGTTAGATTTGTCTTGCTTTTTGTGTACAGGACATACCTGGGCAATTTTCCACATTGCTGGGTAGATGCCAGTGTTGTAGCCATATTGGAACAGGTTGGCTAGGGGCACGGCAAGTTCTGGACCACAGGTCTTCAGTACTATTGCTGGAATATTGTCAGGGCCCATAGATATGCATTATCCAGTGCCTTCAGCAGTTTCTTGATATCACGTGGAGTGAATTGAATTGGCTGAAGACTGGCATCTGTGATGCTGGGGACCTCTGGAGGAGGCCGAGATGGATCATTCGCTCGGCACTTCTGGCTGAAGATTGCAAATGCTCCAGCCTTATCTTTTGCACTGATTTGCTGGGCTCCTCCATCATTGAGGATGGGGATATTTGTGGAGCCTCCTCCTCCAGTGAGTTGTTTAATTGCCCACCACCATTCACGACTGGATGTGGCAGGACTGCAGAGCTTAGATCTGATCCATTGGTTGTGGGATCGCTTAGCTCTGCTTCGCACTTGCTGCTTATGCTGTTTTGCACACAAGT
Source organism: Cetorhinus maximus (assembly GCF_964194155.1). Classification (NCBI taxonomy): domain Eukaryota; kingdom Metazoa; phylum Chordata; class Chondrichthyes; order Lamniformes; family Cetorhinidae; genus Cetorhinus; species Cetorhinus maximus. The sequence continues at coordinate 129,307,563 of NC_135883.1, forward strand.
GGTCCTGTGTTTTAACTTCACCAGGTTGACACCTCATTATTAGATATGCCTGGTGCTGTTCCTGGCTTTCCCTCCTGCACTCTTCATTGCACCAGGGTTGATCGCCTGTCTTGGCGGTAATAGTAGAGTAGGGGATATGCAGGGCCATGAGGTTACAGGTTGTGTTTGAGTACAATTCTGCTGCTGCTGCTGATGGCCCACAGCGCATCATGGATGCCCAGTATTGAGTTGTTAGATCTGTTCGAAATCTATCCCATTTATCACGGTGGTAGTGCCACACAACACGATTGAGGGTATCCTCAACGTGAAGGTGGGACTCTATCTCCATGACGACTTTGCGGTGGTCTCTCCTACCAATACTGTCATGGACAGATGCATCTGTATCAGGCAGGTTGGTGAGGATGAGGTCAAGTATGCGTTTCCCTCTTGTTGGTTCGCTCACCACCTGTAGCAGACCCAGTCTAGCAGCTATATCCTTTAGGACTCAGCCAGCTCGGTCAGTAGTGCTGCTACCAAGCCACTCTTGGTGATGGACATTGAAGTCCCCCACCCAGAGTATATTCTTTGCCCTTGCCACCCTCAGTGTTTCCTCCAAGTGGTGTTCATCGAGGAGCACTGATTCATCAGCTGAGGGAGTGCAGTACATGGTAATCAGCAGGAGGTTTCCTTGTCCATGTTTAACCTGATGCCATGAAACTTCATGGGGTCTGGAGTCGATATTGAGGACTCCCAAGGCAATTCCCTCCCAACTGTATACCACTGTTCCGCCACCTCTGCTGGGTCTGTCCTGCCGGTGGGATAGAACATACCCAGGGATCGTGATGGTGTTGTCTGGTACATTATCTGTAAGGTATGATTCTGTGAGGATGGCTATGTCAGGCTGTTGCTGGACTAGTATGTGAGACAGCTCTCCCAATTTTGACACTAGCCCCCAGATGTTAGCAAGGAAGTCTTTGCAGGGTCGACAAGGCTGAGTTTGCCATTGTCACTTCTGGTGCCGAGGTCGATGCCGGGTGGTCCGTCCAATTTCATTCCTTTTTTGAGACTTTGTAGCAATTCGATACAACAGAGTGGCTTGTTAGGCCATTTCAGAGGGCATTTAAGAGTCAATCACATTGCTGTGGGTCTGGAGTCATATGTAGGCCAGACCAGGTAAGGATAGAAGATTTCCTCCCCTAAAGGACATTCGTGAACCACATTGGTTTTTACAGCAATTGACAATGGTTCCTTGGTCATCATTAGACTTTTTAATTCCAGATTTTTCTTGAATTGAAATACCACCATCTGCCATGGTGGGATTCGAACCCCAGAGCATTACCCTGGTCTCTGGATTATTTTCCAGTTACAATAGCACTACGCCACCACCTCCACCAAAGGGGAGATGAGAATAACTTCCAGCATATAAACGATAACTTGAATTTCAATGGATTGAAAATTGCATGGGTTCTATAAGGAGCAGGGGTTTTGTTCCACCAGCTTATTGCCAATTCAGTGAAGACAAAAACTTATCTGAATGTCCACTAGACAAGGCTGTAGAGAACTAGTGGTGGAATTAGAGCTGTTCAGCCTCCGCAAACATTTCTTCAGCTGCCCAACACCACCCCACCCCCCACACACCTGCCTCCACAAGCCCCAGGCCCACCATTCGCTCTAAGAAAAAAGTGGGGCTTCTAAAGTAATGCAGCTGTGCCTTAATTACTCACTTCAAGATTTTGTAAAGCGGTGCTTTTTTGTAAAAATTCCTTCTTAGGGTGTAGGTGGCACTGGCAAGGCCAATTAACTATTGCTTTTCCCTTGTTCACCAAGGGTCCTTAGACAGCACATTCCAAACCCAAGACCACTACCACCTAGAAAGACAAGGGCAGCAGATAGATGGGAACACCACCACCTGGAGGTTCCCCTCCAACAACTCACCTGACTTGGAAATATATCGCCGTTCCTTCACTGTCGCTGGGTCAAAATCCCTCCCTAACAGCACTATGGGTGTACCTACACCACATGGACTGCAGCAGTTCAAGAAGGCAGCTCATTACCACCTTCTCAAGGGCAACTAGGGATGGGCAATAAATGCTGGCCCAGCCAGTGAAGCTCACATCCCTTGAATGAATTTTTTAAAAAGCAGCTGTCCCTCTTTTAGTAGTTTTCATACAACTGAGCAGCTTGTGAGCACATCTCAGAGGGCAGTTATCAAGCATACTTGCATGGGTCTGATGTCACATGCAGGCAGGTTTCCTTCCTTAAAGCATATTGGTTGAGTTTTTAGTGAAAATGGCAACTTAGCATTGCTATATTAACCTGTCAATGCAAAATGCATGTTCGTTAGGACCTACTTTTGCTGCATGTCATTTTTCACAAGCTTTAAAGCTGCTCTGAAATGCAAGAATCATAACATTCACCTTTCAAGTCACTATTCATAAAGCAATTCTAAATTGTACTATATTCAAGCCAGAATGTCAATCGGAGAAACTGTCTACATTTGAAACTTCCCATCCCTTTGAGATGACACACTGCTACACTGGCTAACCTGCTCAGCAAGTCTTGACATGACAGAAGTAAATGTATGACAGGCAGGTTAAGTCCAGATTAGTTATTACTCCTTGAAACAAAATTGGGAAATTAAACGACCTTGTTTCGTTGTGCTATGAGCCATTATAATGTTGTGAACATGGAGTTAGGTATACTCAACACCTCCACCAAATAATAATAATTTGAATCATGTTTGCAGAGTTTAGGAATACCTGTCCATCCTCTTCATCAAATGTCATTGCTGAAACTAAAGGAGTTGTATTCTTCTTGCTACTGTTCCCTTTACACTGGTATACAGGTTGTCATAAGATGGAAATCATGGAAAAAAAGTCAACCCCTAACACTGGGAGCCTGCCCTGATTCTAATTTTCAGGCAGATCTCAATTTAATCGGCAAGCGCTCTATCAAAAACAGCCTTTTAAATGCCATAGATTGCAACCTATAAGTCAACTGCCGTATAAATCAACTCCATTTTATCAGTGCCATAATGCATGTTTAGGCCTATACTCGGTGTATAAGTTGACTCCCCCTTTTTCAGCCTGTTTAAGGTTATACTCGCATTAGGAGTCAGCCTCAATTTTTCAGTTCAGAAATACATGTTTAGAGTTATAGCCACCTTATAACTCAGTGTACGGGATCAGACAGGCAATATGGATCATGTTGCCATGAAGTTGCGCATGAGTTTTAAGACACGGCTACACATAGCAGACCGCACATGGCAACCGATGGACAGAAATGGGTGTTCATGCAAAAAGAATGAAGAACGAAGCTGCTTTCAAGTTGAAGGTTGTAACATTTGTTAACTTCTCAAATAACTAAGCCACAGAGAGGGAATTCAGTGTTAGTGGAAAACTGGTGTGAGAATAGTGGATAGTCAGAGGGTTAAATCCTTTGACTCTTTCCCCAACAGTGTTTCTTAATCAAAAATCAGAAGAGTGGTACAATGCAATTGCATGTTAAACACTGACCTCTGAAGCACCACAGAATGAGACCATCACAGACCCCATCCCTTCCAAGAGCAAAGCAATGGCATTCATGTAAATAGCTCCTATTGGAAGAACTAAGACAAGTTCAATAACAATGGGCTAATTGGCTTCCTTCTGTACTGCAATGTACATTAGCCACGATTCTGCTGTTGACCTGAACTATGAGACAGGGAGACGATAGATAGAGGCTATGTGCTCTCCCTAGAAGGGGGGAGAAAGGTGAATGACATATTTCTGTTAGATGGTACATCATAGTTCCTAGAAGACAGCAAAAAGGAGGTTGCAAACTGCCCGTTTTGGAACAGGTAAATGGGCGTTAGTTACATGAAAAGCACATTCTTCACCATTTTTCTATTGAAAATTTTCTGATCATTCAGGGGCAGGGGGTTTGTGCTGTGGAACCTGTACCTATAGAAAAGTAGGCTGAGGTTGTCCAACTTGATTTCATGCAAGATTCTGTGGGGTTTAAATTAATTATGGTGCACTTTTATGGTCACATAACCAATGGCAGTCATGGAGACTGTGCCTCGACCAAGAGGCCTGAGGCTCACCAGAAATTGGGCCGTAGGCCTTATTTGCTAAATTTGAGCAAGTTCATTGCAAAATAATTTCTGCAATGAGGCCTGAAACAGGTATTAGGTCAAAAATAGCTGGAAAAATTCAGCAGGTCTGACAGCATCTGTGAAGAGGAACACAGTTAACGTTTCAAGTCCGTATGACTCTTCATCAGAACTAAGGAAAAATATCACCAACGTCAACACCCCTTTGTCCATGACATCTTTGGCAATCTCTTCTTTGCCTCCACCTATCACTGGCCCTCTATCCAGCTCTACCTGTCCCACCCCCCTCAACCAGCTTATATTTCATCTCATTTCTATTTTTCCTTAGTTCTGATGAAGAGTCATATGGACTCGAAATGTTAACTGTGTTCCTCTCTGCAGATGCCATCAGACCTGCTGAGTTTTTCCAGCAATTTTTGTTTTTGTTTCAGATTTCCAGCATCCACAGTATTTTGCTTTTATACAGGTATTAGGTCGTTCATTTTACCTAAGTAAAGGATCTAATGCACGCTTAGGCTGGCAGGGGTGAAGAATTGTTCATGAGTCTGACATTTTAAATCAAGTACAAAAAGTCTAATTCCTACCTCTTTGCCCCAACAGAGAAAACACATTCATTCTATCAGTATGGGTTAGATTTACATGTTTCAGAGGCACAAGTGTGAAAGCACTTGTTTATGATTTGATCCAAATATAATCACAGCTCCAAAAAAAAAGAAAAACCTACACTTACATAACATTTGTGGAGAACAGATAAGGATTAGGGTTAATGTTCCATAATTTCACTGAAATCAGAATATGACAACTTGTCAAGTGTTATTTTACACACCAGCGAATGTTTAGCAATATTTATTTTTCTTTCAGAACCATCAGAATTATTCTTATTATTGCACCAGTACAGCGTATGTTCTTCAATTGCCTGAGGAACAAGTCGTTACTTGCCTACTGCTTCAGTGACTTGTAGTCCATCTGCGGCTAAGACCTCCATGAATTTGCTCACATTTAAGCTTCAGGCAGCAGGGGAAAATTAAAGGTAACCAGCAGAAAAACAATTGCACTGCCTGAGCATAGCTGAGAAAGTATCTAGCTTAATTCTCTGTAGAAACAGAAGAATTTCAAACAAATGTTGGATACTGACTAAAAAAAAAATACTGGAAGTAAGTTGTTCAGAACCAAAGCCTTATTTTGAATGAGTTTGTGATATGTTTAAACATGAGTCTGACTTCAGATGCAGCCATTTAGCAAACTAGAGGATACAGATTTAAAATTAACAAGCCGCATATTGAAGTTTGGTCCATTAACTCTATTAAGAAGGAGCTAGATAAATATCTGCTTTGGAATAGGTTTATACTGAATATATCTGTACTTGCTTATTCAAAAGATTAAAGGGAACAGAAAGAGTTGAATGGGAGAATCTTACTGCTAGTTAGGGAGTCTAGGACTGGGAGCACAGTAAAAGAAAAGAGCCAGATCTTTCAGAAGTGATGTTAGGAAACACTTTTTCATGCAGAGAATGGTGAAAATTTGGAGCTCTCTTCCACAAACTACATTTGATGCTAGATCAATTGTAAATTTTACAACTGTGATTGATAGATTTTTGTTAGTCAAAAGTATTACAGGATATAGGGAAAAGGTGGGTATATGGAGTTAGATTTCAGATCAGCTATAATCTAATTGAATGGCAGAAGAGGCTTGAGGGGCTAAATGGCCGAATCCTGTTCCTATGTTCCTACTATAAACAGTTAACTCTTGGACCTGAATTTTCAGGATGGCGGGGCTCAGCCCCCACCATCCAAAGAGTTGATGGGGAACACATCTCTGCTAATTCCAGCAGCCCCAATGCCATATAATCACTCTAATGAGCGTTGATTAGTGTAAGGCGGGACTTCCGCCCCTCGCTCGAGAGGGAGTCCTGCCTTGGAAAGCTGCCATCCAATCATTTTGGCTGGCAGCTCTCCAGTACCTCCAGGCACAGTGCTGCAGTGGCTGGAAGAGGCACTGCAGGGAGCTGCCTGGCACTAAGTCCCAGGAACCTGAGGACAGGTAAGTGGCAGGGGTCCCAGGGTGGGGAGGGTAGAGAAGGCCTGGGGAATTGTGATGGGGGGTGGGTGGTGGTGGGTAGGGTCTCAGGGGACAGGCCAGTGGTGGGGGAGGGAGGTCTAGAGGTCACCGGGCCATAAGGGGACCGCATCCCCAGTCAGAAGGGAACTTCTGATGGTCAAGCCCCTACTTCCTGTCGGAGATCTAACTTACTTCAATTTCATGTTTCCTCCCTCTGAGCTGTCATTCGCCCACCAGCCTAAAAATTGAGGCTGGGTGGGAAAAGGCCCTTAAGTGGCCATTTAAGGGTCTTAATTGGGGAAAGGGCAGGCTTCCCTGCTTGCCCCACTGTAAAATCGCTACCAAGTCTGGGCAGGCGGGAATCTGGAGGGAATCCCATCCATGCAATTTCATGCTCACTGCCCCTACCTCAGAACCCTCCGATGGGGGAAGGTAAAATTCTGGCCTTTAACTTCTTCCGGTTGTGATGAAAAATGGTCATCGACTTTAAATGTTGGGCAGAACTTTTGTTTCTGTGTCCCAATCCCACTGTTGGGATGAAATGCAGATGGGGAACACAGAAATTCTGGCAGTAGGACCCTGAAGGTGATTTTGGAGGAGGTGGCCAATTAACTGGCTGTCCCCAGGAGCCCCATCCAATTCAGGACAGCAAGGCATTTGACTTTCCACCTGTCCTCATTATGCATGAGTGTTAGAAAGCCCAGATGAATAAAAGCATGAGCACAGCAGTGATTCTGTTTTAACAAGTGAAGTTAATTGTTGACTTTGCTTGATTGACATCTTTAAGTGGTTATAATAAGCTGTTCTTTTTGTGAACTTCTTGGTCAATGTCTCAATGTCTATTTGGACAATATTAAGAGATGTGACACTAAAATAAAAGCAAAATGCTGCAGACGCTGGAGATCTGAAATAAAAACAGAAAGTGCTGGAAAAACTCAGCACGTCTGGCAGCATCTGTAGAGCAAGAAGTAGAGTTAACATTTCAAGTTCAATATGACTTCTTCAGAACTTCAGTTTATTTTCATGAACATTTTTGAATGGGTGCTTTTTTTTCTCACTTACCACTGTTCCACACTTACCATTGTTATTATATAGATCATTGGTTATGTAATGGTGCATAACCATGTACTGAGTGAATGGGCATGTAAGGGCATAAGTTGCCATTGAGTTGACATGGATAGTATGATGAGCCATGGAGAGTGGCTAGGGAATGAGTTGGCATTGAGTTGACATAGAGGATATAAGTATCCATGGAGAGTGGCTGCAGGTGGGTGAGGCGTTGTGAAGGGTGAGGTCCAGAGGGCCTAACTGTTTTCATTACGACTGGGATGAAGTTCCAGATAACTGAGATGGGCCTTCTGCCCAGCCCACCTCAACACAGGCCTGCCTAGGACCTGCTACCAGGGTCAGCAGGCTGGACTCCATCCTATACCTACATCCACTGGAGTAAAACAAAAGCGCACAATTTGAGGCCCTTTAAACTAAGACAGGTCTGCCCATTGTTTGAAGAATTTGTTTTGTAGGTTGAACTGATCAGTATGAACACTTAAACACTAATTGGCTAAAGATCCATCAGTGTCTTTTCATTGATATGTCGACATCTCCTGTAACAGAAGTAGGCAGATGAGTTTTATGTATGCTTATGTTGACCATGTCTCAGTAGGCAATACGATACTTTTTGACGTAGTACCCGTCACAAATTCAAAAACAAAACTGACTCATGTTTCACGGTGAAATAATAACTGCAGACCCATGTCATTCGTCAGGTTGCTGATATTCATGATACTCATTCATAATTTATTGGTTTGATCTGCAGGACAAGACAAAAGGAGTGCAGACAGGTTCTGGTGTGAGGTCACTTACTTCACCAGGTCACGAAAGGAATAAATTAGCCAGGCACAGCACTTGCAAGAAAAATGTCCACGTAACATTAAACATACCTCTATGAACTTCTTAGGGAAATATTCTTCTTTCTTTTCTTACACAATGAAAGAACCAGCATTTATATAGCACCTCATAATGTCCCCTCACTTTATAACTAATGAGCTACTTTTGAGATGCACATACACAGGAAGACTAGAACAGAAGTAGGTCATTCAGCCGAGTCTATTCTACCATTATGTTAAATCATAGCTGATCTGTGATTCAACTCTATTTAGTCACCTTAATTCTATACCCCTTGATGTCTTTTATATAGAACATTTCAATTGATCCAGCATCCACAGTTAAAGATAGAACTGAGTTAACACTGAGTGAGAAGTTATTAAGAATTTAGCTCTGCAGACTTGCACTGTTATATGATTAGTAAAAGGGAAATTGGGGTGTGATTCTGTTTCTGCTTACTTTCTTCCAAAATGGTCAAATTAATTGCAGTTGTTCCATTAGAATAAACAGAAAAATAATGACCTGGAGGAGATGACACCTTGAAACACTCAGTAATCACTATTTCAAACTAGGGGTATAACGGTGACTTTTTTTTCAACTACTTCCCCAGAAAGCATCCATTCCACAATGTGTTTTGTGAAAAACAATCCTAGGTAATTTTAAACAAAAATGTAAATGTTTTCTTCAATTCAGAAAAAACATTTTGAGATTTTATGTTTTCTCTATCCCTTCATCAAATCCCCACGTTTTGACTAAAAACTATTATTAAGAAGCCACTGTTAATTCCAATAATTGTATGTTGAGGAAGGATGAGTCTGATGCTAGCCCATACCTGAAAACCAGTTTATTTCCAAGAGAGCAAAACAAAGCAAAGTCACAAATTCTCCCAGTTCCTCCCAAACACTCAGAGTGAACTGCTTTATATACTCTCACAGTGATTCCCTAATCCTTCCCCAATTGGGGATAGCTGTGCTTAATTACCAATTTAAAGCATGCATTTCATTGCAACACAAATTCAACATTAACAGTTACCTAAACCAATCTAACACTACAGCTTGCACCCATCCTTAAAACACCATAATGTACATTATATTAGATTATTAAAAAATGTATTCTGTAGTTCAATCATCTTCATATTGAAATGTGCTTCAAAAATTGTTTTGAAATAGATGTTTAAGACATTTCAATGGAAATAAAATTAACAGTTACCTACCTCCAATAACGCTAAGGATGATTTGTAGTCAACAGCTAGAATAATTAAAGAGTGTCCCACTGTGACTTTCCAACCAAGTTTTCCCTCCTACACTGTGAGGAAAATCCAATTTTGCTTCATGGAAGGAATGACACTAAGAACATTCTCACAACATTTAAGAAGTATTTAGGCGAACACTTGAAACACACAGGGCTACGGGCCGAGCGCTGGAAAATGGGATTAGAATAGATAGGTTCTTGATGGCCGGCATGGACACGATGGGCCGAAGGGCCTGTTTCTGTGTGTATAACTCAATGACTCTATGACTAACACTGCACTATGCCAATACAATCTGCCTATGTATTAATATAACATAGGGGAATTTGACACAAAGAATGGTGTAAGATATATTGTATTAAGATTGATCTCCTAACAAAGTACAGTTTACAGTTTTGTGCCTGCAACCTTCAATTTGCTTTCAACCAAATTAACAAGAAAAGTAATTAAAAGTGCACATTACAAAAGTTTTGGTTATAATGCAGCAACCACCAATGTAACAGCAGCGGCTAAGTCACTAAGAGCAACTCTTTCGAGTACAATCACAGTTCTTGATTTCTGGGAGTGGGACATGAATCCACAACCCTCTGATTCAAAGGTGAGGGTGCTATGAACTGAGCCACAGCTGACACCTCCTTAAGTCACTAAGAGCAGGATCTTTAGGTCTGCGAGCAGAAGGGCGGGGCCCGCTCACCGACTCGTAAAATGATGTGGGATGACGTCGGGCAGAACTCCCGACATCACCCCACGTCATCTCCATTTTCAGGTCGGCGAGCGCGCAGCCGAATTAGCTGCGCACCCACCGACCTGTCAACGGCCTATTGAGGCCATTTAAAAAGTCATTATCATAATTAATGGACCTGCCTGTCTAACTTAGGGTTGGTGGGCAGGCTGGGAGCCTTGGCGGGCTTCAGAAAAAGCATGAAACCTCATCCATGGGCAGGATGAGGTTTCATGGGGGTTTTAAAAAATTTAATAAATGTTTGAGTTAAAGTGATGGACATGTCCCAACTCATGTGACAGTGTCACATGAGTGGACATGTCAGGGAAATTTTTTCAATATTTACCTTCAAAATTTTAATTCTGAGCTGATCTCCCTGAGGCTGCACTTAGCCTCAGGGAGATCAGTGCGCTCTTTCACGCGCATGCACGAAAGAGCGCACTCCAGGCTGAGGGAATTCCCCCCACCCGCACAGGGAGTGCATAGCACTTCCTGGCGGACATCACGCTGGGTCGACCTTGATTGGCCCGCCCACTTAAAATGGCAGCACGCCCCCTTGGAGGCCCACCTGCTCACGCCCGCTCCTGCATTTCCCCCCGATGGGGGGAGAATTCTTCCCCAAGTGCTGGAGAGTACTGTACAAATGTTTCCACTTGATCTCCATCAAATGTCTGCTGTTGGGAAGTATGTGTGTAACCTTTGGGCGATGATAGGTACAGGTTCCCCAATTTCAAGCAGTCTAATAGTACCTCTTAGGTCTAAACATGAGGATTAACCTCTTGTAAGCATTATTGGTTGGAGATCTGTGCTCATGGACCTGTACAGCTGCATAAACCTGAGTCTTTAGCAGGGAAGAGAAAATTGGGAGTAAAACTTAAAAAAAAAACTCAAGTGAACTTTGTTTTAAAGTTCCGTCGGCACAGCTACTACTCTGAATGTTCTTATAATATTATTTCAGAATTAATCCTTTATTCTGCTAAAAATGTTAACATTACTGAATTACCAAAAATGACAGATAGACTTTATTTTGGATTACTTACGCCATGGCAAGCATTCAAGTCAATTTTTCATTTGTTACAAAAGTTATCCAATTCATTTGTAATCACATTTATAATATTATAGGAATATTTTTAATAATAAAAAGATGCCTACTACTGAGACTGATGTTACCTTCAAGATCCTAGGCAGTGAAAAATAGAACTGGAGCTGAATCTTTCCACACTTATTACGACCGGGATGGGAGGAGTGTGCAGTTTATCTAGGAAAAGGCATGCTTGTTGACCAAGGTGAACTTATGACCCTTTAAAAAAAACTCCAGGTCAGCATCCAAATGCCCAGATAATGCAATGTCTTTCCATATTTTAAAAAGAAAATCCAGTTCATGAATATATGATTTTCCCAACACACTTACAAGCATTTACATACAGAGACAGATATTACAGCACCGCCAAACCAAACCAGTTTCAGTCTGCTACATATAGGAGCAGAGGTGAAACCCCAGTTAATTCCCACCATCTGAATATACTTATCACTCAATTAATATATAATTTAAAACTGCTAGCCAATGGTGAAGCAATATATCATAGAATCTCAGAATGGTTACAGCACAGAAGGAGGCCTTTTGATTGGTCATGTCCATCCCATCTCTTTGCAAGACCAACTTAGATAGACCTACTCTCTGCCTTTTCCCGTAGCCCTGAAACTCACTGCATCAAAAAGCTTTTCTTCAAATTGCCTTTGATTCAGTTGTCATTCACCTTATAGTGGTGTCCTCTGATTCTCAACCCTTCCATCAATAGCAACAGTTTCTCTCCATCTACTCTGATCAACCCTTCATGATTTTGAACACTTCTATCAAATCACCTCTCAGCTTCTCTTCTCTAAAAGAACAACCCCAGCTTCTCCAATCTATCTACATAACTGAAGCCCCTCATTCCTGGTACCATTCTTGTAAATCTTTTCTCCACCCTCTAAGCCTTCACTTCCTTCCTAAAGTCTGGTACCCAGAATTGGACTCAATATTCTAGTTGAAGTAGAACCAGTGTTTTATAAAGGTTCATCATACCTTCCTTGCTTTTGTACCCTATGAGTCTATTTATAAAGCCCAGGATCCTGTAAGCTCTATTAACCACTTTCTCAACTTGCCCTATCACCTTCAAAATTTGTGCAAATATGACCCTTGGTCCCTTTGCTTTTAGAATTGTATCCTTTATTTTATATTACCTCTCCTCATTCTACCTACTAAATTGAATCACTTCTATACATTACATTTAATCTGCCATGTGTCTGCCCATTCCACCAACCTGTCTGTATCCTTGTGAAGCTTATCATTATCCTCTTCACTGTTCACTATACTTCCAGGTTTTCTGTCATTCACAAATTTTGAAATTTTGTCCTGTGCACTCAAGTCAAGGTCATTAATGCAACAACAACAACTTATATTCATAGAGCATTTTTAATGTAATGAAACATCCCAAGGCACTTCACAGGAGCATTACAAAACAAAGTATAACACTGAGTTACATAAGAGACATTAGGTCAAACAACCAAAAGCTTGGTGAAAGAGGTAGATTTTAAGAAGTGTCTTAAAGGAGGGTAGTGAGGTGAAGAGGTGAAGGGAGGGCATTCAAAAGCTTGGGGCAACTGAAGGTGTGGACACTAATGGTGGAATGATTAAAATCAGGAATGTACAAGAGGTCAGAATTAGAGAAGTGCAGATATCATGGAGGGTTGTGTGGCTGGAGGAGATCACAGAGATAGGGAGGGGCAATAGTTAATTATACCAGTTGAAGTTAAGTACATACAGGCAGAGGACATTGATTGGATGGTTAAAAGCAAAATACTGCAGATGCTGGAAATCTGAAACAAAAACAGAAAATGCTGGAAAAACTCAGCAGGCCTGACAGCATCTGTGGAGAGAGAAACAGAGTTGACATTTCAAGTCCTTATGACTCTTTTTCAGAGCTACAGAGAAGTAGAAATGTGAAAAGCCCATCCAGGACCCTCCACCCCTTCCTGTCCTTCTGACCCCATCCCGTCTTCTAATCCCAAACCTTGTCGTGTATTTGCCATACCCTCTGACCTTCCCCTCTCTGATACTGAGCATTCAGTACTCAGCAAAGACTCAGTTTCGTACCCTTTCGCCCTCACCCCAATGAATTTCAGGCTCAGCACGATGCTGAACTCTTCTTCCGCAGCCTTCGTCTCCATGCTCACTTCTTTGGGCAGGGATCCTCCTCCCCCCGTTCCACAGATCCTTTCACCCACTTCCAGTATTCTCCCTCCACCTGGACCCCTCCCTCTGGCCTCTTACCTGCTCTTGATTTTTTCATTGAGAACTGTTGGTGTGACATCAGCCATCTCAATTTCTCTGCTCCTCTCACCCACTCTAACCTGTCTCCTTCTGAACTTGCTGCACTTCGCTCTCTTAGGTCCAACCCTGACTTTGTTATCAAACCTGCCATCACATTTCTACTTCTCTATAGCTCTTAAGGAGAGTCATACGGACTCAAAACGTCAACTCTGTTTCTTTCTCCACAGATGCTGTCAGGTCAGCTGAGTTTTTCCAGAATTTTCTGCTTTTGATTGGATGGTTACTTGAGCACACATAAAGAGACACTTCCTGTCACAAGAGTTGAGTAGAGTCAAGAAATATATGCCTGTAATATTTTACTCTGTGAACAAAGTTTTCCCAAGTAAAGACTGCTTTTGGATTTTTCTTCAACCAACTGGTTATCAGGATTATAACAGCAAGATGGGATTTGAAAACAATGCTAAAGATTTTTAAAATCAAGACATTGATTGAAAGGGAGCCAATGTAGATCAACAAGCACAGGGGTGATAGGGGAATGGGACTTGCTTCAAGTTAAGACACAGGCAGCAGAGTTTTGGACGGCATTGAGCTTTCAGAGGTGAGAATGTGGGAGACCAGTCAGGAGTGTGTTGGAATAGCCAAGTCTACAGGTAATGAAGGCAAGAATGAGAGTTTCAGCAGCAGCTGAGCTTAAATGGAGTAAAATCGGCTGATGTTAGAGTGGTGGAAAATGTCAGCTGTGATGATGGCACAAATGAGTTCGGAAGCTCAGCTTGGGGTCAAATGTAGCTTCAAAGTTGTAAACAGACTGGCTTAATCCCAGGCTGTTACCAGAAAGTTGGATGGAGTCGGTAGCTTGGAAATGACGTTTGGAGTAGGGCCCATACCCAATGGCTTCAGTTATCCCAATATTTAATTGGAGTAAATTTCCATCCATCCAATATTGAATGCTGGATAAGCAGTCTGATAATTTAGCAACAGTGGAGGAGTCGAGAGAGATGGTGGAGAGGTAGAGCTGGGTGTCATCGGCGTATATGTGAAAACTAACGCTGTGCTTTTGGATGATATCACCAAGGGGCAGCATGTAGATGAGAGATAGGAGGGGGACAAGGATAGATCCTTGAGGGACACCAGAGGTAATGGTGTAGAAGCAGGAAGAGAAACCATTGCAAGTGATTCTCTGGCTGGAATTGGATAAATAAGAATTGAATCAGGTGAGAGGGTTCCGACCAAACTGAATCGAGAAAAGCTATGGTCCTTAGATCAATCCCTGGGGAATCCCATTCTATACCTTCCTCCAGTCATAAAACAACTGATTACCACTTCTCTTTGTTTCCTGTCACTTAGTCAAATTTGTACCCGTGCTCCCAATGCTCCTCTTATTCCATGGGCTTTAACTTTGCTGATAAATCTGTTATGTTGCACTTTATTCAACACCTTTTAGAAGTCCATGTACACCACATGAACCATATTACCTTCATCAACACACTGGGCAGAGTTTTCCGTGCCCTTTGGCTGCAGGCGTGTTTGGCGGCGTGAGTGGGCAATATGGTGAGAAGGCCAAAAATCGGTTTCACGAAGTCGTGAAACCAGTTTGCAATCGTTCGCTCTACCCATCAATGGCGGGCCACATTTCCCGACGTCAGACATCAGGAACTTCATTGTATAACATCATATCATTATAAGGCCAGCCCGCTGGAATCAGTTCCCCCACGCTGGGTCATCCAAGCACGTCGGCGTGCAATCACGGCAATGTGTTTCGCAACTGTACATAAGTGACATGCACCTGGCGAGCTGCACTCGCTCAGAACTTCGGGGTTTGTTTGCCTACTTTGCTTCAGGCAGCACTCACGGTCATCAGTGCCAGGCTTTGCAGACAGCAGCACATCACTTTTAGGTGGGTTCACGGGCAGGTCTCTACTTACCAGATCAGCCATAAGGCGAGGGGGGCTTTTCAACAGCTGCAGGGCTAGGGCTCGCTTTAGGAAGGGGGAGAAGTGGCCTCAGGCAAGGGAAGAGGCTGCAGGGCAAAGGCTGTACTGGGGAAGAAGGGTATCCCAGGATGTGTGTGGGGGCACAAGTTGGTCTGTGAAAATGGCCTCAAGATGGTGAGGACTGAGGAGGCAGTCTCCAGAGGAGATGAGGCCAGATGGAAATGTGAGGGTATGTGTGAAAGAGTGAGTGGTGATGTCCCTTGAGCTGGCAGTGACTGAGATGCCAATGAATGTGTGATGGGCTTGTGAGTGTGTGAGCTTAGAGTGATGAGTTGGTTGCCTTACCCTGGTGGCACGGATGAGATCATTCATCCTCTTTCTGCATTGGATGGTCAACTTCTTCTGTGCATTGCCTACCAAGCCGAAGTGGTGAGTTTGCTGGACCTCCTGCGGTCAGAACGGGGGTACAGCACATCACAGCGGGCCTGGTCACTGAATCAGGGGCTGCAGTCTTCTTGCCTTTCAGGGCATCAGTCCTGGGCTGGAAGCACTGAGGGGTGTGCGGACGGTTGCACTTTAAATATGGCGCCTGACGTGATGAAGCAGCAAGGTGACGGCATGGCAGGCAAATGAGAGCCCGTCCGCCATCGAAATGGCGTGTTTCCCGGAAATGTATGATTAATGAGACGGGATTGGGCCGATATGGCGTGAAAAGCCGCCATTGCAGCCAGTGGGTAAAACATTCTTTTTCCTGCCCACTACCGCATTTGGTGCAAACCTGTGACGAATCCGCCCTCTGTTACCTCATCAAAAATTCGATCAAGTTAATATGTTCTATGATTGAATTGAGAAATGCAAAGGTCAAGGATTCCCACATCATCTTATCACAAAAAATGAGGTTAATACTTTTTCTCCAAAATTAAACAATAAAAATTCAATACTATTTTTTGCTCAATGTTTTATTTCCAGATTTTAGTGATTATGTTCTCTGTAATGAATAACAAACATAGAAATGCATGTTAAGTGTTGCAATGATTTAAATTAGAACACATTTCCTCTGAGGCTAATGGCTCTGTTACAAACAATTATACGCCTTTAGTCAAATGAATAGTCTATAATCACTCAGTTACCCAATATGTTGCCAAGCCTATTTCATTTGTCAGGTACAGATTCCAATAAAGCGCTTTGAATTATTCAGAACTTCTTGGATTACCTTCTGTTACGTTTTTAGTTACATGACCTTTGTACATCCTATTCTATTGAAGATACTTTAAAGATACTATTGTGGAATTTATCTTTTTTTTTGTTCTTTAGTTCCTTTTCAAAATTTTCCCCTCCCCTCCTTTCTTAAGAAGTTGGATTCCTTACTTAGAGATGACTCCATGGATCCCCTCTTTGAGATATGACTCAATGGACCCCTCACTAAAGGAGGCTCTACCAGCTTCTAGGTAAGAGATGTTTCTTTGTGGTCCTTGTTGGACAATGACTTTATTCGCTCTTTATTGAGTAACTGTGTGCTTGGTTACAGCTCTATGTACTGCTTATGATGGCTCCAATGGCTTCTTGCTGGTAGATGACTTCATGGACTCCTTGCTTGGGGAAAGCTCCTTGGGCTCCAGTTCTCCTCCATTCTTCAACTAAATTACATCCAAAATTGTATCAATGTGGATGCATTGACAGTATCAGCCGAGTCCTACATCTCCACATGTGCAATAGAAATCTGGACTGAAAGCACTGCTGAGTCATCTCCCTGACTCAGGGTCTAAATAGCTATTATAGTGTCCCTTAATGCCATCACAACTGAGATCAGCCATTTCAGGACAATCGAGGGATCAGGTAGAGGATCTTCTGGATTGTATGACTCAGCTACTCACTGGATAAACTCACTGTATGCTGAGGTAATGAGAAGAAGATCAAGGAAGTTTATTATTTGGCTTTTAACGCTAATATTGTAGATCAATACAGTGGCTTAAAATAATCATTTGTTGAAACAGGTGGATAACCCAGCTGCATCATCGCCTCTGAGGGAAGAGTTAAGCAACTTGAACACATTATCCTGGCTGACACTCCAGCACAATACATAGGGGATTACTGCACTATCAGAGGACCAGTCTGCCTCTCTGGTGGATGGAAAAATATCTTACAGCATAATTTGAACAAGAGCAAAGAAGTTTTCCTGATGTCCTGAACAATATTTATTGCCCAACCAGCATCACTAATAATTGGCCATTTATTTCATTACTGTTTAGGTCAGTTAGCTCAATTGGTTGGACTGGTGGGTTGTGATGCAAGTGACGCCAATAGCGTGGGTTCAATTCCTGTACTGGCTGAGGTCATCCATGAAGGCCATGCCTTCTCAGTCTTGCCTGAGGTGTGGTGACCCTTAGGTTAAACTCACCACCAGTCTTCTCCCTCTAATGAGGGAATGGACTATGGTGACTTTCATTTTCTCATTTCATTCACTGTTTGAGGGACCTGATTATCGTGTGCAAATAGTCTGCTGCGTTTCCCTTAATTACAACAATGGTTACGCTTCAAAAGTATTTTGGGAAATCCTAGGGTAGTATAAAGTGCTATGTACTTTTCTTCCTTATTTCTGTCAATCCTTCCTGGTGACAGGAAACTTGGGACTTTCCTGCCCCTTGTGTCCGGCACCCATGGTGATGTACTTGCCGGAATGCTGAGGACCATACCCGCTGAATGCCAGCAGCAGCTTCCTGGTGCACTCATCCTGCTCCCAGTCATTCCTGCTAAGTTTGGGTGCAACTCAGGGCTGGAATTTGGCGATTTGGCCCGGGTCTTATGTTGAAGGGTTGGGGTGAGCCTGCTGCCTAACCTGCTGGTACCAGGCTGGCCATTCAACATGACCTAGAGGCAGGGCTATAGATTTTTAAAATTGGGAGCTCACATCGAAACACATTAAGAAAAGCAAATGGGTCACTGTAAAAAAGTATGTGAGATTTGAATAGGAAGTCTGGATCAATCCACCCCAGACAATGAAAACAGGTCACATAAGTATTGCAGAATGTTAATGCTGTCATGCACACCACTGCAAGGTAAAAGAGCATGGTGCTAGCTATAAGATGTGTGGATACCCAAAGGGAAAAGAAAAAATAATGCAGAATAAATGAATTGTCTCAATTATTTGACAAAGTTGGGACATTTTGAATTATGGTAATACAAGTGGAGGAAATTGATTTCAAAATGTAATTATGAATGTTCATTCTATTTTAATTTCTTTATTCATCCTATATGGAAATATATTCCTCACTGATAGGTATCACCTTCATTTTGCACAGCAACTTAATCTGAAATAGGAGATTAGTGTAAATGACCTGGAGCTGATGATTGAAAACAACTTTATGACATCAATATCCTCTCACAGCAAATATGCACATAAGGGATCACATTAACATTTTGTTATCCATTACAAGCCACATTAGTATTTTGATAATGCTTTTTAAAAATCCATATGTTTTTCTCTCCAAAGCTTACATTGGGAACTAAATAAAATCAACAATTGTTTAAAATAAATACCTGGGATGTTGACACGTCCCACAGCAGTTCGTAAAACCTGTCATTTTTTCTGTTCCTAAAACGTACCAAAGAAAGGTTTTATTATAAAAACCAGCCTTGCAGTTGGCCTTTCTATGGCATAATCCTTACCTTCTATCATGAGAAGCTTAATCTCATCTCAATGACAGATAATTTCTTTAATGAATTGCACTTGAAAATCACTGGTCAAAAAGGAGGGTTCTGCGCAAGTGCCCTCAGAGTACAGCCAGGCAGCATTAGCTTTGAAGAAAATGGTTAAATTCAGGCAGCTCACTTCAGGCCACCTTTTAGACCCCTGAGCCTGCCACAGTGATTCTCTGTCCCCTGTCTCTTACATGTAAATGTTCAAAATGGAGTTGGATTCAGCAGGACATCTCTGGGGTAGGAAGAAGTGTGTGGGAAGGGGGAGGACACAAGAGTCATAACCATTAATTTCACAAGGAGGTTATAATCTTCCTTAAGTGGTAAGCAAACATTATAATAGAAAGAACCAAAACGAAGGGGGAAAAATGAAGAAACAGCAAAACTATGATGAAAGCAAAGACAAGAACAAGATAGAGAAAAGTGAATAGTATATGTTATCCTATAAATTTGGTTATTTTTCAAACTGATTTAGGAAAATAGCAAGAAATTAATGTAAAAGTTTGTTCGTGAACTCCCACTGGTTTACTGAATGACAAATTTACAGGCAAAACGTTAGTTGCCTTCTTATGCTTGGAGTGAGTATTCTATGAGGATTAAATTGATAATGTCTCAATCCAGTTCCTTATGGACATGAGTTCATAATAGAATTATGGTACTGCCCACAACTTGATAAACATGGCATTAACAGCATCCCACTATATTTTGGAAAGGAGTACATTTATCCCCATCCTCTCCTGAAGACACTATTTCTGAAGGTTCTTAACCCATCAACAAATGGCTGGCATCTTATTCAAGTTACCATTTTTCAAACATAAGCTTAACCATACCATTCGACCAGGATTGACAACATTACAGCTGTGCCTTCAAACCTGTCCTTTCGAGTCGATGTAAAAGATCCCATGGCATAATCTACAGAAGAGCCAGGAGATTCTCCCCTGTGTCAGGCCAATGGTTATTCCTCAACCAACATCACTAAAAGCAGTTGACGTTTCGAGTCCGTATGACCCTTCATCAGAACTAAAAAATATAGAAATGAGATGAAGTATAAGCTGGTAGAGGGGGGGCGGGACAGGTAAAGCTTGATAGGGGGCCAGTGATAGGTGGAGGCCAAGAAGAGACTGCCAAAGATGTCATAGACAAAAGGGTGTTGACGGTGGTGATAATAATGTGCTAATGAGGACATTAAGGGTAGCAAGCAGGACAATCTAGTGGCAGATGGCCCTGGTGGGGGTGGGGTGGGGGGAAGGGATCGAAATGGGCTAAAAGGTGGAGATGAAACAACAGGTCGAAATAAATTTAAAAATAGGTGGGAAAAGAAAAATATATTTGTAAAAAAATTATAAATTATTGGAAAAAGGGGGATCGGAAAGGGGGTGGGGATGGAGGCGAGAGTTCATGATCTGAAATCGTTGAACTCAATATTAAGTCCGGAAAACTGTTAAGTGCCTAATCGGAAGATGAGGTGCTGTTCCTCCAGTTTCCCTGTGGCAAGCCGCCGGGGTGGTGGGGGGGGTGAAGGGAAGATGTGTTTGGTGGTGGCATCATGTTGGAGTTGGCAGAAATGGCGGAGGATGATCCTTTGAACGCAGAGGCTGGTGGGGTGATAAGTGAGGACAAGGGGGACCCTATCATGGTTCTGGGAGGGAGAGGAAGGTGTGAGGGCAGAAGGGCAGATGCGCGGGAGATGGGCCGGACACGGTTGAGGGAAACATATCTTCCCTTCACCCCACCCCGGCGGCTTTCCACAGGGATTGTTCCCTCCGGGACACCCTGGTCCACTCCTCCATCACCCCCTACACCTCAACCCTCTCCCATGGCACCTTCCCATGCAACCGCAGAAGGTGTAACACCTGCCCCATTACTTCCCCCCTCCTCACTGTCCAAGAGGCCAAACACTCCTTTCAAGTGAAGCAGTGCTTCACTTGCGCTTCCCTCAATTTAGTCTACTGCATTCGCTGCTCTCAATGCCGTCTCCTCTACATTAGAGAGACCAAACGCAGACTGGGTGACCGCTTTGCGGAACACCTTCAGACTGTCCGCAAGCATGACCCAGACCTTCCTGTCGCTTGCCGTTTCAACAGGCCACCCTGTTCTCATGCCCACATGTCCGTCCTTGGCTTGCTGCATTGTTCCAGTGAAGCTCAATGCAAACTGAAGGAACAGCACCTCATCTTCCAATTAGGCACTTCACAGTCTTCTGGACTTAATATTGAGTTCAACAATTTCAGATCATGAACTCTCTCCTCCATCCCCACCCACTTTCTGATCCCCCTTTTTCCAATAATTTATAATTTTTTTACAAATATATTTTTCTTTTCCCACCTATTTTAAAATTTATTTTGATCTATTGTTTCATCTCCACCTTTTAGCCCATTTCGATCCCTTCCCCTCACCCCACTCCCACTAGGGCCATCTGCCACTAGCTTGTCCTGCTTGCTACCCTTAATGTCCCCATTAGCACATCCTTTAGATAATATCACCACCGTCAACACCCCTTTGTCCTTCTGTCAATGACATCTTTGGCAGTCTCTTCTTGGCCTCCACCTATCACTGGCCCCCTTTTGAGCTCTACCTGTCCCTCCCACCCCCCTCTACCAGCTTATATTTAATCTCATTTCTATATTTTTTAGTTCTGATGAAGAATCATACAGACTCGAAACGTCAACTGTATCCCTCTCTGCAGATGCTGTCAGACCTGCTGAGTATTTCCAGGTATTTTTGTTTTTGTTCTAGATTTCCAGCATCTGCAGTATTTTGCTTTTATCACTAAAAGCAGATAATTTGTTTATTATCATATTGCTGATTGTGAGATATTGCTATGTGCAAATTGGCTGAGGTTTTCTACATTAACAACATTGTTTTATATAACACCGTTAATGTAGTAATATGTCCCATGATGCTTCACAGGAGCATTATCAAACAAAATTTGACACCTAATCTGATAATGAGATAATAAGGCAGACAACTAAAAGCTCAGTCCAAGAGGTTTAAAGGGGGAAAGAGAGATAGGGAGGCTTAGGGAGGGAATACCAGAGCATGGGGCCTTGGCAGCTGAAGGCACAGCCACCAATGGTGCAGCAATTAAAATTAGGAATGCTCAAGAGGCTAACATTGGAGGAGCTCAGATATCTCAGTGGGCTGTCGGTCTGGAGGAGATTACAGAGGTAGGAAGGCCTTGCTGAAATTTGAAAATGAATATGGGAATTTTAAAATTGAGATGTCGCTGAACCAGGATTGATCAGTGAGCAGAGGGGTGATGGAGGAATGGGAATTGATGTGAGTTAGGACATGGCCGTAAAAGTTTTAGATGATCTCAACTTTATGGAGCGTAAAATGTTGGGGGCCAGCCAGGAATGCATTGGAATAGTCAAGCCTAGAGATAACAAAAGCACAGATGATAGTTTCAGCCGCGGAGACAGGTAAGGATTTGGTCAATGTTACAGAAGTAGAAATAGGTCATTTTAATGACAATGCGGATAGGTGGTCAGAAGCTCATCTCAGTGTCAAATATGATACCAAGGTTGCAAACAGTCTGGTTCAACCTCAGATAAGGAGAGGGATGGAGCAGCTGGCAAGAGAACAGAGTTTCTGGCAGGCACTAAAGCTATAGCTTTTGTCTTTCTTGTATTAACAACAGTGACCAAAGTATTTAATTAGCTGTAAGGTACCTTGGGCTATCCTGAGTTTGTGAAAGATTCTATTTAAATGCAAGTCTTTCTTTCTTTCATTTTCAGTACAGTGCAGAACTCTGAAACCTCCCCCGAAAATCGTATCAGGATTTCATGGAGAAAGTCGAAAAATATATAGCTATCCTCTCAAAAGCACTCGTATTGCTCAGTGCCAATATTTCAATGTTGTGCTACACCAGCCATAAGGTATGACATTTTATTTTTATGAGCAGAATCATCATCATCACAGCCAGAGTCCCTAAGGCATCCTTTTCCATTAGAGAGAGACAATTTTGGAAATTTGTAGCTTGAGGGGTGCCACTCGGCAAGCTTGGGGCAAGGCAAGAAGGCAGTGCCTCCACGAAATACCACAGCCAGTACGGTGACTGAACCTACGTTGTTGACATCCTTCTGCATCACACTCTAGCCATCTAAGTTAACCAACTACCCCCATGAGCAGTATACTATTTATGTTATGTTATTATGTTAATAATAGTATAGGGGGCGGGAACTTCCTCAGGGCTGCTCCTGCTCAGCTCCTGCAACTTTGGTGAAAGATTGGTAAAAAATTCCACTAGCTTGGGAATCCAGGGTTTCCATCAGGTTTCCTCTGAAGCTGCAGTGATGGAATGGTAGAAGTCCTTTGGAAATTCACTCCCACTGTGTCCTTCATGGTCTTGTTAGACCGAAAGATCTCTTAAAGATTTGCTCAGTTACTTTATGTAAATCCATGCACGTGAAAAATATATGTCCGTGTCTGATCATCTGAAGCAGCTGTATCCTGGGAGCAGATTCCTATCATTACAACAATAGCTTCCCTTTTCCTTGCAGATGGTGACTGGCCTCTTCAGTATCTCCAGCATTTTCTATTTTAATTGGGCACTTTGAGAGTTCAGGTTTTTTTTTAATCCTAATCAATTTTATAAGCTGGTTAAAACATTGAAGGGAGAACTTCAACTCATGCTTTGCATGCAAAAAACGGCTGGCCTGGAGTTGCAAATCATGTTGGAGGAGGGGAAGGGAGCATCGCCTGCTGCCTTAACACCCAAGGCCTACCTGATGACATACTTGGACAGGACTGTAAATGGGTGAGCAGTTCACCTGAAACAGGCATAAGGCTGCTTTACAATGCAAATCAGGGCCCTACACCTGTCCTGGGACCTCAGACAATCAGATACAGAAGGTTGGGGCTGACCCTGTGCATTTTGCTCAGGCTGTTTCCCCAGGAAAGCTCTGGCCACTGCCAGCTCATTCAAGGCCACCCCCTCCCCCACTGCCCCACTAATAGATCCTCTACCCAACCCTCCTCACTTCCCAGACCTAAGGCGGCCATTCTTCCCAGGTTGTCCTGGATTACCCAGGAATGTCATCCAATGGTTGCAAACTAAAGTCTGTAAAAATTAACTGTATGTGTGACATTTAGGCTAATGTTATGCTGTGTGTAAAATTAAAAACTATGCTTAGGAACATAGGGACATGCTGTAATTAAAACAGAAAATGCTGGAAATACTAAGCAAGTCAGGAAACATCATGAGTTCTGATGAAGAGTCATCCACCTGAAATGTTAACTCTGTTTCTCTTTCCACAGATGCTGACTGATCTGCTGAGTTTTTACAGCATTTTCTGTCTTTATTTCAGATTTCCAGCATCTGCAATACTTTCACTTTTATGCGGCCATTGGTTTATAATGACAACTTAGAAAAATAATTTCTCTTTAACTTTATTCAAACATGATAAACAGAGCAAAAAACACACCCAAAATGTAAAAAAAAACCCACTGTTATATAATGTTACCAAGGCAACTCAAAAATGATCTGCATATTCAGGTGGGCAAGTTTTAAACAGCTCATATAATTTAACATAGGTCAACAAAAATGCTATTGATTTTTTGATTGTTGGGTGAATTCTGACCACAAAAATTTGAACGGTATCTAGATTTAACCAGGCAATGAAACATGATGCACTTTTTGCACCTAATGATTGTACTAAGCACTCCGTCATAGCGATTTACATTTGTTCAGACTTCAGAAGGATAGCAATGTGATACTTTAATTTCTCATATTATCCTCTGGGCGGAATCGCCCATGCCCGCTGGCGTCAGGCGTGCCTGGCAGCGTGAGTGGACAATATGGCAAGAAGGCCAAAATATGGTGCCACGACATCGTGAAACAAGTTTGCAATTCTCTGCTCAGCCTATGGATGGCGTGCTGCGTTTCCTGCCATCAGACGTCGGGAACCTGTATTATACATCTGCATATCATTATAAGG
The DNA here is from genome assembly GCF_964194155.1 of Cetorhinus maximus. Classification (NCBI taxonomy): domain Eukaryota; kingdom Metazoa; phylum Chordata; class Chondrichthyes; order Lamniformes; family Cetorhinidae; genus Cetorhinus; species Cetorhinus maximus. The sequence continues at coordinate 129,332,429 of NC_135883.1, forward strand.
CCAGCCCGCATCTGTCCACGTTGGTGCAATTGCCAACATGTTTCAAAACAGCATATACAAGGCGTGCACTTGGCGGGCTGCATTTTGAGGGGAATTTGGAGGTGAGTACACAGTAGTGTTGCGTGGAGCTTGCCTGAGTCCTCTGTTGGACTTCAAGGTTGAGGTGTTTTGGAGGTGTGGGGGCAAAGGCTGCCCTGCAGTTGAGGTGTTTTGGAGGTGTGGGGGCAAGGGCTGCCCTGTGGTTGAAGTAGTGCACAAGCACATGCAGGATTGGGGGGGGGGGGGGGGGGGGGGGGGGCGCGGTGGTGAGAAGCGGCCATATATTAGGGAAACCTTGTATAAAGTGACAATTCCTCTGCAACTGATGCAGACGCAGCCACATTGACAGACGTGTGGGGTTGGGCCTCTAGCTTATCTGCCCACTCAAGCAACGCAGAGGCATGCAAGTGCCAACAAATACTCCAGATCTTTCCACCCCTTGGGCGCAGACTGCAAACTAATGAGCATTTTAGTGGCCTGCAGAACAGTTGGATGACTGCGTACGTTGTGCGATCTCCTTGCTAAAGCTGGCCGTGAAACAGTCACTGGTGGATATGCTCACAGCCCCTTGCAATGTCATCATCCCAGTTTGGACCAGTCTACCTCATGGTTCACACTAACAGTACAGGCTTGCAGTGAGGTTGGGGAGAATGCCTTCGCCTAAGCTGAGAGAACAGCATGCAGTCCAATGGGCAAAGTTGGCACCAATCATTCAGGTGGAGTGGGGTGGAGGTGGGTTGGGGTTTCGGGCAGCCATGCAGCACACTAATCTCTGGCCATCCAAGTAGTAGCCAGCATTCTCCAGGTTGCATTAAGTGGCCTTCAGACTTAACCAAGAGAGGTTCTTTGTATACCCAAACTAACCAATGCGTCTCTCTCTTTCATCCTGCAGGAGTACATCAGGATCATGGAGCCTGGTGAACTAGCTGTATGTCTCGTGGCATACAGAGTGGAGATGACGGAGAAGAGAATGATGGAGGTGCCTGGCTGAAAAGGGGGAGGAGCAGCATTCTCAGGAAGAAGGGGCGGCTGGGGCTCCCACTCATGGTGCTAAAGAGCGACAGCGAGCCGTCGTTGGTCAATGCCTAGCTAGGCCCAGGGTCTATAGGCACTGCTTTTCATTCCTGCAGATGACAGAGAACCAGTGTTGCCGAAGACTGTGTATGTCTAGGGAACTGGTCAGTCACATCTGCCAGCTACTGCAGGATTTGGTGCCACGGGGACATGGAGGACATCCACTGCCAGTGGCAGTGAAAGTGATTGTGATGAACAATTTTTACGCCAGTGGCTCCTTTCAGGGCTCCACAGGTGACCTCTGTGGAATTTCACAAGCCTCCACCCACAAATGCATCCTTGAGGTCACGAATGCCATTGTTGCAAGGGTGCACAACTTTCTGCATTTTGCCCGGGACCGGGAGGGCCAGGATGCAAGAGCAGTTGGATTTGCCCAGGTCTCGGATTTCCCACAGGTACAGGGTGCGATTGACTGCACTCACGTGGCGCTCAGATCTCCATCGCTACACACGGTGAACTACATCAACTGCATGGGCTTCTATTCACTGAATGTGCAGCTGGTGTGCGACCACCACAAACGCATCCTGCAGGTGTGCGCACAGTTTCCAGGGAGTGTGCACGACTCTTACATTCTCAGTCGGTCACAGATCGCTGACGTCTTCCAGGGGCCACAGAAGCTGCAGGGTTGGCTCCTCAGGGCCAAGGGCTACCCACAGAGGATGTGGCTGATGACACCCATGCGGCGGCCTCAGACTGCAGCAGAGCAAAGGTACAACGAGGCTCATGCTGCAACTCGCAACTTGTTGGAGCAGACTATCAGGATGCTGAAGATGAGGTTCCAGTGCCTTGACCGGTCTGGTGGAGACCTGCAACACAGTCCGCAGAGGGCGTCACGCATCATCGTCGCCTGCTGTGCCTTTTACAACCTGGTGCTGCAACGGGGAGAGGAGTTGGCTGAGGAGGAGATGCAGGAGCTGGAGGTCTCCTCCAATGAGGAGGACGTCATTGTTGATGAGGGTGAGGAGGTCCTCCAAGGGAACAATGATGGCGATGACTGGCCAGACGAGGCAGGTGCACTCGGGAGGCCCTCATAGCTGCTAGATTTGTGGTGGATGATGACAACATGCAGTGAGAAGACACCATGGACCCTCACATTGCATCTTTGAACGTTTGACTCCAGTTTGGCTGATGGCAGCTCACATATCCCCTGTGATAATGCTCCTGTCATGGGCGCAGTGGAGGCCTTAATAGTCACTTGATTGCAGGAGGATGATGACAACATGCAGTGAGGACACTCCATACATCTTCACATAGCTTTCGAGAATGTCTGACTCCTGTCTGGCTGGAGGCAGCTCGCTTGTTCTCTGCGATCAGGGTCATATCATAGAGAGGCAGCTGTGAAACTTTAAAGCACCTGATCCTTTGTCCGCCTTCAGCACCTGACCCCCTCAGGAGCACAGCATCACTGGTCATAGATGCTGAAGAGATGGGGTCCAGCTCCACCTTAAAGGTACTGAGAGCACACAGAGAGAATGATGACACCTGCCCACAACATTCTGGCAGCAATGACAAGCAACGTTGAGGTGCAGGCATCAGTAATGTGTCCAGAGAATGTGAGGCCAGACCATCACTTTGGTCTGAAAGCTGCACAGAGCACAGGGAAGAGGCCCCGGACTGAGACACCTGCCTTTATTTTGTGCAGAAAGGTTTCACATCTGAGTGACACGAACACTGCTCATCAGAACAAGGAACCATAGGCAGGGAGACATTCTTGGGAGTTTATTTACAATAGTGAACAGTATGTACAAGTGATTAATTCCTGTGCCCAGGCTGAGCAATTACATCTTCTTAACTTCCCTAACCCTGCCGCTACGTCTTGGTGCTCCCCGGACATCCACAGCGGAGGTGGAGGCAGCCTGCTGACTGCTACGCCCTGTCTGTGATGGCCTTGGCGGGTATCCTCTGAAGGGCTGAGACCTGAAGGACCCGGCCTGCTTTCGGGGTCCTGCTGCATGGCAGTGGCACCCTCCTCAGCCTGTGGAGCTAGAGATGATGAGGTCACAGGAAGAAGGGGTTCAAATGGGCCGGACACTCCCAGAGTCACCTGGATGGATGGCCTTGGGTAAGGGGGTGGGGGGTGGTGGGGAGTGCGGGGGTGCACCTGCTGATCTTCCTCTCTATGGGTGCCCAAGGGCCCTTGGCTGACTGCTTGAGGAGCAAGGGATAGCTGGAGTGAGATTGGGCTGCCCTGCACCGCTCTCGCATATACACTGTTGGAGGCCCACTATGGCGTTGGCGATGGAGCTCAGCCCACGCAGCAGTGCAGGAACGACATCCTGGACCAAGGTCTCCGTGGCAGCCACTATCCTACCAGTGTTAACCTTGGTGCGTTGGCATGGCGACACTATCACCTCAGCCTCCATCGTGCCTTGCAATCTGAGGAGTGCAGCGGACATCCCTTCCTGATGTTCTTGAGCTTGCTTTTGCACCTCCAGCAGCTGTGACATGCCCGAGTCCAGAGGCTTGTCATCTGACTCGGACTCAGCAAATTTCTGGCCTCCAGCAGTCCTCCAAATGCCGGGAACCTGGGAAGTCCCTGCCGCCACCTGCTGTGTGGGTGGTGAGTGATCCAATGGATGGGATGAGGACAATGAAGGTATGTGTGAGGGAGTGAATGGTGATGTCCCTTGAACCGGCAGTGAGTGAGGACACTGTGGATATGTGATGGGTTTGTGAGCGTGTGAGTTGAGGGTGATGAGAAGAGTAACTTACCCTGGCGAAATGGAGGAGATCATTCATCCTCTTGCAGCACTGGGAGGTTGTCCTTTTTTGCAGGGTGTTGGTGCTGACCACCGCTGCAACCACCTCCCAAACAGATTGGTGATGTTGCTGCCCATCCTGCGGCCAGAGCGGGGGTAGAGAACATCACGGCGGGCCTCCAGTGCGTCCAAAAGATGCTCGAGGGATGCATCTAGGGGCTGCAGCCTTTTTGTATTTCAGGGCCATGTGTTCCGTGCAGCAGTTGTGGGCTAGAAGCACTGAGAGGAGTGCGCGCGGCTGCACTTTAAATATGGTGCCTTGGCGTGCTGAAGCGGCGAAGTGATGTTGTGGCGGGTGAATGAGAGCCCACCCGCCATGGAAACGGTGTGTTTTCCAGGAATGCATAATTAATGCGGCGGGTTTGGGACGATACGGTGTGAGAAGCCACCATTGCAGCTGGTGGGTAAAACGTCGTTTTACCCACCCGCTACCGCACTTAGTGCAAACCTGGGACGATTCCGCCCTCTGAGTGGGATTTTCCACCTGCATTTCTGAGCTGAGGAATTAAGTGCCTCATAGAAGCTAGATCGAAACTGCAGAAACACAATTCATTTAGGGCACTAGCCACCAGTAAGAGAGGGCCTTTCCTCCCATTGATTTCACTAGGCTGAAATAGGAACATCGGATTAGGAGCAGGAAAACTGCCATTTGGCCCTTCGAGCCTGCTCCGCCATTCAACGTGATCATGGCTAATCTGGTTGTGGTCTCAGCTCCACCTTCCTGTCTGCCCCTCATAACCCTGACTCCCTTGATAATCAAAAATCTATCTAACTCAGCCTTGAATAAATTTAAAGACCCAGCCTACACTACTTTCTGGGGCAGCTATAAACATTGTTTATATAATAACATTAATAACATTGTTATCTCCCATCTCCCAGCCAATTAAGTTGTAATTTGAACAGGGGCTTAAACTTATGACTAATAATAATTTATTTTGCCTGTCACTAATTAATGTTTCAGAAGACTTTCATTGTGGCAATTTTTGGTCTTGCACGGTGCTCCCTCTAGTGGCATGAATATGCCAGCTTGAACGAAGCCACATATATTTAGATTAGCAACTGACTTACAAAACATGTTAGATATTACTAAGTGTAAAATTCAGATCAATCATTTTGCAGCCTGTAATTCAGGTTATTTTTTTTAATAAATGTCAGGTTACTCTTGTCCATATCCCTGTTTTCCTTGGAACAGCTTAGTAGTTCCATCAGGAGAACATTCAGAGGTAAAAAAAATTAGAGGACTATTACCCTCAGCCATTCTTTCACACTTCCGGTGGTTCAATCAGAACCGTCATCAGTAAGTTATGTGGTAACCATTTAACAAGATTATAAATAGATATTAGTGGGTATTGGCCAATTATCCATCTAGAATATTTTGGACCATTGCAATCTGGCACCATTGAGTATTGAGTAAGCTGAACATTTTCATGTCCACAACCTACCCATTCCAAGTGTCCATCACACTTTTTTTTCTTGACAGTTGTCTGTAATTTTTTTCAATTTCCAGCTTTAGCTTTGCTCTATTCTGACATATTTTAAGTGGTTTTCTGAATTAATCTTATCTATGTTGTTTATTATTTTGCATTATTCTATTACATTCCCTCTCAGTCATCTTTGTGTACAGTTCTGGGCGCCACACTATAGGAAGGATGTGAAGAGAGAGTGCAGAAGAGGTTTACGAGAATGGTTCCAGGGATGAGACACTTCAGTTATGAGGAAAGATTGGAGAAGTTGGGACTGTTTTCCTTGGAGAGGAGAAGGTTAAGAGGAGACTTGATTGAAGTTTTCAAAATCATGAGGGGTCTGGATAGAGTAGATAGGGAGAAACTGTTCCTGCTCGTAAACGGATCGAGAACCAGAGGGCGCAGTTTTAAAGTGTTTTGCAAAAGAAGCAGTTACGAGGTGAGAAAAACCTTTTCACACAGCGAGTAGTTAGGGTTTGGAATGCACAGCCTGGAAGTGTGGTGGAGGCAGGTTCAATTGAGGCATTCAAGTGGGCATTGGATGATTATTTAAATAGAAACAATGTGCAAGGTTGCGGGGAAAAAGCAGGAGATTGGCACGAAGTTAAAATGCCCAGAGAGATGGTGCAGACATGATGTGCTGAATGGCCTCCTTCTGCACCGTAACAATTCTGTGGTTATTCAGGCTAAGGAGTCCAGTTTCTCTAATCTTTCCCAAATGCTTCAATGCCAGGAATTAATGGTGTTTCTTTCTACTCCCTCCATCATTCAATTATGGGCAAAACTGAACACAATACTTACTGTGGGCATGATACGATTTATCAGGGCAGCTTCTGTTGAATTTGGGTGGGATAGCAGAGAGAAATCCAATCCCAAATGTGTTACTTTATAGTTAAAGGAGTCTTATTTCATATAACACACACTGTATCCATAGCAGCAAATAGTTTTGTCTTCTGAAAAGTTGGGTTAATTTTAACTCCCAAAAATGGGTGGGTTTGAATAAAGAGGGAGGATAAAAAGTTAAAAATCTGAAACAGGAACCCAAGCCACCTCGAATCCGTCCACTTCCATTTTTAACAAGGGCAGCTCAAGGGAGGCCTTCAACTAATCCACTCGGTGATTGAAACATTTTAAGATCTTGTGCTTCTAGTTTTACAGTAGTCTGTTTTTAACCTTCATCAGCTAGGTTTCCCAGGCCATGAAAACCCACAAGTAAACAGAGGTGAGAAGGGTTGAATCCATGAGGTAAGTGCTTTTATAGCACTGCTTGTGGGTCAGGAAGCGCAGGAATGTTTTCTCTAGGTCCAATAAGCTTACCTATAAACAGCTCCATCATGATTCAACCCCCATCCCATGATCAACAATTCCCTATCTGATACCTCATCTTCTACCCCCTCAAATTTGTCCTCAACTCCCTCCTCCAACCTCTCCTGATGTTCAACTCCATGTGATCATGCGCTAAACAACCCCTCCCTCAACCTCCCACACATTGATCTCTACCTCTAACAACCACAACCACAAAACTATCCTGGATCACTGAAAGAATTTAAAGAGGAGGTAGATAGATTTTTGAAATATCGGGGAGTTGAGGGCTATGAGGAGCTGGCACGAAAGAGGAGTTGAGGCCTGGGGCAGGTCAGCCAAGATATTATTGAATGGCAGGGCAGGCTTGAGGGGGCAAATGGCCTACTCCTGCTCCTATTTCTTAAGTTCTTGTCCTGATAATTGACTGTGGGATTTTCTGGAGCATTCCCCACTTGTCAGGCAGCCAAGGTCGTGGTTTCCAGTTGGGAAATCACTTATATAAAAAAAATGAGTGCCATGGAGTTCAAACTCCTTGACATTTAGGTAAACCCAGTCTTCCATTTTCCTGTTCATAACACCTCTCCCTCTGCACTGAAACCCCATTCCAGTGAGTATTGTTAACTCTGTTTCTTTCTCCATAGATGCTGCCTGACTTGCTGAGTGTTTTCCAGCAGGAGATGATTGGCTTTTCTTTCTCTTTTCCGGAAATTCTGTTTAAGATGCTGCATGTTCACTGGTTGGCTCATTGCCTGTTTAGTTGTGATTGGCTTAAATATTTTCATAATATTGCAGTAAATCAGTTATCAGATGTGCCCCCCCGCCACCCCACTGTTGAATATACCTGACTAATTTCAGGATAATGGCACAAATAGATAATAAAGGGGTTGAATTTTCAGAGGGAAGGCAAGAAACAGAAGTCGGAGATGCCTCCAGGTCCCCAAAGCGCCTCAGAAGGGAAGTAAATCAAAGTCACAATTTTCGTAGAGGAAACCCCTTAATTGGATTGGAGTCGGATTTGGTGGCCAATTTGAGGCCAAGGGGGCTGGCGTGGAGGTGGGCCAGTGCAAATCTGGGCCTGAGTTGTATCCCGACAGTAGCCATTACTGTGGCTGCCATTTAAATCTGACTGAAGCAAGCAGAAGACTTGCTGTGAGGATTGGAGCAGACTGAACTGTGCAAAGATGGCATTGAAAAGCTGAAGACCTGGCACCCGATTTGGAGCAGCCCATTGCCTCCACCTCCTCTCACCACAGTTCTTGGATAGTAACTTGCGGGTTACAACGCTTGAGATAGTAAGGGAGAGGAGGGAGGTCACCTTCCTGGAGGGTCGCAGCAGCAGCCCACCTACCAAAACTGACCAGGCCTGGGCTGAGACAGCTGCCACCATCAGCCAGCAGAAACGTAATAAGAATAGCATGGAAACAATGCTGTAACAGGTTCAGCGACTTCATATGCTCTAGCAAGGTGAATGCAACCACCAACCCTCAGGACAGGTCTCAGGGCTTGCAGCCTCCAGCAGATGCAGCACCTAAGGACCTTCAGGGTGCAAGCTGCTCCTGAGCATGAGAGGGATGTGTGCCCAGGGCACCTACTGACCTCTCAGAATAGCTCTGAGCCCTGGTGCTACTGAGGACATGTAACCAATGCAGCTTCTAGTAGATAGGGGAAATGCCGTTGTTCATGGAGGACAGCAGTGCCTTATCTCACTCTCTTCCGTCCTTGCAGGAAAAATGTGAACATAGGGCCTAGGAATGGGCACTGATGGGCAGTGGGCTTCCATGAAAGGATATTGCCAATGGGGCAAAGGATTGCAGACAAGGAGGAAGTTGGGCCTGGCGAGATGGGTGGCCCTGAGTGCAGGGGGTGAAGTGCTCAATATGAGAGGTGCAGTGAACATCACTTAGACAGTGGCATAGTGGTATTGTCACTGGACTAGTAATCCAGAGACCCAGGGTAATGCTCTGAAAATCAAAAGTCTGATGGTGACCACAAAACCATTGCCGATTGTTGTAAAAACCCATCTGGTTCACTAATGTCCTTCGGGGAAGGAAATCTGCTGTTCTTCCCTGGTCTGGCCTACATGTGACTCCAGACCCACATCAATGTGGTTGATTCTTAAATGCCTTCTGAATGAGGGCAATTAGGGATGGGCAATAAATGCTGGCCTAGCTAGCGACACCCACGTCCCATGAACGAATAAAAAAAAACTGAGCACTGAGTTACTTTCGGTTTTCTTCGCACCTCAATGGCTTCTGAGCTCCAAGGCTGGTTTCAAGAGCTCTACTTGTATCTCTCACAAATACAGGCATCCAACCCAACACCCCCAGAGAAACCTCAGGAAACCGAGGAAGCACCCTCACACCTGACAGGTGCACCATCCACCATCACAGATAATCTCACTTTGGTGGGTCCTGGAATGCGTTTAGGTACTTGGCGCTGGGTGAGGAGCATGGCACAAATGTGCAGGAGCCGAGAGAGGCAGAGGCAGCTGCGGGCTGTCCCGCTTGGGAGATGGGGGGCAAACATAGTCCTGCTCAGGTTGACACAGATGCAGGGCCTCGGGGTTCACAGGAAAGGAGGTTCTACCTTGAAAGCAGCAACAGAAATGCTCCCACATATCAGAGTTTCCTGAAGCAATGCGTGGTCATGGGAAGGGGATATGGAGTCGATCCAGCTCATGTGTACCACCATTGCTCAGGTCCTTGAGCACAGGAGCTACTCCATTGACTTAGAGACTCCATTGACTTAGAGATCCATATGCGGCATCACTCGGAGTGGATGTAGGAGCAGTGCACTGAAATCTACAGGATGCATGCTACACTATGTAATCTGGAGCAGTCAGTAGCACTGGTGGCAGAGAAATGTTTGGAGTAGATGCCATTGTATTTGAGCTGATGCTCCCCTTCCCGCCCCCAGCCATCCACAGTGCCGGGCAAGGGCTAAGAATGTCACGGAGGAGGAAGAGAACATCACTCCTCATGGGGCATGTTCATCATCCTCAGCTTCCTTGGCAACACTGACGGAGGGAGCATCTGTGTAGCAGGGTCAAGTGATGGATGCTGCCCCTACAATAATGCAGCAACAGCCTCTGGAGATGCCCCCATGGGCCCCTCCACGACAAGGATGACCACATGTGCATTTCATCCACAGGCATAGACCAGCGAGCAGGCTGCCGCCAACCTCCTCCAAGGCCTTAAGGTTAACACAGATTGGGGTGGCCAACCAAGGAGGCCATCGTGCCACGCGGTGCACTCAGTGGGTCACTAGGATCACTTCATACTGTCTTAGATGCACTGTCTCCCTTTATTAACATTTTATAAATAGTCACACTTGAAGGCACATGTCTGAAATTCCTTTTATTAACAGCAAGACAAAAATGTGGTATGCGGTGGTGAAGGTGTACAATCAAGGAGAGGGCAAAGGATTTGGGCACATGTGCATCTTTCATTGGTGGTAAGAGTTTTGATGTTTCAGCCTTCAATGGATGTGTTGGCTCTGTTACCTCAGATTGAATTGCATCCCAGCTGAAAGACTCCTGATTCAAATGATCCCCGACATTTTTGTCTTGCTGTTAATAAAAGGAATTTCAGACATGTGCCTTCAAGTGTGACTATCATCATTGGGCTGAAAATCTGAGAGTTTTGCCCCTCATTGCCAGTTGCTACCTTCCTTGTGGTCAGCTGGTTGCCCAGTTGTCCTTGGCAGGATTGCCCCTTGCTCTTATGCGCCCGGGATGCTAGGAGGGTGACCCTGGAATGACCGAGTGCTTACTGCCCATTCTCCCCACCACATAGGCAGTTTCAGGGGCATATGAATCCCAATGGCTAAGTCTCCCACTATGGCATGAAAACGTTTATAGGTCCAGGGTAATTCACTGGGATGGCCATGGCTGGTTTCTCACTCTGTAACCTTCTCTTTTCACCCGGTCTGCCCCAGACAGCATGTGTATCCCATGTGCCCCCTGTAAAACTCTCAATACTCTCTGTTCACGAGCTCTTATTGAGTTCTCCAAGTACATTAATTGGCCATTCCCCCACACTAGTTGGCACCAGTATTTTTGGGTCCTGTCCACCTCCATTCCCACCCTTGGTGAGGCCTGAAGATTCAGTCCTACATACTTATCATTATTAATGCCTTTGCAACACTAAAATTATTTTTAAAAACCCTCTTCTGGGCAGCATTGTAGTCTTTAGATCTGTCAGAAAAGCAATGAACTCTGTGGACACAAAGGAAATTGTGTTGTTTGTGTGTAACATCTTTTCTGAAGGGCTGTGAAAGAAAATACCTGATTTTTTTGCTTGATGGACCAGAGGGTCATAAGAAGTTTATTGAAAAGGGGACAAATTTGACCCTCATGGATGAAAAGGAGTCTATTGTTTTAAGTATTTTATTGTTTTAATATCTATGGGCATATGGGGTAAATAGGGAGGCAGGCAGGTGCAAAAATTTGCACTGGTGGCTGGTGTGCCAGATCGCCAGTACTATCCTGCCCATGGGCTATTTTTGTGGAAGCAGTATCAGCAACCAATTTAACATACCTAATGGTAATTAAATCCCCTTGCCAGGGGCCAACTGGAATTTCCCAATCAGCTTGCAGGCTGCCCGAGGCAACAGGGACTAGGCCATCTGCCTGCAGGTGGCCTTCTGGTGGTAGAACAGTTAGTCTATCATCTGTCGTAGTGAAATTGTTGGAATCTATTGTTAGGGAGATTTATAGCGGACCACTTAGGAAATCTGAATGCAGTCAAGGGGAGTCAACATGGTTATGCGAAAGGGAAGCCATGTCTAACTAATTTATTGGGGTTCTTTGAGGAAGTAACAAGCAACATGGATAAAGAGGAATCTGTGGCTGTGAGGCACTTAGATTTCCAGAAGGCATTCGACAAAGTGCCATATCAAAGGTTACGATGCAAAATCAGAGTTCATGGTGTAGAGGGTAAGGTATTACAATTTATATCAATGACTTGAAAGAAGGGACCGAATGTATAGTTGCTAAATTTGCTGATAACACAAAGATAGGTAGGAAAGTAAGTTGTGAAGAGGACATAAGGGGCTGAATTTTCCCAGAATTGTACTAAGTGCAGTAGCGGGCAGGTAAAATGGAGTCCTACCTGCCAATGAAAATGGCGGGTTTTCATGCCATATCTTCGCGAGCCCGCCTCATTATATATTCACTCCTGCGAAACATGACGTTTCCATGGCAGGCGGGCGGGCTCTCATTCGCCAGCTGGCGATCACCCCACTGTTGCATCACACTAGCTGTCACTTTTAAAAGGCAGCCGCCAGCAAAGCACTCATCGCCACCAGCTCACCACTGCTGCCTGGGAGGCATGGCCAGCAGAGGCAAAAAGACTGCAGCCCTCCTGCTTCAACGTTGGGTCCCTCGCACCAATTGCTGGATGCCATGGAGGCCCGCTGGGATATGCTCTACCCTCGCTCTGGCCGCAGGATGGGTAGCAATGTCACCAACCCGGCTTGGGAGGTGGTAGTAGTGGTAGTCAGTGCAAACGCCCTGCAGAGGAGGACAACCACTCAGTGACGCAAAAGGATGAATGATCTCCTCAGTTCCACCAGGGTAAGTCACTGTTTTCATCACTCCCAACTCACACAGTCACAAACCCATCACCCATCCACAGGGTCCTCACTCACTGCCAGTGCAAGGGACATCACCATTCACTCTTTCACACACACAGTCATTGACCTCATCTCATCCGTGGGACCGCTCAGCACCCAAAGCATACTTGTTATCTGGCCCGGCAGGCATCCTGAAACACTCCCCATCTCTATCCATGCAGGACAAACTGGCTCACAACAGGAGGGAAAGGTTACAGACAGGTGGAGGGATGCCAGAATTCAAAGTTCTGACAGAATTCGAAAACAGAGTCATCCAGGCCACTGCCATACACTAATTATCTCCCATTGTTTTCACAGGCACATCTGGGAAGCAGCAGACGGAGTCCACAACCCAGAGCCTCCAAGCAAGCCCCAAGAAACTTCTGAAGAGGAATCTAAAGGCACCCTCCCTGAAGTCCCGTCACAGTGCTCACCCATCCCTCCAACAGCGCAACGACACACACCTCGGTGGGACCTAGCTTTAGAGTCGCCTCAGGATCACAGTCTAGTGAGCACATCACATTTTCTGATCCACAGCAGTCAGAGGCAGGGACTTCCCAGGTCCCCGGCACTTGGAGGACTGCTGGAGGCCAGAACGTTGCTGAGTCCGAGTCAGATGATGAGCCTCTGGACTCAGTCATGTCACAGTTGCTGGAGCTGCAAAGGCAAGCTAGGGAACACCAGGAAGGGATGTCCGCTGCACTCCTCAGATTGTAAGGCAGGATGGAGGGGTCCATCCATCTTCAGGCTGAGGTGAAAGTGCCGGCATTGCAATGCACCGAGGCCAACACTGGCAGGATGGTGGCCGCCATGGAGACCCTGGTCCAGGATGTCACTCCTGCACTGCTGTGCGGGCTTAATTCCATCATTGATGCCATAGTTGGCCTCCAACAGTGTGTACGCAAGAGGAATGCTGGGTAGCTTGATCTCTCTCCAGCTACCCCTTCCGCTCACAGAATCAGCCAGGGGCCCTCGGGCACCCATAGAGAGGAGGAGCAGCAGGTGCACACTCCGGAGCCATCCCGGGAGTGACCGGCCCATCTGACTCCCCTCTTCCTGTGGCCTCTGCAGATCCAGCTTCACAGGCTTCAAGGAGGGTGCCTTCAGATTCTTCTTCAGAGGTTTCTTCGGAGCTTGCTTGGAGGCTCTGGGTTGTGGACTCCATCTGCTGCTTCCCAGGTGTGCCTGTGGAAGCAATGGGAGATAATTAGTGCATGGCAGTGGCCTGTGAAACAGGACACATCCTGCTGGCACACAGCAGGCCGGGGCTCTCCAAGTCTCAGCCCTCCAGAGGACGCCCGCCAAAGTCATCACAGACAGGGTGTCACAGTCAGCAGGCTCCTTCCACTTCTGCTGTGGCTGTCCAGGGAGCACCAAGATGTAGCGGCAGGGTTAGGAAAGTTAAGGTGAGTTAGTTGCGCAGCCTGGGCACGGGTGTTAATCACTGGTACATACTGTTCACTATTGTCAATAAACTCCCAAGAATGTCTCCCTGCCTAAGGCTCCTTGTTCTGATGAGCAGTGTTCTTGTCACTCAGATGTGAAACCTTTCTGCACAAGATAAAAGGCAGGTGTCTCAGCCAAGGTCTCTTCCCTGTGCTCTGTGCAGCCTTCAAACCACAGTGATGGTCCAGCCTCACACTCCCTGGAAACATTACTGATGCCTGCACCTTGGCAATGCTGCTCATTGCTGCCAGAATGTAGTGGGCAGGTGCCACAGAGTTCTCTCCTACTCTGTGTGTGCTCTCAGCACCTTTAAGGTGGGGTTGGCCCCCATCACACCAGTATCTGCGACCAGTGATGCTGTGCACCAGCTCCTGAAGGGCTGAGGTGTTGAAGGTGGACACAGCATCAGATACGTCTAAAGTTTCATGGCTGGATCTCTGAGATGGCCCTGATCATGGGGCACAAGTGAGCCGCCCTCGGCCAGACAGGAGTCAGGTATTCTCAGAGGCTATGTGAAGATCTATGGAGTGTCCTCACTCCATGTTGTCATCATCCTCCTGTGATCGAGTGGCTATTAGGGCCTCCATTGCATCTCCATGACAGGAGCATTCTCACAGAGGGTATTGGCGCTGTGATAAGCCAGACTGGAGTCAAACGTTCACAACTGCGATGTAAGGATCTATGGGGACACCTCACTGCATGTCGGCATCATCCTCCACAAATCTAGCAGCTACGATGGCCTCCCGAGTGCGCCTCCCTTGTCTAGCCATTGCGAGAGTCTCAGCCCTGTCATCATCATTACCGATGACCCCCTCACCCTCATCCCTGTCAGCGTCCTTCTCATCAGAGGAGATATGCAGCTCCTCCACCTCCCGCTCTACCAGGTCCTCTCCCCGTTGCAGTGCCAGGTTATAAAGGGCGCAGCAGACGATGACAATGCGTAACACCCTCTGTGGACTGTATTGCAGGGCTCCACCAGACCGGTCCAGGCACCGGAACTGCATCTTCAGCATTCCGACGGTCTGCTCCACTAAGTTGCGAGCTGCTGCATGAGCCTCATTATACCGTCGCTCTGCTGCAGTCCGAGGCCGCACACGGGTGTCATCAGCCACGGCCTCTGCTGATAGCCCTTGTCCCCAAGAAGCCAACCCTGCAGCCTCTGTGGACCCTGGAAGACTGCAGGGACCTGCAAGCGACCCAGAACGTAGGTGTTGTGCACACTCCCTGGAAACCGTGCGCATACCTGCAGGATGCGTTTCTGATGGTCACATACCAGCTGCATGTTCAGTGAGTGGAAGCCCTTGCGGTTGATGTAAATCCACTGAGTGTAGCGATGGAGACCTGAGCGACACATGAGTGCAATCAATCGCACCCTATCCTTGTGGGAATCCCGAGATCAGGGCGAATCCAATGGCCCTTGCATCCTGGCTGTCCCAGTCCAGGACGAAATGCACAAAGTTGTGTGCCATGAAGAAGATGGCATCCGTGACCTCATGGATGCATTTGTGGGTGGCAGATTGTGAAATCCCACAGAGGTCGCCTGTGGAGCCCTGAAAGGAGCCACTG